>NC_090931.1:1442205465-1443532965 GCF_040938575.1 Ambystoma mexicanum | reverse complement strand
GCAGCATTTGCTCTACAGGACCCAAGAGCAGACACTGATAAATGCCTCCACAACTCATGAGTATGTGGAGAATTTAAGGAAACACCTTCAACATGCTTTTGCTTATGCTCAGCGGAATCTAGAAAGATCGGCTGATAGCATGAAGACCCATTATGACCTGAAAACTTCCAGGAAGGAATATCAGGTGGGAGACCGGGTCTATCTATACAACTTCCAAAGGAACCAGGCCAAACAACGAAAATTTTTGCCTACATGGAAAGGACCCTTTGAGATCATAGACAAAATCTCCCCTGTGGCCTACAGAATCCACATCCCTAAAGGTCCTTTGGCAGCGGGGGAAGACAAGTGGGTCCACATAAACCAGTTGAAATGTTGCCATCCCAGGCACGCTCTGCAACAACTGGAGGAATCCTCTGGAATCCTAGCGGGTACTGTCTCAGACTAATTCAGTTCCCATCATAAAACATATCACATCTAGTATCTAAAATATTGTGGTTTGCATGAAACTGTCTCTTAGTTATACTGTTTTTTTTGTTCAAAATAAGAATGTAATGTTTCGTTATGATGAAATGCATATGCTGCCCCACTATCTCAACAGTGGTGGAAAAACATCTATGAGTAGGTATTGCCGCTTTTGCTTTATCATCCTAGGAGAGATGAAACCATGGAGAATGACCAAGGAGGATGACCCGGAGACCGGGAGCAGAGACGCAATGGGCCCGGGGTACCGCCCAATATTCCCATCAGGACCGGCGAGGAGAACCGATCGATCAGTACCGGATGGAGGAAAAGATGCTGAACTGTGCCATCTATTGGAAGAAGATGAGGAAACCTCCCAGGTCTTGCGAGTCCCATCAGTGAAACAGAATGGCCATCGCAAGAGGGGGGCTTGTGGGATGTTTTTACCCATGCATCCGAGCCCTACCTCAAAAAATGTGCAGTACTGGCGTTGAAAACATCATGATGGCCAGAGCTTCCCAGAAAATGCCCAGGGAAGTGCATGAAGAATAGGCTGCCACCCATTTTTGCCGATGTTATGGGCACAGAAGGGCACTGCCTAAAACCCCATTGGACTACCCACACGGTAGCCTGAAACCATTGGGAATGGCAATGCTGATTGCCAAAAGCAACCTAGAATTGTGGGGAATTCATTTCTTAAATCCCAAAAATGGGTGCATTACCAGTACTCACCACTTTCCAAAAGCCGGCAGTTTAAAACCACACCAGATTTTACTTTTTGTATAAAGCTGAATAAATGAACCCAAAACAGGCCAAAGAAAGACTTACTGAGAGGAAGATACAATGTAAAGTTATATTCTGAAGTGACTTGAAGGTTTATAACAAGACTGGCTGAGCTGTGGATTTCAGCAGTTTAAGTAAATGTGGACTGAAGGACACTAAAAATCTAAATGTTTAAAAGAAATGAGTGACCTACTTTTGAGTGTCACATAGGCTGCAATTGTTTAAATGTCATAGTGTTAAACTTAGAATCAGCATTCTAGCTGCATATGTAAAAATGTTTAGTTTTATTTGAATGCAAAAAAAACTGGGGAACAGAAATGACATGTAGCTAAAAAAAACTGGCTTAAGGAACTGAATTTTGCCTGGCAACTACCCCCATCAGGAGTGAAACTTGAGTCACAGATGTGTTCCCAGCCCTATCTGCCTTTTGCTGGCCACACTAAGGATATGCCATCTCTCTGATAATTGAATTAAGGGGAGCCCCCACAGAATACAGGAGCTCTGAACAATGCAACCCCCTTCACCCAGGCAGATGGTTTATGGCGGAAGTCGTAAATGGAGATTCCTCTTGGAAGCACAGGGGAGGGGCACTGCCTGTGAGAGCAAGCTGGCTTGGCAGAACTGGAAAAACCAGAAATTCAACCTTGTGCTGGGGGGAAACCACACCCCTTTGGGGCCAGAACATAACTCTAAAAAGATGGATCATTCATAGAGCGGACATGTGAAAATTTTATAAATGATACCATAATTCTTGTGATTTTTCTGCCCACATTTTAAGACGTGTTAGGACCCGGTGGTATGTTCAGGGGGGTTTTAGCGGAAAAGAGGATATTACTCTAAATGTATGCATGTTAAAAATCTGACATTTCATCAATTAATGTCCTTACTCCTTGCGCACATGTATGTAAATTTGGGTTAATGTCCGACATTGCAAAATCAGTTAAAAAGTGAAATATGTGCCATTTCTGAATGCAAGCCCCCAGGAAGAGCAATGTTTGAACAGGGGATACCTCCTGTGATATGTGAGGGGTGCATGTAATTTTAAACAAATGTTTACCTGTGCAAATATGTTTTTTTTTATCAAATATAGATTGTGTGCAATTTGACAGGGGAGTGTCCTCTCTGCAAGCCATAAAATGACATCGCTCTGACTCACAGTTCCTTCCCCAATCAAGTGAGAAATGGAAATTTGACCAATGGCAAGTGGAGAGGGGTAGGGTCTAGTGATGCTGCACACACACCCACTTTCAAAACACATAAAAGCAGACAGTCAGGACAGATAGGGACCTTCATTTCCATCTGCAGCTGGAAGCTCTGCCGGAAAAATCCATACTCTACCTCCATCAACCTCCAGAAAGCCAACATAGAGACTTCAATCTATCCACCTTCAGAGACCCAGACCAGACCAGCAGAGTAGAGCTGACCCAGACTACTGTTAGCAGAACCAGAGAGCTGACCCAGATCACTGTGAAGTGCAGAGACCAGACCAGAGTCCAGTCTAAAACCTGACCAGATCCGTGACGAGGCCCATTTAATTCAAGAATATAGTGTGAGTACCTAGCAAACTGTGCAGAACCAATCTCTTAGTTAAAATAATATAATTCAATCTATTTAATCTAAGTAGAACTGCCTCCTAACTGTCACCTGTCATTTTCTAGAAAAAAACTGTCACTTGTCACTTTGAACTTTAAAATTTCAAATCTGAAAAATGACCTTTACCAAATCGCTCATATCTCCGCGACCGTTTGTCTTAGAGACTTGCAGTAACTTCCATCTGGAAGCTGAGATCCTAGGCTGTTCTAGGACCCCAAAAGGATATTGATAGCCCTTGTACTTCCTCTATAATCGCGCCCGGCGCATTCGCGAATTTTGCCGCGATTTGAAAATTTCTCCACTTGCAAAAAGATAGCTGCTTTTGCTTTCCTCTGAAAAAAATCGTTTGCCTCATAAAAACTATCCCTGCATCACTGCTAGTGTGAGCCTGGCCTAATATTAACTAGATACCACTCACCCTGATCCTCTAGAGGGAATTAAAAGCAATTTAGCATATTTTTCACTTCATTACCAGCACATATAAAAGCATTTTGCCTGTGTTTTAAACTTCTGTAGTCTAAGTTGCTGGGGTGAACTGAATCACATTTGATTGCATTTCTGAGAACTGTGTGCCTTCCTTCCATTTCCTTGCATTGCATAAAAGGGGGTGAATTGTCCAAGAAAGTGATTACATTGGGCCTCATTACGACCCTTGCGGAAATCAACAGACCTGACCGCCATAGCGTAAATAGCGTTTCCGCCATTGCACGATGGAGCAAAGTGCGGCTAATTCCGACCCATTGGGCACGAGCATTTCGCCATGGCGGAATCGGAAAGGCTGCGATGGCGGAAATGACCCCAAAACGCCCCTTACCGCCGTCGTACGCCGCACTAGGTGCAATTCCGCCACCCATCTTAGCGGTCACCGTAATGAGCGGGCACCGCAAATTACGGCCACCGTAAATATACGGAAACGGAAGTAAAAACATGTAGCCGGAACGGGAAACAGCACGCCGCACAACTATAAAATGAGAATCCCAACACAACCATTAAAAATCCGACCCTGAGACACATCCCAACCCGTTAGCAACTCCAGTTAAAAACATAAATATGGGAAAAGTAGCTAAGAAAGCGTGTGATCGCAAGCGGCAGGTCCACTTCTCCCATGAGGAACTGACCGTGCTCACAGAGACCCTCCAGGAGAATGCCGCCGTCGTCTTCTCCACTCAAATGACCAGGACGGCCCTTGCCAACAAGAAGACCATATGGGCCCTGGTGGCACAGCGTGTAAGTGCGGTGGGGACCGCACCCCGCAACCCACAGCAATGTCGAAAGCGATGGGACGACCTGCGGATACGCGTCCGGAGCATACTTTCAGCTAACAGAAACATTGCCACAGCTACCGGGGGAGGATCAGATTCGCCCATCAAGTTGACCCCCTGGGAGGAAATCTGTGCCTCCACCGTAGGAATGGAGAGCATAGAGGGAGTCGGAGGGATGGAGAAAGGAGTGCCGACATCCGGAGAATCAGGTAGGTTGACCAAATGAATCAATGCCAAATCCACAAAGTACGAACATGTACAGTACCATGTGTGCCCATAGTGCAATACATACTTTGGCCTGATAGCGCCCTCTAAAAGTCAGAATAAATAAATAAATTAATTAAAATCCTAAAACCACCCCCTACATGTGCAGCATGCACCCCCAACTGCAGGCTGCCAAATAAAAGCATCATCAATGCACACAAAAATGAGACCACCTCCAAGGCCCAGTCCCAAATCAGCCTCATGTACCACCCCAATGCATGTGATACATTGCCATTCCAATATCCACAGACCCATAACTAACGCTCGCCCTCCTTTACTCCACCACAGGGTCCGATTCAAACGACGAGCTGCAGGACACCCCTACCAGCACACCTGCAAAGAGGGCAAAGACCAACGGCCAAAGACCCTCCACCTCAGGTGCACGGATCAAGACACGGCAGCAGCAGGAATCAAGTGGCAGCACACTGGAGGGGACTGCAACAGGCACCCCAGCAGGCAGCATGTCCACAACACCAGCACCACAGGTCCCCCCAAAGGATGTATCAGATGGCACTGCTTCTGGTGGTAGCAGCACCATAGGTGACACAGATGTCATGCCAGCATGCTCCGACACAGAAAACAGTGCTGGCGACGTGGGACCCATCCATGACCTGTCCCAATCCCCCTGTATGTTTCATCCCCTACACCATGAGGAAACCACGCAGGGGCACCCACAAGACGACGACTGGCCAACCCCCACAAGCCCTGTGGCAAGGCAACATGTGTTGAGCAGCCCCTCTGTCACACCACCGCAAATGTCCATGGCCCAGCAGAGGCAACAGTCCCTCGACCAGCTGATCGAGCAACAGCAGCAACTGGCCACGCTCCTCAAGGAGCATGCAGATGATTGTGGGGGTTCTAGGGCAGCCATTGAAACATCCACTGAGACACTTAGGGCACAAATGGAGCGAAGTACAGAGACACTCAGGGCACAAATAGAGCAAAGTAGTGAGAGCCTGAGGGGAGAAATGGAGAGAAGCACCGAGATCCTGAGAGCACAAATGGAGAAAAGCACCGAGAGCCTGAGGGTGGAACTGCATGCAACGTCCAAAGACGTATGTGGTGAACTTTCCGCTGTGCGCCGTGTGCTCACTGAGCTCTCACAAACCCTCAGGGACATGCATGGACGCGAGCAGGCAGAGACATCATCCGTTGCAAGTTCCGTCCAGGGCAGCCCCCAACGTAGATCTGGCAGGAACCTGCGCTCCACAGGCAGGGGTGCCCCTGATACCCGGAGAGGGGGCTTGCAATAGCGTCTACCCACGGACAATATGCATATATGGACACTGGTGTTCGGGGGAGAGGTAGGAGGGTGGAGGGGGTGTGTTGGGCTATTCTGGGTGGCGGGTCCATAGGGTGTATAAATCAATTCACATTAGCAATACAGTTCATCATAATCATCCATTGAGATGTGTGGACATTGATCTTTGCGTACGAGGCCTTCATAGGCGTACAGTCCACAATGTGCTTGTACTACACACACACACAGTGCGACAAGTCCCCTTTACATGTAATAGGCACCATGCGTGGTTGCTAGAAGCATGCATCTATGATGCTCTGTCGGATTTCACGTGCATCCTGTGCCTCACGGACTCCTTGAGGTGCCGCCACATCCCCACCCTCATCATGACCATCTTCAGGTGCATGCAGTTCAGCGTCAGGGGGCATGGGCACATTTCTACGTACGCACATGTTGTGCAGCATGACACATGCCATGACCATCTTTGAAACCTTCTCATGGCTGTACATGAGTGCCCCGCCAGACCTGCTGAGGCAGCGGAAACGAGCCTTCAGTAGGCCGAATGCCTGTTCTATAACTACACGGGTACGTGAGTGGGCATGGTTGTAGTCCTCCTCATGCTGGTTCTGTGGGTTCCGGAGTGGTGTAAGGAGCCATCTCTTCAGTGGATACCCGGCATCACCTGTATGTGGCAAATAAAGGGTGTTAGTGGAATGAGAGTGCTATGTACGCCCCCCCCCCTTCCTGCAAGGTCATTGACGCATCACATGGGCCACGATGTCATGCATAGAATGAGACTCACCGAGTAGCCAGGATCTGTGCCCTACGTGTCGCTCCATGTAGCGTGGTATTCTAGAGTTCCTCAGGACCATAGAATCATGGGTAGATCCTGGAAATCGGGCACAACAATGTGTAAAGATCCTGTTGGAGTCACACACCATTTGCACATTGATTGAATGATATTGTTTCCGGTTGCGGTACTGGACCTCCATGGCATGTGGGACAACCAATTCAACATGGGTGCAGTCGATGGCACCAATGCAACCCGGGATGCCACCAAGTGCATGGAATCCCACTTTTGCATTGGTAATCTCCTGGTCCGTGCGTGGTAGTGTGATGTGGTCGTCAGCGTGCTTCAGGAGGGCATCGAGCACTTGGAAGAGTGTCCGTGAGAACAGTGGCTGTGAAATGCCATGCAACTGTCCGACTGTGTGCTGGTAGGTGCCTGTGGCCAGGAAGTGGAGTACAGACACCACCTTCAGTAGGGGTGGGATGGCGGTTGGGCTATCTATCAAGCTGACAAGGTCAGCGTGTGTCATGTCCACAATGGCGATTATGGTGTCCCGGTCCAAACGGTAGAGGGTGTGGATCTGCTGAGCAGTGAGGTTGAACGGATTAGCTCGGAGGCGTGGGATTGCGGGCTGCCTGCGTGGTGGTAGTGGCAGTGCTTGTGGGCCTTGCTGATCCTGCCCTGCCCTCCTTCTCCTGCGTCTCCTCTGTGCGGCCGGTTGTTGTAGCAGTTGTTGTTCGTCATCTTCTTGTAGTTGTAGTACTTGCAGTGCTATCTGGTCCCCCAGGGCCAACATCGCTAGTATTGCCGGTAGCATTTTGGAGTGGGTGTGGTTGTGGGAGGGGTTTGGGTGTGCAATTTATGTGCTGTCAGGCTGTATGGGCTCCACCTGTGCTGATTGATTGAACCTGTGGCAGCAGCAATCCCTTTTGGGCGAGCACGTCCCGCACGAAACGCTGCATTTGGCCGCATGGCATCTTGCAATTGCAATCATGTATCAAATCCCGATGGCAGTGTAATGTACTTTGAATGAATATCATGCTATGCTCCCATTGTTACACATACTATATTTGTAGTCGCGAACAACCTTGGGAAGGATCAGTGGAATGTAGGACTCGATCGACGGCGGACCCTCATGCAGCACAGTAACGTACTTCACCGACGGCCGTGGTGTCCCATTTGTGATTGCAGCCAGTTAGCATTATCACACACAGCCGCACTACATAGATGTAATTGTGAATGCAAGCGTTCACAGAAGCCTTTTCGACGTAATGTTGCAAATGAGGAATTCGAAGGACAGCGCTTTTGGTTTTGAACTAGCGGCGAGGAGACGCCCACAGGTCTGCCTGGAAATATAACGTTCTATTGTTGAATGTCCTTGGGACAGGGCCCATAATGAGCAAGCAATGAATGATATGAATTGAATGGGATGCGCAATAGCGTAGTGGACGATAAGGCAGGACGTTCCCAAATCCATGTTGCTTCACAACACTACAGATCTGGCCAGGAGCACAGTGGTTTTTGCAGACTGCATAACGCACAGACGCAATGGAAGTTTCAAATATTATGTGAGTGAATCTTCATGCGTTTTCATGGCGGGATGAGGGAATGATGAATGGATGCATGGACAGATGATTTAATTTAGAGTCTGCCATGTACATGGGTTTTTGGAATAGATCCCCTTCCCCTGCGCTATGTGATGCAAAGCTGCCATAGTGGGACCAACGTCTATCTGCCCTTGTTGGATCCTCTCTGTCTCGACGCGCCTTTATACACTTGTGTCTATGCACGTTACTAATCCCATGTTATGGGTTCTGTCTTGACGGACGCATGCACAGAAACAAACGTTAGTAATGGTGTATTCACCTCGATTAATTTCGTTATGATTCGCTACTGATTTCGGGGTGTATATATTCCTTTGGAGTGGGCTAGCATGCATATGGTTGTGGATTTGGTGTGTTGAATGAAGTGTGTAATGCATCAGAAGTCCTGAAGGCCATACGGTTATTTTGTGTTTCATTTGGGTGACAGGTATCTCCTGCCCTTTTGCAGCTGCCATCTGTACGCCACTCCTCCAGATGGGTTTTACTCTCGACACCTGCAGCTTCGGGTTAATCAGTGGAGCACCATTACGATCTTATGGGACGATCGCCAATGGGCCACATGCCCTTACGCAGTACTGGTGGCTAGGTGCAACATTTCAGCCTTTCAGCTGGACTAGTGCCTACCTCATGGGACGGCCCTGCGATTCTAGGCGCTTCCATGTTGCCTTTTGGAACGTTAATGTAGCCCATGTGTACCATGAAGGAACAGGGCGTCACACAAGTGGAAGCTGGTCAATTATTGCGGATGCAGCCCTCGGTGATGATTGATGTTTTGGTGTTAATGTGCAAATTGCTGTATGGCCTTTGTTATTTGGATGTGCATTAAAATTGTATTCCGATATTTGCCGTGTTGCGTTATTCTTTGCAGGTGATGTAGCAATTTCCGATTTGTGGCGCTATGTATTGTGAGATGATCTGCATTGTGTTCCGGCTTCTGAGTTGAGTTGCGTGGTACTGTACTGGCCGCGTTTGCCTACGTAGCACAGTATGGTCACGGATAGGGGCTGAAATTGTGACTGTTTTAATGATGTCATGCTCAGGGGCGGGGGATTAGCTTTTGGCCAACAGATGCCGGTCAGCCGGGTCGATTGGTGGAATGGTGGGATTATCAGTATATGGCTGGTCACAGGTGCCTGTGTTTGCGTGCGTTTGTTGGAGGGAGACTGGGGTCATGTCCATTGGAATAGCTTCTGTATTCGTGCCATCTGTGCCCTGCAGCTCCCATCGGCCCCTCTTGAGATGAGCCTGGCTGCTCAGTCACTCTGCCAACTTGTGTGGTACATGCTTATGCTGATGGTTGGTTTGTTTACTGGCAAGAGTACAGGGCTGGTGCAATCTCCCTCAGGATACTGCTTTGGATGTTGCCTTACACTGGTGGCAAGCGAAGGGGGACTACTGTTGTTTTGTGTCTTGTAATCTTAATGTTCATTTTGCTGTACTTGTACCTTCACATGCCTGTGCTGCATCAGTACGGCAATGGTGAGATGGCGAATATGGATGGCCACTCACAAGGCACTTGGAGCCCCTGCATGCATTTCTACGTTGGCATGCATGGGTGACTTGTACATTTCACTGGTTGCATGGTGTGGCTTCATTGCGCCTGCGAGGAGTTGTGCAATGTGGGCAGGGAGTGGAGTACAGGCACTCAGTAGGGCCATTTCCGGTTGGTTCACGATGCCGTATTTCTCACCATGGCGGAATGGTACTTTCCGCCATGCTTGATGGCGTTCAGTACATGTCCGCTAGGGTCAGAATTCGCGTACCGTTGCGCCATGGCGGTAATTCCAGTTTTGCAGGGCGCGCGTGCGCGTACTTGGTGCAGTTAGCGTTGCCGTTCACTGCGGTGTCGCTAATGGCATCGTACTTTACGGTGACGGGTCATAATCGCAACGAGCGGTATTCGATGGCGGTATTACATTTCCGCCATCGTTTTTCGATTTCCGCAAGGGTCGTAATGAGGCCCATTGTCTTTTGCTGAAATCCTATCAAGTGATTTTCTGTACTGCATTTCATTCAACCTTGCATCCATTTGAACTCTATAAAGCATTCTCTATCACATTATTCTTCTGTCCCTATTTACCAGTGTGCTACCTTATCCATTTCAGGTCAACTCCTTAGTGATTATAAAGAAGTGTGCTAGTGCCAGATTCTCCGTTGTTAATCTTTATCATATCAGATTAAGTGTGATATTCAATTAGTAATTTATTATAAAGTGTGTTATATATATATATTGTTTAAATTATCAAATAAACCTTTTAACTTGCAAAACAGAACTACTTCTTGGCTCAGTGGGGTCAGGGGGATTCCAACAGAGGGGTGTTATATAGGGGTAGTCATCCAGAACGCATGAACTGGACATAAAGATATATCAATAAGGTTTTCATTCAGTATTCTAGACTAGGCGTTGACTTAGCTGTAGTGTTGAATTGAATCCTCTTACACATCACCCGTTCTTCCAGATCCATCCTGCGTTCCTACCACCCACTTCACCCGTTCCTTCCACATACTTTACCCGTCTCGTCCATATACATCACCCGTTCTTCCAGATCCATCCTCCGTTCCTACCACCCACTTCACCCGTTCCTTCCAACCACTTCACCCGTTCCATCCACATACATCACCCGTTTGCTCCACACTCGACACCCGCTTTGCACTCTACACCTGCTCTGCACTCTACACCCGCTCCGCACTCTACACACGCTCCTCGCTCCGCATTCTACCCACGCTCCGCACTCTACGCCTGCTCTGCACTCTACACCCGCTCCGCAACCTCACCATACCCTACATCCGCTCAACAACCTACATCGGCTCAACACCACCGCACCCTACATCTGCTCAACACCCTACATCCGCTCCACTCTATTATCCACTCACGCCCTACATCCGCACCACAACCTACATCCGCACCACAACCTACATCCGCTCCATGCCTCATTCATTCTGTGCTCTCATCCGCTCTATGTTCTCATCCGCTCTACGTTCTCATCCGCTCTACACACTCATCCGCTCTACGCACTCATCCTAGCACACACACCCTTTCCTCTCTCACTACCATCAACTTAACATTAACTTTCCTTCTGTTCTTTGCTCGTTGTCCATCTTCCTGCTCTGGCAAATCCTCTTCCTCCCTAAACCTTCTACTTTCCTTCTCACACTCTTCTGCTAACCTCTTCTCCTGCTCCCCCTTTTCCTTGACGTCTGCTTGAGTTCCTCCTTTTCCATGTCCAACCTCTTCCTCTCCTCTTCCGATTTTCTCTACTCTCCTCTACGCCCTTTCTTTTCCTCTTTCTCCAAGCTCGCCATTTCTTCCCCCGCCATCTGTCTCTCGGCCTTGTCGCAGCTCGCCATTTCTTTGTGCTCTTTCTTCCGTCTCATTCCTGCCCTTGCTAACCCATTCCCTCTCCCTTTCACACTCCCACCATGTGTCACACCGCTTCGCATTAGCCCTGTACCTCCTCAACTAACTTCTTTGTTTATTTATTTATTTAAATATGTATTACGCGCCACATGCCCATAGGCCTCAGAGCGCACATGAAGAACAGACAGAAAGGAGACGGGAAAAGTCATTTGTCAGGCAGGGAAATCAGGCAGGAAGACGGGGAGTATGGGATTTAACCTAGGTTGTTCCAGGGTCCGGTCCTTCTCACTCAGCCCCCTTTATTTTAAAGCCCAACTTGGCTGCTATTCTTTTGCTTCGCCTTCACACGCTGTGTCTCACAGCCATCCAAGTCTGACTCGCTCACGGTCTCAATCGCTTCCATGCTTACCCCCCCACTATTGCTTTGCCATTCAACTCACCCATGCACCACCAACCCCTTGGCCCTATCTTTCACCCTTGCCACCCGCTGCTCAGCTTGTTCAGTCTTCCTCCACAGTGCTCAAGTCCTAAAACAAAAAGCGGGGGGACTCACTAGCATGCCAAAAGGGGAGTGGCATCACCAGAAATTAGCATATCAGTGTAATTATGACGTTTCATTTCATTGGCTTTGCATAACGGCACAAAGTGCACTGGGTGATTCGGCCTTTTCCTTTCCGAAAACCAACACACAATATATAAGCCAAGAAAGGAAACGTTCTTCTAATAGTGCTGGGAAATTATGAAAGATGTGCTCTTTAAAACCCAAGAATCAATGCCCATGGGTTCCCTGGGGCGCATAGGTCCCATATGTGACATTTCACCTTCAGCCGCTTGTGTTTTTTCATCTGATCCTGTGGTGTAGGGGTGCAGTGCCCAACCTGGGAACCTGGCAACCACATACCGTGGTTCAAACAAGTACTTTCCTAAAAACATAGTACAAAGGATATCATTTTACTAACAACTTTTAAAACACCCATGTGGGATGACGTCCGCCCTGTGAAAAAAGTGCCTGGACGCCGTCCACCCGCGTGTATACTTGACTTGAGCCCTCACCGCATCACTTTCCCAAGGACTTCCTCCATAGCCTTCGCTGCGTGTGCCTGCCAGGCCTGTAACCCGCCTCTCACCTGTGCTGCTAGCCCGACCCAAGGCGCAGCTTCTGCCTCCACAACAGTCACCTGTGGCAGCTGCTTCCTCACCCCAATAACCGGTGTCTGCCTCTCCACTTGCTGACCCGGATGGCTCCCAATGGACCTGTTGAGAGGAACAATTCCCAACATTTAACAATTACACGAAAAGAAGCGCTCACTATCCTAGAACTTGAGCCCTACACTGCAGACACACACACGCAAAAACTGCACAAACTGCTCAACCTGTCAAATCAGTCTCAAGTCCAGTACATATTCTTAAGGTGAACGCAAACAAAACTCCAATGGCCACTTCATAGCTGGGGGGAGGTGTCAACAACTACTGGACTAACTTCCCCTCCTCCCTCTGCTCGTAGCCTCCCCCTCCATGAATCCCTGGTGGTCCTATGTCCACTCTGCCCCAGTTCACATCTCCTTGATTGTCCTACCCTGAAGCCTTCTCTAATTCATTTTTGGGGCAAAATCTCCTGGTGGTCCAGTGCCCCAAATACTCCTTCTTCCCAACCAATTTCCCTTGTTGGCCTTGAGGGCATTTATCACCCATGTTTCCCCAGTGGCCTTAACCACTACTTTGACCAAAAATCGCCCGGCGGTCTAGTGGTGCTTGGCCAGTCTATGTTGGACCAGTGGCCTTTTAATGCTTAACCCGACACAGTTTTCTGGTGGTCGAGTGGACCTTAACCCGTACATTTATGTGCCTAAACTGCCATGTTCTCTAGTGGGGCTCGGCCAGTGACCTTTGCTGTATTAGCACCCCCAAATCACCAGGCTTTGTAGGCTTCCCCAGTGGCCTTTTGGGGGCTGACCTGCAGCCATCTCTCTATATATGTGGTCCAAAGCTCCTGCTGGTCCAGTGGGCCAAACTGAAGCGTAGTGATTTTGGGACCCTGCCACGCTCTGCTGACATGTTGTCGCGGTTCCCCGCCAGGGGAGGTCTGGATGCCAGGCCGTTTGATGCCTCCTACTCCCCACATCTTCCATTGGAGGCTCTGGTCCAGGGAAGGAGCATGGGATTTCTTCTGCCATCACTGACATCAGATGAGCAGCTGACTGGCCTGCCTTGTAGTCCCTGATCAGGTGCCACTTTATCTAATTACTGTGGCAGGGCCTGTGAGCACCAGGTGTGTCTAATCTTTTCATAACCTAATCAGATTCACTCCTTTTAGGTCACCCTTTATGGTTCCGCCTAGACTGGCACTGATAAGGCAAAACCTCCTGAACGCCCAGGCATGTGTTCGCCTAGGCACCCTAATCCTAGCACTTCTTCTGCACCGGGAGGCAAGGTCACAAGAAGTTCAGATGTGCTGTTCCTCAATGTATGCAGTTCCTAATTTGTCTTCAGACCCCTGTTTTTCATTCTTTTTTTTACTGTCCTTCTCCCCAGTGTGGTTCGAAGTGGCCTCATAATGGAGTTTAGTGCAACATGAAGACCACCTATAGAATTAAATGCTCTAATTAGTTACATCTAACCTTCATCACTCCTTGACCTACTCATCCTTGTCACAGTACTTACTTATGAAGGCGATCTGCCTTCTGGAAAAACCCTTCCCCCAAAATGTATATTTTGTGTACCCCATTCCCCTCACAACACAGGGTGTAAAGCACCTGACATGCCATATAGCCCTCCTGTCTATCCCAAAGGAAGCGGGACAATCTTACCACTGCGAGGGAGATGTGGGTTGGGTGTCAGTACTGTGATGAGGAAGAGAAGGACAAGGCGTAATGAGGATTACTGGTAAGTAATCAGAACATTATCTTTACCTCCCTCTTCATCGTCACAGTACTTATGAAGTATACCAAAGATCCAAAATTGGGCTGGCACATACTTGGACTGACTGCACAGCAGGAGCAGTGACCGTGCCATTGTGAATTACAAGCAAACCCCGTAAGGAAAGAAAGGGGAGTGTGGAAGACACCCCTCACACAGACCAACTGGGTAGGTGCAAAATGCAGGCACTATTGATAGATAAGTATCGCATCCAACAGGACTGCTTAATGTAAGCCAAGGGTCCTATTCCTGTACAGACGAAACACGAGGGACACCAAAGAATCACAGAAGTCCCAAGAAAACCAGGGAAGAGAGCATCCCCAGGCCAACCCCTAACTCCAATAACCCCAAGGAACAAACTGAGAAAGATATCGGTCCAGCACTTCCTTCAGCACAAAAGGGCAACAACTGCAATTCTGTTTCCAGAGCCAGATAATCAGGAAAAGCCCTTCAGGAAGGACGCTTTATTCAGGATTACCCCTACCAACTACTGACCTGCGGTAGACCAAACGTAGTTCCATCCAACCGCTGGAAAGGGGGAACCAAAGGGCTTGAAAAAGGCTGCCAGGATCCGAGAGTGTTGAATGAACACCAGGCCAGGTAGCCCTCCCAGAGGCTGGAAAAGGAGAGTTAGGATCCTAAGAACCTGATGCCACAAAGGAATCAGTGTCCACTGTGGAGGGTAACCCCCTTGCAAGAGGGGACTGCGATGAAGACCTCCTACCCAGAGGCCAGATCCTCAAAAAGAACCTACATGCAATCCTTCACTCCAGACTGCAGCCCACAGATCTGTTTATCAGATGTCCTGAAGAAGCATATCCCTAAATCAGGAAGAACCAGGTGCCAAAAGTGGCCCGATTTAGACCCACATCCACAACGTTTAACATGGCGCCCAAGCATATCCTGCTTGTTATCACAGGCCCAAAGATCTGAGGTTTGGTGGAAAAGGAGGACATGGGCTAATTCAGAACAGGTACCACAAATCTACTGAAACAACGTCGGACACAATCCTCCAGCAGCGACAGTGTGAGATGGCATCACCGCCGCAACTAAAAGAAAGCTTTTGGAGGACTGAAAGGGTTCATGCCTTCATTAGGCAGATGGTAGGAACTCAACAAGGGTTGGCAGGCCCATATTTTACCTCACCACAGAGGGGGTAGAGTCTCAGAAATTCAGAACATCATCCTCACCACTACAGTGCCAGACCTCACAAAGGCTATACAATACTGAGGGCAAAACCGGCTGCCTACACCATACATTCATCTCTTTAATTGGCCTACGATAAACAGCCAACCTATATCCACTCCATCTATCACCTGAGGTGAAGCAAGGACCTGGCCAACCCACCTAAGCCACTTCTACATATGGGACACCAGATATAGCCCCTCTTGGACCGCGTGGGTGCAACTAAACAAGAAGCACCCATAGGGAAGGCCACTTCTGTGGCTCATGAACAGATTCAGTCATGGCCCCCAGAGGTCTGATGCTGCTGTCGTATAGGCAGAATGCCCCAATTCTAAGGTGGTCCCGAAAACTCTGGGATTAGAGCAGGCCAACCTAAAGGATGCTCATGAACGTAAGAAGACAAGTGCCAGGGATTTGCTCCAAGAAGTGAAATTATGCCCAATACCACTACGGGCAGAACAAACCAACATGATGTTAGGACCAAATCTAGATGGTCTCCAAATTCACACCCCAGTTGGGTAACTTTACACACAACAGGACACACAATCTTGCCGACACAAGTGGCAAATCATATCATTCAAACCTGTCAACACCAAAATCAGAGAGGGAGGGGAGCACATCCCCCCCCCCTCACCAAAGACTGTGGTCAGCAACTGGAAAAGGGCAGGATGCAGAAGCCAGAGAGCACTCAAGTCTACCCAAATTATCTTACTGTAGATCACAGTGATGCCAGGAAACCCAGCCTGCCAGGCCACAAAGGCCTACAAAGACGAGATATCTGCAGGCTAGAACAGAAGTGGAACAAGGCACAGCCTGCTGACCAAAATACAGCAGGTTCCAAAAATTGCCGGGTTCCCGCTGAAATAACATGAAAGTGGGAATACAGCACCTACACCAGTTTCTACATTACCCCTGCAGTGTGCCTCAAACCACACGCCCCAGGTCTGGAGGGACAATGGGTCACATGAAGTATGTCCAGGGCTCACCCAAACCAAAATCTGTGATGTAGCCCTGCAGGAAGGATGTTAAACCAACATACACCCATTATCGAGGGGATTTGGGGACCCAGAGCCCCTGTCTGTCTATATGGCTGAACACTCAACCAATCTGGAGCCCTGTGACTCCGGAGATGCAAGATACAGTTGCCAACAAGTAGGGACTTGCCCTGCCCAAATTTCATGATGCTGTGCCAGCAGTCAAAACACTCAGAGACCTGTACTCTGCGTACCCTCTGCATTTCCAAGGAGATACTGCCATCTTTTAACTGAAGTTTTAAACACCCTCCCTGCCTCCAGAGGGGTTGCGGCCTTGTAGGAATATATTCCCTGCGTTTCTCTCATGACAGGCTGGGACGAAACACTGTGCATTTAAAATGCACAGCAGATTTTCCCTTGCTTAACTGAGTCCAAAGAAGCAGGCTGCACACATTTAAGAGTGTGCTGTGTGTGGGTACTCAATCCCATCTGTGAGGCCCATAGCCTAAACCTCAATATAATATACCATACAGCTTCCACCAAACAGTAACCAAAAAATGACTTACATGAAAAATGTTATCCAAATTAATTGTACAAATGTTTTCTAACAATTTCTACTTGTATCACAGTAACCTTTTACTTCGTAAAAAGTAACAGCCTGTCACCAACATATTCGGTTTGTGGTCAAACAAATTTCATTAAGAAGACAAAGGTAATACAAAAGCAGAAATGGTCATCCCTCGCCTGAATTTGATTTAATCTGCAGAGCTGACTGGAGGGCAGCTTGATTCACAGATCACTGCTGATGTTGCCAGGTTACCATAGTAAGACATGAAAAAAGTTAATTCACAAAGACAGGGAGTCCTGACAGCACTCACAGAAATGTACATCTTCTATCTGTTGTTTTCAACCTCATTAGTCATGCATGGTGTCCTGAAGCGAATTTACACCAGCTTTCGCATCTGGGACCTGCTGTAAAAAAAAAATACAGGCACAACAACAGGGGAAAGAAGGTAATACAGAAGGAAAGACTTCATGTCTGTCTGCCTGCTGGGCCTTTTTTTGAGTCAGCACCAAAAGCCCCACTCAAATTCCTGATATGTCAGGGGGGGAGGGGCAGCAGTAGATAGGGGGATCTCAGTAGCACTGACAATCTGTCCACTGTGCTGAAATGTCACTCATTCCTTACGTCATGGTCAGTACTTAAGCCGCCACTTCTGCAACAGGGCGTGGAGCTCAGACCTGTAGCAACACTAAGAGACTGGGAAGCCCAGTAAATCCGGCAAGTGACCTTGTTGCTTGCAAATCTGAAAGTGGGCAGCCCGCCAGAACCCATACACAGAATATTGGCAATGTACATGAGGCATGGGAGTAAGAGTGCAACGCGGCCCTATTTTCCTCTACCGTAACCTCAATGCTCCTTGAAGGCACATCTTCAGGGCACACATCCCCATTGAGGGCTACTTCCTTTCATTTGGGGGTGCAAGAGATAAGCAGAAGTTCTTCATAGCAACACTGGCAGCCTGTCCACTGTGTTGTGGGAGGATTCACAGTGAAACATTTGCTCATCCCCTCATCATGGTCAGTGTTCAAGCTGCCCCTGCCGCAACAGAGTGCCCATACCTGTACCCACACCAAGAGACTGGGAAGCATAGAAGCAGCTGCAAAATGACTTGTTGGTTGCAAACCTCAGAGGGGGGACAGCCAGACCCCATTCACAAAATAGTGGCAACAGACATGAAGCATAGAGAATAACACAGGCACTGCAGTCCCATTTTCTCCTCATTACTGATACTTCAAGTCTCCTTGGTGGGGAGTCTACAATCCACACAACCCCTTGCATCACTCCTTCCTTAAATCATGGCTATATTATGGGCCCCAGTGACCCCCCTCCCCCAGTGCTGTTTACTTCTGTTGCTCAATCGCAGTACCTTTCCCCTTGCACACCTCTGCAGCCACCCACAATCCTGGACACGCCTTGCACTACACCCGTTGAAACTCCAGGTATGCTCCATACTTATGAGCACTGGGTCACCATCCTCTCCTTAAGTCCAAGCCCAGCAGGGACTGATGGGCGATTAAGAACCAGCATCAATAGACCCACCAAGCCCATCAGCAGAGTCACATTTCAGGAAAACAAGAGACCAACCCAGTCAGCCTCTCCAGGATACACTGTCTATAAGGGCAGGAAACAAACCGTCACACACTGGCCACCTACAAGCCTGGGCAACGATGGTGCCCACCCCAGCAGAAGCTCCTGGGGTGCCCCATACTCACAAGGCTTGAGGCCACCATCCCCTTTCCGAAGTACAAGCCCATTGGAGACTGGTGGGGAAATAACAAAACAGCATTCAAAACTTCGGAATAAAAAGGGAGGAGACCAACAGGCCTCTCCAGGTGTCAGTGTCTGGAAGGACAGAATGCAAACAGGAGGATTATATAATGCAACATAACGCCAAGTGTTCTTGTATAGCACCCTTCTGACAATAATAGTTGCTTTGCTGTGCATAGCTCTGTAAGAAAGGAGAGCAGATACAGAAACCTGGGAAGCTGGTGAACGCAGGTCGCAATCTCCTCTTGCCTGTGTGTCGATATGAAAATCTCTGTTGTTTGTGCTTGGTACTGACTGGGCAGGTTAGCCCTATGGGCAGCCCCCGTATTGTGGAGTGCAAACATTAACAGCATGTATGGGACACGTCAGGTGCTCTAAGCCTCAGCCTGTGAGGGCAGGGGATATACATGTTTAGGAATGGGCTCTGTCAGAAGACAGTTCGCCTTCATAAGTAAATACTGTGAGGAGAAAGAGGAACGTAGTGGTCATACATTCTGATGGCTACTTGAGGTGGCCGGGTGTTCCAAGTTTGCACGTTGTTCTCCATGGTTTTGGACAGAAGGCTAATGTTTTGGTGGGTTAAAGGTGCGGCTGCGTGAATGTTCCCCCGGCGCTCATTAGGTTCCATGAAGTGCTTGGCATGCAAATGTTCAAACCCAGTGGCACTTTGGTGCACTTGCATGTAGGCAGTCGTACTGACCTAGATCAGTTTCTGCTGTGCAAAGAAGCACAGCACCACTTAATGTGTCCCTCTGGCATCAAGGCACTTTCCTAACGATCTAACCTTCAAGTTCATTGGGCCTCATTATGAGTCCGGCGGTAGCCGTGCCAGTAAAAACAGCATTACAGCCCCAGCGTTCCCTGTAATTGCCCATTGCCGGGCGCTGGAAAATATTACTCTGCATCCCCACTTGGGTCCCATAGGACTCAATGGGAATGGGGAGGACGATTGCACCAGCACCATTCATGAATGGTGCGGGTGCATCTGTCAAGGTCTGCTGGTGGGTGCCGTTCCGCCCGCCAGGTCACCTGGCGGGCGGAGAGGCACCCGCCTGCAGAACTCATAGTTTGCCGGTCCAGTAGCCACGGTGCCGGTAGTTTACCGGCACCGTAGTTACCTGACCGGCAACCTTGTAATGACCCCCATTGACTTATATTTTGAGGATATTTGCAGAACATGGATCTTGGTACAATGGGTAGCGGGGAGCTGACCATTATGCAAGAAGAGGGGTCACCTGGTGTTTCCCGACTCATCATGAAGTCATCCAAATCCAGCTGAGGAAAGCGGGTGTGGGAAGAGAAGCGGAAGGAGACAACAATATCACGTTTTATGCAGCGCTTGATGACGGATTCCTCTTTTAGGCACTGTAATAATAGATGTTACCAGAAGACGGAAGGGCCGAGTTGTCACTGAAAGGGTTTGAAAGTGTATTATGTTATGTTTCTGGCTTTTATAGGTCATGCTGATATTTGCATGGTTTCGAGGTGCTCTGGCGGACCTGAGAGAGCGGAGGTTGGGTAGGTTAGTGGGTAAAGAGGCGCAATGCAATATAGTCCTACTGCTGTTTTAATGCATGCAGTTCAGAAGTACTAGGTAGAACACAAAGGGCCTCATTACGTGTTGGGCAGTATTAGCGTTACTGCAACTTGGTCCGGCGCTGTTAGTGCCTAATCACAATTTGCAGTGACGGTGGGTGTAAGTCTCCATTTTCTTTTTATTCTATAGGACTTAATGGGGCATTTTTGGAGCAATTCCTGTGGCGTTAATTGTGCTGCAGTAATTGTGCTGAACATGGGCTGAAAGTTGGCGCATTCACCCCCCAGCTCAGAACTGGAGGTGAGTTCTCTGACTTTCCTCCAAACCTGGGATTGGGCGGTGTTAGGAAAGATTTCATATTGTAGGTAATTTTCCTTCCATGTGGCAACCCCCAAACTTTTTGCTGTTGTTTTACACCCTGATCTAGACTTTGTCAGAGAAGTGCAGCCTTCCGCCGCACTCCTCTGGGCTTTCGCTCCACTCTTACGGGGAAACTGACGTGCCCTTAAAACAGTCAGTACAGGGAAACGTTGTTTTCCGTAGTTCTTTTCTCATGTTGCAGCTTTCGCCCAACATGGCACAAGAGTGCACCGTAACTTACATTACCGCGCTCTTGGGTTTCTAGTCATGCTACAGGCCCTAGAAACTCTCGATGGATTTATACCGAACTGTGCAAGTATGTCACGGACGGGACTGGTGGCAGCGATTGTTTCTTCGTGTTTTGAACTCCCTTTTGCCCTGTTAACCGCGCTTCTCGCGTTTAGCCAAAATGGGTGGCCTGGCTTACAAAATGGCCATGCGACGAGGTTCTTTGTCCTGTCCGTTGACCCTCTTGCCCCTTCACCTTCCCCAGGTCGAGCCGACCCGGGCCATCCTTATTTGGGCATGTACTTTACCACGAAACACAGATGCTTTTGCGGGCTTCTACAGGCCTTGTGTGTGCCTCTAGGATGTGGGCTGGGATGTCTGGTCCCAATACACATCCTGGGTGCCAGAGAGTCTAGTGTGTCTTGAATGCCTGGGACCACTGTGGTCCGTGATAGGTCCACGTATGGTGTGAGTGTTTTGTGAGCAGATCTCCCATTGGGTCCTCTCCATTTTGGCGCGAAGGGAACTCTGGATAAGAGGAGGCTGGAAACACCACTACCATGTCGATCTCCTGAGTTCTCACGAACGACGGATACAGGAGCCAAGTATCCTGCAACTAAGAGGCTGAACCGAGGAATCGCTGGTGACCCGCTGAAGGACTGTTCCTCTGCACTGCTGTCGCCCTGTGAGACCATTCTGCCTCTGATCGAACGAGAAGGCCTGTACTGGTACTTCGACCCTTTGGAATAGTGGGAACAACTATTCTCGGCATCTTCATCACCTCCTGCACGTAAGCCTTCGCAAGCGTCTCTGGGCCATCCAGTGGACTGACCAGCCTACCCAGGAGTCTTGCTCTGTCACCTCCATCAGGTTGCTGCTGTATTCCGAGTCCTTGACACTCTCACACGATTCGTACACTTGGCATTCCCAGGTCTGAAGTGAGAAGTGTACATTGGGCTGAAATACACACAGCCGCTTCGTTGCCCTGCTGTGGTAACACTCTGTGCGGGTTCACTGCGTTTGGGGCACCCTCAACTCTAACTTCTGCTGCCGCGGAATCTACATGACGCCGAGACGTCCCCTGCTCGTATCTGAACCTGCCAGCACTGAAACCGATGCAGAAATGCCTGGGTCTGCCTGCATCGGGGACCGGTGAGTAGCAACGCTAGGAACCTGTCGCCCTCCTGCAGTAGCCTGTAGCTTTTCCTCGCTGTGTTAAACAGCACGTCTTTTTCGCACTCGTGCTCTGCTTCCGCCCGCAGGAAGCGGAGATCTGTTCGCCCTCCTTTGTTCACCACTCTGAACTGCCTGATTTCTGTGAAGAGACTCCCCCTTATCAAACACTCTAGAAAAAGAGTGCGTTACACCAACCGTGATGCTTTGCTCATTGCACAACCCAAAAACACAGACAATGAACAGATTGTTTGTGTTTCTACTTTCTGTAGGTTTAGTGAATCCATCAAGGGCATTATTCTTAAGAATTGGAGGATTTTGAACTCCGCGGATATTAATCTAAAAAAGCCCTTGTTTGCATTTAGAAAAGGGAAGAGTTTGGCTCAGAAGCTTACTCGAGCCAGCAGATTGCCACCTCAACACCACGTAGTTAGGGACGTCAATTTACAACCTGTGGTAGGGCACTACCCGTGCACCACATGCATGGCCTGTAGATTCTCTAAAAAAATCTAATTTTTTGTGAATGAAGGAAGACAATGGGACCTCCGCACTTTTACTACTTGTAAAAGCAAGAACGTGGTGTATGCCATACAATGCCCGTGTAACTTGCTTTATATAGGTAAAACCTCAAGGGAGATACATGTACGGATTAATGAGCATCATTCTAAGATCAGAATGCTTTGCTCCACTGCCCCCATGGTGTCCCACTTTTTGGAGAAGGGCCATGACGCAGACTCACTAAGATGGTTTTGCCTTGAAAAATGTTTTGCCCATGGCTTGGTACAAACTGCCAAAAAATTGGCTTATAAAGAGCAAATGTGGATTTTCAACCTTAGGACCTTACAAAAAGGGCTCAACTCTATGGAAACATGGGAGTTCAATTTGGGATAGCCCACTCTGGGGTACAGCCGATGCGTCTGTGTTTCTTAACGACCCAACTTTCATAGACACTTTTGCGTCCACTTAGATTAGTTTATGGGCTTTGTCATCTCTGCCTGGTAGGACGGGTTTGTTTTATTTATCATTTTTTCAAAAAAATGTTACCATTTCATTTATTGGCTTTCATTTTTGCCTTTACGTGCCTATTGTCTTGTTGCAGCCGGTATTCTTTATTGTTACTTTAGATTAGTCCTTCTTTTGTTTTCATGCCGAGCAGGCCGCCGGATGCACGTCTTGGCTCTGCTGCATTCCGCTATTTAGCTCCCTCACGTGACTTGGTTTGGTCTCGCGATTTACACTGCGCTGAGTTTTGCATCCTGTGGAGTCCGTGCTCGGCAGCGCCCGCAGGACGTGACAGTGCCGCCCTTGGTCAGCGGACTGATGGTCGCTTACACAGCCATTTGATTCCTTCCACCAGTGCATCCTGTCATCAATTAGGTGAGTCGGGCTTTCCCGACAGCATTGTCCCATTAACGCTGGTAGGCTGTATGTCTTATGTTGCTAACCATATATATGTCAGCTAATGTTGCTATTCAACCTCTGGGCCAGTTGTGGCGCTCCTTGCTTCTTAGCTATGTGGGTGCCTCTGGCCCCTACTAATCATAAAAATATCTTTTGGGGGGTCTTAGTAGTCCGTTTAATATCGTTTAGCTTCTCTGTTTCCTGGCCCAGGTTATTGACGGTCTTAGCACCTAGCTTGTACATTTTTCCTCTATGACCTTACCTTCAGGTATTCTACCCCTGATCTCTGTGTCGGTGACGGCACACACGTACACTTATTTTTAGAGCCTACTATAGTGTTAGGAGGCTGTGTTTCAGCATTATTGCATGCGCTGTTTTTCCAACTGTTGCAGCAGTATACTGCTCACTTTTTCCTTTGTAAACATGGTATGAGCTGTACATTATCCTTGGATTCACAGCTCACCCAGGCTTGCCTAATCGAACTGAGCTCTCTGTTCGCATCCTGTGCCCAGTAGGGTCCCTCATCAGATTCCACGATGATGGTTGCCACGGTACACAGTGTTTCTGGCTTCACAGGAAGCTATTCATTATTTGTTTTAGTCATTTTTTGTCGGCTTGTCCCTTGTCTCCTTTTGTCACTTATTGTTCCATTCATAATTTTTTCAGCTTATGGACAATCTTAGCCCTCGGTAGGGCCCATTTCCTCAGAACAGACATTTTGTTCATTTTTCACACCAGTGCTTGGTTGACTGTGTGAGGTCAGTTCTTGTCTATTACTTTCTATGACCATTTCCATATGGGGCTTTTACTCCCCTTGGTTGCCCGGTATGATTTATCCACTTGGTAGACTTGCTTTTTTCTGTTCTGGCTCTCTCGTGGTCTCCTTTTATTAGTGTTCCTGCACGCTGTATGAAGCAGGCACCCCTGTGGTTGGGCAGTTATTATTATTATTATTTTTTATCTCCGTATCTGGGATGCGCATTTGATTTTCTCTCCATTTCCCAGCACCAGATTATTTCTCTTTTTCTTCACAATTGGTTGCTAATAGGTGACACATAGTGGGTACAGTTCTTAAACAATGTCTTACTTCTTTTGTTTGCTTTTGGGAGGAGGGGCACTGCCGCTTAGTTATGCAGTTCTGCTCTTCTCTTGCAGTCTTCTGTTCCATATCTCCTGATGAAGATGTTGTGCATTAGACATACCACGTCGAAACCGGTTGAGTTTTGTCCCCAAGGGATGTGATCTACACTACATGGTTATTCCCAGATCTGCCCTTGCGATAGATTGTTTTAACAACTTTTTCTATTGTATGTTTCTCTGCTCCTATAAAATCAAAAAACATATATTAAAACTATTAGCTGGGCTGTGATGATTGTGTTCACTCCCCATTATGAAGTAATTTTGTCTTTTTTAGCTATTGTTGTTTGGATGATTGTCACGATGAATGTTGTATGGGTTGAATGCTGCACTATGAATGGTTTGGTTGATGGACTAATTTTAGCCATGTTTTAGATGTACCTCTATTGCTGTGATATGTAATAATATGTTCTCCAAAGTACTGTGTCATTAATTGATTTTTTTCTAAATTTCTGTATCATGATTAAATAAATTTGATACAATTTGTAAGTAACACAGTCTTGTTCTCTGGACAAATTTTTCCGGATTCCTGTGGCACTATAATACTCTGGTCCAGAGTATAGAGTTTTCCTGCTCTCTTCTGTTTTTGTAGAGACTCCCCTTGGCCCATTGGCACCAGCGTGTGCAGGTACTTTTGAGCACAAGGCTCCACTCTTCGTAGGGCTCGGACTTCCTTCTAGTTAGGTGGCCTCGGAAGGCAAACTGGGTCTAACGATTCCTTGAACTGCCTGTTTTCCTCCCCATCTAGGTGGTTTGCATATTTCGTGCTTCGAACTCTTTATACCCTTCGGTAATTGTATATATATTGTATTTGATTGTGATGTGTTGGTTTACTTGAGTTTTACCGTGATTCTTTACTATGGTCAATGTTACAAAGGCCTTGTAATAAATGTGTCTATATTTTTAATATAACACCTGCTTGGGGTGATTTGTAAGCGTCCTTGCTTTGCGTGCTCATTGCAGGCTTTCAGTCACCCTCACCCCTCTTGAGACCTAGTCTTGACCGCCGCCATCGCTACCCTGATTGGTCTGGCTTGTCCAGAGGTTACCCTGTTCCAAGAAACTAGGCGGCCTTCTGAACATCTGCCCCTCCAGGACAGAGTTCAGAAATCCATCTTGACAGGCAGAGCGGTAGTGCAGCGATAATAGCGTTACTGCTGCATTTGTACTGCTCTGCCCAACCTATAGTAAGGCCCAAAGCACTTAACTCACTGAGCTAACTTGACGCCGGTGGTGAACGTAGAGGTAGTGAGATGAAGTGGATTGGTATGTCGGAGGCGGCCTCTGTTTGCTTTCACAGCCTGTTGTCCAGAGGTGCGGCTTGACATGTGGCTTGACGTGGCAAGATCCTTTCCTCAGAACGCTCAGGATGCTGAACATTGAATGCTGGTTCCTCGAGACACCCGAGACAACCATAGACACCGAGCTGCGGAGCTCCGGAACTGTGGTGCTGGGGTGCTGCGGGGCGGAGGCGAATCAAGTGCTGAGGTGCTGGGGTCAAGGCCATTAGCAGCAACAGCGGCAGCGGTGACTGTGGGTACGGTGAGTACTGGGATCCCGCAGTCCGCCCGTGATCCGCCGCTACCCGTGGAGCTCGATTGGGGGAAACTATTAGCTATACAGCTCAGCCCAGTCCAAACCAGTGAAGCCCACAGTTAACTGCAGGCATGTACCTGTCACTGGGTGCCATAAGGGGGTGCCTGATTTCAGTTTGTATTTTGCAAAACCCCGCCTAAATTGTGAAATAGCACCTGGCAGGTCTTTGGGCAGGCGTGATTCCTGGTTTCCTGGTTTTCTCTGTTTTACGGCCGCAGCGGCCCGGCCCCCGGTAGAAGAAGAAGGTCGGCTACTGAGAAGTGCACGCTCCAGAATCATGGACAAAGCCCTCTCAGAGTCAGAGCTATTGAAGAGGGGTGAGCTTGAGCCTGGAGCGGCAGGCAAGAGAAGATGACTAACTCCTACCGATCCTAGGGCGACTAATAGGATGATTCCAGTGCCATCTATAAGAAGCCCCCAGGCGTCGGGGGAACTCCAAGTCAAATCACTGGGATTGGTTGAACTCTACAAAGTGCATGTGAAAGAAAAAACAGGTTTCCCCTCATCTCCGGTATCTCTGGTATCTGCACCCCCCGTGGACGCACCCGATCTAAGAGATGCACAGTACACTCAACGAACTCCGAAGGTAATGGAGGGGGAGGGTGTAGAGTGTTTAGCAGAAAAAACCTACGCCCGTAAGAGCCCCAGGCGAGCAGATAAAGATCCACTACCGCAAGTCTGCAGTGGGTCTGGAGTTCCTCTGGACTCACGCGGCGCTGTTGGTAGAAAACGAGCCACTGAGTGCGAGGAAGAAAATCTGTGCACAGTCAAAGAAACATCATCCCATTCAACTAAAGAACCTGATAAGACAACAAAGGGGACAAAAGGGACGGAGCCTTGGGCTCACCTGACCTGGATAGATATACACCTGATGTACGAGAGGGAAGATCTGGTTACCCCTCCATTTAATAAGAGTGAACACTCTGACGACCAAGAAGTCGTCAAAAATACAGAAAGTGGCAAAGGGCAACATTTATTTGGAGAATTCTCTTCTACTCCCTCCCACAGAGAATCCCTTCACCTGTGGATAAAACATTGGAGAGCTCTCCTATTCCGAGAGTGACCATCACGGAAGGAAAAATTAATACATCGTCAAAAACGTCAGAACAGAGTAAGAGTAAAGGTGGTACCAACCCTAGAAAGCACCAACCAAAGACCTGTGGACACAAAATGCTAAATTCACAAATCCGTTCAACACTAAGAGCACAGGAAGCATGTGCAGGCCGTGCCAGGAATTAAATGCCCGAATAGCAAAACCACATCGGCACAATCACGACTCCGCCCTTTGTCTCTGAATGTGTTGGAGGCCTTTTTCAAAAGAAAAACTGCTGCAGCCGGTCTGGTAGTGGCAGAATTATCTGATGCCGAGCTATTAGCAGAGGTGGAAGGGTCGGGGAGTGCAGCGCTCCTCCACCTGACCTAAAGAAATCAGCAGCAACATTCACAAAGCATATAGCTACCTCCCTAAGATGGCACGGTAGCAATCCCGGCTCAAATGGTTACAAAAAACCCAACCTCAAAAAGCTGATGGGCCAAGGCCAAGAACGTTGGCATCTAATTATACAGAATCTACCGTAGGGTCTCTGACTATAAGACCTATCGTAATTGAAGGGCCTCTACAGGGAGTAAACGACCACGAACAGGATCTTCGCCCTATAGAAGGGTTGCCTCAAAAAGGGCAAGAGGATAACATTGATCAGATAAATGGAGACCCACTTCTTAACATCGAACCACTGCCTCCCAGAGAAGGCCAACTACACCAGCCATGGAACGTACAGAAGAAAATAAGCTCGGCAACTCAAAGGCTGTCAAGTAATTTAGAAAGCATAAAAATACAAGACAAACCAAAGAAAACTCCTCCCCTTAATAGGCGTTTGAGTGAGATCTCGATCTCTTTGCCAAAAGACCCTCCATCGGAAAAACCTGACTTAAAGTCGATAATATTGACAATCACGATTGCGTTAGCCCCATTTAGTAAGCTTTATGAAGCACTAGACGGCACGCTAAAGGACCACACCACTATGTTGGCTCTCATGCAGCACTGATTGTAAGTGATTTCAATCCGGCACTTCACCTAAGTCAATCTCTTTAATCACAAGGAGTAATGATGAGCAAAAACGATGCAACAGAAATAATACTTTTGGGTGTATATTCAAATCAAATAGCAGTGTGGTTACTATTTCCCCCTGCACACCCCTAAACCCCCCAATATGCAATATAAAGAGATAGGAGGAGAGAGAACAGGTTTCAGGAATGCAGAATTCAAGCAAATGTATCAATCCCAATTTCCCCCCAGCAAACACAAGAGAGAAACAGAACTTATTGACAAACTGTCAAAATAGTTCTAAAATTGGCTTTGAATGGAATGGGTAAAAATATACAAATGGGCTAAATCACTGAAATTGTTTAAATTCTAATGGGAGCAGCTTTGTATGGTTGCAGACAAACACTAGCAATGATTGGAGAGTAATAAGCAATGTGAAAACTTAATTTTGAGGTTGGGTGTAATGAAAAGCTATTTTACACATTTTGCCAAAATGAAAATTTGCGACAAATTTTGTTTCTAGCATGAAATTTGAGGAAGTTATGGACGTTTTCATGGAGGTCGTTTTTCTGAGTTAGCTGCAACAATGAGAAACAGGGATGCGCTTTTTAAAAGACAAACAGGGTTTCTTTACACTAGGGTCAGACTATGAAGAAGCAATTGCTACATGGAAGCTCAGCTACTTGATCAAGGCAACTGCCAGCCGAGACGCTTGCCTTCTTCAGATGCAATATATCAGCGCAAAGATAATTTTAACAACATTAATACAGAAGGAATATAGGATAAGATGGACATTTTAAGCAATTCAAAAAGATTTCTAACAATGCAGGTGTCTAAAGATAAGATAGGATGGATTTAGATAGGGATTACTATGGACAGTATATATGAGAGTGACACAGTCCTATCTATGGATACTCAATATATAGGTTTGAACAGAACCATCAGGGATTCAGGTCAGGGATTCTAGGATTCTGCTAGGCACACCGGACTGGACAGCAAGGCACTCTGGTCTGCAATCAGCAAGGCTCTCGTCACCACACGGTAGGACTGGACTGGATCTGCATTGGTTCTCTGGTCACAGCACAGCACGGCACAAGATGGGTTTAATCTGCCCTTCTGGTTCTGAAGATAATTATTTGGCAGGCAAGCAGTACAGCACAGCCTGGCTGCTTCTTTTGTTTTCCCTTTTAAGTTTGTGGGATGGGTTCTGGAAGTTAAGGCCCAGCTGAAAGTGCTTCAGCTATGCAATGAGCCTTTCTGCTTGCAAAGTTTCTGAAGTCTGGAATATGGATTGTTCTCCTTCAGGGTGCTTCGCCAAGATCGGGATGGTGGGTGGATCTGTGTGTTTTTCTAAGTCCTCAGCTGTCTCTATTTATGCATTTGATAAACGGGTGTGTATTCTGAATTACCCTAAGTGCACCCCCTAGGTAGGCTATTGGCTAGAGTCTGCTCTCTCCCTTGATTGGAGGAGAAAACAGGGTGTCACCATGATGATGTGGTTTTATGAGTCAGAGAATCCTCCCCTTAGCTTTTGAACATGAAATCTACTTTTAGTATAATACATATTTACAATTTTACAAATGTTATAACAATAACATATCTAGATCACATATTTTGTGGAGCAGATGCTCTTCCAAGCCCCGTTGCGGTAGGATCTTGGGTCTGGATTTGACAGAATTTCGCACTTTTTGTCCGGGACACAATATCTAGATTGTCCAAAAATGTGCACACATGTGCGCATTGCATATGGGCATAAGCGTGTGAAGTTTCATGCTTCTGACATAAATACATTTGCTATAAAACCACAATTTCTACAGTTATGTCCCAGAACATAGCACAGAGTTCTGGCTCCTCTTAAAATGTGCAGCAAAAATTTAGGTTCAGAAGTCCGGTGTGTACATATTTTTTACAATTGAACACAGTCAATTATCAGTCTTTTTAGAAATATACTTTCTGTCCATTGTGAATCAACAAAAGTTGTGGGTCCCTGCCTCCTTTTCCTCCTGGCAGGTCTGAAGCAATCCGCCCCATTCCTTCTGGGAGAGGCCATTTTTGACACTTCACAATCTGCATATACTTTCAACCAGAGAAAGTCCATTGTCCCCTTCTATGGCAGCCCAGGTGCCCCTCCCCTCTTAATCAATACATGAATGTGAGTTCCTGGCCTAGAGAGCACAAGAGAGGTGCTTTGCCCTGTGGGGGAAGTTGTTTGTGGTTTTGGCTTGAAATCAGTCTTACGTTAAAGGTCATTTTGTTACATTTTTCTTTGTTGAAAATAAACTTGCAATTTTAAAACACACATCTAGAACACTGATTCCAGACTTTAAACCTTGAAGTTTAAATAGTTACAACCTAGGTTACTCTTGATGACAAGTCACTTAGATTTTAGACATTAGATCTTAATGGCACAAGTTTACAGTTCTAATACAGGATTTTGAAACAGCATTCAGGCAGCCGCTGGTACTGCGCCCAAAGTTTGACAGATTTCACAGGCAGGCAAACTGGCTGTAGATGTTTTTGTGACCAATTCAGCTTTCCAGGATATTGCAATTTCACAATGATTTCTTGTATTCAATAAAATGGGACACCCAACAAGAAGATTGGATGTTTGTGGGTGGTTGGGACCAGCATTCTGTATTTTCAGCAACCAAGAAAAGATTTAAAATGCAAGATTTCGGATTTCTTTCAGCAAGCACTGCTTTTCATCTGTGCTCCATTTTCACTAGTTGGGCAGCCCAATGACATGTTTCAGAAGTGAGGTCTCCGTTCCGCCCCTGACAACATGCATGGTAGATTTGGCAGCCATCTTTTTGTGCTTTGTGGAGCACAATTTCCTTAGGTTTTGGCGCGCACAGGGGTTTTTGAAGCCATTTTGATGATTCTGGCGCCACCAGCCCACAGTGATGCCGCAGGGTAGAGCATAAGTAGGTTAAGACATCCCACAAAGACCCCCTCCCGACTTTACTTTTGACCGCCTGTCATGGGGAAGTATAGAGATTTGGGATGTTCAGTTTTTCTTTTTGGTCCAAGTGGAAAAATGTGTCTGCTTCTCCCATCAGTACTGGATCGACAGGTTCTCCTCGCCGGTTCCAGATGGAAGTGTTGAGTGATACCCTGGGCCCCTTGGGTCTTTTCTTCTGGTCCCTGAGTGGTCCTCCTTGGTTCTTAGGATCCATGGTTTCAGTCCTAGGATGACAAAACAGAGCATATTTGCAGACATTTCCCCACCACTATTCATGTAGTGGGGCAGACACATACATTTGACATATGATTGACAATCATACCCGCTTATACTTATTACTGATTATAACAGACAGAATGGTTTTTACAGTCGGGATTTTCTAGGGGGCTGGAATGTCCCCCTCTGGGTTTCCAGATGCATCCTCTAGTTGCTGCAGAGTGTGCCTAGGATGGCCACACTTCAGTTGGTTGATATGGACCCACTTATCTTCCCCTTCTGCCAAACTGCCTTTGGGGATACAGATTTTGTAGACGACTGGTGAGATTGTGCCTACAATGTCAAAAGGTCCCCGCCAGCTGGGAAGACATTTGCGCTGTTTGGCCTGGTTCCCTTGGAAATTATACAAGTAGACCCGGTCTCCTGCTTGTTATTCTTTTTTAGTTGTCTTGAGATCATAGTGGGTCTTCATACTGTATGCAGATCTTTCTAGATTCCGCTGAGCATAGGCAAAAGCATGTTGAAGGTGTTTTCTCAGATTTTCAACATACTCATGAGTTGTGGAGGCATTTCTCAAAGTCTGCTCTTGGGTTCTGTAGAGCAGATGCTGGGGAAGCACCATCCTTCGCCCAGTCATCAGCTCAAACGGCGACATTTTAGTTGCAGAAGAAGGAGTAGATCTGATGGCCATCAGGACAAGAGGTAATCGAATGTCCCAACTTGGCCCAGAATCTGCCACAAACTTTTTTAATATGCTCACAACTGTCTTGTTGTATCTCTCAACTCCACCACTAGAGGCTAGCCGGTAGGCAATGTGTAATTTCCTTTTGACCCCAAATATCTCTCACATCTTTGTCATCACTTCGCTAGTGAAGTGGCTACCTCGGTCTGACTCAATCCTTTGGGGTAGTCCAAAACGTGAGAAGATGTGGTTAATCATCATGGCAGCTGCTGTTTCTGCCTTGCAATTTGGGGCCGGGAGACATTCCACCCATTCAGTGAACAAGCATGTCACGGTCAACATGTACTTGTTCCCCCTAGAGGAGCGAATCACGGGCTCGATAAAATTGACTTGTAAATCTTACCAAGGCAGTGTCATCTCCCTCTTTTGGAGAGGCGCACGGTGTGTGGGGGATGTTGGCTGAAATTGTGCACACACAAGACACCCCTTCAAGTATTGGTCGAGGTCCTGTCCCATGAGTGGCCAGTATGCAACCTATCTTAAAATTTCAAGTGTTGTATGAAACCTCCGATGAGCGGCTGTGGCCGCATCATGGGCGTGACTTAGCATCAGGCTTCGGAATGAGGTGGGGACCACCCACTGGTCATAGCAAGCTAGGGATCTCCTTACCAACAAACCGTCTTGGATTCGGAACGTTTTTGGACATTTCATCAACACTCTGAGATCCTCTTTCCCTATGTAATCGGTATCTGTCAGGGGAAAGTTCTCAGGGTCCTCAATGTGTTGATAAAATTTGCCAATTATTGCAGCCCTTTTTTGAGCTGTAATCAATCAGCATCTGGGGTCTCCTTACTCCATTGTGCAGTTGAGAGTTCATTGTGAGCATTTGTCTGGGACCTAGTGATAGCAGTGACCTGGAATTCCCCCAACAGGAACTCGATCTCAAGTAGATCCCCTTGGATGGCTCCGGTTTTGGCCAGCAGATCAGCTAGGTCTTTTCCAGTTTTGTCTGGTCCCTCTACTTTAGAATGACCCTTGATCTTTTTCTAGTAGATGGTAATCCATTTGAGGTGACCAGATCATCAATATTTTGGACCAATATTCCATGTTTTAAGGGTTTGTTATTAGCACATAACATGCCTCTGGTTTTCCAGTTAACCAGGTGCTCCACGAACCCGTTCCGTACATAATCCGAATCTGTGATTATGACCAGTTCGTGGAGTTGGTGTTAGACAGCAGTGAGGATGGCTTGATGCACAGTCATCAACTCTGCCATTTGACTACTTCGGGGACCGATTTTGTACCCAGCAGAGGGTTCTGGGGCATCATTCACCCATGCATTCCCTACGCCGGCCACAAGTTCTTTTTCCCCGTTGTTGTCAACATGGTAGGAGCACCCATCCACATAGACAGTGGGAATTCCCTCACACTGGTCTTCTTCATAGACTTTGTGTGGGGGATTAAGGTATGCCTCCACGTTGTCCTTGATTTTAAGACTTTCGTCCTCGAGACAGTTTTCTCTGGCACAAGCATACAAGTCAGCCAGACCTTGCACGAGGGGCTCTTCTTGTTTTGGCCATATCTGACCTCCACAGGAAAGCCTTGCATTGACAGAATCCAGGAAGTAACTCTGGAATTACTCCCATTTCCGGCCCGGATTCTGTCACTTTGGAGATATTGCAGAGGCTGGTGTGGAGTCTCCACTATGATGTGTTCCCCCTGGATAAACGGGCAGTAATTCTTCAATGCCCAAACCGTTGCCAGGAGTACCTTCTCGCAATCGTTGAATTTGTCCTCCACAGAGGATAAAGTGTTACTCGCATAGGAGATTACTTTATTGACCTTGTCATGCTTTTGATATAATACTGCAGTCAAGCATGTATTTGAAAACCCTGTCTCCAAGAAGAACTCTGTGTTTTTGACCGGGTAAGCTAGGCAAAGCGCTTGTGAGAGGCTTCTTTTGAGTTGTCTGACTGCCTCGGCCTGTTCTGGACCCCACTCCCACTTGACCTCCCCTTCAAAAGATGTGTCAGGGGTCTTGTGATCTCTGCGTAGTCCTCAATGAACTTTCTGCTGTAATTAGTTAGTCCAAAGAGGCTCCTTAGTTCCCGCAGAGTTGTGGGGTCTTTTAATTTCTGGAGTGCTTCCACTTTCTTTTCCTGTGGACAGAGACCCTGAGGAGTAATCTCATGCCCTAAGAAACTGACACGGGTTCTACACCACTGTGCCTTTTGAAAGGAGAGTTTTGCTCCGGCAACCCTCAACTGTGTCAGAAAATGACGGATCTCCGCTATGTGTTCCTCCACAGTTGAGCTTTTGACTAAAACATCATCTACATAGACCAGGTTACCCCTTTCACCCAGGTCGGGCATGGCCTTGTGTAGAAAAATGTTAAAATCATTGCCGGAGTTTATGTATCCAAAGGGAGTCCGGGTCCATATGTACTGCTGCCCCCCTTAGGTAAAGGGCAGCTTGTATTGGTCCTCCCTACTGACAGGTAGAGTCCAGTACCCATTGGTCATTTCAATGGCAGTGAATACCTTTGACCCCTGGATCTGGGCCAGCCCTTGGTCAATGTAGGGAAGAGGCCATCAGGAAGTATGGACCCGTTTGTTGAACTCCCTAAGGTCAGCACAGAGTCTCCACTGGCTGTTTCGTTTCCAAATCCCCAGCACCGGATTATTGAAGGTGCTGTGGACTGGACGAATTATCCCATGGGACTCAAGGTTCTTAATTATTTCAGTAAGGGACTCCATTGATGCGAGAGGCATGCAATATTGCTTCAAAAACACTGGAGTAATTCCAGGGTCCGTGGGAATGGTTGCTGTGTGGATGTCGGTACAACCACAGTCATATGAGTCCACTGCAGAGAGATCTTGAAAATCTAAGAAAACTTGTTTTAATTTTTGCTTTTGCTCCAGAGTCTCACAGGCATCGGCTAGGTTGACTCTCTCTTCAACCATCTGCCTGACGCCTGGAAACACTTCCGGTTTGGCTATCTCAGCGGCCTCCTCCAGCTGGGTGGAGAAGTCCCTGGTCAGAGTGCTGATTTGGACTGGTGGCTTCAGGTGGGGAAGGCAGTCCTCGTGGACCTGAAAAATCACCTCATCCCTCCTGAAGTTACAGGTCACATCTTCCTTACCATAAGGGCAGGAAGAGTACACCAGGAAGTTCCCCCCATGCCGGGTGAAGATCCTGTCTGGTGTTGTGTCATCGTCGCTATCACTGTCAAAACAGTCCTTGGGGATTGGTCCTAACAGTTAATTACCTAAATCTATGGAAAAATGTCGGTCATCAACCGCCATTCCAATAATGGTGCCTGCGGCTAGAGTGATACTCTTTAAGTCGCTGTTATCCACCTCTATTGGAATGGTATCATATTCTATGTTGACTAGTGGTGTTGGGTTTACCCCCAACCCTTGCTGTTGGAAGTTAGCATTAAGATGAAAATAGGCGTCATGGTTTTTCGGTTTCTGTCCTCTTTTAATTTTCACTTCCAGTGAGAATTGTCGGGTCCGTTCTGGGATGGGGACTCCCTCTCCAATCTGAATTTCAACTGCATAAGGCAGCAATTTAGCTGACCTAAATGCTTCCTCTGGGTCATCAAAATTCTTAGGATTACCCGCTAAGCTTTGAAGTTTATTAGGTCCAAACTAATGGCAAAGCGATTGAGAATTTCACTGCCTAAGTAAAATGCGGCAGGGACATCTCGCATGACCCAACAATTATGGACTATGCTCTTGTTGCCTATGGAAATTTTTGAGCATACACCTGCTAAGCAGGAGATGTTTGGAATTGGGTGTTTCCAGATCCATTTCCCATTTGTCTAACAATTTAAATGTGGGAATGGCTGGATCTTATGGGCATTTGCGGAACGTGGCTTTGCTGATGAAGCTCTTACCGTTGTTCACACATACTCGGGCTAGAACAGAGTCCTTCCCTTCATTTAACTGAATAGGGACGAACAGCTGCTCTCCAATTTTCTGAATATCAGCCAGGCTTTGAGCTTGATTTTTCATCTTTCTGGACTATAGGAGTGGGATTTTCTGATTGTGAATTCGTAAAGAATTTCAGAGAGTTTACTTCTAGTGTGGAATGCCACCTTTGGCTGGAAGGAAGGTTGATTTTCAGAAATAGAGAGGACTCCCCATCACCAGTTTGTTGTCCTACTGCAATTACTGTCACGTCTTGGATTTGATTATTCTGGAAATGAAATTCTATTTGATCAGGTTTTTGTTCAACCATGTGGCATGTGCCGTTTAAACTAACATGGTTGACACTATGTTTCAATTTTATTGGTCGGTTAGTCTGGGTCCAGAGGACCTTGTTTACACAATCACTGAGGGGAGACAACCTACACAGGATGTCATTCCCTAGTAAACAAGGTTTGCCCTCTGGAGTCACCCAATTTTAATGTCCAAATCCGCAGTGCCCTCGACGGGAATTTCCTTCCCGTCGAAGATCTGAAGTTGTCCAGGAAGAGGGAAGAGAGGAATTTGGTATTTCTCCCCCCTTCCCGAATTCAGTTGATCAAAGGCCCTTTTTGACAGAAGGGTAGCTTGGGATCCAGCGTCCACCAGTGCAAAAATTGTACACTGCCCCTGTGTTTGGACCGGGGTATAGAATCTTCCCTCCTTCTCCGCAAAGATAATGTACATTTTTGGACAACTGGTGGGTTAGTTTCTTGGTTTTGGATACTGACAGAAGGGTAATTTGGGCAGGATTCTGTTTGGACTCTTGGGAATCTGAAAGAAAAAGGGGACAGCTAGATGTGGGGGAAGTTTTGGGTTCCCCTGGTTCTGATTGTGGGCTGCCCCCCCCCTTTTTGGAGGCAGTCACCAGGATGGGTTTGAACCAGGGGATTTTCGTGCAGGTGATTCTGAGTAGTGGTGATGGGCGGATTCAACTCGGTCCCCACATCTACCCAGCCTGGATTTGGATCCTTTGGGTCCCATTTTTCTTTGGGAGGAGTTCCCCCATCCTTGAAGGAGAAGATCCTTTTCCCAGAATCCTCTGAGGATCCCTCTCCTTCAAACTGGAAGATTTGTACCTCCTCCTCCAAAAGGGTCTTTTTGGGCTCTTTATTTGTCCTACACCCCCCTCTTCTCCTTGGGTGGCAGACTTTCGGGGGCAGGAGATTTTGGTTCCAGTTCCTGGGTTTCCAGGGGCTTTTTACAAGTGGGGAAGGAAGCTTCCTCCAAGGCTATACACCCCCCTTCCCCTTGTGCCTCCTCCCTGGGAACCAGTGGGTTGTCGGGGTTCTTCCCCGTCATTGCTATGGAGCACAAGCTCCTGGATTTGAGGCCTTCTGCCCCGCCATACTCATCTGAGGGTTCAGTTGAGCCCTCAGCATGCAACCCAGATCCTGTGCCATGTTCTGGACCTGGCGCTCTAGTTGGGACACCCGCTCTGGCTGGTATGGGATCCTCATGTCTCCCCTGGGCTGATACCGGGAAGCGTAGCTATCCCTTCTCCCAAAGTACCCCAGGTTAGGAAAGTTTGGGTACCCCTCCACCCTTGGCCTCCCCTCTCCCAGATTGGGCTGTCTGGGCTCAGAAATTGGGGAAAGAAGGATGGATTGTTGTGGGAGTTGAACTTTTGCGGGTATCTTGGAAAGAAATTCTGTCCGGTGTTTGGGGGATTACTGCCCTCCTGGGGGAAGTGAGTAGGGAAGTTCCCTGGGTTAGCTGCTGTCTGATTGGACCCCCCGCCCCTTGGGCTGGAGGAGTCCACACATAACCCAGGATGGGTCTATTGCCCTTGTAGCCTGGGCTGATGTAGTCAGGGGAGTTAGGGGTCCCATTTGTGGGGTTGGCTTCCTGGCTCCCTGTTTGTGATTGGCCCGAGGGCCTTCTGGGTGTGGGGTTGTTTTGATTCTGTGTGGGCAGGTTTTTAGGCCCCCCTATCTCTAAATCTAAAATGGGGGCAACCTTTACCTCTGCTACTTTAGCAGCAGCAGGGGTGTTGGTTGTTTTGGGGCTTTTGGGATTATTTTTATTTTCCACTGGCTTTTGCACCTCATAAATGCGTGTGGCTTGTTCAATGACCCAGTCTAGTGATCTTTTCTCGTGAAAGTCCCTCACTAGCTGGGTCATGGTATACTTAGGGAGAGCATGGAAGAAAGTGTTTACAAACTCTTTGCTGTCAGTGCACACCCTTCTAGTGGTCTGCGCAAAGGCATGTTTTAACTCTTGAACAAATTCTTGTGGGGCCTGATCTTCCCCACATTGCAAGTTATAGGCCGCCTTGCAAGCCTCCTGCGGGTTCCTATGGTAGGAAGTGTTTCAGGATGGCCGCCCTACAGGCGGACCATCTGGAATTATTCTGATCCTCCAGACCCGCAAAGAAGCTGGAGTACTTGGGGGAGAATGTCGTCTTTACATATTGAATACAGATTTGGCTGTCCTTCAAATGGAAAGTTTCCATCATTTGTTCAAATAGCTCAAGGTGCTCACAAACCGAATATTTTGCATTCTTGTGATAGGGCGTGATGATGCTCCTGATGGCTTTTATTTGTTTTAGGGGATCCTTGAGCAAGGCCCTCTTGGCCTTGTTGGCTTTTTTGGTTTGGGTGACCCTGGTCCACTCATCCTCTGACTCAGAGGCACTGCTACCAGAGGTGCCTGTCTGGTCTTCTAAGCTCTCCCGGATTCTGCAAGCTTGGGAATGGCTGGCAGAATGTGGGGGCCTAGTTTCTTGAGTCCTGTGGTGCTCAGAATAGTCTTCTGATTCTTCCTTGCTCCCAGGATTGGCTGAGTACCCCCCCACTGTCCTAGCTGCGAAGAGGTTTTCAGGATGCCCTTAGTGGACCTACTCTCATTGAGTTCCCCACTAAATTTTACCATCTGGTCTCTGGTTAAATTATATTTTTGAGGATCCATTTCTCTGACCCTCCCCTCTTTGGAGTCTCCCTGATCAGAGAAGATGGCCCTCCCTAGCACTTGGGAACCCATACACAGATACTCGCCCATGCATTCCTGGGAGGTGCTGATCTATGAGCCCCATATTCCTCATTGGATTGAAGTCTGCCATCCCCGTGGCCCTTGGCTCATGTGCACCAGTGGACATGGGGGTGGCAGAGTCCATGGAGTTGAAGAGATGAAAGCCTCTGGTGCTAGGGTTCCTGAGGTTATGCTCAGGTGTTTCCCTCTCCCAGCGTATCTCATCTGTCTCAGGCCCTACTCCCTGTTGCCATGCAAGAATTTGGCCCTTTTGCTCTTCTATCAATGCCTTACTAGTCTCTATTAGTTGTTCCTGCATAGCCATCTGTCTGTGGAGACTGTCATTTTTCCCACAGAGAGCCTCATTGTCTCTCTGTGCTTCCTGGGTAATTGGAACATTGGGCCAATTTTTGCTGCTGGAGGGTTACCTCCTGAGTCCTGTCCTTACTGGCCTGGTCCTTCTTGGCTAGAGCATCTTCAACCCTCCCGGAATGCTCTAACAGTTTTCGTGGTCTTCTTGGAGTTCACCCAGTCCCTAAATTGCCAGGTGATTTTCTTCCATTTTGGCTTTTAAATAACTGACCTCCTGGCTTAAGGTGTCCCTTGCCTGAATGAGGGTACCCCTCTGTGCAGCCAGGTCGTCCCTTTGTTTTTGGAGTGCACCAGCTTTCTGGCGCTCTTCATCAAATTCTGTCTGGGTGTCAAGCTCTTTGAGAATTAATTTATTATTTTCTTCTTTTTCTTGGTCTAGGCAGTTTTGCAGGGTGACTATCTGCTCTGCACATACTCTATTGAAGCCCAGCTGCAGCTCCAGCTTTTGTTGGCTCCATAGTAGGGAGTCCAAACTTTCTTAGCACTCTTTTTGCAGCGCCAGTACTTTGGTATCCTGGTCTACCTTCTCCGGCTGCAGGATATCCAGATCTCCTTTGATTTTTATCAGGTACTGCCTGGTTTCCTTGTCTGATTCTAGGTTCTTTTGTAGCCTTTGCTCTGCAGACTCCAGATCAGTTTGGGCCTTTTCTAGTGATTGTACATGCATATTTGCCAGATCTAGGTTTTCGGCATATTTTTCCTGTATTGCTCCAATATGGAGGTATAGATGTGCTGCTATTCTGGCAATTTTACTTTGCTCTTCTTTTACTTTAGGGGCCTTGTACAATTCACTAAGTGCCATATGTAATGGACCCTGATCCTGCCATTTGTCTGATCCTGTGGCAGTCGCCTGTTCTTTAATTTCCTGCAACCAAACATTCTGATCATGTTCTGTCCATTCACCCCTGACAAATAATTTGTGCAGTAGGTGTTCCCTTGCCATATTAATTTCTACTAGGGTCGCCATTCCGGAAATATTAATTTCCTTTCTGACTTACAGAAGTTATTTTATTTTTGCAAACAGACCAAATTCCTATTGAAGGGTGCTTTTCACAGTGTAGCACAGTGTGGTAGCCGAACAGGGTTTATGTACCCCGTCAGTTAGCACGCTTTATTAGACTGTCACAAGTGGTATGTCTAATTCAGAGATCTCATGACGAGCCCCCAATCTGTATGTGATTTCAATCCGGCAATTCACCTAAGTCAATCTCTTTAATCACAAGGAGTAATGATGAGCAAAAACAATGCAACAGAAATAATACTTTTGGGTGTATATTCAAATCAAATAGCAGTGTGGTTACAGTTTCCCCCTGCACACCCCTCAACCCCCCAAGATGCAATATAAAGAGATAGGAGGAGAGAGAACAGGTTTCAGGAATGCAGAATTCAAGCAAATGTATCAATCCCAATTTCCCCCCAGCAAACACAAGAGAGAAACAGAACTGATTGGCAAACTGTCAAAATAGTTTTAAAGTTGGCTTTGAATGGAATGGGTAAAAACACTAAAAATGGGCTAAATCACTGAAATTGTTTAAATTCAAATGGGAGCCACTTTGTATGGTTGCAGACAAACACTAGTAATGATTTGAGAGTAATAAGCAATGTGAAAACTTAATTTTGAGATTGGGTGCAATGAAAAGCTATTTTACACGTTATAGATTTTGCCAAAACGAACATTTGCGGCAAACTATAAGGATTTGAGTTGAGGTTTTCTCTAGAAAGGTTAGGATGTTAGCTATAAGCAGACATTTAAATTTTGTTTCTAGCATAAAATTTGAAGAAGTTCTGGATGTTTTCGTGGAGGTTGTTTTTCTGAGTTAGGTGCAACAATTAGAAACAGGGATGCATTTTTTAAAAGACAAACAGGGTTTCTTTACACTAGGGTCAGACTATGAAGAAGCAATTGCTACACGGACGCTCAGCTACTTGATCAAGGCAACTGCCAGCCGAGACACTTGCCTTCTTCAGATGCAATATATCAGCACAAAGATAATTTTAACAATATTAATACAGAAGGAATATAGGATAAGATAGAAATTTCAGGCAATTCAAAAAGATTTCTAACAATGCAGGTTTCTAAAGATAAGATAGGATGGAGTTAGATAGGGATTACTATGGACAGTATATATGAGAGTGATACAGTTCTATCTATGGATACTCACTATATAGGTTTGAACAGAACCGTCAAGGATTCAGGTCAGGGATTCTAGGATTCTGCTGGGCACACCGGACTGGACAGCAAGGTGCTCTGGTCTGCAATCAGCAAGGCGCTCTAGTCACTGCACGGTAGGACTGGACTGGATCTGCAATGGCTCTCTGGTCACAGCACAGCACGGCACAAGATGGGTTTAATCTGCCCTTCCGGTTCTGAAGATAATTATTTGGCAGGCAAGCAGTACAGCACAGCCTGGCTGCTTCTTTTGTTTTCCCCTTTAAGTTTGTGGGATGGGTTATGGAAGTTAAGGCCCAACTGAAAGTGGTTCAGCTATGCAATGAGCCTTTCTGCTTGCAAAGTTTCTGAAGTCTGGAATATGGATAGTTCTCCTTCAGGGTGCTTAGACAAGATCGGGATGGTGGGTCGATCTGTGTGTTTTTCTAAGTACTCAGCTGTCTCTACCCATGCATTTGATAAAGGGGTGTGTATGATGAATTACCCTAAGTGCACCCCCTAAGTAGGCTATTTGCTAGAGTCTGCTCTCTCCCTTGATTGGAGGAGAAAACAGGGTGTCACCATGATGATGTGGTTTTATGAGTCAGAGAATCCTCCCCTTGGCTTTTGAACATGAAATCTACTTTTAGTATAATACATATTTACAATTTTACAAACTTTATAAAAATAACATATCTAGATCACATATTTTGTGGAGCAGATGCTCTTCCAAGCCCCGGCCCGGTAGGATCTTGGGTCTGGATTTGACAGAATTTCACTCTTTTTGTCCGGGACACAATATCTAGTTTGTCCAAAAATGTGTACACATGTTCGCATTGTATATGGGCATAAGCATGTGAAGTTTCATGCTTCTGACATAAAAACATTTGCTATAAAACCACAATTATTACAGTTACGTCCCAGAACATAGCACAGAGTTCTGGCTCCTCTTAAAATGTGCAGCAAAATTTAGGTTCAGAAGTCCGGGGTTTACATGTTTTTTACAATTGTCCACAGTCAATTATCAGTCTTTTTAGAAATATACTTTCTGTCCATTGTGAATCAACAAAAGTTGTCTGTCCCTGCCTCCTTTTCCTCCTGGCAGGTCTGAAGCAATCCGCCCCATTCCTTCTGGGAGAGGCCATTTTTGACACTTCACAATCTGCATATCCTTTCAACCAGAGAAAGTCCATTGTCCCCTTCTATGGCAGCCCATGTGCCCCTCCCCTCTTAATCAATACATGAATGTGAGTTCCTGGCCTAGAGAGCACAAGAGAGGTGCTTTGCCCTGTGGGGGAAGTTGTTTGTGGTTTTGGCTTGAAATCAGTCTTACTTTAAAGGTAATTTTGTTACATTTTTCTTTGTTTAAAATAAACTTGCAATTTTAAAACACACATCTAGAACACTGATTCCAGACTCTAAACCATGAAGTTTAAATAGTTACAACCTAGGTTACTCTTGATGACAAGTCACTTAGATTTTAGACATTAGATCTTAATGGTACAAGTTTACAGTTCTAATACAGGCTTTTGAAACAGCATTCAGGCAGCCGCCGGTACTGCACCCACGTGTTGACAGATTTCACAGGCAGGCAAACTGGCTGTAGATGTTTTTGTGACCAATTCAGCTTTCCAGGATATTGCAATTTCACAATGTTTTCTTTTATTCAATAACATGGGACACCCAACAAGAAGATTGGATGTTTGTGGGTGTTTGGGACCAGCATTCTGTATTTTCAGCAACCAAGAAATGATTCAAAATGCAAGATTTCAGATTTCTTTCAGCAAGCACTGCTTTTCATCTGTGCTCCATTTTTACTAGTTGGGCAGCCCAATGACATGTTTCAGAAGTGAGGTCTCCGTTCTGCCCCTGACAACATGCATGGTAGATTTGGCGGCCATCTTTTTGTGCTATGTGGAGCGCAATTTCCTTAGGTTTTGGCGCGCATAGGGGTTTTGCAGCCATTTTGATGATTCTGGTGCCACTAGCACACAGTGATGCCCAGGGTAGAGCTGCCCCCCCCCTTTTTGGAGGCAGTCACCAGGATGGGTTTGAACCAGGGGATTTTCGTGCAGGTGATTCTGAGTAGTGGTGATGGGCGGATTCAACTCGGTCCCCACATCTACCCAGCCTGGATTTGGATCCTTTGGGTCCCATTTTTCTTTGGGAGGAGTTCCCCCATCCTTGAAGGAGAAGATCCTTTTCCCAGAATCCTCTGAGGATCCCTCTCCTTCAAACTGGAAGATTTGTACCTCCTCCTCCAAAAGGGTCTTTTTGGGCTCTTTATTTGTCCTACACCCCCCTCTTCTCCTTGGGTGGCAGACTTTCGGGGGCAGGAGATTTTGGTTCCAGTTCCTGGGTTTCCAGGGGCTTTTTACAAGTGGGGAAGGAAGCTTCCTCCAAGGCTTTACACCCCCCTTCCCCTTGTGCCTCCTCCCTGGGAACCAGTGGGTTGTCGGGGTTCTTCCCCGTCATTGCTATGGAGCACAAGCTCCTGGATTTGAGGCCTTCTGCGCCGCCATACTCATCTGAGGGTTCAGTTGAGCCCTCAGCATGCAACCCAGATCCTGTGCCATGTTCTGGACCTGGCGCTCTAGTTGGGACACCCGCTCTGGCTGGTACGGGATCCTCATGTCTCCCCTGGGCTGATACCGGGAAGCGTAGCTATCCCTTCTCCCAAAGTACCCCAGGTTAGGAAAGTTTGGGTACCCCTCCACCCTTGGCCTCCCCTCTCCCAGATTGGGCTGTCTGGGCTCAGAAATTGGGGAAAGAAGGATGGATTGTTGTGGGAGTTGAACTTTTGCGGGTATCTTGGAAAGAAATTCTGTCCGGTGTTTGGGGGATTACTGCCCTCCTGGGGGAAGTGAGTAGGGAAGTTCCCTGGGTTAGCTGCTGTCTGATTGGACCCCCCGCCCCTTGGGCTGGAGGAGTCCACACATAACCCAGGATGGGTCTATTGCCCTTGTAGCCTGGGCTGATGTAGTCAGGGGAGTTAGGGGTCCCATTTGTGGGGTTGGCTTCCTGGCTCCCTGTTTGTGATTGGCCCGAGGGCCTTCTGGGTGTGGGGTTGTTTTGATTCTGTGTGGGCAGGTTTTTAGGCCCCCCTATCTCTAAATCTAAAATGGGGGCAACCTTTACCTCTGCTACTTTAGCAGCAGCAGGGGTGTTGGTTGTTTTGGGGCTTTTGGGATTATTTTTATTTTCCACTGGCTTTTGCACCTCATAAATGCGTGTGGCTTGTTCAATGACCCAGTCTAGTGATCTTTTCTCGTGAAAGTCCCTCACTAGCTGGGTCATGGTATACTTAGGGAGAGCATGCAAGAAAGTGTTTACAAACTCTTTGCTGTCAGTGCGCACCCTTCTAGTGGTCTGCGCAAAGGCATGTTTTAACTCTTGAACAAATTCTTGTGGGGCCTGATCTTCCCCACATTGCAAGTTATAGGCCGCCTTGCAAGCCTCCTGCGGGTTCCTATGGTAGGAAGTGTTTCAGGATGGCCGCCCTACAGGCGGACCATCTGGAATTATTCTGATCCTCCAGACCCGCAAAGAAGCTGGAGTACTTGGGGGAGAATGTCGTCTTTACATATTGAATACAGATTTGGCTGTCCTTCAAATGGAAAGTTTCCATCATTTGTTCAAATAGCTCAAGGTGCTCACAAACCGAATATTTTGCATTCTTGTGATAGGGCGTGATGATGCTCCTGATGGCTTTTATTTGTTTTAGGGGATCCTTGAGCAAGGCCCTCTTGGCCTTGTTGGCTTTTTTGGTTTGGGTGACCCTGGTCCACTCATCCTCTGACTCAGAGGCACTGCTACCAGAGGTGCCTGTCTGGTCTTCTAAGCTCTCCCGGATTCTGCAAGCTTGGGAATGGCTGGCAGAATGTGGGGGCCTAGTTTCTTGAGTCCTGTGGTGCTCAGAATAGTCTTCTGATTCTTCCTTGCTCCCAGGATTGGCTGAGTACCCCCCCACTGTCCTAGCTGCGAAGAGGTTTTCAGGATGCCCTTAGTGGACCTACTCTCATTGAGTTCCCCACTAAATTTTACCATCTGGTCTCTGGTTAAATTATATTTTTGAGGATCCATTTCTCTGACCCTCCCCTCTTTGGAGTCTCCCTGATCAGAGAAGATGGCCCTCCCTAGCACTTGGGAACCCATACACAGATACTCGCCCATGCATTCCTGGGAGGTGCTGATCTATGAGCCCCATATTCCTCATTGGATTGAAGTCTGCCATCCCCGTGGCCCTTGGCTCATGTGCACCAGTGGACATGGGGGTGGCAGAGTCCATGGAGTTGAAGAGATGAAAGCCTCTGGTGCTAGGGTTCCTGAGGTTATGCTCAGGTGTTTCCCTCTCCCAGCGTATCTCATCTGTCTCAGGCCCTACTCCCTGTTGCCATGCAAGAATTTGGCCCTTTTGCTCTTCTATCAATGCCTTACTAGTCTCTATTAGTTGTTCCTGCATAGCCATCTGTCTGTGGAGACTGTCATTTTTCCCACAGAGAGCCTCATTGTCTCTCTGTGCTTCCTGGGTAATTGGAACATTGGGCCAATTTTTGCTGCTGGAGGGTTACCTCCTGAGTCCTGTCCTTACTGGCCTGGTCCTTCTTGGCTAGAGCATCTTCAACCCTCCCGGAATGCTCTAACAGTTTTCGTGGTCTTCTTGGAGTTCACCTAGTCCCTAAATTGCCAGGTGATTTTCTTCCATTTTGGCTTTTAAATAACTGACCTCCTGGCTTAAGGTGTCCCTTGCCTGAATGAGGGTACCCCTCTGTGCAGCCAGGTCGTCCCTTTGTTTTTGGAGTGCACCAGCTTTCTGGCGCTCTTCATCAAATTCTGTCTGGGTGTCAAGCTCTTTGAGAATTAATTTATTATTTTCTTCTTTTTCTTGGTCTAGGCAGTTTTGCAGGGTGACTATCTGCTCTGCACATACTCTATTGAAGCCCAGCTGCAGCTCCAGCTTTTGTTGGCTCCATAGTAGGGAGTCCAAACTTTCTTAGCACTCTTTTTGCAGCGCCAGTACTTTGGTATCCTGGTCTACCTTCTCCGGCTGCAGGATATCCAGATCTCCTTTGATTTTTATCAGGTACTGCCTGGTTTCCTTGTCTGATTCTAGGTTCTTTTGTAGCCTTTGCTCTGCAGACTCCAGATCAGTTTGGGCCTTTTCTAGTGATTGTACATGCATATTTGCCAGATCTAGGTTTTCGGCATATTTTTCCTGTATTGCTCCAATATGGAGGTATAGATGTGCTGCTATTCTGGCAATTTTACTTTGCTCTTCTTTTACTTTAGGGGCCTTGTACAATTCACTAAGTGCCATATGTAATGGACCCTGATCCTGCCATTTGTCTGATCCTGTGGCAGTCGCCTGTTCTTTAATTTCCTGCAACCAAACATTCTGATCATTTTCTGTCCATTCACCCCTGACAAATAATTTGTGCAGTAGGTGTTCCCTTGCCATATTAATTTCTACTAGGGTCGCCATTCCGGAAATATTAATTTCCTTTCTGACTTACAGAAGTTATTTTATTTTTGCAAACAGACCAAATTCCTATTGAAGGGTGCTTTTCACAGTGTAGCACAGTGTGGTAGCCCAACAGGGTTTATGTACCCCGTCAGTTAGCACGCTTTATTAGACTGTCACAAGTGGTATGTCTAATTCAGAGATCTCATGACGAGCCCCCAATCTGTAAGTGATTTCAATCCGGCAATTCACCTAAGTCAATCTCTTTAATCACAAGGAGTAATGATGAGCAAAAACAATGCAACAGAAATAATACTTTTGGGTGTATATTCAAATCAAATAGCAGTGTGGTTACAGTTTCCCCCTGCACACCCCACAACCCCCCAAGATGCAATATAAAGAGATAGGAGGAGAGAGAACAGGTTTCAGGAATGCAGAATTCAAGCAAATGTATCAATCCCAATTTCCCCCCAGCAAACACAAGAGAGAAACAGAACTGATTGGCAAACTGTCAAAATAGTTTTAAAGTTGGCTTTGAATGGAATGGGTAAAAACACTAAAAATGGGCTAAATCACTGAAATTGTTTAAATTCAAATGGGAGCCACTTTGTATGGTTGCAGACAAACACTAGTAATGATTTGAGAGTAATAAGCAATGTGAAAACTTAATTTTGAGATTGGGTGCAATGAAAAGCTATTTTACACGTTATAGATTTTGCCAAAACGAACATTTGCGGCAAACTATAAGGATTTGAGTTGAGGTTTTCTCTAGAAAGGTTAGGATGTTAGCTATAAGCAGACATTTAAATTTTGTTTCTAGCATAAAATTTGAAGAAGTTCTGGATGTTTTCGTGGAGGTTGTTTTTCTGAGTTAGGTGCAACAATTAGAAACAGGGATGCATTTTTTAAAAGACAAACAGGGTTTCTTTACACTAGGGTCAGACTATGAAGAAGCAATTGCTACACGGACGCTCAGCTACTTGATCAAGGCAACTGCCAGCCGAGACACTTGCCTTCTTCAGATGCAATATATCAGCACAAAGATAATTTTAACAATATTAATACAGAAGGAATATAGGATAAGATAGAAATTTCAGGCAATTCAAAAAGATTTCTAACAATGCAGGTTTCTAAAGATAAGATAGGATGGAGTTAGATATGGATTACTATGGACAGTATATATGAGAGTGATACAGTTCTATCTATGGATACTCACTATATAGGTTTGAACAGAACCGTCAAGGATTCAGGTCAGGGATTCTAGGATTCTGCTGGGCACACCGGACTGGACAGCAAGGTGCTCTGGTCTGCAATCAGCAAGGCGCTCTAGTCACTGCACGGTAGGACTGGACTGGATCTGCAATGGCTCTCTGGTCACAGCACAGCACGGCACAAGATGGGTTTAATCTGCCCTTCCGGTTCTGAAGATAATTATTTGGCAGGCAAGCAGTACAGCACAGCCTGGCTGCTTCTTTTGTTTTCCCCTTTAAGTTTGTGGGATGGGTTATGGAAGTTAAGGCCCAACTGAAAGTGGTTCAGCTATGCAATGAGCCTTTCTGCTTGCAAAGTTTCTGAAGTCTGGAATATGGATAGTTCTCCTTCAGGGTGCTTAGACAAGATCGGGATGGTGGGTCGATCTGTGTGTTTTTCTAAGTACTCAGCTGTCTCTACCCATGCATTTGATAAAGGGGTGTGTATGATGAATTACCCTAAGTGCACCCCCTAAGTAGGCTATTTGCTAGAGTCTGCTCTCTCCCTTGATTGGAGGAGAAAACAGGGTGTCACCATGATGATGTGGTTTTATGAGTCAGAGAATCCTCCCCTTGGCTTTTGAACATGAAATCTACTTTTAGTATAATACATATTTACAATTTTACAAACTTTATAACAATAACATATCTAGATCACATATTTTGTGGAGCAGATGCTCTTCCAAGCCCCGGCCCGGTAGGATCTTGGGTCTGGATTTGACAGAATTTCACTCTTTTTGTCCGGGACACAATATCTAGTTTGTCCAAAAATGTGTACACATGTTCGCATTGTATATGGGCATAAGCATGTGAAGTTTCATGCTTCTGACATAAAAACATTTGCTATAAAACCACAATTATTACAGTTACGTCCCAGAACATAGCACAGAGTTCTGGCTCCTCTTAAAATGTGCAGCAAAATTTAGGTTCAGAAGTCCGGGGTTTACATGTTTTTTACAATTGTCCACAGTCAATTATCAGTCTTTTTAGAAATATACTTTCTGTCCATTGTGAATCAACAAAAGTTGTCTGTCCCTGCCTCCTTTTCCTCCTGGCAGGTCTGAAGCAATCCGCCCCATTCCTTCTGGGAGAGGCCATTTTTGACACTTCACAATCTGCATATCCTTTCAACCAGAGAAAGTCCATTGTCCCCTTCTATGGCAGCCCATGTGCCCCTCCCCTCTTAATCAATACATGAATGTGAGTTCCTGGCCTAGAGAGCACAAGAGAGGTGCTTTGCCCTGTGGGGGAAGTTGTTTGTGGTTTTGGCTTGAAATCAGTCTTACTTTAAAGGTAATTTTGTTACATTTTTCTTTGTTTAAAATAAACTTGCAATTTTAAAACACACATCTAGAACACTGATTCCAGACTCTAAACCATGAAGTTTAAATAGTTACAACCTAGGTTACTCTTGATGACAAGTCACTTAGATTTTAGACATTAGATCTTAATGGTACAAGTTTACAGTTCTAATACAGGCTTTTGAAACAGCATTCAGGCAGCCGCCGGTACTGCACCCACGTGTTGACAGATTTCACAGGCAGGCAAACTGGCTGTAGATGTTTTTGTGACCAATTCAGCTTTCCAGGATATTGCAATTTCACAATGTTTTCTTTTATTCAATAACATGGGACACCCAACAAGAAGATTGGATGTTTGTGGGTGTTTGGGACCAGCATTCTGTATTTTCAGCAACCAAGAAATGATTCAAAATGCAAGATTTCGGATTTCTTTCAGCAAGCACTGCTTTTCATCTGTGCTCCATTTTTACTAGTTGGGCAGCCCAATGACATGTTTCAGAAGTGAGGTCTCCGTTCTGCCCCTGACAACATGCATGGTAGATTTGGCGGCCATCTTTTTGTGCTATGTGGAGCGCAATTTCCTTAGGTTTTGGCGCGCATAGGGGTTTTGCAGCCATTTTGATGATTCTGGTGCTACTAGCACACAGTGATGCCCAGGGTAGAGCATAAGTGGGTTAAGACATCCCACATGATACAGAGGGAACTGAGTCTAATGTCTATGAATGCGATGGTTGAGTGAAATGGCCTAATGCTATATAGAAAGCTACAAAACCATTATATTAAAAAAGACAGTCACAAGGGGCTAATGCTATATAGAAACCATCCATGGCCTAATGCGTTATAGAAACCATCCCCGCCGTTAATCTTGAAGAATCTAAGAAACGAAATTGATGGAGAAAACTGCAGAATGCTCACTAAACGGGCAAATAATAACATTCTACTCCTAGAAGCACTAAACAGTTCGGATGAGGAACTGAAGTCAAATCCGTGCAAGGTGAAATAAAAGATGTTGGAGCAAGATTGGATCAAAAACCAGGAAGAAGCAGCAGCGTTCAAAATCACCAAGGACTTACTCTATAACATTGGGAAAGTAAACAAACTCAAATCGTACCTGAAAAGATTCCTGGATAGGAAAGTACGACAGAAATTAATGAGGATTTGCCTCAACCAGCTGTAAACAAACAAGATCCTAGCCATTAGAAAGAAATCAAACTCAAATACATGTCGGTTTTGTAACCTTGCCGACTACGTTGAGACAACAAGACATCTTTCACTAGTCTGTAAGGGGACAGAAGAGAGTAGGATGATTCACCTAGGCCATCTATTTAAGGACCTCTACATCTACAGCGAGGAAGAATGGTGGAAAAGGTTAATGAGTGGAGAAAAGACTGCTTGGGTGATAGCGGTGGTTGGCTTTTTTTCAAAGCTTGGACTAGACAGAGCCGCAGACTCCTAATTATGGGAACCGTCGCAATTTGGAGAAGGTTTCTGTTCTGTTTGGTGGTTTTTCATAAGCTAAGGCTTATAAGTATGTGGAAATACTGTTTTCTTGTAAAAAATAATTGATTCTCAATTAAATCAAGTAATAAAAAATAATAATAAAAAAGATAAGGTGGATTTTTTACTCTCTGCTGAATGTGAGGATCAAAGTGGAGAGCCAAAGAGAGAGCTATGCTTCTATACACATTTTCCAAATGTCAACTAATTGGAGTTATAGAGGAGCAACAGTGGGGCCTGTGCACAGACACTCGTAAGTTAAGATTCTCAAGAGGAAAGTCTTTTTTTAAATGTTCTTCTAAAAGCTGCATAGTTAAGAGGTGAAGGCAATGCAATTATAGTAGTATTACATTGATGTGATTACATTAGCTTTGGTCAGAAGTACACCAGAAGGGATCCAAACAGATTGGAAACACAAGCAAATTGCAAGCCTCCTTTTCCAATTTTGGTAACGTGGACGGAATGGCAGGCTTATCTCTGCAAGGTCATGGATCATTGGTTAGTTGCAACACAGCAAACATATAATTATTACCCAATGATAAAATGGACTGTTCAGTCAAGGTTGTATACAAATATCTACTTTATTATTATCACAACAGACAGTTCTAGCACACTACAAAATACAACCCACCCTATAAAGGAATGCAGAGTACATGCAGTTTCGAGAAGGAAAAGTAATGCACTCTGGATACTGACAGGAGGGTACTTTGTAAAGCAATTATTAACAATAGTTCAAGAATATTTGGTTTCAACACAAAGGGAGCAATGGGTCGTAAAAATGTCACTAGGGGCTTTCGTAGAAGGACCATGGCGACAGAAACACAATGTACCTTGTGCTTGTAGAAGTTGTTGGTGCTTGACAGGATCGAGTCAGTTTCATGGCGCTTTGCAGCTCCTGTGACACAGGCCAAGTTGGGAGACAGCTGCAGGTATCAGGCAGCAGGCAGTTCCGCGAGTGAGGCTTGATGGATGCTGCAGGCTGGCCTACACAGCAGCTTGGGGTCAGGAATTGTTGTCTCAGTGCTGGTTTACGGGTCTGAAGTACTGGTCAAGGGTCTCGGATGATGTTAGCGGCTGTGGCATGACAACAGTCAGCGGTGCAGTCAGTTGCAACTCGAGGGGCCCGACTGGCTCAAAAATGTCCTTTAAGGCATAAAGTGGATGATGCTTGTCAATGCACTCCTAGCTTCTTCACTGGGCTTGTGTCGTCCTTTAAGGCGGATGGCACAAAGCTGAGGACAGTGTTGCAGGCAACAGCCTTGTGGGCCTGTTTGAAGTATAATCTATTAAAATGTTAATTATGTTAATTGCTGCCACCATCTGCAGAGGGTAAATAAACAGACAGGGCAGATATACTGGGCCTTTGATAGTTAATTAGGCTGGCCATTGCAGGAGGAAGCTTTTGGCCCTCCCCCTTCTGAGATGCATCATGTACTCCACTTGTCAGATCCCAACAAATCATGACAGGGCAGACTGCGCCTGTAGGCTGTGTCGACCCAGAGTACACAGGTCTATGTGTATGTCGTGTAGTGAGCATAGGGAAATGTGTGCAGATTAGCCCCACACATTTTCCAGATCTACAATTGTTCAATTTCATTTAAAATTTCAAACAAAACACAGGTGAGCGCACAGCCACCGTGTGGATGGTCGAATTCCTTACAAGAGTGTTACAGGCAGCTGCCTTGTCATTAGTTTGGTCCAGAGACTCTCTAGCATTTTCCACATAGGAAGCTTGAATGCAGAGCCTAGCAGGGCACACTGTGTGCTAGCTGGGTACCGGCTTTGAAGATGCTGGAGGGTCCTCGAGATTCAGTATCTCCCACTGTTCCCAGGGAGATGTTTAGGGGAGGGTTCTTGCTTCCCTCTTGGAGGTCCTGGCATTTCTTCACTGGCGGCAGGGCCATTTTAAGCATTTTTGGGGCCCTGGGCATGGACATCTTTGGGGCCCCCTCCACCAAACCAAAGGAATTAAGTGATCAAGAATATCTGGTGATACCCCCACCCCCCCACACCGTGAGCATAACCAATAGGTAGATATGCCACCTCGCAGCATTAAAAATAAGCATGTTTACTCCATTTCAGTCCCCTTATCCTCTTCAGTCTTGCTCTAATCAGAATGATAGTAGCATTTGATGGCCAACATTAGCAATCTACGAAGAGGTTACTTTTCTTCTAGTATAGAAACAGGATACTTTTTATCAATATCATCCGGGAAGGTATGCAGCCTGTAGTATTAATGCAGGACTGTATGGAAAAGGTACATGTACCCCAGAATAGGCAGAGAACTCACATTAGCTGCCTCAGAGAATGCAAAAGTGTTCAAGCATGGATAGAGTAGACCATTTGTAAGGAAGGATAAATCTACAAATAGCATAGCATGCATAGTGGAGGCAGATTAGAAGCTACCAGGAAGGTGTCTCTATCCAGACAGATTGAGATTAGAAGTGGGACATGGTTTTCAAATAGTGTTGTCATTAGAAATCAAGGGAACAAGTGCCTGTGGTGTGCAGTATATCAATGCTCACTATTATAGTGGAAGCAGCCCTATAGCCAGTGAAACCATGATTGAGGCTTTTATGAAGATCATACCCTGAGAAGGAAATCACTCAGAAGGCCTGACAATTTTAGAAGGTTTAGGGACAGGCAATTCTGAGAGGTTAGGCAATGGCTTTTATGAAGATCTTACCCTGAGAAGGAAATCACTCAGAAGGCCTGACAATTTTAGAAGGTTTAGGGACTGGCAATTCTGAGAGGTTAGGCAATACAAAATTAAGTGAGATTCCCAGGATCACACATTGCTTAAGGGGTGAAGCTGGGATGTGTGCCAACACTGCAATTTCTGCATTTGAACACTTTCTTTTCCAGCTCTTACCACTGACTTGCAAAGTACACAAATCCCATTTCCAGACCTGACAATTTTTAAAACGAAGATATTACAGAAGGGTGTTACGCAAAATGGGAATGATTTACCAATCGATGTGATGTAACAGATTTAATCTAGGTATGTCTTTTGTACTTTTAAGCTTGAAATACTTCCAAAATAACGGCTTGTGAAATTGTCATTCATAAAAGTGCAAAAAACCTTTGACTTTTATTCAAAAAGCAAAATGTTTTTTTTGTGTAAAACGAGCAGACCTTAAAATATGCTTACCCAAGGCCTACAACATCTGGTCCGCTCTCAGAACACCCCATCTGAACAAACCAATTTCTAGACCTTCACCATATGAATGGCATGTTAGTTTTTATAGCAACCCCTATGTGGTGCAGGAACATTGCTGATAATAGCACCTCTTATGCTGCAAAACCAAGTACATATGCAGGTAGGTTTACAGACATTGGAAAGCTTCAGCCAGCCTTGCTGGAGTGCTCTTCTAATCTTTCATATGAACGCATATTTCTGCAATGAGTGCTTAACACACTGTGCTAACTTCTGAGCCATTGTGGCACTCAGTGTATCAATATGGATTTCAACTTTGGCTATTGCACATGATCAATATGATTCCCACAAGAATGAAAGAATGCCACAGAAGCTGTGCCATACGGAACACACAAACTATGTATTCCACAGTGAACACAGAAAGCATTACATGATTAATTGATCAAGGCAGAATGTACTTGTCAAAACAGACAGGCAATAGGTTTAGCACTTCAGCAGCATGCCATCAAATCTCCTGGCATGTGCTATTTAAGTCTGGTAAACAATGGCATCTTACTTTAGATCAGGCACCCTTGTGGGGCCCCCCTCCAAGGTGGGGGTCCTGGGCAAGTGCCCCTTTTGCCCTCCCATAAAGATGTCTCTGACTGGCGGCAGATGTAAGGAAGATTGTAACTTCAGCCAGGGTCTTCTTGCTACTCCTTGAAACATCTTCCGATGATCTGCCCAAAAGAGGGGCTCAGCCCTCGTTTAAAGCCAAATGGGCCACAGTGATTGGTGTAGGCTAATCCTGCCTCAATGAACCAGTCATGGGTCCCCACCCACAATCTCCTGTATGCCTGAGGTCATAACCAGAGTGCTTTGCAACAGAAAAGGTAAAGGGGTGAAAAGTCCCATGCATCTTCCTATCTGTTGTGGATCAAAGGGTCTCTCTGGTTAATTGAGCTCTCTGTTCTTCCTGATTAAATCGGCAGGTCTCCCTTGAAGCTGCAGCGAGACCAGACTTTCTGACTACTGCAAACCACATTCTAGTACCTTCTGAATGGGTTCCCCCTGCAGGGATGACTACTGTAAACAGCTTTCCCAGATATGACAGTTCACTGAACTTGATACTAAGAGGCGAGAGCTGGCTTTAGGTTGACACAAAGCCATATCAAAGGTTGTTGGGGTTTTCCTGTCTCCATTGTTAGTGCTTCAGCCAGGCTACGGCCTTAGCCTTTTTGAATTATCTCTGATTAGTATGCAACACTGCCACCAACAAAGCTAACAAAATGACAGGGTGGATCTATGGACTCTTTGTTAGTAAATTAGGCTGGCCATGGCAGGTGGAAGGTTTTTTTCCCTCCCCCTTCTGAGATGCCTTTATGTGCTCTTGGCCATCATATCCCAACTAAATTTAACAGAAGGGGGCCAACGATACCTGTAAACTGTGTCCACCCAAAGTACACATGTGTATATGTTAGTCGTGCAGTGCGCATAAGAAGATGTGTGAGGATTAGCCCCACACATTTTCCAGCGTTTTATCTACCATCATTCAATTTCTTTTTAAAAAATCAAAAAATCTCAGGTGAGCGCACACCAACCATGCAGATGGTCGAATTCTTCACATGCTCCCCAGCCTCAACATGTGAACCACCACCCTACTGAGCGTCTGGTTCATCATCAAGGTGAACATACTGGTTGAGGCCATCTGCATTTCCATGCTGGGATCCTGGCTTGTGCTGGATGTCCATATCTAATCCCTGTAGGGATATGACCCAATGCAAAAGCTTAGGGTTCTCCCCTTGCATGGCCATTAACCATCGAAAAGGCCAATGGTCTGTCTGGATCATAAAGTGTGACCCAAAGGTGTAGGGTTCCAACTTCTTCATGGCCTGCCCGACCGCGTAAGCCTCTTTTTCAATGACAGCGCAGTTCCTTTCCTTTTTTGTCAATCGCCTGCTAATGTAGGTGACAGGTTGCTCTACCTCTTGAGAGTTCAGCTGCGCTAACACTGCTCCAATCCCAAAATCACAGGCGTCTGTCTGGATAATGAACTCCTGACCATAGTCTGCCACTTTCAGAACTGGGGCCCTGGACAATCCATCCTTTAAATCATCAATGGAGGTTTGACAAGTGGGGGTCCAAATTACATTCTTCACCATCCTCTTTGAAGTTACATAATTCAGGGGCATGGAAATGGTCGCATACCCCTTGGTGAATGACGTTTAGTACCCAGTGAGACCTAGAAAGGCTCTCACCTGTGTTTGTGTGGTGGGAATGTCCCAATCCTTCATAGCCTGTACCTGCACTTCAAGAGGTTGTTTCTTACCTCCACCGACCTGGAAGCCTAGGTAAGTCACTGTGCCCTGCGCTATCCGGCACTTCATTGCCTTGATAGTCAGACCAGAATTCTGCAGCATCCGAAGCACTTGTTTCAGGTGGGATAACTGATCCTCCCAGGTGTGGCTGAACACAGCCATGTTGTCTAAATAGGTGACACTGACATTTTTCAGAACAGAAAATACCTGGTTAACCATCCGCTGAAAAGTGGCTGTCGCATTCTTTAATACAAAGGGAAACACAGTGAACTGATAATGTCCTTCTGGGGTTGAGAATGCTGACCTCTCTCTCACTCCATCTGTCAAGCAAACCTGCCATTATCCAGCCGTGGGGTCGAAGGTACTCATGTGCTTGGCAGCACCGAGCTTGTTAATGAGCTCATTTGCCTGAGTAATGGGCTGAGCATCTGCCTTCATCACAGAATTGAGCCCAATGTAGGCCACACCGAAACAGACTTCAGTCTTCCCACCACTGGTCCTTTAGGGACCAGTACCACTGGGCTTTCCCAGGGGCTGTGGGATGGCACTATCACTCCTAGGGACAACATCTTGGAAACTTCTTCCTTGATGGTATTCCTGGCCTTATCAGACATCCAGTGAATCCTACTCTTCACCGGCTTACTGTCTCCAGTGTTCACATCATGGGTGCACCAATCTGCGTGCCCTGGAGTCAGCGAAAACAGACCGGAAAACTGTCCCAGTAAACGGTGACAATCTGTCAGTTGCTGCCCTGACAAGTCCGTTGCAAGGTTGATAAATTCAACTGACCCATCTGTGGCTTCAGCGTGTAGGAGGTCTGGGAGGGGATTGGTCCCCTCTTCAATCTCTCCGTCAGTCACTCGTGTCATGACCAAGTAATCCCGGCTATAATCAGGTTTAAGCCGGTTGACATGAAAGACCCTGTTCATCCTTTTATGTTCTTTCACGTCAATGCGATAAAGGACCTCACTGACTTTTTCCAACACACACAAAGTCTCAGTGCACTTGTTCTGAAGGGCACTGGGTTAGACAAGTTCCAAAATCCACACCCAATGGCCTGGAGAATAGACTGCTACTGTGGCCTTCTGCTCATGCCAGTGCTTCATCAGCTCCTGACTGGCCTTTAGGGTTTTTGTCGCCTGTTCCATGTACTTTACCATTTTAGGCCAAAGGCCAATTACATTCTACACCACATTTCGCATAGGAGATAAGGGGTTACCCTCCCATCCCTCTTTCATTAGAATGAGGGGACCACATACAGGGTGTCCAAACAGAAGCTAAAAGGGGCTAAACACTACTCTGTTCTGTGGCACCTCCCTGTAGGCGAATAGAAGGCATGGCAGGAGAATATCCCATTTCTATCATGCCTTTGAGGGTCTTGTTGAACCGCTCAACAAGCCCATTTGTTTGTGGGTGGAAAGATGTAGAGAACCGGTAGGTGACTCCACACTCTTCACACATAGCATTTATATACGCTGTAATGAAGTTTGAGCCCTTGTCAGAAACAACTTCCTTGGGGAATCCAACACAGGAGAATATCCCAATCAGAACCTTTGCAACCATGGGGGCTTTGACACTCCTCAGAGAGACAGCCTCAAGGTACCTTGTGGGGTGGTCTACCATCACCAAGATGTATCTGTTCTGTGAGCTTGTTTGAGGAAAGGACCCACAGTATCCATGCCTTTTCTCTTGAAAGGTAGCCCAACCATGGGTAGTTGAATTAATGGGGCCTTTGTGTCACCACCTGACTTGCCAGATGCTTGACAAGTTGGGCAGGACCAGAAAATTCCTTAACTCCTACACCAAACTGCGGCCAGTAAAAGTGTGCAGGCAACCGGTCTGATGTCTTAGTCACTACCAAGTGGCCCGCTAAAGGAATTTCGTGAGCCAAATCTAAAAGGAACTTTCTGTGGCACTGGGGAATCACCAACTTTCTGGTACCCTCACCCTCAGTGTTTTTTGGCTCACTGTACAGGAATCCATCCTCCCAGTACACTTTGAACAGGCCAGGCGCCTCGCCCTTAGCCTGCACCTATGCCTGCTTTCGCAGGCCCGCCAGAATGGGACACTTTTTTTGGGCTTTAAAGAAGTCAGTCTGAGCTGTGCCCCCAGCTAATGTAAACTCATCCATTTTGGGCAGACCCTTCAGATCTGCGCTCACCTGGTCCTCCGCTCAGGTTCCTGCACTGGGGCAGGCAACTCTGAAGTCACTGAGTCTCCTGCTACCAAAGTAGCGTACTCAGTGGCTATTGGCCCCTCTCCCACAGGACTCCATGCCTTAAGGCTTTGAGAGTGTTCAATCTGGCAATCTCTTTCACCCTCGATCAGGTAGCCGCTGTGACTATCTCGGATCAGGAAGATCATTACCCAACAGACATGGGATAGGGATGGCATCTGTCACGTTACACAGCGCTTGGTCATTTCACCTATCAGCTGAACTCTACTATCGACAAGGGGAACTTACTTGTTGCCTCAAACCCAATGATGCTACAATGTGGCACAGCAATTTACTGGCTCGGCTGTACCAACTGCTGGGTGACAGCAGTGAGGCTAGCTTGCTGTCTCGGCCTGCAGGAATTTTGTGTCCATTGATATGCACATGCTCTAAATAGAGTTGAGTAATATCGGGAACTGGTATCTCTTCTGGAGACCCAGTTCCATTCCCACTCAGTGTAACCAATCCACATTCAGCCACTCCTTGGCCTAGTGGGAAGTCCTCCTTTAGGAGGCCCACACTAATGATGGCCTCTTCCACGAGTCCAACATTCACTATGTCTTGCTTGGGTAAGCCCTTGCAAGCAGGATCCCCTTTCCTATGGCCCAGCTCCTTACACACGAAACAACCTTTGGGTGGTGAGAAAGCAGGTGTCCCAGTGTTTGGAGTGCCTGCGCTCTTCTTTTTGGTGTGCACGGCTGAACTAGAGTTTGGGTGTTTCCCTTCGTTCTTTTGGAGACCTGACTTTGAATAGGTCTGGGTTGGACATTTGTCCTTCCCATCCTTGTTTACTTTTTTGTCCGCCGATTTCTCTTCCGGTTTGGGTGTGCTGACCTGAGCCTTTTTCTGGACTCGAGTACTCACAAACCTGTCGGCAGCCTTTGCAAGCTCCCTAGGGTCTGTGATAGTATTGTCCACTAGATGCTGATGTAGGTCAACCTCACAATTTTTCAACACATGCTCACACACAATCAAATTGTACATCGCTTGAAATGTGTCAACTTTGTTATCAGTCAACCACCCGCTCAGATATTTTAATGACAAGTGTGTGAACGCTTCAAATGTCTGCCCACTTTTCTTTCCAAGCTCTCTGAAGCTCTTTAGATACTGTTCTGAGGTTTTACAGAACTTCCTGAGGAGGGCTGCCTTCATGCTCTCATAAACGGGCCTTTCCTCAGGAGTTAACTGAAGAATTGCATCAGTCCCTGGTGTCGGTAAGCGACTCATCAGTGCTGCACCTCACAGTATCTCATCCACCTCCTGTAGCTGGAAAGCCAGCACGAGAGCCTCAAACCAGTCAAAAATATAGGTCCCCACTTCATAAGCCTGTACTGAGGCTTAAAGGATGTGCTGTCTGTGATTATCGTGGGCACTCTGGTTTGAGTCACTACTGCTGCTTTCGCTAGAGGTGGATCTGTTGGCCTCCTTCTTCTCTTCAAGCGCCGGCTTGCGTAGCTCTGTGGCAGTCCTGTCGCACTCTAAAGTGACCTTGTCCTGCTGTTTCTGTTCCTCTAGTGCTAGCCTTCTCTCCTCGAGCAGGAGCTTTATAGCCGATAACTCATTAACAGCTGGAACAATTACAGGGCCAATTACAGACCTTGCCTGAGTCCTGGGACCTGCAGGATGCCACACTAGCCCCTGACCTCACTGACACCCTAGAGTGTTGGGAAACCACGCTTGGCAGCCCAGCGGGATGGTTGGTGACAAACATTGCTCATCCTGTCTTCCTTGTCATCTTCCACTACTCCTCCCGGAAGGTCTTTTCTGTTTGGGTACAGAGGGTCTAGCCCATCCCCTGGGGCCTTCTCCCCAACCTCCCTTGCTTCTACCCAAGCTTTGAAGCTGCTCAGGGCTCAGGTCTATACACCTTAGTGCTGTGGGGAAGTCCCCTCTCTTGACATAGGATGGGCAGTACATCCTTGGTCATGCCTTTGACAGTCTCCATGTCAAGCTCCATGACTATTACAAATACCTAGCAGATCTGAGGCTATAACGTGATAGGAATTCTCAAGGAACGGAAAGTATGAAACTGTCTTAGAGATCGTGAGGATCTCCTAACTGGCCCACACCAGGAAATACACTTGTTAGTAACAGAAGGATGGAGGACTTCCGGAGGGAGGGCTGGTCGAAGAGATCTCTGATCTGCTAGGAGTCCTGGCAGTGGGCAGTTGAATGGATGCAGCTTCACTGTTCACCGTCACCCTTTAGGTAACTTAACCGCAAGCGGTCTCCTGTGCTTCCGGCTTACGTCAGCACATATCCAAGACTATCGCCGCCCCCAGAACTGCCATCTTGGGTATAGGCGCCAGGCATCAGTGTGTGACTTGCTCGCCATTAGCAGAGGTTCTGCCAAGGTCCTCGACAGCAAGGGTCCCTTCCCATGGAGTGTGCGACTCTGGAGAGCAGGTAAAATCTTAACAACCAGTGATGGGGTCTATGTGGAGTGGCTCAATCCTCAAGATGGATTGAGAATTTTCTCGGGGGGTGGGGGCTCATATGTTCATTGGGGTTTTGGTCCAAGCTGACCTTCTTCCCTGTGCTGTCCATCTCTCCGGCTGCCTATTACTCAGGCAGAAGGGGCTTCTCCTTCGGGTGGGAGAACTCCTTGAGGGCTTTAACAGCTAACACAGCCTGAAGCTGATCCCACCTTGCCGCTCAGAGCCACCATCCTGCTTCCAATCCACTTGAAGAGTTTGTTGGTGATCCAAGGTTTTTCTTCTAAGCACTATTGGTGCACAATGTTCAATGTGTTCCGGTGCCTCACCACAGTAAGGCTTGCTCCCGGCATCAGCCATTGGTTTCTCTTGGTGTAAAGTGAGCTATGGTCATGGCAATACCCTAAGAGTGTGAGATACCCAGTAGCTACTACTTTGTTTGAATTTGACAACCAGAAGAGCTCCTCCATCCCAATTCTGTGGCCAGTGGTGAACTCTGTTGGATGAATACTAAGTGGCCTTTCCACAATTGATCGCAGGAGAATTGCCCTTCTGCACAATTGATCTTGAAATGAAGGTCAATTAGGACATATATGCGGGGAAACCCCCCGCAACCACCCACTCAATCCAAAAAACCCTGCAACCCATGCTCAGTCCCATTATATTATTTATTACTCCAAATCCACCCCACACATATATATATAAAGAGTAAAATAAAGGTAAAGGTCAATTGTGCAGAAAGTCAATTAGGACCACTATCATTAGGTCAATTAGGACAAAAGGTCAATTGTAAAAGGTCCATTTGGGTAATACCGTAGGAACACCAAGCAATGCACCCAGGATTGACCTTGAAGATCCCGGCGTCTAGGGCGCAATTGGAAGCCCAGTCCAACTTTCAGGCAAGTTACAGACAAAGGTGCGTGGCTGATTAAAAAGTATACACACATTTAAAACCCGCGATTGCTATGAAAACAGCACGAAAGAGTAGGCAATTCCAGCACTAGGTATAACACAACGGGACCATTAGGCTACTTACCACACGGCAGACAGGCACACAATCGGGGATTCACCTGACACTCTGGCCCTCAGGGTGCACTTAACAGCCCCGGGCAGTGACCAGGACGTCTCGCCAGGGTGTCCTTTCTGGCTTCTGGTGGAGTTGTGGGTTAGAGTGGAGGACAGCCACCTACCTTCCGATTACTTGCTTGGACGTGTCTGGCAATCACGAGGATATATTGTCCACCCAAGAGGGTGCAGAAAAGAAGTACTCCGGGACAGACGGCCCGGGGGCAGCAATAATGCGGGTTTAGACAACATGGCAGTCACACGTCCACGGGAAGGGTTCGGTGCTGATGGGAATTCCATGGTTTGTGCACACAAGCGAGTCACTAAGTGCAATCCCCCATGAGCAATGTGACCCCCTCATTCCACAAACACATCCCAGCAAAACAATGCCGCCAGCCCTTCCCATCTCAATCTTGGCCCACTGATTTGTACTCGGGCCACCATTGACATCTCGTGTGCTCATGTCTCCTACAGGTATTTATGGTGTCCTGGCTATGGAAGGCTGCAGGGGTGATATGGGATGATAGGTTATTTATATTAATACCCAGAGGTTTCTAAGCGCAGACCCAGGGATCGAACCTGTGTTGCTCTGTGTCGTCTTGCTACCAAGGCGAGCACGTTGCCCCAGAGCTATCCTCCTGAGACGGACTGAGTGCAGACCAAAGGATACAATGACCCTCAGTGAAGCTCTGCCATGACAGATGGTTGGACCTCCTGGCGTGAACATAGGCAGAAACTAAGGTTGGGATTCCTTTCAGATTCCTAAGGTTTGACTGGCAGCTTGAACACGCATCCTAGATGGCACACATAAAGGCTGAGGAAGCTTCTTATGCTCCGCTTGCCTCTGCTAATAGTTTGAAGATAATGCATAATACTCTCTGCCCAGCGTTTCTTTTGTTCTGGTACAGGGGTGACTTACTGCTAGGGTTGCCAGATGACTCCATGCCATCACAAACACCCTACTTCACACCTGGGCTCAGGGACGGCGTCAGGGCCTTTCAACTCTTTCAAATGAAAGGGGCTTTGAGCACCTGAGGGCCCCCAGCAACTGCTCTTATGTTGTCTGTCAGCCGTCTTGAAACAGAGCAATATATTTCTATATCTATTTACTTTCTGGGGCTTATAATGTGTGCTTTGCTGCGCAGGCATTACAGGCTGTGTTTCATGGAGCCCTTCCGGCTATCACTTTCCATGAGATATACAGACGTGCTATCACTTCATTGCCTTCTGTAACTAATCAAATTCCGGAGTACCAGTTTTCCAGCAGTGAATATCGGTATCTAACAATAAAAGGAGTGTCTAGTCAAGGTTGTTTACAAATATCACTTTATTATTATCACAACAGACAAACTAATAACACAACTAAATACAACCTAGTTAGACAGTTTAGTTAGAAATGTATCGGGGACATGGATCATTTGTTCACCTAGTTAGACAGTTTTGTAAGAAAAGTACCCGAGGGATATGGAGTCATTTGGTCACCCTAGTTAGACAGCTTTGTAATAAATGTTTCCCGGGGTCAGGGAGTAATTTGGTAACCCTAGTTAACCAGTTTTATAAGCCATGTATCACGGGGACATGGATCATTTGGTCACCTAGTTAGGACAGTTTTGTAAGAAATGTATCCCGGGTAGATGTAGATGGAGTAATTTGGAAACCCTAGTTAGACAGTTTTATAAGAAATGTTTCCCGGGGACAGGGAGTAATTTGGAAACCCTAGTTAGACAGTTTTATAAGCCATGTGCCATGGGGCATATGATCATTTAGTTACCAGTGTGACAGTTTTGTAGGAAATTATCCCAGGTACCAGGAGTAATTTAATCACCCTCGTTAGACAGTTTTATTAGAAATGTATCCAAGGGACATGGAGTCATGTGGTCACCTTAGTTGGTCAGTTTTGCAAGAAATGTATCCCCGGGACATTGAGTCCTTTGGTCACCCTAGTTAGATAGTTTTGTAACAAACGTATCCTAGGGACATGGAGATATTTAGTCACCCTATTTAGAAAATTCTATAAGCCATGTGCCCAGGGGCATGAGGTCATGTGGTTACCATAGCGATATGGAGTCATTTGGTCACCCTAGTCAGACACTTTTGTAAGAAATGTACCCAAGGGACATGGAGTCATTTGGTCACCCTAGTTAGACAGTTTTATAATCCATGTGCCCAGAGGCATGAGGTCATTTGGTTACCAGTGTGACAGTTTTGTAACAATTTATTCCGGGGACATGGAGTCATTTGGTAACCCAAGCTAGTTTTGTAAGAAATGTATCCAAGGGACATGGAGTCATGTGGTCACCTTAGTTGGACAGTTTTGCAAGAAATATATCCCTGCGACATGGAATCCTTCGGTCACCCTAGTTAGATACTTTTGTAACAAACGTATACTAGTGACATGGAGTTATTTAGTCACCTTAGTAAGACAATTGTATAAGACATGTGCCCAGGGGCATGAGGTCATTTGGTCACTCTAGGGATATGAAGTCATTTGGTCACCTAGTTAAACAGCTTTGTAAGAAATGTATCCCGGGGACATGGAGTCAATTGGTCATGCCAATTAGACACTTTTGTAAGACATGTATCCGAGGGACTTGGAGTCATTTGGGCACCCTAGTTTTGTAAGAAATGTATCCTGGGGACATAGAGTCATTTGGGCACCCTACTTTATAAGAAATGTGTCCCGGGGACATAGAGTCATTTGGGCACCCTAGTTTTGTAAGAAATGTATCCCGGGGACATGGAGTAATTTGGTCACTATAGTTAGACGGTTTTGTAAGAAATGTATCCCGGGGACATGGAGTCATTTGGTCACCCTTGTTTTGTAAGAAATGTATCCTGGGGACATGGAGTCATTTGGTCATGCCAATTAGTCACTTTTGTGAGAAATTTATCCGAGGGACATGGAGTCATTTGGGCACCCTTGTTTTGTAAGAAATGTATCCTGGGCACATGGAGTCATTTGGTCACCCTTGTTTTGTAAGAAATGTATCCTGGGGACATGGAGTCATTTGGTCACCCTTGTTTTGTAAGAAATGTATCCCGGGGACATGAAGTCCTTTGGGCACCCTACTTTGTAAGAAATGTATCCTGGGGACATGGAGTCCTTTGGTCGCTATAGTTAGACAGTTTTGTAAGAAATGTATCCTGGGGACATGGAGTCATTTGGTCACCCTTGTTTTGTAAGAAATGTATCCCGGGGACATAGAGTCATTTGGGCACCCTAGTTTTGTAAGAAATGTATCCCGGGGACATGGAGTCATTTGGTCACCCTAGTTAGACAGTTTTATAATCCATGTGCCCAGAGGCATGAGGTCATTTGGTTACCAGTGTGACAGTTTTGTAACAATTTATTCCGGGGACATGGAGTCATTTGGTAACCCAAGCTAGTTTTGTAAGAAATGTATCCAAGGGACATGGAGTCATGTGGTCACCTTAGTTGGACAGTTTTGCAAGAAATATATCCCTGCGACATGGAATCCTTCGGTCACCCTAGTTAGATACTTTTGTAACAAACGTATACTAGTGACATGGAGTTATTTAGTCACCTTAGTAAGACAATTGTATAAGACATGTGCCCAGGGGCATGAGGTCATTTGGTCACTCTAGGGATATGAAGTCATTTGGTCACCTAGTTAAACAGCTTTGTAAGAAATGTATCCCGGGGACATGGAGTCAATTGGTCATGCCAATTAGACACTTTTGTAAGACATGTATCCGAGGGACTTGGAGTCATTTGGGCACCCTAGTTTTGTAAGAAATGTATCCTGGGGACATAGAGTCATTTGGGCACCCTACTTTATAAGAAATGTGTCCCGGGGACATAGAGTCATTTGGGCACCCTAGTTTTGTAAGAAATGTATCCCGGGGACATGGAGTAATTTGGTCACTATAGTTAGACGGTTTTGTAAGAAATGTATCCCGGGGACATGGAGTCATTTGGTCACCCTTGTTTTGTAAGAAATGTATCCTGGGGACATGGAGTCATTTGGTCATGCCAATTAGTCACTTTTGTGAGAAATGTATCCGAGGGACATGGAGTCATTTGGGCACCCTTGTTTTGTAAGAAATGTATCCTGGGCACATGGAGTCATTTGGTCACCCTTGTTTTGTAAGAAATGTATCCTGGGGACATGGAGTCATTTGGTCACCCTTGTTTTGTAAGAAATGTATCCCGGGGACATGAAGTCCTTTGGGCACCCTACTTTGTAAGAAATGTATCCTGGGGACATGGAGTCCTTTGGTCGCTATAGTTAGACAGTTTTGTAAGAAATGTATCCTGGGGACATGGAGTCATTTGGTCACCCTTGTTTTGTAAGAAATGTATCCCGGGGACATAGAGTCATTTGGGCACCCTAGTTTTGTAAGAAATGTATCCCGGGGACATGGAGTCCTTTGGTCACTATAGTTAGACAGTTTTGTAAGAAATGTATCCTGGGGACATGGAGTCATTTGGTCACCCTTGTTTTGTAAGAAATGTATCCCGGGGACATAGAGTCATTTGGGCACCCTAGTTTTGTAAGAAATGTATCCCGGGGACATGGAGTCCTTTGGTCACTATAGTTAGACAGTTTTGTAAGAAATGTATCCGAGGGACATGGAGTCTCCTTAGACAGTTTTGTAAGGCTTGTGCCTAGGGGGCATGGTGTCATTTGGTCACCCTGATTAGACTGTTTCATAAGCTATGTACCAAAAACAATCCTCCTTCTCTTTCGAAACCAACCTGGCTCCTCTGAACCTACTCCCCCCCCCCCCCCCCCTCCAACGACCCCTTCCCCCCAGGAGATTCCTCCATTCCATCGCTGATAATGATAAAGGCAGTGGAATGCCACTGGCCCAATCCCGGTAATGTGTTCACATGGAAGGCGGGGGCAGTGAATCTCGACCATTGCGATATATTTACGAGGCTCTGCACACATGGAAACTAAGGTCCCTCCCTCCAGGCCCCACCGCGAGCGTTACCTTTGGCCCCTTCTGCTGCAATAACTGTTTACTTATTGGTTCTGCTTGAGGTACGGCCCCCGGCCTCTGCCCCCGCCAGCACCATCACTCACACTTCATCGCCATACTCTCTATAATAAAGCGTTACAGATCAATCGCCGCCCCCTCCACTCCACCCCCAGTATTGCTTCTTACCTCCATCCGCCACCTCCTGCTCTTGGCCGGAAGTGGCTGCAGTGGCCTGCCGTCACCCCTGGCCCCCCGCTGCTGACCCTGGGGGCAGAAAGAACCTTTCCAATCCCGCTAATGGCGGCTCAGAGGGCGAGGCGGTCAACAAGGCAGCGATGAAATTGCTCCGTAGTCGATGCGTTTAATAGACCGGCGGTCTTTAATTAGAGGGTTCGACAGTCAGGGGGCGCCGCCGTGACACCTCCTTCAGCCCATTCTGGCCCCTCGTCAGCGTGGGTGCCAACTTTTCATTTTTACTGCGCGGGCACGGCGTCCCCTCCCCATAGACCCACGCAGGGGGAATCCTTTTTGTATTACAAGCGTCTTTATTTGATATCCATTGAGCGCTAATACCCAGAGATGCCCGCGTGGCAACTCTGGGCAGTGTTTACTCATGCGGTCCTAACCTCACTCAGCAATGACAATATACAGAATAAATTACCCTCAGCTGTGCATTGTGTGTGGTATAAAGTGGAGCAATAAAAAAGTCGAGAAAGAATTAAGGAAGTGATATGAAGTGGCCTGAAATGTAAGAAAAGAGCAAACTTTACGGATATTGTAAAGGTGAAGAGCGAGAGGTAAGGGAAATGTGATGATCAAAAGAAAGGTTAGAATCAAGATAAAGACCGAGATTACGAGCAGTGGGAGAGATAGCAAGGCAAGCAGGTGGAAAAGATATTGAAGGAGGTGGTGGGTGAGGTGGAATAGTGTTAGCAGGGAAGAACAGTACTTCAGTCTTCCCTGCGTTTAAAGTGAGGAAATGAGAAGCCATCCAGGATTTGATGGCAGACAGACAAGCTGTGAGGGTATGGTGAATTGCGTGAGTAAAAGACGAGAAGGATAGAAAGAGTTGTGTGTCGTCTGCTTAAAAGTGATGAAAAAGACCAAAGGAAGAGATTATAGGTGAGAGCTCAGATGTATAGAAAGAGAAAAGAAACAGATCCATAACAGACCTCTGGGGAACACTGTGCTCAAGGGGAAGAGGTGGGGAGGTCTGACCAGCCCAGGAGACAGTAAAATTAAAAGTTCAGTAAATGTTCTGCTGGATGACGTCTGCTCTCATGTACTAAACTACACTGATGTACTAAATATCCTGCAGAAGGACTCCTAGCCTCCTGTACTGAACTATACAAATGTACTTAATATACTGCTGAACGAGTCTGCGTTCCTGTTGTAAAGAGTTCCCCAATAAACGAAATATTCTGCTCTTCTCTATCTGAATTCACCAGAACACCAAATGTACTTAAACCTGATGGGGCCAGATCCCATACACTGTTTTGGGAGGCACTTTAATTTTTTGGCTGACCGTAAACTGAAGTGCGTGCACACCTTCCACAATACCACATAACATGTATGTTCCACTGCTCTCAGTTGCACAGATTTATTTTACTGAGGTCAGTGCACATTAGACACACTCACATGTCTCTAATCCCCCAACACTAGATTTCAGGCGGTAGAGGAGCCACAGTGACCACTCTGCGGACGCAGCCCTGGACCCACCACGTGCTCCACATCTGTGGTGTGTGTTCCTTTAAGTGCTCATGTGACATGGAGGTCACGTGTAGAGGTTAATAAATGTGGGGGACCGTGTCTGCAAGGGGCAGAGGGATGCACGGGACCCCTGTGAGTGTAACAGGTCTCCGTGCCGTCTTTATGTCAGAGCGGCCTCACCAGGACGGAGCCCGCCACCATAATACTGGCGACGAGGCGGTTGCCATCGTGGACCTCCTCCATGTGGCGGAATCTTCCATGCTCACCTGCTGCTCCTGCTCGCAGCAGGTGCGTTCGCCTGCCGGCTCATGCGGCCTGCGCGGAGCCTAGTCGGGCTGCGCAGGACAACCGTCTCGGTGTGCGCAAGGACAAAGGTAGGCCTCCCGCTCCCCCTCTTGGCTGCTGCCCGGGCCTCCGGCATTGAATGCCCACAGGGGTCCCCGCAGCATGAGCCTGGCCCCCATTTAAAAAAAAAGAGATACACGACAGGAAGCCAGTTTCCTCCCAGGCACTGCACCACGTGCAGCCAGGAACAAAAGAAAAGGGCTGCAGCTCCATCAAGGAGTGCTTGTGGGCCCTCCCTGGTGACCAGTGTGCAGGTGCCAGTCCCAAGAGGTGAGAAGGGAAAAGAGAGGAGGCCAACAGAGGGTTGCAGCTCGCACCCGAGTGCCTGTGTGCCCTATGCCCCACAGCCAAGGGGATATCAGGGGATCATTCGGTTACTGACCAGCTCAAGAGCTGAGAAGTACACAGTGGCACTGTAGTCCCTGCCGTACCCCACAGAACTATAACAATGGCAAAAGACGCCGTGGGTGCCCACGCAGGAACAAGAGTGACGCCCTCATCGACATACCTTGCCCCATTGCAGGAATTTGATATCACTGGTGCCCCATCGTCCCTAGGGCCCAGGTGGGATGCATAGGTAAAGAGGTTGTAGATGTTCTTGAAGGCCATGGGTGAGGAGGTTGATGATACAAAGAAGTCAGTTATGCTTTATTCGGCTGGCTCCGGAGTCCATAACATTTTTGAGACCCTACAGCCCGTCGATGACTCTTTTGACGCTGCTAAAGCAACGTTCCAGGAGTACTTTGCGTCAATGGTGAACTTAGACTATGAAAGATTCCTAATGAGGACTGCCACACAGAAGGAGGGTCAGTCCATTGATGCTTTCCACAGCAGACAGTAACGTGTCTCGTTTGCGTGTACCTGGCCTAATGTGGAGCAGGAAATGCAACAACTCATACAAGGCTGTACGTCTGTCAAGATGAGGCATCAGAAACTGCGCTAACCCGGAATTACACTTGCGCACATTCTAGAACTGGGTCGCTCTCACAAATTGGTAGATGTCACAGCGAACAAATTGTGTGCCGCGATGAAGTCGGCCAAACTAGAAGATGCATGCACGGTGGGAAAGCAACAATTTTGGAGGTCCGACAAGCATCTGCTGTGGAACAAGAATGATGAGCGGTGTAACAATCTGACCCGTGTCCCAACTGTGGTTTACGACCTCCCCCACAGCAAGGAGTGCCCAGCAAAGGGTTATGTCTGCGGAAGGTGCGGCATGGTCAATCACTTTGCGCAGGACTGCTGTGTGCCGGGCACGCACTCGAGCGGACAGGCATCCTCGAGACAATCCTCTCAGAGATCGACATGTACGGTGGCCCAGGTGGAACAGCCTCCGCTAGAAGCGGCCGATCCAGAGGAACAGGAAGATGACGAGGGAGACATATTCGTTATATCAAGCATGTCCGAACTGCAAAAATCTAAGCGGCATCATTCAAAATGCATAGTGCACATTTGTGACTCACAAATCCCTGCGCTGATCGACACCAGGGCATCAGTGAGCATTATGGCAAACAATTGCCCACTACTGAAAGACACGAATGTGCGCATCTTCACGTTTGGCAGGAAACATCTGCTACCCCATGAAGACATGTTCGTGGCCCATGTTCATCATGACGACACATCCATCAAGGCCAGATTTTTTGTCACCAAAGTGAACAATGTCACACTCTTGGGGTGTGCCATTGTGGAGGCGTTGCACAGAGCCAACTGGTGTGTATCTGAGGACATTCAGTCCCTGCTCGCCCGGTGCTCGGACGTATTCACAGGGATAGGAAAACTCACAGGTGACCCAGTATGCCTTCATATTGACATATTATCATGCTGAAACACCGTTGGGTGCCGTTCCACCTGATGGAAAAGGTGGAGAGAGAGCTGGACAACCTAGTCAAGCTGTATATTATTGAGGAAGTGGAAGGACCGACCCCTTGGGTCTCCCCCATCGTCATCACGAGGAAACACAAACAGCCTAACTCTATATGCATCTGCGTAGATATGCGCCTCCCAAACTGGGCTATACGATGAGAGAGACACATACCGCTGACACTGGACGACATCTTGGCAGACCTGCAAGGTGCTCGATATTTTTCAAATCTGTATATCAGATCTGGTTATCATCAACTGGTACTGGATCCGGATTCTCGTTATATCACCGCATTTACAATACACAGAGGGCTGTACAGATACAAACTCCAGAATTGTGGTATATCTCAGCCGCAGTGGTCTTTCAAAATACCATCTGAGGGGCCCTGGCTGGTCTGAAAGGCACTATTAACATAAGCGACGATATCATGGTGTATGCCTAATCAGAGCAAGAGCTCTTGGACAGACTGGGGAATATTCTGAAGCATATCCAACAGCTGGGAGTCACTTTGCACAAGGACAAGTGTGCCTTCCTGAAAAAGAAGATTGAGTTCTTCGGTTTTGTATTCCAGGAAGGGGAGGATCACTCCCGATCCAGCAAAAGTGAATGACATACGAGAGGCAGGTGCCCCCATGAATGTGTCTAACGTGCATAGCTTTCTGTAGATGTTTACATACTGCGGCAGGTTCATACGGAGCCTAGCCACCCAGTCCGAACCCCTCTGGAGCCTTACAAAAAAAAGACTGCGCATGGAAATGGACTGCGCTGGAGCAAAGTGCATTTGAAGAGATCAAGGGCACCCTTACGGCCGATGACACCATGGCCTTTTTTAACCCAGAGAAAAAGTCTGAAATAAGTGTGGACGCCAACCCATTCGGTCAGGAGCAGTGTTGATGCAGCCCAATGAAGGTGGATCCGACTGCCCAATGGCGTTTGCACATAGAACCCTCACCAACCACAAGCCGCTAATTCCAATTATGACAGAGTCTTCCTCCAAACCGCCGGCCCGAATAGAGAAATGGTTACTCGCCCTGCAAGTGTAGGACTAATTGTGGACTAGAGTATGAACTAATTTTCCACCCATGAAAACCAATGAAGTGGATTATCAGTCTCGACAGCCCATCAAAGGAGAAGAACATCAGGAGGAAAGTGAAACCGAAGAATACTTGCACACCTTGGTGTAGTCCGCATCCCTTGTCTTTATGTCAATTGATGACATCAGGAGGGCATCGGCTGAGGACATGTTTTTCCAGATACTCCACTCAGCGGGAACACTTAGAGAATGGCAGAGGGTTCTCGAGAAACTGGAAAAGCACACATAAGAAGCAAGGAAGGTGCTGGAACAGATGCATCGATACGGTCATAGCTCACATTTATGGAAGACAGCCTCATTCTGAGGGGGTCAAATATGGTGATCCCAGCAAGTCTGGTGCAGAGGGTGTTGGAACTGGCACACAAGGGTCATTAAGGGGTCGCAAAGACCAAGGCATGACTCTTGTTAAAGGTATGGTTTCTGGGCCTGGAAGAAAGAGTGGAGAACTTCCTCCACAGCTGTGTGTAGTGCCAAGCTGCACTGCCCCACCAAAGAGAGCCGTGCATTGAATCAATGGACAGAAGCTGTATACCATGGGAGACTGAACATATGGACTTTGGATCCACCTGCCGAGACACCCATTTTGTGGTCCTGGTAGACCAGTGGTGGAGGTACCCGGAAGTCGAGATTGTCTATGGAAGATGTGGTGCCGGCACTATAGAAAATATTTCCCACTCATGGCCTTCTGGCAAAGTTGTGTTCAGACAATGGGCCCCCCTTGCAAATTAAAAGGTTTTCAAAGTACCTACACACCCTTGGAATAGTGCATCGCAAGATCACGCCTTTGTGGCCCAGGGCAAATGGGGAGGATAGAGGCTGATGCAGACACTTAATAAAGTGTTCAGGATTGCACATGGGCAGGGGGAGTGTGAGCGGCGAGTTCTATATCAATGCTCGTCTGAATACCAAACAATCCCTCATTGTCGGACCGGATTTCCGCCTGCAGAAGCACTATTACAACGGTGCCCGAGAGGGCTGCTACCGGATTACTCACCTCAAACTCCTGGAATCATACATGATGAGGCCGTGCTGGAAGAAAGAAGGAGGGCTAATGAGAGGGGGAACAACCGGAGGAGCCTGCGGGACCAGCATCTGTAGATAGGGGACAGAGTGTTAGTGCGAACGAGACACACAAGAGGAAACAGTCCATTTAGAGTGATGAACAAGAAGTGGCCAATGGTCACAGCGTATGATGGCCAAACAACGGTGACCAGGAATTCCTGTTTCTTTCAAAAGCTAGGGCAGTCCCTGAGATCCAGCCCTGAAAGACAGAGGGGGCCTGAGATCCTGCTGCGATGGCCGGGCCTGGACAGTGACGGGTTCAGCCGAGATGTACCATCTCCCAGCAGTGACGAAGATGGCCCGAAGGACCAAGGTGGAGGTCTGGATACAAGAGATGAGGGCCCGAGTGGGGAGAGGCGCTATCCCATGCAAGAGCGCTGCAGGCAGCCCAGTTACCTGCAAGACTTCGAAGTAGGTCTCCCCTGACTGCAACCTGCACCCTGTTAATGCTAATGCTATGCCAAACCAGTTTGTTAAATTGTTGTGTTATATTGTTATGTTACTCCCCCCACTGTGGTCTACACACAGTTCATGTTGTTGTTTGTATTCAAATATGAAAAAGGAGGAGGGTGGTGTGTGTTCCTTTAAGTGCTTGTGTGACATGGGGGATCACGTGTGGAGGGTTATAAATAGGGGTTTCCCTGTGCGCACGAGGCAATCAGAGGCACATACCCCAGTGAGGCCAAAAGGTCTTTGTGTCGTCTTTATGTGAGAGCGGCCTCACCAGGACGAGGCCCCGCCACCATAATACCATCTATCGTTCTCTGCCCCTTTTCAATCCCAATGAAATAAGGAGAGAAGGCACGAAGGGAAGGAAGTGAGAATGGGAAGGAAGAAAGATGGGGTAAAGAGTGTGATGGAAGGAAAGGTAGAAAAAAGAAAAATAATGCAAGGGCTGAGAAATGTAGAGGGAAAGAAAGGAAAAGGTGGTATCAGGTCTGTTCCCCAGGCTAAATGTGCGGCCAGAATCTGGGGCCTGTTTTACAAAAGTGTTTTCAATGAGAATCCCAGTTGCTCCTGTTAAGCTGGAACACTCGTGGCTCATCGTATCTATACCATGAGGACGGGTTGTTAGATCACATATATCGATTGTGCATAATAGCATTACAGAAAACTTGGTTGATAAACCCTTTAATCATGGATGGTTGGCACATGATCGAGTGCTCGGCGACACAATGCTCGAGAGATCGCCCAAAGGGGGGTCTGATCCTAGGAGCAAGAAGCCCAATTGGAGTGGAGAAAATTCCGTCCTCCTCACCTGACTTTCTGATTGGGAAAATCACCTTACCTAACCTCCATCGCTGAATTTCATGTTATGAACATCTATGTTCCCCTGTATACCATGAGCCACCATGAGGTGCTGAGGGAATTACAGGAGCTACTTTGTCAACTAAATAAATCAGTCCCAATTCTGGTATGTGGTGATTTTAACACGACAATCCCTAATCTCTTACGTTCCGGAGATGGTGCTTCACTAAAATCAGCACCCGTATGTTTGAAGAACGGACTGAGGAAAACTAAACAGGGACAACGGTCGAATCAATTGATGGCTGAGGTCGGTCTGTCTATGGGAAACGGTGAGGTGTCTTCTGACTCCCCAGCCAATTTCACTTGTCTAATTGGCTCTTCCACCAGCATTTTAGACTATGGGCCTCATTACACGTTATGCGGTAAACCATGGTGCTATTAGCACCATGGTTGCCGCCGGTACCATACCGGTACCACCATGGAGAAAAGGGGAATTACCACCCCATTCCAAGGTTGGCGGGGCAGTAATTCCTCCTTTCTCCATGGCCCTTCCCCATTCCCATTTTTGCCCCATAGGGCTCAATGGGAATGGGGAAGGAGCTAATTACGGTACCGCAAATTGCGGTACCGTAATTAGCACCAAGGTCCCTTTGCAGGTCCCAACTTTAACGGCTGGTCTACACCAGCTGTTAAGGTCGGGTCCCGCAAAGGGACCTTGTAGTAAGGCGGTAAGGGTTTACCGGTACCGGTGCCCTTACTGGTACCGGTAAACCCTTACCGCCTACCGTGTAACGAGGCCCTATGTATTTGCTTCTAGTCACTCGTCAATAGTTGAGGATATGTGCGTTTCGCACAGATTGGAAAGTGATCATTATCCTCTTATAGCGAGATTGGGCTTCCTTTGGTTGCCATTTGGTGACCCGTAAACTGGTACTCTGTTTGCGAACATCGTTCAGAACAGGATCTTTTGGAAGGATTCCAACATCGATAAATCGATACTTCCCATCTCCCACAAATTGACTACATATGGAGAGAGATATGGTGAAATGGAGGCACTGAAGAGTGATGACCTTGTAAGGACGGCCATCGATGGCTTTGTGGATATGGTAGATAACTTTCGTAAATGGGCCATAGCTAACATTAGGACCACCAACAGAATGGCGGTCATCTTCAATAAAAAATCATCTGCATCGCTATGATAAGGCCATAAGCGATAGAAAGAGGGCCTTAAGAAAGGAGATACGGCGACTCGGAAAGACCGAGTTAGACCAAGCCACGTATAGCCACAAATGCAAATTTTATAAAAAATCTTACTCCATCCGGCTGAGAAGGCACAAGAATCAGAAAAAATGTAACATCTGGAAAGCTCTGATCTTTGCATCTCAAACGAACAATCTCAATAAATTATTGGGGTCGGGACTTTGAAGAATAAATTATTGGGGTCGGGACTTTGAAGAATAAGGACAACAGGTTCATAAATGGCGTACCTGAACTGGTATGAAAGGAACCCATCAGAAAGGCCATGGGGGCTAACCCAGGGATGGAAATGACCACGTCAGACCATAACGCCCTCTGGTCATATCGCCTTAACCCAGGAGAACTTGTTGATGTAATTAAAAATACTAAGGCCTGAAGGGCAGCAGGCCCCGATGGCAGCTCTCTTATAAAAATTGCAGTGGACCCGTGGACAAGGGCATTACACGTTTTGTTCACTTCCATGGCAACCACACAGAAGATTCCATCATCATGGCATGACAGTATAATAGTCCCGGTCTATAAAAAGGGATCTGTAGTTGATCCAGGGACTTATCGGATTCTGGCCATGCTGGATGCACTTGCAAAGATCTTTGCTAGAATTCTCCTGCTGGAACTGGAAACATGGGCTTCAGCCTGCAACATTATACCCTTCAACCAGACTGGTTTCCAGAAGGGCCACAATACCACCATTAACATCTTGGCCCTCGACACTATGGTCCAGCAGGCCTGGTCAAAAAGACAAACATCGGTCTATGCAGCCTTAATAGATCTAAGTGCAGCTTTTGATACGGTTGACCAGAATCGCCTCTGGCATAAGCTCGCTGGATGGAGCATTCCATCTGGCCTCCTTGCTATGATTATATCCCTTCAGGACAGTATGATATGATATGATAGTTTATTTATATAACGCCTATACACAATGTGTTTCAAAGCGCTTAAAGCGCTACAAGATTCATGGTTAAACTGAGCCAATCCAGGGAATACCACTGAGTGGTTTTCTACTTCAATAGGACTGAAACAGGGTTGCAATTTAGCTCCCACACTTTTCAACCTTTATCTTGCAGACATGGATACGGCTCTGCATAACCCTGTTTCAATCCCCTCAAAACTGGACACTGTAGCACTGAAATGGCTAGGCTATGCTGACGACATTGTCATCTTCGATTTGATCCCTCGAGGCTTGCAGGCAATCTTGGTCAGCCTCAAGGCCAACACTGACCTTAATTCACTAAAAGTGAATACGACAAAGACCAAGATCATGATCTTCTGCCCGCCCAGAAGAAATCTAAAGTAAGTTAAGTGGGAGATGGATGGCCAAACAATTGAAGTGGTGAACACATACAAATATCTGGCCCTCGCTTTTGACAATACATTGCAAGGCACAGCTCACCTACAGCAAGTCCGTAATAAAACAGCAAATTTAATTGGCATTATCAATTAATTTGTCAAAAGAGGAGGTGGTTATTCGATCGACACACTACTCAAAATTTATCAGGCAAAAGTGTCTTCTGTTTTTCTCTATGGAGCCGAAATCTGGGCTATTCAAAACCTGGAAATGTTCTGTGCATCCTCTTGAAGAGACTCCTAAGATGACCAAACCGAGCCTCAGTTGATGGGATTTACCTGGAGTTTAACGTGCTACCTATAGCCGACAAAATCCAGCTTAGTAGCATGACCACTGCCTGGAAATTGGTGAATGCTGCAACTCAGACTTTAATGCACCTCTTACACACAGTAATGATGCCGCGTGCAACGGCTATGCCTCGGAGACATCTTGTAAACATGAAGAGACTCCTGAATTAGTGGACACTCAACGGTGCCTCCGCCTCCACAATGACACTGGATAGCTAAGGCCTCAATGAAAGCTAGTGCCTACGAGCACCCTATAGCTAAATTACCACCATATGCACAGGAATGTATCGGCAATTCGCTGGTCTGGGATTGTGTTCTACTAAAATGTAATAATGTGAAAATCAGGGAAATTGTGGGCGCTTGGGAGGGTGTCCCAAGATGAAACAGGGAATGCCGTCTGTGTGGGGGAGCACTCATTGAAACTGCGAAACATCTACTCTTTGAGTGTGAGGCCCTGGAGTTATTAAGAGCCTCGACAAAACTGGCTATGAATATGCAAAGTGGAGTCACGCCCAGTGAAGGGTGGGATTTGTACCCGAGTGGAACAAGCGAATCATGTATCATCTACTTCACCCAATTCTGGAGAAAGATTAATAAGATATTGGACATTTGATGCCAAAAAGAAAACTCTAATAGGAGTAATAATAATCTGGTTGATTAGCTTTGTTTTTTAATTAATACTTCTTTCTCAAATATTTTCATTTCTGCCTTTTTTCTTTTTTTTCCCTTTCTCTGTTTTGTGAAACGTTTTGTTTACTCAAAACTATACCACAATAAAGAAATAAAATAAAAACACTTTGTAAATCTGGACCTCTGTGTACACATTAAAATAAGGGAGCCTTGTTCGAAAATGATGAGCCCTGCACACCGCCTTGCACTAACACATCTGTAAATATGTTGAAAGCAAGAGTACAAAATTAGCTCTTCCGAAACCTCTATACAGGGAAACATTTTTTCAAAAGTTTTATTGGTGATTTTTACTCTGTCTACTCTGTCCACTGCTTACAGGCAAGTGAGGAAGGAATGCATGGGGACTGGGGGAGCAACTGGAAAAGGATAAAAAGGAGGCGAGGGAGAACATGGGGTAGAGGGCAGAATGGGTGGGAGGGCGTACCTCATAAACCTTTACAGAAACACACATCACATTGAAGGTTACGCATGAGTTAAGAGCAATCATTCCTTCCTTCAGGGACAGTCAGCGATGGGGCAGGCGGGAATAGTTCAGTTCCAGGATTTTCTGGTGCCCTTCCTCCTTTCTTCACTTTCCGCCATGTCGGCTTGGTATGGTCTCATCTCCTTGGTGGATCTTAGGGGAAGTGCGGGTCCCAACCCCATTGTGCTCGGTGAATGGCATACAGAGTATTGGAAGCTATCCTGGGGTCGACAGAAATGCAGTGAAATGTTTAAGGTCCAGAGAGAACTGACCAGCACTCTTGCTTTCTCGGTATCCACCATGAGTATTGCTGCCTGTATCAGTCTCTCTGGCTACAACAGTCTGGCTGCCTGTATCAGTCTCTCTGGCAGCATCAGTCTTGCTGCAAGTGTCAGTCTCTCTGGCTATATCAGTCTCGCTGCCTGTATCAGTCTCTCTGGCTATATCAGTTATGCTGCCTGTATCAGTCTCACTGCCTGTATCAGTCTCGCTGGCTATATCAGTTCTGCTGCCTGTATCAGTCTCCCTGGCTATATCAGTCTTGCTACCTGTAGTAGTCTCTCTGGCTACACAAGCCTTGCTGCCTTTGTCAGTATCTCTGGCTTGTAACGATATATTGGGAGACCCTGCTCAACATAGGGAGCCCCCCAAAATGAAGAGAGAGCCCACAACAGACCATTAATTTCTTTGGATTTGTTCCCACTACCTACGACTCATATAGAGCCACAAAGACCCCTCCTCCTGTGCCAACAAAGAGCCAAGAACCAGGCCTGGTTAAAAAGAGAATATATATTTATTTAAAGTAATAATAATAATATCCTGGACTGGTTACACACGCCACCTTCTCTATGACACCAAACAAAACGTTAACAACAAACAGGTAAATAGTACTTGATAAAGTTTAGAGTGAAAACAAAGCACAGTTTTAACATGAGACCACGTTAAACATTGCACATTCGGTCCTTTGTTTAATTTCCTCCACACTTGGAAGCACAGATTTAGACAAATGCAGGTGGTAAATAGCACCCTGATTGCTTTTCACCCAAACACAATGAAAATCGTTCTGCTAGCAGGGTCACTTACTCACTCTCAACAGAGAGTGAACATTGCTCAATGGAAATTACACTGGTTTCACTTGGAAAAGCACTTCTCCCGCCAGCACCAAAAACATGTGCATCCGTGATATGCAACACCCCTCTGTTTAAAGGCCATGTCTAAGGAGTGGGGACAGTTCAGACTTTTCCTTTGGGGCCAAGTGCACCCCTTTTGTTTAATACCATGTTTAAGGAGTGGTGACACTTGGGATGTCCGTTTTAGGATGAGTATACCTTTTATTTAAAAGCAAGTTTTGGGAAGGGGTATCAGATGGGAATTTCGTTTTGGGGACATGGACCTTTTTCTTTTAAAGGCAAGGTTTGGTAAGAATGTCAGTTATCGATTCCGTTTTTGTGACCAGTACATCCTTTGTTTGTTTAAAAACAAGTTTTGGGAAGGAGTATCAATTGGCAATGGGAAGGACACCCCTTTTCATTAGAGAAGTCAGCGGTGAACAGGAAAAATGAAGGCACCCTAATTACTTTAAATTACTATAATGTATTTTCCTGCTAGGAAAAAGGTTGTGGGAGTTCAAACTCCTCCAAACTCCCCCTGTGTCAATCTATTTGGGAATTAATTAAATTAATACTCAGTCAAATGCGCTAAGGCTTTACTCAATTAGCCTCCCACCCACTACTAAGGAAAGAATATTAAGGCAAGAAAATCCCCACACACTTAATTTCGTTGTGGGTGAGTTACTTACATGGGATTTCTCTGGGTTTGGTGCACAGGAAAGTCAGCCAGCAGCCAGGACCTTCGCTTGTGGGAACACCGGGATCCGGTCCTGATACTTCGGTCAAATGCAGGAACAAGCTTCCCTGCTCTTTTTGGCTCCCCTTAGCTTGAAGCTTCCCCAATGGCTGTCCTCCCGGGAAAAGTTAAATCTCCATTTAGCTTTCTATAGTGGCACCCAGATAATCTTTCGGCAGCCATCCTGGCAAGGTTAAATTCAGCCACATTCCTTCAGCTTTTCCCCCTGGTTATTTTAGGCAAGTGGCCCTGAAAGATTTGAGCTCTGTCTTTTGATGTTTATTTTAGGCAGCTCCACTGATGGTCAAAATCTAATGCCTTCCTAATCCCCCTTCTCCATAGAGCAAGTGCTTTTTAATCTCTCAGCCACACTTCCAATTATTACAATTTGAAGGTGCCAGTTTATTGGTGCTAACTTTCTCATTGGAGGATCATTCTCTCTTCCTCCTCCCAAGGGCCAACCCCTCCCTGCGGATCGGCTATCGGAGTTCTGTGATTGAAGTGAAGTGAAGAGGTAGACCCCTTCTGTCATTTACACATAATTTGTTTAGCTGTCAGTGTTTAACCCAAAAAGTCCCTACCTGGAAAATGTTGTAATTTACAATTAATTGCCAAGATATTTAGATATAAATATTCCCCTCCTCATGACAAATTGGTGAAGCTTACTTTCATTTCGGCACATTATTGCATGGGGCGATGTGGTTTTTTGCCCTTTCTTAAAAAACGAACATAGTTGGGAATTTGAAACTTCATAATCAAAGATTTTATTTAACAAGCCAGTAGCTCTCCAACTTTCAAGTTTCCAACATTTTCAGAGTAGCTGGAAACACTTTTTAGGTGGTAACTGAAATTCCCAAAATCGCACATGAATAACAATTATATCAATACCACTGCTCTGAAATCAACTTAAAAATGACATCTGACCCAAGTCTGTAAGTATAACCATTCACCAATTACTGAAAAATATAACATTTCCAATGTAAATCTCTGGCCACATATTTAACATATATAATATTTAGTTTCACATAACAGTTACCATTTCTTGGTTTCTTTCCTTGAAACCAAGTAGTTCAGAGGCTGCGGGCTGCAATGTTGACATAGTCTGCAATTAATCCATTAGCTCTCCTCTGTCCATGGCTAATGGCCATTTAATTGCTCCTGCCTGAGACCACACCTGTGTAAAGTCCTTCAATCATGGTGTAAACATTCTGCCCGATAACTGGCGCACATCCAGAATTGAAACGTACAGTGTTGTATTTTCCTGAACTCAGGAGAAATGTACTTGTGGTACCTGAAATAAAATAGCCTCCTCAATGGTCACATTAGTTTATTTCCTATGCAGCCTTTATTCCTTGAAATAACTATGTATTTTACTATCATGGTTCAATATGCTGTTGAATCAGTGGATTTCTTTTTCTTTGCACACAGTATTAGTTTTTCATGGGGCATTTTGAAAGTGAAGGGCTGCTGCAGTTCATTTTGGTCACTCACAATGTGAATTTCCATTTAACACAAAGTCAGCTTCTGTGTTGAAAGGTGGGCTTTAGTCACTTTAACTGAAAGATATTACTTGACTTTAACTTTCACATGCAAGGCCCAGTCTTTCTTAATTGATGGTGTACACAGCATTTTGATGTGTGGCAGTTTCTATGAAAAAATCTGCTGTTTGTCTCTCAGCCAACAGGGTTATGTGCCTTTTCCATGTTACAATGTTACTTGTGTCAACGGCAGAAATACCTGTATTTAAATTTTCTAGGTACATTTAGCAGCATTGAGGTTTTAAGGCAGGCTTTTCATTCACCAGTGGGCCTAGCCATAAGAATAATGTATTTTGCAGTAAAGACTAACCTTGCCTTTCAAGTATTATATGTTGGGGTTGTGATTAAACCCCACAAGCCTACCCCCAGGGGAGAGTGGAGGTGTCCTACAAAGTCTTTTCTTTTTTTGTTGGAGCCCATCCGGCTCCTTTTCCTTCCTTCGGAGTGGGCACGCCAGCCTCCCCTTCCGCCTTTGGTTATTGGGGGTTATGTGATGAAACCCCCTCCTTTTCCTGGGGACCTCCCTGGAATCCGATGCCTCACGATCCACAGGCTGGAATGGAAGGAGTTTAATCGTTCTGGAGATAGGAAGAAAAAGAGACGTTCAGCATTTGGTAAACAATGTATTCCCCTGAAATGTTACAGAGAATTAATTAGAGAATATTAGAGAAACACATAAACCAATATTGCATATAAAAATAAATGCATGGACAGCAGTTTCAAGGGCAGTTTTACAACCATACCTCTCTTTTTTATGGGTATTAATTAAATTACTCTCTGTTATATATATATTTGAGTCTCTATCTGGGGTGTTCCTCCTCACCTCTAATTCCTCAGATGGTTCTTTAGTTCAACTTCAATTGGGCTCCTTAATCTGCCGTAAAGCTTGTCTGGGATGACAGCTTTTCAACTGATTGATATGGACCCATTTCCCTTCTGTCTGTTCTCCTTTTGGGATGCGGATCTTGTAGGCAATAGGCGACATTTCATCAACAATTTCCAAAGTACAACACCAATACAGAAGGAATTTCCACTCCTTGGTTTGATTCCTCTGAAAATCGTACAGGTAAACCTTACCACCTATGTCGTACTCCTTCTTTGTGGTCTTGAGATCATAATATGTTTTCATTCTTTCAGCCGACATTTCTAAATTGCGCTGAGTATAAGCAAAAGCATGCTGGAGGTGCTTCCTTACATTCCCAATGTACTCATGAGTGGTGGATGCATTGATCAGTGTCTGCTTCTGAGTTCTGTAGAGCAGATGCTGAGGTAACACCATTTTCCATCAGGTCATAAACTCAAATGGAGACATTTCTGTTGCAGAACATGGTGTAGACCTAATGGCCATCAGGACAAGTGGTAATCAAATGTCCCAGCTGTGTCCAGAGTCTGCTGCAAATGTCTTTAAGATGCTCACATATGGCTTGTTGTGTCTCTCTACACCCCACTCGAGGTTGGGCCATAGGCAATGTGGAGTTTTCTTTTTACCCCTAGAATCTCCCACATCTTCGCCATCACCACACTGGCAAAATGACACCCGTGATCCGACTCAATCCTTGGCGGGAGGCCAAAACAAGAGAAGATATAATTGATCATTAGTGCGGCATCTGTCTCCGCCTTACAGCTCGGGGCTGGAAGACATTATACCCACTTTGTGAACAAGCATGTTACAGTCTACAAGTGCTTGTTTCCTTTAGAGGAGCGAATCACTGGCCCCGATTAAATCAACTTGGAAATCTGACCAAGACAGTGTCATGCCCCTTTTTTGCAGGGGAGCTCTGTGTTTGAGTGAACTGGGTTGGAATTGGGCACACACAAGACACCCCTTTAGGTAAATGTCGAGGTCCTGGAACATGTGTGGCCAGTAGGCAACCTTGTGCAAGATTTCTAATGTCGTATAAACACCTCCAATGACTGGCAGTGACCACGTCATGGGCATGGTTCAACATCAGGCTTCGGAATGAGGTAGGTACCACCCACTGGTCGCATCCAGATATGGCTCTCCATACCAACAAACCGTCTTGGATCCGGAACATCTGGGAGAACCTCATCAACACCTGGAGATCCTCCTTACCAGCATAATCCAATTCTGTTAAAGGGAAACTCACTGGGTCTTCAATGTGTCGATCTAATTTTGTGATAATCGCATCCTCTTTCTATGCAGTGATAACATTTGCATCTGGGGTGTCTTTACTCCACTGGGAGGTCGAGAGTTCATGTTTGTGAACTGGTGACAGTGGCGACTTGTATTTCACCCAACAGGGATTATGTTTCATTGACATCCCCTGCAGAGCTCTGGTTTTATTTGCAAACAACAAAGTCGGTGAGGAGCACACCTACATTAAACATGTATAAATATGCCTTATGGCTTTGGTGGTGCGAGAGAGAACTACAACCCTGGCACTGAGTTGAGTATAACAAGAGCCAACTGAAAGTGCCCACACTCTGTGGGACACTCGTGTCTCCTGCACACCTTTTGCTACTGGATACTAGTCAATTCTACTGAAAAGAATAATGATTTTATGGAAAGGGTGCCAATAGGAGCCTTATTTTTGCTCAAAATGTTTCAATACAACTACTTGTGTGTTTCAAAGTAAAGACAAAAACACAGATAAACTTTTATCACATCTATACAAAAAATAGTACCATGGTTTTTTGTCAGCTCTATGAGTTTCAGGGCATCCCCCTTCCTCCAGAGCAATCAATCTTGCATTTTACTATTCCTCCTCAATAGGATCTACAATCTAAACATAAACAAATATCTGTTATATCAAGGTATCGTGATCCTTAAAGCATAAGGTTTTTTAGGTAATTTCATTATTATAGTAGTTCTGTCAAGCTTAAATTTGAGATCGTTCACCTGGTGTGGGTCTTGAAGCAATACCAGTCCAAGCAGTGTGTGTAAATCTTCACAAACTAGTAAGCAGTAGGCTGAATCCTCAATGCAGGTGATGCTACCTTGTCAACAAACATAAGCTAATAATTCTGTGTCACTAACTCCAAACGTAACTCAATATCGTGGAACTCTGATGTAAAAAGCGGGGAAGGGGAACCCTACCTTAATAAGATTTGAATCATAGTCTCCAACTCTCTAGGGATCAAGGACCTCTGTGATGTTATACGTGCTTCCCCTCTTGAATTGGTAAAAATGGTGTGGGTCTAAGATTAATGTAAAACATGAAGAATTAGAATGAGACCACTTATTCTTCATCATATGACCCATGGTAAGCCTGCAAAAATGTTAACACAACATTATGGACCTCTTACCCTAAAAAAACAACAGTGTGTGCTAGTATTCTCCATTAGTCCAGCCACGTGGTGAAAACAAGATGTCTGCTATTTATACATGTCATCCGGGCATCAGCACCTCGTGATGACATCATAGGTAAACAAACGCTTTCGTAGCGCTGCGATAATTACATTCCAGGTAAAGCCATATGTAAACATCCTACAATAATGTATCACATCCACTTAAGGCTATTCTGAGTCACTGGTCAGGTGTTAGCCAGTTGTTCAACCAGGTAATTCCCAGTCTTATCTTGCCCCTCTATTTTGGAATGACCTCTTCTTTTCTTCCAATAGATGGTCATCTCATTAGAGGTCACCAGATTATCAATTGACTGGATCAATTTGCCATTCTTTAAGGTTGTAGGGTTGGCACAAAGCATGCCTCAATTCTTCCAGTTAATCAGATGCTCTGTGAACCCATTCCTGACATAATCAGAGTCAGTGATTATGACCAGTTCTTTGATTTGGTGGTGCACCGCAGTGAGGATGGATTTATAAATGGCCATCAACTCTGCCACCTGACTACTTCGTTGTCCTATTTTGTAACCTGCAGAGCGTTCTGGGGTATCATTCACCCAGGCATTCCCAATGCAAGCCACTAGTTCTTTTTCCAAGCTGTTATGAACATGGTAGGAACATCCATCCACATAAACTGTGGGTATCCTCTGGCACGTGTCTTCTTCATAGATCTTGGGAGGGGAAGTTTAGTACGCCTCCATGTTGTTTGTCACTAGACTTTTGTCCTTGAGACAGTTTTCTTGAGCATAGTCTGCCAACGCTTGCGCTAGGGGACTCTTCTTGTTTTGCCATATCTGACCTCCACAGGAAAGCCTTTCATGGACAGAATCTAGGAAGTAATTCTGGAATTACTGACGTTCCCGCCCGGATTCTGTCACTTTGTAAATATTGCAAGGGTTGGTGAGGAGTCTCGACAATAATGGGATTCCCCTGGATGAATGGGTGGTACATTTGCAATGCCCACACCATTGCAGGAGCGCTATTTCACAGCCATTGAATTTTCCCCCCACAGAGGACAAAGTTTTGCTCGCGTACGAGATGTCTTACTTGACCTTGTCATGCTTTTGGTACAAAACCCTGTTCCACAGGTATCTGCGAACCCCTTCTCCAAGAAGAACTCTTTGTTCTTTATGGGGTAATCCAAACCAAGGAGCCTGGGAAAGGCTTCTCTTTAGTTGTTTTACAGCCTCAGAAGGTTCCGGACCCCACTCCCACTTGACTCCGGACTTCAATAGATGGACCAAGGGACGAGTGGCAGGGTCATTTAATGTCATTAAGGCTTCCACTTTCTTTACCTAAGAACCTCGGGGTGATCTCGTACCCTAAGAAGTTCACTTGGGTCTTACACCACTCTGCCTTCTGAAAGTACAGTTTTGCTCCCACTTTCTGCAACTGGGTGTGAACATAGCAGAATTCTGCTATATGTTCCTCCACAGTGGAGCTCTTGATCAGAATATCATCTACATAGGCCAGGTTTCCTCTTTCGCCCAACTCGGGCATGGCCTTATGCAGAAAGAGGTTGAAAGCATTGCAGGAGTTTATGTATCCAAAGGGGGTTCGGGTCCACGTGTATTGCTGCCCTCCAAAGGTAAAGGCCATCTTGTATTGGTCTTCTCTACTCACAGGTACTGTCCAGTAGCTGTTGGTCAAATCAATGGTGGTGTACACCTTTGACCCATGGATCTGTGCCAGCACTTGATTGATGTAGGGAAGTGGTCATCTTGACATGTGGACCCATTTGTTCAACGCTCTCAGGTCTGCACATAGTCTCCATTGACCGTTTGGTTTGAGTATCCCCAGTACTGGGTTGTTAAAGGTACTGTGGATCGGACAACATATCCCACAGGATTCTACGTTTTTAATAATCTCTGTGAGCGACTCCATAGATGTGAGAGGTAACTGGTATTGCTTAACAAATACTGGAGACATCTTGGGGTCCGTGGGTATGGTGGTTAAATGAGTAGATGTGGGTCCACAATCATATGAGTCCACTGAAAAGATATCCTGGAATTCCAGGAAGACCTGTTTCAGCTTTTGTCTTTGCTGCTCTGTCTCACAGGCATCAGCAAGATTGATATATTCTTTCACCATCTGCTTGAAACATGGAAATACCTTGGGTTTGGCAATTTCAGCAGTATCCTACAGTTGGGTGGAGAGATTTCTTTTTATGGTGTCAACCTGCACAGAAGGTTACAGGGGGTCAAGGTAGTGGTCCTTGACTCTGAGTACTACCTCATCCCTCATGATGTCACAGGTCACCTCTTCCACCGCGTAAGGGCAGGAAGAGTACTCCAAGAAATTCTCCCCTTGTCTGGTAAAAATCTTTTCTGAAGAAATACTTTCACTGATGTAAAAACAGTCATTTGGGATTGGTCCAATGATTTCATTACCTAAATCAATAGAATAATGTTGGGCATCAACTGCCATTCCAATAAAGGTGTCTGCGCCCAAAGTGATACTTCAAGGGTCGCTGTTATTCACCAATATTCAAATGATGTTGTGTTCTAGGTCTATTACAGGTGTCTGATTTAAATACAAACCTTGTTGTTGGAGATGGGAATTCAGATTTAAATATGCATCCTGATGTTTGAGGTTCTGTCCTCGCTTAATTTTGAGGGGAAGAGTAAATTGTGCACCTGTCCTGGGATGGTAACCTCCTCTCGCACTTGAACTTCAACCGCATAAGGCAGCAATTGAGCTGACCGGAATGCTTTTTCATTGTTGTCAAGGCCCTTGGGGTTACTCCCCAGTTTGGACCAGGCATTATTAATAATTAGCTCCAAATTGATTGCGAATCGGTTGAGAATGTCACTACCTAAATAAAAGGCAGAAGGGATATCTCTCACGACCCAACAATTATGTTATATGCTTTTGTTGCCAATGGAAACATTTAGCATACACCTTCTAGGCAGAACATTTTCAGAATTTGGGGTTTCCAGACTACTTCCCATATTTCAATCAATTCAAATATGGAAATGGTCTGATATTTTGGGAGTTTCCTGAATAATCCTTTGCTGATGAAGCTCCTTCCCTTATTCAGGCATACTCTGGTGAGCACAGGCTCTTCTCCCTCATTTTGCTGAATAGGGAAAAACAACTGTTCGCCCTTTTTCTCAATGTCTGTCAGACTTTGAGCTAGTTCTTCATTGTCTTGTTTCACAGGACTCAATGTTTCTTCTGATTGTGGACTGGTGTAAAATTTCAGAGTGTTCCCTTCCAGTGAAGAATGCCACTTAAACTGGGAGGAAGGTAGATTTTCAAGAATGGAGAAGGGATCCCATCACCAGTTTGTGATGATGGTGATATCTTTGGCCTGGGTATTCTTGAAATGGATTTCTACTTTCTCCGAGCATTGGTCAATCAAATGGCACGTACCATTCATGCTGACACAATTGGTACTCATTTTTAATTACATAGGCTGGTTAGTCTGGGTCCAGAGGACCTTGTTTACACAGTCGATCAGAGGTGATAACCTCCTCTGGAGATCGTTCCCCAGTAAAAAAAAAGTTGTGTCCTCTGGAGTCACGACTACTGGGTGTTTCAACCGGTGTCGCCCAATTTTTATTTCCAGATCCACAGTCCCTTCGACGGAAATGTCAGTCCTGTCTACATTTTGGAGTTGTCTGGGAAGTGGTATGAGGGGAATTTGGTGACCCACCCCCCTTCCTGAGTTGAGTTGGTCAAATGCCTTTTTGGACAAGAGGGTGGCTTGGGATCCAGTGTTCACCAGAGCTGATAATTCACACTGATCCTGCACCTTGACCGGTGCATAAATTATGCCTTCTTTCTCCTCCAGGGTGCAATGAAAGTGTGCGTTATTTTCCCGCCCGGCAGTCATTTTCTTAATATTGAACTCCGACACAGTGTGATCTTCAGTGATTTTTCGTGTCAGAGATTGTGAATCTGTACAAAATCTTTACAACTAACAATGGGCAGATTTTGGAAATCCTCTTCCTCCCCTGATTCTTTGCTGTCCCCCTTTACCTGAAGACAGTTCTCAGAACCTGTTTGGGGGAAGGACACCTCGTCAGTTTCAATTCTGTCTGGCTCGCAATTTGGGGGTTGAATAGTTTCCTGATCCACAGGTGTTACATCCCTCCTGACACCTGCTGCTGTCTCCCGTCTTGTACTCTGTCGCAGGAGTTGCAAAGTATCCTGGAACCGACTTGACCCTGTCGAGCATCAAGAACATCACAAGTACAAGGTGCATTGTAGTTCTGTCCCCCTGGTCCTTCTCCAAAGGCCCCTAGTGACATTTTACGACCCATTTCTCCCTTTGTGTTGAAACCAAGGATCCTCAAACTATTGTGATTAATTACTTTACCGACTACCCTCCTGTCAGTATCCAGAGTGCATTCCCTTTCCTTCTTGAAACTGTATCTTCTCGGCATTCCTTTACACAGTGGATTGTATTTTGTAGTGTGCTAGAACTGTCCGTTTGTGATAATAATAAATTTGATATTTTTATACAACCTTGACTGGACAGTCCCTTCTATCATTGGGTAATAATTGTATTTTCGCTGCGTTGCAACTAACCAATGATCCACAACCTCCTTGTCCAATTTACCAAAATCGTACAACAAGGTTTATAATTGACTTGTGCTTCCAATCTGTTCAGAATTTTGTTGGTGCACTAGAGGTGTGGGGCTGATTGATGGTTTGGAAACCGATATTCATCCCTTGAGCACTGGTGCCCCAGTAGTTGATTCGTCACAGGGAGAGAGCTGCATACCCAGGATAAGCCAGAGACCTGGGATGGCCTGTCTGCAGACACAGGGCCTCATCACGAGTGGGGCGGTAGCCCTTAAATGCAGCAGTAACGGTGTTACCAACACATTTACCGCTCCGCCCAATCTCGAGTCTGGTGTGTTTACCTGGAAAAATGCCAATTTTTGGCGCAATTACCGCCGGTGGTATTACCGTGCGGTAATTGTACTGCAAATTCCCCATTGGGTCCAAAGGACCCAATGGTGAATGGGGAGTAACGTTTAGCGCCCAACCCGTGATCCGGCGGTAATACCGCCGGACAGGTGGGCGCTAACACAAATAACCTACCACTCAACTCGGGATAAGGCCCACAGTGGGGAAGAGGTAGAAAGTTGCATACCCAGTATGAGCCATAGACCTGGGAGGGTCTGTCTGCAGACACAGTGGGGAAGAGGGTGCGAGCTGCATAAGGGCATGTCTGTAGACACCTAGGGGGAAGAGGGCAGGAGCTGCAAGCCCAGGATAAGCTATGACCTGGAAGGGCCTGCGGGTAAGAGGCTGAGAAGGGCATGCCCGTGACAGGCCACAGAGGGGGCAGGACCTGTCTGCAGACATGAAGAGGAAAGAGGGAGAGAGCTGCATACCCAGGATGAGGCAGAGACCTGGGAGGGCATGTCTGCAGACACAGAGGGCAAAGAGGGTACGAGCTGCATGCCCAGAACAAGCCTGAATCCTGGGAGGGCCTGTCTGCAGACACAATGGGGAAGAGGGAGAGAGCTGTATGCCCAGAACAATCCAGAGACCTAGGAGGTCTGCAGACACAGAAGAGGGAGATTAAGGGTATTGAGCGCGTCATAAATAACCAATTATTATTTGTAAATCCCTTCTATTCCCCATAGCAGCCTGCGAGTGTGCTGTTGTGCTTTGTGTCCTTTCTTAATTGAAGTGGCGACCAAGTGATAACCCTGCTATTATCATTGACAACCCCTAATTTGTCTTTCCACTCCACTGCCACCCTTTCTCCCTACTGTGATGATCACGTGATGTATAGGGTGACGTGGTCGGGTAAGACCAAAAGGAGGAAAAAAATAAAGGGGAGTGGAAAAGCCTACCAAGGGACTGTCAGCTCGGACACTGAGACTGTGTGTGTGTCTCCATTCTTGGCCAGCGGCACAGTGCGTCCCAGCCTGCTGCGCCCGACACTTGCCGAGCATCACACTGGCGACGGAGATGGAGCCCACCCTCTGCCGCCCCTCACCTGACACAGCGCAACGCTGCGGTGACCCGCTCACACACCCCAGGCACCCACGGGCCCGCAGACTCACTGCAGAGTTGCACAGGAGCCTGGCTATCGGAAAGAAAGTCAGGATAGAAGAAGCAAAACAGGGAGTAGCGAGAAGGCACCACGCCCCCCCAGAACCCATCCTCTACAACTGGGGCTGACTGCACACCAGCAAGTACTACTACCTACTACAGACCACAGGCCACCAGGAGGAAGCACAGAAGCCTATTGCTGGCCTCCAGGCCCACATCATAGGCCTGCAAGCAGGTCATCCACCCTGCAGAGCCACTGAGGGTGGCACATTGCGCAGCAAGAGTATAAGGTGACACAACTCTGCCAAATACGGCCCAGAACACAGAGAGCCACCCTTGACTGTGAGGGAGACATGCGCTGACAAGCACGCATGCTTTCCTGGGCACCCAGCACCACTTACACAGACATAAAACAACATGGCAGAAGACCCAGCTGCAACACCAGCCAGGCCACAGTACCACAGCCCCAACACCAGCATGTGGTTAGATACCACACAGGGCACGTTCATGAAGCCATTTGAGCCTTTTGGCCCCCGGGCAGAGCTCCGCTAGGAGCTATGGGTCCAGTAATCTGAAATGAGCCTAAAATCATGCAAGATCACTGTCGAGGAAGAAAAAAGGGCGTTCCTCATGCTCAACCTTGGAACCATGGCGCTGAGACTCTTCAGCGCGCTCCCAAACGAGGCATGAAAGACGACTATGAGACTGCGAAAGCTGTTTTAACACGAAAATGTAAGCCTCAACTAAGCCCAGACTTTGAACACTTTAAAATGAGCCAGGCAAGACAACGCCCACAAGAAAGCATTGATGACTTCCATGGTCGGCTACAAGCAATGCCCATCGGGTGCAAGTTCCCAACAACGAATTTGCGGTCACACAACAGGTCATACATGGCCTCTCCTCCGAGAAGCTTCGCAGAACCATTTTATCAGAGAGAAATCTCCTGCTGGACACCATTCTCACCATGGCACATCAACGGGAGAGGACAGACAAGCACATGGCAGAAATGGAGCAGATGATCAGTCACCTACCACTCGACACAGAAACACCACACAATAGTATGACCACCATCAACGCACTGCGGTAGAACCGACCCCAACAGGGGAAGGTGGTGAACAAACACAGAGATTGTCTATGGTGCGGCAGCCAACATCACAAAGGGGAATCCTGCCGAGCAAACCGCACCATGTGCCACAAGTGTGGGAAAGTCAACCACTATGCATCAGTATGCCTGAACTCCCAAAGAACCAAAGAACGTTCACCACAAAGAAAATCCAAGGAATAGAAAAGTGATCCAAGATCCAGGTACACACATCCTTTCCACCCACAGCACCCTAACCACCTCCCACGGAGACAGCCCAACCGGACCCGCGACAGGCGCAGAGGTCGAGCCCAGGCAGTCGAAGGGGATGACGCTGACAGCAGCAGCGATGACGACGACCAATCAGGGAGAGAACATTTTCCGGACCATGCAAACCGCTACCACAAATCAAGACGAGAGAAAACACACATGATATCGGCAGTCAAGCCGGCTCACGGCAATTAACCACACAACAGCAGATCGCATCGCAGTTGCATAGTAACGGTCAGAAACATCCTGGTGTAGATGATGATTGATACTGCCACCACAGTGAATGTCATGCCGACCACAAAGCTTGACATGCTAAACCGCAGAACAACGCTGCCAGTCAAAGGGTACTTCAAAACCACGTACAACGAGAAGAGCTGCAAAACACGTATCTACGTAGTCGACGCAGGAATCGAGACACTACTCAACTGCCCAACTGCCAAAAGACTAGAGCTGATACTATTAACATTTGAAATCCACTCCAGGGAAATTGACCACCTGCCGGCCAAACACAGGAAGCTGTTTCGAGGCATCGGGTGCCTGAAAGGGAGGATGGTGAAACTTCACATCGGACCCACGGTGGAACCAAGGGCCGTCCGGCATCGAAGGGTCCCACTCCACATGAGAGCGGCGGTTGAGGCAGAATTTAACAAACTCAAAGAACTCAGAATAATTGAAAAAACCACAGGCCCCACACTCTGGGTGTCCCCCATGGTTGTGACAGCGAAGCCCAAACAGCCACAAGCTGAACGGATATATATTGACATGTGCCTGCCCAATGTGGCAATAGGGGGAGAAAGGCACATTACACCGATGGTGGACAAATTAATTGTGGACCTAACGAGCGCCACCGTCTTCAGTAAATTAGACTTAAGATCAGGGTACCATCAGATCCATCTGGTGAAGGAATCAAGGTACATCACGACCTTCTCATCGCACCTTGGGCTAAGAAGATATCGCCGGCTCAACCTTGGAATCTCCTCCGCCACAGAGGTATTACAACATGAAATCAGGAAAGTACTACAGGACCTCCCGGGAGTCACCAATGTCAGTGACGACATTCTAGTCTATGGAAAAACAGAGGAAGAACACAACAGCCGACTAGCAGCAACGCTACAGCGACTGGAAGAATCCGGGTTGAACCTCCATGAAGAAAAATGTGAATTTGGAAAATCCACACTGAGTTTTTTTGGATATGTATTCAATGAAAGAGGGGTGTCCCCAAATCCCGGGAAAGTGGCCGATATCAAAAACGCACAGGTTCCCACCAGCACAACGGAAGTCCGCAGCTTCCTAGGTATGGCAACATACTGCAGGCGATTCATCCCCGACCTGGGCACCATTGCCACTCCACTGCGAGAACTCACGAAGGCAAAGTCGACATGGGAGTGGGGAGAGACCCAACAGACGGCATTACAGAAGATCAAAGACACTTTGTCCAGCAATGCCACCATGGCCTTCTTTGACCCGTTCCGGAAAACAGAACTACTGGTTGATGCCAGCCCTGTTGGCCTTGGAGCAGTTCTCACACAGACTGACTGGGAAGGAACCTTGGTTCCCATCGCCTTCGCCAGCAGAGTCCTCACTCCCACAGAGAGAGACTATGCTCACATAGAGAAGGAGGCCTTCGCCATCATATGCAGACACTTTCATGTATATATCCTGGGCCACCCCGTAAAAGTACTGACATATCACAAACCTCTAGTTCCGATCTTCAAGGGGTCAGCACTGCACCCCCCAGCAAGGATTGAACACTGGATGCTCCTACTCCATCAGTTCGATCTTGAAGTACAGTACAGAGCAGGTACCGCCAACCCCACAGACGTCTGTCGCAACACCCCCGACCCGCCACGGCAGCGGAATGCAAAGCAGCCAAAGAAACAGAGGAGCATGTATGCCATATCATTGCCTGTCCCAAACCAAAAGCAATGAGCCTGGAGGAAATAGCGGCGGAAACAAACAAATACCCTTGTCTCCAAATGACCAATATAGCCATACTAACTGGTGAATGGAAGACGTTCCTCACCGCAGTCGCACACCGGATGCCCCAAGCACAGGAAATGATGCAAGCCCTGTTCGGGATCCGAAATTAACTGTCTGTCTCCCCGGAAGGGCTGATCCTCAAGGGACACCGCATTGTGATGCCCTCCAATTTACAAGAGAGAGCACTCCAGCTCGCCCACAAAGGGCACCAGGGGATCTTGAAGACACAGGCCTTCATCAAGTCACGATTGTGTGGATGATGTAAATACAGTAGAAAGTCATGGCCCTTTCAGAACCATGTGCATCTGTGCATCGTGTCTGGTAACACCCAGACCCGTACCCCCAGAGCCCATGGCCTGCCTTCGAGAAACGAGTGCCGGTGGGACACGGTGAGTGTAGACTTCTGCACAATCACCAATGAAGCCTACCTCCTGGTAGACGTAGACGAGTATACACGGTACCCAGAGGTCGAACCTGTCAACTCCACCGATGCGGCTTCCGTCATAAGGGCGCTAGAGAAAATGTTTGCTGTCCACGGCATACCTTCATCGCTCAAAAGCGACAAAGGACCTCTGTTCAAAAGAAAAGAATTCCAAAACTTCATTGACAACATGGGAGTCTGACCCCACCACATCACACCGTGCTGGCTCCAAGCCAATGGAGATGCGAAGAGGTTTATGGCATCCATCAATAAGTGACGAATCACCAAAGACAAGGAGCGACCATGGCTACCAGAACTGTACCGATTTCTCTGATCGTACCGACAAACTCCCCACTCAACTACGCAGGTCAGACCCACAGCCCTGATGCTCGGGGTACCCACCCAAGCAGGACTCCCCCTCAACCACTCCTGGCACCTGCCGCAAGCGGACTTAGAGCAAATGGAGCAGAGAAGACAAGAGCATGATGCCAGAGAAGATCGTGCGAGAAGGTCAACACCAAACCACCTCCGAGTAGGGGACACTGCACTTTGGAGAAACTAAATACTGCACGGAAAGATGGCCCTCCCCATGAGTCTCTACCCTCGACCATCACCTACTGAGAGCATGGGCTGGTAACGGCCACATGAGGATCAGAAACAGTCCCCGGGAACGTGTCGCACTTCCAGCGGATACCAAACACCACGTGGAAAGAAACTCAAGAGGATGGAGCCCCCATGGGATCCCACTCTACGTCGGCCAAGCAAACACCACCTGCAGGAGAACTGAGAGAACGCCCAGAGACTCCAGCACGAGAGACTGCAGAACCAAGAGACACAAGACTGAGTCCAACTAGGTTGGCCACCCCACGAAGAGAAGAAGGGGGACAATACTCGCTCTGCAGACTGGTACCCGCCATTATACTTCAAGGGTATATCCTGAATGGTATCTTACGATGGGAGTGAGCAAGGGACAACAAGACAGGTGCTCTGATGACCGCAACCAAGGACTACCGTAATGTTTGGAAAGTTGGTTTGTTTGTTTGTCCAAGTTGGGGAGGGATGTGATGATCACGTGATGTATAGGGTGACGTGGTCGGGTGAGACCACGGGAGGATGCAAAATAAAGGGAAGTGGAAAAGCCCGCCAAGGGACTCTCTGCTCTGACACCGAGACTGTGTGTGTGTCTCCATTCTTGGGCCGCGGCACAGCGTGTCCCGGCCTGCTGTGCCCCACACTTGCCGAGCATCACACCTACTTTCTTCAGCTGGTGTAATAAAGCTGCAGATTCAGCAACTACATTATGACTGTGTCCACCTTTCCCTTGCTAATCCTGCCTCCTTATCATGCTAAATGCTCACTTGCTTATCCATGCTTCAAATGTATCCATTTTACTGCACATCATGAATGTACCCTTTGTTTTACATCATCTCTTTTGATTCACAACTGGGCTTGTGCGATATAAAATACAGTACATACATACGTTCGCGCCTATTTTTCCTCCTCTTCCCCTCTTCGCTATTTCAGCATTTCCTCCTCTCTTTATTCCTCCTTTTCTCTTCTTCTTTTACAGTGCCTGGAAACCACCTCAAGCTGTTATAGAAGAAACCCGCCTATGTACATTGTGCACCCAAATCAGTGCTTAAGGAAAATAATCTGTATGCTGGACTACCAAATGCCATGGTATTTTCAAGGCTGACCTGAGGAGGTTAAAAGATGTTGCATGCAAAATGTCTCATCATATGATTTATGACTGGACGCTTTCAGGTACATTAAGCAACGATAATTGCCCAAAGATGTGCTTATTATAACTGCCATCCATCATGGCCATTAAAACCAAAGGAATGTGTAGTGTACTTGGGGTTGTACAGTGAGCCAATAGAAGAGCCAGCTGTTTACTCTCACAGCCTCTAGGTCTTCCAGGACTTCACAGCAGTGCTTAGTCAATGGGTCTATGACATTGCACACACAAAGTGGTACATTGCACGGGAGCTGTGCGGGTGCTCCCAGGACACAACATGTTCTCTCGCTGTGGAGCATAATGTCTTAAACATACAGTTTTTACAAAAATAAAATGTGTTCTTCCTCACTTATATTTTCCTTTGAATGTTCCTTTCTATCTCCTTTGCAACGCTTTTGCGAGCATTTTAATTGATCTGGTTCTCTTCCCTTCTGTGAGCTGTTTTCAATTCCTTAAAGAGGAAATGACGTCAGAGGAGGAGAATTGCAGTCTGCAGGTCCATCGTAGCAACACAGAGGCAAAGTAGGTTACATTTTCTTTCACTTTACAATACGTTTTCCCAGCTTTATTGCCTGTCACGCCCATACTAGTAGTAAAAGTAACAGAGGAAGTAGAGCCACTTTAAATTGCAGTAACAGTACTATTTCCAAAACTGGTATCACTGTTACTAACAGTAATGGTACTACTAGGTGACAGTATTATTATTGCCGGCTGTTATGCTGACAGCAGTGGTATTTGTTGTAGTAATAGTAGAATTGCTATCACTACCAGTAGTAGCAATGGCAGTAGGAGTAGAATTTGTATTAACACTGTTTCTACCATTTCATCATTTCTATAGTGTCTTTCACCATGAGTATGGGCCCAAGGCGCTGTAGGCTGAAAGCTGTCGGAGGAACCGAAGTCCAAAGTATGGGAAAGTTAGGAGGTGCTCGTATGCGTGTGTGCATAATGCCCATTAAAGGTTATGAGGGCTTGCCCGCGTCCCTGCTAGCCACCCATGTCTAATTGGCATGTGTATGGGTAGAGGGATGTACACTAGGGAAATAAGCTGGAGGGGGTGTGTAAGAGGATAGTCAGTTATGTGTGTAGCTACCGTTTGAATTTTTGTTGTGAAAGGTAGCTTCCTTTTTTAGGGCAGAAGTGTTGTGCAAAGTGCCATTCGAGTTGTATGTGAAAGCAGATGAGTGCGGGAGTGTGGCCACGTCTTTGGCTAATTCCAAAAGCACAGAGTACGACAGGAAAAATGCATTGGTTATAATCAAATGAAAGCCTGGAATTGGTACATTCGGCACATTTCTAAGACATCTGGGTTGATACATTATGGTAGATATATTCTGCATGCTTCCAGCTATCATTAAGTGGCTACATTCAACACCCCACTCAACCGTAAGGGCAGCATTCTACCAACAACTGCATTCTCTGTAGTGGAACACATTCTATAATCGCCAAGAATCCATAACTTGGTTACCCTCATGGACTCAACTAAGTGCAGCATGCTGGTCAACTGCACAACCCTTCCAAGTGCTCTTCAGTAGCTATCACAATAGATCCTCTGGTGCAAAGGCTACAAGCTGTGCAATACAATAGCTACCCTCACAATATCTTCAGAGAGCAACACCCAGGTCGCCCTCCTGAATTATTCCAAATGCAGCACAGTGGCCCACGGCACAAGCCTTCTAAGTGTAACATGTTGACTACGCTAATGGATATTCACAGAGCAAAAGCCTTGGTTGCACTTATACATTATCTAAAAGCAGAAGCAATTGCCCCCTTTCTAATCATGTGGTTCAACACATTGCCCACCCCAAAATCCATCTTAGTGTAATGCATTGCCCACTTCAAAATCCATCTAAGTGCAATACATTGCCTACCCCCAAAACACCTAAGTGCAATACACTGCCTATCCCCAAAATCCATCCAAGTGCAATACATTGCATACCCCCAAAATACATGCAAGTGCAATACATTGCCTACCCCCAAAATCCATCCAAGTGCAATGCATTGCCTACCCCCAAAATCCATCGAAGTGCAATACATTAGATACAAGTAGCAGTAGTAGAGTTTATAATACTAGTAGGTACAGTATTGAAAGTATTAGCTTTAATATTGTCAGTAGTACTACTACATGGTGTAGTAGTAATACAAGCTTTAGCATAAGTAGTAGTAAAACTACTATCACCACAGCACTAAGACTAGCATTAACAGTAGCAATAGTAGCAATGGTGGTAGTAATATCACGAGTATGCCTGCCAGTAGCAGTGGCTGTAATAGCATTGCCAGAGTGTAGGGGGGAGGGGGGGCCTGACACAATACAAAGGTTGCCTACAACTGAAGAACTATCTCTTACGTCACATGTACTCTGTCCCAAATACAAACATACCACCACCCTGACATTTTGTGGTAATCAAAAACCTGTTGTGAAATTCATATTTCAACACTAAGTAAACTTATTACACGCATGCTAAGAAGTCATGTCTTTCATTTCATATGTGTGGCAAATAAATACACAAAGCACATACACAGGCTATGCTGAGCACACACTGATCTAATGTGGCTTCTAGACATTCCTCTAATGTTACAAATGAACAGCATTTTAAGGTATGCAAATCACTTCAAGTGCGAGGAGAGTGTGCACTCAACCGTTTATATGGCTTTTATTTCTAAAACTAAATGTTTACAGAAACCATTCTAAACTGTGCAAATGTGCTGGAATGTGTTCACAAGTCCAGTTTGTCACAAGCAAGACCTTAAGAAATTGTACAACTCATTAGATTTTTTCTTTCATTTGCAAATGTATTCCATTTTAAGTGCTAGTGATGCATGTAGGCACACACACATGTAGGCACACACACATCCAAGGCAAAGTATTACTAACAAGTAAACTGCAGCCTGATGACCTTCAGTTATAATACATTGTAAAAATGTGTTGTTTATATTTCATGGTGTACATGTTCTTGAATAATTAACTGTGTACATTTCAAAAGTCAATTGGAATTCTCCATTATATAGAATGCATTTGCAGTGTAATCTTGACTTTCATCCATTTTGTAAAGTCAAATGCAAATGGAGAAAAACTAGCACAATTCTTGAACAATGCATAGTTATCAGAGGCAACAATTTAACTGTTGCCTAACAAACATTTCTGCTGTCACTTCATGAAAGCCAGTATTAAGGTATGGGAAAAGGATCATTCAGTTTTGATTGTGTGCTGGTTCAGTTTTGATTGAGGGTGCCCTCCTCTTTTCTGTGGGATAACTCAGTCTTGTTGAGTGAGTAGACCAAGATTGCAGGTCATGATTGACATGTCCACACTATTTTTCTCAAAAACCTATGTTCAGAAAGCAGAGCAGCAAAGAAGAGGGATTACACAGAGCATCCTGAAGTTTCACAGTGGGCAGATCCAATGAAGGGTGGCAGTGCTGGAAGGCAGATCTGAACCACTGTGCTGGATTGGACTCGTGACTGGCTTTGGTAAGAATGAGTAGCAGCTATGCTAACACATTTGACAGGGCAGACTAAAATCTAAAACGTTGGAACTTTACCTCAATATTTTGGGGGCTGGGGTAAGTCTTTTTTGTCCTATTTTATAGAATTTCTAAAGACATTTTTTTCTTTTCTATGATTTTTAATAGCCAGCAGAGGGAATTATGTATTTGTGTTAGATTAACTTGTAAAGTATTTTAATTAATTTGAAAAGTAAATCTTAACTTTCAAATTTTTCTCACGGAGCCTGCAACCCCTGATCTAACATCCCCAACACAATAATCCCATCCCTAAATTCAGGGGGAAAAAGCAGGCTGCGTTTGGTCTGAATATTCAAATGTATTAAATTAGTAATAACCAAATGTGGTCCCCTAACTTCATGCTGGGGAAGTCACCCACAATATTATACAATCACAAGCAGCTGGTCTACAGAAAAGAAAGTCACTTGCCTGCTTCTTCTCACTACTTGTCAATGTACACAAACATCCATTTGTATAAATACATCTAAAGATATGTGCTCTAGACAACAATACACAATCTTTGATATAATGCTGCTTATATGCCATCATGTACCTAATCTTTTTTTCTTTTCTCCAATATCAATGACAAGTGCTGGCCTCAGAGAATATTTTAAAATGAACATTCAATTGGAGTTTCTTTTGCGCTAATGGCAAGAGAAAATCAACATCATACATATCAAATTCATTCTTCATTTATGTGGCATTCTCCTATATAAATATATATGGTGCTGTTTCTTTGTAGTATAGGCATGTATATACAACAACGTGTGATGCATTAAACTAGTAATCTGTAGGCTTGTGTTTGGGAAGTGTTCTTTCATTATTACTGAGCACTAAATATGGGTTCCATTAAAATGCACACACACATGAAAGTGTAATTCTCTGAAGGGACAGGAAGTTACCCTCAATCCTACTTGACATTTGAATACTGCTTAATGCAGAATCCTTGCTTTCCTACATAATGATATAAAGAAATATGTAATTTGTTATTTAAATTTGCACTATTTTCTGGGAATGGGAATGGGCAAGCTAATCTCTCTCACCCCACCAGAATGGTGTGACTGTACTCAGAATCTCTACTTTTAAAAAACTGAGGCTTCCACAGGTCAAGAGCTAAATGATCGTCTGTAAACTGTGAATCTGTTGTACACCAGTTCACAGTTCCAATCTTAAAGTACATCTGTGAAAACACAGGGTTTGATTTGAAATACTACATGCATTTAGAGCTGCTGAAAATGATATGGAATTCTAATTTAAATCACTTCCCCTATTGCCTTGGTTATTGTCAGAGAGCAATGTGCATTTTACACTGAAAATGCTAAGGCATTCTATTTTAAATTAGTTCCCTAGTAGCTTCCACTACAGTCCCACCACATTCAGTGGCCCAGCTGGTGAAGAATTCTTAAGGAAATATATATAATTGTTCTCTGGTTCTTACACTCACTTCTGGGTTTGTCTTATAAGGCACATAACGGGCATGGCATCTTACAGCTCAAAGCCACTTCATCCAGTCAGCTCTGCTTCCTAGCCCCTTCTTTCAGCTTTCAAAATCTTTCTGAGGGAATCTGGTCCTATTAAAGCAAAATCCTGAATCAGGTTTCCTCTGGACAAGGAATTCTTAGGGGACTCCCATCATCACCGAGGTTTTATCCCACTTCAACACTTATCCTGCCTAGCAGGGTTTCCCCGTCTGTAGTCTTTCCAGAAACCCAGAGATTTCTCTAATTCCTTTGGGTTTTGACTTATATAGAGGCTACGATTTCAGACACAGTGTCATCTGACATAGCACTTTTTCATTGGCTAAGCTTTCTCATTTGTTCCCCTTGGATGTTGACACTCCTAGTGATACACCCCCTTATTAGGATAGGTCCAATATTTTTTGCCATGTATCAAATGGAGGTTCTGATCATGTTTGGATCCAAATTAATTTCCCCCGTAATTTTGGCTCTGCACCTATCACACTAATGGGGCTGACATTTTCAAAATTACACAGTAAGTACACATCTGTGGAGATTTTACGTGCTCCAGTAGTGTGACTTTATTAATAATTGATCTATATTTATAAATCATATTTATAATTCTACAATTGGACATGCTCCCCTGAATCCTAAACGGTCTTCGATTACAAAAAATGACCAAGCAATTACAAAGTTTGGTCCTTTTTTGTAAATGACATTATGTGCAGTCTAAACTGGTCATTTTAAATTGACATTTCTGTACATGGAGGTCCATTTAAGCAAATAATTGTTTCAACGTTGGCTTTCTTATTTTCCTAGCCATGAAAACAAACATGAACAGATGATCGAGCCAGATTTCAGAAAAGGTCAGAGCTGAGTGGATCTTAAACCATATGAAGCTTTGTCCAGCAAAAACCAGGCCGTCCTGCATGTGAGCCTCTGTGAGCCATAAAGAGGAAGAAGACCCTGGAAATGCATTTTACAGAGTGTGTGACTACTATTTTCTATTGTTCCAAGGTGAACCTGCATCTATGTGTGTGCAACCCAACCTATTGGATTTATCTAAAGATTTATGAGGGCCCTGGCATTGGCAAATGGCTGACCTCTGGTCACAAGAACTTCCCTTTGTCTTGGCAACCAAAGCTTCAAAGACATATTTTCAGATAACAGCTCTGCACTAGGTTCTTGTTCTTAAAAGGGCATATGTTTGAGACACAATTTCAAATGGCAATGCTTCTCTCATTTCTGGCAATCTCTAATATAAGGCACACATACTTTAACTGGCAGATGTTAAAGATAATGTGTCGCATATTATGTAGAGAAACGTCAGTGCATATCGTAACCGTTCTGCATAAGAACAAATATCTAATGGAATGGTACATTATAGACATTTTAGATGGCCATTAAAGTTCCCTGAGTCACAGATGGAGGAATTTCATATACCCAAAATTGCCTGAAAATTACCTAAAAGATGCCACATATAAAAAGAAAATCTGACTTATGGTTGCTGGAAAAAAGCCTAAATGATAATTGTCCTTTTAAAGTAATAGTAAATCTTCATGTGGGACAAATGGCAATTCTCCTGACCCCAGGCCATTTGTTCTCACTGGTCCCACCTGCAACCAGAGTCTTTTTTATCAGTCTATTTGTGTTGGAAGCTTGCTCTTTGAAGTTGTAGATTCAGAATCTCTTAATTGTAGTCACCTATCTTCACACCTTTTGTCTGCATTCTGTTCATGCTCCAGCCTTCAGGGACAATACCTTTCAGGAAAGCCACATTTTATGCCAGTTGTAAACACTAGGATGCCAGCCTTCCATTGGGGGAGTTCTTTGTGACATGTGTCCCGCAGCCAGTAAAAGGGCTTGTCTCTTGCCTACAGCAATTTTTCCATGGAAAACAAAGTGGGCTTTTCTTTCAAATGTCTGCTGGTATGTTGCATGTAAATCATGATATAGATTACTTTTTGTCAACACGCACCGTGTCTTTTTCCCTGACATCTTTCTGTTAGCAGTGTTACATTTAGCACTTTTAAACTGCAAACACACATACAAAGCCATTTTTGTGTCAGTGTTTAAAATTCCTGTATTTCAGGTGAAAGGGACCTTTTATTTTCTTTTTGCTTTGTGACTTAACATGCTGCTTTTCCTTTGGTAATGACTGCTAGGCCTGTTCCACATGGCCCTTCAATTTTAACTTGATAAATACACATGCAAAGCCATTTTTTGGTCAGTGTTTAAAAATCCTGCTTTTCATGTGAAAGGGACCTTCAGTTTTAAATTGCAGCCACACATGCAAAGCCATGTTTGGGTCAGTGTTCAGAAATTCTGCTTTTCATGTGAAAGGGACCTTTGATTTGGGTCCTTTGATTGCGCCCCACAGTATGATGCATTTTGTGCTACACACTGTGCTGCCCTTAGGTTTATCCTATTGTGCTGTGTTTGTTGGCCCTTAGCAAGGACTGGAATGTTGTATCTCAGGTGCCTCTCCATTACACATGCGGCTGCCAGAGGTCAGTGCTTTAATGGTACTGGTCAACAGTGGCGTTATTATACCAATGTCGCTTGGCTGCCCCCGTACCATTTGATGGGTTAAATTAGTCACAAAACACTATTGCCTGTGCTGAGCATGTTTTGGTTATATCTTTGGAAGGACCCAGACACTGTCCTTCATTTGCTTGGCAATCAAACAGGAAGTCTTTGTGAGTCAGAAGTGCTTATATAATGGCAAGTGCAAACCATTTTTGAAGTGCGCTAAAGAAGCACCTATCTCCCTGTGGAGGCCTCGCCCCGTAGAGTAAACACTGCGTCTAAGATGAATCTGAGTACTGCAGATTACTGATGAGTAAGCAGGCCATTACTCAGTCAATAAACATCTTGTAGGAAAGAAATCTTTTACTTTGCCTTTCGACGTCTATGACAGATACACAAACTCTGCTAGCTCTCCTCATCTGATGTCACTTCCTGTTTAAGGCTCTCAAAATGCACGACAAGCAAAGACAGAATAATGCATACAAAAGTGTTAATAATGATCAAGATGGCAAGAGCTTCCGATTGGGAAATTGGCAGAAGAACGAAAATCAACTATATGCAACAACAAATTAAAAAAAAATCTGTGTTGACCTTCCAAGGAAATGTGGTGCACCACGGATCCTGCGTGAAGGGATTTGATGAATAAGCAGGGCTCATAAGCAGGCTAGGATCGCACAATGTGGTATGCTGTATTATATCTTTACCTGCTTTACAGTGTCCAGACCACACAATTAACTGTTGAAAGTGTCTGGGTCTTGCATGACCATTGAAGTAGCGCAATGTGATACCTTTTTTCATACTACAATCAGGCACTAAACGCTGCCAGATTTCCTTTTCCCACCCTGTATTGTCTATGTATCACTCTTATTGCTGTCAAAGCACAACCTCATTTCCTGCCTAGACAGGAAGTCCCGCCGCAAGCTTTCGTGTAGGTCCCACCTCTTCCTGTCCAAGCAGCACCTCCTCTTACCAAAGCCCTGCTCCTCAACGTCCAGGTGCCACCAATTTATGTCCATACCCCACCTGTTCTCGTCATGCCCTTCTTCTTCATGACACCCACCCTTGCCTCTCTAGGCCTCACCACTTCTTGCCCGTACCCTTGCCTTTCCCAACTAACCCCTTCCACCACTTCTTGACTAAATGACTAACCCCCAGCCCTTGCTGTTTAACTTCAATCCTTCTTGGCTAAGCCCTCCCTCACTTCCTGTCTAAGGCCCACCTCTTTCTTTCTGAACAGGGATTCCCACCTGACTTCCCGTCTGCCTTGAAAGTCCCACCCTGGAAGTGTGATATTAGTTACTGGGAAGTCATGCACCCCAGGAACTAGAATGTGTGACCCCTTTATCATTAAGCTGCACCATGGAATTGGCCCAGCCTCTGGAAGTCAAACATATGAAGTTAGGAAGTTATGTAGGAAGGGCCAAATATTCCTTAACCAATTCCTGGTGAAATCCCACTTTAGATACCAAAATGCTGAAAGCTCATGAGCGACATTTGCTACATTACAGCACCCTGACATGTTTCCCAAGCAAGCCTAACGAAGTCCAGTCATGGTACAGAGCATGCCCACGGTTTCACAGAACATGACACATGTAACTGACTATTATGCAACAAAAGGGGTTGTTCCTACCACATAGTAAATACATGACAGTACATTACAACGTATATGTCTGCTGTAATTTACAACCAATGTTGGCGTATTGCTTCCAAAGTAAGCTAGACGTGCCTTGATGTTGTGATGGGTGTGTGAACTCAATCCATACATATCACAAGTGTTGGATGAATCCATACAACTGCTTAAGCAGATCTTATTGTCTGTTTAGTAGACATATAACTAACTACACATAATTCACACAAATGGGCAGAGACACACACGCATAGTCACACACACTGGTGCCTACTTTTGAGTTTCACCGCAGGGGTCAGAAATGTCCCCCACGTGAATATGAGTAAGTACCAAGCTCGACCCCTCCCATAGTCAAAATCGTGCATTTTACAGCACATTTTTTATAGAAGGAATCCGAAAAAACAATATGATTTATACGCAGCTCTGAATGTAAGATATCTCAGCAACAGCTGTTTAACCTGCTGTGCTACCTTGCAGCTTTCTGCGTTGGGACTGTCACTCAACCTTCAAAGAATTTGACATGGAAGGAGGACCACTGATTTGCTTAAAGTCTCTCTGTCACCAACAGTGCGGATCGTGTAGCTGGCTTAAAAGCCAATCGTTCATCTTCAGCTGAATTGACATTGTTCACAGTCTCATTGCAGATGTACAGTGGGAAGCTGAACAGTGTAAACATCTGTTATCAGGGAAAGGAAGGTTCCTTCTCCTGTTGCTAAGGAAGGAGGCGGGCAATTGCCCTTTCTGCCCCCTGTACTCAGCACCTATGGAAAGACAGGTATGTTCTAGCCCACATCGGTACACGTCTGTGTAGGGTTTTTCAATGATAAGTGCAGAAATGTAGCCAATTGGTGGGTGCAGGAGAAAGGGACAATTTGTGGGCACAAGATGTGATGTTCTGGGGGTACTGAAGAAGTGTTTAAGCTGTGGGTGCAAGCAGTGTGCGTATATGTGGGCAACAGTCCTATGTCAGAAGCAAGCGCTCCAAGGTGATTTCACTCTAAAGGCAACCATGACCTTCGAAGAGGTGACACCAGAAGGAAAAGGAGGGGTTTGAGGGTTAAGGGTGGCTCCGGGTACCAGGGCAGGAGGTGGGGAACCACTTGGCCCCTTTCTGTCAATAAATCATTCATCTTAATCAAACTGCAGCCCCCCCCCCCCCCAACCTTAATAACTCAACGCCAAGGCCAGGCCGCATGCAACAATGCGGCTAATGGCGCCATTGATTTCCATAATGGCCGCTCTTTGGGGGGAGTCGCGCGAGAGGGCGGAGGGATTCTAATTAGCGAATGAAATTTGATGTAAGGCTGGCAGAAGATAAATTCTCCGACTGACACGGCCACTTTCCTCTCATCACACGACTTGACAAGTCGAGCAAATTAAATTATTTCTTAATTTCCCGCGAAGCTCTCAGGAGTCACCCTTCAGCGCTGGAGCTGTTGCGCGCCGGGGCCCAGTGCGGGCGCTAAGGGGGGACAAATCGTCCCGCTGAATGCCAGAAAAAGGTTTTTTATTAATTACCTGTTGGTAAGGAAAGGAAAGGAGGGAGGAGGGCAAGGGGACATCCGTACGACCCAACCTGGTACCCCTATCACGATAGATTGCCTCTTGAGCAGAGCTTTTAATTAACTCATGAGGATGGGGGCTTTTCTGGGTAGAACTGGTGGCCAAAGGGCCTGCGTAGAAACCGAGTGCAGGCAGGTGTCATGGTGGGAGCAGGACGAAGGCAGGAGGTAGGGAACAGAGAACCGAGGGGAAGGGGGGTGGGAGGGTTAAAGGCAAGGTTCTATGTGAAAATGTCGCCAGGAAAATGTAGTCATGTGAAAGGAGGTCAGAAAAAATTCGTTTTCAAAATTTGGTCATTCTACACAAGCAATGCAAAGTGTAAAGATGCTGCCACTGATAAGGTCGTCACAAAAGCAATTTCAAAAGACTTAAAAGTACAAGGCTGTAACCCTAACAATGTGCAAGACCCCCAACAAAGCCAGGCAATTACCAGCCTTCCACAATCGCCCTAACCTAACTGCAACCCGTCTTTTACCTGCAGTCCTTAGGCTTTCCCTAACCCTGACACTGCAGCGCTCCAAAGCATCTTACTTGCATGTGATCCAACAGAAAACATCAAATAAATCAATACAAAAGAAACAGTGACACTAACCCCAACCCCATCACTAGCCCTCATAAATTCCACAGCCCTTGCTCTAATGCTATACGTAGCCTCGTGTAACCCTAACTCTAACACTTACCCTTACACTTGCTCTACCCTAACCCCGAGGTGTACACTAACCCAATGCAATACCGCAACATCACCAGCCCTCACCAACCTCCTTAATGGAAACTGCTATTGGGAAAAATAAGTTTTTGGAATTGTTTAAAATACACAACGTTTGATATTTAGGTTTTTTGAAGCAGTGCACTTGTTCAATCTCTCAAAAAGATTGGGTTTAAAGATGTTTAATTTGGCTAGTCTATTCAACTTGACGCATGAAAAAGTATCAATAATAGCTCCTGACGAAGGGAAGGAATTCCCCGAAACACGTACAGCATGTGATTTATGAATTGTGATTTATGAATTGTGATTTATGAATTGTGATGTATGAATTTTGTATTGATTTTGCAAAACGACAAAACATATAAATATATACACAAAAGAATCGGACATTCTACATGGATTGATGAGAACATCACCTGCATTAAGAAAGCTGTTTGAAATTGCAGTCTTGAGACCGCTTACATATTTTTTAGCCACACGTGACATTATAGGGGACCACTATCTGTATATCAGTCTGACACCAAGCACAATGTTTATGGGGGCCCCAAACATGTGCTTGTCTCTCTCGATGGGCCTCATCAGAAAACCGTAGCTGCGAGTGATTGCTCAAGCAGGAAGGGATGTCTCTTTCCAGACATCCTCCAATATTGGGTAGGCAAAGACAGAGGACTATGCAACCGCCTTATCATTGGAAAGGCACTAATACACCTGGCTTTCCCAGTTGAGATAGTCTGGCTCTGCCCAATAGATGACATAGTGTTGGGGCGCACCAGATGCTGGCCACTATGCTATTCTTATTTCAGAGACCACAGACCTTGGACTAGGCAACTCGTGGTGAGAGAGGGAAAGGTGACGCATGTCCAGGTGTTTGCTCCGAGGGTACTCTGATTGGGGGTTGTCTGGAAAGAGACATCCCTTCCTGCTTGAGCACTCAGATCAGAAGCATCCTACAAGTCCTTCCAAAAGACCTTAAGACCTTGCTATTTAACTAAGTCGCCTCATCTACCTCTACCATACTGTCTTGATATACGTCCTACTATCAAGTACTGCTTTGTCGATGCTGTTCACTCATCTAACCAGCGCCCAGATGCCTGCAGGCTTTAGTGCACTTTACAAATGAAAAATAAATAAATAAAATAAATAAATGGAGGGATAGGCAACTCGTGTCCGGGTGTGTGTACTGAGGGAGGGCTAGACAAAGCAGGTCCAGGAGCATACTCTGATGGTGAGCTAGACAGCTCATAGCCCAGTATGTATACTCAGGTAGGTATCTATAAATGTATTGTCGGTCGGAACAAATAGACAAAAGTACTTTAACAATGAGAAAACAGTTATCACACAAATCCTTAAACTATACAATAGATATACATTACTTTTCCTAATGTTATACAGTGAACAACACAGCCACAACCTGCAAAGAAAGGGGCTGAGTTAACACGTAAATGGCATTAGGTAATTCTTCGCAGTCGTTCCCAAACTTTGTAGTTCAACCCTAAGAAGAGTGGAGCCTTGTGTTCAACAGTACAGTTGTGTGTAAAAATGTACCATCGCGCAGGTGAATCAAAAAGCGGGTCTTCTTTAAAGGGCTGTATCAAGTCAGAAAGGGGCTTGTGGCGATGAAGAATAAGTTCTCACTATTCAAGTAGGCCCTGCCCTTGGCAGCAAAGCAGTGATCTAATGGCAAGAATAGCTAGGGAGCGCAGGCTAACCCAGCCAGGTTTGAATATCTTTAAGGGATACCCGTGCGTAAAAGGGATCGGTTGTGCCTGGGGGGCCACCGGTAAGTGATGCAATTACTCAACGACCCTCGGCACTTTGCCAGTTTAGTCGCGGTCGCTAATAGGTTTGAGTCCTGCAGTTTCGCAGTGCTCTGGCACTCAGCGACTGTGGGGGAGAACAATCGTCTGTGATGGGACAGTTGCCTTTTCTCAGCTTTCAAAGGAGGTATTAAGACATTTCTGGTGCAGCAGGCTGCAAGGCACATTATCGCAAAACAGCAAAGGATCTACAGCAACCCGCCCCCAACAGGTAGTGACGCGGGAATCGTGGATGCGCCCACTATTACAAACTCTCCTAATTCGGGTCCCAGATGATCAAGGCCTGCGAAATTTGGCGGGAGAATGCACGGGCCACAAGCAAGTGATTTTCCAAGTCTCGGGTTTGCACTTGAGACAGCGGTGGTGCTGCGGGTTACCCTGGGGTACTGCTGGACAGTTCACTGTTTGGCCCAGGAACACTTCCGAAAGGGCTTGTTCGGTGGGTAAACATAGGGTGCCGAGAATAGTTGTTCCCACTACTCCAAAGGGGTGAAGCATCTAGGCAGGTCTTCTTGATTGAAGAAGAAAGAATGGTCTGACGGAACAGCCATGGGCAAAGGGTTCTAAAACCTTCAAAAGCATCTTCGGCGGTTTCACAAGTCAGTTTCTTCATGCAGGAGTCTTGGCTCCTTCTGTAGTTCTGCTTGGACACAGGTGATCGACCTGGAATGGATGCAGAGCCACTTTTCTTATCCAAGATTAGCTTTGTGCCAAAATTGAGGACCTCCAATGGAAGATCTGCTCTTTTGCAGGCATCTCAGAGATGGACCAATCACGGTCCACGGTGGTCTCACTCATTCAGGCACTCCAGACATCCTGGCACCAGTAGTGTGGATTGGGACAAGACAGTCCCAGTCCGCTTCCTGGGCACACACACGTGACAGGCAGAAGCCCACAAAAGAGATTGGGTTTTGCAGGAGGCTACCTGCCCAAACAAGGAAAACCCGGGTTACTCGACCTGGGTGAAGGCAAGGGACACAATTGCCATGGGACAGAAGAAAAGACTTTGTGGCTCGCCCATTTTCGGACCAGGGCACAGTCTTGAGCCAAGCGGGGTAAATGCGGTTTGACCCAGTAAAAACAAGCAAAACATTATGAAAAGTAACTGCTGCCACCAGTTCATCCCAGGCACACTCGTACAATCACCTAGAAATCCTTTGAGGGTGTCTAGGGCCATAAAACAAAAAGGGACCCCAGCACACAGTACTGGCAGGTACATTGTGCACTGTTAATAAGTTACCAAGAAATGGCAACATGGTCAAAGAATAAGGGAAACATGGTTTCCCAGTACTGACAGTCTGAAGGATGTGTCAGTTTCCCCATAACAAATGAGCAACAACCCAGGGGAGTTCAGCAGAAGGCTGGGCTCCACTGGAAAAAGTCAGGATAGGAAAGCCAAACAAAAGACAAAACGTTTGGGGGGGTCCATAAATGGAGGGAAAATTGCACATACATGAAATCATTACTAACAATAGACAACTCATGTTGGGGTGTGCACACTACAGTAGACCTAGACAATTTATGTCCAGATATATACACTAAGTGTGGGCTAGGCAACAAACGTCCGGGTGTGCAAACTATGAGAGCGCTAGGAAACTCATGTCCAGGTGCGTACATTTAGAACCAGGCAACTGATGTACAGGTGCATACACTGAGCGCTAGCTAGCAAACTCATGTAAAATGACTACATTGAGAGAGGGCTAGGCATGTCTAGGTGTGTACTCTGAGGGTGGGCTAAGAAACTCATATACCAGTATGTAGTCAGAAGATGAGCTAGGCAACTCATGCTGAGGTGCATACACAGAAGGTGAGCTAGGCAACTCATGCTGAGGTGCATACACAGAAGGTGAGCTAGGCAACTCATGCTGAGGTGCATACACAGAAGGTGAGCTAGGCAACTCATGCTGAGGTGCATACACAGAAGGTGAGCTAGGCAACTCATGCTGAGGTGCATACACAGAAGGTGAGCTAGGCAACTCATGTTCAGCTGTGTACGCTGATGGAGGGCTTGGCAACTCGTGCCCAGGAGCCTATATCGAGGGAGGGCTAGGCAAAGCAGGCCCTGCAGTGTACTCTGATGGTGAGCTAGGCAGCTCATATCCCAGTATGTATACTGAGGGAGGGCTGTACAACCCATGGTAATGTGTGTACACTTAAGGAGAGATAGGGAACTTATGATCGGATGCGTACACTGAGGTAGGGCTAGGCAAGAGATGTCCAGGTGTGTACACTGAGCTTGAGATAAACAGTTCATGTTATGGTGGGTACACTGAAGTAGAGCAAGGCAATTCATGTCCAGGTAGGTATACTAAGGGTGGGCTAGGCAACAAATGCTGAGGTGTGCAAACTAAGAGAGCGCTCAGCAACTCATGTCCAGGTGCATACAGCGAGAGAGAGCTAGCCAACTCATGTTCAAATTACTACATTGAGAGAGGGCAAGGCATGCCTAGGCGTGTACTCTGAGGGTGGGCTAAAATACTCATATTCCAGTGTGTATTCTGAATAAGAGCTAAACAAATCATGTTGAGGTGCATGCTATGATGATCCTTCAGATGGCGTCATTTCTCCCCAGGCGAGAACAGCTCTCCCTGAGATGGCGAGGTGAGGCCGCTAAACAATAGTCCCCCGAGGGGTGGTAACATGCCGGAGGAACTCATGGAGAGAGACTCCTCTCCTGGGAATGAGGATGCGATTAGGAGTCACAACTCTTTTACACCGCAACTCGGTAGGCTGATAGTACGACCTGAATCTTAAGGGTATAAACTCATGTCTAAAACCATGAATTACTGTGAAACATTGAACTACCATGATGGTTTAGGTACTGAGACGAAGAAGCTTCTGAGGACGCTACAAGCAAGCGGAGAAAACACCAGAACAGCTGTAGTGAATGGAATGGATGTTACGTCAGGGCGAACCCTACTATATCAGGATGTCTGGAAAAAAAAAACGAAAGCGAAATGGTACTGGGAAGGATACTGAGCGAGAGAAGGATAGAAATGACAAAGAGAGAGAGCGAGAGTGAGTCAAGGCTGCAGACACCGACTCGTGGAGGAGAAAGGAGACCGAGAAGGAGGACGAGGTTGAGAGAAAGAACAAGAAGGGCTTGGAAATCAAGGCTAAGCATATCGCAAAAGGAAGAACAGGATGGCCAAGCATGGGGCTTGGAGGGTGTGGTTTAGGAGAATATACGAGGACGCCCACAAGGCCGCTTCGGTGTTGGGAGAGGTAGAAGCAGAGACTGGAGCACGCATTCTGTATGCAGACAAAATGGCAAATGTTATCAGAATTACACTTGGTTGGCTGGCAGGTGAAAATAAGACCGTAGATGGCGAGATGAATTGCCCTGACGAGCGAAAATCATCTCCTCAGAGGGCCAACAGAGGGCTCAATAGAAATACAGAGAGTTTACGGTGGTTGTGTGACCTGTAGTGGGTTGACCATCAGGTCAAACAACAACGCTGAGACCGCTACCACAAGCTTGCTACAGAGAAGTGAGAACAGGCCGGGAAAAACTACAGAGTGCTGGTGGCGCTTGGGTCTATATGAGAAGGATGGTTGAAGCTACTATAGATATCAGAGACACGAGCAGCGCAAGCCTCCAAGTATTGACGCTCTGCAACAGTCACAGAGAGCCCAGAACTTTTGTGAAACCTTTGCTTTGAGCAACTGGCGAGTGTTTGGACGCTTTACATCCAGTAGAAGGGAGTCATTCTCCTGGATTCCAAACAATAGCTAGACTTTGGGCCTCATTACGACCCAAGTGGTAAGGGGTTAACGGCACCGTAAAAGGTGGCAGCGCCGTTAACCCCTTACCGCCTAATGACAAGGTCCCTTTGCGGGTCCCTACCTTAACTTTTTACCAGCCGTTAAGGATTGGACCCACAAAGGGACCTTGGAGGTAATTACGGAACTGCAATTTGCAGTACCGTAACTACCACCTTCCCCATTTCCATTGAGCCCTATGGGGGCAAAAATGGGAATGGGGAAGGGCAAATGGTGAATGGGGAATTACTGCCCCGCCAACCTTGGAATGGGGCGGTAATTCCGCCATTCACCATGACGGAATCAGTAACTTACCGGCGGCAACCATGGCGCTACTAGCGCCATGGTTACCGCCTGGGTCGTAATGACCCCCTTTGTGGTATTTTGTTGTAGTGACATGGATAGAGTAGCAGTGGTGGCTGGTGAATTTTTTAACTGTAGGTGCGTAAATATTTTTTCCGGATATGGCCAAGCGACCGAGCGTATCGAGAGAGCCCACCCCATGCAAGAGGACATTGGGGGCGTTCTCCCCCCAAGATTTAGTTTTAATAATGTGTAAAAATGGTGCATTTTAGAACACACTTTTTTAGAAAAATTGGGTAAAAACCCAAACAGTTTGCAATTGAGTTTTGTAGGGTAACACATGAAAGAAATCCAATAGATGCAAGTTACCAACAGTGCACAGGAGCTTTTCGCCAACACATTTTCATAATGCCTTTTCCCACATAATGTTTCAGCATAAAACATTTTCACACTGGCTGTGCCCATACATTTCCATGTTGAATGCAACATTATACCATATTATTCACATATAACAACATGCTCATATTTGCTTTGTGCATAATGTCAGTAATAATACTATAAGAAAACATGTCCATGTTTGTTCTGCCAATATATGGCAATATCCCCACATAAGAACATACTCCATTTGACTTTACCATTATAAATGCATGCCAAAGTATGAACACATGTCCAAACTGGCTGTACTAAAATGCCAGTCGAGCTTCATAATAACACTCATCATGCTTGCTTTACCAACAATGCCCAATACAAAATGCCATACCACAATCCAAAATGACTGAACTGACTGCATTGAAATGCCAGTCTAGCTGCATAATAACACTTATGCTTGCTTTATCAAAGATGCCCAATACAAAATGTCATACCATGGCTAGACTGGCTGCATCAAAATGCAAGTCTTGCTACATAATTACACTTATCATTCTAGCTTTATCAACCATGTGCAGTAAAACATGCCATGCCTGCTCCATGGTGTGCCAGTGCCTTGCAGTCAGACATAATCACAATAATGATGAATGTGATTATGTGTGATTGTGAGGTTCTGGGGGGCACTGGGGTAAGGCATGTTTTTTTACTAGCCATCTATCATAGAAGCCCAGTAAAAAAATGACATGCCTGTTCCCTGGGTCCCGAGCTCCTCACACATGCACACAATCCATGTGGTTATGTGTGTATGCCAGGCACTGTGGGAGCAGGGGGCGGAATGATAATTTGACTGGACATCTATCATAGATGTCCAGTAAAAAATACCATACCTGTCCCCTGGGCCTCACTGCGCCAAACACACACAATCAAAGTGATTATGTGTGTATGCAAGACGCTGGGGGACAAAGGGGGCAGGTATTGTATTTTTTACTAGACACCCATCATAGATGTCCAGTAACAAGATACCATTCCTGTTCCCTGGGCCCCATAGCACCTCAGACAGAGGGATGATTTTGGTCGGTGGGGAGGGGGTTTGTGCCACAAAGGTATTTTTAAAATGCCTTTGTTGTACAAACCTCCTACCCCACTCGCCAAAATCATCTCAGACCAGCACAAACACACACACACACACACACACTTACACAACATACACACAGAAAGCACTCTGTTTCATTTACCTGCACATCCATCATGCACTCACTCAAAACGCAAGCATAAACACATCTATACACATATTTAAATAATAAACATACAAACACACACATTTATACAACATACACACAGCAAGCACTCTTTCATTCCCATGAGCACCCATCATACACTCACTCATAACACAAGCATACACACATCCATACACATTGCTTTGGAGTACTTTGATTGGATTTCAGACACCCCGCCCCCTTACTGAAAGGCATGTGTTGGGAAAGTTGGTAAAAAGGTTGGACTGATTTAAAAACAAAGCCACCCCTCTTCCTTAAAGAAGTCAGGGTCAGCTGGACAACAAGGATTATCCAATTAAATTATAGGCTATAGTTTTCAGCACACACCGGGAAGTGAGCTTGTTAATTTTGAATTTTATTAACAAAATCCAACCCGCAGTGTTCTGCCAAATGGGGAATTAATTAAGTTAATATTTTGGTTAGATAGGCTAAGGATCTATACAGTTTTCCCCCCTGCCCACTATAAAGGGAAGAGATTCAAGGCAAGCAGACTCCCCCACCATTTGGTTTCCCAGGGCTCAGGTCTACTTATATAGCAATCCTCTGTTTAAGGTTCAGAAAACCCAGCTGCACCTCAGGGCACTCTGGAAAGATAGGGTGGGTGTATGGTTTTTTAATGAGTCTCTCTGAAGCTGGTAGTTTGCTCTTTGGAGTTGCAGCCCCCAGTCTTCACACCATTTAGTCATGCTCCAGCCAAGGGGAACTTGTCCTGCAGTAACTGCCTTCAGAGCCAGCAAGTCTGGTCAACACTGGGCTTTTGACACATTCAGTAGGACATTTTATTGCAGTTGGTCATTAGATGGGAGATGTGTCATCCATGCTGAGAGTGGGACTTTTCCTTGTTATGTTTTGCCCTCATCCAGCAAAAGGGTATTCATTGGGCTGACATTTTTTCATGAAGACAAAGGGGGTAATTCATAGAATCCAGCGCACAAGTGGCGCACGCGGCTAGCGCACAGTGTGCGCATGCGACAGTCTGCGCCAGCCTGCGCCAGCCACGTGCGGCAAAATCCATTTCCGTGCACAGCGTATTCATGGATTTCAACATCCATTACCAGCCGTGGCACAGCGACACTGCAGCAGCGCCACGCCCCCAAGCCCTCCCCGTGCGCCATGCACAGCGCACAAATCCTGTACATGGCGCACAGGCCAGTGGACCAGCATACAGCCCCCCAACCACGAACACGCCTGTAAAACTCCCCGCACACCCCTCCGAATATATGTACACCCCTGCGCGGTGCGCGGGGAGAATCACACGCGATTGGGCCTGTGCGAGCGGGCTACATGTATTACTGGGGTTCGTGGGGAGTTTCACACACGATTGGCCCTGTGCAAGCGGGGTACGTGTATTACTTGGGTTCGCGGGGAGTGACACACGCGATTGGCCCTGTGCGAGCGGGGTACGTGTATTACAGGGGTTCGCGGGGAGTTTCACATGCGATTGGCCCTGTGCGAGCGGGGTACGTGTATTACTGGGGTTTGCGGGGAGTTTCACACGCGATTGGCCCTGTGCGAGCAGGGTACGTGTATTACTGGGGTAAGCGGGGAGTTTCACACACGATTGACCCTGTGCGAGCGGGGTACGTGTACTACTGGGGTTCGCGGGGAGTTTCACATGCGTTTGGCCCTGTGCGAGCGGGGTGCGTGTATTACTGGGGTTCGCAGGAGTTTCATACGCAATTGGCCCTGTGCGAGAGGGGTACGTGTATTACTTGGGTTTGGGGGAATTTCAGACGCGATTTCGCTGTCAGAGCGGGGTACGTATATCCAGTGGGGTGCGCGGGGAGTCCCACATGTGAATTGGCAGTGTGGGTCCTCCCAGGTGAGCCCTCTACCCCCTCCACGGCCCCTGCAGGCAGCCCACACCACAGGGGACTACCCTGCACCCCTGGTCATGTCCCGCACGCAACCCATCCACCATGGGCATGCCCCCCAGCCAGCCCACATGTCACCTAGTGATCACCAACTCATGTCCCCCAGCACCCCCACCCACCCAGCAGTGAGGCTCAGGCCCTGACTCATGTCTGCCAGCACCCCCACCCACCCAGCACTGACAGGCACCTGCCAGCAGGCCCCGACTCATGTCTCCCAGCACCCCCACCCACCCAGCAGTGAGGGGCACCTGCCAGCAGCCCTGACTCATGTCCTCCAGTACCCCCACCCCCAGCAGTGAGGCTCAGGCCCTGACTCATGTCCCCCAGGACCCCCACCCACCCAGCATTGACAGGCACCTGCCAGCAGGCCCCGACTCATGTCCCCCAGCACCCCCACCCACACAGCATTGACGGGCACCTGCCAGCAGGCCCCGACTCATGTCCCCCAGCACCCCAGCACCCCCACCCACACAGCATTGACGGGCACCTGCCAGCAGGCCCCGACTCATGTCCCCCAGCACCCCCACCCCCCAGCAGTGAGGCTCAGGCCCTGACTCATGTCCCCCAGCACCCCCACCCACCCAGCATTATCGGGCACCTGCCAGCAGGCCCCGACTCATGTCCCCCAGCACCTCCACCCCCCAACAATGAGGCTCAGGCCCCGACTCATGTCCCCCAGCACCCCCACCCACACAGCTTTGACGGGCACCTGCCAGCAGGCCCCGACTCATGTCCCCCAGCACCCCCACCCACCCAGCATTGACGGGCACCTGCCAGCAGGCCCCGACTCATGTCACCCAGCACCCCCACTCCCCAGCAGTGAGGCTCAGGTCCCGAGTCATGTCCCCCAGCACCCCCACCCACCCAGCATTGACGGGCACCTGCCAGCAGGCCCCAACTCATGTCCCCCAGCACCCCCACCCACCCAGCAGTGAGGCTCAGGCCCTGACTCATGTCCCTCAGCACCCCCACCCACCCAGCAGTGAGGCTCAGGCCCTGACTCATGTCCCCCAGCACCCCCACCCACACAGCATTGACGGGCACCTGCCAGCAGGCCCCGACTCATGTCCCCCAGCACCCCCATTCCCCAGCAGTGAGGCTCAGGCCCTGACTAATGTCCCCCAGCACCCCCACCCACCCAGCATTGACGGGCACCTGCCAGCAGGCCCCGACTCATGTCCCCCAGCACCCCCAACCCCCAGCAGTGAGGCTCAGGCCCTGACTCATGTCCCCCAGCACCCCCACCCACCCAGCATTGACGGCACCTGCCAGCAAGCCCCGACTCATGTCCCCCAGCACCCCCACCCACCCAGCATTGACGGGCACGTGCCAGCAGGCCCTGACTTATGTCCCCCAGCACCCCCACCCCCCAGCAGTGAGGCTCAGGCCCTGACTCATGTCCCCCAGCATCCCCACCCACCCCCCGACTTATGTCCCCCAGCATCCCCACCCCCCAGCAGTGAGGCTCAGGCCCCGACTCATGTCCCCCAGCACCCCCACCCTCCCAGCATTGACGGGCACCTGCCAGCAGGCCCCGACTCATGTCCCCCAGCACCCCCACCCCCCAGCAGTGAGGCTCAGGCCCCGACTCACATCCCCCAGCACCCCCACCCCCCAGCAGTGAGGCTCAGGCCCCGACTCACGTCCCCCCAACACGTCATCATGATCCACAATCATGGGCCTCATGGCCTCCCAAATCCCACCGCATGCCACCCCTGTGCAAAGACCCAACCAAGTATCCCATCCACCCCACATTGAAATGCCCATTACATGATACAACCCAAATGGCAAGAATGTCCATCAACACATGTCTGTCACACACACAATGGGTGCTGGTGATTGTGAAAACCTACACCTTGACATGTGTTAGGGAGAATTCTCTGTTTAGGCTGAATTTCCTAACCTAGTGAGTCCCCCAGCAGCTTTGCTGGATTTTTGGGGTTTATTTTTTCTCCTGCCAAGAGTGAGACTCTTTTACCCTCACTCTTGGACATGACTTGAGAGTGTTTCTGTGACTTGCTATGTGCTTATGGGCTATGGGGTATTTTTTCCCCATAGGCTATCATTGGTTTTTGAATATGTGTTACACAGCACCCTCCGTGCAGTAACACAGGGGTGTCATAGTGACCCCCAAACATAGACTCCACACCCTGGGACTGACTACTGTCTCCCTGGGTCTGTAAAGTCACCATTGACTTTACTAGTCTTAACTTAGGAACTTAACCAGTACAAACCACCATACTGTGGAAGTACTGGTAGGGGCAATTAGATTGCCCCTGGGTCTGTTGTCGAGGGGGTACTGTCCCGTCCCCCCTCGCCGAGTTTCTGGCTGGTGTCAGTGGATACCACGGAAATATTCCACCGGAATATTTCCCAATGGGATTTCCCATTGATTTTAATGCACCACTTTTTGGTGCAATGTTAAAGATACCGCCGGTTTATTTAATTAAAATAAATTCACCGGTTGGGATTTTTTACCAGAACTCGCCGCCAAAATGGCGTCTAGGTTCACTTCAGTAACCCTGAACCCGAGTCGAGCCTTTGTTCCACTTTTGGCGGGCTTCTGCACAGAAGCCCTCCAAAGTGGTGCCATTCTGTCTGGGTACCACAGGGGGTGTGGGAGGGGGTTTAGGCACCCTGGACTGAGTTGCCTTGCCAACTCATGTCGCACTCTGGTGTGATTGGCCCAAGTGGTGAGCCACCCCGCTCACCACTTAGCATGTTTGAGTGACAGCTAGGCTGTATGAATGGGGGTTTGCTGCTTAAAAGCAGGGTTTTTGGGACTGGTTCTTCAGAAGTCGCCACAAGACCTAAGAAACCGAAGAGGGAGAAGCCGAGCCGACCTGCCAAGACGACACCACCGGTGGAGCCCTGCGGAACCGTCTCACCACTTTTCCCAACGACAGAGGAGATCTCCAGTCCGGAGAGTCTTCTTCCCTTGACTGGTGGGGACAACCAGTTTCTGCCTTCTTTCGCCGTCCCAAAGCATCTCGTGGCCGCCTTGCCTGTGCCAAGCACTCCGGCAACCGGGATACCACTTTTTACCTCAACCGCGAAAGAGGGGTAACATCCTTTTAACCGGAAAACTCCACGGCTGGTCTCTTCCCTGGTAGTGCAACGACCTTCAGCTTTCCTCCACGTCGAGATCATCTCTTCCTCTGGACGACGCCGCGACTTGCACCCACTGCCAGGAACAACTGCCACCGCTGGAGGATCCTTTCCATTTTAAAAGGTACTGTGTCCCGCCCGGCTTCCCTTGCCACCGATTGTACGGGGTAGATTTAGCCCTCGGCTCTCGAACCTGGGTAAGCCTGGGACACCCTAACTAAACTTTTCTAAACTTAGTAAAGCCTTTTCTACTCACCTGTAAAGACTGGTGACATTGTGTGATCTTGGACATATTTCCGCCTGGCTCCCCCTAAAGTGGGCCTAGCAACCGAACGTCCTTGCTCACCAATAGACTGCCTTTCCAAACTACTGTGAACCTTTGAAAAGTGTTTTACCTTGCTGTTTTCATTACCTCTGCCTTTTTCCCTCCCTTTTTAACTAACTTGTTGGAGTGCCATCTAACGTTAAGCGCTCCCCTCTGTTTGGAAATAAGTGGTGTTAACTTAGATGTGTCCAACAAATAACTAGGGATGTACATATAAGTAATAATGACTGTGTTTTTGACTTACTTACTTTTTCTGTGCTAGTGTAATTTATGAGTGTGTCTTTTAAATAAATAATTATATACTTTTACACCTAGCTCTGGTCATTGTTTACTTGTACTACTGTGCCTCTGTACCTATTGTGTATGCTCTATATACTGCCTAACTCTTCTTGAGGGAAGTCGACTGCTCAGCCACAGCTACCACAGTGAATCTGTGTGGTACAGACTGCCACCAAGTGGGTTTACTGCCAAACACCTGTAGACTTAAATCTTTTGCAGTGGTCCCAGAGGGAACTGCACAGGTTTCTGCCTAACAACATGCTTGAAACCAATGAGAGAATATCACACATCAAAGTAATAGCCCAAAATGTATTGAACACAAAAAGAATGTAATCAAATGAAAACATGAAAGAAATGTTTGAAAAAAAGATGAAATGCAGCATGTCCAAAACACAAAAAGAAAAACATGAAGTCTGAATCCAAATAAATCGAAATGAAAATGTGTCCAAAGTCTCCGGCCACCAAATCAAATCCAAAGGAAATGGAAACAGTAAAATCCATTGCTCCTTGGTGAGAAAAATAATAATAGATAAATCCACTGTTCAACTATGTACAAAGAAATAATCCAGGGTCCATGAGCCCAACGAATGAAATGAAACCTAGCAAAAAAACAACCTAATAAAGAACTATATACAATGGAGGCGGGCTAGTCCGACGGCTCACTTCCCGATTTCCCAGGCCAGGGCATCATCGAACTCCTGCTCGATGTCCTGGAGGCAATCCTCTTCCATGGCCCCGAGGGTTCGCAGGGACGATGACTTGTTGACCTCCAACTCCCTGCGAATTGCCTCGAGGCACTCGGCCTGCCTCAGAGCCCTCCGCATGGAGTTCTCCGCCCTGACCATTGTGAGCCGTGCCTCTTCCGCCCACCGCCACTCCGCATCTATGGCCTGGCCCAACCGCTGCCACACGGAAGACACTTGTAATCCTGGGTCCTCCTGCCCTCTGGCCGATGCCTGCCCCTCGGATGTTGAAAGCCCCGAGCCATCATGGCTCCCACCTTGTTGCTGCTGCTGCTGTGCCTGTGCCCTGGCTCTTGCTGCCTGCATGTCCTCCTCCGCTGGGGTGCAGTTGTTGAGGTGGCCACCCCTGCTGGACGTCCGACTCCCGACTGTGGCAGGGATGTGTCCTCCACCAGCCTGGCCGCAGGGTCAGAGGCAGCTCCACAGGGTACCCAGGTGATACATGGGTGGGAAGATGGCATGGAGGACGACTGGCGCATACGGGGTTCAGGTGAGTAGGGGGTCAGAACAAGGTCCAATATATGGAGGAATCCAGCCCTTTTGACCCGTCCTAGTAGGTCAACGCGGTCAACGAGGCATCTGAGATGACATGCAGTGTCTTCACGAAAACACTGCAGGTCACCTCGCATGCCCCGTTGACGCAACGCCATCCCAGACAGGACAGGCTTAACCCGGTCCCGGATTGCCACGTCCGCAGGGAGAGGAAGGCCAGTTGTTGTGCGCTCATCCCCTCCCTGAAAACGGGTCTGGACGTAGGCATCCTTGCTGGTGCAGGATGATGCAGTCACAGGATCGGGGACAGGATTACACACAGGCATCTCCGCGGCGGCCTGTGCTGCCTCCTGTCCCTGCCCCTGCACTGCACCACTAGCACCAGTGGAATCCCCACCTCCAGACCCCGCGTGTGTCCCTTCCACGGCCTCCTCCTCCACCAAACCCCCCACCAACCTGGATGACTCCATGCCATCTTCCTACATCAGACCCTGTGGGGTCTCAGCTGCCCCTTCTGTTAAATCACTATCGGTAGAATCCGAGGAGCTTAGAAAAAACCCTTCAAAGGCTAAAATGGCACTAACCTGATCTGACAGCAAATCCCTGGTATGCAGCAAATGTAGAAATAAGAATCCCCCTGATCGATCTTGCTCCACCCTCTCCGGGGGTAAAATACACCAGAGCGGGTGTGAGCAAGTCCTCCCAGGGAAACCCTCAGGGGAAGAAAACCCTGGACGATGGTGTTCACAGATGCTCCGGGCATGTCTTGAGGTAAGCCAAGGTCATCTCGATGATGTCATCTGGGAGTATACAATACAGGTAAGATAACAGGTAAGAATATTTAGCACGGAACTTCAGGAGATGTGCAGAAAAGGCAGAGATCTACACTTACTGGAAGAATGTTGAACTCTCAGCCGAGAGATTCGAAGTTATCGGAAATCACGATTTCTGGTCCCTAAAGCCAGAAACGTTATATAAGTTTCCTCTGAAGGGATGGTTGAGGGAGCGGCCAGTCAGAGAGGGTGCCGGAAGCACAAGAGTTGCCGAGGGAAAACAAGGTTCTGTTAAGCCTGGAGAGGAAAAGTAACAAGGCGGAAGGAAGGGAAGGAGAGTGAATTGCAGGGAAGAATAGTGACAAGGAATCACGTAGTAGTGAACGTCTATCTAGTGGCGAAACTTACGAAGCGTCCCATTCAGGAGTAGCGACGCGGCAGGTATCCGTGTTTCCTTTCCTATATGGGATCATGTGACCGCTCGCCTGCGTCGTAGAAGAGCGTGCAAAGTCTATACCGTTGTGAGCCACTACGGGAAAGCCGTCCACGGCCATCTTGGACAGGCGGATGCAAAGGGCTCCGCACAATCGGCGGCGCTGCCAAAGCGACCAATGCCGCAGAGATGTGACACCTTCTGCTGCCGAGGAGTCCACCTCCGACCTCCGCCTCTTGGACATACCCTCGGCAGCTGCGGCCTGGGACGCCGCACCAGACTCCTCACTCCCCGACGAGATGACAACCTGGGAGGGGAGCCGGGCCTTGCGTCTCCGGCTGGTGGTGCGATCCCTGCCGCTTTGCTCCACAGCACCCTCTCCGCCCTTTCATCAGTTGACGCTGCAGACGGGGAGAGATAGAACACAGGCATCAGGGCACTGTACAATGGACTGATACACACATGACAGTTGCACATGAGTGGCAGTGTAAAACTACAGACATGGCATCACACTCCCCAACACACATGTCATTTCAACTCATACACATGAGCGAATCCACAGGAATATTGCACCGGGCAGCACCGTCCATACACAAACAACAGCACGAGCAGCCAAAGGTGAGCCTGACGTCACATGAAACACAGGGAGTGCACAACACATGCACACATGCCACCAGACTGACATGCATCTGTACATCTCCACCACTGCAGTGATAATGTCACGATCCATGTCACATCTGGCAATCAGCCTCCTACATGTCAGTGTCACATGCATCCATGTTGCATCACAGTTGCACACTTGTCAAATACACACACATGCACATATACACAGTGCAGATACATGCAGCAGGAACCACCATCCATGTGTGACACCACAACCATGCCAACGTACATACACAGAAATTCAAACATGTGTGCTCCCACACCTGCATTTGGCCAGCATGCTTAGCAACAGATACACCATCGATGTGTCTCACACATGAGAGGACTCACATGTGGCAGCCTCACGCCCCTGTACATACACATCCATACATGGCACTACAAAAACACATGTGCAACCTGCACACCACTGGCACACCACAACAAGCACAGCATCCAATCAGTATGCATATACACTTACCGCTCGACTCCAGACGGGTCTGCCTCTCAAGGACCTGGACGTGGAGCGCTGGGCGTATGCGTTTCAGTACCCTCATTTGGTGGTCGGACAGGTGGCCCCGGCGCCCCTCCGCATCCGCTGCCTTCAAGAGGTGCGAGGCCTTGTCAAGGGTCCTGGACCTAAAGTCCTCCCAGCGCTTCCGGACATGTTTGATGTCGCTGACTGCCACCCCCTCCTCGTTGATGGCAGTCACGATGTCCATCCAGATCCTGGTCCGTCCTTCATTGTCGGCGCGCGAACTTCCAAAGAGGGCATCATACTGCCCCAGGACTTGCTCCACCAGGACACCAACTTCCCTGGCACTGAGGCTGGTGGCCCTCTGCCTCTCTGGCTGGGGGTTGCCAGTGGTGCCAGATGGTGTGGTGCCCGACATGGCAACCCCAGAGGCAGGTGTGGGTGGGCAACTGGGTCCTGGGGCTGGGCTGTGGAGCGATGGTATCCCAGTCGGGAGTCTTAAGCTCCAGCAGGGGTGGTCACTGCAACTGCACTCCTGGCTGACGTGCAGGCACCAAATAGCAGGGCACGTGGGCAGCAGGCAGGCAGCAGCAGATGGCTGGTGGGAGTGTGCGCGGGGCTCTGGTGGGCAGCAATTCGGCCTTCTAGGCAGGAGCATGGTCTTCCGTGTGTTGTTGCGTGGCCAGCTTGATACGGAGTGATTTGGCACATGAAGAAATTGCACGTCAGCATGTAATTCGAGGAAAGGCCCATAGCGCGTAAGCGCGTCTGTGACATAGTGAGCACAGGCGTTTTCCTCGTGACGTGGGCATAGTGGTTCAGCACGCACGTGAAAAAACTGCATGTCTGCGTGTGAATGCATGTAATCCGAGGAAAGGGGCTACGCGCGTATGTGACGTGATGCGTGCGGGCGTTTCCCTCGTGACGTGGGCATAGTGGTTCAGCGCACGCATGAAAAAACTGCACGTCCGCGTGTGAATGCGTGTAATCCGAGGAAAGGGGCCACGTGCGTAAGTGACACCACATGCACGGGCGTTTCCCTCGTGACGTGGGCATAGTGGTTCAGCGCGTGTGTGAAAAAACTGCATGTCTGCGTGTGAATGCATGTAATCCGAGGAAAGGGGCTACGCGCGTATGTGACATAGTGAGCACAGGCGTTTTCCTCGTGACGTGGGCATAGTGGTTCAGCACGCACGTGAAAAAACTGCATGTCTGCGTGTGAATGCATGTAATCCGAGGAAAGGGGCTACGCGCGTATGTGACGTGATGCGTGCGGGCGTTTCCCTCGTGACGTGGGCATAGTGGTTCAGCGCACGCATGAAAAAACTGCACGTCCGCGTGTGAATGCGTGTAATCCGAGGAAAGGGGCCACGTGCGTAAGTGACACCACATGCACGGGCGTTTCCCTCGTGACGTGGGCATAGTGGTTCAGCGCGTGTGTGAAAAAACTGCATGTCTGCGTGTGAATGCATGTAATCCGAGGAAAGGGGCTACGCGCGTATGTGACATAGTGAGCACAGGCGTTTTCCTCGTGACGTGGGCATAGTGGTTCAGCACGCACGTGAAAAAACTGCATGTCTGCGTGTGAATGCATGTAATCCGAGGAAAGGGGCTACGCGCGTATGTGACGTGATGCGTGCGGGCATTTCCCTCGTGACGTGGGCATAGTGGTTCAGCGCACGCATGAAAAAACTGCACGTCCGCGTGTGAATGCGTGTAATCCGAGGAAAGGGGCCACGTGCGTAAGTGACACCACATGCACGGGCGTTTCCCTCGTGACGTGGGCATAGTGGTTCAGCGCGTGTGTGAAAAAACTGCACGTCTGCATGTGAATGCGTGTAATCTGAAGAAAGGGGCTACGCGCGTAAGTGACGCGACGCGCATGGGCGTTTCCCTCAGCACGGGTTAATGGTGAGCGGGGCCAGCAGTTCGCTGTACGTGCCTTTCGTGGAGACCGACGTGTGTTGCTACTTCTTGTTGTTTCGCGTGCCATCACAACTTCACAGCGGATCAAGGACGTATCTCTTCTTTTGGTGTGGGTATTGGCTACGTGTGTTTTTCATTATCACACTAGTCAGACGGTGCATGGCGCACGCTATTTTTCCCACTGCGGGTGCCCCTGTGTATCGCACCCATTTTCGAGGTCATAGTAGCCTGCGTGTCCCACGCGTACGCGTTTTTTGTGTTACTGGGTGCCACCGCGTACTGCGGGAGGTTAATTCCACGCACGTAGGCTGCAGGGTTGCGTGCATGGTTTTACTGCAGTTTTGGGGTGCCTGAGCGTTGCGTGACCCGTCACTACATCACCGGGGTCACATACAGCCTTGCAGGTGGAGGGGGGCTGTTAACATCTTGCATCCCACCCCCTTCACCCCAATTGCCCAGGACAATTGTGGTGTACACCTCCCATTGGCACTCCTCCATCTGTGCCGGCACTACTCCATCTGTGCCATGGTTGGGAGGCCACCAAAGGTGAGGGGCGCCTCAGCTGGGCGTCCACCTCATGGCAGGCGTAGTCAGGGACGTGGCCGGGGTGACCAGGGAGTAGGGGGACTCCAGGGTGTCGAGGGTGGCCACAGAGGGGGAAGAGGCAGGGGTCCGCCACTTGAGCATGATGTTGTGCCATGTGTTGGTGCAGTCATGCCACCACCCCCCGTGGTTCCGGGAGATGCAGCTTCTGCATCTGGCACTGGCGCCTGTGTGACCCGGCAGTCTGTTTCATCGACTGCCACGGGCCCAAGGGTAGTGGTAGCTGCAGGTGCAGCTGTGGACACCACCACCCAGGCTCAGTGTCTGCCAGCGCAGGCTGCGTTGGCACTTCAAGAGTCCTTGGAAGATTTCCAACAGGCCAGGAGGGAAACCGTAGGTGCACGCAGGGCTGCCCTGACCAAGACACGTGTTCCTGGGGCAGTAATGTCATCTGCTGTCCCGAACAGCCGGGTGTTGGCAAGTGCAGGGGCAGATGCAGCCAACAACACCCCGTTTGGGAGTCTGCCAACCAGGACAGTCGCGGTCAATGACCCTGCCACAGCGGATGTTGCTGCGCAGGGTCCATTAAAGGGCACCCAGCTGCCACTGACGCAAGTCAGGCCTTCGGTCGTCCCTCCACCTGCCACTCCCTTGGCTCAATCCACCGGTGCCACTGGTCATACTGATCAGGGCGGCAATTGCCAGCCAGGGTCTGCGCCACAATCCAAGAGGAGGAAGCTTGCACCTGCAGCACAGGCTGGGACCCCACACACAGCCACGACCTCCTGCATGTCGACGATGAAGCCTTTCTGCAACCAGGAACTGGACTTCCTCGTGGACTACGTGCGGGGCCACAGCCGTGACATGCTAGTGGGTCCTAATTGTCAGACTACGGCTGCCCACTGTGATACCCACTGGAAGCAAGTTGTGGAATATGTGAGTGCATTCGGCCATGAGGTGCGCACGGCGCAAGAGTGCAAAAAGCGTTGGAATGCCCTCAAACGCAGCGCTAAGGCTAAGCGTGCCTCAAATTACATCTTGACTCTGGTGACTGGCAGTGGGCCTGCACCTGAGGAGGAAGACCTCACTCCGCATGAGTCACTCGTTGATTTTTCACATGTCAATGTGTACCTTATTGGTACTGTGTTGGTGTATAGCTATTGCTTGTCATGTCATGTTGTGGTTTGGGAGGGTTTGGGTGACATACCAGTGATAGTCATGGCCTGTTTTGCAGGTCTGTGTGATTCACACCTTGCATGTGTGCCTTTTGGTCACACAGGATTGCTTATGTTTAAGTAGCTAGGGTGCACACAATGTGGCACTTCCATGGCAACATTCTCAGGGTGGTAATGTTGTGACAGTTGACTGTCTCTTTGTCATCATCGATTCTCACCTGGTATGTGCCAGGCCTGTGTGCACTGCGCAGGGGTGGGAGTTTAGGTGAAGAATGTGGCCACAAGCTGGGTCCGGGCTTCCTTGCCACGTGCCCTATCCCCTCCCATGGGCAGCGCCTGTGCCTGTGGTTGGGGATGTGGGGGCACCACCATGTCACCGGTACGCCCTGCCGTGTTGCAACATTGTGCAGGACACATGCTGCCACAATGATCCTGCACACTACTGGGGGTGCATAGAGTAGCTGCCCGCCATAGCGGTCAAGGGAGTGGAAGCGTGACTTGAGCACTCCGAATGTGCGCTCCACTATGGCCCTGGTTGCAATATGGGCCGCGTTGTATCTTACCTTGGGTGGTATGGTGGGGTTCTGGATTGGCGTCATCATGTGGCTGCTCAGAGGGTAGGCACTGTCCCCTTGAGAGGTGATGATGGTTGTGATTATTGGGGTTTGTGTATTTGTGTCTGTGTGACATGCATGCATGTGCACAGGCATTTGTACTTACCTAGGAGCCATGTGTCACCATGCTGCCCAGCTTCCAAGGCCCGGCTCAGGGCGGACATTCTGTATATGAAACTGTCATGGGTGGAGCTAGGGTAGTTTGCATAGACAGAGGTGATGATTCCCTTTGCATCGCATACCACCTGCACGTTGATGGAATGCCAGTGCTTACGGTTTCGGTAGATGTGCTCAGTGGCCCTAGGTGGACGTAGGGCCACATGGGTGCAATCTATGGCACCGAGCACTTTGGGGAAGTGTGCCACCCTATAAAAGTCCTGGACAACGGCCTGCCTTTCTGCGGGTGTTCTGTGCATGTATATGTGCCTGCGGACTGAGGGGCGCGCTGTCATGATTGCCAAGACCTGGTGTAGGCAGCGTGACTGCATGGCCTGTGAGACCCCCCCCCACTATGGCAGTAGTCCGCTGAAATGACCCAGTGGCCAAAAAATGCAGGACATTGAGTACCTTCTCCAAGGGGCTCAATGCTTGGGAGCAGAGAGTGGGGGATATAAGGTCATCTTCCCACTCCCTGACCATGTCTAAGGATGATACGAGGTGGAACCCTATACCTGCCGTAGACCTGGACGTCAAGCATCCCAAAAAGGCTTGTCTGGGGTGAAAAAATGCGGGCCCTGGCTATTCTCCTCCTCCTGCGGTGTGCTGCGACAAATGGGGCATTCATCGTAGCTGTATATACGTGTTTGTTGTTTGCGCGCACTTTTATACTATGCGCGGGGACACTTCCGCCTGCCTTCGTGTGGCAGACGCGTTGATGCCTATGCGTGTCTTTTGCCGTGCGCGGGTTTCCCGTATTCGAATCCATGAATACGGGTTGTTTGCATGCGTGTGGGCGTTCCGTGTAGTTCCCTGCAGTACTTCCCCAGTTACGCCTTCTTTTTCACTCGTTGTTCCCCATTCCGCGTGTTACGCCCCGTGTCCCGCCCATTTTTGGTGTGTGCGTGGACATTGTGTGCTTTCCCTGTGCGCGTCGCGCACGGCATTCGGGATGTTGCAATGATGTGTGCGCCACGCACGGGTTTGGCACACATTTCGGGAAAAACACGCGCAAGAGCTTCCATGAATTGCACGCTTGAATGTGCACTTCATTTTTCACGCTTGCGCCTGCTTGCGCCAGATTGCGCCACTTTTTTCGGCGCATGTTTGTTCCATGAATCGGCCTTAAAGTGTCTCTTCAAATGTCACCCGAGGTTTGTGGTGAAACATAATATACATTGATCTTTATCAACCCACTCATCATGTTTGTTTTTCCTGACATTTTCTTTAAAATGCTGCTTATCCATTGGTAATGACAGGTAGGCCCCTTTCCACATGGCTCTTTATTTTTTTACATGAAAAACTGAACATGTGTCTAGGCCGTTTTTGTTTCAGTGTTAAAAATGCCTGCCATTCATGTGAAAGGGACTTCTGTTTGGGGCCTTTAAATGCACCCCACAGAGGTGAAGTGAGATTCAAGATGTTAGGTGAGGTGAGCATGGCAAGGAGTGGGAGGAAGTCATTGGAGGGTAGTTAAAGAAGGAGGTGCACAGTGAACATGGAGGTCCAGTAAAAGTTATTATCATTAGCCAAGTCTTGAGGGCCAATGATTGAGAAGAGACATGCATATAAGCCTAGACTGATGAGGAGAGAGATTGGAAGCAGCAAGGGTTTTGGGGCTGAGAGAGTTGAGAGCTTTTGGAATTGGGCCATCGCATGAAGAATGTTGGGGGGCAAGTCTGATGACCCAAGAATGAGAACAGATATAGTTTCGCTGGAAGCCCTACTCCAGCTACTGGTGGAACCGGCCACCCCACAGGGGACATTAGACAGAGCGTGATTAGTTAACCTGCCCGCGGAGAGAACCAAAGCAGGCACACAAGCGACACTGTGAGGGCTTATGGGAGTCATAATTAGGATGCGGGTGCGATAGGGGAGCCACAGACCAACAGAGAAACCAGTACAAGGTTCCTTCCTTGTTTTGTAAAGAGGGGCAAAGCACCTAGAGGAGGACTTGTGCAGAGACTGAGAATGTTCAGCAAGAAATCTGAGCCAAGGCTGAATCACTTCCAAAGACCGACTGGATGGTTTCTTACAGACAAGTAACCTATGGCTCACTAGGGATCACAGCCCAACGACTTCTAGACTTATGACCTCCAAGGAAGCTCTGAAGGGCTCTCGAGACACCCAAGCCACATCCCAACTATGGAGGGACCAGAGTCAGAAGTGGGTGCCCTGTTCATCAGCGTCACCCTTGGCTGGAGGGATCATATTGAAAGCAGCCTAAAAATCGACCACTGCCAAGAGATGTCTGGGGATACGTGTGGTCTTGTGCGGAAGGGATGTGACCTAGACGTTCAGGCTGGACGGCCCCATTTGGGGTGGGACCAAGCCTGATTTTTGAATTAATCTCAATAAAACAGAATATTAATTTACTTCTTTAAGCTTTACAGCTGTAAAGATATGTGGCTAAGTGTCTGAAGGCTGCTCTTGATTCAAATCTTGGTTTTACTCTCAAATAATTGTTCGATCCTGGGCAAAGATTGTTTTCTCACTGTGCCGTATCTGACAAAACTAGAACACCAGGTATGGATAACCGGTCTGGGATTTTTTGCCAGCTCGGCTCATGTTTGGCTCTTGGGGGGGAAGGGGAGTTCTCACTTGACTCTACCCATCAAAACTTTGGCTCCCCCATCACTAGCAGTAGGGGGTTCTAGAGTTTCTACTCCGTGTTGTTATTTTTGGAACGCTGATCCGCACATTTTGCTCAGGCCCCGACTCATGTCGCCCAGCACCCCCACCCACCCAGCATTGACGGGCACCTGCCAGAAGGCCCCGACTCATGTCCCCCAGCACCCCCAGCCCCCAGCAGTGAGGCTCAGGCCCCGACTCAGGTCCCCCCAACACGTCATCATGATCCACAATCATGGGCCTCAAAACTTTGTCTCCCCCATCACTAGCAGTAGGGGGTTCTAGAGTTTCTACTCCGTGTTGTTATTTTTGGACCGCTGATCCGCACATTTTGACCCATTGTGTATGGCAGACTCTCACTTGAGAAGCTGTACAGGGTGAGGATAGGCCAATCGTCTTTATTCGGAAGAATGGCAGTGGAAAATGTCCCTGAATGTAACTGTGCGGGGTTTGAAAGCATACCCTGGATTCCAGAGAGGGCTTCCTCGCCACGTGCCCTATCCCCTCCCATGAGAGCTTAGCCCTGCAGGTGACCACTCTTAAGTTAGCCCTATGCCTGGCATTACCTCAGTCATAGTTACTCATCATGTGCCCCTGTAAATATGTTGGACTACAACTCCCACAATCCTTCCGTACTGACTATGCGAGCTATGGCTGATGGGAGTTATAGTCCAAAATATCTAGGGAGCGGAGGCGGCACATTATGAGTCACCATGTGAGATCATGGAGGGGTTAATAATAATGGCGCCCCGAGAGGCTGCTAAGCCTGTGCTCCAGGAATTTAATCCGTATAATACCCTCTTTGCAAACAGAACAAATAAAGCCCCCCTTTTCCCCACCCTCCCCCTCTCCGCTGCATAGCGGTGATACAGGTGTCAGGCTAATGGCCGAGCCGTTGATGGAATTAATCAGGCCTCGCTTAGCCTAATAGATTTCCAGTAAACAGGGTAATTCATATAACACGCTCGTTAAACCTGCAGGCTGCGCTCCTGGCCTGACACCACCGGCACTCCTTTTAATCTGCTCTGGAGCTGCGCCGGCGCAGCGGGAGGGTTGCTTCAGGGTCCTGCTGGCTCCTCTCTTCCAGCACCTCCCCGACTACTCCCAGCCGCTAGACTCCCGCCTCAGCCAAACATCTTCTAAATGACAATGGGCCTCATTACGACCTTGGCGGATTTCGCGGTGCTAAATGCACCGCGGAGCACGGCGGAAAGCCGTCGATAGCGCCATGGGGGTTGGCGGATTTACCACCCCATGCCGACCTTGGCGGAGCGGTAAATCCCCAATCCCCATTCTGCCCTTCCCCATTCCCATTCCTGCCCCATAGGGTATAATGGGAGTGGGGAAGGAGTTAATTACGCCACCGTAAAATACGGTGGCGTAATTAACGACGAGGTTCATTACCGCCATGGATTTTTCCGGCTGCTAAAAGCAGCCGGAAAATTCTCCATGGCGGTAATAAATCTCGTAGTACGGCGGACGGGTCCGCCGCGAATACCGCTGGCGTAAACCCACTCCGCCAGGGTCGTAATGAGGCCCAATAACTCGATTCTTATAGGCAAGGTTGTCTGGCCACTGCGCTTTGTGATGAGGGACCTCTACAACCCCCACCCCCCCTCCTCATCCCAGTACAGCCTCCACATAGCCCAGCCTTCCAGAAAGCATCTTAAAGCCAAGGTCGATGAACTCATGCAAGGTGTCAAAGAAGAGACAAGGGGCCTAATTCACAGAACGTTTAGCACGGAGCAAAATGACTTTGCACTGCAAAAATCCACTTTGCACCAGCGCGGCCAATGGGCCGGCTCTCTCCGGATCCGAGATCCGGCACCAGACGTGTACCAGGTTCTTGAGATCCGGCACCAGACGTGTACCAGGTTCTTGAGATCCGGCACCAGACGTGTACCAGGTTCTTGGGATCCGGCACCAGACGTGTACCAGGTTCTTGAGATCCGGCACCAGACGTGTACCAGGTTCTTGGGATCCGGCACCAGACGTGTACCAGGTTCTTGAGATCCGGCACCAGACGTGTACCAGGTTCTTGAGATCCGGCACCAGACGTGTACCAGGTTCTTGGGATCTGGCCGCCTCAGCGCCAAATAGTCCATCACAGAGTAAAGGGCTTTTGAAGAAATAAAATGTAACAAAAAAATAAAGAAAGGCGCTTTTCGCTCTACGGTAAGGAGTGGGGGGCGGGGCGGGCCCACTCACAGCACATTGATTCCACGAACGCTCTTCTGGTTCCACTAGCCCCACCTATGTCACAGACAGCAGGAGCCAAGGCAGACCCTCAGCGAACCTAGGGGCTCGCCTCTGTGACTTAATCTGCTCTGTGCGACCGCACTGTGCACTGCCTGTGTGCCCAGTGTGCTCGCACAGAGCAGATTACATCACTGAGGTGAACACCCAGGTTCGTCGAGGGTCAAAGACCCTGTGACTGAGCAGAATCCATTTGGAAAACGCAGTGACCACCGAGATCCCAGCTTCGTGGGCCCGATGATCGTTGCCTTTCCCAAATGAATTCTGGTATTTGTAGTTTGGGATGTCAAAACACATTTTGACGTGGACGACGGTGCTAGTTTGAAAAGTACACAAACCATAGCAAAGTACGCTTACTATGGTTTGTGTACTTTTCAAGCAATTAAAGAAAATGCGCTTTTTAAAAAATATTATTTTTAACATTTCCTTTGATCGGAGTTCAACTGGCAGCTCTGCTACTTCTGAACTCTGCCTCCTGTCAACTCCGCCCTTTCTCTAAATTCCGCCCCCACACGGCCCTTGTGGGATCCCCTTCCAATTTTTTTCCATTTCCACCACTGCTTTGCACAGGGCCTAATTGACAGAACGGAACAAAGCGACTTTGCACCTGACCTTGGTATCCTTTGAGGGTTGAATCTAGGTGAATTTTAAAGTGTAGCCAATGCATTGAAACCTGTCGCATTCTAGAGTGTACCAAGGCATTGATAGGATATGGCATTTATAATGCGCCTTCACACAAGTGTTTCAAGGCGCATTGAAACTAGGTGCATCTTGAAAGGTAGCCAGCGTATTGAATCTAGGTGCATTTCAGATTGTAACTAATGCATTATATTAGGTGCATTTTATACAGCCACTGTATAGAATGTAGCCGCGTTTTGTATTCACCCCCTTCTATATTCAGCTGCATCCACGCAACCAAGAAACCATCCCAGACACGCAGGTACGTAGCACACTCTGTGCTTATTGAAGATAGCCGAAGGCACGGCCACTCACCCGCACGCATCTGCTATCATACACTACTCTAAGATACACCGCACAACACCTCTGCCATAAGAATGCAGCTATCCCCCACGATAAATATTCAGTCTAGCTGCACGCGTAACGATTCTCCTGCTCGCGCATAATCTCCAGACTACCTCTCAGCACCCATCCACATGCCAGCTCGACATCGGTGGCTAGCAGGGACTTGGCCACCCCTACCTACCTTTGTAATGTCTACAATGCACGCACTCTTTCTAAACTCCTCGGACTTTCCCATACCTGGACTTGGGTCCGCGGACGCGTTCAACCCACAGCACATTGAGACCATACCAATGGTGAAAGGCACTGTACAAATGACGATTACATCACATCTAAGTGGACATAGAGGTCAGTCTCCACTCCTAGGCCAGGCTTCTCTGCACATGGCCGGCCATCACGAATGGTCTCAGGGCGTCTGTCTTCCGAACGTATGCGCTGGACAGGGATTCCTTGGATAGCCCTCTTCCCGCCTGACATCCCTCTCGACAAGTCTTATCACAGAAAGTGGAGGAAGCCAATGTGTAACATACACTCTGCTGTAACCAGGAATGCTGCCACACAAAGGGGAGGTGGGCCAACAACTGCACAGCGTTGTCTATTGTGCATTTGCTATTTACACAAGATAACCAAAAAGCAGTGTATTAACCTTAGCCAAGATGTTGACTCTGTAAACATGATAACCCAATGCTTTATATAACGACCTCTGCTAAATGTATGATGTAATTAACGTAACTAATGTCTGAAACCTATGCAAGCAACTTCTGTAACCTAATACCTATGCAAGCAACTAATGTAACCATCCTTCTTAAGCAAAAAAAGCCTAGATGTCTCTGGGCTAGGTGCGCTATGCAAATGACAATAAATAAATAAATAAATAAATACATGAATTAACTCGCTAATCAGTTAGAAAGATACCCTACCCAATGCAAAAGGTCTTGCCCCATTTAAATGAGAGAAGCCTGTCCAAAAAAGGATACTGAGATGTGGGAGAATAAGTGTCACTGTCATTTGGAGTATATTTCTATCTAAAAGGAAGCAAACAATACAAATATCCTTTGGACGCATACATAGGAATGACCTAAAGGGCTGGCATACCCATTACTGGGTTAAAATACACAAAAAACATGGTCAATGTAACAGCTTTATCTCATTAAAACCTGAGATCCTGCAAGCAAAGTAAGGTGGTGGCACGTCACTCCTGGGACTTTATAAGGTTGCAGGCAACTTTCGGCCAGATGCACTCATGCTGGCATTCATCAACCAAAGAGGAAAGAGGAATAGCTGAGTATTATTTAAAGATTGTACTTTCCAGGAATTATAGCTTTCCACAAACAAAATGGAAAGGACCAGTGATGAATGAGCTACTATACTGTCGGGTCTGTAGCTCAGTGGACTAATGCATCTGCTACAGGGGCCAGTGTTTGACCTCATGGTCACGCGTTCCAATCCCAGCAGATACACTTCGTCCTTCCGAGGTAGATAACATGAGTACCATTAAGTTGGGTAACAACAGACATCAGTTATTAGCAGCAAGATGCCCCTTTGGGGGTGAATGTGCGCTTTACAAATATCCCTGTTATGTTATATGGAGCTTCATGCTGGCTTCCTCGCTCTTCTGAGCACTGTATTAACAGGTGCTATTACTAACCATTTCAAGGATAAAGGGCCGAGTCGGCCTTGCTCTGGAATTTGAACCTAAGAAGTGAAGGCTGGCCATATGTCTGTGGTGAGCGCCAGAATATGGCCTTTTGTCATTGCATTAGGCAACTAAATCCCTCAGCATACCCACCCAAAGCCTATCTGCCAAGAAATATTAACCCACTACTCAGGGACGTCATTTCACCAAAATGCCAGGGGTAGCAGAAGTGACATCACATGATCCTTGACCTCTGATGACATCACAGGAAGTTATGTCATGACCCCACCCCAAAGTGACATCACGGGAAGCGATGAAACACAACCTTTCACCCCTTGACAAAACAGGACGTGACATCATATAGCATTGTTTCTAAATACACTACAAAAAATATGGTTACAATATCACTGTAAAGTGATATACATTTATACAAGAATGGATCACCATATGTATCATTAATATCAGTGCTTATAGGCCCATATTACCAAATTACTGTGAATGCAAGCAGACGTCCAAGGCCAAACGTACGCTTAAGCGCTTCACATAGGAAAAATACACATACAATATTACCCAACCTTTGTTGGTGCTTATTTATCAGCCTGTCGAACCTGCAGATCACACAACATTGCAGCAATGAGCGCTCAACCCACTGAGCTATTTTACCGTCTATAGCTATGAGAAAACCAGCCACTCCATAATCAAAGAGCCACAATTGCACTGGCCATAGCCAAGGAGCCTCAATTTAAATGAAAAAAAGTTTTCTTTTGTAACATTTTTTTAGGGGTAGCAAGGGAGACCTAAATTGGATGCCACTACTGTCACTAAACCATTTTTCCCTTCTCTGCACTGTACTACCCCGGAAGAAAAGAATGAATGTCTATAAATGTAACCTGCCATGTAATTGAACTTTTTTTACACTGTACCTTTTCCAATTGAACAAAAGATAGTCTTTCAAATGTCTGTAACAGTGCTCTGATGCCTACGGGTTTGGTGCTCTATACAAATAAATAAATAAATAAATAAACCTGTAAAGAACGCAAGGCCAGAATCATTCATAACACATTGGTGCACAGGTGTGTGTGTGTATCTCTATCTGCCAAGCATTTAACTTGTTCTAACTCTCCGCGATTATCTACTCGGGATGCTGGTTTAGTCTGAGGATAGAACACTGGTGGGGGTCAAAGTTAAAAACGAAAATGTTGCACTCGACCTGAATTCGTAGTCAAGTGATTATATATGAGGCGCCTTGTTTTCCTTTTTTTTTACTGATTTTTACACGTAAATACAGACGGAAATCAATCTGCTTTCTGTCTGTCTTTATTTATCAAATTGGGGAAAATGGTAAAACAGGTATTTCTGTTTGGTTCCCTATGGTGTCAATCAGGTATCGCAAGCCAATCGCATTGCAGACTGGCAGCATGACAAGTTTAAAAGTTGTATTAACAATAGTACTAACGTTCTAAATTGCTGACAACCTATAACGTAATTAAGTAGCCATCACAAGAGCAACCATTTGCTGTTATGGTAAAATGGTTAAAATGGAGCTGGCATTGATGTGAAATAACTCAGTGCTATTCATGTTCTCTAAGGCTGAGTGTGTTTTATTAAGAGCATTTCTGTGTTGTGTTACGATGAGTCTGTCTTTCAAGTAATGCATTTCGGTGTGCTGTAAGGATGAGTGTATGTGTTAGTGAATGCATTTCTGTGTTCTGTAATGCTGAGTCTGTGTTTTAGTGAATGCATTTCTGTGTTATGTAAGGCTGAGTGTGTTTTAGTGAATGCATGTCTGTGTTCTTTACGGCTGAGTCTGTGTTTTAGTGAATGCATGTCTGTGTTCTGTAAGGCTGAGCCTGTGTTTTAGTGAATGCATGTATGTGTTCTGTAATGCTGAGCCTGTGTTTTAGTGAATGCATGTCTGTGTTCTGTAAGGCTGAGCCTGTGTTTTAGTGAATGCATGTCTGTGTTCTGTAAGTCTGTGTTTTAGTGAATGCATTTCTGTGTTCTGTAAGGCTGAGTCTTTGATTTAGTGAATGCATGTCTGTGGTCTGTAATGCTGAGTCTGTGTTTTAGTGAATGCACTTCTGTGTTCTGTAATGCTGAGTCTGTGTTTTAGTGAATGCATGTCTGTGTTCTGTAATGCTTAGTCTGTGTTTTAGTAAATGCATGTCTGTGTTCTGTAATGCTGAGTCTGTGTTTTAGTGAATGCATGTCTGTGTTCTGTAATGCTGATCCTGTGTTTTAGTGAATGCATGTATGTGTTCTGTAATGCTGAGCCTGTGTTTTAGTGAATGCATGTCTGTGTTCTGTAAGACTGAGCCTGTGTTTTAGTGAATGCATGTCTGTGTCTGTAAGTCTGTGTTTTAGTGAATGCATTTCTGTGTTCTGTAAGGCTGAGTCTTTGATTTAGTGAATGCATGTCTGTGGTCTGTAATGCTGAGTCTGTGTTTTAGTGAATGCATTTCTGTGTTCTGTAATGCTGAGTCTGTGTTTTAGTGAATGCATGTCTGTGTTCTGTAACGCTGAGTCTGTGTTTTAGTGAATGCATTTCTGTGTTCTGTAAGGCTGAGTCTGTGTTTTAGTGAATGCATGTCTGTGTTCTGTAAGGCTGAGTCTGTGTTTTAGTGAATGCATGTCTGTGTTCTGTAATGCTGAGTCTGTGTTTTAGTGAATGCACGTCTGTGTTCTGTAATGCCGAGACTGTGTTTTAGTGAATGCACGTCTGTGTTCTGTAACGCTGAGTCTGTGTTTTAGTGAATGCATTTCTGTGTTCTGTAAGGCTGAGTCTGTGTTTTAGTGAATGCATGTCTGTGTTCTGTAAGGCTGAGTCTGTGTTTTAGTGAATGCATTTCTGTGTTCTGTAAGGCTGAGTGTGTTTTAGTGAATGCATGTCTGTGTTCTGTAAGGCTGAGCCTGTGTTTTAGTGAATGCATGTATGTGTTCTGTAATGCTGAGCCTGTGTTTTAGTGAATGCATGTCTGTGTTCTGTAAGGCTGAGCCTGTGTTTTAGTGAATGCATGTCTGTGTCTGTAAGTCTGTGTTTTAGTGAATGCATTTCTGTGTTCTGTAAGGCTGAGTCTTTGATTTAGTGAATGCATGTCTGTGGTCTGTAATGCTGAGTCTGTGTTTTAGTGAATGCATTTCTGTGTTCTGTAATGCTGAGTCTGTGTTTTAGTGAATGCATGTCTGTGTTCTATAATGCTGAGTCTGTGTTTTAGTAAATGCATGTCTGTGTCCTGTAACGCTGAGTCTGTGTTTTAGTGAATGCATGTCTGTGTTCTGTAACGCTGAGTCTGTGTTTTAGTGAATACATTTCTGTGTTCTGTAAGGCTGAGTCTGTGTTTTAGTGAATGCATGTCTGTGTCCTGTAAGGCTGAGTCTGTGTTTTAGTGAATGCATGTCTGTGTTCTGTAATGCTGAGTCTGTGTTTTAGTGAATGCACGTCTGTGTTCTGTAATGCTGAGTCTGTGTTTTAGTGAATGCACGTCTGTGTTCTGTAACGCTGAGTCTGTGTTTTAGTGAATGCATTTCTGTGTTCTGTAAGGCTGAGTCTGTGTTTTAGTGAATGTATGTCTGTGTTCTGTAAGGCTGAGCCTGTGTTTTAGTGAATGCATGTCTGTGTTCTGTAATGCTGAGCCTGTGTTTTAGTGAATGCATTTCTGTGTTCTGTAAGGCTGAGCCTGTGTTTTAGTGAATGCACGTCTGTGTTCTGTATTGCTGAGTCTGTGTTTTAGTGAATGCATTTCTGTGTTCTCTAATGCTGAGTCTGTGTTTTAGTGAATGCACGTCTGTGTTCTGTAATGCTGAGTCTGTGTTTTAGTGAATGCACGTCTGTGTTCTGTAACGCTGAGTCTGTGTTTTAGTGAATGCATTTCTGTGTTCTGTAAGGCTGAGTCTGTGTTTTAGTGAATGCATGTCTGTGTTCTGTAAGGCTGAGCCTGTGTTTTAGTGAATGCATGTCTGTGTTCTGTAATGCTGAGCCTGTGTTTTAGTGAATGCATTTCTGTGTTCTGTAAGGCTGAGCCTGTGTTTTAGTGAATGCACGTCTGTGTTCTGTATTGCTGAGTCTGTGTTTTAGTGAATGCATTTCTGTGTTCTGTAATGCTGAGTCTGTGTTTTAGTGAATGCACGTCTGTGTTCTGTAATGCTGAGTCTGTGTTTTAGTGAATGTATGTCTGTGTTCTGTAACGCTGAGTCTGTGTTTTAGTGAATGCATGTCTGTGTTCTGTAAGGCTGAGTCTGTGTTTTAGTGAATGCATGTCTGTGTTCTGTAAGGCTGAGTCTGTGTTTTAGTGAATGCATGTCTGTGTTCTGTAAGGCTGAGTCTGTGTTTTAGTGAATGCATGTCTGTGTTCTGTAAGGCTGAGTCTGTGTTTTAGTGAATGCATGTCTGTGTTCTGTAATGCTGAGCCTGTGTTTTAGTGAATGCATGTCTGTGTTCTGTACGGCTGAGTCTGTGTTTTAGTGAATGCACGTCTGTGTTCTGTATTGCTGAGTCTGTGTTTTAGTGAATGCATTTCTGTGTTCTGTAATGCTGAGTCTGTGTTTTAGTGAATGCACGTCTGTGTTCTGTAATGCTGAGTCTGTTTTTTAGTGAATGCATGTCTGTGTTCTGTAACGCTGAGTCTGTGTTTTAGTGAATGCATTTCTGTGTTCTGTAAGGCTGAGTCTGTGTTTTAGTGAATGCATGTCTGTGTTCTGTAAGGCGGAGTCTGTGTTTTAGTGAATGCTTGTCTGTGTTCTGTAAGGCTGAGTCTGTGTTTTAGTGAATGCATGTCTGTGTTCTGTACGGCTGAGTCTGTGTTTTAGTGAATGCATGTCTGTGTTCTGTAATGCTGAGCCTGTGTTTTAGTGAATGCATTTCTGTGTTCTGTAAGGCTGAGCCTGTGTTTTAGTGAATGCACGTCTGTGTTCTGTATTGCTGAGTCTGTGTTTTAGTGAATGCATTTCTGTGTTCTATAATGCTGAGTCTGTGTTTTAGTGAATGCACGTCTGTGTTCTGTAAGGCTGAGCCTGTGTTTTAGTGAATGCATGTCTGTGTTCTGTAATGCTGAGTCTGTGTTTTAGTGAATGCATTTCTGTGTTCTGTAAGGCTGAGTCTGTGTTTTAGTGAATGCATGTCTGTGTTCTGTAACGCTGAGTCTGTGTTTTAGTGAATGCATTTCTGTGTTCTGTAAGGCTCAGTCTGTGTTTTAGTGAATGCATGTCTGTGTTCTGTAAGGCTGAGTCTGTGATTTAGTGAATGCATGTCTGTGTTCTGTAAGGCTGAGTCTGTGTTTTAGTGAATGCATGTCTGTGTTCTGTAATGCTGAGTCCGTGTTTTGGTGAATGCACGTCTGTGTTCTGTAATGCTGAGTCTGTGTTTTGGTGAATGCACGTCTGTGTTCTGTAATGCTGAGTCTGTGTTTTAGTGAATGCATTTCTGTGTTCTGTAATGCTGAGTCTTTTTTTTAGTAAATGCATGTCTGTGTTCTGTAATGCTGAGTCCGTGTTTTAGTGAATGCACTTCTGTGTTCTGTAATGCTGAGTCCGTGTTTTAGTAAATGCATGTCTGTGTTCTGTAATGCTGAGTCCGTGTTTTGGTGAATGCACGTCTGTGTTCTGTAATGCTGAGTCTGTGTTTTAGTGAATGCATGTCTGTGTTCTGTAATGCTGAGCCTGTGTTTTAGTGAATGCATTTCTGTGTTCTGTAAGGCTGAGCCAGTGTTTTAGTGAATGCACGTCTGTGTTCTGTATTGCTGAGTCTGTGTTTTAGTGAATGCATTTCTGTGTTCTATAATGCTGAGTCTGTGTTTTAGTGAATGCACGTCTGTGTTCTGTCAGGCTGAGCCTGTGTTTTAGTGAATGCATGTCTGTGTTCTGTAACGCTGAGTCTGTGTTTTAGTGAATGCGTTTCTGTGTTCTGTAAGGCTGAGTCTGTGTTTTAGTGAATGCATGTATGTGTTCTGTAATGCTGAGTCTGTGTTTTAGTGAATGCATTTCTGTGTTCTGTAAGGCTGAGTCTGTGTTTTAGTGAATGCATGTCTGTGTTCTGTAAGGCTGAGTCTGTGTTTTAGTGAATGCATGTCTGTGTTCTGTAAGGCTGAGTCTGTGTTTTAGTGAATGCATGTCTGTGTTCTGTAATGCTGAGTCCGTGTTTTGGTGAATGCACGTCTGTGTTCTGTAATGCTGAGTCTGTGTTTTGGTGAATGCACATCTGTGTTCTGTAATGCTGAGTCTGTGTTTTAGTGAATGCATTTCTGTGTTCTGTAATGCTGAGTCCGTGTTTTAGTAAATGCACGTCTGTGTTCTGTAATGCTGAGTCCGTGTTTTAGTGAATGCACTTCTGTGTTCTGTAATGCTGAGTCCGTGTTTTAGTAAATGCATGTCTGTGTTCTGTAATGCTGAGTCCGTGTTTTGGTGAATGCACGTCTGTGTTCTGTAATGCTGAGTCTGTGTTTTAGTGAATGCATGTCTGTGTTCTGTAATGCTGAGTCTGTGTTTTAGTAAATGCATGTCTGTGTTCTGTAATGCTGAGTCTGTGTTTTAGTGAATGCACTTCTGTGTTCTGTAATGCTGAGTCCGTGTTTTAGTAAATGCATGTCTGTGTTCTGTAATGCTGAGTCCATGTTTTGGTGAATGCACGTCTGTGTTCTGTAATGCTGAGTCCGTGTTTTAGTGAATGCATGTCTGTGTTCTGTAATGCTGAGTCCGTGTTTTAGTGAATGCACTTCTGTGTTCTGTAATGCTGAGTCCGTGTTTTAGTAAATGCATGTCTGTGTTCTGTAATGCTGAGTCCGTGTTTTGGTGAATGCACGTCTGTGTTCTGTAATGCTGAGTCTGTGTTTTAGTGAATGCATGTCTGTGTTCTGTAATGCTGAGTCTGTGTTTTGGTGAATGCACGTCTGTGTTCTGTATTGCTGAGTCTGTGTTTTAGTGAATGCATTTCTGTGTTCTGTAATGCTGAGTCTGTGTTTTAGTGAATGCACGTCTGTGTTCTGTAATGCTGAGTCTGTTTTTTAGTGAATGCATGTCTGTGTTCTGTAACGCTGAGTCTGTGTTTTAGTGAATCCATTTCTGTGTTCTGTAAGGCTGAGTCTGTGTTTTAGTGAATGCATGTCTGTGTTCTGTAAGGCTGAGTCTGTGTTTTAGTGAATGCTTGTCTGTGTTCTGTAAGGCTGAGTCTGTGTTTTAGTGAATGCATGTCTGTGTTCTGTACGGCTGAGTCTGTGTTTTAGTGAATGCATGTCTGTGTTCTGTAATGCTGAGCCTGTGTTTTAGTGAATGCATTTCTGTGTTCTGTAAGGCTGAGCCTGTGTTTTAGTGAATGCACGTCTGTGTTCTGTATTGCTGAGTCTGTGTTTTAGTGAATGCATTTCTGTGTTCTATAATGCTGAGTCTGTGTTTTAGTGAATGCACGTCTGTGTTCTGTAAGGCTGAGCCTGTGTTTTAGTTAATGCATGTCTGTGTTCTGTAACGCTGAGTCTGTGTTTTAGTGAATGCATTTCTGTGTTCTGTAAGGCTGAGTCTGTGTTTTAGTGAATGCATGTCTGTGTTCTGTAAGGCTGAGCCTGTGTTTTAGTGAATGCATGTCTGTGTTCTGTAATGCTGAGCCTGTGTTTTAGTGAATGCATTTCTGTGTTCTGTAAGGCTGAGCCTGTGTTTTAGTGAATGCACGTCTGTGTTCTGTATTGCTGAGTCTGTGTTTTAGTGAATGCATTTCTGTGTTCTGTAATGCTGAGTCTGTGTTTTAGGGAATGCACGTCTGTGTTCTGTAATGCTGAGTCTGTTTTTTAGTGAATGCATGTCTGTGTTCTGTAATGCTGAGTCTGTGTTTTAGTGAATGCATGTCTGTGTTCTGTAACGCTGAGTCTGTGTTTTAGTGAATACATTTCTGTGTTCTGTAATGCTGAGTCTGTGTTTTAGGGAATGCACGTCTGTGTTCTGTAATGCTGAGTCTGTTTTTTAGTGAATGCATGTCTGTGTTCTGTAAGGCTGAGCCTGTGTTTTAGTGAATGCATGTCTGTGTCTGTAAGTCTGTGTTTTAGTGAATGCATTTCTGTGTTCTGTAAGGCTGAGTCTTTGATTTAGTGAATGCATGTCTGTGGTCTGTAATGCTGAGTCTGTGTTTTAGTGAATGCATTTCTGTGTTCTGTAATGCTGAGTCTGTGTTTTAGTGAATGCATGTCTGTGTTCTGTAATGCTGAGTCTGTGTTTTAGTAAATGCATGTCTGTGTCCTGTAACGCTGAGTCTGTGTTTTAGTGAATGCATGTCTGTGTTCTGTAACGCTGAGTCTGTGTTTTAGTGAATGCATTTCTGTGTTCTGTAAGGCTGAGTCTGTGTTTTAGTGAATGCATGTCTGTGTCCTGTAAGGCTGAGTCTGTGTTTTAGTGAATGCATGTCTGTGTTCTGTAATGCTGAGTCTGTGTTTTAGTGAATGCACGTCTGTGTTCTGTAATGCTGAGTCTGTGTTTTAGTGAATGCACGTCTGTGTTTTGTAACGCTGAGTCTGTGTTTTAGTGAATGCATTTCTGTGTTCTGTAAGGCTGAGTCTGTGTTTTAGTGAATGTATGTCTGTGTTCTGTAAGGCTGAGCCTGTGTTTTAGTGAATGCATGTCTGTGTTCTGTAATGCTGAGCCTGTGTTTTAGTGAATGCATTTCTGTGTTCTGTAAGGCTGAGCCTGTGTTTTAGTGAATGCACGTCAGTGTTCTGTATTGCTGAGTCTGTGTTTTAGTGAATGCATTTCTGTGTTCTCTAATGCTGAGTCTGTGTTTTAGTGAATGCACGTCTGTGTTCTGTAATGCTGAGTCTGTGTTTTAGTGAATGCACGTCTGTGTTCTGTAATGCTGAGTCTGTGTTTTAGTGAATGCACGTCTGTGTTCTGTAACGCTGAGTCTGTGTTTTAGTGAATGCATTTCTGTGTTCTGTAAGGCTGAGTCTGTGTTTTAGTGAATGCATGTCTGTGTTCTGTAATGCTGAGCCTGTGTTTTAGTGAATGCATTTCTGTGTTCTGTAAGGCTGAGCCTGTGTTTTAGTGAATGCATTTCTGTGTTCTGTAATGCTGAGTCTGTGTTTTAGTGAATGCACGTCTGTGTTCTGTAATGCTGAGTCTGTGTTTTAGTGAATGTATGTCTGTGTTCTGTAATGCTGAGTCTGTGTTTTAGTGAATGTATGTCTGTGTTCTGTAAGGCTGAGTCTGTGTTTTAGTGAATGCATGTCTGTGTTCTGTAAGGCTGAGTCTGTGTTTTAGTGAATGCATGTCTGTGTTCTGTAAGGCTGAGTCTGTGTTTTAGTGAATGCATGTCTGTGTTCTGTAAGGCTGAGTCTGTGTTTTAGTGAATGCATGTCTGTGTTCTGTAAGGCTGAGTCTGTGTTTTAGTGAATGCATGTCTGTGTCTGTAAGTCTGTGTTTTAGTGAATGCATTTCTGTGTTCTGTAAGGCTGAGTCTTTGATTTAGTGAATGCATGTCTGTGGTCTGTAATGCTGAGTCTGTGTTTTAGTGAATACATTTCTGTGTTCTGTAAGGCTGAGTCTGTGTTTTAGTGAATGCATGTCTGTGTCCTGTAAGGCTGAGTCTGTGTTTTAGTGAATGCATGTCTGTGTTCTGTAATGCTGAGTCTGTGTTTTAGTGAATGCACGTCTGTGTTCTGTAATGCTGAGTCTGTGTTTTAGTGAATGCACGTCTGTGTTCTGTAACGCTGAGTCTGTGTTTTAGTGAATGCATTTCTGTGTTCTGTAAGGCTGAGTCTGCGTTTTAGTGAATGTATGTCTGTGTTCTGTAAGGCTGAGCCTGTGTTTTAGTGAATGCATGTCTGTGTTCTGTAATGCTGAGCCTGTGTTTTAGTGAATGCATTTCTGTGTTCTGTAAGGCTGAGCCTGTGTTTTAGTGAATGCACGTCTGTGTTCTGTATTGCTGAGTCTGTGTTTTAGTGAATGCATTTCTGTGTTCTCTAATGCTGAGTCTGTGTTTTAGTGAATGCACGTCTGTGTTCTGTAAGGCTGAGCCTGTGTTTTAGTGAATGCACGTCTGTGTTCTGTATTGCTGAGTCTGTGTTTTAGTGAATGCATTTCTGTGTTCTCTAATGCTGAGTCTGTGTTTTAGTGAATGCACGTCTGTGTTCTGTAATGCTGAGTCTGTGTTTTAGTGAATGCACGTCTGTGTTCTGTAACGCTGAGTCTGTGTTTTAGTGAATGCATTTCTGTGTTCTGTAAGGCTGAGTCTGTGTTTTAGTGAATGCATGTCTGTGTTCTGTAAGGCTGAGCCTGTGTTTTAGTGAATGCATGTCTGTGTTCTGTAATGCTGAGCCTGTGTTTTAGTGAATGCATTTCTGTGTTCTGTAAGGCTGAGCCTGTGTTTTAGTGAATGCACGTCTGTGTTCTGTATTGCTGAGTCTGTGTTTTAGTGAATGCATTTCTGTGTTCTGTAATGCTGAGTCTGTGTTTTAGTGAATGCACGTCTGTGTTCTGTAATGCTGAGTCTGTGTTTTAGTGAATGTATGTCTGTGTTCTGTAACGCTGAGTCTGTGTTTTAGTGAATGCATGTCTGTGTTCTGTAAGGCTGAGTCTGTGTTTTAGTGAATGCATGTCTGTGTTCTGTAAGGCTGAGTCTGTGTTTTAGTGAATGCATGTCTGTGTTCTGTAAGGCTGAGTCTGTGTTTTAGTGAATGCATGTCTGTGTTCTGTAAGGCTGAGTCTGTGTTTTAGTGAATGCATGTCTGTGTTCTGTAATGCTGAGCCTGTGTTTTAGTGAATGCATGTCTGTGTTCTGTACGGCTGAGTCTGTGTTTTAGTGAATGCACGTCTGTGTTCTGTATTGCTGAGTCTGTGTTTTAGTGAATGCATTTCTGTGTTCTGTAATGCTGAGTCTGTGTTTTAGTGAATGCACGTCTGTGTTCTGTAATGCTGAGTCTGTTTTTTAGTGAATGCATGTCTGTGTTCTGTAACGCTGAGTCTGTGTTTTAGTGAATGCATTTCTGTGTTCTGTAAGGCTGAGTCTGTGTTTTAGTGAATGCATGTCTGTGTTCTGTAAGGCGGAGTCTGTGTTTTAGTGAATGCTTGTCTGTGTTCTGTAAGGCTGAGTCTGTGTTTTAGTGAATGCATGTCTGTGTTCTGTACGGCTGAGTCTGTGTTTTAGTGAATGCATGTCTGTGTTCTGTAATGCTGAGCCTGTGTTTTAGTGAATGCATTTCTGTGTTCTGTAAGGCTGAGCCTGTGTTTTAGTGAATGCACGTCTGTGTTCTGTATTGCTGAGTCTGTGTTTTAGTGAATGCATTTCTGTGTTCTATAATGCTGAGTCTGTGTTTTAGTGAATGCACGTCTGTGTTCTGTAAGGCTGAGCCTGTGTTTTAGTGAATGCATGTCTGTGTTCTGTAATGCTGAGTCTGTGTTTTAGTGAATGCATTTCTGTGTTCTGTAAGGCTGAGTCTGTGTTTTAGTGAATGCATGTCTGTGTTCTGTAACGCTGAGTCTGTGTTTTAGTGAATGCATTTCTGTGTTCTGTAAGGCTGAGTCTGTGTTTTAGTGAATGCATGTCTGTGTTCTGTAAGGCTGAGTCTGTGATTTAGTGAATGCATGTCTGTGTTCTGTAAGGCTGAGTCTGTGTTTTAGTGAATGCATGTCTGTGTTCTGTAATGCTCAGTCCGTGTTTTGGTGAATGCACGTCTGTGTTCTGTAATGCTGAGTCTGTGTTTTGGTGAATGCACGTCTGTGTTCTGTAATGCTGAGTCTGTGTTTTAGTGAATGCATTTCTGTGTTCTGTAATGCTGAGTCTTTTTTTTAGTAAATGCATGTCTGTGTTCTGTAATGCTGAGTCCGTGTTTTAGTGAATGCACTTCTGTGTTCTGTAATGCTGAGTCCGTGTTTTAGTAAATGCATGTCTGTGTTCTGTAATGCTGAGTCCGTGTTTTGGTGAATGCACGTCTGTGTTCTGTAATGCTGAGTCTGTGTTTTAGTGAATGCATGTCTGTGTTCTGTAATGCTGAGCCTGTGTTTTAGTGAATGCATTTCTGTGTTCTGTAAGGCTGAGCCTGTGTTTTAGTGAATGCACGTCTGTGTTCTGTATTGCTGAGTCTGTGTTTTAGTGAATGCATTTCTGTGTTCTATAATGCTGAGTCTGTGTTTTAGTGAATGCACGTCTGTGTTCTGTCAGGCTGAGCCTGTGTTTTAGTGAATGCATGTCTGTGTTCTGTAACGCTGAGTCTGTGTTTTAGTGAATGCGTTTCTGTGTTCTGTAAGGCTGAGTCTGTGTTTTAGTGAATGCATGTATGTGTTCTGTAATGCTGAGTCTGTGTTTTAGTGAATGCATTTCTGTGTTCTGTAAGGCTGAGTCTGTGTTTTAGTGAATGCATGTCTGTGTTCTGTAAGGCTGAGTCTGTGTTTTAGTGAATGCATGTCTGTGTTCTGTAAGGCTGAGTCTGTGTTTTAGTGAATGCATGTCTGTGTTCTGTAATGCTGAGTCCGTGTTTTGGTGAATGCACGTCTGTGTTCTGTAATGCTGAGTCTGTGTTTTGGTGAATGCACGTCTGTGTTCTGTAATGCTGAGTCTGTGTTTTAGTGAATGCATTTCTGTGTTCTGTAATGCTGAGTCCGTGTTTTAGTAAATGCACGTCTGTGTTCTGTAATGCTGAGTCTGTGTTTTAGTGAATGCATTTCTGTGTTCTGTAATGCTGAGTCTGTGTTTTAGTGAATGCACGTCTGTGTTCTGTAATGCTGAGTCTGTTTTTTAGTGAATGCATGTCTGTGTTCTGTAACGCTGAGTCTGTGTTTTAGTGAATGCATTTCTGTGTTCTGTAAGGCTGAGTCTGTGTTTTAGTGAATGCATTTCTGTGTTCTGTAAGGCGGAGTCTGTGTTTTAGTGAATGCTTGTCTGTGTTCTGTAAGGCTGAGTCTGTGTTTTAGTGAATGCATGTCTGTGTTCTGTACGGCTGAGTCTGTGTTTTAGTGAATGCATGTCTGTGTTCTGTAATGCTGAGCCTGTGTTTTAGTGAATGCATTTCTGTGTTCTGTAAGGCTGAGCCTGTGTTTTAGTGAATGCACGTCTGTGTTCTGTATTGCTGAGTCTGTGTTTTAGTGAATGCATTTCTGTGTTCTATAATGCTGAGTCTGTGTTTTAGTGAATGCACGTCTGTGTTCTGTAAGGCTGAGCCTGTGTTTTAGTGAATGCATGTCTGTGTTCTGTAATGCTGAGTCTGTGTTTTAGTGAATGCATTTCTGTGTTCTGTAAGGCTGAGTCTGTGTTTTAGTGAATGCATGTCTGTGTTCTGTAACGCTGAGTCTGTGTTTTAGTGAATGCCTTTCTGTGTTCTGTAAGGCTGAGTCTGTGTTTTAGTGAATGCATGTCTGTGTTCTGTAAGGCTGAGTCTGTGATTTAGTGAATGCATGTCTGTGTTCTGTAAGGCTGAGTCTGTGTTTTAGTGAATGCATGTCTGTGTTCTGTAATGCTGAGTCCGTGTTTTAGTGAATGCACTTCTGTGTTCTGTAATGCTGAGTCCGTGTTTTAGTAAATGCATGTCTGTGTTCTGTAATGCTGAGTCCGTGTTTTGGTGAATGCACGTCTGTGTTCTGTAATGCTGAGTCTGTGTTTTAGTGAATGCATGTCTGTGTTCTGTAATGCTGAGCCTGTGTTTTAGTGAATGCATTTCTGTGTTCTGTAAGGCTGAGCCTGTGTTTTAGTGAATGCACGTCTGTGTTCTGTATTGCTGAGTCTGTGTTTTAGTGAATGCATTTCTGTGTTCTATAATGCTGAGTCTGTGTTTTAGTGAATGCACGTCTGTGTTCTGTCAGGCTGAGCCTGTGTTTTAGTGAATGCATGTCTGTGTTCTGTAACGCTGAGTCTGTGTTTTAGTGAATGCGTTTCTGTGTTCTGTAAGGCTGAGTCTGTGTTTTAGTGAATGCATGTATGTGTTCTGTAATGCTGAGTCTGTGTTTTAGTGAATGCATTTCTGTGTTCTGTAAGGCTGAGTCTGTGTTTTAGTGAATGCATGTCTGTGTTCTGTAAGGCTGAGTCTGTGTTTTAGTGAATGCATGTCTGTGTTCTGTAAGGCTGAGTCTGTGTTTTAGTGAATGCATGTCTGTGTTCTGTAATGCTGAGTCCGTGTTTTGGTGAATGCACGTCTGTGTTCTGTAATGCTGAGTCTGTGTTTTGGTGAATGCACGTCTGTGTTCTGTAATGCTGAGTCTGTGTTTTAGTGAATGCATTTCTGTGTTCTGTAATGCTGAGTCCGTGTTTTAGTAAATGCACGTCTGTGTTCTGTAATGCTGAGTCCGTGTTTTAGTGAATGCACTTCTGTGTTCTGTAATGCTGAGTCCGTGTTTTAGTAAATGCATGTCTGTGTTCTGTAATGCTGAGTCCGTGTTTTGGTGAATGCACGTCTGTGTTCTGTAATGCTGAGTCTGTGTTTTAGTGAATGCATGTCTGTGTTCTGTAATGCTGAGTCTGTGTTTTAGTGAATGCATGTCTGTGTTCTGTAATGCTGAGTCTGTGTTTTAGTAAATGCATGTCTGTGTTCTGTAATGCTGAGTCTGTGTTTTAGTGAATGCACTTCTGTGTTCTGTAATGCTGAGTCCGTGTTTTAGTAAATGCATGTCTGTGTTCTGTAATGCTGAGTCCATGTTTTGGTGAATGCACGTCTGTGTTCTGTAATGCTGAGTCCGTGTTTTAGTGAATGCATGTCTGTGTTCTGTAATGCTGAGTCCGTGTTTTAGTGAATGCACTTCTGTGTTCTGTAATGCTGAGTCCGTGTTTTAGTAAATGCATGTCTGTGTTCTGTAATGCTGAGTCCGTGTTTTGGTGAATGCACGTCTGTGTTATGTAATGCTGAGTCTGTGTTTTAGTGAATGCATGTCTGTGTTCTGTAATGCTGAGTCTGTGTTTTGGTGCATGCACGTCTGTGTTCTGTATTGCTGAGTCTGTGTTTTAGTGAATGCATTTCTGTGTTCTGTAATGCTGAGTCTGTGTTTTAGTGAATGCACGTCTGTGTTCTGTAATGCTGAGTCTGTTTTTTAGTGAATGCATGTCTGTGTTCTGTAACGCTGAGTCTGTGTTTTAGTGAATCCATTTCTGTGTTCTGTAAGGCTGAGTCTGTGTTTTAGTGAATGCATGTCTGTGTTCTGTAAGGCTGAGTCTGTGTTTTAGTGAATGCTTGTCTGTGTTCTGTAAGGCTGAGTCTGTGTTTTAGTGAATGCATGTCTGTGTTCTGTACGGCTGAGTCTGTGTTTTAGTGAATGCATGTCTGTGTTCTGTAATGCTGAGCCTGTGTTTTAGTGAATGCATTTCTGTTTTCTGTAAGGCTGAGCCTGTGTTTTAGTGAATGCACGTCTGTGTTCTGTATTGCTGAGTCTGTGTTTTAGTGAATGCATTTCTGTGTTCTATAATGCTGAGTCTGTGTTTTAGTGAATGCACGTCTGTGTTCTGTAAGGCTGAGCCTGTGTTTTAGTTAATGCATGTCTGTGTTCTGTAACGCTGAGTCTGTGTTTTAGTGAATGCATTTCTGTGTTCTGTAAGGCTGAGTCTGTGTTTTAGTGAATGCATGTCTGTGTTCTGTAAGGCTGAGCCTGTGTTTTAGTGAATGCATGTCTGTGTTCTGTAATGCTGAGCCTGTGTTTTAGTGAATGCATTTCTGTGTTCTGTAAGGCTGAGCCTGTGTTTTAGTGAATGCACGTCTGTGTTCTGTATTGCTGAGTCTGTGCTTTAGTGAATGCATTTCTGTGTTCTGTAATGCTGAGTCTGTGTTTTAGGGAATGCACGTCTGTGTTCTGTAATGCTGAGTCTGTTTTTTAGTGAATGCATGTCTGTGTTCTGTAACGCTGAGTCTGTGTTTTAGTGAATGCATGTCTGTGTTCTGTAACGCTGAGTCTGTGTTTTAGTGAATACATTTCTGTGTTCTGTAATGCTGAGTCTGTGTTTTAGGGAATGCACGTCTGTGTTCTGTAATGCTGAGTCTGTTTTTTAGTGAATGCATGTTTGTGTTCTGTAAGGCTGAGCCTGTGTTTTAGTGAATGCATGTCTGTGTCTGTAAGTCTGTGTTTTAGTGAATGCATTTCTGTGTTCTGTAAGGCTGAGTCTTTGATTTAGTGAATGCATGTCTGTGGTCTGTAATGCTGAGTCTGTGTTTTAGTGAATGCATTTCTGTGTTCTGTAATGCTGAGTCTGTGTTTTAGTGAATGCATGTCTGTGTTCTGTAATGCTGAGTCTGTGTTTTAGTAAATGCATGTCTGTGTCCTGTAACGCTGAGTCTGTGTTTTAGTGAATGCATGTCTGTGTTCTGTAACGCTGAGTCTGTGTTTTAGTGAATGCATTTCTGTGTTCTGTAAGGCTGAGTCTGTGTTTTAGTGAATGCATGTCTGTGTCCTGTAAGGCTGAGTCTGTGTTTTAGTGAATGCATGTCTGTGTTCTGTAATGCTGAGTCGGTGTTTTAGTGAATGCACGTCTGTGTTCTGTAATGCTGAGTCTGTGTTTTAGTGAATGCACGTCTGTGTTCTGTAACGCTGAGTCTGTGTTTTAGTGAATGCATTTCTGTGTTCTGTAAGGCTGAGTCTGTGTTTTAGTGAATGTATGTCTGTGTTCTGTAAGGCTGAGCCTGTGTTTTAGTGAATGCATGTCTGTGTTCTGTAATGCTGAGCCTGTGTTTTAGTGAATGCATTTCTGTGTTCTGTAAGGCTGAGCCTGTGTTTTAGTGAATGCACGTCAGTGTTCTGTATTGCTGAGTCTGTGTTTTAGTGAATGCATTTCTGTGTTCTCTAATGCTGAGTCTGTGTTTTAGTGAATGCACGTCTGTGTTCTGTAATGCTGAGTCTGTGTTTTAGTGAATGCACGTCTGTGTTCTGTAACGCTGAGTCTGTGTTTTAGTGAATGCATTTCTGTGTTCTGTAAGGCTGAGTCTGTGTTTTAGTGAATGCATGTCTGTGTTCTGTAAGGCTGAGCCTGTGTTTTAGTGAATGCATGTCTGTGTTCTGTAATGCTGAGCCTGTGTTTTAGTGAATGCATTTCTGTGTTCTGTAAGGCTGAGCCTGTGTTTTAGTGAATGCACGTCTGTGTTCTGTATTGCTGAGTCTGTGTTTTAGTGAATGCATTTCTGTGTTCTGTAATGCTGAGTCTGTGTTTTAGTGAATGCACGTCTGTGTTCTGTAATGCTGAGTCTGTGTTTTAGTGAATGTATGTCTGTGTTCTGTAACGCTGAGTCTGTGTTTTAGTGAATGCATGTCTGTGTTCTGTAAGGCTGAGTCTGTGTTTTAGTGAATGCATGTCTGTGTTCTGTAAGGCTGAGTCTGTGTTTTAGTGAATGCATGTCTGTGTTCTGTAAGGCTGAGTCTGTGTTTTAGTGAATGCATGTCTGTGTTCTGTAAGGCTGAGTCTGTGTTTTAGTGAATGCATGTCTGTGTTCTGTAATGCTGAGCCTGTGTTTTAGTGAATGCATGTCTGTGTTCTGTACGGCTGAGTCTGTGTTTTAGTGAATGCACGTCTGTGTTCTGTATTGCTGAGTCTGTGTTTTAGTGAATGCATTTCTGTGTTCTGTAATGCTGAGTCTGTGTTTTAGTGAATGCACGTCTGTGTTCTGTAATGCTGAGTCTGTTTTTTAGTGAATGCATGTCTGTGTTCTGTAACACTGAGTCTGTGTTTTAGTGAATGCATTTCTGTGTTCTGTAAGGCTGAGTCTGTGTTTTAGTGAATGCATGTCTGTGTTCTGTAAGGCGGAGTCTGTGTTTTAGTGAATGCTTGTCTGTGTTCTGTAAGGCTGAGTCTGTGTTTTAGTGAATGCATGTCTGTGTTCTGTACGGCTGAGTCTGTGTTTTAGTGAATGCATGTCTGTGTTCTGTAATGCTGAGCCTGTGTTTTAGTGAATGCATTTCTGTGTTCTGTAACGCTGAGCCTGTGTTTTAGTGAATGCACGTCTGTGTTCTGTATTGCTGAGTCTGTGTTTTAGTGAATGCATTTCTGTGTTCTATAATGCTGAGTCTGTGTTTTAGTGAATGCACGTCTGTGTTCTGTAAGGCTGAGCCTGTGTTTTAGTGAATGCATGTCTGTGTTCTGTAATGCTGAGTCTGTGTTTTAGTGAATGCATTTCTGTGTTCTGTAAGGCTGAGTCTGTGTTTTAGTGAATGCATGTCTGTGTTCTGTAACGCTGAGTCTGTGTTTTAGTGAATGCATTTCTGTGTTCTGTAAGGCTGAGTCTGTGTTTTAGTGAATGCATGTCTGTGTTCTGTAAGGCTGAGTCTGTGATTTAGTGAATGCATGTCTGTGTTCTGTAAGGCTGAGTCTGTGTTTTAGTGAATGCATGTCTGTGTTCTGTAATGCTGAGTCCGTGTTTTGGTGAATGCACATCTGTGTTCTGTAATGCTGAGTCTGTGTTTTGGTGAATGCACGTCTGTGTTCTGTAATGCTGAGTCTGTGTTTTAGTGAATGCATTTCTGTGTTCTGTAATGCTGAGTCCGTGTTTTAGTAAATGCATGTCTGTGTTCTGTAATGCTGAGTCCGTGTTTTAGTGAATGCACTTCTGTGTTCTGTAATGCTGAGTCCGTGTTTTAGTAAATGCATGTCTGTGTTCTGTAATGCTGAGTCCGTGTTTTGGTGAATGCACGTCTGTGTTCTGTAATGCTGAGTCTGTGTTTTAGTGAATGCATGTCTGTGTTCTGTAATGCTGAGCCTGTGTTTTAGTGAATGCATTTCTGTGTTCTGTAAGGCTGAGCCTGTGTTTTAGTGAATGCACGTCTGTGTTCTGTATTGCTGAGTCTGTGTTTTAGTGAATGCATTTCTGTGTTCTATAATGCTGAGTCTGTGTTTTAGTGAATGCACGTCTGTGTTCTGTCAGGCTGAGCCTGTGTTTTAGTGAATGCATGTCTGTGTTCTGTAACGCTGAGTCTGTGTTTTAGTGAATGCGTTTCTGTGTTCTGTAAGGCTGAGTCTGTGTTTTAGTGAATGCATGTATGTGTTCTGTAATGCTGAGTCTGTGTTTTAGTGAATGCATTTCTGTGTTCTGTAAGGCTGAGTCTGTGTTTTAGTGAATGCATGTCTGTGTTCTGTAAGGCTGAGTCTGTGTTTTAGTGAATGCATGTCTGTGTTCTGTAATGCTGAGTCCATGTTTTGGTGAATGCACGTCTGTGTTCTGTAATGCTGAGTCTGTGTTTTAGTGAATGCATTTCTGTGTTCTGTAATGCTGAGTCCGTGTTTTAGTAAATGCACGTCTGTGTTCTGTAATGCTGAGTCCGTGTTTTAGTGAATGCACTTCTGTGTTCTGTAATGCTGAGTCCGTGTTTTAGTAAATGCATGTCTGTGTTCTGTAATGCTGAGTCCGTGTTTTGGTGAATGCACGTCTGTGTTCTGTAATGCTGAGTCTGTGTTTTAGTGAATGCATGGCTGTGTTCTGTAATGCTGAGTCTGTGTTTTAGTGAATGCATGTCTGTGTTCTGTAATGCTGAGTCTGTGTTTTAGTAAATGCATGTCTGTGTTCTGTAATGCTGAGTCTGTGTTTTAGTGAATGCACTTCTGTGTTCTGTAATGCTGAGTCCGTGTTTTAGTAAATGCATGTCTGTGTTCTGTAATGCTGAGTCCATGTTTTGGTGAATGCACGTCTGTGTTCTGTAATGCTGAGTCCGTGTTTTAGTGAATGCATGTCTGTGTTCTGTAATGCTGAGTCCGTGTTTTAGTGAATGCACTTCTGTGTTCTGTAATGCTGAGTCCGTGTTTTAGTAAATGCATGTCTGTGTTCTGTAATGCTGAGTCCGTGTTTTGGTGAATGCACGTCTGTGTTATGTAATGCTGAGTCTGTGTTTTAGTGAATGCATGTCTGTGTTCTGTAATGCTGAGTCTGTGTTTTGGTGAATGCACGTCTGTGTTCTGTATTGCTGAGTCTGTGTTTTAGTGAATGCATTTCTGTGTTCTGTAATGCTGAGTCTGTGTTTTAGTGAATGCACGTCTGTGTTCTGTAATGCTGAGTCTGTTTTTTAGTGAATGCATGTCTGTGTTCTGTAACGCTGAGTCTGTGTTTTAGTGAATCCATTTCTGTGTTCTGTAAGGCTGAGTCTGTGTTTTAGTGAATGCATGTCTGTGTTCTGTAAGGCTGAGTCTGTGTTTTAGTGAATGCTTGTCTGTGTTCTGTAAGGCTGAGTCTGTGTTTTAGTGAATGCATGTCTGTGTTCTGTACGGCTGAGTCTGTGTTTTAGTGAATGCATGTCTGTGTTCTGTAATGCTGAGCCTGTGTTTTAGTGAATGCATTTCTGTTTTCTGTAAGGCTGAGCCTGTGTTTTAGTGAATGCACGTCTGTGTTCTGTATTGCTGAGTCTGTGTTTTAGTGAATGCATTTCTGTGTTCTATAATGCTGAGTTTGTGTTTTAGTGAATGCACGTCTGTGTTCTGTAAGGCTGAGCCTGTGTTTTAGTTAATGCATGTCTGTGTTCTGTAACGCTGAGTCTGTGTTTTAGTGAATGCATTTCTGTGTTCTGTAAGGCTGAGTCTGTGTTTTAGTGAATGCATGTCTGTGTTCTGTAAGGCTGAGCCTGTGTTTTAGTGAATGCATGTCTGTGTTCTGTAATGCTGAGCCTGTGTTTTAGTGAATGCATTTCTGTGTTCTGTAAGGCTGAGCCTGTGTTTTAGTGAATGCACGTCTGTGTTCTGTATTGCTGAGTCTGTGTTTTAGTGAATGCATTTCTGTGTTCTGTAATGCTGAGTCTGTTTTTTAGTGAATGCATGTCTGTGTTCTGTAACGCTGAGTCTGTGTTTTAGTGAATGCATGTCTGTGTTCTGTAACGCTGAGTCTGTGTTTTAGTGAATACATTTCTGTGTTCTGTAATGCTGAGTCTGTGTTTTAGGGAATGCACGTCTGTGTTCTGTAATGCTGAGTCTGTTTTTTAGTGAATGCATGTTTGTGTTCTGTAAGGCTGAGCCTGTGTTTTAGTGAATGCATGTCTGTGTCTGTAAGTCTGTGTTTTAGTGAATGCATTTCTGTGTTCTGTAAGGCTGAGTCTTTGATTTAGTGAATGCAAGTCTGTGGTCTGTAATGCTGAGTCTGTGTTTTAGTGAATGCATTTCTGTGTTCTGTAATGCTGAGTCTGTGTTTTAGTGAATGCATGTCTGTGTTCTGTAATGCTGAGTCTGTGTTTTAGTAAATGCATGTCTGTGTCCTGTAACGCTGAGTCTGTGTTTTAGTGAATGCATGTCTGTGTTCTGTAACGCTGAGTCTGTGTTTTAGTGAATGCATTTCTGTGTTCTGTAAGGCTGAGTCTGTGTTTTAGTGAATGCATGTCTGTGTCCTGTAAGGCTGAGTCTGTGTTTTAGTGAATGCATGTCTGTGTTCTGTAATGCTGAGTCTGTGTTTTAGTGAATGCACGTCTGTGTTCTGTAATGCTGAGTCTGTGTTTTAGTGAATGCACGTCTGTGTTCTGTAACGCTGAGTCTGTGTTTTAGTGAATGCATTTCTGTGTTCTGTAAGGCTGAGTCTGTGTTTTAGTGAATGTATGTCTGTGTTCTGTAAGGCTGAGCCTGTGTTTTAGTGAATGCATGTCTGTGTTCTGTAATGCTGAGCCTGTGTTTTAGTGAATGCATTTCTGTGTTCTGTAAGGCTGAGCCTGTGTTTTAGTGAATGCACGTCAGTGTTCTGTATTGCTGAGTCTGTGTTTTAGTGAATGCATTTCTGTGTTCTCTAATGCTGAGTCTGTGTTTTAGTGAATGCACGTCTGTGTTCTGTAATGCTGAGTCTGTGTTTTAGTGAATGCACGTCTGTGTTCTGTAACGCTGAGTCTGTGTTTTAGTGAATGCATTTCTGTGTTCTGTAAGGCTGAGTCTGTGTTTTAGTGAATGCATGTCTGTGTTCTGTAAGGCTGAGCCTGTGTTTTAGTGAATGCATGTCTGTGTTCTGTAATGCTGAGCCTGTGTTTTAGTGAATGCATTTCTGTGTTCTGTAAGGCTGAGCCTGTGTTTTAGTGAATGCACGTCTGTGTTCTGTATTGCTGAGTCTGTGTTTTAGTGAATGCATTTCTGTGTTCTGTAATGCTGAGTCTGTGTTTTAGTGAATGCACGTCTGTGTTCTGTAATGCTGAGTCTGTGTTTTAGTGAATGTATGTCTGTGTTCTGTAACGCTGAGTCTGTGTTTTAGTGAATGCATGTCTGTGTTCTGTAAGGCTGAGTCTGTGTTTTAGTGAATGCATGTCTGTGTTCTGTAAGGCTGAGTCTGTGTTTTAGTGAATGCATGTCTGTGTTCTGTAAGGCTGAGTCTGTGTTTTAGTGAATGCATGTCTGTGTTCTGTAAGGCTGAGTCTGTGTTTTAGTGAATGCATGTCTGTGTTCTGTAATGCTGAGCCTGTGTTTTAGTGAATGCATGTCTGTGTTCTGTACGGCTGAGTCTGTGTTTTAGTGAATGCACGTCTGTGTTCTGTATTGCTGAGTCTGTGTTTTAATGAATGCATTTCTGTGTTCTGTAATGCTGAGTCTGTGTTTTAGTGAATGCACGTCTGTGTTCTGTAATGCTGAGTCTGTTTTTTAGTGAATGCATGTCTGTGTTCTGTAACACTGAGTCTGTGTTTTAGTGAATGCATTTCTGTGTTCTGTAAGGCTGAGTCTGTGTTTTAGTGAATGCATGTCTGTGTTCTGTAAGGCGGAGTCTGTGTTTTAGTGAATGCTTGTCTGTGTTCTGTAAGGCTGAGTCTGTGTTTTAGTGAATGCATGTCTGTGTTCTGTACGGCTGAGTCTGTGTTTTAGTGAATGCATGTCTGTGTTCTGTAATGCTGAGCCTGTGTTTTAGTGAATGCATTTCTGTGTTCTGTAACGCTGAGCCTGTGTTTTAGTGAATGCACGTCTGTGTTCTGTATTGCTGAGTCTGTGTTTTAGTGAATGCATTTCTGTGTTCTATAATGCTGAGTCTGTGTTTTAGTGAATGCACGTCTGTGTTCTGTAAGGCTGAGCCTGTGTTTTAGTGAATGCATGTCTGTGTTCTGTAATGCTGAGTCTGTGTTTTAGTGAATGCATTTCTGTGTTCTGTAAGGCTGAGTCTGTGTTTTAGTGAATGCATGTCTGTGTTCTGTAACGCTGAGTCTGTGTTTTAGTGAATGCATTTCTGTGTTCTGTAAGGCTGAGTCTGTGTTTTAGTGAATGCATGTCTGTGTTCTGTAAGGCTGAGTCTGTGATTTAGTGAATGCATGTCTGTGTTCTGTAAGGCTGAGTCTGTGTTTTAGTGAATGCATGTCTGTGTTCTGTAATGCTGAGTCCGTGTTTTGGTGAATGCACGTCTGTGTTCTGTAATGCTGAGTCTGTGTTTTGGTGAATGCACGTCTGTGTTCTGTAATGCTGAGTCTGTGTTTTAGTGAATGCATTTCTGTGTTCTGTAATGCTGAGTCCGTGTTTTAGTAAATGCATGTCTGTGTTCTGTAATGCTGAGTCCGTGTTTTAGTGAATGCACTTCTGTGTTCTGTAATGCTGAGTCCGTGTTTTAGTAAATGCATGTCTGTGTTCTGTAATGCTGAGTCCGTGTTTTGGTGAATGCACGTCTGTGTTCTGTAATGCTGAGTCTGTGTTTTAGTGAATGCATGTCTGTGTTCTGTAATGCTGAGCCTGTGTTTTAGTGAATGCATTTCTGTGTTCTGTAAGGCTGAGCCTGTGTTTTAGTGAATGCACGTCTGTGTTCTGTATTGCTGAGTCTGTGTTTTAGTGAATGCATTTCTGTGTTCTATAATGCTGAGTCTGTGTTTTAGTGAATGCACGTCTGTGTTCTGTCAGGCTGAGCCTGTGTTTTAGTGAATGCATGTCTGTGTTCTGTAACGCTGAGTCTGTGTTTTAGTGAATGCGTTTCTGTGTTCTGTAAGGCTGAGTCTGTGTTTTAGTGAATGCATGTATGTGTTCTGTAATGCTGAGTCTGTGTTTTAGTGAATGCATTTCTGTGTTCTGTAAGGCTGAGTCTGTGTTTTAGTGAATGCATGTCTGTGTTCTGTAAGGCTGAGTCTGTGTTTTAGTGAATGCATGTCTGTGTTCTGTAATGCTGAGTCCATGTTTTGGTGAATGCACGTCTGTGTTCTGTAATGCTGAGTCTGTGTTTTGGTGAATGCACGTCTGTGTTCTGTAATGCTGAGTCCGTGTTTTAGTAAATGCACGTCTGTGTCCTGTAATGCTGAGTCCGTGTTTTAGTGAATGCACTTCTGTGTTCTGTAATGCTGAGTCCGTGTTTTAGTAAATGCATGTCTGTGTTCTGTAATGCTGAGTCCGTGTTTTGGTGAATGCACGTCTGTGTTCTGTAATGCTGAGTCTGTGTTTTAGTGAATGCATGTCTGTGTTCTGTAATGCTGAGTCTGTGTTTTAGTGAATGCATGTCTGTGTTCTGTAATGCTGAGTCTGTGTTTTAGTAAATGCATGTCTGTGTTCTGTAATGCTGAGTCTGTGTTTTAGTGAATGCACTTCTGTGTTCTGTAATGCTGAGTCCGTGTTTTAGTAAATGCATGTCTGTGTTCTGTAATGCTGAGTCCATGTTTTGGTGAATGCACGTCTGTGTTCTGTAATGCTGAGTCTGTGTTTTAGTGAATGCATGTCTGTGTTCTGTAATGCTGAGTCCGTGTTTTAGTGAATGCACTTCTGTGTTCTGTAATGCTGAGTCCGTGTTTTAGTAAATGCATGTCTGTGTTCTGTAATGCTGAGTCCGTGTTTTGGTGAATGCACGTCTGTGTTCTGTAATGCTGAGTCTGTGTTTTAGTGAATGCATGTCTGTGTTCTGTAATGCTGAGTCTGTGTTTTGGTGAATGCACGTCTGTGTTCTGTATTGCTGAGTCTGTGTTTTAGTGAATGCATTTCTGTGTTCTGTAATGCTGAGTCTGTGTTTTAGTGAATGCACGTCTGTGTTCTGTAATGCTGAGTCTGTTTTTTAGTGAATGCATGTCTGTGTTCTGTAACGCTGAGTCTGTGTTTTAGTGAATCCATTTCTGTGTTCTGTAAGGCTGAGTCTGTGTTTTAGTGAATGCATGTCTGTGTTCTGTAAGGCTGAGTCTGTGTTTTAGTGAATGCTTGTCTGTGTTCTCTAAGGCTGAGTCTGTGTTTTAGTGAATGCATGTCTGTGTTCTGTACGGCTGAGTCTGTGTTTTAGTGAATGCATGTCTGTGTTCTGTAATGCTGAGCCTGTGTTTTAGTGAATGCATTTCTGTGTTCTGTAAGGCTGAGCCTGTGTTTTAGTGAATGCACGTCTGTGTTCTGTATTGCTGAGTCTGTGTTTTAGTGAATGCATTTCTGTGTTCTATAATGCTGAGTCTGTGTTTTAGTGAATGCACGTCTGTGTTCTGTAAGGCTGAGCCTGTGTTTTAGTTAATGCATGTCTGTGTTCTGTAACGCTGAGTCTGTGTTTTAGTGAATGCATTTCTGTGTTCTGTAAGGCTGAGTCTGTGTTTTAGTGAATGCATGTCTGTGTTCTGTAAGGCTGAGCCTGTGTTTTAGTGAATGCATGTCTGTGTTCTGTAATGCTGAGCCTGTGTTTTAGTGAATGCATTTCTGTGTTCTGTAAGGCTGAGCCTGTGTTTTAGTGAATGCACGTCTGTGTTCTGTATTGCTGAGTCTGTGTTTTAGTGAATGCATTTCTGTGTTCTGTAATGCTGAGCCTGTGTTTTAGTGAATGCACGTCTGTGTTCTGTAATGCTGAGTCTGTGTTTTAGTGAATGTATGTCTGTGTTCTGTAACGCTGAGTCTGTGTTTTAGTGAATGCATGTCTGTGTTCTGTAAGGCTGAGTCTGTGTTTTAGTGAATGCATGTCTGTGTTCTGTAAGGCTGAGTCTGTGTTTTAGTGAATGCATGTCTGTGTTCTGTAAGGCTGAGTCTGTGTTTTAGTGAATGCATGTCTGTGTTCTGTAAGGCTGAGTCTGTGTTTTAGTGAATGCATGTCTGTGTTCTGTAAGGCTGAGTCTGTGTTTTAGTGAATGCATGTCTGTGTTCTGTAAGGCTGAGTCTGTGTTTTAGTGAATGCATGTCTGTGTTCTGTAATGCTGAGCCTGTGTTTTAGTGAATGCATTTCTGTGTTCTGTAAGGCTGAGCCTGTGTTTTAGTGAATGCACGTCTGTGTTCTGTATTGCTGAGTCTGTGTTTTAGTGAATGCATTTCTGTGTTCTGTAATGCTGAGTCTGTGTTTTAGGGAATGCACGTCTGTGTTCTGTAATGCTGAGTCTGTTTTTTAGTGAATGCATGTCTGTGTTCTGTAACGCTGAGTCTGTGTTTTAGTGAATGCACTTCTGTGTTCTGTAAGGCTGAGTCTGTGTTTTAGTGAATGCATGACTGTGTTCTGTAAGGCTGAGTCTGTGTTTTAGTGAATGCTTGTCTGTGTTCTGTAAGGCTGAGTCTGTGTTTTAGTGAATGCATGTCTGTGTTCTGTACGGCTGAGTCTGTGTTTTAGTGAATGCATGTCTGTGTTCTGTAATGCTGAGCCTGTGTTTTAGTGAATGCATTTCTGTGTTCTGTAAGGCTGAGCCTGTGTTTTAGTGAATGCACGTCTGTGTTCTGTATTGCTGAGTCTGTGTTTTAGTGAATGCATTTCTGTGTTCTATAATGCTGAGTCTGTGTTTTAGTGAATGCACATCTGTGTTCTGTAAGGCTGAGCCTGTGTTTTAGTGAATGCATGTCTGTGTTCTGTAACGCTGAGTCTGTGTTTTAGTGAATGCACTTCTGTGTTCTGTAAGGCTGAGTCTGTGTTTTAGTGAATGCATGTCTGTGTTCTGTAACGCTGAGTCTGTGTTTTAGTGAATGCATTTCTGTGTTCTGTAAGGCTGAGTTTGTGTTTTAGTGAATGCATGTCTGTGTTCTGTAAGGCTGAGTCTGTGTTTTAGTGAATGCATGTCTGTGTTCTGTAAGGCTGAGTCTGTGTTTTAGTGAATGCATGTCTGTGTTCTGTAATGCTGAGTCCGTGTTTTGGTGAATGCACGTCTGTGTTCTGTAATGCTGAGTCCGTGTTTTGGTGAATGCACGTCTGTGTTCTGTAATGCTGAGTCTGTGTTTTAGTGAATGCATTTCTGTGTTCTGTAATGCTGAGTCCGTGTTTTAGTAAATGCATGTCTGTGTTCTGTAATGCTGAGTCCGTGTTTTAGTGAATGCACTTCTGTGTTCTGTAATGCTGAGTCCGTGTTTTGGTAAATGCATGTCTGTGTTCTGTAATGCTGAGTCTGTGTTTTGGTGAATGCACGTCTGTGTTCTGTAATGCTGAGTCTGTGTTTTAGTGAATGCACATCTGTGTTCTGTAATGCTGAGCCTGTGTTTTAGTGAATGCATTTCTGTGTTCTGTAAGGCTGAGCCTGTGTTTTAGTGAATGCACGTCTGTGTTCTGTATTGCTGAGTCTGTGTTTTAGTGAATGCATTTCTGTGTTCTATAATGCTGAGTCTGTGTTTTAGTGAATGCACGTCTGTGTTCTGTAAGGCTGAGCCTGTGTTTTAGTGAATGCATGTCTGTGTTCTGTAACGCTGAGTCTGTGTTTTAGTGAATGCATTTCTGTGTTCTGTAAGGCTGAGTCTGTGTTTTAGTGAATGCATGTCTGTGTTCTGTAACGCTGAGTCTGTGTTTTAGTGAATGCATTTCTGTGTTCTGTAAGGCTGAGTCTGTGTTTTAGTGAATGCATTTCTGTGTTCTGTAAGGCTGAGTCTGTGTTTTAGTGAATGCATGTCTGTGTTCTGTAAGGCTGAGTCTGTGTTTTAGTGAATGCATGTCTGTGTTCTGTAAGGCTGAGTCTGTGTTTTAGTGAATGCTTGTCTGTGTTCTGTAAGGCTGAGTCTGTGTTTTAGTGAATGCATGTCTGTGTTCTGTACGGCTGAGTCTGTGTTTTAGTGAATGCATGTCTGTGTTCTGTAATGCTGAGCCTGTGTTTTAGTGAATGCATTTCTGTGTTCTGTAAGGCTGAGCCTGTGTTTTAGTGAATGCACGTCTGTGTTCTGTATTGCTGAGTCTGTGTTTTAGTGAATGCATTTCTGTGTTCTATAATGCTGAGTCTGTGTTTTAGTGAATGCACGTCTGTGTTCTGTAAGGCTGAGCCTGTGTTTTAGTTAATGCATGTCTGTGTTCTGTAACGCTGAGTCTGTGTTTTAGTGAATGCATTTCTGTGTTCTGTAAGGCTGAGTCTGTGTTTTGGTGAATGCACGTCTGTGTTCTGTAATGCTGAGTCTGTGTTTTAGTGAATGCACATCTGTGTTCTGTAATGCTGAGCCTGTGTTTTAGTGAATGCATTTCTGTGTTCTGTAAGGCTGAGCCTGTGTTTTAGTGAATGCACGTCTGTGTTCTGTATTGCTGAGTCTGTGTTTTAGTGAATGCATGTCTGTGTTCTGTACGGCTGAGTCTGTGTTTTAGTGAATGCATGTCTGTGTTCTGTAATGCTGAGCCTGTGTTTTAGTGAATGCATTTCTGTGTTCTGTAAGGCTGAGCCTGTGTTTTAGTGAATGCACGTCTGTGTTCTGTATTGCTGAGTCTGTGTTTTAGTGAATGCATTTCTGTGTTCTATAATGCTGAGTCTGTGTTTTAGTGAATGCACATCTGTGTTCTGTAAGGCTGAGCCTGTGTTTTAGTGAATGCATGTCTGTGTTCTGTAACGCTGAGTCTGTGTTTTAGTGAATGCACTTCTGTGTTCTGTAAGGCTGAGTCTGTGTTTTAGTGAATGCATGTCTGTGTTCTGTAACGCTGAGTCTGTGTTTTAGTGAATGCATTTCTGTGTTCTGTAAGGCTGAGTTTGTGTTTTAGTGAATGCATGTCTGTGTTCTGTAAGGCTGAGTCTGTGTTTTAGTGAATGCATGTCTGTGTTCTGTAAGGCTGAGTCTGTGTTTTAGTGAATGCATGTCTGTGTTCTGTAATGCTGAGTCCGTGTTTTGGTGAATGCACGTCTGTGTTCTGTAATGCTGAGTCCGTGTTTTGGTGAATGCACGTCTGTGTTCTGTAATGCTGAGTCTGTGTTTTAGTGAATGCATTTCTGTGTTCTGTAATGCTGAGTCCGTGTTTTAGTAAATGCATGTCTGTGTTCTGTAATGCTGAGTCCGTGTTTTAGTGAATGCACTTCTGTGTTCTGTAATGCTGAGTCCGTGTTTTGGTAAATGCATGTCTGTGTTCTGTAATGCTGAGTCTGTGTTTTGGTGAATGCACGTCTGTGTTCTGTAATGCTGAGTCTGTGTTTTAGTGAATGCACATCTGTGTTCTGTAATGCTGAGCCTGTGTTTTAGTGAATGCATTTCTGTGTTCTGTAAGGCTGAGCCTGTGTTTTAGTGAATGCACGTCTGTGTTCTGTATTGCTGAGTCTGTGTTTTAGTGAATGCATTTCTGTGTTCTATAATGCTGAGTCTGTGTTTTAGTGAATGCACGTCTGTGTTCTGTAAGGCTGAGCCTGTGTTTTAGTGAATGCATGTCTGTGTTCTGTAACGCTGAGTCTGTGTTTTAGTGAATGCATTTCTGTGTTCTGTAAGGCTGAGTCTGTGTTTTAGTGAATGCATGTCTGTGTTCTGTAACGCTGAGTCTGTGTTTTAGTGAATGCATTTCTGTGTTCTGTAAGGCTGAGTCTGTGTTTTAGTGAATGCATTTCTGTGTTCTGTAAGGCTGAGTCTGTGTTTTAGTGAATGCATGTCTGTGTTCTGTAAGGCTGAGTCTGTGTTTTAGTGAATGCATGTCTGTGTTCTGTAAGGCTGAGTCTGTGTTTTAGTGAATGCTTGTCTGTGTTCTGTAAGGCTGAGTCTGTGTTTTAGTGAATGCATGTCTGTGTTCTGTACGGCTGAGTCTGTGTTTTAGTGAATGCATGTCTGTGTTCTGTAATGCTGAGCCTGTGTTTTAGTGAATGCATTTCTGTGTTCTGTAAGGCTGAGCCTGTGTTTTAGTGAATGCACGTCTGTGTTCTGTATTGCTGAGTCTGTGTTTTAGTGAATGCATTTCTGTGTTCTATAATGCTGAGTCTGTGTTTTAGTGAATGCACGTCTGTGTTCTGTAAGGCTGAGCCTGTGTTTTAGTTAATGCATGTCTGTGTTCTGTAACGCTGAGTCTGTGTTTTAGTGAATGCATTTCTGTGTTCTGTAAGGCTGAGTCTGTGTTTTAGTGAATGCATGTCTGTGTTCTGTAAGGCTGAGCCTGTGTTTTAGTGAATGCATGTCTGTGTTCTGTAATGCTGAGCCTGTGTTTTAGTGAATGCATTTCTGTGTTCTGTAAGGCTGAGCCTGTGTTTTAGTGAATGCACGTCTGTGTTCTGTATTGCTGAGTCTGTGTTTTAGTGAATGCATTTCTGTGTTCTGTAATGCTGAGCCTGTGTTTTAGTGAATGCACGTCTGTGTTCTGTAATGCTGAGTCTGTGTTTTAGTGAATGTATGTCTGTGTTCTGTAACGCTGAGTCTGTGTTTTAGTGAATGCATGTCTGTGTTCTGTAAGGCTGAGTCTGTGTTTTAGTGAATGCATGTCTGTGTTCTGTAAGGCTGAGTCTGTGTTTTAGTGAATGCATGTCTGTGTTCTGTAAGGCTGAGTCTGTGTTTTAGTGAATGCATGTCTGTGTTCTGTAAGGCTGAGTCTGTGTTTTAGTGAATGCATGTCTGTGTTCTGTAAGGCTGAGTCTGTGTTTTAGTGAATGCATGTCTGTGTTCTGTAAGGCTGAGTCTGTGTTTTAGTGAATGCATGTCTGTGTTCTGTAATGCTGAGCCTGTGTTTTAGTGAATGCATTTCTGTGTTCTGTAAGGCTGAGCCTGTGTTTTAGTAAATGCACGTCTGTGTTCTGTATTGCTGAGTCTGTGTTTTAGTGAATGCATTTCTGTGTTCTGTAATGCTGAGTCTGTGTTTTAGGGAATGCACGTCTGTGTTCTGTAATGCTGAGTCTGTTTTTTAGTGAATGCATGTCTGTGTTCTGTAACGCTGAGTCTGTGTTTTAGTGAATGCATTTCTGTGTTCTGTAAGGCTGAGTCTGTGTTTTAGTGAATGCATGACTGTGTTCTGTAAGGCTGAGTCTGTGTTTTAGTGAATGCTTGTCTGTGTTCTGTAAGGCTGAGTCTGTGTTTTAGTGAATGCATGTCTGTGTTCTGTACGGCTGAGTCTGTGTTTTAGTGAATGCATGTCTGTGTTCTGTAATGCTGAGCCTGTGTTTTAGTGAATGCATTTCTGTGTTCTGTAAGGCTGAGCCTGTGTTTTAGTGAATGCACGTCTGTGTTCTGTATTGCTGAGTCTGTGTTTTAGTGAATGCATTTCTGTGTTCTATAATGCTGAGTCTGTGTTTTAGTGAATGCACGTCTGTGTTCTGTAAGGCTGAGCCTGTGTTTTAGTGAATGCATGTCTGTGTTCTGTAATGCTGAGTCTGTGTTTTAGTGAATGCACTTCTGTGTTCTGTAAGGCTGAGTCTGTGTTTTAGTGAATGCATGTCTGTGTTCTGTAACGCTGAGTCTGTGTTTTAGTGAATGCATTTCTGTGTTCTGTAAGGCTGAGTTTGTGTTTTAGTGAATGCATGTCTGTGTTCTGTAAGGCTGAGTCTGTGTTTTAGTGAATGCATGTCTGTGTTCTGTAAGGCTGAGTCTGTGTTTTAGTGAATGCATGTCTGTGTTCTGTAATGCTGAGTCCGTGTTTTGGTGAATGCACGTCTGTGTTCTGTAATGCTGAGTCCGTGTTTTGGTGAATGCACGTCTGTGTTCTGTAATGCTGAGTCTGTGTTTTAGTGAATGCATTTCTGTGTTCTGTAATGCTGAGTCCGTGTTTTAGTAAATGCATGTCTGTGTTCTGTAATGCTGAGTCCGTGTTTTAGTGAATGCACTTCTGTGTTCTGTAATGCTGAGTCCGTGTTTTGGTAAATGCATGTCTGTGTTCTGTAATGCTGAGTCTGTGTTTTGGTGAATGCACGTCTGTGTTCTGTAATGCTGAGTCTGTGTTTTAGTGAATGCACGTCTGTGTTCTGTAATGCTGAGCCTGTGTTTTAGTGAATGCATTTCTGTGTTCTGTAAGGCTGAGCCTGTGTTTTAGTGAATGCACGTCTGTGTTCTGTATTGCTGAGTCTGTGTTTTAGTGAATGCATTTCTGTGTTCTATAATGCTGAGTCTGTGTTTTAGTGAATGCACGTCTGTGTTCTGTAAGGCTGAGCCTGTGTTTTAGTGAATGCATGTCTGTGTTCTGTAACGCTGAGTCTGTGTTTTAGTGAATGCATTTCTGTGTTCTGTAAGGCTGAGTCTGTGTTTTAGTGAATGCATGTCTGTGTTCTGTAACGCTGAGTCTGTGTTTTAGTGAATGCATTTCTGTGTTCTGTAAGGCTGAGTCTGTGTTTTGGTGAATGCATGTCTGTGTTCTGTAAGGCTGAGTCTGTGTTTTAGTGAATGCATGTCTGTGTTCTGTAAGGCTGAGTCTGTGTTTTAGTGAATGCATGTCTGTGTTCTGTAATGCTGAGTCAGTGTTTTGGTGAATGCACGTCTGTGTTCTGTAATGCTGAGTCTGTGTTTTGGTGAATGCACGTCTGTGTTCTGTAATGCTGAGTCTGTGTTTTAGTGAATGCATGTCTGTGTTCTGTAATGCTGAGTCCGTGTTTTGGTAAATGCATGTCTGTGTTCTGTAATGCTGAGTCCGTGTTTTAGTGAATGCACTTCTGTGTTCTGTAATGCTGAGTCCGTGTTTTAGTAAATGCATGTCTGTGTTCTGTAATGCTGAGTCCGTGTTTTGGTGAATGCACGTCTGTGTTCTGTAATGCTGAGTCCGTGTTTTAGTAAATGCATGTCTGTGTTCTGTAATGCTGAGTCCGTGTTTTGGTGAATGCACGTCTGTGTTCTGTAATGCTGAGTCCGTGTTTTAGTGAATGCATGTCTGTGTTCTGTAATGCTGAGTCCGTGTTTTAGTGAATGCACTTCTGTGTTCTGTAATGCTGAGTCCGTGTTTTAGTAAATGCACGTCTGTGTTCTGTAATGCTGAGTCCGTGTTTTAGTGAATGCACTTCTGTGTTCTGTAATGCTGAGTCCGTGTTTTAGTAAATGCATGTCTGTGTTCTGTAATGCTGAGTCCGTGTTTTGGTGAATGCACGTCTGTGTTCTGTAATGCTGAGTCCGTGTTTTAGTAAATGCATGTCTGTGTTCTGTAATGCTGAGTCCATGTTTTGGTGAATGCACGTCTGTGTTCTGTAATGCTGAGTCCGTGTTTTAGTGAATGCATGTCTGTGTTCTGTAATGCTGAGTCTGTGTTTTAGTGAATGCACTTCTGTGTTCTGTAATGCTGAGTCCGTGTTTTAGTAAATGCACGTCTGTGTTCTGTAATGCTGAGTCCGTGTTTTAGTGAATGCACTTCTGTGTTCTGTAATGCTGAGTCCGTGTTTTAGTAAATGCATGTCTGTGTTCTGTAATGCTGAGTCCGTGTTTTGGTGAATGCACGTCTGTGTTCTGTAATGCTGAGTCTGTGTTTTAGTGAATGCATGTCTGTGTTCTGTAATGCTGAGTCTGTGTTTTAGTGAATGCATGTCTGTGTTCTGTAATGCTGAGTCTGTGTTTTAGTAAATGCATGTCTGTGTTCTGTAATGCTGAGTCTGTGTTTTAGTGAATGCACTTCTGTGTTCTGTAATGCTGAGTCCGTGTTTTAGTAAATGCATGTCTGTGTTCTGTAATGCTGAGTCCATGTTTTGGTGAATGCACGTCTGTGTTCTGTAATGCTGAGTCTGTGTTTTAGTGAATGCATGTCTGTGTTCTGTAATGCTGAGTCCGTGTTTTAGTGAATGCACTTCTGTGTTCTGTAATGCTGAGTCCGTGTTTTAGTAAATGCATGTCTGTGTTCTGTAATGCTGAGTCCGTGTTTTGGTGAATGCACGTCTGTGTTCTGTAATGCTGAGTCTGTGTTTTAGTGAATGCATGTCTGTGTTCTGTAATGCTGAGTCTGTGTTTTGGTGAATGCACGTCTGTGTTCTGTATTGCTGAGTCTGTGTTTTAGTGAATGCATTTCTGTGTTCTGTAATGCTGAGTCTGTGTTTTAGTGAATGCACGTCTGTGTTCTGTAATGCTGAGTCTGTTTTTTAGTGAATGCATGTCTGTGTTCTGTAACGCTGAGTCTGTGTTTTAGTGAATCCATTTCTGTGTTCTGTAAGGCTGAGTCTGTGTTTTAGTGAATGCATGTCTGTGTTCTGTAAGGCTGAGTCTGTGTTTTAGTGAATGCTTGTCTGTGTTCTGTAAGGCTGAGTCTGTGTTTTAGTGAATGCATGTCTGTGTTCTGTACGGCTGAGTCTGTGTTTTAGTGAATGCATGTCTGTGTTCTGTAATGCTGAGCCTGTGTTTTAGTGAATGCATTTCTGTGTTCTGTAAGGCTGAGCCTGTGTTTTAGTGAATGCACGTCTGTGTTCTGTATTGCTGAGTCTGTGTTTTAGTGAATGCATTTCTGTGTTCTAAAATGCTGAGTCTGTGTTTTAGTGAATGCACGTCTGTGTTCTGTAAGGCTGAGCCTGTGTTTTAGTTAATGCATGTCTGTGTTCTGTAACGCTGAGTCTGTGTTTTAGTGAATGCATTTCTGTGTTCTGTAAGGCTGAGTCTGTGTTTTAGTGAATGCATGTCTGTGTTCTGTAAGGCTGAGCCTGTGTTTTAGTGAATGCATGTCTGTGTTCTGTAATGCTGAGCCTGTGTTTTAGTGAATGCATTTCTGTGTTCTGTAAGGCTGAGCCTGTGTTTTAGTGAATGCACGTCTGTGTTCTGTATTGCTGAGTCTGTGTTTTAGTGAATGCATTTCTGTGTTCTGTAATGCTGAGCCTGTGTTTTAGTGAATGCACGTCTGTGTTCTGTAATGCTGAGTCTGTGTTTTAGTGAATGCACTTCTGTGTTCTGTAAGGCTGAGTCTGTGTTTTAGTGAATGCATGTCTGTGTTCTGTAACGCTGAGTCTGTGTTTTAGTGAATGCATTTCTGTGTTCTGTAAGGCTGAGTTTGTGTTTTAGTGAATGCATGTCTGTGTTCTGTAAGGCTGAGTCTGTGTTTTAGTGAATGCATGTCTGTGTTCTGTAATGCTGAGTCCGTGTTTTGGTGAATGCACGTCTGTGTTCTGTAATGCTGAGTCCGTGTTTTGGTGAATGCACGTCTGTGTTCTGTAATGCTGAGTCCGTGTTTTAGTGAATGCATTTCTGTGTTCTGTAATGCTGAGTCCGTGTTTTAGTAAATGCACGTCTGTGTTCTGTAATGCTGAGTCCGTGTTTTAGTGAATGCACTTCTGTGTTCTGTAATGCTGAGTCCGTGTTTTGGTAAATGCATGTCTGTGTTCTGTAATGCTGAGTCTGTGTTTTGGTGAATGCACGTCTGTGTTCTGTAATGCTGAGTCTGTGTTTTAGTGAATGCACGTCTGTGTTCTGTAATGCTGAGCCTGTGTTTTAGTGAATGCATTTCTGTGTTCTGTAAGGCTGAGCCTGTGTTTTAGTGAATGCACATCTGTGTTCTGTATTGCTGAGTCTGTGTTTTAGTGAATGCATTTCTGTGTTCTATAATGCTGAGTCTGTGTTTTAGTGAATGCACGTCTGTGTTCTGTAAGGCTGAGCCTGTGTTTTAGTGAATGCATGTCTGTGTTCTGTAACGCTGAGTCTGTGTTTTAGTGAATGCATTTCTGTGTTCTGTAAGGCTGAGTCTGTGTTTTAGTGAATGCATGTCTGTGTTCTGTAAGGCTGAGTCTGTGTTTTAGTGAATGCATGTCTGTGTTCTGTAATGCTGAGTCAGTGTTTTGGTGAATGCACGTCTGTGTTCTGTAATGCTGAGTCTGTGTTTTGGTGAATGCACGTCTGTGTTCTGTAATGCTGAGTCTGTGTTTTAGTGAATGCACGTCTGTGTTCTGTAATGCTGAGTCCGTGTTTTAGTAAATGCACGTCTGTGTTCTGTAATGCTGAGTCCGTGTTTTAGTGAATGCACTTCTGTGTTCTGTAATGCTGAGTCCGTGTTTTAGTAAATGCACGTCTGTGTTCTGTAATGCTGAGTCCGTGTTTTGGTGAATGCACGTCTGTGTTCTGTAATGCTGAGTCCGTGTTTTAGTAAATGCACGTCTGTGTTCTGTAATGCTGAGTCTGTGTTTTGGTGAATGCACGTCTGTGTTCTGTAATGCTGAGTCTGTGTTTTAGTGAATGCACGTCTGTGTTCTGTAATGCTGAGTCTGTGTTTTAGTAAATGCACGTCTGTGTTCTGTAATGCTGAGTCTGTGTTTTAGTGAATGCACTTCTGTGTTCTGTAATGCTGAGTCCGTGTTTTAGTAAATGCATGTCTGTGTTCTGTAATGCTGAGTCCGTGTTTTGGTGAATGCACGTCTGTGTTCTGTAATGCTGAGTCCGTGTTTTAGTGAATATATGTCTGTGTTCTGTAATGCTGAGTCTGTGTTTTAGTGAATGCACTTCTATGTTCTGTAATGCTGAGTCTGTGTTTTAGTGAATGCATGTCTGTGTTCTGTAATGCTGAGTCTGTGCTTTGGTGAATGCACGTCTGTGTTCTGTATTGCTGAGTCTGTGTTTTAGTGAATGCATTTCTGTGTTCTGTAATGCTGAGTCTGTGTTTTAGTGAATGCACGTCTGTGTTCTGTAATTCTGAGTCTGTTTTTTAGTGAATGCATATCTGTGTTCTGTAACGCTGAGTCTGTGTTTTAGTGAATGCATTTCTGTGTTCTGTAAGGCTGAGTCTGTGTTTTAGTGAATGCATGTCTGTGTTCTGTAAGGCTGAGTCTGTGTTTTAGTGAATGCGTGTCTGTGTTCTGTAAGGCTGAGTCTGTGTTTTAGTGAATGCATGTCTGTGTTCTGTAATGCTGAGCCTGTGTTTTAGTGAATGCATTTCTGTGTTCTGTAAGGCTGAGCCTGTGTTTTAGTGAATGCACGTCTGTGTTCTGTATTGCTGAGCCTGTGTTTTAGTGAATGCATTTCTGTGTTCTATAATGCTGAGCCTGTGTTTTAGTGAATGCACATCTGTGTTCTGTAAGGCTGAGCCTGTGTTTTAGTGAATGCATGTCTGTGTTCTGTAACGCTGAGCCTGTGTTTTAGTGAATGCACTTCTGTGTTCTGTAAGGCTGAGTCTGTGTTTTAGTGAATGCATGTCTGTGTTCTGTAACGCTGAGCCTGTGTTTTAGTGAATGCATTTCTGTGTTCTGTAAGGCTGAGTCTGTGTTTTAGTGAATGCATGTCTGTGTTCTGTAAGGCTGAGTCTGTGTTTTAGTGAATGCATGTCTGTGTTCTGTAAGGCTGAGTCTGTGTTTTGGTGAATGCATGTCTGTGTTCTGTAATGCTGAGTCCGTGTTTTGGTGAATGCACGTCTGTGTTCTGTAAGGCTGAGTCTGTGTTTTGGTGAATGCACGTCTGTGTTCTGTAATGCTGAGTCTGTGTTTTAGTGAATGCATTTCTGTGTTCTGTAATGCTGAGTCCGTGTTTTAGTAAATGCACGTCTGTGTTCTGTAATGCTGAGTCCGTGTTTTAGTGAATGCACTTCTGTGTTCTGTAATGCTGAGTCCGTGTTTTAGTAAATGCACGTCTGTGTTCTGTAATGCTGAGTCCGTGTTTTGGTGAATGCACGTCTGTGTTCTGTAATGCTGAGTCCGTGTTTTAGTGAATGCACGTCTGTGTTCTGTAATGCTGAGTCTGTGTTTTAGTGAATGCACGTCTGTGTTCTGTAATGCTGAGTCTGTGTTTTAGTAAATGCACGTCTGTGTTCTGTAATGCTGAGTCCGTGTTTTGGTGAATGCACGTCTGTGTTCTGTAATGCTGAGTCTGTGTTTTAGTGAATGCATGTCTGTGTTCTGTAATGCTGAGTCCGTGTTTTGGTGAATGCACGTCTGTGTTCTGTAATGCTGAGTCTGTGTTTTAGTGAATGCATGTCTGTGTTCTGTAATGCTGAGTCTGTGTTTTAGTGAATGCACTTCTGTGTTCTGTAATGCTGAGTCCGTGTTTTAGTAAATGCATGTCTGTGTTCTGTAATGCTGAGTCCGTGTTTTGGTGAATGCACGTCTGTGTTCTGTAATGCTGAGTCTGTGTTTTAGTGAATGCACGTCTGTGTTCTGTAATGCTGAGTCTGTGTTTTAGTGAATGCACGTCTGTGTTCTGTAATGCTGTGTCTGTGTTTTGGTGAATGCACGTCTGTGTTCTGTAATGCTTACTTAGTGTGTGTTTTAATAGACGCATTTTTTGTTTCATCTAAATGAAGGCTGCCGATGACAAATAACAAATGTGGACAAATACAGAGGGAAATGTGTAAAAATAAATACCATAAAACTGGGAGCCTTAATTATATGTACAGTAACTGCTTCGGGTCAATTACATGCAACACGTGCCAAAAACTCACTCATTCACAGGTCTGAATCCCTGCAGAGCGACTCAGCCTTTCACCTGCAGAGCGGCTCAGCCTTTCACCCTACAGGATACATGAAACTGAGTAAAACTAATAACCACGATCATTATGAGGCTTTTAGCGTTTGTGAAAGGTTATATGACTGCCTTATACCAATGACCATCACATACCTACAGGCAAAACTACATTCTCAGGGGCTTGCATGGTCAGCAGAGGGGCGACCTTGGAGCAGGAGGCATGGGGTAAACATTGCTTGGGGGGTGGGGGGGCGTCGGTGACTCAGGAATAACCGACATATCATCTCCACAGGGGGTCAGTGCTTTGAAAAGCCTTCCTGCAGGAGTGGTGGCGGCAGTGTCAGCAACCGAATTCAAAATGCCTGTGGCAGACATTGGCACCCAACAGTGCCACAAATATCCGTGGTGTGCGAGGCACCCGAAGGGCAGCCTGGAGCTCACGATGCAGTCAGGATGGTGTCCAGAGCTGGCAATCGAAACTAAAAAGGGCCTGATTCATGGAACTTTCAGCGTCGTGCAAAGTGACTTTGCACTGCCAACACACACCCTGATTCACAGAGCGGTGCAAAGTGTCTTTTTGCAGTGCAAAGTGACTTTGCACTGGTGAAAAAGTGGTGCACTGCGCTGAAAGTTCCATGAATCAGGCCCAAAGGGCGCCATTACAAAAATACTGCCCTGCTGCCAGCTCAATTAGCACTAGGGCCAAAAAATGTCCTAATGCAAAGGTATATTCTTTCAATGCATTTTTACCCAGCAAGGTTTTACCCCAGTGGTAGTCATTTGCCCTCCTGCCAAAAGTAAAAAAACATATTTTTGGGGGAACATATTTTTTCGTCGAATTCCGATTGGTCTAATTTTTGTTACCGTTTTGTTTTTTTTTACAGTTTCTTCACAGCGTTAATGTAGATGGTGGGTTGGGGGTCAGGCAATATAGAATGTGAGGTTATGACATCTTGGGGTTTTGGGTGTTTAAAGTAAAATGAGTAAAATGAGCAAAAAAGCTTCTAGCTGTCGGAATTCGACCAAAACAAATAGGTCGTTGTTTGCACCAGCGCAACATTTGCCCTATGCTAATTGCACTGGTGCAACGTTTCAGTGATACCGCCCAGGGTCTTTTCATTAAGACCTAGCGCTTAGAGCACAAGATTGCAGATTCCATTTCTGGCACACAGGTGTAAGCCCAGATCACGTCGACCTCTGGAGCATGGACGGCTGAGCCTCGCGCAGACCTGTGTATTGCACGCGCCTCCTGAGGGCTACGCACAGTTCTGCGCGGCTGGTGCATCAGCCCACTGAGCTATGTCTACTCTAAGAAATCTCTCTTTTCTTTGTTCCCGCCGTTCCTCGGTGACCTTGATGGGATGTATAAAATATACATAACAATATGTGCATACATATAAAAAAAATACCCACTGCAGCAGGCCGGGAGAAATATCGCCTAAATAAACATGAGGCGCGGGCCTTCATCACACTAACAGCATGCTGATGAGGATGGCCCACCAGGCTGCCTCCTGCCCAGACCATTTAACTGATTAACCCCCTCTGCTGCCAGCGGAGTCGGTGCCAGAGGTAAGGGGTGGGCCCCTGGCCCCTCCACTCCCGCCGCAGACACGCCCGTGCAAGTCCGAAGGAATTAGACTGCAAGGGCGTGCCTGTGCCTTCTCCTCCAAGCACATGTGAAGCAGGGAGAGGGGGTGGGGCGGGAGAGAGGGAGAGAGAGGAGAGAGAGAGAAAGTGTGTGTGTGTGCGTGTGCGTGTGGGTGTGCGCGAGCCAAGAGATATACCTCGTTCGCCTTTTTGTGGGCCGTGAGCTGGTAACATTGTGGTAACGTGGGACTTTGATTAGTATCTCTGCTATAACCCCCTGACGTTCCCCCGACATTTTGATAAACTTCTAATCTATCTGATCCTTACTACGCTGCCTTTCCTGGTCTGTTCTGCGTTATGTGTGTGCGCCCTGAGGCCTGCGGGCATGTGGCGCACTGGACAAGAGTTCACATACATAAAATAAATAAATATGTATTACTACTATACTCTTAGAAGGGGTTTTAATGTGAGACAGTAGCAACCTAAACGGCAATAGTACTATACAAATATATATACTTTAATTAAACTCACCATGTATAACTGAAACACACAAAAAACACCAGTGTAGAAATAACACAGAATATGCAGGATGTTAAATATTCTAGTACTCTGGGAAATGCAGCAGAGGAGAAAGGGAAATAAATCACAACATGTCACCAAAAGGATAGGTTCTTAAAACAAAAGGTGCAGCAAGGGCTTTAACCACTCAATGAGGCCTAGAAAATGCACCACGCGTACAGGGGCTCGCAATAGTACTTGATTCTCGTTCTTAGCTGGTTAGACAGGGTTGAACCAGGGTTTTATGCGAGAGGGTCGAACCAGGTTCGGATGTGGTTGAGTCGTGTTGGTCCATCGGTTCGACTCGAGGTCCGGTGGTGGGTTGAATCTGTGATCCTGTTTGTCCGATTTCCAGTTTGGCGAAGCAGTGGTTCGAAGTCGAGCAGGCTAGAGACATTGGCAACCACCAGAGGCATAGCTAGGGGGAGCTGAAAGGGCTATAGCCCCAGATCTTTTGGTTGTAGCCCCGGATAGAAGCTCAGGGGTTACAAGCAAAAAGGCTAGCTAGCCCCCGGTCCCGACAGTCCCAAAATTAGTGTAGCCCCGGGTCTTTTCCAGATCTAGCAACACCCCTGGCAACCACTGGTTTGGGTCGATGCGTAGAGCAATGCTTAAAGCCGATCAAGTTGTGGGCTGGTGATTCAAGTCGGACAGGTGATTGGCACTGCTTGGTACTATGAGTCATGGAGATGGTTCAGTGGTGCAGCAACAACGGTTTGAAGAGTTCAAAGAAGTGCCAAGGGCAGCACCGTAGGTTCTGCTAGTACTGAAGCATTCAAACACAGTCCACGCATGGTTCTGTGGTGACTCAACACTGTAGAATGGCGGAAACCCGATGATGTGCTTGTTCTGGTCCTTGGAGTCCCAATCCAGGGGATCTGGGACAAGATAGGTCTTTGTTCTCGTCACTCCCAACTGGGGAGGAGGCTACCTAGCACGTGTGAGGTGCCTGGGTGCCACTGGCAGAGAGAGGCAGGTTTAGTCAACGACAGCAGGTCACCCCTAATGTGCCTTGGGGATGGCTAGGGAGCAGAGCTTGCCTCTGCCTTGGAAAACTCTATCTTCACCTCACTGGCAAAGCACTATGCAAAGGACTTCTCTCCCAATAGAGGTCCCAATGAATTCTTCTTGAAGTCCTTGTAGGTCCAAAATGAATCAAGGAAGGAGAGAGAGGCCCCTTCCTTGAAAAGTCAAAAGGCCACCCAGGATTGATCAGTACCGGATTTCCTGGTAGCTGCGGCTGGTCCCTTCAGGGTGCAGCATGCCATAAACCAGGGAGGAGGTGCTAGCCCGAAATAACGATAAACATGTTTAACAAGGAGGCACCAACCCCTGGGTCCACAGCAACAACAAAAAAGATTGAAGTAGGTGTATTTGGACTACACGTGGAGGTGGACCCATGGGCACCTGAGCGTGCCAAATGGTTGCAGAGCATAACTGCTCTTTTACTGTGCGGGTGATGAACGGGTGCGAGTCTGTGGCGTTTCCACTTTTCACTTGGTGTGTAACAAGGAAGGCATGACTAGTTGTTTGGGAGGTGCTTTCATACCGGTGTACGCGGTTGAGAAGATATGGCTTCCGCATGTTGTTTGATACTACGGTTAGTGCGGCCGCATCTCTCATTCACAAATTCGGTATGAGTGTGAATGGTATTGTGCGTGTGTCTGGTAAGGAAGGGAGGTGTGTTATGAAGTGCCTTGCTGTATGCATGGGTACATGCTAGTCTAGAATACATGAGGTCAGAGAAACTGTTGGAATGTGAGAATGTAGATGTATGATTGAGAGAATCTCTCCACCTGTGGCAGTTGAAGACATGTACCCGGGGTGGTGGGATCCAGTGGGTTTCTCTCTTGTAACTTATGGACTCTTGATGTAACTATAATAAAGGAACTGCACAGAAACCTACCTGAAGCGTGCTGAAGGGTCTTATCAACCGATAGTTTGATCTGTAACGGGTTGTAACCCGATAAGTTTGCAACAAGGACACATGGAATACCGGGTGGATCTTAAAGTGGGATGGTAAGTTTAAGCACCACTGGATTGATAATCATTTGTATGGTATGGAGCCAATGTAACGTGGTTTGAATTTCTGAGAGGAACTTGGACTCCTGATGAGCTTAGAGCCCTTTGGGTAACACGCATGCAATGAATGGGATGCAGAATAACTTTGACAGCAATAATAATCGAACCAACTCAGGAGGATGGAAAAGTTTACCGCTTTAACATAAATGATCTAAAACAGGAAGTTACAATGGACATCAACAGACGTTCCCTCGATTTCTCAGCGCATATTGCATAAAAAACACATTTACATACTGAAAATTTGTCATAGGTGACGTCAAACTATGTGGCAAATTAGAAAAACCTAAGAGGGAATGTGATACGCTCAAGGGGAACATCTAAGTATACCTTCTATAAGGTGTGAGATTGTGATTGGATTGCTACTGTCAGGTGGACCACTTATGCGTACCTCTAAAACATGTAATCTCTAACACTATTAAGTAAACAGTATGTCATTGGCTCTCAAACTATAAGGCATTTCATTATATGGCCCTCTATAATTTGTTAGCACGCTCGTGCCATGTCTGGAACATTCAGTTCACTTAGCAGCACTTAAGCTCAGACCCAGGTACCAGGAGGTGGACTTGACGTCACCTCCCCACCGAATTAGCCCATCATCTCTAATAACCCATGCCTTCTGACATGCAGATTGTCTTTGAACTTGGCCTTGCAGTGTATTCTTGTCTCTGGGAATATAAGAGAGTATGAGCATGCGCTATCGTTGTTCTAGAACGCCAAGCTCAACTCTATTTCCATCCTCAGCTCATGTTACAGGAGAACACGAATAAATCCTGACACGCTTGGTGTTCTTTCTTTGCACATTAACAAGGGAAAATGTAACTTCTCATGTTCACTGCCTTTGAGAATAGATAACCAAACTTGGCTGCTTCAACTATTGAAACTACACCAGACAGCCTCCCCATGCTTGTCTACGATCTTCAGCTAATTCTTGCTGCGACACAGCTCTCTGTTTTATCCTCCATGGGCCCGGGTTTACTAAATTCATGACACCGATCTCCAGCTTCTATCCAATGGCAGCTTCACCTGCAGTCTATTCACTACGTATAGCCAGCTTCTATGATCCCTTAGTCTACTTGCGTTACTGCATCTCTACAGTCATTGAACGGTTTGCATTTTCTGCAGTGCGTCACACACATGCAATCTTCTCTCCGCATATGAAAGGTTACTCAATTCTCAACTTCACCATCAGCTTCTGTAAGTTTTATACATTCTCTTCAGCCAGTATCCTCAAGGTGTCACGTTCGTCTTCTTGTGACGTCACTGGCTTCTCTTTCTTTCTTTCTTTCTTTTTCATATTCCTTCAGGGAGTTCCTCTCTCAGATTGTTGTCTCTTCGGGGATACATTTCATGGGGCTTTCTCAATGGATACCATCTTTGAAATACTCGCTGCGGAATTGGCACACATGCAGGTGTCAAGCATGGCACAATCTCAGGCTTCCAACATACAGGAAGTAGGGTGGTGGGATTACCTAAAGAGGCATTCAGCTGCTCCTCTACATTCCCCCCTCTGGTCGATTCATCAACCACCTCTTCAATTGTCTCCAAATCCTGGTATTTCTTCTTGAAGAAGTGCTTCTTCAGAGTCCAGATCTTCATCTCCCCCTTCAGGGTGTGGGCTGATTTAAACTGCTCATCTACACATCAGGTCATGTAGTTGCACTGTCCATTCGGATTACAATAGACCCATTGTCCCAAATACTTCTTATGATTCTTTGGATATAGGATCTTTGTTCCTTCAGGTGCTACAATGCTGGCCTTTATGTATTTTCTGATATCTTCATCTGTCAATTCCTTGAGTCCAAGTCCTGATTTGACATTGATCATGGTCTTCATTCCTGCTGCTTTCTTCTCTGTTTTCTTACATTGGGCAATTATTATCTTGATCACACAGAATGCGAACATCACCATGACCAACACTGCTCCAAGAAACTTGAAGATGTTTGCCATCCACTGCGGAATCCATGAGAATATGGAAGCAAACCAACTGTCATCAGTAATGTCCTCTGTCTCGCCTTCCATCCTATTATGCAGGTTCGTCAGCAATGTTATGGCCTCTGTCAAGGTCCCATTCTCATCATCGTGAAACAGTATGAATGAGCAGGTCACTTGGGAGTGACTAAAATATCGGACCGGTTGTCTGTGCACTTTTACTGGCCACAGTTCGGCCGAAAGGTTAAGGAATTTGTCTGGTTCTTCCCGACTTGTCAAGCATCTGGCAGGTCAGGTGGTGCCACAAAGGCCCCCTTAATTCCACTACGCGTGGTTGGGCGGCCTTTAGAGAGAATAGGCATGAATATTGTGGGTCTGTTGGATCCTCAAAACAGCTCAGGGAACAGGTACATGTTAGTGGTGGCAGACAATGCCACATGGTACCCAGAGGCTGTCCCTCTGAGGTGCATCAAAGCCCTGTGGTTTCGAAGGCTCTGATTGGGATATTCTCCCATGTTGGATTCCCCAAGGAAAATGTTTCTGACCGGGAGTCAAACTTCATATCATTTGCAACCTGAATTCATTGACTCTGCCATTACTACGTCCCCCTGATTTACACGAGGAAGAGCCTCCTCAGGCTGCGCACCAGACTCTTTGCATGCAAACCTCTCCTCGCATTGCAATCACTCGGTCCAATGCAAAAACTCAGTCCAGGCACTTCGCAACCCGAATTCCTTGACTCCGCCATTGTTACGCACCCTTCGATCTCCCCTCGAGGAACAGCCTCCTCAGGCTGCGCACCAGACTCTTTACATGCGCACCACTCCTCGCTCTGCAGTCAATCGGCCCACTGCAAATCCACGGACCAGGCCCCACGCTACCCGAAACCCCTAACACAACCATTGCCTCGCCCCCTCTGACTTTCACGAGGAACAGATTCCTCAGATTTCGCACCCAATTTATCCCACGCTTCCCCCTCTACGCTGCCCATGCATTGTGAAATCCACAAATATGCAAGCTCACCAATCCCAACTGCAAAGCCATCATCTGCACGCTCATTAACGCAAGATCAGTCCCGGCCCACTTGGCAGATATCCTTGACCTCATAACAATCAACGATCTTGATCTGCTTGCCATCACAGAAACGTGGCTCCACCCTGCTGCTGGCCCAGCCCTCTCCATTGCCATTCCCCCTGGTTTCACCACCTTAAGATGAGATAGATCTGCAAAAATAGGAGGCAGCATCACCCTTATCTTTAAAAACACCCTCACTGTCCGAGTCACGCAAACTAATGTCATCCCCAATTGTGGATCCCTACTCACCAAGATCTCCAGGTCACCTAGCAACTCCATCACACTCCTCCTTGTCTACCGTCCACCTGGCACCAGCCCTTCCTTCGAAGACAACCTAATGCAGAGTATCTTCACCTCCATCAAACCCAAGTCCAAAATCATAATCCTTGGGGACCTCAACCTAGGCCTTAACGACCCAGATGACACTTTGGCCACCAGCATAGCCTTGGCACTCAACCATGTTGGCTTTGCACAACCCTCTCTTGAGCCCACCCATAACCAAGGCAGCACCTTAGATTGGTTAAGCGACCTCAACTGCATCGTCCCCACCCTTGTCACCTCCCCCTGCCCATGGTCGGACCATAGCATCATAGTATTCGAAATCCCCCATTCAGAACGCCCCAGACCAGCTCACCCTGTCATACCTGAATGCATGGCCCGGTGCACCAAAAACCTCAACCCGACTAACCTTGCACCGCTACTTGCCACCCTAGCGCACCCACCACCATCAGTAATAGACCCTGCAGCACTAGTTGACCTCTACATGCTATCTGTCGCACAAGCAGTCATCACGCTCGCCCCTCTCAAACTCAGAAAAGCCAAACCCTCTCTAAGCTCCTTGAAATCTGCACCAATAAGCGTGCCGCCAAGGTAGCCTGGATAAAAGAACCCTCCCCTGCATGCAAAGCCCTTTTCACCTCCCTTGCCAAAAACTACAAAAAGGAAATCCATGCCTCCAACAGCTACAATTCTAGAATTAGCAATGCCTCATCGAACTCCTGAGAACTGTTCACCATCCTCTGAGAACTAGAATCTCCCTCTCCTGCCCACAGCCAGACCAGACAGTTGACAGCACCTGGTGCAAAAAAGCCCAAGATGTCCTAACTGCAAAGATCAGCTCCCTCAAATAAAGAACCGCGCCAAACAATTTACCATGATCACCAAACCACCACCGCCCACAGTCCCGATCCCATTGCAGTCCCACTCCAGCACCCCGTTTAGCTACCACCCCGTCTCAGACATGGATGTCTCCAGGATCCTCAAGAACCTCAAACCATCACACTGTAAAGGCGACACCTGTTCAGCACCTATCATCAAAGACTGTTCTGAGACACTCATACACCTCTTCACAGCCATTATCAATGCATCCTTCTCCACCAACTCAGTGCCAACTTCCCTGAAGGAAGCATGGGTCCTACCGCTACTCAAAAAACCTTCCCTAGACCCATCATCCCAATAAACTACCACCCCATTACCACAGTTCCCTACCACCTGAAGATCCTGGATTGTGTTGCCTACACCCAGGTCCGACAACATCTAGAGCAAAACCACATTCTGGGTACTCGTCAATCAGGATTCGGCCCTAAGCACAGAACTAAAGCTGCCCTACTACATCTGAAAATACAGATCGATGCCATCAAAGACACTGGCAAACCGGCCCTCCTGATGATGAAAGACCTCCATGCATTATTCGATTTGGTAGACCACCAAATCCTCTGTTCTCAACTCACTTCAACAGCTAACTTCTCGCCATCAGCCTCCAACTGGGTGAGATTCTTCTTAGCCGACAGATCCTCCTGTGTCTTCATGAACGACCTCTCCACCAAACTGTCACTTGTGGAGTCCCCCAAGGTTCCTGTCTCTCCCCCACCCTCTACAACATTTACCCTAAGCCCCTCTTCGACCACCTTGACCTTCTAGGCATCTCATACACAAACAATGTGGATGATACGCAGCTCCTTATCCTACTCTCCGGATCGTACGCCTAGGACTCAGAAACCATAAACACGCTCTATGAGCTCATTCAAAACTGGATGGCCTCCCAGCAAGTTTATCTCAACAATGAAAAAACGGAAATCCTCACTGTCGGCTCAATCCCAACACTGCGTAACATTGATCCAGCCTACAAAGAATTCACCATCGATGGTAACTGCTTCACCACCTCCACCACTGCCAACACCCTGGGGGTTTGCCTGGATGCCAACCTCAACTTCTCATGGCACGTGAACTCAATCGCATCAGTGGCGGCCTACACAGCCAAACTGCTTCATGCAAGTAGGCCATTCCTTTCAAATCCTAACTGCCTTACAATAGCAAGAGCCATCGGTGGTGGCAAGCTTGATTATTGCCACGCCTTATTTACCGGCACATCCGAGCGCAACCTAAGTAAACTCCCGACAATACAGAATAACACCCTCTGAGCGGCCACTGGCCTCTCCAAATCGGACCATATATCGGATGTCAGAAGACCTGCACACTGGCTGTCCATCCGGGAACGGATTAAATTCAAAACACTATTCCTGGTCCACCATTGTCTCTGTAACACTGCCCTGACCTACCTGTCATGGTGTGTAGAGAAATACACCCCTACCTGCCCTCTGAAGTCGTCCAACTCTCACTTACTGAAGACTCCCAAGTTCAACCGCCTCTCAGAAGGAGGCAAGAGTTTCCCGGTCATGGCAACCAAACTTTGGAAGAATCTGCCACTTACTCTCAAAAAAGAACAGACCTACTGGACCTTCCGCAGAAACCTGAAGACGTGGCTGTTCAATTGACTACATCCAGACTAAGACTATTGCTTCCCCCTCTGCCTTGCCCCACCACCCCTCTTTAAACTTCTTCTCTATTGTAAAATGTAACTCTCATGCACCTCTTTTCAAGTAATGTAACCTGCAACCTTGCAACCCAATGTAACTAATGTACCTAACTAATGAACCCAAATGAAACTAGCGCCGAGATACCCAAGGGTTTTGTGCACTGTAACAAATGCATAAATAAATAAATAAATAAATAAATACATACATAAATAAATAAGAAGGCTATGTGGGAAGAGTGTGGAGTCAGCTACCGGTTCTCTACATCCTTCCATCCACAAAATAATGGGCTTGTCGAGCGGTTCACCAAGACCCTGAAAGGCATGACAGGTGGCTTGGAAGAGCACCTGAGGAGGAAATGGGATATTCTGCTGCCATGCCTTCTGTTCATCTACAGGGAGGTGCCACATAACGGAGTAGGATTTAGTCCCTTTGAGCTTCTGTTTGAACACCCTGTATGAGGTCCCCTCAGTCTAGTGGAAGAGGGATGGGAGAGCAACCCCTCATCCCCTACACGAGATGTGGTGGACTATGTACTTGTTCTTCAGTCTAGAATGGCACGACCAGACGGCCACAGTGACAGTCTATTCTCTAGAACAGTGGGTGTGGGTTATGGAGCCTGTCAACCCTAGTTCCCTTCAGGACAAGTGGACTGGGCCTTACTGTGTTCTGGAAAAAGTCAGTGAGGTGAATTATCTCATTGACATGAAAGGACGTAAACAGATGTGCAGGGTCTTTCACATCAACTGGCGAAAACCCCATTATAGCCGGGATGACTTGGTCATAGCATTAGTGCCTGACAGAGAGACTGAGGAGGAGACCAATCCCCTCCCAGACCTCCTGCACACTGAAGCCACAGATGGGTCAGTTGAAGGTGTCAACCTTGCAACAGACCTGTCAGAAAACCAACCAACAGACTGTTGCAGTTTACTGGGACAGTTTGCCGGTCTATTTTCTCTGACTCCAGGCCATACAGATTGGTGCACCCATAATGTGGACACTGGAGACAGTAAAACAGTGAAGATTAGGATTTACCGGATGTCGGATAAGGTCAGGGAAACCATCAGGAGGAAGCTTCCAAGATGCTGTCCCTATGAGTGATAGAGCCATCCCACAGCCCCTGGGCTAGCCCAGTTGTATTGGTCCCTAAAAAGACCAGTTGTGGGAAGACTGAAGTTCGCTCTCTTTTGTGTGGACTACAGTGGGCTCAATTCTGTCATGAAGACAGATGCTCATCCCATTCCTCAGGCAGATGAGCTCATTGACAAGCTTGGCACTGCCAAGTACATGAGTACCTTTGATCTCACAGCAGGGTATTGGCAGGTCAGCTTGACAGATGGAGCGAGAGAGAGGTCAGCATTCTCAACCCTGGAAGGACATTAGTAGTTCACTGTGATGCCCTTTGGATTGAAGACTGCCCCTTCCACTTTTCAGTAGATGGTTAACCAGGTACTTTACGATCCAGACAGATCAGCCGCCTCTTCAATTGTTAAAGGCCATGCAAGTGGAGAACCCTAAGCTTTTGCATTGGGCCATATCCCTACATGGATTAGATATGGACATCTAGCACATGCCAGACTCCCAGCATGGAAATGCAGATAGCCTCAGCCGGTACTTTCACCTTGATAATGAACCAGACACTCAGGAGGGTGGTGGTTCACATGTGGAGGCTGGGGGAATGTGAGGAATTCGACCATCCGCACGGTGGCTGTGAACTCACCTGGTCTTTTTTGATATGTTATATGAAATTGAATGATGGTAGATCAACCTCGGAAAATGTGTGGGGCTAATCCGCACACATTACCCTATGTTCACTGGACAACAAACTTATAGACCTGTGTACTCCGCATGGACATAGACTACAGGCGGCGCCCCCCGTCACATTTAGTTGCAATGTGACAGCCAGAAGTACATCAAGGCATCTCAAAAGGGGAGGGCAAAAGCTTCCTCCTGCCATGGCCAGCCTGATTAAATGACAAAGGTTGCATGGATCCACCCTGTCCTTTGATGACCCTGCTGGTGGCAGCTATGCATACTGATGAGAGTTAATTTAAGCAGGCCCCCAAGAGGCCTGGTTGCAGACTAACAAAAGACAGGAACTACTAACACCTTTGATATGCACTGTGTGAACCTAAGGCCAGCTCCTGCCTCTCGGTGTCAATGACAGTGAGCTGTCATGTCTGATACATGTGTTTACAGAAGGAAACCCCAGCAGGGGGCCCCCATTCAGAAGGTAGGAGTGTGTGATTTGATGGAGACAGAAAGTATGGTCTCACAACATCTTCAAGGGAAACCTGCCGCTTTAATCAGGAACCACAGAGAGGTCAATTAACCAGAGAGACCCTTTGATCCACAACAGACAGGAATATGGGTGGGATTAGTATTACATGTTTTCACCCCTTTAGCTCGTTCTGCTGCAAAGCACTCTGGTTATGACCTCATGCATAGAGGAGCATGTTGGTGGGAACCCAGCATTGGTTTTTTAAGGTATGCTTAGCCTACACCAATCACTAGTACCCATTTGGCTTTAAAAGAGGGTTGAGCCCCTCTTTTGCCAGATTATCTGAAGACTTTGTAAGTAGTAGCAAGAATAACTCATTGGGACCCTGGCTGAAGGTCAGTCTGCCTTAAATCTTCCACCATTGAAGGAAGGCCAGGAACATCAAGAGGGAAGCAGGATCCCTCCCCTACACATCTCCCAGGGAACATAGGGAGATACTGAATCCAGAGGACCCTCCAGCAGCACCTGAACCGGCACCCAGCCAGAACAGAATGTGTCCTGCTAGGCTCTGCAAGAAAGCTTCCTAGGTGGGAAGTCAGGTCCCCAAAAGAATGAAGGGAGATCCCCAAACTTTAGATCAGCCGTACATACCAAAAAGAAGAGCGCAGGCACCCCTAACACTGGGACATCTCCGATCTCACCACCAAAAGGTTGTTTCATGTGTAAGGAGCTGGGGACAGAACCACAATGTACCTTGTGCTTGTAGAGGTTCTTGGTGCTCGACAGTTAAGAGTCAGTTTCAGGGCACCTTGCCGTTCCAGCGACAGAGTTCAAGATGGGAAACAGCTGCAGGTATCAGGTGACAAGCAGTTTAGTGAGTGAGGCTGGATGGACGGCTGCAGACTGGCCTACATGGTGGCTCATGGTCAGAAATCATCTCAGTGCTGGTTGGCGGGTCGGAAGGACTGGTTGTTACGCTCACCTGGTATCCACAGGGACGCCACCCAGCCGGGTTACTCGCTGGTATGCTTCTCAGCTTTGCCCTGATGTGGTCTGCGGGGAAGGTTCTGCCTGAAAATACAGGAGGACTGTGTTCAAGGCTGACCGACTGGGGTAAGTATCCTCCCTCCACCCCCGTATGATTTCAGTCCCTCTGGCGTCATCTCCTCACCTTGTGGTAGAATTAGGCGTGCTCTCTGTCCTGCCTTCTTTGCAGGGGCGCCTTGTCTTTCATGGGCGAGTGCGGTCCAGTTACTTCACTGATGCCAGCCCGTTTGATATTGTTCAGGTAGGTCTTATTGCTGTTCTTTAGTTTCATTGCTATCCTGCATGCCATTCTTTGTTTAAAATGTCTCTTTTTTCTCCCTGAGGTTCTTTAGTTTCGTTGCTATCCTGCATGCCTTTCTTTGTTTAAAATGTCTCTTTTTTCTCCCTTAGGTATGCGGAGCTTCAGCGCGGCGAACTGGCTTGGTTAAGCCCCGCGGGTAAATGATGGCACATTAAGAGCGCTATGATGCGGTAAGTAAGCGCTATGCGCAGTGCTGCAAAGTCTTGCCTTTTCTAACCTGTGTTTTCCTTCCTTGTAGGTTGCAGTGTTCTTCAGTGCGAGTGGAATGTCCGGAGTGGTGCCAGCCGAGAGGCGACCAGCCAGGTAAGCCTTTTGAGCAGTTCGTAATTTGTAAATGTCTCTACTGCTTTCTTTAATGTTGCCTCTATCTTCCTCTTTCAGGTCGTTCTGTCCGGGAGGTGTGCAGATTCGAGGAAGCTGCTCTCAGTAGCTGCGAGTGTTTAAAGATGAAGACTGCAGGAAAGATGCTGCTGCTAATGATGTTCCTTTTGTCTCCTTGCAGGTTCTGCTTCTCCGTGGTTCGAGGGTATAGCTGGAAACGGTGAGCGTCACGTTGCAAGCTGCAAAGTAACGTGAAGCGTGTTGTCTTGCTCGGGTGTGGTTTAAATAGCCCCAACAAAATAGTCCAGGTAAAGTAGTCCCTAGGCTACCACACCCAAAACACTAGACCACATAGCTTGGTTCTTAGGAACCAAGCTATGTGGATGCCTCCATGTTGGCTGACAATACAATAAAGTAGTTCCCAAGCACATTGTTTTTCATGGTGTATGAGCCTGGTGCCATAGGTTCCAGGACTGGCCCCATGAGGGCTTTTGAGGAGGATGCCAGGCTCTAGAGGCCCGAGTCCTGACTCCACCTGGCCAATGGGTTTGCCAGAGGGGGTTTTGGGCGGGGGTCGTGACAGCACTCCCCCCTAAGGCCCATGCCATGGTGTTCCTTCTGTCTGACCCAGGTTTGGTTGGGAAGTTCTGATGAAATTTCCTGATTAGACGTGGTGCGTGGATATCCTCACTGGGCTCCCAGGATCTATCTTGCGGTCCAAATCCTTTCCAATCGACGAGATAATATAGCTTGGTCCTAGAGTATTTAGAGTCCAATATATCTTTGACTTCGAATTCTGGTTCTCCGTCTCTGTCTCCGTCTCCGTCAACAAGTATGGGCTTAAGTGGTGTCCCAATCCGTGTCCCAGGTTTCATTGGTTTCAGGAGGGACACATGGAATACCGGGTGGTTGTATAGATTAGGTGGTAAATCCAGTTTCACGGCTACTGGGTTGATAATTGCCTTAATGGTATAGGGTCCTAAGAATCTGGGATGAAAGGTCCGGGTTCCCTTGATGGGTACGAATTTAGCGGCTAACCAAAGTTTGTCTCCTACTTGATAATCAGGGGCCTTTTTCCGGTGTTGGTCGGTAAATCTCTTGTTTTTCTTTGGCATGAATAAGGTGTTCCTTTGCCCTTTTGAAAGCCTGAGTAATGGTTGTGTGTAGAGTCTTTACCGCTGGCATTTCCAAGTTGGCTGGAAGGTCTAGTTCAGAGGTACGTGGATGTCTGCCATAAAGGCTATAGAAGGGCATTTGTCCCGTGCTTGAATGCAAAGAATTGTTATATGCATATTCGGCTATCTATAGTAGGTCTCACCAATTCCTTTGTTCGTGGTGCAGCATGCACCGTAAATATTGCTCGAGTGTCTGATTGGTTCTCTCGGTTTGGCCGTCCGTTTGGGGATGGTGACTGGTAGATAGCCGAACGTCGATCTGCGCCATTGCACAAAATTATTTTTGAAACAAACTGGCTGCCTCGATCAGAGACCAGAACCGAAGGGAAGCCATGTAGCTTAACCACGCCCTCCAGGAACACTTTTGCTAAAGTGGCTGCATCTGGGAGGCCTTTGAGAGGAATAAAATGGGCCATCTTCGAGAATAAGTCCACAACTATAAGGATGGTGTTGAACCCTTGGCTTGGAGGTAGATGAGTGATGAAGTCAAGGGAAAGAGTGTGCCATGGAACTGGAGCAATGTCCGATGGTTGGAGGAGACCAGATGGTTTTTGTTTCTGTGATTTATTTTGTGCGCAGACACCGCAGGACTAAATATACTGACTGATGCCCTTACGCCAGGTAGGTCACCAAAAGTTCTCTTTCACCTTAGCTAGGGATTTGGCGATCCCAGGATGAACTTCGATCAGTGAATCGTGATAGTTTGAAATAATATGGTGTTGTAATTCCTTCTTGGGTACATATAGATGATCCCTAAAAAGGGTAGATGGTCCTTGATGGTATATTGTTCTCCTTGAGTTTGCCATGCGAGGTAGGCATTCATTGTCCGTTGGATTTCTTTTCGTAGTTATGCTTGTGTTGCTTGGCTGTCATGATACCCAAGAGTTTGTCTTCAGGTATAATAGGTACTGGATCTGGAGTTGTATATACTATTTCATCTATGCCCATGTGAGATAAGGCATCCGCCTTTCCGTTTCTGACTCCTGGCCGAAATGTGATTACATAATCATATTCGGCTAAGAAAAGGGCCCACCGTAATTGGCGCAAGGACTGGGCCTTGGCTGTTTTGAGATATTGCAGGTTTCGGTGGTCTGTGATGACTGTAATGGTGTGTCTGGCCCCCAGAAGATAGTGCCTCCAGGCTTTAAAGGGGGAATTGATAGCCAGGAGTTCCTTGTCCGTGATGGCATAATTAATCTCTGGAGGTGAGAACTTTTCCGACCAGAAGGCCACAGGATGTACCTGCCCAGTTTCCGGGTCTCTCTGTGAAAGGACAGCCCCCATTGCAAGACTGGACGCATAAGTTTCAACGACATAAGGGAGGTCTGGACGAGGATGTCACCGGATTGGAGCGGATGTAAACCTTCGTTTAAGTTCCTGAAAGGCCTCTTCTGCTTCTTCGGTCCAAGCAAACTTTTTATTGTTTTTTTCGTAATAGTACTGTGATTGGGTGCACAACCTGAGAGAAGTCTGGGATGAACTGGCGGTAGAAGGTTGCAAAGCCCAGCATGCTTTGTACCCCTTTCAGAGGCGTCAGTGAAGGCCATTTCAGAATGGCATCTACCTTGTGCACGTCCATTCTGATGCCTCCTGGACAGTGGAGTAACTTTGCTGAAAATGTTGGGGGGGACATGACATCTGAAGAAAAGGTGCCCCAGCCAAATGAATGGGGACAAAATGGTGTGGCATGAAAGTTGGGGGGACAAACACCCCCGTCCCCCCCTAAAATTACGCCCATGCTCCTGGAGTAAGGATAAAACCAAGAAATTCTACTTCGGTGACCTGAAAAAAGCATTTTTCAAGCTTTGCAAACAAGCGATGTTGACAGAGCTTGGTGAGGACTGAACAAACGTGTCTGACATGATCTTGTTCCGAGGCTGAGTATACTAAGATCTTGTCTATGTGCACGAAGGCGCACACATCAATTAAAACCCTTAAGACGTCATTCATGAAATATTGGAATGCCGCAGGAACGTTGCATAACCCGAAGGGCATGACTTGATATTCAAACAAGCCGTACTTAGTACGGAAGGCGGTTTTCCACCCATCTCCTTTTCTGACTTGGACCAGGTGGTACGCTCCTCGAAGGTCCAATTTGGTATAAATCTGGGCATCTTTAACTTGGTCTAGCATCTCAGGGATAAGTGGCAAGGGGTAGCGGTTCTTCACAGTGATCTGGTTCAATGCGCGGTAGTCAATACAGGTTCTCAAGTCTCCTTCCTTTTTCGGTACGAAGAACAAAGGACTGGCTGCGGGGGACTTCGAAGGACGGATAAATCAGTTTGCAAGGTACTGGTCTAAATAGGATTTCAAATGAAGGTTTCCTGGTTCTGTGAGAGTGTAAATCCTGCCGCAAGGGATTTGTGCACCAGGAACAAGGTCGATCTGACAGTCATAGGGCCTGTGCGGCGGCAATGTATTGGCTTGGTCCTTTCGGAAAACATCCTGGAAATCATGGTATTCACTTGGCAAGGTATTAGTTGCTCCCAGGGTTGATACTGTCACTCCGGGAGTCATGGGGATACAGACGTCGGGTTTCTCCTCTTGGTAGTAGCAGGCAGGGGAGCAGTCACCGGGGAAGGTTAATTTTCATGCCCGCCAGTCTATCAAAGGGTTGTTAGCAACCAACTATGGCATCCCTAGTATTAGCCTGAACTGAGGTGCCTTGATGAGATCGAATGAAATAGACTCCCGATGTCCGTCCTGGCACAGCAAGGTTACCCTGGCTGTGCACTGGGTTACTGGTCCGGAAGCGATTTCTGTCCCATCCACGGTGGTTACCTTGTCCATAGTTGGCTTAGAACACAAAGGAAGTCCCATCACTGCTGCCAGTTCTTGATCAATAACATTTCCAACTGCTCCGCTATCGATGTATGCTTCAACGGCATGCATTCTTGACGACTGTTGGTGGTTAATTAAGATCACTGGTATTGCAAAGTGCGAGGTCAGCAACTCTTTCTTCTCACTCACCAAACTGACCTCTACGTTTGTCGAGCTTGGTAGTTTTCCGATTCCTTAGCTTCATCCTTCTCCGTGGCCCCGACTGTTCTTCTTGGGGGTTTTACTGGACAGTCCTTCAGGAAATGTCCTGGTTTCCCACAATACAAACAAAGCTGTTGTTGTCTTCTTTTGTCCCGCTCTTGTTTTGTTAATGGAAGCCGTATCCCTCCAATCTGCATGGGTTCTACAGTATTTTCAGGTACATGAGGTGTGTTTTCCCTTGGTCGAACATACACGGTCCGAGGGTCCATCTTAGACCACTCTGCCTTTCGGTCCTGCAACCGGTGGTCTAGCTGCACAACCAGATTTATGAATTCTGCACAGTCTCTGGGTGGATCAACCACCTGGGCTAAGACGTCCTTTAATTCGCCTCGTAAGCCTCGATGGAATAACGTGGTTCTTTTGTTTTCTGGCCACCTAGCTTCGGCAACCAGTCTGTTGAAGGTAGCAATGTACGTTAACAAGTCCTGATTCCCCTGTCGGAGGGACAAGAGTTCATTGTCTACTGCTTGTTCCTGGGTATGGCATGCAAAATGTTTTTCCATTTCTCTTTGGAACCCCCCAAAGTCATTTAATAGAGGATCGTCATGGGTTACCAACGGCACCGACCAATCTGCTGAACTACCACTCAGGTATGATAAGACAAAAGCTACCCGAGCTTGGTCATTTGGAAATGCTCCAGGCCTACAAAGAAAATGAAGGCGGCACTGATTGATGAATGCCGCATACTTCCGTGGGTCGCCTGAGAACCTTTCTGGTGGTGCCAGGGGCACTGTTCCAGATAACGTGATCTGTACCGGAGTGGGTGGTATGGCAGGGTTTTGCATCGTTGGATTGCTTCCAGGTAGAGGCGTCTGTCCTGCCTGTGATTGCAAGTATTGCCTGCTAATCTCTTCAGTGCATTCTTTGGTCACTATTAGTTCTCTCCGGAGGGCATTAGTCTCTTGTCGGGCAGAATGAACCTCAGCACGAAGCTCTCCTAGTAATTGGGCCAATTGGTCCATTTCTGATGTCTCCATGGCACCCAGGTGGATTTGTTATGGTAGGCTTTGCATTCTTTTACGCTCACCTGGTATCCACAGGGACGCCACCCAGCTGGGTTACTCGCTGGTATGCTTCTCAGCTTTGCCCTGATGTGGTCTGCGGGGAAGGTTCTGCCTGAAAATACAGGAGGACTGTGTTCAAGGCTGACCGAATGGGGTAAGTATCCTCCCTCCACCTCCGTATGATTTCAGTCCCTCTGGCGCCCTCTCCTCACCTTGTGGTAGAATTAGACGTGCTCTCCGTCCTGCCTTCTTTGCAGGGGCGCGTTGTCTTTCATGGGCGAATACGGTCCAGTTACTTCACTGACGCCGGCCCATTTGATATTGTTCAGGTAGGTCTTATTGCTGTTCTTTAGTTTTGTTGCTATCCTGCATGCCTTTCTTTGTTTAAAATGTCTCTGTTTTCTCCCTTAGGTATGCGGAGCTTCAGCGCGGCAAACTAGCTTGGTTGAGCCCCGCTGGTAAATGATGGCGCATTAAGAGCGCTATGATTCGCTAAGTAAGCGCTATGCGCAGCGCTGCGAGGTCTTGCCTTTGCCAACCTGTGTTTTCCTTCCTTGTAAGCCGCGGTCTTCTTCAGCGTGAGTGGAATGTCCGGAGTGGTGCCAGCTGAGAGGCCACCAGCCAGGTAAGCCTTTTGAGCAGTTCGTGATTTGTAAATGTCTCTACTGCTTTCTTTAATGTTGCCTCTATCTTCCTCTTTCAGGTCGTTCTGTCCGGGAGGCGTGCAGATTCGAGGAAGCTGCTCTCAGTAGCTGCGAGTGTTTAAAGATGAAGACTGCAGGAAAGATGCTGCTGCTAATGATGTTCCTTTTGTCTCCTTGCAGGTTCTGCTTCTCCTAGGTTCGAGGGAATAGCTGGACACGGTGAGCGTCACGTTGCAAAGTAACGCGAAGCGTGTTGTCTTGCTCAGGTGTGGTTTAAATAGCCCCAACAAAATAGTCCAGGTAAAGTAGTCCCTAGGCTACCACACCCAAAACACTAGACCGCATAGCTTAGTTCTTAGGAACCAAGCTATGTGGATGCCTCCATGTTGGCTGACAATACAATAAAGTAGTTCCCAAGCACATTGTTTTACATGGTGTATGAGACTGGTGCCGTAGGCGCCAGGACTGGCCCCATGAGGGCTTTTGAAGAGGATGCCAGGCTCTAGAGGGCCGAGTCCTGACTCCACCTGGCCAATGGGTTTGCCAGAGGGGGTTTTGGGCGAGGGCCGTGACACTGGTCGAGGCACCTCGGACGCGTGAGCGACTGCAGCATGACAACAGTCAGGGGTGCAGTCAGTTGCAGCTCGAGGGGCTTGATTGGCTGGAAAATGTCCTTACGGTGGACGCTGGTTGATTCTTGTCAGTGCACTCCTCCTAGCTTCTTCCCTGCGCTTGTATCGTCCTTTAACGCAGATGACCCAAAACTGAGGAGAGTGTTGCCGGGAGCTGCCATATCCTTGGTTTGGTTCTCTCTCTGGCACTTCCCAACTAGGAAGTTTGCTGCAGAGCCTAGCAGGGCACACTGTGTGCTGGCTGGGTACCAGTTCTGCAGCGGCTGGAGGGTCCTCTGGATTCGGTATCTCCCTATGTTCCCTGATAGATGTTATGGGGAGGGATCTACCTTCCCTCTTGGAGGTCCTGGCCTTCCTTCACTGGCGGAAGATGTAAGTCAGACAGAACCTTCAGCCAGTGTCCAATGATGGGTTCTTCCTTCTGCTTCTGGTGAAGCCTTCAGATGATCTGCCAAAAGAGGGGTTTGGCCCTCTTTTAAATCCAACAGTACCACATGAATTGGTGTAGGCTAAGCTTACCTTAATGAACCAATCCTGGGTCCCCACCAACAATCTCCTGTATGCGTGAGGTCATAACCAGAGTACTTTGCAACAGATAAGCTAAAGCGGTGAAAACATGTAATACTATGTTCCACCCATCTTCCTGTCTGCTGTGGATCAAAGAGCCCCTCTGGTTAATGGAGCTTTCTGTGGTTCCTGATTAAAGCGGCAGGTCTCCCTTGAAGCTGCAGCGAGACCAGACTGTCTGGCTCTCCCAAACCACATACTCATACCTTATGAAGGTCGTTCCCCTGCGGGGTTGAGTACTATAAATGCAGTCCCAGACATGACATTTCACTGTCAATCGATACCAAGGGGGCGGGAGCTGGCTTCAGTTTGGCACAGTGCATATGAAAGGGTGTTGGGGTTTCCTGTCTCCTTTGATAGCCTCTGCAACCAGGCCCCATGTGGGCATGTTTGAATTACACTCTGATTAGTATGTGAATGATGGCACCAGCTAGAGGACTCAACAAAAGGACAGGGTGGATCCATGCAGCCATTGTTAGTTAATTAGTCTGGCCATGGCAGGGGGAAGGTTTGGCCCTCTCCCTTCTGGAGATGCATCGTGTGTTCCACCTGTCAGATCCCAACTAAATATGAACAGGGTCCTGCGCCTGTAAACTGTGTACACCCATAGTACACAGGTCTATGCGTATGTCATGCGGTGAGCATAGAAAATGTGTGCAGATTAGCCCCACACATTTCATGGAGGTTGATCTACCATCGTTCAATTTCATTTAAAATGTCAAAAAAGCCTGATGGTCGAATTCCTCACAGGCAGCTATGGCAGAGCTCCCAAACACAGCATTTTCCCACATGGCTGCAAATACATGGGACTTTGACATTTTTGCCACATCTCACATGGTGGTGAAATGTTGCTGCCATGGTGCAAGTGTATTGCGTGTCTTTATGGTAGAACATTTGCTTCGCAGAAAAGAAACGCACATTGGGGAGAGGGGCGGTGAAGGTATGCAGGAAGAGTGTGTGTCGGATGAGGGAGGGCAGTGGTGTGCGTCTGGGGGCAGGCAGTGGTCGAAGTGTAACAGATAAAGTAGTGGAACTATGGCATTTGAAGGAAAAAGGTTTGGAGGGGCGTGGTCAGAGACAGGCCTACTAAAAGACTGTAAAAGTGGCCGCGGCTAGAAAAAAAGCTGAAATATTCTTTTTGACTTTATTTTAAATTTGAGAGACTATCTTTTAAGGGTCGCTACTAGAATTAGTTTAGGCGGGAGAAAGTGAAAAATAGCAATATTTGTTATGTAAAAATTGGGAGTTTCCTGCCTAAATCAGGAGGGTTGGCATGTTTGGCAAAACAACTGCTTTGGAGCTGGCCCAGCTGGAGAGCCCGCAAATGTGATGCACTACTCTTACAAGGGGCCAGCCTGAACTTCCCAAGTTCAAATCCTGTGCTAGGCAGGGCTCAGCATTTCAATCTCCTGCAGTTGATTTGCGATGCCTTTAAACGAGGTAAATATAAAACATCATTTTACAGCGCTTAGAAGCTGAGGGAATATGGCAAAGGTGGTATCTAAAACAACAAATGAATTCATTATAACAGACTCAGCAGAACCCTAGTTGTGTAGAGATGGCTTCTTAAAATATCATGTTTTCACTGGAGGCCAGTTCACCTTTAAAAAGGGCAACCTGGGAGAATTGTTGGACTGTAAATGCAGGCATCGACTGCAACTTGTTGCGAAAAACTCCCAGGTATGCCAGAGAGCCACTAGAAGTTTGCAGACTCTCAAAAGGAACGTAAGACTAAGTCAAACGGCAATTTCAAACTGCGGTTTATGACAGCCGAAACCAACAGGGATCAGTACAAGGATAGAAGAAATCTGTGAACCACTCAACGTCTCCTGGCTCGCAGGCCAATTTCGACCTAAAATTGCGTCACAATGATGTCACAACTAGGGCCCTTTTCCGCCCTTTTCCAGAAAACCTATTGGACTACTGGATTGGGTACTGAGTAATAGGTCACCTATAGTGGACACTAAACATGTTAATCTACTGGCTCTTGCATGTCAGGTGGCTGGCCTGGTCCATCCCCAAACCTCTATCTATAACAACATTGCAGTGTGAGGGTCTTACCCTTGGTTCTTGCCCATTGCTACCCACCCCTAGGAGCCTGAACTGTGATTGGCTAGAGCTGACCTCCCCAGGCCTGAGATCTGCAAAGGTTCTCAGCTCTTGGTGTATCTTCTCAAGGTAATAAGAATCACTATTTGTCTGCATTGTAACTTGTGTGTACCACCTTATGCTATGAGAGTGCTCGTTCATATCGTGCAACCCTTGTCTCCCATTGTAACATCTTTGTTGCAAGCTTCTGTCTGGTGGCGTGAGATCGTCTTTCTTTCCCAGCGCTGGTTGCTGTCCATTGGCTGAATCGGTCGGGTCACATGTTTGAAGACTATGATTTGGAGGCCTGCAGCTCTGAATTATGAAGAATTATTTGCCTTTACTGCAACTGGTGCTACTGTCGTTGAGGGAATGGCATGTCACCAGTATCTGGTGGCCTTGGCAGCGGGTCCTGTCTCACACATTTGTTCTCGTCAAGCCTGAATTCAACTTAGCTCCGCTCTTGCTGGGAGGCTTGTGGCCTGCTGTAATTTTCCTGAACCATAGTGCGGTACCTAAAATATTCATGCTATTCTATATTCTCCATATGTTAGTCACACTTGTCTCTGTCAGGCCCCATAGGTGCTCCTGCAGACCCATAAGTTTATTTGTGTAAAAGCATCTGCAGGCTTTATTCAGGACCTCCTGCTTCTTGTGGTTTCTGTGTTGCTGTGTTTAGCTAATGGCAAAATCATAAAAGCAATGACAGTGTATATGTATCTGTGCTTTAACTATAGAACTGTACGCTCGTATTCTTCACGTATTCGAGTGTGTGTTTGTGTCCCGATGTGCGGATGACACGTGGGCTTCATGTCTAACGCTGCCAAGTCGTGCTGTCTCTATCAACATCAGCAACATGGCTTCTCCGCGCTTTAGTCAGTATTGTCAATTGAGGTCTCTTTGGGTGCAGCCTGAGGCTCTTCGTCTACTCTGGGGAAGATTTGTACCACACCTGGTCTGTAGGGCTGGCTGAGTGGGTATCTTTCGACATACTTATAGATCATTGGAGCACTGGGAGTGTGTCCGAAATAGTATGGGTGTTCTCGGTATCTCCTGGTCTTCTTCCGCGTTATGTATCTTATAGGAGGGGGAGGTGAGGGTGAACTTCCCAATCCCTCTTCAAGCTTCCATCTGAGGAATGGGAGGTTATTACCTCACAGTCCTCTCTGGAAAGTTCCTGGTTTTGTCCATTTCCAAACTGGAGTTGTGTTTCACCATTTTATCAGTCTGCCTGGATTCCAATAACACTATGTAGAGGGGTGATTCTTCTCAATATGCTGCTGAGGAAACGCCAGTGAGTGCAGAGCACAGCTGCAATCCCCAGGCTTCCCAATGTGCTCTAACCTCCTGCCCCATCCCAGATTAATTTTAAGTCAGCAGGTAAGATTGATAAATAATATTACTGCAAGATCCTTACCTGATGGCTGACCCACCTTCCCCGCTGAACTGGAGAAGGTGCTCTCTTGTATCCAGAGGGCCGGCTAAACGCAGCTAGGCTGGCAGGACCAAGATCCTTCAACAACAAGTTCAAATTTCAGAACGCACCCCAGAGGCCCTGAGGACAGCATCTGAACTAGGACCAAATTAATCGGGGTGGGGGGGGGCATTATAGTCATGTGTCCAGGGCCTAGTGGTTGGGGTAGACCTGGGGGTGCAAAAACAGAAAAGAACTGAATGCTTCCAAGTGCCATATAGATGTAGTGCTCCGACTGTTTACTTTTTATTAAGATAAACCAATGGATTGGTCCCATCTATACACCTATACATATGCAAATTTATTTGACATTTACCACTAAAAGTATCTAAAAAGAAACTATGGTGTTGCTGTTAACACAAAGGGACCCGGACCCAATCGTGATTACTGGAAAATCAAGCCCTGATCTATCGTGTACAGGCCCCGTGTTGCACACAAATTCCCAAATATATATTCATATTACAACTAAACCAATATTTTCATTGCGTACATGAGAATCAAATTCAGTATATTAAATACAACCTTTTAATGGCAGTAGAGCCAACATTTATAAGCAATGGAACTCCATTTACATATATGAAATCAACGAAGATAATTTCTCATGTAAATAAATCGTATAAATATCAAGTAATGCATTTTATGGCATATCATAATAAATGGTGATCCTTTAGGTGTCTCATCTCACACTCCTAAGAATATCTTGGTTTTTCTCTACGTGTTTCGGTCTTTTCTCAAACTCTCCATCAGGACCATGGATCCCTGGCTTCCTTATTAAGCAAGTGCAATACGCACAGTCAATTGCTGTGTTATGTCACAATTAAATGAGATATCCATGACCAAAACCATCGCTAACCTCTGGTACCTCTATGAACTGTGTGTTTTAATTCCAAACAATCTCCAAAATTCCTCTCCGAACATAGTCCTACAAGATACCATTGGCTGGTCTGTTGTAAGCATATGCCGAGAGAGTCATTTTCATCATATTCCAGGAGAGTCATTTTGATCATCCTGAAATGCCTTTTGCTAATACTTAATTTATTAACACTACACAATTGATCACTCTGAACACATTCCTTGTTTGGAATTTTTTGGGCACATTGAAACATAACATTAAAATGTTATGTCAAAAATGCATATAATGTGATTTGACATGGTAAATTATCATTGATATGATATATATAATTTTATATATGTCAAATGATATATTAATTGAATCCTTTCCCATATAAATATTGCCTGTACCTTTATGAAAACATTGAATTTAATGTGTTACATTTGATACTAATGTACTTAATGAAAACGTTGGTTGCATTTAATGTGTATATATTTTCTTAACTGGAATGATATATTTATTAAGGGGACTTTGCAGGATAGGACATATCCATACACAGGATAGCTCAGGACTTCATGAGTGCCCACCTTCTCATAGCCGGCTGCCAGGCAAGCAGCAATGCAATGACACCATTACCTGCTCAGCACCAATGAGCAGGAGTGTCACGACCTTTCTTAGGAAAACACCTTGAGAGTGTCCAGATGTCCCAGTTCCTCTTTTGCACAGTTGTAGGGACAGTGTCAGGTGCATTCTTTTTAGAGATCCCCTTGCAGTCTATTCAGAAAGGTTTTACATTGCAGGGCTGGCCCCATAAATGCTAAGTCTGTGCCGGCACCTGGGGCACTGCGCTCACGCGGCCCCGCAGGCACTAGATGTAACGTGTACACCAGGGAATACAGATTGGGCCTCGTTACGAGGCTGGCGGAATGGGTTTAACGGCACCGGTAATGGTGCCGGTGCTGTTAAACGCACTCCGCCCTATTACGAGGTTCCATCGTGAGACCCGCTCTGGACGTCTGGTCAGACCGGACGTACTTTCCGGGTCCTGCGAGGGGACCAGGGAGTTAACAACGGGCCCGTTATTAACGGGCCCGTAGTTGGCTCCCTCTCCATTCCCATTGAGACCTACGGGGGCTCAATGGGAATGGGGATTAACTGTTACCGGGTCCATGGAATGGGCAATTACAGGGTCTGTCAAGGCCGGCATGACCCGGTAATTGCCCATTCCATGGACCCGGTAAAATGTCAATCCTGGCGGCAGCTGTGCCTTTAATAAGGGCACGGCTACCGCCAGCCTCGTAATGAGGCCCATTGTGTCGTAGAGGGGCTGTGCTGCTGTTGTTTCTGCATGTCCCAGCGAGGCGTGCTCTCACCTCCCAACCCCCTTTGAAACTCTGCACAAATTGTTTCGGAGGATCATAAAGTGTCAGCTATTCATAAGTGACGGTCACTTAAGAAGTCATTGAGGCTCATTATGAGTTGGTCGGTGCAGAAATAACGTGTTGGTATGTAAATATACCGGCACATTTCCGCACCGGCTAACTACGAGCTTGCCAGTAAGGTGGCGGTTTGACCTTACCGGCAAAAATCACTGGTATTGCAGGTACCGGTATACCAGTGCTTGTAATACCAGCAAAATCCCCAATGGAGTCCAATGTAATGGGGACTAACACCGTCTACCACCACTCCTAATCCGGTGGAAATACCACCGAACTGAGGTGTGGTATTGGTAAATCCGTTTGTCGGTATTCTGGCAGATTTACTGCCAGAATATCGGTAAACTCGTAATGAAGCCCATTGTATTGGACAAGACGTTTCGGTGCTAAGAACTGCAAAGGGGGCATTTTTATAATGCAAGCACACACAAAGCACCAGTTAGCTGCCCAAATCTATGGCTTTTCTCAAGACAATTAAAGTGTCAGACATGCACGTTTTAAACAATAGTCCCTATTTTCATGTGTTCGTATTTGGCACACTATAAAGCTTTTAATTTTGGGTAGTATGTCACCTTTTCCTCGCAACACATATGAAGTATACCTTCGTCAAACAATGAAAAACAACCAGGTTACCTTTTCACACGTTATCCTCGTTTGTGAGTCTTTAAGTCTTGAAAACACATTTATAAAGCCAAAAGGCCTTTTTTTAGTCTTTGAGGAATTGCATGCTGGTATTTGCAGTCTTCCATTCAAGATTCGGGAAAATGACAGTACACTCATACTCTCTTTGCTTAACATATTTCTATAATGCCTTACATAGTCCGAGTACTTGATTATGAATTGCATACTTATCAAGCCATTGTAATAAAACCGACTATTGTTGAAAGCATGGGGATAAATAAGGGAAAAAGAGAAGTGAGCAGCGTGTGCCACCAGATATGTGGAGCTTAGCCGCCAGGTACACAAAGTGTGCTACACGTGACTGCTTTGCAGATGATACATGCGGTCTTGAACAATATCCCCGCTTGCAGTGGAAGCCAATGTAGCTCGCCTAGGATGGGGGTAAGTCAGTCAGATTTACATGCTCCCGTAATAAGACGTGCAGCAGCGTGGTGGACTACCTTTAGGGTGGGCCAAGTGAGCAGCTTGGAGCTCTGTCAGGACAGCATTTCCCCCATCGATGTGCAAGACCACTGGAAGTCCTACGGCAGAATGAAGGGTTTGATTTTTCAATGGGTAGAGATTCTGATCCAGACTATTTGGGCCTTCTTGGCGATGTGTTTCTGGAAGAATAGATTGCTGTCAAGGGTGAAGCCTAATGAGTCTGAGAGTTGTGGAACAAATCCTTCTAGGCACATATCATTGAGCCATTGTTGGACAAGCTCACAGGAGACCCACAAACCTTGCCACCCTCTCTTTCAGATCCCCCTGGAGACCATACAAATGGCAGCAAAGCATGGTATAATTCCTAATAAGTAATGTAAGACATTGGGGACTTTTTAGACCAGTAACACCTCCCCATCTTTTGGGGAGAATAACTGAAAAGGTTGTGGCACTCCAGGCTAATTTATTGTATCTACGACACTGTGTTTGACATTTCACTGCATTCTACTGCATACTTTTGGGGTACCGTCCCCCATGACCCTCCATTCTCCAATTCACATTTTCCTCCTAGCCAGTACACCCTATTTATCTACCCTCTGACTTATTACCCAGGGACGACATTTGTGGGTCGCTAGGGGTCACAGCTGCTACCCCTGCTGGCTCCCTTGCTACCCCTGGCCCAAAAAAATAAATATATATATTTATATATTTAAAATGAATGCAACTAGTAACCAGTAGGTATTTGTCAAGGTCCATTGGGCAGGGGAACATGGTACCATCCCATTTGGTGGTCCCACAACTAAACGATCTTGGTAATATGGGCATGTACACATTGATATTAACGCTGCATATGGTAATGAAATGTGTATCATATTACAGTGATATCGTAACCAAAATGTTCTTAGTGTACTGAGGAACAATGGGCATTGAGTGAAAATCACACCCCTGCCGCACATAAGTGCATGCAGGGGCTGACAGGCTGATTGAGACAGGCAGGAGAAGACGGGTTTAAGGTAAGTGGGGAGGGGGCTGGGGAAAAGGAGTGTGTCTGCGTGTGTGTTTTTGAGTGTATTTGTATGTCTGGCGGGGTCTGGGTACAGGTGTGTGTCTGAGTGTATTTGTATGTGAGGTGGGGTTTTGTGCCTGGCAGGGGGTGGGGGATTGATATATTTTGAACATTAAAGGCTAATCTAAATCGGTCGGAAAAAAACGGTCTTTTGTTTGTGCGGCCTTTAATATTCGAGATTATCACATGGAACCAAACAATGCTATTTGATGACACAGCCTGTTTTGTCAAGAGGTGAAAGGTTGCGAGCTATAACTTCCCATGATGTCACTTGGGGGCGGGATCAAAATACATCACTTCCTGTAAAGTCATCAGAGGTCAAGGGTTGTGTGATGTCACTGCCGCTACCACTGGAATTTTGGTGAAATGACGTACCTGCTACTATCCCCTAAATGAGTGGTGGTAAAATGCAGTGAAATGTCCTGCAGAGAAAGGGCTGCAGTGGAATGATGATAGCATTTTATTTCAGCCATTTCAGTCTGGATTCAGACCTGGGTGTGGGATTGAAACAGAGACTCTCGAATTGACCAATGATGTGTTGCAGTTGCTGGATTGCGGCGTGGCCTGCCTTCTTGTGCTGCCGGGCCCCTCCAAGGCTTTTGATACAGTCGGACATGAGACACTGGAGGGGCCAATGGGTATAGCGGGGCAAGGTCCCGCCTCCAAATATGGGAGTGGATGTCGAACCCATGCTGCCCAGTACTGTCTTGCTTCCAGGACAAGTACGTTCCACCTGCCCCTGAGCTATCCTATCGACCCATAATCTGGAGCCATTGAGAGGTCTGGTAGAAGGATGGTGGGGTCTCTATGCACTAATATGCCAATGATATCCACCAGTTGGAGGGTTTCCCAGCCTTGATAAGATCTAGTTGGCATCAGCCTCCCTGGAACTGAAGCCATTATTTTAGGTGTTTATTTATTTGTATTTATAAAGCGCACTGACCGCCCAGGGGTATCGAGGCGCTGTTACATGAAGATAACTTAGTTACATGGAAAGAGCATGTGATACACAGAAAGACTTTGGTCTAACAGAGTTTGTGTTGTTTTCCCTAGGAGTGACACAGGAGTATCGTAGAGCTATGCAATGGAGTTCCTCTGAACCTGTTCTATCAGGAGGTTGAAAGTCCTTAGGTTTTATTTTTGAACCATGCAGTTAATTCTGAGGCCCGGGTGGAGAACAAGCCATAGACAGGGCTTTTTCACTGACCTCTATTGCACAAAAGAAAACCTTTTCCACCATCAGAAATGTTTTGAATTGTTGTGCAGGCACAACTAGCCCTTCTTTACTGTGCCCAGAAAACCTTGTATGCACTTACCTGGTCTACATTCACTTCGGCAGACATTTTCTTTATCATGGATCAACTTCTTTGTTCCTTTAGTTCATCTGCACCTTCTCATTGTGAAGATGGCAACGGAAGCGGTTAAGTATAGCTTAATGTTAGGGTTGGGGCCAAGGAGTGTCAAGGGGAAGAGTAGGGGGTAGAAAAGTAGGAGGGGCAGAGGGGGTCTCCCCCTGTAATGACGAAGTGAAAGGCAGGAGAAGTAGAAGTATGGAGGAGTGAAAGTGTCAAAGTGAATGTATGTGAAATTGAATGTATGGCTAAGTGAATGCACAGGAAGCATAGACATACATGCATGCACACGAGCCATTCTTATTGGGGCCAGTATAGTTTCAGCATCAGTGCTGGCTCACGTGGATGGTGGAAACGCTCTACAAATGGTACAGCACTATTCAGAGCGGTTCTCCACACAGCATCCAAACTTACGAAAGGAAATGAGAAATTCAAAATGGCCGCTCCAAGTTTGAGGACGTTATATTGGCTGCCTTTGGAGGCTCGGATTACTTTTAAGTTTGGCTGCTTGTTCATAAATTGGTACATTGGGGACAACCACGTTATTTGGCAGAGTATTGAATCTCTTAGATGAGCAACGCCTTGCGCAAAAAAAGAAAACGAGACGTTTTTCGTACTATGCACCCGCACTTTGGAACTCTCTCCGGGTTTTTCTACTTTCATCTCATTTTTTGCCTTTAGAAAAGAAAAAACGACTGTTATCAACTCTGTGCTTAGGGTTATAACAAGATTGTTTTTAATTGTATTACATCTTCTTTTGACCTAGTAATAGGTTTGGAAGAAAGGGGCTAGCTTTGTTATCGCTGTTGTGTGTGTTTGTGGTTTGCATATCTATGTAGTCCTTATTAATACTGTATTATGATTACTGGTTTTTCTCTCTCATTTTGTTCTGTGCTCTGTTGCTTTTCTGGCCTTAGGCCGGTGCATTATACATGTGTAAAATAAATAGACCAGCCGGCCCCTTTCCTAACTGGCCTTATCTTTTGTACATAATCCTTTGGCATTAATATGGCTCTTTGGGTCCAGCTCTTGTTGTAGATATTTCTTTATCTTCTACTTACATGCAAACAGGCCCCATGACTTTTCTGGGACGCCTATAAGGTTTCCCCTTTACACTCCGGGGCTTTGTTTTTGTGGACTACAAGTCCCAGAATGCAAAATAAAAGCCAGAACTGTTGGCGCTATTGTTACTGGGTCACTTTTGACATGTCTTAATTTGTAAGATGCTTAATACTTAATTTATGAAGACAAACTTGTGATTTAAACACTACAAAATCAAACCACATTTCATTCACTAACTTAGTTTGTCCATTTACGTTTTGCTTCAGCACCGAATCTCCACAACATGTTTTTCCCTATCAGGGCAGTTTCTAGACAATATGGTGCATATTGTGCCCCCCTCGTGCGTTTGCAGCTCACCCCTTAACACAAACATGCACTGGCCCAAATAATCCACTTACCTTTGCCATTTTGCCAGTTAGTCCTGGTAGGGTAGCTCAGTGGCAACGTACTTAGACGATGCAGAGAAACGCAGGTTCGAGCCCCGGGTCTGCGCTTAGAAACCTCAGGTTGTTAAGCACATTATAAATAATCAATTACAATGGTCAAGATCAGTGTGCACCTCTGGGGACTCAACAGCTGCATGTCCAGAATCAAGAAAGTGTCTGCCAAGCTGTGTTGTGTGGGATATTGTGTTGTGGGCTGGAACGCTGACATTTTTCAGTTTTTAAACCAACTAGATACTGGTTGGCATAGATGAATTTGTTGTCACATATGTCGATTCCATTACAGGCACTCCAGAGATATGATATGATAGGTTATTTATAACGCGCTTAATACCCATAGGTTTATAAGCGCGGACCCGGGGATCGAACCTGTGGTGCTCCGTCCTTGCTTCCAAGGCGAGCACGTTGCCCCTGACCTTTCCTCCCGTGACAACCAACCAGAGAACTAAACTGAATATGAACACCCATAACTGTCAGATAGAGCAGAGTTCTGGAAGTTGTGGACATCACTGGGTGTGGGCAAGGTGGATTTATTCTGGTCCACAGAAGAAAGAAAAAGAATCACATCTTTTAGGCAAAATCCCCTCACTTTTGCCATTTCTCTTAAAGAGCAAAATTGTCAATTTTTACTATTTTCCCACCCAGAATTTCGTTTTTGGGCGGTTTTTCAGTTAAGGGTGCAACATATCAGCGATGGCGTGGGGATGGAATGGTGGGAAGGTTGATGTTTTGGTCGAGAGACGGTGCCATGTTGATGACCGCATGGCGTATATTGATTTTGTGCATGAAGCTTACTTCGACGTACTTGTCTCCCGCGCCATATAACACTGTGCTGCCTGCATGTGGGAGGAGGGTGGTGGCTCATAGCTATGGCCAGAGCAGATCAGACTTCTCCTGTGTGCCACTGAGTGTTCCGCTGATCTGCTGCTAGAAATAATGGAGCTGGCTGGTGAACTTTAAAACTGTTGGGGAGTGAGCAATTCGACCATCTGCACGGTGGGTGTGCACTCACCTTGGCTTTTTTCAAATTTCAAATGAAATTGAATGATGGTAGATCAACCGCTGGAATATGTGTGGGGCCAATCCATGCACATTTTCCTATGCTCACACCATGACAAAAGCATAGACCTGTGTACTCTGGGTGGACACAACCTACCAGCACAGTCCGCCTTGTCTTATTTAGTTGTGCTATGACAGCCTGTAGTACACCATGTCACCTCCAGAAAGGGGGAGGTCCAACCTTCCCCCTGCCATGGCCAGCCTGATTGACTAACAAATACTCTATGGATCAGCACTGCTCTTTTGTTCGGCCCTGCACCTGGTGGCAGCGATTATTAAAATGAACATACTAATTGAGTGTATAACAAAGGAGACACGTATCCCCAACAACCTTTCATATGCCACTGTGTCAACCTAAAGCCAGCTCCTACCCTCAGTATCAATTGACAGTGAACTGTCATGTCTGAGACTGCGTGTTTACAGCAGTCAACCCTGCAGGGGACCCCATTCATAAGGTAGGAGTATGTGGTTTGCAGGAGCCACAAAGTCTGGTCTCACTACAGCTTCAAAGTAGACCTGCTGCTTTAATCAGGAACCACAGAGAGCTCCATTAACCAGAGAGACCCTTTGATCCACAACAGACAGGAAGATTGGTGGGACTTAGTATTACATGTTTCTCCCCTTTAACTTTCCTATTGCAAAGTACTTTGGTTATGACCTCACACATACAGGAGATTTGGTTCATTAAGGTAGGCTAAGCCTACACCAATCACTGTGGTCCATTTGGCTTTAAAAGAAGGCCCAGCCGCTTTTTTGGCAGATCATCTGAAGGCTTCACCAGAAGCAGATGCAAAAACTCATCATTGGACCCTGGCTGAAGGTAGAGTCATTGAAAACACGGGTTGACTCCTAATTTTTGTTTTAGGGGGGCTGATACTCAAATGGGGTGTTGAACAATATAGGCAGAGAGTAGAGTATACAGCTATACCTCCATCGTGTGTGCAGGCATCATAGCACCTCTCAACAAAGAATGCAGATGTTGCAATCAATACTGCACTGTGCAACGCTCACCCTTCTGGGTTAGAAAACGTAGTAGTTTATTAAAGAGTTTCTCGTAGGTATAACTCAGAAATCAAATACAAAATTCAGAAAAAATAAACTCTTAAAACAGTGTGGGGTTAGTAAAGCTGTGTCCTTCTCATCTGTGGAACATATTTAGATAAGTTATACATAGTTGATCTAAATAGGCATGCTTCTGGGAAAGTTCAAAAATCCTCTTGTGTACCAGATTCTATGACAAGACTGGAGGCGAGCATTATGCTTCAACTTCTTTAATTCACTACTCTTCAGCAGTTTCAACAAAACTTCAAAAACCTTAACAAAACACTGAAACAGTCTGAACAGACTTTTCCTCTTTTCAGAACTACAATCCCCATAGTCTCTGTAGTCCATCACACTCCATGCCCAGTAATAACCACTTCCTGTCGCTGGGCTCCTCCTCTTCTTTTCCTCTTCAAGCAGATAAGTGCTATTTTGGTTCTCTCCCTACTTTATGTGGAAAAGTTGTGTTTACAGCGCATGTAGAGTTAGATATTGCAGAGGGGGAGACTATAGATTCTATGAGAGCTTTATTGCAGGAGTATATACGTTTTAGCGCAGTGGCGCATGATTTAGTGTATCTGAGTGTTTTACTTCGGGATTAGCGAGCCCGTGTGTTCGGGCGGCCTTTCCGCGGTTCGCGCTCCCTGTGCCATATGCCCGGCACGTTTGGGGATCGCTCGCGAACACGGAAAAGAGTGGGCGATCAGAGGATTGCGGGCCACAAGGAATAGCGGGGCGAGCGAGGATCGCGCATAATACGGCCCGGATCTCCCTCTCCCTACAGTGAGGGAAGCGCGCGCGCCGGATAGCGGCCCCCTCCCTCTGCGAGGCGGAGCGTGAGCGGCGCACAAGGAGATTGAATCCTCTCGGCCCCCTCCTTTGCGGGGGTGGAGTCGATGAGTGCTTTCGCTTCCGCGGTCGCATTTTCATATGCGACACGGAGCGAAGTGCACACGAGGAGCCGGGCCCGGCGGTGATACGGCAGTCATAAGCCGCAGTAGCAAGGACGAGGCCCTGCCTCTGGAAGAGCAACGTACAGTCGCAGAAGCAGCATATAAACACGCGACCAAGGAGAGATTCACACGAAGCAGCTTCAGCTGGGGAGGAGCCTCACAAAGCTGGTAGTGACGGAGCAAAGTCACGGAATCGTGCCTCTTGCAGAGGTCTACTGAATACAGCCCATACTAGGCTTTATTATTTTTCATAGACTATCCCTGCTCCCGGTACAGCCACACCAAAAAAAAAAAAAAAAGAAAAAGAATATAGTGAATAATTTTGAACAAAATATAAATATATATATAAAAAAGCGGGTGCGCATACAGTCCCCAGAGCGTCTATAGCGAGAGGGCGTGCAGTGACACCCTTTTGGGGTACATCAGGCACACAGCACCCACACAAGATGTCCGATTTCGAATGGAGCGAAGAGGAGCAGTCGTCAGAGTTGGCTGCCAGCTTCAAGCAGGTGCTAGGAAGCTCACTTATAGATGCAGTGGCTATGGGGGTGAGACCCCTACAAGACAGGCTGGAGTCCCTGGAAGCGATGTTTCATCAGCCCGTAGACAGTACCGGACGGGGTGGAAGCACGCCTGCGGAACCCTCAGAAGCAGGGTCTTTGGGGAGGACTAAGGTCCGAAAGGGGAGAATCCCTCTTGACCCCCAGGGCCCTTCAGATGGGGCAGATGGAAAGGCCCCGGAGGTAGTCGACGCCTTCGCAAAGCTGCGGCAGGCATTTTTGCAGCGTCAGACTGTGCCAGACCTCACAACCCCCTCTCCAGGGGATGAAGAACATGGAGAAGACGGCCCAGGCTCAGAGGAAGAGCTGGAGGAAGGCGAATCTCTCTCCCAAGAGGAAGAGGAGGAAATTGAGATCAAGCCTAGCGGAGGAAAGAGGAGCCGCAAAGAGAAGCACCTCGAGGAGGTGGATGAGGACATGTTCGATCCGGACAGCATCCGGAACCCGAGATCCTCAGACTGGCAGCCCTCACCTAGAGTGGCGCAATATATGACAAAGAGATTGCGGAAAGCACTGGACAAAGAAGTCCGACAGAGGCTCCGAGCGGAGTGCCCGAGACCAGATCTCGAGATTCGCTCAGGGAAAAGGATTGGCTGACAAGGTTAGACCTGAAGGATGCTTACCTGACTATCCCTATGGCGGAGGAGTTCAGAACTTTCCTAGCCTTTCGCTGGAAATGACAGCTCTGACGATTCAAGACTATGCCCTTCGGGCTTGCGTCAGCGCCATGGGCCTTCACCAAAGTAATGAAGCCGGTAGCTGCAGCTATAAGGGAGAAAGTAATAAGGATGATCATTTATCTAGACAATCTCCTCCTTCTGGCCGAGGAGCGAAAAGCCCTCAGGTATCAGACGAAGTGGGTCCTGGACCTGCTTGCATCCCTAGGGTTCTCAGTGAACAAGGAGAAATCACACATTGTACCAGCGCAGGGGCTCGACTTTCTGGGTTTCATCCTGGATACCAGAAAAGCGACACTCGAGCTCCCGGCTCGAAAGATCTGCAACAATATAAGGGAGATCAGAGGATGTCTGCGGAGCCAGACAGTTTCCCTCCGAACTCTTGCGAGGATCGTGGGGCTGTTAGCGGCTTCGATTCAGGCCCTTTTTCCAGGTCCTCTGCATTATCGAGCACTGCAAAGGCTAAAGATAAAGCATCTGCAGCAAGGCCTGATATATCATCAATTGGTTCCGCTGGATCAGTAATCCAAGACAGAACTGGAATGGTGGTTGCAGAATATGGATGCCTGGAATGGTCGTGCCATTTTCGGAGACAGACCGGATCTAGTCATAGAGTCCGATGCCAGCCGGTTAGGCTGGGGCGCAAGGTGCGGGGACCTCCAGACAGGAGGGAAATGGAGCGAGGAGGAGCTCCACTTACATATAAACTGCCTGGAGTTACTAGCGGGATCCTTTGCGATCAAAGCCTTTACGAAGGGGAGAATGAAATCGTGTGTACTGCTGAAAATGGACAACATTTCAGCAGTGCGATACATAAACCACCTGGGCGGCACCAAATCCAGGATGCTAGCCGAACTAGCAAAGGACTTCTGGCATTTCTGCCTGCAGTCAGAGACGTCTGTCACAGCGGAATATCTCCCTGGGACGCTGAACGTCATAGCGGACTGGAACTCTCAGTACCTCACGGATTCCAGCGATTGGAGGCTGGATCCAGCAGCATTTCGGAGGATGACCGAGAGGTGGGGACCAGTACACATAGACCTCTTCGCATCGCGATTGAACGCGCAAACAGCGGAGTACTTCAGCTGGAGGCTAGACCTGGAAGCACTAGGGACGGATGCGTTCCTGCAGGAATGGGTCGGAGGTCCACACTATGTGTTTCCCCTGTTTATGATGCTGAGCAGAGTTCTAGCGAAGTGTCGGCGGGAGACGGCGGAATTGCTATTAGTAGCGCCGTGTTGGAAGTCACAAGTGTGGTTCCCAGCTCTCATGGAGCTAGTAGTAGATTACCCGAGGATGCTCCCGGAAGGGGAGCACCTGCTTACGGACCCAGCTGGGTTATATCACCCTCTGAGAGTGAAGGGGGCTCTCCCGCTCGTCACGTGCAGGATATCAGGAGACGCTGGGCATTGCCATGCATTTCGTCTCAAGCTGCACAGCTCATCGCAGAATCCTGGGCTCCATCCACTAGGAGGAGCTACGATGCGGCTTGGGCCAAGTGGACGAGCTGGTGCAGAGGGAGAAGTGTTCATCCCGTTTCTGCGCCTGTAGTAGCAATATTGAACTTTTTAGCTAATTTATTGCAAGACGGGAAGGCATTCCGTACCATAGGAGTGTACAGGTCCGCCATATCCGCGAGACACCTTCCTATCGAAGGGGTTCCAGCGGGTGAGCACCCAGCAGTAGTGCGGCTTATTCGAGGAGCAAAATTTAGAGTGCCTCCTGAACCTCGTTATAAGTCCGTCTGGGATGTACTATCGGTGCTTAAGCTGTTAGAGAGTTGGCCCAGCAAAAAGTATTTATCGCTGAAACAATTATCAGGAAAGTTAGCGATGCTATTGTGCTTAGTGTCTTGCAAACGAGTGTCAGACGTCAGAGCACTGGATATAGACAGGAGGTCATTTGGCCCAGAAGGGGTGATGTTCTCTATTGTAGGTAGGACTAAGACGGGAACGGCATCAGTGCACTACCCATATTTCCCAAGCAGAGCTAAATGGTGCGTAGCAAGCTGCGTGAAGGAATACGAGAGTAGGACAGCGGAATTCAGAGCAGCAGGTACTAAGCAATTGCTGATAGCGTGCAGAAAGCCCTTCAAGGGGGTATCCACAGCCACGATAGCCAGATGGGTTAAGGAAATCATGCTTGCAGCAGGTTTAGAGATGGAGAAGTATGGGGTGCATTCAGTGCGAGGAGCGATGGCGTCTAAAGCCTTTACGACAGGAGTGTCTCTTAGAGATATTATGTTAACAGCAGACTGGTCAAATGATCGAACTTTTAAAGAATTTTATTTTAAGCCAACTGAGAATTTAGCAGTTACGGTGTTGGGAAGCTTTGAACAAGCATAATGCTTGCCTCCAGTCTTGTCATAGAATAAAGATTACCCATGCTATCTGCGCAGGGAGTATTAATTCTATTAAAGACTAGGAGGCGAGCATTAAATTCCCACCCAATCTATGTATTGTATAAGAGATTATGAGGTTACGTAAAGTGATGATATTATGATGATGTCAATACATGGACGCCACCCTGATTTTTCTGCTTTCATTTATGTCTAGGAGAGGAGCAGAAGAACAACTGATATAGGAGGTTAGCGACAGGAGTCGTCTGGGATCGAAGGAGTTCGATAGTTGGTTGAAGTGTTTCGAGTCGTTGCCAGTTGCACGGCTTAGCGTGATGTTCGCAATGAGACTTTCAGAGCGAGTAAAAGAGAGGAGGAGCCCAGGGACAGGAAGTGGTTATTACTGGGCATGGAGTGTGATGGACTACAGAGACTATGGGGATTGTAGTTCTGAAAAGAGGAAAAGTCTGTTCAGACTGTTTCAGTGTTATGTTATGGTTTTTAAAGTTTTGTTGAAACTGCTGAAGAGTAGTGAATTAAAGAAGTTGAAGCATAATGCTCGCCTCCTAGTCTTTAATAGAATTAATACTCCCTGCGCAGATAGCAGGGGTAATCTTTATTCCTTGATGTAACTAGATTGTACCCAAGGAGTTTTTCCAAAGCATTGACCTGCGGGTTGTGAAATGTGAAAGAAAGACTCTATTTCCCGCTTTGGGATGTGAACTATGAAATGTTGTCGGCACAACGTGTTTCAGCCCTTCTCAAGGTGATCCGCACATCCAGGCAATCACCTATTTTAGTATGTTGGGGCCTTCATTAGGATGGTGAGTAATTTTGTTCATGGAGCTAATTTAATAATCTAACCCTTTCACTTTGAAGTAACTGAAGATTATTTCAGCACATAGGGAAACGGTTTCAGGTGAACATAGTTCCTAAATGGATATTTTCCTAGATTCTTGTTGGAGCCTTAAACCATTTATTCAAGCTGAAGGCGAGGGATGTGTATTGTATTCACTTTAAATCCTGATGGCTTCTGACTCGCTTCATGCGTGTTCTATGTCCTCAGAAGGTACAGTCTGCCTTACGTCTTCCTCCACTAAAGGAAGGCCAGGACCTTCAAGAGGGAAGCAAGAACCCTCTCCTAAACATCTCCCAGGAAACAGAGGGAGATACTGAATCCAGACGATCCTCCAGGAGCTCCAGAACTGGTACCCTGGTGTTGTCGCGCTCTGAAACACCTGTGTATGAGCACTATATAAATAAAATATCATATCAAATCATATCATAACCAGCCAGCACACAGCGTGCCCGGCTAGCTTCTGCCAGAAAGCTTCCTAGGTGGGAAGTGTCCAAGGCCTCTGAACCTGAAACCAAGGACATGACAGCTGCCTGCAACACATTCCTCAGCTTTGGGCCGTCCGCATTAAAGGACAACACAAACTCAGTGCAGAAGCTAGGAGAAGTACACGGAGGAGCATCTACCGACGCCTGCCTTCAAGGACATTTTCGAGCCAGTGGAGTCCCTCGAGCTGCAACCAACTGCAAACCTGACCGTTATTGCGGCGCAGTCACTTAAAGACTTCTGTGATGAATCGACCAGTGATTCAGAACCACCGACCAGCAATGACACAATGATTCCTGACCCTGAGCCACTGTGTAGGCCAGCCTGCAGCCATCCATCCAGCTTCGCTTGCGAAATGTTTGCCGCCTGATAACCTCAGCTGTCTCCCGTCTTGAACTCTGTCACATAAGCTGCAAAGTGCCCAGAAACCGACTCAACCCTGTTGAGCACCAAGAACACCTACAGCACATAGAACATTTTGGTTCTGTCCCCCTGGTCTTCTCGGAAGCCACCTTAGAAACATTTTAAGACCCAGTTCTCCCTTTGTACTAAAGCCAAGTATCCTTGAACTATTGCAATTATTTACTTTACCGACTACCCTCCTGTCAGTATCCCGAGTGCATCCCTTTTCCTTCTTGAAACTGTCTGTCGTCTGCATTCCTTTACAGGGTGGGTTGTATTTCGTAGTGTTGTTAGAACTGTCGGTTGTGACAATAATAGAGTATACATTTGTATACAACCTTGACTGGACAGTCCCTTTTACCATTGGGTAATAATTGTATTTTCGCTGTTTTGCAACTAACCAAGGATCCACGACCTAATGGCCATTACTCAAGACCTGACACAACCCCACCTAAGGAAATGATTCTGGGTTTTCAGGGTAGGGGCTGCCTGCGTGCATGTATCTAAGGGTCTTGTGACCACAGAGCCATTACTGAGTACCATTAAAATGGGGAACACTATTACCAGATCTCTCATGATTCCCATTGCCATGCACGAGAAGGCCATCCAGTCCTGTTTTATCCCTGTGGATTCCAGGGCTTGTCGTTCTTTCTTTCCCAATTCAAATTTAGGAATGTTCATGTCCCAAAATTCCAAGCAAAAATATGACTGGATGGCCTTCTCATGCACAGACACGGGAAACTTGAGAGCTCTGCATTAATTCATGTAATTGCATGCAGGGAAGGCTGAGGTAACACTGCCAGGATCCAATCCTGTGACCAACACATATCACAGCAGCAAGCGCTTAACTTAGTGAGCTACCTGACGAGCTAAATATTGGTTGAACTGGTATTGTTGTGATTGCACCTGTGATATTTACAAAGAAAGAGAATAGGTAAATTAAGCCCAAATATAATGGCTCATTGCTTATAGATATTATAGATAGATATCTGGGCAAAAGGAACAGTAGGGGGCTATTTGCTTCCACACTAGGTTTACAAGTAAAATGAAGGCCCCGGCATAACAGTTATATGAATAGGACATAGCCCCTTTACCATATCACTGCTTCTCAAACTAGCATTTCGGCATGATTTTCAATGCTTGCCGCTCACCAAAATGTAAGGGCTCTCAGGTTTCCCGTGGCCATGCGTGAGAGAGACAGCCAGGTTTTTATTGGAATTCTGGGACTTGTAGTTGCTCATAAGTTCAAATGGGGGAAAAAACTCAAAATCCCTGAATTCAAAGCAACAAAAAAAACACACAGTACTGGGTGGCTTTCTTAAGCGTGGCCAGGGGAAATTGAAGATGGCAGAGCAGTGATGTACATATTTTTTATCCTGCCTTATTGTCACTACTCGGGTTGATCTTTGACTGAACCTTCTGAGGACTGGGCCTACAGAAATGCTTGGCTTTTGAGAGCAGAGTGAACAAAGTAATTTCCTAACAAGAACTTCAGAAGTGTGAAGACCCAGAGGCCTGTCTTGCCAGGAATATGGGTGAGAGAGCGAATGAGGCACGCGTTGGAACAGTGAATGGACAGGGAGCGGATGAGGCATAGAGCATCAGCTGCCGATCGGAGCTATCCTGCATGCACCTTTTTGTTCCCATGAGCTGCTGAGCGACTCTGATATCTACTATCACTATGTGCTAATAGCATTCTAGACCCTGGGAGCAGTCATTATCGCTTTGGATAATGACCATTCCCCAAATTATGGCCCGAGGCGAACTTGGCGGCAGTCATTAGCCCGTAATAATGGCCCTGTAATAATGGCCCCTCCCTCGGTCTACAAGGCTGTATTATATAATGGTATAATTCATTAACTCATTTTCCTGGTGTTCATCTGGTTTTCGCTTTATGTTTTAGTTTTTTAGACTACAAGACCCAGAATGCAAATTCAAAGCCAGGACTGTTTGTGTGTTTGTTTCTGGGTCACTTTTGGCATAGAGTCACAGCCCATCAAGCCCGTCAACCAATATTTCCAAGACGTCACCCAAACTCCACAGTCACCGAGACCAGAAAAGAAAATCCTAAAACGTCAAAATAACATTTCAATTGCCAGAAAGGACCCAACCCACTAGCAACCTCATGCTCAACTACCCTCACTCACCATATGCTTAACAACCACGCCAACACAAACTGCTAAACAAACCCCTCTCCCCCCACACCACAACAGTCACAACTCTTCACTTCTGGAATCAACTTGCAAACCTCAACCGCCGGCCAAAGCACCTTGACAAGTCCGACCCTTGTGGTCTACCACCTGGAAGGGAAACGCCTCCAGTGTGCAAATCACTATCCACTTGAAGAACACACCCAGACAGATGCCAGTTGCTCCAGGTTCTATGCTCTGCAGCATTTAAGCACGACTTCTTGTTTCTTCCCTCTTCTCAGCTGACCACTCCCTCCTCTGCCCCCACTTTCCATGGCAGATCTGGGGAGCACCTGGAGACCATGCAAATGGCGGCGGTTCATTGTATGAATGGCAATAACATAACATGGGACATCTTGGCATGGATGCTTCCGGGTCACCGTTTTGGCAAGGGGCCTGCTGGCATGAGCGCACTCCATCAGTGTGATGGCAGACACTGCGGTCGGACGCGCTCTAAGTGATTCTGTTTTCCCATCGCACTATCTCAATATTTGCCCTGGGCCTGTTTGCTTGTGCTGCCTCTGGGGCTCTCCTTGGTGTTTGCATTGGCTGCCACTGACCTGCCCAGCCCTGGGTAATTAGATGGTTCCGAAGCCATCAGCCCGCTGCCTTACACATTAGGCTTAGTAGGGATTAAGGGTTGTGATTCTCTCGCCAACCCAGGGTGCAACAAAGCCCTTTCTCAGACTGGGCTGCAGGCTCTTGGGCACAACCCAAAAGCTTTGCCAGGTCATCGTGGAAGAGGCGAAAGGCACCACTCAGGGAGCATTCCTCGTAGGGACAGGCAGATCTCGCCCTTAAACAGCCCCTTACATCAGAGGCCTTGAACCAGTGCACCGACACCCACAAACAGTTGCATTTGTAGAGTAAACACTCACCACCTGAAATGCAATTCTGGGAGCACATTTCTTCTCCATTCTCACTACATTCCTACTGAATGGTGTCTCTTCGCCTTCTCTTGGAGCAGGGGCTGGGCGTCCCTGTTCCACTGGAGTTGCTACTGATGAGGGGCTCTCGTCTTTGGCTTAACTGAAGGGGGGAGGCTGTTTGTGCTCCTTTTGGGGCATATCTTGTTGCTGACAACAAATGTTTATATTTTAGTGAACTTAATAATACTCGATAACCTCGATAGAAGGAGGTAATGAGAGGGCAGGGCGGGACTTGAACCTTTGACCACAAAGTCGAACAAAGGTTATTACAGGGGATGCATTATTTCACTGATCATCAGAGCTATTGGGCCCTGAGGCTGAAGTTGACACAAGCCTCATTATGAGTTTGGCGGTATCGCAGTGGTAATACCACTGAGATACTACCAAACTGTATTACAGTTACAACCACTTGGCCCGGTGTTATTACCACAGGCGGTATTACCATCAGATGGTGGTAGGCGGTGTTAGTCCCCATTAATTAGAGTCCATAGGGCTTCATGGGGATTGCGCCAGTATTACTGCCAATTTGGCACTGCATTACCACCATTTATTACCACACTGCCAAACTCGTAATGAGGCCTGTAAGGTCCACGTGGGATGAAAGGCAAGGCTCTGGCAAGGATGGACACATTATTTTTCCTATCCACTTGCCAAATTCAAACCGCATTTGAAACAGCTAACATTTTATATTGACACTGTGTGGGCCTCATTACAAGCCTGGCGGTCCGGAAACAAGGTCCGGAAACAAGGGTGCCGGTAGCAGCGTTTCGGCCCACAAGACTATGAGTATGCCTGCAAGGGCTGTTGCTCCCAGCAGGGGAGTACTGGCCATTGCAGGCATGTTTCTGATGGAAGCACCAGCACCGTTAACAGGAAATCGATCCTGCACGTTGACGGTGCTTCCATGAAAACCATGCCTGCATGGGTCGTCGCCCACGGCAGGCAATGGCCCCTGCAGGCATACTCGTAGTTTGGCAGTCCGGAAAGGCAGTACGGACCCTTGCTACCGGCACCCTTATTTTCGGACCCCAAGACTTGTAATGAGGCCACTTGGTAACTGGACCTTTTCTGTCTCCACTTGTCCTTGGCTGGGCGTCTTGTTCGTGCTCGCTCTGGCTGCAGTGATCGTTCCAGCTTTTCCACGAAGCCTGTCTCTCCTTTGCCATCGATTTTAGATACCTATAGCATCTATATCATTCCCTATGACTTCTTCATGTTTGAAGCAGTCAAGCATGTGTAAGCTAAATATATGAACTCTTTACATCTTACGGTTTCAGCTTTGGCAAAGGATATGAATAAAAGAGATATGTTTATGTGTCCATCCTCTATCTACATGGGTCACAAGCATGTGCTTCATGCCTATGTGCAATAAACAAGTGCATGTTCGTGTAACTTCATGAATGGATGAATATGTATTTCATGTACAATGCGGCTACGTTGTGATGTCAGTGATGACGTCATTCATCTTTGGCTTAGTAGTCAGTCGACTTGCTCGATTGATGTCATTTAAATATCGTCCAAGTCATCAATTGGGTACGGTCTGAACAGCTGCCTGAGAGAATAACGCTTCTCACACCTGCAATACATTGACTTTCGTGGTGATGGGCCTAGAAGTGAGGCACATCTGTTGTTTCTCTTCCTTCGTGCTGTGGGTCGTGTGGGGGCCAAGAGGGTTAGATTTGGCCGCTCATCTACATGGTTATGCCCAGAAACCAAAGGGAAACAATGAAACCCAAATATTCTTCAATTTGACACAATCATATGGAAACACTGCTAGTTGTATATGGTGTTCCTTTTGATTAGCAAACAATTGGATTTGATTTATTTAGCATAATACTTTGGAAAACGGTGCCATTCACACCCAGATCCCTCTCACAGGAACATGATGTTGAGGACTCTTCACCTAGCTATGTGAACACAAGTGCAAATATATCACGTGTGTATATTTGGTTTGGCTATGAGGTGGCTATCACAAGAAACTTCAGCATTCGATTAAAGATAGGGGGAGATGGGATATGAGGAGGGACACACTGCTTGTGGGTGTTGTCTGGCTCCATTGATTGCCCATTACTTCACTAAAGTCAGTGGTCAGCCTCGCCCGCTACCTGCCGCTACCCACCCAGAAGGCACCCTTCTGTTATCTCTTTGAGTAAGCTCTAGCACAAAGCTGCATGAAAATTTGTCTTGCATAGGGCTTTCCAGTGTTGCTTTCCAGTGTTATTTCATGGCAGTGTTCTGAGAGTTAATGGCTTAATTTCAGCTGTAAATGAGTTCTGGTGAAATAAAACTGTCTTACGTAAGTGTGCCTCCATCCAATTGATTTGTAAACAATTGAGCTCATTACAATACCGGCGGCAGTCGTGCCGGTATAACAGGCACAGCTGCCGCTGGTATAATTTTTTTCCGGCGCCCACGAATGGGCCATTACCAGGTCATTACGACCCCGCCGGACCCAGTAATTGACCATTCGCGGTCGCCGGAAAAAAATGCTCCCCATTCCCATTGAGCCCTAAAGAGCTCAATGGGAATGAGGAGGTTGGATGCACCGTCACCATTCAGAATGGTGCCGGTGCATACGACATGCTCTGCTCGCAGGTGCCGGTATGCCTGCCAGGTGAGACCTGGCAGGTGTGAAGGCACCCGCGAGCAGAACTCGTAGTTTGCCAGTCCAGTAACAACAGTATCAGCAAGCGTACCGGTACCGTTGTTAACGGACCGGCAAACTTATAATGAGGCCAAATATATCATTTCTTGCATCTGTTGCTGTTAAAACAAGCATTGGCAAAACCAACAGTTTTGGCTTATGTATAGGTCTTAGGAAGTTTTTAGGCAAAAATGATATCTGCACCCGGGGAAGGTGGCTGGAGCAGCGGCCAAGAATACACAATCCCTGCCCGCTGTTCCAGCCCCGCGAGGCCCATCCCTGGGGAGAGTTTGTTTCTTTTTCTTTTGTCTACAGTGGGTACACAAAAGGGTGTCACTCCCTGTTGCCGCTCTACCCCAAAAATCACCTGATTCCCACTCCCAACTTACCTGCCGGACCGGAGCCATGCGTTCTGGTCTCCGAACTTCACCCGCCAAGCTGGCGCCATTGAAATAGAAAAGGGACTAGATACCTTTTTGGATGACAACAGCCATTTTTTAACATGTATTCCATGGCCTCCGCTATCCGAAAAGGGACATAGTAATTTTTCCATGTCAATGGCAGCAGCCATTTAAAAAAATGTAAGTTTTCTCCGATGGGAAATGGGCTTGCACTGAGCTGATCTCCCATCGGAAGTAAAGAAAAGAAGAAAACTATTCACACCCTGGTAAATCCCGGAAAATAGTTTTCATGCCCCGGCGAGAGGGCGGACATGAGAGCTTTGATGGCCTGTAACCTGAGCTGAGGTCCTTGCTTCACTTGGGCCTACGAAAGCTCGGGCTGGTGGGCTGTTAAACCCCATGTGCACCCCCAACCAGGGTGTGAAAGCTAAAATATGGCCACAAACTGACAACATTTTACAGTGGCCTATTTTTGGTACTCTGGCACACTGTGGACATTTATGACATTTGAGTGACTTGTGAATTTAGATAAAAGACAAGTAAAGAGCCATAACTGGAGGATTAACCAACAATTTATAAGACATGTAGGGGATGTAGGTGTGGTGTAGCAAGAGGCTAGCATCCTGGAGAAAATTGGTGGTTATAATTGCAGGGGTCAAAATTAGGATTTCTTGACCAGGAGCAAAGTTCAACCCCTTTTCATCTGGCATCACCAATTAGGCACGAGCTACACCGGGGGAACAAGGAGCTAGTGCATAGAGCACAGCAAATGTAACCTTTGCGTAAGACACAACTCTTACAACTCTAGCTTATTGTCCACTTATATATTATCCAATATGCTTTAAATGTCTCTTAAGTGTGTCCATGATTCTCTTTTATAAACATACCCAAACCTACACAGTTAATATTACATTACTGTATTTGTATAGCACTACTTGCCTGGGGTATCGGAAGAAGCTCCTAGTAGCTCTTGGTTTCGAGGTAACCAGACTCTCCTTGGCTATAACCAGGAGCTAAATAACTCTTAGCTCCTGGCAATTTCGATCCCTGCTATTGTTTTGCATGTTTTTGGTTGAAGCTACATCTTATGTGATGTCTGCAGTGTAATGTTGGCATGCAATCACATGGTTGAGAGGCTTTAAATATATATTTGTATAACATTTTTTAGGTGTGCTGCCAGTGATGCACAATCTTCATCAAATCATATGTGCCTTATTTAAGTCACTGCAGAGAGGAGAGAACAGCTATTGCAGTACATTCCAGGTCTGTATTTACAAGGTTTTGTTAGTAAACTCCTAAAACACAACCTTTAAAACATTGGGGGTCATTCCGAGTTAGGAGGTAAGGGGAAAACGATGCCGGAAAAGGATTACCGTCATCGTTTCCTGTTACGGATTATTCTGCCCTACCAGACTGTTATTTACGGCGCCGTAAAGTACGTAGTCGTAAATAGTGGTCTAGTGGCGCGCGCCCGACACTCCATGCAGAAATTAGCGGCATGGCGTAAACCGGAGCTGATCCCAAGTAATGCAGACATGCAAAAACGGCCTCCACAAGGCCGCAAAGTACCTTACCGGCATGGAGTAAATAACGACATCGCAGAGAAGGTGTTAAGAACCATGAGCAGTGTTTCCAAGAGGCACAGGTGCACTCAATCAGCATAGGTGGAGGCAATGGAGTCTGGCACAGCACAAAAAGAACACACCCACACACCACACCCCCTCCCACACGAAGATGATACCAATTGTAGCAGCATTCCTGGAGCTGGAGGCCCTGCTTGCAAGGCAGCAACTACAACAACAGCAACAACAACAACAACCACGCCCCCACCACAGAGGATACACAGGAGGAGAAGGAGGGTGAGACAGGCCCAGCATGCCCTACCGGTACAGCCACCATTACCACGCCGCCAGCCCCCAATCCCCCGCATCAGAGCCACCCCCTTCAACCTCACACCAGAGCAGATCCACACCCTGTACCGGCTTGACTGGGACACCATTACCACCATAGTGGACCTGATACATGACGATATAGTGAGCCTCATAGAAATCAGGACTGCCATCCCCCCTCTACTGAAGGTAGTGTCTGTGCTCCACTTCCCTGCCACAGGCACCTACCAGCATACAGTCGGACACATGCATGGCATTTCACAGCCCATATTTTCCAGGATACTCAACCAAGTGCTGGATGCCCTCCTCAACCACACAAGGGACTACATATCCCTACCCCGGACTCCCCAGGAGATATATGATACAAAAGTTGCCTTCCATGCACTGGCAGGCATGCCAAATTGCATAGGTGCCCTCGACTGCACCCACGTTGAATTGGTGGTCCCGCATGCCATGGAAGTGCCGTATCGCAACCGCAAGCAATACCACTCCATCAACGTCCAGATGGTGTGTAATGCCAGTAAAGCCATCACACATTGCAATGCCTGATATCCCGGATCAACTCATGACTCCTTGGTCCTGCGGAACTCCACACTACCACGCTACATGGAGTGACATGCCGGACGACGTGCCTGGCTGCTTGGTGAGTAACCTGAATGGGCCATGGCAGTGCATTGGGGCTGTGAGTATGTTGGCTGCCTACTTCACCTGGGCGGGAAAGGGGGGGATGCCTACTTCACCTGGGTGGGAAAGGGGGGGGGATGCCTACTTCACCTGGGTGGGAAAGGGGGGGGGATGCCTACTTCACCAGGGTGAGAAAGGGGGGGGGGGAGATGCCTAGTTCACCTGGATGGGAAAGGGGGGGGATGCCTACTTCACCTAGGTGGGAAGGGGGGGGGGAGATGCCTACTTCACCTGTGTGGGAATGTTCACACCAGTGCACGATGTGCACCTCACGGAACACTATGCCCCAAGGCAAGTGACACGGCACATGACTACCTAACCACACAGTGATGATTTAGAGCCGACACCTAACACAACATGACTAACAGGAAACCTGCCCAAATACCACAACACATGCACCACTCATCGGTGGCCCTTACACACCGTAAGGGCATCCTGCACCATGCAGTGCAATAGCACCATGTCGCAGACTCCTGCATCTCACCACACAGGACAGTCATCCCTGGGAGTGCATAGAAGTGAGTTTAACAGGGATCCCACAGCGTGTGACTGGTCCTGCACACCCATAGGATTGCTGCAAGTCACCATGGCACAGATCAGTGCAGAATGATGAGTATGCTACTAACTACAGCCAACCGCCCCCTGTCACCAAAACTCGCACAACACATCAATGAATGCAGTCCAACACTGCTGCATGCATATACGATGCACATGCAACAAGACGTGAGTGCACACCATAACCCATCATGAAGAAGCTACCCCATCCATCATTCCATTGCACAGGACACATAGCCGGGCCAGTAATGGGGTGAATGCATCCTGGGACATGTGTGTATGGCCAGTAATCACCTGCTGCCATGTAGGACTAGTACAGTTCTCCACCATGAATTTACAAACACTTACCTTCATTCCACTCTTATGCAGGTGATGCTGGCTACCCTTTGAAGCCGTGGCTCATGACCCCGGTCCACAACCCACAGAACAGGCACGAGGAGGACTACAATAGATCCCATACCCGTACACGGGTGGTGATAGAGCAGACCTTCGGCCTGTTGAAGGCACGATTTCGTTGCCACAGCCGGTCGGGTGGGGCACTCATCTACAGCCACGAGAAGGTGTCCAAGATCACCATGTCATGTGTAATGCTGCACAACATGTGCATCCATCGGAACGTGCCACTGCCCCCTGACGTGGAACTGCTACCACCAGATGATGATGAGGGGGAGGAGGAAGGAATGGCAGGACAGCATCACAGTGCTGATGCACAGGAGGGACGTGCCATGCGGCAATCATTGATCGGACAATATTTCTGACTCACTAGTCAGCTGAGGGTGTGAGGATGACAGGACATCAGGCACTGGGTGTGGGGATGCATGTACACCATGCACTGTGGCACATTAAAAGACACATGCAGAATGATCAATGTCCACTCTGTTTTTTTGGATGATCAACCAGTGTATTGAATGATAAAGTTCTAACGTGTACAACAAAACCTCCACCACCACCCCCTCCCCCCCAACTCCCACACACACCCACACCCCACTCCCCCTCCCCACCAACTCCCACACACACCCTCACTCCCCTCCCCCCAACTCCCACACACACCCTCACCCCTTCCCACTCCCCCACAACTCCCACACACACCCTCAACCCCCTCCACCTCCCCCCACAACAACCCCACAATAGTTCAATTAGGGCAACATAGGCCACATGTGTGTGCCGGCATGGTCAATGTGCACTCCCAGAGCCAGGGGGATCCATGTCGTGGCGGCGCAATGTACGCAGTGAACGACGGACCGGGCTGGTCTGTGTGGAGGAGCTTTGTGAAGGTGGCTCCTCCCACTGGGGCTGTGGTGTGGGGTGTGCTGCTTCCAGGGCATCTTCGATCCGGCCAAGCACGTCGCAGAGCCGGTTTGTGTTCGCTGTGATCACCTCGCCCAGAGCCTGAAGGTCATTGTGCCACTCCACCCTTGATTCGCGATTGTCCCTGATGAACTCCTCAATGAGGCCTGTGAGATGCTGGGAGCGCACTACATCCATGGCCGATGTGGCCGATGTGCTTGGCAAGCTTGGTATTGGGCCTGCAGGCCTTCCCGGAGATTCTGCAGGGGAAGTGGATACAGGAAAGGCAGGTTGTACTCCTTGCCCTGTGAGCCCTGGGGTATCACTCTCCCCGGAGTCGCTGTGTGCCACCTGGCTGTATGATAGTGTGTCAGGGGTATGGCCAATGTCAATGGTGTCCTCCACGTTGGCTCCCGATATCGATGGGGGGCTGTCTGGCACATCGAGGAGGCACATGGCTGCATTCTCACCAGCCACACTGGACTCCTCAGAGTGCAGCGTGGGACATCTGTCCAGCGGCACTGCAGGCATGGGTAGGGGTGCGGTGGGGGTTGTGCACCCTCCATGGGGGTTGCTGGAGCAGGTGGTGTTGCCTGTGTTGTCTTCCTGCTTGCAGGTATGCGGCGGCCCCTGACTCTGCCCCTGGAGGTGCTGGCCAGGTTGCTTTCCTGGTCCTCGCTGTCATGCTCGCTGCCTGTGGGGGGAGGAGAGAGACGGCATGAGCAATGTTTTGGGGGTCAGCATTTCTACATGCCTATGGTATCACAATGGGATTGCAGCGGTTTGTTGACATTTGGGTGGTGAGTGGGACAGTGATCTGGGCTTGGATGGTCAATGCATGCAGATGTCTGAGTCACTCATGTTGGCGGAGTACTGTGATGACTCACATTTACAATGTTTACAATCACTGCCCCGTGTGCCTCACAGATTCGGCCTCTTTGTGTGGTATGGGCCATATGGGTTACAGCCTTGCACCTGTCATCAGCCTGGGTCCCACTTGTTACAGCATGATTTCATTGGGAGGGGGGGGTCCCCAACCATGACGTGACACCTTGACCAGCCCTTGGCAGTGACTTACGTTAGGAATGCATGTTCTGTCTTGACTCATGACACTCACCTCCATCAGCGGATGACGCTGCACCGCACTCCATTTCTCCAACACCTTCTATGGCTTCTGTGCCCATCATGGCCGCACACATTTCCTTCCACGGCATCATTTTGATGGGGGAACCTGGCCCTCCTCCTGTCTCCAGGGCCTGACTTCGGTTTGCCGAGAGGATGGCCCGCACCCTGAGACGGAGGTCATCCCAATTTTTTCTGCAGTCCTTGGTGGTGCGGGGGGTATTTCCCACGGCGCTCACCCTCTGTGCCACCAAGGCCCAGATCTCTTTCTTTCTGACAACGGTGGGCCTCCGCATATCACTGCTGAATACAGAATCTGCATGTTCGTGCAGAGTGTCGACCAGTACCTGGAACTCATCCTGGGTAAAGCACTCCTTTCTTATGCGTGCAACACCCTTTTTTAATGCTCTGGGCATGATGCTTGTCTCCAATGCCTATTTCTCTGATCACTGTATGGCTCAGGGTCCTGTATGGAGAGGATGGCAATGGATTGTGATTTTAAAGATGGCCGCCGTGCTCCTTCCCGTTCCTGTGAGATGACGTTTTTTTCGGTTCCGTTTTTTAACGGTGACCGTAAATAGCAGGGACCGCTATTTACAGTTACCGCTAATTTCTCTATGTCGGTAGTGTTATGTACGGTGCGCTTGTTGCTGGTAAGGGCTTTTGGGGCCCTTTTACGGCATGGCGCTGAGGTGCGTTACCGCCATGGCACAAAGCGCATGCACGCGGAGTCGGAATAGGCCGATTTTTACGGTCTTGTGCCAGAACGGAAACGCTCTTTACGCCATGCCGTTAATCGCCTATACTTACCGCCCTACTCGGAATGAGGGCCATTGTGTTTTAAGGGGTATACAACATTACTACGTAATGAAGTAAAAGTGCACTCAAAACACTGAACTGAACAGTATTTGCAAAGGTTTACAAACAGTGTAAATTTTGTAAACCAAATGTTTACTAATAATGGCAGTTTTGAGATGTACACTAGGTTTACAAACAATAGTAAATGGTGAAAACCAAATGTTTAAAAATCTTGACAAATTTGAGGTGCATGCTAGGTTTGCAAAGGTTTACAAATAAGTCTTCTTTGTAAATGAAATGTCCAGTTGTGCATGAAACATTGCGTGTACATTAGGTTTACAAAGTATTCATGATTTGTAAACCATGGCAAAGTTAGGGTTTACAAATCTCTGGAACATTAAGTCCAAATGGACTTGCATAACTACAAGTTTTACTTATGTGCAAACACAATGTAAACTAAAGCTTTACAAAAAGGTTTGAAACACTTGTAAACCTTTGTAAACATATAGTTTGCATTGGCTTGCATGCAGTTTACCAAATTTGTAAACCATGGCAAACTTAGGGTTTACACATTTCTGGAACATTAGGTCCAAATGGACTTGCATAACTACAAGGTTTACTTATGTGTAAACACAATGTAAACCAAAGGTTTACAAAAAGGTTTGAAACACTCGTAAACCTTTGTAAATGTATAGTTTGCAGTGGTTGGCATGCAGTTTACCAAATTTGTAAACCATGATTTTCATGCAGTGCCTCTGGCTGCAGTGATCGTTCCAGCTTTTCCACGAAGCCTGTCTCTCCTTTGCCATCCATTTTAGATACCTATAGCATCTATATCATTCCCTATGACTTCTTCATGTTTGAAGCAGTCAAGCACGTGTAAGCTAAATATATGAACTCTTTACATCTTACGGTTTCAGCTTTGGCAAAGGATATGAATAAAAGAGATATGTTTATGTGTCCATCCTCTATCTACATGGGTCACAAGCATGTGCTTCATGCCTATGTGCAATAAACAAGTGCATGTTCGTGTAACTTCATGAATGGATGAATATGTATTTCATGTACAATGAGGCTACGTTGTGATGTCAGTGATGACGTCATTCATCTTTGGCTTAGCAGTCAGTCGACTTGCTCGATCGATGTCATTTAAATATCGTCCAAGTCATCAATTGGGTACGGTCTGAACAGCTGCCTGAGAGAATAACGCTTCTCACACCTGCAATACATTGACTTTCGTGGTGATGGGCCTAGAAGTGAGGCACATCTGTTGTTTCTCTTCCTTCGTGCTGTGGGTCGTGTGGGGGCCAAGAGGGTTAGATTTGGCCGCTCATCTACATGGTTATGCCCAGAAACCAAAGGGAAACAATGAAACCCAAATATTCTTCAATTTGACACAATCATATGGAAACACTGCTAGTTGTATATGGTGTTCCTTTTGATTAGCAAACAATTGGATTTGATTTATTTAGCATAATACTTTGGAAAACGGTGCCATTCACACCCAGATCCCTCTCACAGGAACATGATGTTGAGGACTCTTCACCTAGCTATGTGAACACAAGTGCAAATATATCACGTGTGTATATTTGGTTTGGCTATGTGGTGGCTATCACAAGAAACTTCAGCATTCTATTAAAGATAGGCGGAGACGGGATCTGAGGAGGGACACACTGCTTGTGGGTGTTGTCTGGCTCCATTGATTGCCCATTACTTCACTAAAGTCAGTGGTCAGCCTCGCCCGCTACCTGCCGCTACCCACCCAGAAGGCACCCTTCTGTTATCTCTTTGAGTAAGCTCTAGCACAAAGCTGCATGAAAATTTGTCTTGCATAGGGCTTTCCAGTGTTATTTCATGGCAGTGTTCTGAGAGTTAATGGCTTAATTTCAGCTGTAAATGAGTTCTGGTGAAATAAAACTGTCTTACGTAAGTGTGCCTCCATCCAATTGATTTGTAAACAATTGAGCTCATTACAATACCGGCGGCAGTCGTGCCGGTATAACAGGCACAGCTGCCGCTGGTATCATTTTTCTTCCGGCACCCACGAATGGGCCATTACCAGGTCATTACGACCCCGCAGGACCCAGTAATTGATCATTCGCGCTCGCCGGAAAAAAATGCTCCCCATTCCCATTGATACCCAAAGAGCTCAATGCGAATGAGGAGGTTGGATGCACCGTCACCATTCAGAATGGTGCCGGTGCATCTGACATGCTCTGCTCGTGGGTGCCGGTATGCCTGCCAGGTGAGACCTGGCAGGCGTGAAGGCACCTGCGAGCAGAACTCGTAGTTTGCCAGTCCAGTAATAACAGTATCAGCAAGCGTACCGGTACCGTTGTTAACGGACCGGCAAACTTATAATGAGGCCAAATATATCATTTCTTGCATCTGTTGCTGTTAAAACAAGCATTGGCAAAACCAACAGTTTTGGCTTATGTATAGGTCTTAGGAAGTTTTTAGGCAAAAATGATATCTGCACCCGGGGAAGGTGGCTGGAGCAGCGGCCAAGAATACACAATCCCTGCCCGCTGTTCCAGCCCCGCGAGGCCCTTCCCTGGGGAGAGTTTGTTTCTTTTTCTTTTGTCTACAGTGGGGACACAAAAGGGTGTCACTCCCTGTTGCCGCTCTACCCCAAAAATCACCTGATTCCCACTCCCAACTTACCTGCCGGACCGGAGCCATGCGTTCTGGTCTCCGAACTTCACCCGTCTGGCTGGCACCATTGAAATAGGAAAGGGACTAGATACCTTTTTGGATGACAACAGCCATTTTGTAACAGGTTTTCCATGGCCTCCGCTATCCGAAAAGGGACATAGTAATTTTTCCATGTCAATGGCAGCAGCCATTTAAAAAAATGTACGTTTTCTCCGATGGGAAATGGGCTCGCACTGAGCTGATCTCCCATCGGAAGTAAAGAAAACAAGAAAACTATTCACACCCTGGTAAATCCCAGAGAATAGTTTTCATGCCCCGGCGAGAGGGCGGACATGAGAGCTTTAATGGCCCGTAACCTGAGCTGAGGTCCTTGCTTAACTTGGGCCTACGAAAGCTCCGGCTGGTGGGCTGTTAAACCCCATGTGCACCCCCAACCAGGGCGTGAAAGCTAAAATATGGCCACGAACTGACAACATTTTACAGTGGCCTACCCAATGCCTATGCAAAAGCCAAAACAGTTGGCTTTGTCAATGCTTGTCTCGTGTGCTCTGGTCTCTGAAGGTCTGAAACAATATATTGCATTGGTAAGTCTTTTCAGTCGGAAGTCTCCGGTGGCATCCCCTACCGCCGGGCTCTTAGGGAAACATAACAAACTGGACATTTTCTACCTCTGTACACCTTTATATGAACATATTGAAATGAAAAAATGTCAAATACAATAAAACGAACTTAACATATAATTTATTTATTTGACAGTGTTACTACAATTAAATTGAACACTTAAATTTGAATGGCTTAAAAAAAGTCACAAAGAAACTGCTATGCAATTGTTCTTTCAGCACTGATACCCACCATGCCTCTTGTTTTTCCCCTTTCCGGCTTCTTAAATATGCCTTGTTACCCCATCTAACAACTACACAAAAATACATTCCCTAGCTTCCTTGCCACTCTTAACCCTTCTTCCGATCTGTAGATGTTCATTTTAAAATTGAATTGTTTTGTTTATTCTGCATGTTTTCCTGATTTTGCCTTCTATAGTTGGAGCATTGTGTTTTGTTCTCTGTTTTGAGTTGTCACCCTTGTGCATTTCCAAAGGTTGTTGTGAGAAACCTAGGGGAATTCTCCAATGTAGACGCTGAGAATCCTCTATTCGCATGGCCTGGGGAGGGCCATTGCTTTTTTGTCCCAACCCTGGTGGTGGAAAAGCAAGGGACGATCACCTGGGTAGTGGAAGCAAAGGTTTTGCACAGGAGAATATCCCAAGGGAGATGCATTATTGCACCCAGGCAGTGGTGAAAGAAGATGTCCCAGATGCCTTGGTGGGATATCTCGACTCCCATGACCTAAATCCAGGTGACAGGATCCTTAGATCGTACCATATCTATCATGAGCCCAGAATAAGGAAGAAAGGAGCTAATGACCCAAAAGGGAGAGGGAGGAAGGCACAGGTGACACAGGAGTATTGAGAATACAAATTATTTTTTCTCACCAAATCATTGGGAAAATCACCTAATGCCCGCTATCCATAGATCATCAGCAGACCAGAAGGAAGGGACAATTTCCTCCCACATGGGTCAACACACCAAGAGAAATGTATATCCCCCCTGGCAATATTCAGATAAGGTGACCAGAACTCAACATAAACCTGGTTATCCCTTTAAACCCTCTTCCCTAATGACAAAGGAAGATCTACACTCACACCTCACCTCCCCCTCCGCATTTTCAAGAAACACTGAGACAAGGAGGAGGCATTAAGATCAATGACGATTACCCATAGGATAACATGGGGAAAGTAAGGGCAACCAACTTTAGAGAAAACCACTATCCCATTATTAGAGTCAGGCAAAGTCAGGCATGGATAGGTAACCATTCACACCTGACTCCGCTTGACTGCATGTTTGGATCTACATTGTTTGTTTGTTTGTTTGTTTGTTTTATCTATTTCTATAGCGCACCTTAACCCGTAGGTATCTGTGCGCATTGGCAAAGGTTGCAAATGTTACAGGTTACAGAGGTTACAGAAATACAAATGTTACAGAGGTTACGGGAATACATTGTCAAAAGAATACACAATTGCAATAGGTACTAGGTAATAAAAGCAACAGGCTAAAAATACAAGCTATGTACAAAAATGTGTTCCAACCAGAGTTCTCAGTAAGAGGTACAGGATGGTAGGAGAACTGCAGTGGTCTTTTACAGTTAGTCCTTCTCGGTTAGCCATTTGATGACGTTACTTCTGAAGTTAGAGAATGATTTGGTTATTTTCAGGGAGGGAAGGAGCATGTTCCATAGCTTCGCAACCATGACTGGGAAGCTTGTACCCCCAGACTTTTGGAGTTTATACCTAGGGACTATTAAGCCATTAGAATTGGATGACCTAGTAACTCTAGTGCAGTGACAAGGGTTGGACTTTTCTGTTAAGTACAGCGGGGCTGCTTGGTTCAGAGATTTATGCGTAAGGGACATAGTTTTGAGTTGGATCTTATCCTTGATTGAGAGCCATTTATACTGTCTTCTGGTTTCAGATATATGCTCTCTCCTTGAGATATTCAACGCAGATCTGAGGGATAAAACCGACGAGATAAAAACCTAATGTTTTTACTTCTGTAGCCACAGGTATATTATTCCCGTCGATGCTAAAGGAGGCATAATCTTTGTTCAGTTTGTTTAGGTTAGCTGTCCCGCAATCAGCAACTCAGTTTTATCGTCATTCAAGCAGAGGCCATGAGTGGCCATCCATGCCTGAATGCTTAGATACATTTTGTTCACTAATAGTACATCACTCTCATAAATAGCCGTTAGTGGAAGGAGGATCTGGGTGTCATCTGCATAGTTAGCGTAGGTGACACCCAGACAGTCCAATTTGTCAAAAAGAGGCTTCGTAAAAATATTGTACATAGTTTATGATACACAGGAGCCCTGGGGGACTTATAGGAATAAGCTCCGCTGCTGCTGAAGGCGAGAAGACTCTCATAGTCCTATTATTGAGAAAGGATTGTATCCAGGTGATGGCATTTTGTGAGAAGTGAGCCGCTGATTCGAGGTGGTTACATAGTATTTTATGGTCAACTAGTTTGAACGCCGCTGATAGATCCAAAAGTAGTAATAAGGCAATTTTACCATTGTCCTTAAGTTCATCTATCTGTGCTTTTAGATCCATCAGCACCGTTTCTGTCCCTCGTTGAGGTCAAAATCCAGATTAGCGAGTTTCTGGGAGGTGGTTAGTCTCCAAGTATTCCTGGATCTGTAGGTATGCTATCCTGTCCAATATCTTCAGTAGAAATGGAACTGTGGTGATAGGCCTATAGTTTGTTGGGATAGTAGGGTCCAGTGATTGGTTTTTAAGGAGCGGTAGCACCATGATTCTTTTAAGTTATTGGGTACTATAACTGAGGTGATTGACGCATTGATAAGTTTAGATATGAATGGTGCCAGGTTTCTCGGCATCTAGATGGTTTAAGGGATGCAATCATTTTTTGTGCCTCCAAGGCTGAGACCTTGGAGAATTTAAAGCCATGGGGAGGTTTAACCGTAGTCTTGGTATTGTAGAGTTTGTTTTCAAGATTTTTGAGGTTATCAGAATTTGGAGGTTTAAACGCTTTTCAGCAATTTTAATTTGCAGGGTGGCTATTTTGTTGGTGAGAGCATTTGAATGTTTGTACACCAAAGTTTATCTTTAATGCACAGGTCTAATGGGGTGATAGGCATCTCTATTTCTTTGAGGAACACAAATAGCTCCTTTGTGCTGGAACTAGCTTGGTTTATTCTGTTATTATATGAGTCACGTTTGGTCCGAAGTATTTCCTCCTTATATTGTGCCGATAGATTCATTAGGTTAGTTTTGTTCTCGATAGAGGGGAGAAATTTCCATGTAGATTCCAATTTTCGTTTTTCAGCGCGTAAGAATTTCAGTACTGGGGTGAACCAAGTGTTCAAATGTGCATTAGGTTGACTTTTGTGCCTTTCTAGGGGAGCGATGATGTCCAAAGCTTTTGTAATGGAAGAACTGTAGCTCTCTATTAGCTTGTTTGGGTCGGTAGTTTCGTCTAGAGTTCAATTTAGGGAGCACGAGTGGCAAGATGGCATCCTCACTCTCTGTCCGGCCTCCCTTGTACCTCCTTCAGCCCCCACCTGCGAGGCTAAGAACCTCGGGGTCATCTTTGACTCCACCCTTTTCCTTCTCTGCCCACATCTCTGAGGTCTCTAAAAAGTCACATTTCTGACTGCACCTCCTCAGAGGTACTCTGCCTTTCCTCTTCTTCCCCCAGAAGCTCATGGTATCCCAAGCTCTGCTTCTCTCTAGCTTGGACTAATGTTAACAGCCTCTTTCTAAATCTACCTGCCTCTACTCTCCGCCCTCTGTAACTAATTCAGAACAGGACTGCGAGACTTGTCCTTGGCCTCAAGCCCTGGGATCGTATCTCTCCAGCTCTGAAATCTCTCCACTGGCTCCCAGTGGATGCAAGGATTAAATTCAAAACCCTCTGCATTGTCCACAAGGCTTTCTGGGGCCTGGGTCCAAAATACCTTCCGCTATCCCTAAGCAAATAACTCCCCTCTCGAGCTCTTCGCTCCTCTACCTCCAACTCCCTCAGGGTCAGTCGTTTTTCTAAGAAATGAGCTGGGGGTAGATCTCTGTCTTCGGCTGGGGCCTTCCTCTGGAACAGCCTTCCTGCCACTCTAAAACTTGAGAAGAACCATCTCCGGTTCCGGAAGCACCTCAAGACCTTTCTCTTTTCAAATCCCTTCGCTCCCCCTCTCCCCTGCTGATCTGTTCTCTCTTGGCACCGTGCACCTGGCCACCATCTGTCCTTCGGGCCCAGGTACCTGCTCATCCTGCCACCCTCACGCACTGCCTCCGGGCCACCCCTTGCACTGGGGTCTGTATCTGTACCCATACAGCCCCCCCCCCTTTTCTTCCTGCACTTATCAGACCTACCCTGCCTGCTGCCTTAAACCTAGCACTTGCAAATTGCTGGCTACATTACCACTGTTTGTTGCCTTTATTATTTATTTATTGTTATTCATCTGTTTCTCCTCTGCTTCGCACTTTCCACTTCTCCCCCTTCCATGCACTTTTCCCCTCCCCCCCATGCACTTGCGCGTTCTCAATGTCACTGGGCCTAGTAAGATCGCTGTTTTGTTCTCCCCTGTTCCCCTCCCTTGCCTTGTCGCACTCTGAAACACTTGTGTACGAGCGCGATAGAAATAAAATATCTATCAATCAATCCACCATGATATTTCGTTTGTTCCTTGTAAGACATGGAGGTGCTATAGAATTTTGTTACATTTTTTGGGCATTTACTGAGAGGGCAAATGACAATAGATGATGATCTGTCCAAGACTGGGGGCAATGGTGGTAATTTTAGTGTCACAATTAAGGTTGGCTACCCAATCAAGAGTCCTACCTTTGTTGTGGGAAGGGTGTGTGACTTTAAGGGTAAAACCTTGTTCTGTGATAGTGTTGGCTATGGCTAGTGCTTGGTGGCCATTCGGGTCATTTAGACCTAGATTGAAATCTCCCAATACTAACATTTGGGAAGATGTTTTAATATTATCTGTCAGAAGTAATAACAGATCTTCCTCGAAGGTGTCAATGGACCCTGGCGGTCTACATATTAGTTGGATAGTTATGGTACTCGAGCTATTGATGTGTATTTTGGCTGTCAGTAGTTCACAAGATGAGAGTTTGGTCGTAGTAGTTAATCGGATATCTAGGTTAGTTTTAGCTATGATGGCGACACCATCACCACTGGCTTCTGCTCTGTCAACTCTTACAATTGTGTAATTGTCTGGTACAGCAAGTAAGAGTGATGGTCCTGCTGCCATTGACATTGACATTGAAAGACCGCATTGGAAAAGCTTGAGTTACAAAATAGCGAAGCCAACTTGCTCGCATTTTGTAACTCAAGCTTTTCGGAATGTGACTTTTTGTCCTCTACGTTACATTTGATGTGTTCCACTGGAGCCCATAATGCCGAACTAGGGGAGCGGAGGACACCCCCACAACCTTCGCTCCCCTTGTCCAGCATTATGGGCTACGTTTTTTCTTACAGAGCCGAATGCACACAAAAAGTACATTCAGCTTTTTATCTACAAGCTTTTGGGCCAAACGGTTGTGTTCAGCTATAAAAGGTGTGGTCAGTCACAGAAACGTGGGTGAGCTGGGGATGCAGTCCGGTCCAATGAAGCCCAGAAGCGCAGAGAAGCAGGAACTGCAGGCAAGAGGAAGACGGCGCGCAGAGACACTGGCCTGGTGTGTGTGTGGGCTGCAGCGCGACAGGGAAGCTGCGCCTCCAGGGAACTGGAGAATTACTGCCTGCATTCCTCAGGGAAGGACCAGCAAAGTGCTTGTTCCCTTGGGGCCTGCGTCAACCCCAATGTGATGCTGCCCTGTGAGTTTCAGGAAAGAATATGAGAGAAACCGCAGGAGCTTGCGTTTAGATGAGTGCGGAGCAGGAGAAAGGCATGAACAAGAAAGCAGCATATAATCGGAAAGAAAGAAAAGTGTGAAAGTTAAAAGAGGAACAAAAATAAAAAAGGCTGTAAGTGCAGCAAGGAGACAGAAATCAAAAGAAAGCTTGCACGAAAAGCAGATCGGGGCGAAAAGCAAATGGAAGCTCGATCGAAATGGAAGATGGGAGAAAGTCGTAAAGAAATAGTGAATGGCCCGCAATAAGTGAGGCGGGCAGGAGAAAGATAAAGAAGAGTGCCTGGGGCATGCAAAGGAAGGTGCAAATGTGCAAGGAACCAGCAAAGGGGGCAAGGATGTATGGAAAGAACAGAACATTTGTAAAGAAGGTGCAAGTGTGCACGGAAGGGAAAACAGGTCAGCTATGTGCCTGGGGCACGTAACAGAGGGTGCAAGTGTGCATGTAAAGGAAAGCAGAAGACAGCAAAGTGCCAGGGGCACGTTAAAGACGGTGCAAGTGTGCACAGAAAGGAAAGCAGAAGAAGGCTACGTTTCGGGGGCACAGTAAAGAGGGTGCAAGTGTGCACAGAAAGAAAAGCATCAGAACTAAATAGAGAGGTAATATTAGGACGTGAGAGCCAAGGGAGGGGCAAGAGGGTCAGAGTGGTCGTGCCTAGGAAAAGCTAAAAGCCTGGCATTTCTGAAAACCTTTATTCTACCCCATGAAATAATGGTTTATGAATTCAAGACAGAACTGTAATACATCATATGTTGTGGCTGGAAGAGGCCTAGAGCTTGGGGAAGGAAGGAGACCCTGAGAGGCCTATTTAAGAAATCAAAGTACATCCCGATAAAGGACTGAGTTTTGTGTTTCCAAGTTGGAAGGGGGTGAGCTTGTGGAAGGGAACCCTAAGAGGCCTAACCAAGCCAGAGACTTGTTTAGTTTTGTTGAACTGGTAAAGAGGATTGAAGCGTGGGGAAGGGAACCCCGGAAAGCTTACAAAAGGATCTGTGTTGTTATATTTGAACGGTGTTTTGAAACTTGATGAAGCTAAAGCTGGGGAAGAGAACCCCAAAGAACTTAAAGACATTTGAAGGTAGTTCAAATAACTACAAGGAACCTGTGAAGAAGGTCCTATAAATAGCTCTGTGGATTGAATGTATTTTTGTGACAGTGACCAGCGACCCTGGTGAAAGACCACCTGAAACCAATCCTGCTTTCCATTTTTGTTGAACCACTATTTTTCTTATTTTTTAAAAGACGTCCTATCACATTTTTGTACAGGGTGAGGGCATGCCTAGGTTTAGACACAGACAGACCTTTACTTTGGACTTTTAAACAGTGACGGCCATTAGAAACATCAGTTGAGGGAATTATAGGGCCAATCAGGCATTTCACCAACCCAAGAACTTTAGTCAATAAAGGTTTTCGAACGAACCCAATTGAGTCTTGGTCTCTCTTGATACCATGCCTGTCTCACAGTGTCCATCGGTGAGTGCCAGACCCTCATCCTGCTCCTCATTGATTGTCCAGAAGGTCTTGCAGATTATTGGCCTTTTGATGATGTGCATGGCCAGTAAGATAGCTCAGCGGATTGAGTATATGTTGATGTGATCTGTGTGTGACATGCAGATAGCAGGTTTAAATCCCGGCAAGGCCAACTCAGGCTTTCATCCAGCCGGGTCGATAAATGAGTACCAACTTCGATTGGGTGATAATTGTATGTAAATGTGCTCTATGTACAGTGCTTAAGCGAAAGCGCTTTGTAAATACCATATCCTTATCATTCATGGAAATGCTCAATTCATGAAGACATTTATCTGGATCCACTAGGTATCATTGTTAGGGACAATGAGAATATCAATGGCTTCCAGATCAACTCCTTGGAAATAAAATGCCTTTTAATCGTAGACAATGTGCTGGTGATCCTCTCCCCGCCAGAATCCTTGAAACCCTTTCTGTGTTCTCTTCTGGGCAAATAGGGAACATTTAAAGTATATAAAGTGAACTGGGGCAAACCAGAGTAGTTGCTAATATCCAGAACTGTGTGCTGCACGACTTCACCCTCTGGAACCTCCAATGGGAGAAGAGAGAGCTGAAGTATCTGGGAATGAGGATCACTAGGAACCTGGTATCTGGGCATGAGGATCACAAGGAACTTGGCATCTGGGCATGAGGATCACAAAGATCCTAGCCGGTGCCCTTGCCTCGAACCTGAAGGATGTGACTTGTGGGCTTAAGGAATACATGGCGAGGTGGCTCTATCTAGCCCTCAAGACTGGAGCATGACTGGCCACTATAAAATTACAATCCTGGTATCCTCTCAAGGAGTCTTTAGGTACTGCGAAAACTTAGTTTAGCATGTTTCATTATCCAACAGATATATATTACATGCCCCGCGGTAGTGGCCGTGTAGTTATGGTTAAGTTGCTAAACTCATAGGAAGAGCACTTTTACGGCGGCTTATAACTCCATGATACCCCTGGACAAATCCTCACCAAACTTTGCAGAAAAAGTATATGAGTGGCTCTGAATGTTTTCCCCAAGTTGGGAGAGGTTTTGTGGGGAGCAATTATAGGGGGGCTCCCAATTTATTTTTTCCCCATAGACTGAAAGGGGAAAAACTTTGCGTGCGGCTACAGGTCGAACGGCTGGACGGATTTTCACCAAGTTTGCGTCAGGAGCCGGGGCTTGGGCCAGAAAGCATGCTTTTGTGTGTTCGGTGGAATTCGGACTTGTAAATTCTTTGCAAAACACTGAAATGTACATCCAAAAAATGTGCGATATCCGGGTCCGCTCTGTGGACCCATTTCCCTGTTCGCTCCATGGACAGAAGTGTCATTGGATCGCGGTACGCATGCTGTCGGAGAAGTTTGGACGTGGCCGGTGGTTGGCTGGAGGGAAGCGTGCTGTGCGTCAACCTTTTTTGGGAAAGCCGCCATGGTGTATCGGAGGACAGTGCGGCAGCAGAAGGGTCTGAGAAATGTACCGTATCCATTGTGTTGGCGGCAATAAGGGAGGGAATGTTTGGGGGAGTGAGAAGTGGTTTATATGCGACATATGTAGTTTATAGTATTTGCTCTGGTGATTGGAAGCAGCTGTCTTAACGGTCCCTTACCTTCTGGCGTGACCTGTTTGCGGCAAACTCTTTTTGTGGTGAGTGGTCGCAGGTCATGTGCAGATGGGGAGTGAATTGCACATGGCATAGGGTGTGTGGGAGCGCGGGTGGTGGTGCGCTGCGGATAGAATGCAGTTGTTGGACTCATGGAGGCATGCATGGATGAATGAAGGTGCGGTGGGACGATGGAAGGATGACACTATTGGGTGCATGGCCGAAGCCTGTAGTCCGTAGGCTGTAGGGCATGCACTGAGGTGCGTACGGCTGCAACATACACACCGCAGAAAGGCATGTTTGAGTCTGCATCCGGTACCGGGTGGTGCTTGCATAGTGCAGTGTGTGCAGATTGGTTGTAGTAGCGTTAGTGCTGCAAACTGAATGTGGGTAGGATGGCAGTGACAAAGTACTTTCTGAATGTGAGTGGGTATGCCTATAGTATGTGAATGAAAGTGTATAGGGGTGCAGGAGAGAGTGTTGTGGTTAGTGACACAACACTTTATGAATGGCTGTGGGTAGAGGTGGTAGAGGTTGTAGTATGTTTGTGCATTCTGGTAAGTGCGAATTGCGTTCATGACTGGGTGTTTTCTGGTGTGGGGGAGTTGGGGTGAAGTGCTGCTACCTACGTGTGGCACGTTTGTGCGAAATGGTAGCTGCCCACCTGGCCATTATGTCAACTGTTGCAATTTGTTGCTGCGCAGCACCATTGTAGTGTACAGGTTGGGTCGGGGTGTTGGTGGCAGTGGTGTATATGTGGATTGTTACAGTTGCTGATATGGAGACATGCATGGTGGCATTACGTTGCCGCGAGTGTGGTCAAGGCCTAGACTATTGGATGCATGGCCGAAGGCTGTAGGCCATGCATTCATGAGCCTAGGCCTTGAGGACATGCACAGATCTAATGCATTTTACAATGTGCTTGAGTGACAGGGTGGTGAATTGTAAGGAATGGCTGTGGAGCACATTTAAGCGGTTATATGCCACTGATGCAAACAGATTGTGGGTAGGTTGGCAGTGGCACAATACTTTGTGAATTGTAGTGGGTATGCCCTATGTGATTGAAAGTTCACAGGGATGCAACAGAGAGTTTCTTGTTTGTACATTATGGTAACTGTTGCAATTTGTTACTGCATACATCCAGGGCGGTGCCCTGTGGTTGGAGATGCTGCAGTGAGAAGTCTTGCTGTGTGGGCACTGGGTGCAATGCTTGTAAACTGCCAGTATGTTACAGGGTATGGCTGAAGGGCAGCTTATATGTGCTTGGTTAGTGTGATGTGTGCACAATGCTTGCAGAATAGGCAATGTTCTAAACATGTTGTGTTTACGTTGCCAGTGGAACAAACCTTTCTAAGTGGAAGTGGGTAAGACAATAGTATGTGAATGAAAGGGCGTAGGGGTGCCGGAGACAGTCTAATGTTTACACATTATGGTAACAGTTGTATGTAATGATGTTTATGTCCATTGCAGTGTTGAGGTTGATTAGGAGTGCTGGTGCCAATGGTGCATATGTGCACAGTGGTAGGTGGTGATATGCTGACATGTATTCTTGAATTACAGTGGCGGCAATGTGTGCAAGGAGCAGACCCACTGGAGTAATGCAGGTTTGGCAGTCTATGAGGCACATGGTGGTGATCTTTGGAGAATGCATGTGGAGCATTGTCGATGTGCTACAGCAGCACACGTGAGTTGCAAAGCATGTATTGTGCATTCTATGGTTGTGGTGATAGGTGGAACATGCTACAGTGTTTGGTGTGTGGCAGAAGATGGTGCAGTGTGAAGTTGGGTAGTGTGGCCGCAGGGTGCAGTGCATATGTAATGTGAGTATGGAAGTGGATATGGTTGAAGAGCAGCTTGTATGTGGTTGGTTACTCTGCTGTGTGCAGATTTACTCAAGTAGGCCCAATGTTGTGAAGGTGGTGTGCATAGGTTGGCAGTGACACAATAGCGTGTGAATGGTAGTGTGTAGGGGTGGTGTAGGCTGCGCTGTGTTTGTGGCTTCTGCTAAGTGTGACACGTTTCCGTGAATGTGTGCTTTATGGTTTGGGGGAGATAGGTAGAGCTTCCGCTACGTATATAATGTTTCTGCATAATGTTAGGTACCCACATGATCGCTTGCTTGGATGTGTAGTGTTGTGATGGGTGTGGAAAGGGTTGCAATGTTGTGTGCATACCGAAATATGTTCTGGGGGCGTGTTAGGATGTGTGTGGCTGCTGCAATAGTGCCTTCTTTAGCAGCAATTTCTGGTGGAGAGGAATTGCAATCAAACGGAATGTGTACTCAGCGTGTATAATGGTAAATAAGGAGTGTTGTATTGAAATAACAGTGTGTAATGCAGAGGTTTTGTATGTGATTGGTGCATGCATGTTTTGAAATGTGACAGCACCCAATTTTGGGAGTGCTGCAAAAAGTGACAGTGCAAAGGGAAGTATTGTCAGAGCTTTACTGGGCCATGGCCCTCACTGTAGATGGGAAAGCGCACGTGCACAGCCTCCCATTATGAGCAGGATGGAAATGGAAATGGAATTGTGAGAAATAGGCAATTAGGAGTTTAGGGCGTGGTTCATAGGAAGGGACAGTACAATTTCATCATGCTGCTGTGTCGTGAAGGTAGTCGACATGGAGAGACGTACAGTGCTTATCGTCGGTGGTACCTTTGTGTGCCATCTGCACAGGTGTTGCGTGCAAAGAGGCATTGCTGGTAATTTTGGGTTGGAAGGAGTGGTCACTTTCTGGGCCTGTCAGGGTGACTGCAATTTTGGTGGGATGGTTCGCCTTTGCAGATATGTGGCGTCCGTCACGAACGTGAACTGTGTCGTGGTGCACTATGGAAGTGCACATTTGGGTTACATGTCGTGCAGATGATTCATCCGTCTACTGATGAGGTTGCTTACCGAAGTGATGTGTATTTTTCCTACTGCCAAGGTGGTTTTCTCCTGCATAGCACCAAGAGCAGTGTGGGTCATGACGGTGTAATTTGTCCCCAGCCAGCATTCGGACGGTGTGCTATAAACAGAATGATGCATCCATTTATGTAGAGTGCTGGCATGTTCTCCACCCACTATGAGATCATGAGGTCGCAAAATATGCAGTGGTTCCGTAGTAATGGTATTTATTTGAGCGCCATTGGCAATGCTGTTTTCTTTCACACTGTGCAAGAAGAATTGACCAGAATTTTGTAAAAATGTGAGGACAGGAAAACAGAAATGCATATAAAGAGAAAATACGAAAGACAATTGCTTGCACGCACATAAAAAATAAATAAAAGTTACACATATACACTGCAAGACTGAACCCCCTGCCCAGTTTCATATTGTTTACCACCCGAACCCCCCACATAGTGCAAAGGGAAGAAGGACTGCTGCAGCTTTACAGGGGTGTGGCCCTCTCACGCTTTGGGAGGCACACGTACCAAAGTCTGCCCTTTACACCACCTTGCCCAATTGTCATTGCAGTGTGGGGATTAGCCAATAAGGTAGTGTGGGTGTGGTTAACAGGAAGGGGAGGTGAAACGGCTGCACATTATACTCAGCATACTGAGGGTGGCTGACATGGCGAAACGTATTGTGTTGTCTGTAGGTGATCCCTTTGTAAAAGACATGCACAACTATGCTCTGCAAAGACACTTTGGGCCTCATCACGAGTTGGGCTGTAGCCCTTAAATGCGGTGGTAACGGTATTACCGCCGCATTTAAGGGCTGTCCCTATCACGAGTTGGGTGCTAAATGGGCTGTTTTACCTCCAGCCTTTCTTTGGAGGTGAAAAACCCCTGTTTTAGGCTGTATTACCGCCGCCTGTATTAGCCCGCATAATTAGCACTGAAAATGCCCCATTTAATCCAATGGACCAAATGGGGAATGGGGATTCACCGTTAACACCCAACCCGTGATCCGGCAGTAATACCACCGGACCGGTCGGTGTTAGGGCTATTACAGTCGGGCTGTATTACAGCCAGGATACAGCCCAACTTGTGATGAGGCCCTTTGACAGCAATTTTTGTTTGGAAGGAGTGGACGCATTGTGCAACGCTGTGCATGAGTACCATTTCTTCCATATGCATGAACTTTGCAAAGACCTTGCCACGTTTCCAGTAGTACATTTCATCATCATCCATTACGGCGGCATGCATATGGGTTACCTGCCCTGCTTACATTTGTTCCATAGATTGAGGAGGTTGCTGGATGTTGTGCAGATACTTTTTCCCACCGCCTATGTGCTTTTCGCATCTATAAAACCGCAAAGAGTATGGCCTACTGCTCATGGATGTTGGTTCGAGCCAGACGAAGGAAGGTGTCTCATCAACAGAAGCATGTATACTTTTTTGTCCACTCGTGGAATGTTCGTCTGCAACAATGACCTTATTACTTGTGGAAATGCGGAGTGCTTCCAATAAAATAGCATTTTGTTGTCATCCATTAGCAAAGCAGTTTTGTTTGCTCATCTACAGGATGCGGTCAAGAGTTTACTGAACTAATGTGCATAGAAGAAAACACAAAAGCTGCTAAAAACAGACCAAAAAAGTGTTTTTGTAGAAGGAAAAGACAAGTGGCCTCTTCGGCAACTGGCTTCTTTTTGGGCAACATGCTTTGTTCCCGTGTGTTCAGTCAACTGAAGATTTTGATGAAAGCAGTGCAGCGTGTTTTTCCTACTGCCAAGGTGCTTTTCTCATGTATACTGCCAAGAATCGTGTGGCAATATTCCAATGCTTCCTGTCGCCAGCCAGAGGTCGGAAGGGGTCTCATCAACAGAAGCATGTGCGACTTCTTGAGTGCTGCTGGGATGTTCTCCTGTGAGAATGAGAGCATTGGTTCACGATATATACAACTTTTCAAGGCAAATGGCATGTCTTTGTCGGCCAGTGGCAATGAAATGTTCCTTCGCAATCTACAGACTGCACTGAAGACCGTACTGTAAGAATGTGAGCTGAAGTTGAAAACACACATTCATGTATGAAAACCCCCAAAAAAGTGTTTCTAGGGAAGCACCTTTAAAAAAAAAACCAACAAAAAAACTAAGGTTCTTTTAAGAGCCACCACAATCAACGATGTGCGCCTCCCTGGTATAAAGTTATTCTCCTACTCCTGGGCGTGTGCTGGACGAAAAGTCAGCGAATATCGCAATAGCTGCAGGGCCGCATTTGGTACATACGCCCCATTTGCAGATGATGCCCATAGAAATGGGTTTGCAGAGGCTATGGGATTGGGCAATAAAGTTTGTGGGTGTGGTGTGCATGGACAAATGGTCCTACATTGTGTATTTGTTCACTGAAATGCAGAGAGTGCCTTTATAGCTGTGTGTTTTACGAGGCACAGCGTGCAGATTTCAGGGTATGCCAACATACATTCAGTGAAAGTTGAACTGGATGGTCTCCAGCCAGCCCCCTGACTGGGGATCTCCAAACAGGCCTTTAAGGTGAGTAGCAGTACCCTCGAGATAGATGGGGATGCAGATTCGTACTCATGCATCAAATAATTATGACAATTCAATAGTTTGGCAAAGTAAGTCCGTTTAATGGTAAGTACATAAAACGGGGAGTAAAATGAACAACAGCAAACGCTCGATCTTCTCTCTCTCTTCCAACTCCAACTTAATTTCAGAAAAAACACAGTATGTATAGCAAAAACTCATCATCACTGATGCGCAATCTTCAAAACCTAACATGCAACATGATTGGTTATAGGAAGGTAACTTTATCATAGGTACTATATCTGTATATGGTAACAGGGAGTGGGGATTGGACAATCAATGTCAGGTGGGGCAACTAAGCCCTTCCTTCAAAATGGCCACTATAAACGTCACTAAAAGTACGCCATCCCATTGGCTCTACTCTCTATAGGACCCTAGATTACACGGTCCACTATGATTGGGTTGGCATCAACCCCATTCATACTTTTCCACTTACGTCTAGCAGCATGCAGAAAGACCAGCCAGGTGCAGGGAGTTAGTCTGCACCCCAGCTTCCCTCCAATTATGTTACAATCAATCATCACCTCAGTGGTCATGTGTCAATTACTGCTTTGTAGTTTGGCCTGGAGTCTGCTTCTTGGTCTGAGAAATTTAAGGAGTATGGGTATGGCAGGGATCCATGCATAGGTGTGAAAGTCTCATCCTTTCCTGCCTGCCTTGTCACGTGGCTAGGACACCATGAAATCAGCTTCTTCTTCATGTATTTTCGTGTATTTGTTTTAATTCTTCCAGTCTTCTACCAGCTGCGGCTTATCTTGGCCTTTCTGAACAGGATACACTGTTCTTTTCTCTTTAATTGTATCCACTGTTGGCCTTTTCCAACCTGATACGACCTTGGCTTCTTGGCATGGTTACCTTCAGCTGGGTTTCGCTCAATTTTAATTGCCGATTTGTTTGCTGCAACACTTTCCTATCAAGACCTTTAGTAACCTTTGTTCAATTCTGCTCATGTGCGCAGTGGATTTACACTCATATATAAAGTGCTTTTGAGGTATATGTATGTATATGTTGGTGCTTTCCGCAATCTATTTTACTACTAAGCATAAGCAAGCTTCACAATTTCTTTGCTTCTTGCAGTTTCTTGCATCTCTACACGTTTAAACTAACTGAATATCTTCATTGTGCACATGGCATAGGTTTCTGTATTTTGACATCAATTTGTTAATCTTAGGCTCAAGATGTCACTTATCCATGGTATTTTGTCTCTATGTCAGTATTATCAGGTCATTATATCTTCTATATGTGCATCAGTCCGATTTCTCATGAAATCACCATACATCTTCCTTTATTATCTTCTTGGCTTCTTTGGGTATTCCATTGTGACAACCTCATTCTGTCTTTACTGTAGATATGGTTTCTATGGGTACCTTACTGTTCATGTTTTTGTAGGTGTCAGTACTTCAATTGGTGGGGTTACTCTAATAGGCACTGGGCAGAGCCCAACAGCTGCTCTTTGCTGGTTTATTTTTTCATCATACGTCACATACTTTGGCGTGAAAGTATCGGGTACTACGAAGGGAGTGGCTGGAGTGTGGACGGCATTTGGCACTTCCTCTTCACTCCCCCCTCTGGGCGATTCATCAACCACTCTCACTTCCTTCTATGTGTCCACTTTAATTTCATCCTCTGGATCTAGACATCTAGATCTGAAGAAATGCACTACCTTCAAGCATCCTGATGTTCTCACATGCTCATCTTTGTTCCATACCATTAGTTGACATTCTCCACTTGGATTGCAGTAACTCCATCTTCCCACATATTTTCTATGTTTTCTCGGATACATGAACTTTGTATCTTCTGGTGCATAAATGCTGTCCTTCACAAAATCTCTTATTTCTTCATCAGTCAGGTCCTTGGGCTTCCATCCTGACTCAACACCAATCATGATTTTCATCCCTATGGCCTTTTTTGCAGTTTTCTGGCACTGAGAGATTATTAGCTTGATTATACAGAATCCAAACAATATCATCACCAAGAATGCTCCTAGGAACTTGAATGCATCTGCTATCCATTGTGGAACCCATGAAAACAGTGTTCCAAACCAACTGTCATCCTCAACTTCCTCAACTTCATCTATCATCTGATTCTGTAGTTGTGTCAGCATACCTATGGCTTCAGTTAAGGTTCCATTTTCGTCATCGTGTGACGGTATAAATGTGCAACATGATTCTCCGATTTTTGCACAAACACCTCCTTCCATGGCTGTGATCATGTCTAGGACATATCTGTTCTGGAGCGTCATTAGTCGAATCGCTCTTAACTATTCCTTGATTGCATTAAATCCCTTTATAATTGTGTTGATGGTCTGCATTAACTCCCATCTGGTTATCTGCAACCATTTAGTATTTGCTCCAACCTGAATTCTTGGCCTCAGAATTGTTGTGAACACTGATGAGGTTAAGCTGAACAACCTATGTTCATACGGGATTGCATCAAAGGCTTCTATCGATTTGGCAGAGAAGTACTTTTCTCTCTTCATTTCGGCTTATCAGTTCCACAGATCTCTTCTTCCTCAGGTGAGCATCTGATTTCGGAAAACTGTCAATATTCAGATCACTTCTTGGAATCACCAATGCTGGAACATGGACATTCACCAATGTACATATACCTCCCCGATTCTTTGGCAATCTTATATATGCTTTGGATCCACACACCCAATAATGATCCATGATCACTGCAGTTCCATGCATCATTCCTGTATCCTCGAAGATTCGTCCACAGTTCTGATTCTCTCCCATTTTTTTTGTACCATTTTTTCTGAAGCACAGTTTGGCACTATCCAGGGGCACTATCTGCAAGGGTCCTCCTCTGTCTTTGACCCATGTCAGCAGTCTTGCAAGCCTCGGCCATAATGGTTTGCATATCATTTGTGCATTTTCAATTGTTTCTTTATATAAGCCAATGATCATCCATGCTCTGCTTATCACCGCTCCTTTCTCCCATCCTTCTGTAGAAAGCACTGTTCTCCAAATTTGCATTTGACCTCTGTCCTTCCATCTTCGAGCGTCTTCTGTAGATTTTCCTTTTACGTTCAGCTTTTTGTTTGTTTCTCTTCTGATCTCTGCTCCTTTCACTCCAGGTTTCTCATATCTGATCATAATGTTCTTCGTTTTGCCATTATTTTGCGTCTTTATGTCTTGGACATAATCATCTTCGTCTGGATCAGTTGCTTCAGTTGCACATTTGAGTGAAGCATCACTTCCCATAAACTGGCCTCTGGTCATGCACATTGCTATATGTGATAGGCAGTGTGCTGTTTTGACATCTATCTCCACAGCTACAAAGATTTTTGACTTCCCCATGCTGTACGGTAGGAGTGCACAAACAAAGCATTCTTCATCTGAAATCCGTCTTTCAACTTCCTTCATATGTTGGTATCATATGTTGTTTCCCAAGTGTGCTGTGCTGTCCAGGTAATTGTTCAATTCGTTATTGTCTTCTTGTGTGCTTCTTCTGGCTCTTTTTCTTTTGATATGAGTTTTCACAAGCATGTCCGGCAGTACATCTGTACAGCTTCTTCTTGCGGGAGAATTTACAGGCATCTCCATCAATGATCCGGGCGTTTCCACTTGTATTATTCGAGTAGGTGAAAGTGCAATATGCTTCATACTTGCAACATACCAACTGGGCATCAAAAATGTCTCTCAAGATTTCTGTCTGTGTCTATCTTCCAGGCAATGTCCTGATATCATGTCTCATTGGATCAGGTGTGCTTGCCGGTGTTGTCTCTATTTGCTTATTCTCTAAACCCTGTTGTCCCTTTAAAAGTTCAGCTTTCTCCATTTGTCTCTCAACTTCTTTCGGCGTAAAACTTCTTATCATTGTTTTTCCAACTCTAGAATGTGATTCTGATGTCATTGACACTAGACCACGTGTGCATGTGCCTAATTCCTTGTAGGTGTACCTTTCATCAATCCCTTATCTGATTTGGTTTGCCAACCCTGCCTACGGCATCCCAATCCATTTGTTAATACAAGTGCTGTGTGCGTGTCATTGTTTATCACATCCATCTCAAGCTCAGTCACTCTGTCATTCCTTCTAGGAACTGGAATGACTATGTAAGGTCTGGGCACCTTTGTAGGATTCATGTGTACATCATTAGGTGGGTGCACAGGAATCTGAACGCTTTGTGCACCTATAAAAAACGCAGTTCTAATCGTTAATGACAACAGTATGATAATGAACACTATGCATGTGTAAATTAGACACTTGTAAGTAATCTTGCAGCATTTGTTCCTGGGCCAATATGAATGTCTCTCCTCATGGGGGAGAATTATACTGCTGTTCTGGCTTCCCATCTCAATCATCTAAGGAAGCAAAACTATTATTTTTAATGCATGCTAAACAGTGTCACTATATCTGGACTCTGCTGTCTCTGCTTGTAGGTCACGAGTGCTGGACCGATTATCCTCTTGGTCTGACTGATAGATTGTCTCTTGTCTCTGGAAACAGTTCTCTTTCCACTAAAGAAAGTTCCAAATGAGGCAATAAGTTCCCTAAGTCTTAATTTGCACGTTCCATATAGACCAATTTCCAGTCTATGCCTCTAACCTGCTTCACTTCAGACGACATGTTGTTTTCTTGTCAGCATAAACAAAAGTGAAGTCCCTGGCAACACCTTCATGATCTGTCCCTCGAAGGAAAGTTTCTACACTCTTCTGTGATTTCGATGATGACTGGAAAGTTTGACCTGAATCACAATACTATGCAGGAGCATACTCAGATGTGTAGTGTTTGCTGGATCTCTGATGAAAGTGAGGACGTCAACATTGGCATGTCTCTCCACAAGTTCCGGAAAGTCTTCAATTAAGCACACCGTTGGCTAGTCTGTTATTCTCTTGTGATAGGGACATTTGTCTTGCCCTCGCTGTATTCTGGAATAAAAGAAACTGTTCTGCAATCACTGTGAGCAGCCTCTTTATTGTCTTTTCATTTCAGGGTCTTGAAGGAACTCTGTTATGTTTGTGAGCCTTCCCACCAGCGAAGGGTAGGACCTCAGTACTAACTCGAAATAGATCAAAATTCCTTTGGTGAGGTCACTATTGCGTGACACCATAAGTGAGTCCAAACAAGGATTCTGTGGCGAAGGACTCAGTATACTGTATTCTCTTCCAGTTTATGTATCCTCGATCAAAATTCGGTATAGCTTTTCTTATCAAGGCTTCAGTGTGCCTCAGTCCAAAGTTCAAAACCAACAAGCTATTAGGTGGCTTATAAATGCAATTGTCTACCTTCACCCTGCAACTAGGATGCACAGAGCGTTTGTGTTTTGTTTCCTTCTTCCCTTATTATTCTTAAAGGAAATGTCCAGAACTAAGCCACAACTTTGCCCAAATGTTTCTTTCCCTTTGCTTGACTGGTCATGCATCCTTCTTCCTCGTCATAGATCTTGTCTGCACGTGCAGTGGTTCTTCCCCGTTGTCTGTAGTCTCTTTGTGGTGGGGTACGGGCAGAGGTATTTCTCCGATGTATGGCTTGACGTCGGCCAAAAAGATCCAAGCTCTTTTTCCCAGTAATTTAACTGCAGAGGGTGTGACGTCCTCTACGGTGACTGGGTCTTGGAACCTTATCTCGTCCTACATTTTCCTTGTGTGATTTCTTACCAAGACCGTGTCCCCAGGGAATAATTGAGGTACACGTAATTCTGAAAATGTATCTGTTGTAGCATCTCCTTCTGTGTTCTGTACTGCCCTACACCCTTCTTGTCACCGCTGCAGCTGTCCTGAAATTACAGAAAAACAAGATGTCATGCCATTCAAGTAGTTTTGCATTTCCAATTCTAACACTTCTCCTGTTGGCTGAGCATCACATCTAGTTCTAATCCGAGGTGTTAATAGCATTTGCATCCTTCTGCCCGTCACGATTTGATGCGGTGTGATATGGTGATCAGAGCCAGGTTGGTTTCTAAGTGCATACAGTGCCAGTGGCGCATTTTACGACCACTATGCCCACTGGGAGCTGTAGTGCCTGTCCAATAAGGTGGCATGCTGTACTGGCGTGCCGTCCGCTCAGAGGTAGTCCCTCCTTTTTCAGCACAGTAAGCCTGCATGCACTGTCGATGTCACATAGGCGGAGTCACTATACACTGTTACTTCCTGGTCTGCTGCAAGATTCTTGAGTGTGAGTATCAACACCAATAATTCTGCAGTCTGTGCTGAATAATGTGAGGGTAACCATGCACTTATAAGTACTCGAAATTCCCCATTTGCTGTGTGATTCACCAAAGCGGCACCTGTATATCTTTGTCTGTCATTTTGATCGATCATCGAAGAACCGTCAATGAAGACGATTTCTCCTTCGGCCAATGCATTTTCTTTCACTCTGGGAATCTCATCATAAAATTCTTCATAGTTCGTGCAATCATGCATTGGCTCTCCTTCAGTGACTGGCTCTGCTATAAACGTAGCTGGGTTCACTATTTTCTATCAAACTATTTTAATTGCTGGATTTGATATGACCACTTCATAAGAAGAAGCTCTCTGAGATTTTAGTGTGCCTTTCGGTTTCTCTAAAATGGCAAATAACGCGTGCTCGACGAATAACGTCATTGGGCATCCCATCACAATGGGGGTAGCTTTTTTGCTATGGCAAACACTGCGGCAGCCATACTTTGTTCGCACGGGAAGAGACCTCTCATTACTGGGTCCAAATTCCCCCTGTAGTATGCCAGGGGCTTGTACCCCAACGTGGTTTCCTGTGTAAGGACTACTGTCATAACACTGCCATTCATGTATGAAAACAGGTAAAATTCCTCTGCATAATTGGGAATCCCTAAGACTGGTGCGGTGAAAATGGCCTTTTTTAGTTCATCAAACGCTTCCTCCATTGTCTTAGTGTCGCGACCCATTTCCTTGAACCCCCCGGGCAGGCCCATGGGCCAGGAGGGGTCTCGGTTCGGGCCCCCAACAAGTTTAGGCATCCTTGGCCAAGGCCCTCTTGGGGCGAGTCCTGGCACCTTTGGCGCCAGGCTCATACTTAATGAGACTTGTGCTTGGTGCTGGGGACTACTTTTTTCAATGCCAGTCAACATGGAGGCATCCACATAGCTTGGCTCCTGGGAACCAAGCTATGCGGTATAGTGTTTTGGGTGTGGTAGCCTAGGGACTACTTTTCCTGGACTATTTTTCTTGAGGCCATTTAAACCGCACCCGATTGGAAGAACACGCTTCGCATTACTTTGCGATCCAGCAACGTGACGCTCACTGTGTTCTGCAGCATCTGCAAACCTCGGATGAACCGCACCTGAAAGGACAAAAAGGACATCGTTATTAGCAGCAGCTTACCTGAGATTTCACCGTTAGCTCTCCACTGCTCCTGCATGCAGCATCCAAGGAACAGTGTGCCTCCTGGATCGTCAAACCTGCAAGAGAGAAAAGAGACATTAGACAATACATTTGAGCCGGTAGCTTACCTCAAGTCACCCCTCGATCAGCACTGCTCTGGAACTTCTTGCTCCGGTGAACACCACAACCTGCAGGAGCAAAAGACAACAGGTTAGCAAGGCAAGACATCATCATAGCTCTGCGCAAGTGCTCACCTACCGCATCAAGGCGCTCTCGAAACACCATCACTCGCCGGTGAGTCCAAATCCAGCCAACGTTCCACAGCGGACCTCCGCGCACCTAAAGAGAGAAAAAAGACATTAGTAAATCAAGGAAAGGCTTACAGTATACAGTAATAAGACCTACCTGAGAGACTCTAAAAGGGCAGCATCAGTGAAGTAACTAGATCGCATTCGCCCACAGAGGACAACACGCCCCTGCCAAGAAGGCAGGACGGAGAGCATGCCAAAACCCAAAACAAGGTGAGGAAAGGTCCGGGAAGGGCAGCGGGCATACCGGGTGTTGGGAGGCTCTTACCCCAATTGCCCAGACTTGAACATTGCCCACCTGTTTTCCAGGCAGAACTTCCCCGCTGATAAATCCAGGGAGCGACCGAGAGGGGTGCCAGAGTCCCGGCAGCTGGGTGGCGCCCCCGTGGATACCAGGTGAGCGTAACACTTAGTCCACATGATTTTTTTCTTTTGTTGCCTGTGCTTTCTTTAAGGCTTGTGATAAAGGCTTAGTATATGAACTGTAATCAAAGACCCATGACCTGACGTAATTGCATAAACCTAGAATACTCTGCATTTGTTTTAGCGTGTGTGGCTTGGCTGTTTTTGAAATTGCTTCAGCTCTTTCAGGGGTAACTCTTTTCCCATTCGTGTGAGATCAGCTGGCCTATGTATAGCACTTCTTGTTGACAATATTGTAACTTCTCCTTGTCACCTGCATATCCTTTCTCAGCAAGTATAGTCAATAGCTGAATGAAATCGCATTTGCTCTTTTCCTCTGTTGTGCTGCAAATTAGAATGTCATCCACATATTGCAAGACAACACTTTCTAATGCAATATTGCTTAAGTCCATCTGCAGGACTCTGTTGAAAATTGAAGGAGACTCACAATACCATTGAGGCAGCCTTGTGCTTTTCAGACGAACTTGTCTGAACGTAAATGACATAAAATCTTGTGCGTCTTTGTGCAATGGGATTGAGAAATATGCATTTTTTTTAAGTCAATCACTGTGAAATACAGTGCTTCAACAGGGATATTACATAGGATTGTGAACAGGTTCAGGACTAAAGGGAACTCGGCCTGGACTATCTGGTTTATCGGGCACAGATCTTGTATTAAACGCGAAGACCCCCTTCCCTTTTTTCACAGGATAAATCAAAGTATTGCATGATGACTCTGACGTCACTAAGATGCCCTGATCCATCATGGCAGAAATTGTCTCAAGAATCCCTTCATCTGCCTCCCTAGACATGGGATACTGTTTTGCTCTTTGTAAAATTGGTCCTGGTGTCAATTTAATCTTCACTTCTCTGACTCCTTTCAGTAAGCCTACGTCATAAGGGCCTGTAGTTCATACGGAGACAGGCACCTTTGCCATTTCGTCATCAAAATATTCAGGGCGATTTTATGCCAAAGTCATTTTCTGATGAACCTCTCTTTTAATCATTTCCACTCAATAAATGCGATTTACTTCAAATGTCATCTCATCTTCACCTATTTGCTTTTAAAATAGATTGTCATCAGTGACGTCAGTCAATCTGTAACCTTCCCCAATGGCGATCACTGCGCACTATTTTCTGCCTTCATCATCACAACCATCAAGCAAAGCCATTTCTCCTCCCACTATGGCTGCTTGTATTGTTAAGGGAAACGCTTGTCCCTTTTCCTCATGCATAGGTATTCTTGGTCTGAACAGAAACTCATCTAGGGTTCTCATTGTTGTGTGTGCAAGGCCTGGTAGCCATGACATTAATATGCGCACTCCATATGCAAATATGTCTTGTTCCAATGGAATAGCTCTCATAGTCATTTGTCCTGCATATGCTCTAATCATTTTGCACACGTTCAAATAATGCATTCGTAGAGTTGAACATACTATGCCGTTCTCCGTGAACGAGATCATCATGTTTAACTTTGTCATCAAATCCCGTCCCAATATATTTACAGGAGTCTGCCTTGAAAATAGCAGTGGCACTTTCATGTCACACTCTCCTATGGAAACTGGAAGTTCTTTTGTAAAAGTAACACGACTTGTCTCTCCTGTAAAGCCTGAGTATTTATGGCGTCGCCGGAAAAAGAAAGTTTACCTTCACGTATACACGAGTGCATCGCACCTGTGTCAACTAAGAAAGAATATTCCTTCTCCCCGATAAAGACATCTACCCTTGGTTCCTCGTGAGGGTTCGGTGTCACTGATAGGATAGAACACATCAGGTCTCTCAGTGAGCTGTCCTAGTCCATGTATAATCTTGTCCCACTATGAGTGGATTTCCTCCATCACCAGTGGCATCTCCTATTCCAGAATTCAATACCTGTCCTGTGCCTGTTGTTTGTCACAGTTGCATCGGAGACTGTTGAGACTGTCCCTGTGGAAAGTTTGTCACCTTCTGCTGTGGTTGCAAGCTTTGCTGTGCTCTTGGCGCTTGTTGCTGCCTCGTGTGATTTTGCACCAATCCATTTCCACCTTGCTGCGAGAACACAGATGGATTCACCATCCCTCCTCTTGTGAATTGGTCGTTTTGCACCATTCTTTGACTTCTACACATACGTGCTAGATGTCCTGTCATCCCACACGTCCAATATGTTGGTGGTGGTCTGATTACTTGCCCATTTTGCATATCCTGGTTGCTGCTTTGCATATTTTGAAAACCTCCCTGATTACTCTGAAAACCTCCCTGATTACTCTGCCATCCTCTTCCTCGAAAGCCCCCTACTCTTGTGTAAAACCCATGCTTTGGTCAAACTGCCTTTGGTTATTGGCCTGCTGCATGTTTGATCCATCTGTATTAGTTATCATTGCCCCCTCAATGGAATATTTTGATCATTTTTTCTGCACTCATTTTTCCCAGTTTCTACGCTGGAAGCCTTGTCTGCGTGCTTCAGCTGGATCAGTCTGTCCTCCTTTCCCTATATTCTGGAGTTCACCTTGCTTTCCCCATTCACTCCAGTGCACCTATGGCTTCCATCTTTGTTTTCATGGCCGTCCATGTTAGTCACAGTTTAAGCATGAACAAGCTAGGTGTACATATTCTTTGGGGTCTTGCTGTGTCCGCATAGCAAAACACGGACAGTGTATGTGTGTCAGTCATCTATATGAATCATAAGCATTTGCTTCATGTCTACCAGCAATAAACTAAAATGTTTGTGTAGCTTTGTGCATGGATGCCTATGTGCTTCATGTCTAACGCATCTATGTCATGATGTCAGTGGCGACATCATCAGCTTCTTAGGGGTTGTAGTCAGTCAGCTTGTTCGATCAATGATAACTGCATCTCCTCAACATTGTCTGGCGGACATGGTCAGGATGGTTGCCTGAGTGAATAACGTTTCTTGCATCTGCGATTCATCAACGATGGTGAGGAAGGGTCTTGTACATCTCTCATTAATCTGCCTCCTAGTTGGTAATAGGGTGGGGGTCATGAGGCCCATGCTTGGGTCTCCCTCTTGAGTCTCTATTAGGCTTGCATTTTGGGCATTTTGGTTCCCAGTCTAAGACAGCTTCAACGTGCACCTGGAAAAGGGGATGCCTCTCCTTTCCAACCACCTGGTGTCCCAAATATACCCAATTTGGCATTTATTGGATCATTCCAAGTTTGATGGTATTCTGCTGGTATTTCCAGTGAATACCACCAAACTATATTACTGTTTCTGCTGCCCGATAGCCCGGTATTACTGGGATATTACAAGCAGTGGAAATACCCATAATTACCTATTCCATGGAGTCCCATAGAACATCATAGGGTGGATTCCCAGTATTTCTGTTAAGATTGGTGCCGGAAATACCAACTGTTTCATGTCAATGGGAGCCTGAGTTACCTCCAGCTCCTGGGTTTCTTTACTGGTGAGATTAGCCTGGCTGAGCTCCTGAAGCATAGTCTTAAAATGGCTCATCGGGCCTTCCCAAGAGGAACCGTAAAAAGCTATGCCATCAAAATAGGCCACAGGAAAGTTTTTCAGCTACAGCAAACTTTGTTTACTGCCCTCCAGATGATAGCAGCGGCATTCACTAATCCCAATGGCATCACTTTGAAATGATAATGTCCTTATGGATTTGAGAATGCAGACCTGTTAATGAGTAGGGTGGGTGGGTGAAGGAGGTACACAGTCTTCCAGGAGCTACAAGTCAGAGCAAAGTTCAATGAAACCCATAAACCGCTAACTTATCATATCAATGTGCTGACCAGCTTGTACTAAGGCAGTGGTATCCGAACTGTGGGGCGTGACCCCCTGGGGGGCTGTGGCCTCATGTCCAGGGGGTCCCACACCCAAAAAAAGTTTTTTTAAATATATTTTTTTAATTGCAATTTTAAAAAAATCTAGAATCTAGACAGTAGTGTAGCTTCTAGACTAAAAACAATCTGGTCTTCAGCATGCAATGAGTATTGTGTGTAACATTACCATTTACTTGCACACGGCTATCATTATACAAAATATTCATTGCATGCTGAAGGTCAGATTTAACATATATTATATTATTGCTTCTTCTTTCCTTCTGCTGCCTCACCTGAGTGCTAATAAGCCATGCCGTTTAGGGATGGCATGGGAGTAAGAGTGGTAAACAGGGTTAGTTAAAAAAGAATCTGCTATAAGAGGCAGCATTTTAACCCATTATTTTAAAACATTTCCCAGGGGGAAAACGCTCCCCCTCCAAGCCCCACTTGATTGGTTCGGACTCCCTCACTACGCTCGGTCGCAATGGCATATCTGAGAGAAATATTCATGCCCCTCCAGATAAAAAATTCACCAGTCGCAGCTAGCCCTATGACTGTGCTAGGAGCAGGGTGCGGGGAGCACAGAGACTGTGGTGGGAGGAGCCATGGGATAGAGGTGGGAGCAGGGTGGGGAGAGCCCAAGGTCTGTGGTAGGTGTGGGAAGAGCCCAGGGACAGGGCTAGATGTGGGAAAGAGGGAGCCCAGTGACTGTGATGGGATCAGGTGGGGGCGTACAGGACTACACTTGGAGTAGGGCGCGGCGACGGCACGCGATAGTTCATAGCCATTTGGACTTACTGCCCATTTGTTATTTTTGGGGGTTCCCTGTCTGCCCATATTTTGCTCATGGGGGTCCAGGACAGAAAAATGTCAAGACCACTGTACTAAGGGCTGAGCTTTTGGATATGCGGCAGCATTGTGTCATTTGTAATTCAAACAAAAAACGATGGTCACATGAACACATGTTTTGGAATTATCACACTCTGAGGGCTCAGTTATCAACAGGGCAATCACTGCAGCTTTTATACTCCCTCGGACATCCTGTTAAAGGTAGATTGTACTCAACCACTGCCACCCGTGTTGATGTGATGTGATGTAAAGTGATCCTGTACATATATTTGGGAACCTTATAGCACATGGTTCTACAAATAAAGGGTAAGTTGAATGGGTCGGGCGGTGGTAGGTGCGATGTAGTGTTAATGGGTGCAGTCCGGTAGCACCAGAGCCCTGAGTGCTGCTAGGGGTCTATCTGGTTTGTGGCAGTAACACTTGGATATACATTTCATCAAGAGGTGACAAAAACAATATCTATTAGATGACAGTGCTGGGGCACCAGGAGAGTGCTTGCGCGGAGGGGGTCTGTAGGTGAATAACTGAGTGCTTCTGTTGAGATTAATGTGGTGGGCTGGTGCTAGCAGGGACACAAAAACTTGGCTTTTCTCTCAAGACACCTATCAGTTCCCTAACCTTCTATGCAACCACCAATTCTGTTGAACTAAATGTCTTGTAATCCATGTATGATCGCTTATGTATTCTTTCAAATTTTTTCACACCAATTAATGTCCTCCACCTATGCAAACAATGTCTGGAAATAATGTTCTCACTCTAATTAATGTCCTCCACCTATGCAAACAATGTCTCAAAATAATGTTCTCACTGTAAATAATGTCCTCCACCTATGTAAACAGTGTCTGGAAATAATGTTAGGATAAGTATCACTGTAGCCAACTTGCTTAAGTTAAAGCGCCTAGATGCCTACAGGCTTGGTGCGCTATACAAATGTAAAAATAAATAAATAAAAATACATAAAACTGCTGGGTGCATGGTGCATGTGTGTGTGGTGTAGTGTAGTGTAAGGGTGCTAGTAGATTTAAAGGTGAGTCTGTTAGTTGGGGAAGGGAGAGGTAGTTTGGGGGCTCTCGTGTGATCCTCTTAATGTGGATTGGAGGTATATTGAACCTTTAAAGTTCCATTCTTCATAGATGTAGGACGCTCAAGCCTGTCTTGTAGCTATCCACCCAGATGCAGAGCTATTACTATTCTGGGTTCCATTTTAGGACAGTTGTGGGGTGGTGTCTGCGTCTTATTCCTGACGGGGAGGAAAGGTTATGAGACCCCAATGCGTCTGATCTCCAACGTGCTCTTGATTTAAGCATTTTGCAAATGTGCATTGTCAGCATAGCTGAAGCTGGCCCAAATAGTCTCTGTCTCGTTCTGTTTTGCACGGTTGCTGCTCTGATTGCTCTTTGAGTCCCGTTTGGGATGAATATTATGCTGTTAAAGTCTGAGTGGTTTGGGTTGGATGTCCATGGTGATTCAAGTGAGTGGTTGTAGTAGTTAAAATGATTTCTTAAGCATACACTTTCCCTCCACAAGTGTGGTGCTGCCCCTTTAAGGACACACACATACGGCGGAGTGATGTTACACTCCGCTGCGTGCAGTATAAATAAAGGGGGTGTTCCCGGCTGCATCAGAGTGACCAGGGAGCCCGAACCAACAATTGTGTGCGAGTGGCCTTAGTTGACGGGGGTGGGTGGTAAGCTACCGGCGCCGTTACTACCGGACCAGCAAACTACGAGTTCTGCTCGCGAGTGCCTTTCTGCCTGCCAGGTCTGACCAGGCGAGCAGAGTATGTCGCATGCACCGACACCATTCATGAATTTGGCAGCAGCCTGCTGGATTTACCAGCAAGGCTACCGCCAAACTTATAATGAGGCCCAATGATCCAGAAGCAACTGATACAAGGGTGCGTGTCAGGCAAGTTACGCAGGCAGGTGATGCGTGAACCAGGAATTTTGCTGCTCCGTATTTTGGAGCTGAGTCGGTGCAGGAAGTATTGGAGGTGAGAGCGTCCAGAATGGAGGCATGGGTGCGCTCAGGGAAATCGGGAGGAGTCTGTGCAGTGAGCCGTGACCAGGGTGGCAGAGGTGCCAGGCGTCCAGGTGGAAAGCAACGTGACTGGGGCCCCAGGACAATGGACTCATGCATGAAGTGCAGATATGGCCTCCTGCACCCCGCAGAGTGCCCGGCGCTGGGGAAATCATATGGCCGCTGTGGGACATCAGACCGTTATGCCCGAATGGGCAGGGTTCCATTGCCGGTCATGGTCCCAAGGGGCCTGTCAGAGCGGGATTCTTCCGGCAACAACGCCTGCCCAATATGGCCCGAGTTGATCAAGGGGAAGAAGTTGCCCCTCTGGAGAATGAGGAGGAGAATGTGTTCTTCGTTTACAGTGTGAGCGTCCTGCGATCTAAGACTAGGAGGCAGCCGCGGTGCTTGGTGAACGTAAACTAGTCATCCGTTACGGTGCTGGTTGACACAGGGGCCTCGGTGAATGTCATGGCGCGGGTGCACTATGAAGCCATGGAACACCTGTCGAAGCTATTGACTCCCAAAGCTCCCATTTTTACATTCAGCGGGGCACAACCCATCCCATTTGATGGTGGGTTCGTAGCCAACTTCGGACATGGTGAAGCATCCATCAGAGCCCGCTTCTACGTGATGACGGTCAGCAGCAACACCTTGCTGAGCTCTGCAGCGGCAGAGGCGCTTGGCATTGTCAGTTTTGCTTACTCTGTATACGTGGAGGATGTACAGGAGCTGTTGGCGAAGTACAGTAGTCTGTTTGAGAGCATTGGGTGCATGGCAGGCGACTCGGTGAGGCTCCATATCAATGAGTCCATTGAACCGATTGCATTGAAGCATCGCCGGGTCCCGTTCCATTTGCGGGACTTGGTTGACAAAGAGCTGGACAATCTTGTCAAATTGGACATCATTGAGAAGGTGAAAGGTCAGACGCCCTGGGTCTCCCCTAATGTGATCGCCCAGAAATTGAAGCAGCCTGACTCAGTACGAATACGTGTGGACATGCGGCTTCCAAACAAAGCAATTAAACGGGAACGCCATCTTACCCCCTCCATAGATTATATTATTGCTGAGTTGCAAGAAGCCTGGTTCTTTTTGAAACTAGACTTGAGGGCCGGTTACCATCAGGTGGTGCTGCACCCTGAGTTGCGATACATTGCAACATTTACAACACACTGCAGTCTCTACCGCTACAAGCGCCTCTGTTTTGGAGTGTCATCGGCTAATAAGGTCTTCCAGAATATCATCCGTGGTGTCCTCGCAGACCTGGACGGAGTATTGAACATTAGTGATGACATCTTGGTGTTTGCACGGTCAGAGGTGGAACATCTGGGCAGGCTGGTGAAGACCTTTGAGCGGATCCAATCTCTTGGTCTGACACTACGGTCATGAACTGTCGTCTGCGTCCCTTCTGGACTTCCTGGTCCCTGACCCATAGGGGATTGAATACAGTGATCCTTCCAACATGGCCGTTTGAAACGGAATGCCGCTGGCCAGTCTCTACGCTCCACGCTGTACCCTCTACAAAATAGACACGCCCCCGCGGCTCTGCGCATCCCAACGCTACCGCTTGCTGTAGTCGGACGTGTGTTGCCGGAGTTCGCTCGGGGCTCTCTTCTGATTCCTGGTTCACGGTTCTATGAATCCCCCTTCCTTCCTCCCATTCCTCTACCTTACCTCCGATCTTCCTGGATTTTCTTCCGCGCTCGGGTCACGGCGTTCCGTGCCTCCGAGTGCGAACTTCATTCCTTCCTGGTATCCACCCTGGACTTCTGAACGTTCCCGTAAGTTGGATAGCAAACCTCACGCTGGAATCCGAGTACCAGTGCTCGGGTTTGTGCAAATCCCGGACCGTGAGAAAGAAGACATCACAGAAGGTCTCAAGCAAACAACAAAAGCAGGTGAGAAGGGGAGAGACTTGTGACAGATTAAGACGCCTAAAAAACGATACAGATACAGAGATGGAAGCCGCTGTTCAAGACCTCAAGCGAGGCATGCAGGAACTAACCACGGAGGTACAGAACCTTAAGGCTGAGAATGTTGCATTAAAACAGCTAGTTTTGTCACGTGACTCTGCAACTAAGATAAACGTGTTATTGGGAGGAGTAGTGGACAAATATGATGGTTCTTCAAAGACTCTCCGTGCTTTCCTTCATTCATGTTTTGTGCACGTCACCTTCAAGCCCTACTACTTTTCCACTCCTAGAGCAAAGGTGGGCTTTATGATCTCACACCTCACTGGAAATGCCAAAGTAACCCGTCATAGAGACCATGCAGCGAGGCACCAAGCCGGGGGAAGTTGTTCATGTGGACTTCGACTTCGGAGGTGGAGTTTGTGGAGTCGGTGGCTTTTGAGAACATTGCTGTTGCGGTTGAGAAGATCTTCGCCACCCACGAACTGCCTCAGGTACTGTGCTCTGATAATGGTGCGCCCTTTCAAGGGAAGAGTTTTGCCCACATGATGGAGGAATACAGGGTATACAACCGCAAGATCAGACCGCTTTGGCCCAGGGTGAATGGTGAGGCGGTGCAGCTGATGAGGACCCTGAATAAGGTCTTCCAAAGTGCCAGGGTCAGAGTATGTAGAGGGCCGTCTACAAATTCCAGAGGGAGTACCGTGCCACCCCACATTGCGCCATAGGGGTTGCGCCAGCTGAGGCAATGTTCAGGAGATGCAAAGGGGCCTTATTCCGGAAGTGGGCGAGCGTGAGGCAGCAGTCATCAATGCTGAGCAGGTGGAAAGGAAGAGGATAGCAAGGACCGAGCAGGAGAACATCCGAAGGGGACTTCGCCCCCAGCAGTTCATCCCAGGTGATGAGGTGCTGGTCAGGAACTAACTGTCGCTGACGTACGAGCCTGGTCCTCTGGACATGGTAGCAGAGCATGGCTCAATGGTAACAGTGTCGGACGGGACTGCTTCTGTGACTCGCAACGCAAGCTTTTTTAAGAGATTTGGAGGAACCAGGCCAGAGGCACTGCAGAGAAGGGACGTGACTGATGTACCGGACGAGGGTGGTGGCCTGGCCCATCTGCCAAGCTCCCCGGCCCGGGGAAGCCCAGGTGAGGAGGACCTATTCGAGAGGCAGACAGGATGTATCCCCAGAGGGTCGGGAGGGGGAAGCCTGCCCACCTGAGTGACTGTGTTTTGGACCCCCGAACTGGCGGGAACACCCTGTGGACTGGAAGTTAAATGCGGGATGGGGGTGGCTGTGATTAAAGGGGTCCGTTATGTTGTGTGCAGTGTGTTCTTATGTTTTGTAGGTAGCGATCCTTTGTTCTTTGTTTTGTTACAAAAAAGGAGGAGTATGGTGCTGCCCCTTTATGGGCACACGCACGCGGCAGAGTGACGTTACACTGCGCTGCATGCAGTATAAATAAAGAGGGCATTCCCGGCCGCATCAGAGTGACCTTAGACCTACCAACAAGTATGTGCTAGTGGCCTTTGTTGATGGGGGTGGGCCTCACAGTACTCCGGCTACCGGAGAAACACAACAACAAGGGACACCACAGCGCGGAGATGCAAAAACCAATTATCATTGCACATTACATATAACGAGACCAGAAACAGATTGATTGAAACTGGAAACAAGCATGTTTAGATTTGGAGACTTTTATGTCGTGCCTGGCCTTACTGGTTAAAGTGCTGGTATCCAAGGAGGCTGGGTGCCTCGCAAAAGTCACGTGATGCCTCGGAGCATCTTGGGAGGAATTCCTGGCTGCCCCCACAACGCATGGGAGTGTAGATATCCCCAGAGCTGCCCTGTAATGCTGGTAGTAGTCATTCAAATACTCAGCCAAACAGTGCCGCACTCTATACAAGAAGCACGGCAAAAGCAAGACAGCGAGAAAAGCAGCAGTCCTGCCCACTTGTCCATTACGCTCCAGTGCAAAAGGGAAAGGGGCGTTCTGCACAGGGCCCCCAGAGCACTGGACAGTCCCTCAGATCACACGTGTGGTCTGAACATCCAAGATGGCGGCCGGGCCTCCCACAACAAGCCTCAGACCACAGAGAGGAAAGGATCAGAGCTAGGGACACAAGCACAAGGAAAGGGCCCCACATAAGACAACATTGCCAAAACACAGACTCCCGAATAACACAAACCTGAACCCTAGAGCCAAACCTTGGGGCAGTGTTTACAGAGTCTAAAACTCAGGTAGATGGGCTGGGTAGATAAGGTTCTCATTTGGAGGTAGCTGGAGAGGAGAGCTGAAGGGTTGACAAGAGGCTGGAAAAGAGACCCAGGTGTCTGAGGAGAGAAGGGCCCAAGAAGCTGGGTTAAGGAGGAGATAGGAGACTGGAGAAGGGACTCCAGGGACGAGAGAGAGAGAGAGAGAGACTCAAGGGGCAGGAGCGAGACAGAGAGCTACTCAATGGGCTGTAGAGAAAGAAAAGAAAGAAAGAAAAAAGGGGAGAGAAAGAGAGACCCAGAAGGCTGTGGAGAGAGACCCAGGAGTCTGTGGAGAGAGCCACGAGGCTGTGCAGAGAGAGAGCCAGGAGGCTGGGAAGTAAGAAACCCAGGGAGCTGGGGAGAGGGACCTAACAGGCTGGAGAGAGGGAATCCCAGGTGGCTGGGGAATGAAGGACCCAATATTTTGGAAGATGGACAATTCCATGCGGAGGATGTGGTGAGCTGGTTTGAAGAGTTGCATTGGAGGTGGCGATGAAGCCAGCCCCTAGTATAGAGCTGCCCAAGGAGGAGGTACCTGGAGAGAAGGCAGTGACACTGAGGAATCCATTAGAGCGAAGGGCGATCAGAGAAGAGAGATGGAATATACAATGAGTAGGAGACAGAAGAAGGAGAGAAGGAAGACCAGGTGGCGAATAGGACAGCAAGGGGAGGATGAGAAGACGGAGGGTACAAGAAAGGGGGAGACTGGGAGGGTTAGAGGAGCGAGCCTTAGGTGAACCACTAGGGAGATACAGGTGAAACACGAGGATAGTGAGGAAGAAGCAGAAGACATGAGAGAAGAGATACTCAAGGGGCTGTAGAGAAAGAGAACCGTATTTTAGGCCTCTGACACATCAAGCAAAATCAAGGAACTACAGTTGACACTACTAATATTCTAATGTGTCAGCCATGAATGTAATCCCCCGTTTTGTATCCATTCTTGGGTAAAATCCCACCAAGGAATTGTCGAGGAATACAGAGCTCTTGCATGTGTTTTGCAAGCTGGTGTGTTGCTGCTCTCTCCAAAATGTTTCCTTAGTAGGGCACACAGGGTATGGGATGAAAATAAGTACAGTCCGGCAGGCAAACATTTGCTTTTTTAATTAGAGGTAATATCTGTAAAGACTGGAGGGAGGGGTCTGTACTCCTGCTCTCTCTATGGCAGAGGAGATGCACAGAGGACCCCAGCCAAGATTCTCTATTGTTGGTAGCAATGGATGAGCAATCAAGGCCTAGCTTCTCAGGAGGTGATGCAGGCTGGTTCTTAAGTACAGTGTAGTCCCCCAGCACCCACAAAGGAATATCCACACACTGTATTACTGAAAACACAGTCTTTATATAATTAATATTCAAGGTTATGTACAATATCACGATAACTCACTTTGTACTCGGTTATCTATAATGGCAAATATACAGTTCTACGTGGTACCACTATTACTATTAGATCTCATTAAAGAGCATCAACTGTATGGTTAAATGTCACACAAATCAGTTTGTAAAGGAAACCAACAATAGATATAAGAGGAAAGCAGTTGGTTAGAACAATGGGCAGAATACTGGCCCTGTTTACCTAGACACAGTTCTGTGTGGAGATCCCCCCACCTGGGCAACCTGTAAAATAAAGATATATCACAAGCACAGTCAATATATTGTTCACAAGAATCTTTACAATAGTTCAGCAACCCCAAAGTACCTGGTGTTGTAGAGTTCCTCGTCAGGAAATTGACAGCCCTTCTTGAGTGCACTCCCTTTAAGGCAGGAGCCTCGGGTCGTCGAACGTCCGGCGATGAACAGGGTGATCTACAGCGGTGAAGTGGCAGCTTCGTTCATACTGGTTCTCGTCGGCGACGGAGCGTAGACGTCCTGCAAGGATGAGGCGTGTGGGGCACCACGATGTCGATAGTTCAGGACCGCAAAGAGTTTGAAGAACTGTGGCCCAGCAAGGGCGTCGAGTCGTCGGCATCTCTGTGGTCTTTGGGTGGCGGGAAACCCCCCGGCGGATGCTCCTCGGCGCGTCGACAGCCTGGCCTTCTCTGGCAGGATAAGGTGGGCAGCAGTGCGGACAAGCGTGTCTGTGATTCGAAAGTTCTTAGGCAACAGGAGCACGTCAGCTCCGGTCGGCGACGGCGGTCATCGACAGTGGTGGACAACAGTGTCTGGGCGCTTATCCTTATGATTCCGTGGTGGTCCACGTCTCCGGTCGGCAGCCTGTCATAGGTCTGTCTCCCAGGGAGCTTTGGCAAAGATCAGCTGGTGCACGATGGTCCCTCGTAACTCGGGAAGAGGGCACCTTACCAGGCTGGTTCAGTCCTTGAAGACACAGCAGCTTTCAGATTGATGAAGAAGCCCAACAGCAGTTCTTCTCTTCCAGCAGGGCTTCAAGGTTAAGCTTCAGTCAACTCCAGTTTCTCTTCAGCTTCTGAACACGAATTCTAGCAGTGAGAGCCCCCCAGATATACTAGTTGATCTCCCATTCATTCTGCTGGGTCACACTCAGGCAACCAATCAGTCAGAAGGGCATTCATGCAGGCAGGCAGCCAATCAGGTGCATAGTGCATTAAGGCCATTCACTTCTCTCCAGACACTCACAACAAGTTATGTGTATCGGGACAAGTACCCAGCCATTCAACACTCCACACTGCATTCATACCAGTTTCGGGGAGGGCTGTCTCAGTCATCGTGTCAAACACCAGAAACCAGACATCCACAACAAGAAGTGCATATTGGTCACACACTCCATTCACCCAGGTGCCACCGACAGGGTGTACCCACAACATACAGTCACTGGGAAGGCTCCAGCCAGTCTGGCCTGGACTTCTCAACAACACCATATATGGAACTTCCACCCAACAGCCAGTCAGGGAGAAGGGACAGAGCCAGGCTTCCCAGGACTTTGGGAAAACAAGGTAACAGGCAATAGAAAGCAAGAGGCCCCAGGGGCCATCTTGTTTCCTAACAGGAATCAACTGATTCCAATGGCAGGGCCTAGGTATCCCAAAATGGAGGATTCTCAGAGCACCTGTCAAATTCAGCATGGAGCTGCCACCAGCCCATACCCTGCTCTGTGGGCCACAGACAGGTGCCCAAAAACATACACTAGGGGCACAGGGTTGCACCTCCACCCATGGGTGCCATAAGGGTATCCCATGGGTCTGTTCACCAAAACCAAAATAGAGAGCTGCACCGCCAGGAGACCCACATGAACTCCTGTGCGGAAAACACAACAGAACACACAATAAACACAGTAAAGGACAAGGATATGGAGGCCCTGTCCCTCCGATGCATTTCCAGCATCACAACATCACTGTATGGTTAAGTCCCAATGGCTCATGCCAAGATAGATTGATTAATGTCCTCAGCAAGTGCAGAAATATAGCAATGGAAAGCCTGCTAGTTATTGTGGCGGCACAGCATGGAAAGCCCAAAGCTATTGTGGTGCAGGATGGAAAGCCTGCTAGCTATTGTGGCAGCACTGCATGGAAAGGCCGCTATCTATTGTGGTGGCACAACATGGAAGGTCCGCTAGCCATTTGGCAGCACAGCATGGAAATCCCAAAGCTATTGTGGTGGCATAGCATGGAAAGCCTGATAGCTATTGTGGCGGTACAGCATGAAAAGCCTGCCAGCTATTGTGGTGGTGCAGCATGGAAAGATTGCTAGTTATTGTGGTGGCACAGCATGGAAAGCCCGCTATCTATTGTGGTGGCACAACATGGAAAGTCTGCTAGCTATTGTGGCAGCACAGCATATACATCCCAAAGCTATTGTGGCAGTACAACATGGAAATCCCGAAGATATTGTGATGGTGCAGCATAGAAAGCCTGCTAGTTATTGTGGTGGCACAGCATGGAAAGCCTTCTATCTATTGTGGCGGCACAACATCAAAAGTCTGCTAGCTATTGTGGCAGCAAAGCATGTAAATCCCAAAGCGAGTGTTGTGGCACAACATGGAAAGCCTACTAGCTAGTGTCGCAGAACAACATGGAAAGCCAGAAGCTATTGTGATGGTACAGCATGGAAAGCCCACTTGCATTTGTGATGGCACATCATGGAAATCCCACTAGCTATTGTGGAGGTACAGCATGGAAAGCTTGATAGCTATTGTGGTGGTACAGCATGAAAAGCCTGCCTGCTATTGTGGTGGTGCAGCATGGAAAGATTGCTAGTTATTGTGGTGGCACAGCATGGAAAGCCCGCTATCTATTGTGGTGGCACAACATGGAAAGTCTGCTAGCTATTGTGGCAGCACAGCATATAAATCCCAACGCTATTGTGGTGGCACAGCATGGAAACCCTGCTAGCTATTGTGGCAGATCAGAATGGAAAGCACAAAGCTATTGTGGTGGTGCAGCATGGAAATCCTGCTAGCTAATGTGGCAGCACAGCATGGAAAGCCCACTAGCTATTGTAGTGGCACAGCATGGAAATCCTGCTAGCTATTGTGGAGGCACAGCATGGAAAGCCTGATAGCTATTGTGGTGGTGCAGCATGGATAGCCTGGTAGCTATTGTGGCGGCAGAGCATGTAAAGCCTGCTAGCTATTGTGGAGGAACAGCATGGAAAGCCACTAGCTATTGTGGGGGCACAGAATGGAAATCCCACTAGCTATTGTGGCGGTACAGCATGGAAAGCCTGCTAGCTGTTGTGGCGGCACAGCATGGAAAGCCTGCTAGCTATTGTGGCAGTGCAGCATGGAAAGCCCGCTAGCGATTGTGTCAGCACAGCATGGAAAGCACACTAGCTATTGTGGCAGCGCAGCATGGAAAGCCTGCTAGCTATTGTGGCTGCACAACCTTCGCCTTGTACCTCCTCTCTCCTGTGCCTCTCCACTCTGTGGCTCTTCCCACATGGTACATTACTTTACATCTTGGCCTTGTACCTCCCGTCTCCTGTGACCCTCCACTCTGTGGCCCTTCCCTCATGGTAAATTCCTTTACATCTCCACATTGTATCATCCTCTCTCACGTGACCATCCACTCTGTGAACCTTCCCTCATGGTTTTATTTCTTTACATCTTTGCCTTGTACCTCCACTCTCCTGTGATCCTCCACTCTGTAGTTATTCCTTCTTGGAACATTCCTTTAAATCTCCGCCTTGTACCTCCTCTCTCCCGTGATCCTCAACTCTATGGCCCTTCCATCATGAAACATTCCATCCTCCACTCTGTCTTCCTTCCTCTTTGGGTACATTTATTTCCATCTCTGCCTTGTACCTCTTCTCTCATGTGACCCTCCACTCTGTGGGCCTTCCCTCATGGAACATCTCTTTACATCTTCGCCTTGTACCTCCACACTCCTGTGATCCTCCACTCTGTGGCCCTTCCGTCATGAAGCATTCATTTACATCTTCGCCTTGTGCCTCCTCTCTCCTGTGACCATCCACTCTGTAGCACTTTCCCCATGGTACATTCCTTTACATCTCCACCTTGTACATCCTCTCTCCTGTGACCCTCCACTCTGTCGTCCTTACTCTTTTGGAACATTTATTTAAATCTTTTCCTTGTACCCCCTCTCTACTTTGATCCTCCACTCTGTAGGCCTTCCATCTTGGAACATTCCTTTACATTTTCGACTTGTACCTCCTCACTCCTGTGATCCTCCACTCTGTGGCCCTTCCCTCATGGGACATTCCTTTACACCTTTGCCTTTTACCTCCTCTCTCCAGTGATCCTCCACTATGTGGCTCTTCCCTCATGGTACATTCCTAACACATTTGCCTTGTACCTCCTCTCTCCTGTGACCCTCCACTCCGTGGCTCTTCCCTCATGGTACATCTCTTTACATCTTCATCTTATAACTCCTATCTCCTGGTGTGCTCCACTATGTGGCTTTTCCATCTTGAACAATTACTTTACATCTTTACCTTGTACCTCCTCTATCCTGTGATCCTCCACTCTGTGGCTCTTCCTTCATGGTACATTTCTTTACATCTTCGCCTTGTGCCTTCTCTCTCCTGTGACCCTCCATTCTGTAGCCCTTCCCTCATGGTACATTCCTTTAGATCTCCACCTTGCACCTCCACTCTCCTGTGACCCTCCACTCTGTAGCCTTTCCCTCATGGTACATTCCTTTACATCTCCACCTTGTACCTACACTCTCCTGTGACCCTCCACTCTGTCGATCTTCCCTAATGGTACATCTCTTTACTTCTTCCCCTTGTACCTCCTCTCTCCTGTGACCCTCCACTCTGTTGTCTTCTTCTTTGGGTACATTCCTTTAAATCTTTGCCTTGTACCTCCTCTCTCCTGTGATCTTCCACTATGTGGCCCTTTCTTCAAGGAACTTTCCTTTAAATCGTTGCCTTGTACCTCCTCGCTCCTGTGACCTTCCATTCCGTGGCCCTTCCACATGGTATATTCGTTTAACCCCTCCACCTTATGCCTCTTCTATCCTGTGACCTTTTTATTTCAGCCCTTTGTCAATGTCTCGTATCAATTTCAATATAATTTCAACCTACCATGTTTACTGAACGCTTTAAACACTACTTAACAAAACAGAATTCAAGTTTTTTATTGTGCTTTCTTCATTGCACCTTTAACTAATAGTTCTCAAGGTTTTATTATAGGCCGAGTCATGTATAACAGAATAATAAATAATGCTATGCAACCAATCCGTACTCAAGACTCATCAAAGCAATTAACCACAGGGTGAGAGCGATTTCATGGAATCTGTTGTCTTGGGCGATGGGGACGACATATATTGGGAAGGTATGAGCAGATGAGCACAGAAGGTAAGGAGGTGAAGGGAAAGTGTGGGTGGAAGGGAGGGGGGAGGGGAAACAGAAGCTAGCATACGCATATGTTTATCGCTATACTGAGTATTCTATCTACTATACATGTCCATAAAGTTCTTCCAGATGTGCTTGTGGTCTCCTTGCATCTAACCCAGAATAGCCAAGAGCTTCGCTCATGCCTACCTTGGCGAGAGCTGGCGGCCCGTTACCGGCCATCTCAGACCCCCACGCGGGGGTCAAAGCTACAATCCCTTCGCTAATATGGCCAACTGATCCAGGTCTGTTAACCATGTATCCACATCTGGTATAGTCTTTGCTTTCCACTGAGGAAGTGTTAATCTCTTAGCACAAGTAATCACTCTCAGGATCCACAGTTAGTTTCCTTCGCTCCGTCTCATTGGCTCACATGATGATCCCAGCACCTCTACTAGAGGATCACGCTGTATCCAATCCCCAGTATCAGATTTATCCCATCAGAAACCTCTGACCATAATCTCTCCATATTTTATGCAGGACAACGACCTGTGAAGCAGCTACACATCCAAAGATGTACAAGACCAGCACTGGTCATTCTCGTTAATCCCTGCCTTGAACAATCTTGCTGGCTACCAGTAGGCCCTGCACATATTATTTTGCTGAAGAAGGTAGATTTTCACATCCCTTTAACAATGCTTTATATTACTTAATAGATCTGCCCGTTTCTTCGTCAATACCTACTCTCCCAGTTGCATTTTGAAATGTACTTTGATCAAAGCAATGTCCTTTCCTCACTGGCTAGGATTGGGTTCTTGGTGAGAATATCCCCAGGAAAACGTAGTCATGTTACAATGTAGTCAGCAAAAAGTCGTTTAAAAAAATGTAGTCATTCAATACAAGCAATGCAAAGTGTGAGAATGTTGCAGTAATATGGTCGCCAAAAAATCTATTTCTAAATAAACAAAAGTACAAAGCTGTAACCCCAACTATGACCCAAACCTCTTTAGAGTAACACGGAAACGCTCACACCAAAAAAATACAACGCATTATGGAAAAAGGCCCAACACACCTCTAGCAAGGGGAAAAAGGTTTAATTTTAAAAATACAAGTACGCGTCAGCAAAGATCGCTGCTGTATGGAGCACTCTGAGCAAAACAGCATCAGCAACAGCTATTAAGAATACACAGCGTTACGGCTGACATACATCACATAGGTTACAAATCCAGATAGCTGGTTGGTTGCTGTGATCCTATCCACATAGAGCCATACGGGATGCCAGGCAATCAGTCCCACCATCTTCTGTCCATCTTCTTCCATGTGGGGATCTTCTTCTGTCATCATTCAATACAAAAACAGCAATTGGAAATTATTTACAAAGGCCATTATTTCACAACTCTACAGTGCACCTGGTACCAAGGACATGAGCGAGGCCGATTCTTTTGAGGTTGCGATAACTTTTCAGAACTACGTGTACCCCTGCTCCTATCCCAGACACGTTGGCGCCTCCATATCTTCACCAACCGTGACATACATTTGTTACCTACTGCCCTGGCACCTTGCTGTACAAATCACACGGACTAACAGTGGGGGCAGACCGCCCTTGTTGTCTGATCCTCCTGATCGATTGGTCGTTTTATAGCTTTATGACCAGGGGTTTTGAGCTGGTCAGGGTACTCAAATGTTTGTGTCCGTGGCTTAGGGGATCTCGGGCTGCTATAATTTATAGATCTGGACAGTGAAGGCCTAGAGCCTTCACCCCCCTTTCTCGTGGGACAACTCTTCAAAGACCCATTCCGGTCCACACTTGGCCTTGCAGGGCACATTCTTTCTGGGTTGCAAGCACTGCTGATAAGTCACAATACAGGACTGTGTTAGTGTGTTCAAGAAATTAACCTTCTGCGAAGCAGCCAGGGCTGCAAGCAAAGAATGCATGCACAGCCTTCTAGCCTTTGGAACTGAAGGTAAGAGTACTAGCCTAGCCGTGGCACTAGGCCTCAATTTCAAGATGGCGTCTAGCTTCTAAAATGGAGTTCCATTACACACATGATTCTAATGTTACAAGTCACTACGTTTCCATTACAATCCAGCTTCTATGGGTGGGCCTGCTCCATTCTCCCAGCTCCCCTACAACATCTCCTTCTACAACCGCCTTGTCCTAAATCACCTGGGGGCCTGGGACTTTTGCCCCTTTTTCCCAACACCTCTAATTAATCCTCCACTATCACCCTAACTCCATTCCCAAACGTTCCCCTGACTCTAATTACAACCCTTATTCAACCCTGAACTCTTACAGAACACTGTCACTTCAGAGCACTACAACATTTTATTTGCATATCACTCAAGGACAATAAATGGAAAATGAACATTGAACCAACCAACCTCATCACCAGCTTGCTACACATTCCATAGCCCTTGCCCTAAACCAAACCCTGCCTGTAATCCTAACCGTACCCCAACTGCAACTCCAACACTTATCCTAATGCTTACGTTACCCTAACCACTAGGTTTATTCTAACCACTATCCTATGCCAACATCACCAAGCCTCTCCAACCTATGCATCTCTTTCTTTAACCCAAACTGTTACTCTGGCCCTAGCCTTACCATAACCCATACCCTAACACTTAACCTGACACTTAATCTACTCTAGCGACTAACCAAACACCAATATTTTTACTCTAACCATAACCTTTACCCTAATTCCTATCCTAATCCTAAACCAGGCAATCACAAGACCTCAAAACCCTCCATAACCCTAACAATTATGCAAGCAGAACTACATTTTTGGGTACTTTTCATCTGCATGTAGTGAATACATTTTTCTTGGAAACCTTTTCACTGCCGAGGTACTTTCACCACAACATTTTCACTGGATGCAGTCACTTGGTGTTACTCCTATGATAGTTTCAGGTGTCCTACCACAATCTTATTCAGCTTTTCGCTGGTGGCAGACGTTCCATCGGGTCCCTTTCGCGAGTCGAGGGCCCCAGGTTCCCTAGATCATTCGCTTTTTGCCTCTTTTACGCCATTGCTTTGTCTTACATCCAGAGCATTATTCCCTCTCCGTTGCCCTGGCCGCTTAGTCTCCTCTGGCCATCCTTTATAGACATGAATTGTTTAATTGCAGGCCTGCTCAGCTTTACAGCAGGATTGCATAGGATCAACCCAACAGGGTGCGCCAAATGGGTTGATGGAAATTGTGTCAGAGCAAGTTCATCTTCCCTTCCAGGATAGCCATGGGTGCCTGAGTCTGGGTCCCTTTCTCAGAGTCTTGCTTGAGCCAGCCCCAGTTCCTGATGATGACGTCATAGATCTAGAAGATTAACTCCCCCTTGCAAAGCAGCAAGGGCATCTTTGAGAACCCCATCTAGCATTTCCCCATATAACAATTTTTTCTGTAGAGCCTTCATCCTTTTCCAGAACAGGCTGGGTATTCTCACCAGCAGAGTACTCTGGGTAGTAAGTAACATAATTTTGAAACAGTCGATCGCCCCCACAAGAACAATTTTAGCTTCTCAAAACCCCCCGATTCGCGTTTCCATGGTTGCAAATAGAAGATCCTCCATTCGTATCTGGGGAAGGGTGATTAGCCAATCAGGTGGCTGTAAAAGCAGGCAAGGTAGCACATTCTCCACCCGCTGCTTCCAGTCACAGATGTCCTTCCCCAGGTGCCGCCATTTTTTTTTTGTAATGTGGTAAGGCAACAAGGAGCCTCTCCCTGTTGCCTCCCCACCCTTTGTTCCCCCCAAAATATTCCTTACCCCTTCTCCACCCTCTCTCCCCCCACAATTATCTTCTGGACCAGAGCTTTTTGCTCCAGTCCCAGTGCTCCTCCAGTCTCCCAGCCGCTGCATGGAAATGGAAAAGGGACTTAGGGGCTCATTAGGGGTTGTGCGATATTCCGTCAGTAAATTTGCCAGAAAATTACCGTCACCACCACTTGGTTTGGCAGAATTACCTTTGGATTACAAGTGGTGGTTGCAGAGTTAGTCCCCATTTTTTTAGAGTCCATTGGTCTCTATGGGGCATTTTTGGTGGAATTACCGCTGCCAAAATTACCACCACAGTAATTCCACGATGTTGCCACTTTTTAGCAGAAAGTGGGAGGATTTACCTCCAGCATAATGCTGGCGGTAAATTCCCCACTCCAGTGCCATACCTATAGTATAGTGAAGTGGGAAAAGTGGCAGAAATTCCATTACCGCCAATTTGTTCCCATACCGCCATACTTGTAATGAGCCCGTTAGTCGATTTTCCCTATGGCGGTGGACATGAGATCTTTTTTTCATTTTTTTCCCTCAGGTTATGGGCAGCGCAAGCAACACCAATCTCCAGAGGCGGAAAAAACATTTGCACGCTGGATAAACTCTGGGGTGCGAATCGCTTTCATTCCCGTTGTGGGGGGCAGACATAGATTTTAACGGCCCACAGCCTTCGGCGAGGTCCCGGTCCGGCCGGCCGTTAATGGCCATGTCCGTCCCCCAAAGAGGAGGTGAAAGCCATATACTTTTCACAAGCCCCTTTGCTACTCTTGTCCTAATGATCCCTAGATCCTTACAGCTTGGTGGATCCCACCTCATCGACCAGTCTTCCAAATGGGCTCTCAAGCAATTCTTGGAGAGTGGGAGTGTCTGATATTTTTCCTCACTGTCTTTATAAGTGGACAGTCTCTGAGTAGCTGGATTGTAGTGAAAAGACCCGATAGCGACTCTTCCAAGTCAGTTGCAAATGCCATCATATCTTCCCCATAGAGCACTGCTTTGCACACCCTTCCTCCGGAATGTATCCCCTAGATATGCTCATTATGTCTAATAAGTTCCTTCAGATTTTCCAGGGCCTGGTCAAAAAAAAATAGGAAGAGCGGGCACCTCTGCCTAGTTCCCTGGTGAGGTCGAAAGACCTCTGTTCTTTTACCATTTGCCAGCAGACATGTCTCCAGGGCACTCTGCAGGGTCTTGCAAATTGCTGTATGAGTTTTTTTCCCAAAGGCAAATTGTTTGACAGAGTTTTTGATAGGAAAGCCTCAATGTGCCCTATCCAATACCTATTCAGCATCCAATGTCATTTGAAGTGCTTGGAGGTCAAGCACCTGCTTGACGTCATCCACGCCTTCTCGTCCTTTCGAAATCCTATCTGATCTGTATCCGCGAATAGTCGAATCTCATTTAAGAGTCTGTTCGCCAGGACTTATTCGTAGATCTTCGCATCCACATTTTCTTCGGTAGCATGAGCCTTCATCGGCTGGTCTATCCTCCCCCCTAGAATCACTTTCACCTATACCTGCCTCGGCTTGGAGCCAATTTGCTTCGCCCAGGGTTCCCTCTGAATACCTGCAACAGTAGTTCTAATATTGGCCCGTGAAACAGGTCAAGAAGTTCCATGGAGAAGCTGATAAGACCTGGTCTTTTCCCATTGGACATCTCTTTCAGGGCAACTTCTACCCCATTCATTTGGATAGGGGCCTCAAGTTGCAAAGCCTGAAGCTGCTCGGGCTTTGCGAGAGCGCCTCCTCTGTATCTCATACTCCGTTGCTCCTGAGTCCACCAAGTAGAGAGATCGATAATATCCCCTAAACTCAGCACACATGTTCTCTGTTGTCTCTGCTTTTGTGCCATCACTCCTCTCCCTTCCAGATACTAAGCTTCCAGCCTGTGCTTCCTGGGGGCAGTAACCCAGCACCTTACAGGATTTTTATGCCCTCCCCCTGATATCATCGTTGATACTCCTGCAGAATATCTCCGCTCTCTTTGTACATTTGCCATTTATCATGTATTTCACGTTCAGCAATGTTTGTAATTCCCTCAGAGTTCTCTCAGATGGGGTTTGTTGATAAGCCAGAATCATTTTCTTTAATTTCTTTTCCACTTCCTGTCGGGCTCCTTCCGGCTCCTTGTTTTTCCTAGCCATTTGGGCGATGATTCTGCCCCAGAGGAAAGCCTTCAAGGAGTCCCATAATGTTGAGGCTCTCTCTACTGACCCTCTGTTTATCTCTATATATCAGAAATGTCCTAAATTCTGTATCCATCTGTAATACTCCCTTTCTTTTGGATGTTTCAATCTCCAGATGTCCATTAGCCCCAGGTCTCGTAACATCTGGTTAATTAGTTTCCTGGCCAATGACTGATGGCCGGGAATGCCCAAGTCCACAGTCTGGAGACTGGCATGTAGCGCGACAGATTCATGCCTCAACTCGTAGCCAGTGCATAATCTCATGGCTTTACCAATAACTTTCAAAACCCATGTCTCCAACCAGTCCCTAGCAGCATGGTACCTGCTTGAGCTTATCAGGAAAGTGAAGACATTCATCCCAGTGATTTTCGGATGGTGGCAACGTTCTACTCAAACAAATTGCAGATGCCACCATGAAAGCCATCCAACATGCAGCATCCTTCCACATCACAGGACTAGAAGACTTTCAACACATTACAACCATCCTCAAGGAGCTGCAATGGCTGCTTGTTCAAGCACCCATTATGTTCAAGACAGCCGGCATCACCTACCAAGCAGTCATAAACAAAAGACCACTCTAGCTGGCCAGAAACTCACCATTTCTGAAGGCCAGTGCACCACCAGAAGCTGCAACATTGCCAGACGGTAAGCACAGAACTGTGGTGGGGATAAACCGAGAAACAGGTCTTTTGTTGCTATGCATGTTGTCCTTGGAACAAGTAGCCAACACAGGTAAGACTGGCCAACCCCGATCTGACTGCTTTTCATGAAGTCAAAATATCTCATGACCATACACTTTCCCATTTTGCCCTTTTTGCTCTATGCTTCCAACCTTATGTACCCCTTCCCTATCCCCCTCAGCTTGCCATCTGTAGGGATCCCCTTGTCACCTTCCTCATGCTCCTCCCCCATTCTCCTCTGTGCTCTTTTACTGAGTTATTTCCACAGGAAGGAAAGGAATACGAAAAGGAAGGGAAGGAAGAGGAAGTAGAAAGGCAACAAGGCACGGCATGGAAAGAAAGGGTGGAGGTAAGTAAAGAAAGGGAAGGAAGTAAGAGAGAAGGAAGGTAAGGAAAGGGATGGGAGGGGAGTAAAGGGAGTGAAGGAAGGGAAATGACAGGAAAGGAAAGGGGTAAGGAAAAGAAGGGATGGAAGGAAGAGAAAGAAGAACGGGAAGGAGAGGAAGGGGAGGAAGGAAAAGCAAGGAAAGGCAAGAAAAGGCAAGGAAAGGAAAGGAGGGAGGGAGGAAGGAAGGAAGGAAGGAAGGAAGGAAGGAAGGAAGGAAGGAAGGAAGGAAGGAAGGAAGGAAGGGAGGGAGGGAGGGAGGGAGGGAGGAAGGAAGGAGGGAGGGAGGGAGGGAGGGAGGGAGGGAGGGAGGGCCCTGCCTTATCTGGAAGACGATTCGATTCCCAGGTGCCCCTCCCCCGCCACTAACTTCCCCCTCCCTCTGGCATTCCACTCCTGTGCCAGCCCCCACACACCCTGTGCTGGCATCCTATGGGAAGGGAAGTGAAAGCGCCTCCACATGCCAGGCCGGGGTTAATGAGTTGTGAGAGAGAGAGGGATGGGGTAATCATGTCAGGTTATCTTGTTAATGGCATGACATTATTTTGAGCCCAAGGTCTGCCTCTTGATTTATCAGCCCCCAAGTGTGGGAAACTTGATCACGTGGGGGAGGCAGAAGGAAGTGGCCCGCTACCTGAAATGTCTTTACAAAAAGTGATTTAAAAATTACATATTTCCTTATCCGGCGACTGAGTCTGTTCCCACTCTGACAGCCTCTCTAAGAGAGGAAGGGGGGCCTCTGGGGTTAGGAAATTACAGAATTCGCGCAGATAGGGAACGCCAGAGCCATCTAATCTTCCTATTTTGATAGCACCATCCATGCTCTCAGCAAGTGCTTTAAGTGGGCTGGTCCGACCCGGCCTTCAGTACCTGCATTTCATATTTTTGCCAAGCCAGAGTACCAGCACTTCTCCAAGCTGCAAGACAGTACCAGAACTCTAGAACGTGGCAGTTGTTGGGGGCCTGCTCCGGATCACGGGGCAGGCCCCATACTCATGTCGGGATCACCCGACGGGCTTCATCAGTTCGGCGATCACGCCGCGGATTCATGGGTGGGGGTCACCCTACCCGCTCCGGATCACCGGAGGCGCACACGTGGCCGGGGGCACCCAGCACACGACAGTCCTGGCTCTGGGGGCAACCAGGCCGGGGTCGCCCAGGCAGCCATTGTCACATGGCGGCAGAAACCTTCAGGGACGGCGTTGCCTGGCAGGGTCGCCGTCCCAGCCGGGGGCCATGTGGTTAGGCCCCAGGATTACAGTGCTGTACCAGCATGGTGCGGGTACAAAGGACACCGGAGTCAGTGATGGGCTGGACTGACGAGCCGGAAGCAGCTCGTACCTTTTATTGACTTGGTCACATGGGCAACCATGTGACCACAACACCCACACTGGGAGATACCATGTCCCCCTACAGGGCTGACATGCAACAGCCGTGAGCAAGAAGTTAGCTCTTTATTGAATGTTGCCATAAAGCAGGGAAATGTTCTTACAGCGTTTTCGAAAGCCTTGCTTGCTCGTCTCTTAATTAATGTATCTTTTATTACACGCTTAATACTGGTGAACAGTCTCCAAGCGTGGGACTGGTTGCCTTGCTTCCACAACAAACGCGTTTCCCCTTAGCTATCCTCCCAGCCCTTACCCTCAGCTATCCTCCCAACCCTTAAACTCTCTCCCACGCTGTGTCCCAGCTTTTATTCTCTTCCTTCCAACACTCCCAGCTTTCATCCTCCTCCTCCCAACACTGCCCAGCAAAAGGAGAACCACAGAGTCTGGCCTGAGGGCGGGTTGTCCAACTCAAGGCCTCGAGGGCCGGTTCCATGTTATTTGCAGACTACCCCTCATTAATTTTCATGGAATAAATTGACATACAATGATTTTAAATGTATGCAAATGTTTCGTCATGAATATTAAGGAGAGATAGCCTGAAAACCCGTCAGGATTCTGGCCCTTGAGGCCCGGAGTTGGACAAGCCTAAGCACACACCTTCCACTTCAATCACACCTTCAATGAATGAAGAATTTAAGGGCAAGGCTTTTGCAATACTTTCCTGCAGAAGATTTTCTGTGAAGGATAGTCTCCACAGCAGGGTCACATCCAAGTTATATAGGTTTCTTTAACTGTCTATATTTCGATTTTATTTTAGAGCACCACACTTCACCTCGAATAACAAGTGGGAGTGGCACAGATTATTGGAGGAAGAGAGATGGAGAAAAAGTGGGGGGAAGTGACTGGGACGAGAGAAAAAAATAAATGAGAATGCGCAGAGACTGACAGAGACAGCAGATATATATAGTGAACATACAAAAGGGGAACAAACAGAGAGAGAGTGTGAGTCAAATAGCGGTGAAGACAAATGCAAAGGGAAGCAAATACGGACAAAGCGAAACAAGGGTGACCACAACTAGAGAGAGCCGGGCGTCTAGACAAACGGAGAAGCAGATAGATTAGGAAAAAAGAGCGACATCGCAGGAGAATCAGAGATCTTGAGGGGAGGGACAGAGCAAGAGGGGCTGAAATAGGAGAGGGACAAAGAGGGAAACCAAAGCCTAACAAGTATGGGAAAGAGAGATAACGAGTAAGTGCGGACAAGGGAGAGTTTTACTGGATGAGAGTGAGGGACGCAAGGACAGATGTGTTGAAGAGCAGCGCTGGTCATTGGACCGAATATGTCTCCCCACATCGCACATCCAGGAATAGCATCTACACCCTTCAAGGGTTTACAGTTGTTTTGTTGCTTTGGTCTAATTTGCATTTTGAAAGTCCGCCTAATAGCATATCTGTGGTCTATTTCCATGTAGAAAGTCCGCCTAATAGCATATCTGTGGTCTAGTTCCATGTAGAAAGTCCGCTAATAGCATATCTCTGGTCTAGTTCCATGTAGAAAGTCCGCCTAATAGCATATTTGTGGTCTAGTTCCATGTAGAAAGTCCGCCATATAGCATATCTGTGGTCTAGTTCCATGTAGAAAGTCCGCCTAATAGCATATCTGTGGTCTACTTCCATGTAGAAAGTCCGCCTATTAGCATATCTGTGGTCTAATTTGCATTTAGAAAGTCCGCCTATTAGCATATCTCTGGTCTAGTTCCATGTAGAAAGTCCGCCTAATAGCATATTTGTGGTCTAGTTCCATGTAGAAAGTCCGCCATATAGCATATCTGTGGTCTAGTTCCATGTAGAAAGTCCGCCTAATAGCATATCTGTGGTCTACTTCCATGTAGAAAGTCCGCCTATTAGCATATCTGTGGTCTAATTTGCATTTAGAAAGTCCGCCTATTAGCATATCTGTGGTCTACTTCCATGTAGAAAGTCCGCCTATTAGCATATCTGTGGTCTAATTTGCATTTAGAAAGTCCGCCATATAGCATATCTGTGGTCTAGTTCCATGTAGAAAGTCCGCCTAATAGCATATCTGTGGTCTAATTTGCATTTAGAAAGTCCGCCTATTAGCATATCTGTGGTGTAGTTCCATGTAGAAAGTCCGCCTAATAGCATATCTGTGGTCTAGTTTGCATTTAGAAAGTCCGCCTATTAGCATATCTGTGGTGTAGTTCCATGTAGAAAGTCCGCCTAATAGCATATCTGTGGTCTAGTTTGCATTTAGAAAGTCCGCCTAATAGCATATCTGTGGTCTAGTTTGCATTTAGAAAGTCCGCCTAATAGCATATCTGTGGTCTAGTTTGCATGTAGAAAGTCTGCTGATTAGCATATCTGTGGTATAAGTGTGTTTAGTAAGTCTGCCTAATAACATATCTGTAGTATAATTGCATAGAGAAATTCCACCTAATAGCATGTCTGTGGTTTAATTGCACTCATAAAGTCTGCCTAATAGCATAGCTGTGGTGTAGTTGCACTCAGAAAATCTGCCTAAATAGCATATCTGTGATCTAATTGCGTTTAGAAAGTCCACCTAAATAGCATATCTATGGTATAATTGCATTCATAAAATCTGCCTAATAGCATATCTGTGATGTAGTTGCATTTTGAAAGTCTGCCTACTACATAACTGTCACGTAGTAGAATTCAGAAAGTCTGCCTAATAGCATATCTGCGGTCTAGTTGCATTTAGAAAGTCCGCCTAACAGCATATCTGTGGTTTAATTGCATTTAGAAAGTCTGCCTAGTAGCATAGCTGTGGCGTAGTTGCACTCAGAAAATCTGCCTAATAGCATATCTGTGGTATAATTGCATTTAGAGAGTCTGCCTAATAGCGTATCATTGGTCTAGTTTGCTTTTATAAAGTCCGCCTAATAGCATATCTGTGGTGTAGTTCCATTTAGAAAGTCTGCTAATAGCATATCTGTGGTTTAGTTGCCCTCAGAAAATTCTGCCTAATAGCATATCTGCGTTTTAGTTGCACTTAGAAAGTCGGCCTATTAGCATATTGGTGGTCTAGTTGCATTCTGAAACTCTAAATAGAAACTGTGATATAGTTGAACTTAGAAACTGAATAATCTCACCCTGTGGTATAGTTGTACTTAGAAACTATGAATAATATAACCCTGTGATATAGTTGAACTTAGAAACTGAATAATCTTACCATGTGGTATAGTTGAATTGAGATACTGTGAATGACCTGATTCTATAGTATAGTTGAACTTAGAAACTGAATAATATCACCCTATAGTATAGTCGAATTTAGAAACTGAATAATCTCACCCTATAGCATAGTTGAAATTTAAAACTGTGATTATTCTCACCCTATGGTATAGTTGAACTTAGAAATGTGAATAATATCACCCCATGGTATAGTTGAATTTAAAACTGTGATTAATCTCACCCTGTGGTATAGTTTAATTTAGAATATGTGAATAATTCACTGTGTGGTTTAGTTGAACTTAGAAACTGTGAATATTCTCACCCGGTGGTACAGTCGAACTTAGAAAGTGCAAAATTTGAATCCGAGTGATCCGACCGCGGCTGATTTGGCCGTGGTCGGAACGTTCGCATGAGAAAGGTGCGAACTACCAAAGGTTTGCACCTTTCTCATGCGAACACACGTACTACGGCGGCTGCAGGGGGTGTCCCCTGCAATCCTCGCTCACTATACTGTGAAGTGAAGTATAGTAAGCGGGGTGTTGCGGGGGACACCTCTGCAGCCCCTGTTTTTTAAAAAAATGTTACGAGTGTGCTGCAGGGTTGTCCCTCGCAACACCCTGCTCACTATACCACACAGTATAGTGAGCGGGGCGTTGCGGGGGACACCCCCGCAGCCCCTGCAGTCTTTTTTTATTATACTTACCTGCAATGCTACCACCAAAGGTACACATTTTTGGTGTTTGAACCTTTGGTGGTAGCATTTTTAGAACTTTTGGTCATTACGACCATTTGTTCGTGGTAAAATCGACCTAAACCCAAATTTTTCAGCAAAGATAGTACAGTTAGTCATAGAGAGTATGCACAATTAACATCCATTGGTATAGTTGAAGTGGGAAGGTGTGAACGAAATCATCCAACGCCAGCTACAACACAGTTCAAACTAATCCAAACCATAAGCCCACCCACCCCACCAAGGTCTGCTGAAAATGACCCCCTCGCGCCTGGCACCCTTCCCGCCCACACTACCTACCATCCCCCATTCCCCAAACCATCATGCCCTCCAACACATCCCTTACCCATCCCCTATCCAAACACCAAGCCAGAGGGGCACGATGGCGAACCAATCATCCTAAGATCACTGCTCCTCCATTCCCCTCCCCCCGCCCGTCCACTATCATCATACCCACTCCCCCGAGTAACGGCCCGCTAGCCTCCCAAGCACACCCAGCACCGCTACCATCCACCCCCAATCCCCTCATCAACTCCCTCCTGCATCCCCCTCCAACCCCACTCCTTCCCCTCCCTAAAAATTGCACACCTCGCCCTGGCAAGAACAGTAGCCGCTTCCCTTTCCCCCTCTTACCCCCTTATCCTCTCTCACACACCAACCGTAACAAAAACACTGAAGAGAAAACGTACTTGGTCTCCCTCAATCTCTCAGTACTTATCGCCACTCCTGTCTCGACCCACCTCCTCATCCCCCCATTCTCGATCATCACCCCCTGCCTCACCCTACCTGAAACCCCTCTCCCTCGAATTCTCACCGACCACAACTGAAACTCCTAACCCCCCACACACCACCTTCAAATCCTCCGACCCAAATCCAATCAACCTGTCTCACCAGTCCAACCCCCCCAAAACCACCAACTCCACTGCCCGCCTACTCTTCCCATCGACCACCACCAACCTCCCCCTTCCCATTTTACACCCTCTCCCCTCGCACCCCCCTCCTCTGCAACTCCCACAACATCCTCCTGTACCAAAGTAAATTGCATCCTTTTTAATGCCCGATCTGTAGCAAAAAACAGACACAGCATCTTTGACCTCCTCGCCTCTGACAAACCAGACCTGGTCTTTATCATGCAAACCTGGTTCTCTGATGACTTCGCCCCTATCGCCAATGAAGCCTTTCCCCCAGACTACTCCCTCATCCCACAGAACCATCCCTCTAGAGGAGGTGGATTAGCAATTGCCTTCAAGTCTCACTTGCACGCCTCAATCATCGACAACTAGCCATCCATTCCTTCCTGTGAATCACTCCTAGTGAAACTATCCCTCCCCCCTTTGTTCTCCCACAGCTTCCTAATCATCTACAGACCCCCTGGCTATGATAGACAATTCTCAAACAACCTCTGCGACTCTATTGCCACCCTCCAACTAAACCAGCCCACCCTCACCCTTCTAGGAGACATCAACCTATGGCTTGACATCCCCACCAACCCTATGACCCACTCTCTGGTTGACGGCCTAGACGCGATTAACCTCCATAACCACATAAACGGGATGACTCACTATAAAGGACACACACTTGATGTCATATTCAGTTCCCACAACCTGATACATCTAAATCCTCCCACCCCTATCATCTGGTCCGATCACTTCATTGTTTCTTTCGCCATTCGATCACCTAACCCGCTCCCCTTACCCGAACCAGAACCTCAGAATCTACACAAATGCTGGAAGAAACAAAAAATCCTTCCCTACCTAGCTGATGCACGCCTTCAAGCTCCTCCCCCTTCCCACCTATCAAATGAACCCCTAACCTCCGATGCCTTTGACTCATGGCTCAACACCTCACTAATCCCGCTCACCCCCTCTTGCAAACCATCAGCTCGCCATGGCCTTTCTCCTAGATGGTTCACACCAGAACTGAAGACCACTAAACAGCTATATAAATCCCTAGAACGCAAATGGCGGAAAGACAAAACAGCCCTGAGCAGATCCACCTTGGCCCGGCACCATCGCCACTACAAGGCCAAAATCCAGAAAGCTAAAAAAGGCCATTACAACTCCCGAATCCTAAACTGTAAAACCCCCCGCAAAGAACTTCACAAAATCATCACCGAATTCACCAAACCATAAAGTAGCACCACCCTCCCCACCCCCTCACAATCACTGTGTGACTCACTCGCTCTACACTTTTACACCACAGCTCTCGAAAGAACAAACTCTCTAACCAACAAACTAGCTCTCTTAAACCCACCACGCAATCTACCCACCCTACCTGCCACCCAACCGCCTGCGACCGCTACCCAACTGACTTTCGACTCCTTCATTCCAAAATCAACTGACCAATTTCTCAAACTTCTCTCTTCCCGCAAACCATCCGGCTCCCCGCTCGACCCCTGCCCAGCCACAACCCTCAAAGAAATCTTCGCATCTACCTGCACAGGAGAACACGCAAGAACCATCATAAACAACTCCCTCTCCTCAGGAATTTTTCCCGACGCGTTCAAAACTGTTCATGTCAAGCCTCTTCTAAAAAACCATCCCTCGACCCTCTCGAGCCCAAAAACTACTGCCCCATCTCAAACACCAGGTTCTTTGCCAAACTCATTGAACGAACCACCTACTCCTAACTAAATGCCTTTGTCGAAGCCAACAATCTCCTAGACCCTGCTCAATCAGGTTTCAGAGCCCGACACAGAACCAAAACCACCCTAACCTCAATCTGGGATAACCTTAAAAACACTGCTGGTTCTGTGGGATGCGCCGCACTAATCCTTCTTGACCTATCCGCCGCCTTCGACACAATCAACCACTCAATCCTCCTTGACCGCCTCCACTCCCTAGAATCCGTGGAAATGCTCTCCAATGGATAGCATCCTTCCTCGACAATAGGAACCAAATAACCCTACTCTCCACTTATGCTTCCCACGCCCGACCAGTCAACACTGGGGTTCCAGCAAGGAGCATGCCTATCAGCCCTCCTGTTTAACCTCTATATGTCCACCCTCCCACGAATAATCCGCTCGCACAATATCCTGTGCTACAACTACGCCGATGACACACAACTAATCCTAAAACTCCTGAATTCAAAACCCAACTGCCAACCCGACCTTGCTTCCTGCCTCCTCGACATAGATCACTGGATGACCACAAACCACTTCTTGCTAAACCCCCCCAAAATTGAAATCATGGTATGTGGCAACACCGAACTTCTTCCGCACCCGCTACCCTGGCCATCTGCCATGGGCAATTCCCTGACACCCTCAAATTCAATAAAAAATCCTTGGATGCATCATAGACTAAGACCTAACGCTCTCGTTCCAAGTCAACAACGTCTCCAAGTCCTGCCACTACCACCTTAAAACTCTTAGGCACATTTTTCCATACCTCTCCTTTCCCAACAGACTCTCCGTAGTCCAAACAATTGTTATGTCAAGACTGGACTATGCTAACCCCCTCTACCTCGGAGTTCAAGCGTACCATCTGACTAAACTACAAAGAGCACAAAATTCCGCAGCTAAACTGCTACTAGCACTTGGCCCAAGAGATCACATCTCCCCAGCCCTCAAAACTCTGCACTGGCTTCCGGTTGCCCCAAGGGTGACCTTCAAAACCTTATGCATCTCTCACTGATTAATGCATAAAACCGGACCACAATATCTTCAAGACAAACTAAAACCCTACCATCCTCCACGCACTCTAAGATCAAGCTCTGCCGGCCTCCTAGTCATACCAAAAACCAACTCAGTCAGATTAGGTGGATCATCATTCTCAGCCCTGGTCCCCATTCTGTGGAACGCACTTCCACCCCACATCCGACTCACTGAGGACCTCATGTCTTTCCGCAAATTACTGAAAACATGGCTCTTCCCCTAAAATCGACTCTTAACTCAAACTTGATAACAGCAATCAATATCCTAGCCCAAAGCTGCTTTATCATAAATAACAACCCAGCAGCATGATCCGAGCGAGCAATCGAAAAGTAATAACCGCTAATGTAAACTAAAATGGATAAACTGAATAAGAACGAGTGAAGTTGATGAAAGTAGTGAAGAGGATGAAAGGAATAAACTGGATGAAAGCAGTGAAGTGTATGAAAATAAGGAAATAGATGAAATAAATGAAATGGACGAGAAGATCGAAGTGGATGAGAGGAATAAAGTGGATGAGCGGATGGAAAGGAGGAGTACATGATACGGATGGAGTGCACGGAATAGATAGAGTACATGGAACGGATAGATGTCATGGAATGACAGAGTGCATGGAATGAACAGAATGAATGAAATAGATGAATCAAGTGCATGACATGGATGGAGTGCAAGGGACAAGTGGAGTACATGGGATGATGGAGTGCATGGGACGGATGGAGTGGATGGGACGGATGGAGTGCGTGCGACGGATGAAGTGGGTAGAGCGGATGATGTGAGTTGAACGGATGAAGTGAGTAGAAAGGATGAAGTGAGTGGAACGGATGAAGCGGGTGCAACAGATGAAGAGTGTAGAGCGGTTGAAGAGTGTAGAGTGGTTGAAGAGTGTAGAACGGATGAAGAGTGTAGAGCGGATGAAGAGTATAGAGCAGATGAAGAGTGTAGAGCGGATGAAGAGTGTAGAGTGGATGAAGAGTGTGGAGCGGATGAAAAGTGTAGAGCAGATGAAGAGTGTGGAAAGAATGAAGAGTGTGGAGTGGATGAAGAGTGTGGAGCGGATGACGTGTTTGGAGCGGATAACGTATTTGGAGCCCATGACGTGTGTCGAAAGGATGACATGTGAGGAAAGGATGACGTGTGTGGAAAGGATGACGTGTGTGGAAAGGACGACATGTGTGGAAGGGATGATGTGTGTGGAAAGGATGAAGTGTGTGGAAAGGATGAAGTCTGCGGAATGGATGAAGTGTGCGGAACGGATGAAGTGTGCGGAACGGATGAAGTGTGCGGAGCGGAAGTATGCGGAACGGATGAAGTGTGCGGAGCGGATGAAATGTGCGTGCGGATGAAGTGTGCGGAGCGAATGAAGTGTGTGGAAAGGATGAAGTGTGTGGAAAGGATGAAGTGTGCGGACAGGATGAAGTGTGCGGAAAGGATGAAGTGTGTGAACGGATGAAGCAGATAGAACAGATGAAGCGGGTGGAACGGATGAAGTGTGTGGAAAGGATGGTGTGTGTGGAAGGGATGAAGTGTGTGGAAAGGACGAAGCCGATAGAACAGATGAAGTGGGTGAAATGGATGAAGTGGGTGAAACAGATGAAGTGGGTGGAACGTAAGAAGTGGGTGGAACTGATGAAGAGGGTGCAACAGATGAAGTAGGTGGAATGGACGGAATGCATGGATCGGACAAAGTGCATGGATCAGAAGGAATGCATGGAACTGATTGAACTGGTGGAGTGCATAGAACTGAGGGAGTACATGCGACAGATGGAAGCCATTGAACAGATTGAGGGCATGGAATGCACATTGTGCAAGAATGGTTGGAGTGCATGGAACGCTTGGAGTGGATGGAACGCTTGGAGTGCGTGGAACGGTTGGAGTGCATGGAACGGTTGGAGTGCATGGAACGGTTGGAGTGCATGGAACGGCTGGAGTGCATGGAATGGTTCGAGTACATGGAACGGTTGAAGTACATGGAATGGTTGGATTGCATGGGACGGTTGAAGTGCATGGACCTGTTGAAGTTCATGGAATGGAACAATTGAAGAGCATGGAATGGTTAGAGTGCATGGAATGGTTGGAGTGCATGGAATGCATGGAACATGAGGGCCCTCGATCTCAAGCACCTACTGAAAACCACCTTATCAAATCACCACGCTTACTCTCTTCTATACACCACCACTCAACTAGAACACAGCGATACTATGACACATTCGGTATAGCTGTTCTCATACCAACACCTGCCACATACTCCCCATCATCCTAACTAAACACAGCTGGCTGCTCACCCGCCAGCCTAGGCGCTCTCCTCAGGCCTAACGCAGCCAGAATCAGTCTGGTATCACCCTGCCAGAATGAAGACATACTCCTGATCTCCCAACCACCAAACCTACCACTATGAAGCAGCTATCATACGTGTGCCACACCTGCTGCACACATACCGGTGCACACACGCACCTTATGACTCTCTCTCTCTCTCTACTGACTTAAACTACGGTTCCCGAGGGCGTTCAACCTACCAGCGCCTTGAGATCATACCAATGGTACATAAGGCGCTATATAAATGCAAAGTAACATAACATAACATGGCCTCAGGATAAAAGTTGAGAGACTTAACCTGAGCGCGGAAGAGTGACAGGAGACACAACAGGACAGGAAAGGGAAAGAAAGTGGCGAGGAAACAACAGAGCGTGCAAAGAACCCTAGCGCCATGGAGTGAGTGCTGCACACAGAGAGAACGAGAGCAAGAGGACGTATGAAAGAGGCAAAGCAAATGTGAGAACTTGTTCCCTCTTTCTGTGCTTCTTTGAGACTTTGCAAAAGTGGTCTGGTGTATGCTACATAGTCTAGGATCCAGGCCCTGCAATAGTTGCAGAGCCCTAGGAATGTTTTCATGTCTTTTACAGTTGTGGGTTTAGGAGTAGCACACACTCTAGCAGCTCTGTCTGGTATTATTCTTTTAAGTAAGATAGGTTTCCTGTTAGGAAACCCACGTCCCCTGCACACTATATTGTGGCCTAAGCCTTCAAGATGTTTTTGTAAGACTATCTAACTTGTGTCCTCAATAGAGAGGGTAACAGGATAGATTATGATAATGCTCAAAAGTAGTTATAACATAGTTGATTGTGTTTCAGTGATCTACCTTATAAATCCGTGATTCATAGAAAGAGCACATTTACAAATGTGACAATTCAAGAGTAGTCTCAAAAATACCTTAATTAGCAAATGGGGCCCAACGCGTTTCGAGTAATTCCACTCTTCATCAGGGGCACAAAATTCCAATTTCAAAAAATGTCTATAAGAGAAATACAGTAGCAAAGCTTTTAGTCTGTTTTCAATAATATTAGATCGTTTTGAAAAATCCTCTAGTTGGGAACAGTTTCGGCAGGCTCTAAGAAACTGACCATATGGGATATTGGATTTAAGCACCTGTGAATGGAAACTTTATGATGGAGGATGGTGTTCCTATCTGACTCTTTCCTGTATAAATCCACTAATAGGACACCATTGGCTTCTTTAATCAATAGGTCCAAAAATGGGATCTCCTTGTTATTTGACTGTATTGTGAATTTCAGATTAGGATTTAGCTCATTTATCCACTTAAAGAAAGCAAGATGATCGCCTTCTTTTCGGTCCCATATTATTAAGATGTCATCAATGTATCTTTTGTAGAATTTCAATGCTTTTTGTTAAAAGGATTGTGGTCTGCCAAAATGTTACACTCTTCGAAGGCCCACATATATAATGTTGCATAATTAGGGGCAAAGGCTGCCCCCATCGCAGTACCTTTAATCTGCATAAAATGCAAGTTCTTGAAGCGAAAGACATTTTTTGTCAACACAATCTCAAGTAACTCAAGTAAGAAGTCACTGGGTACGGCGTCTATATCGTACCTTTTCACTGCGCATTTCTTAATGACTCTTGGTGAGTTTAATTGTGGGATGTTTGAATACAAAGATTCAACATCAAGAGTGATCAAAAGGTCACTGCCCACGTTGAAAGTTAACAGTTCCACAGCTCTGATCACATCAGTGGAGTGCACTAGATAGGTAGGTGTTAATCTGGCCAATGGTTTCATAAAGAAGTCCAGGTATTGGCCAATGGGTTCTAAAATGGACCCACAAAGGGATACGATGGGCCTACCCGGGGGATTAGTTGTATTCTTATGTATTTTGGGCAGAATGTACATTAAAGGGGTCTTCGTCTTATTGGGAGTCAAAAACATAAATTCTTTTTTGTTTAAGATACCCTTTTCTAGAGCATTATTACATAATTCTCTAATGTCCTTCAACATGGACTCAGTAGGGTCACCTTGTGGTTTGACGTATATATCTGTGTTGTTTAGTTGCCTCATCATTTCTTCGTCATAGTTATGTGCGTCCCAAACAACTATTCCCCCTCCCTTGTCAGCCTTTTTAATTACCACAGATTTGTCATTTCTTAAGGACTGCAGACATTTCCAATCTCTTTTGGAGAAATTGTAACTATGTTCTGTTGTTTTTTCACCATTTTACCCTTCAAAGATAGCCCCAAAATCCAGTAGTACAGCTTTTTCAACGGTTGCTGTCTCCTTTGAAATCATATGCAAAGTAGGGGTAAAGGAGGAAGCTGGTTTGAATGGGGTATTGGCCCCTATCATTTGACTATTCGTTTCATTTACACCAAAAGAAATGTAAGTCTAACTTTGCGTAAAAAGGCTTGCAGCTCTGTTTCTGTTTCCATCTGGCTTGGATTCTTCATAGGGATGAAGGAGAAGCCTTTTTCCAAAAGTGAGCTTTCTTCTAATGAAAGTGTCCTATTAGAGAGGTTGAATACTGAGGAAGGAGAACTTACCTTCTGTAAGATCTTCTTCTTGTTTCGAACACATTTTGTAAAGGTGGTGGTCCTACCTGCTGAGGTGGAAAAGGGAGTTCCTGGGGAGGGAAAGGCAAACCTTGACCTTGAGTATTGAACCCTTGGGGATAGCCATACGGGGGAAAAAGGGGAAGATATTTTGAAATCCTCTCCTGCCTCCCATTGCACGCCCTCTATTTCTCTGTCTGTGGTTGTACCGGTTGCCTCTTTGGCCCCTCTGGCTGCCGTCTCCATCATCTGAAGACGTGCCAGAGAAGGTCACTCGCTTTGTTCTAGAAGGTGCTCCCATAGTACTATTGTCCTGATCCTTCCAATATTGCAGTCCTTGATAGTCATGGCTCAAATAGGGATATGCTAGCTCCTTAGAGAAATTCATAATGTCCTTAGCCAATTTTTCCATCTTTTTAGTTGTTATTTTAATAAACTCATTAACTTGTTTTTCAATAGTTTCTCATTTTTCTTTGATGTTCAGTATAGTTTTGTCTGTAGCAAAGGCTAATTCAGCTTTCTGAATTTCTTCTTCTACTAACGTACATATATCGCTAAACACACCGTTCAACCATTCATCTTCACAACCAGATCTGGTTTATACAAAGACATTCTAAATAACTTTTTCAGTAGTAATATTCCTACTTTGACAGTCCACCATTATGCATCAACTACAAGTATCCACTTGACCAAGTACCCCATATTGAATGGTCTTTTTATATTTTTTAATTTCTTTAGATTACTTTGGAGGACACGCCAACCTTCCCCTGACTGTCGATTTTTCCAATTGGGATCATAGTTACTAACTGTACTATTCAACCGGCTTACCCACACTTGTTGTCATGATTCGGCGATGTCGACCCTTCTGGTCTGCCTGGTCCCTCAGTCAATAACCACATACTCCGTTCACTTTCAACATGGCTGACGCCAGGATTCGGCACGGTCTAGTCTTCCATATTGACACACATGCTTCCTTGAAAACAGACACGCTCCTGCGCTTCCCCGCGTCTCAACGCTTCGCTTGCCTGCACCTCACCCGGCAAGTTGTGTTCTAGTTTTCAGCCCTTTTTCCTTTCCCTTGTGAATCCTGGTGCCCAGCCTCCTTTCCTTCAGGTACTGTCAGGATACAGTGACATATTCTGAATTACATTAGGTCTGGGGAAAATTAGTATAGAAAGGTTTTTGGAAGTTATTGAGTTTAATTTTAAAACAGCCAATTTTGCCCTTAACATTCATTGCAGTCTATGGAGAATGCCCCAAGCCAAGATGGAGGTCCTCAGTCTAAGTTCTGATTGGCTGGTGATTGTTTATAGGGAAGACAGTGAACATTCTAAACTGCCTTTCATCGTCTTTGCCCAGCTGAGAGGTCGTGTACTAAGCTGCTCCTGCTTAACTTGTTCAGGGGTTTCAAGTTTCAAGCAGTCGAGCGGCTTATTTGGAAAAGTAAACAGGAATCTTGCGGAGCTTCATTTTGGCACTGAACAGGAGTAAGAAGATTTCGAGTTATCCAAGAAAATAAGCTTCAAAGACTCTTCACAAGATAAGTTCTTTTAAAACTCAAGACTATTTTTATAATGTCATTGTAGAAGAGTTAATCTGATTTTCAAGTTCATATGAAAAATATTAACTAAGAACTATATTGCTGACGTATGTTTGGCTTTGCTACGCTACGTTTTCTATCAAGCGCATGGTTTTTCCGTTAACAGAAGCCTGCGCGTGAGAGTCTTCGCTTGAGAATCTAGCGCGAGCTCTTTGGTGTCGCGTGATACTATTGTGCGTGTGTTTTTTCTACCCGCGGTTGGATTTCCGCGCGTGTGCGTATACTTGCATCTTGTACTAAGCGCGTGTGGATTTTTCCCGCGGTTTCGACTTAAGCGCGTGTGCGTGTGCTCGCATCTTGGACTAAGCGCGTGTGGATTTTTCCCGCGGTTTGACTTCAGCGCATGTGCGTGTGCTCGCATCTTGGACTAAGCGCGTGTGGATTTTTCCCGCGGTTTGACTTCAGCGCGTGTGCGTGTTCTCGCTTCTTGGGCTAATCGCGTGTGGATTTTTTCCCGCGGTTTCGACTTAGCGCGTGTGAGTGTTTTCGCATCTTGGACAAAGCGCGTGTGGTTTTTTCTTGCGGTTTCGATTTCAGCGCGTGTGAGTTTACTCGCTCCTTGGATAAGCGCGTGTGGTTTTTCCCGCGGTTTAGTCTTCAGCGCATCTACGTTCTTCACTCAGTTTGAATCCTTATGCGTGTTCAAGATATTTCCACGTGAGATTTTTTGTTGCAAGTTTCAAGAACAGTTTTTATTAAGTAAAGACACTCTAAAAAATAATAAGAAGAAATATAAATACTTTCCAGAAACACTAGAACTTCCATTTACTTTTAATGAACTTAAGACTTTGTTCAAGCTTCTTGAGTTTAAAGAAGATTACCTGCAAAGTTAATTTCACATTCATGGACCTACTAAGAAGGCTGAATGATCGTTGAGATTCAAGTCAACTAGTAAGGAAGTCTAGTCAGCTTATCACTTCTCTGGGCATTTTGTAGAGAAGTTCCAGGTATGGTTTTTACTTTATTTGGTAAAGGATATTGATAATTAAGGTTAGTATAGTACCCCATGAATAACAAGGTGTATTATATGTTTATGTTTTACTACAGGTGAAGAACCAGCTAGTCTTTAGCTTCCAGCCTGGTGTTTGTTAATTTGTCCCTTCCCCCTTTCCCCTGGAAGTGAGGTAAACTGAGCAGTTTATAGTATCAGCTCAGAGTGCCACATTTTGGGTGGATTGTCAGGGGCTCAGCAGCTTCTGCAGACACCAGGATCTCAGCCTGACAGAATGAAAGGCCAATAAAAAAGAAAAAGTCTGCCCAAGCTGTATGAACCTCGACGAGACAGCCATGGAGGCGTTGGGAGAAATGGTTAGGGAAATTAGAGAAGAGTTACGGGTGGCTCATCTGGAATACTCAAATCTTAATAAAAGAATAGATGAGTTAAATTTAAAGGTAACACAAATACAAGAAAAAGAAGTGGAAGTTTCGGAAGGTGCAGGAAACCCACCTGAGTTGGTGAGAGTAGGGGAAGAACAAGAACATAGGCTTCCAAGGGAAGTGGTGGGTGGTTTAGGAACTTTAGTTATGCCAGTTCCTTTGGCTGCTCCTGAGCGTTTTTTGGGAGATCCGAGAAAGTTTCAAATTTTTCAGACTCAGTGTGAATTACATTTCTTAAGTCGTCCTGAGTTATTTTCAACGGATGCTTCCAAGGTCACATTTACATTATCTTATTTATCAGGAGAAGCATCTGCGTGGGGAAGTCTCTTGGTTAGTCAAAAGAGTTTGGCTTTGAATAATTATTCCCTGTTCCAGGCCGAATTTAAAAAGATGTTTGATAAGAGACAGGTATCTCTAGAGGTAGATGGAGAACTACTGGAGCTGCGTCAGGGAGGAAAGGAGTTGATTTCTTATATCACTCAATTTAGAACTTTAATTTTAGAGAGTAGATGGCCAGAGGAGAAGAGGGCTTCCTTATTTTATCGGGGCTTAAAAGATGAATTGAAAGATGCTTTGGCTGGTGTTTTGGAACGACCAACTACTTTAAATGCTCTAATTGATTTGGTAGTTCGGTTAGATTTTCGTTTAACCGAAAGACGTTTAGAGCGTAGACGTTCTCAGGGGGAAGTTAGGTTTCCAGGAAGAGTAGAGAGATCTAAGGTTGAGGTGGTGAACAGGGAAGTTAAGTCAAAGGTAAATGAGCTGCAGAGTCGGGTGAGAGGTCCGTTGTCAAAGGAAGAGAAGACAAGAAGAAGGGAGAATAATTTGTGCCTATATTGCGGTAGGAGTGGTCATTTCCTTGAAAACTGTCCTTTTACCTCCAAGAAGATCTTCAATTCTTCAGGCAGAGTACAACAAGTTGCTAACACGATACAGACAGCTGTTCCTCACATAACTGTGAACGTATCCTTAATGTTTGAAAAGAAAATCTTAGGTTCTGTGCCAATTATTATTGATTCAGGGGCTACAGGAAATTTTATGGACAGAGGATTGGCAAAGATTTTAGGTGTTCCTTTAGTGGCTAAGAAAGAAGTTGAGCAGGTAAGGGCAGTTGATGGTACATCTCTTTCTTCAGGTCCAATCACTCATAATACAGAGGTACTTGAGATGGAGTTAACTGGAGGTCATAAGGAAACTATCTCTTTTGAATTAATTGATGCTCCAATCTTGAAAATAATCTTGGGTATGCCCTGGCTTACTCTGCATAATCCTAGAATTGATTGGAGTGCAAGAATTGTATCCCTAGAATCAACTTTTTGTAAGGAACATTGTTTCTTAGGAAAAAGTCATGAAGAGGAAGAAAGATTTGTGAATTCAGTTTCGTTTTCACTTGCAGAAAGAGGGGCAATAGGTTTTGATGTTGGAGCAGTAGTGGGTGAACTTCCTACTTGTTATCAAGATTTTTGGGATGTATTTGATGAAAAGGAAGCTGGAGAGTTGCGTCCTCATAGACCGTTTGACTGCAGGATAGATTTGGAGCCTGGAGCTATTTTACCTAGCAGTAGGGTTTATGCCCTGACAGAAAAAGAGAATGACTATTTGAAAGAATACTTAAAGGAAAATTTGGCTAAGGGTTTTATTCGGCACTCTCAATCGCCGGCTGCCTCACCATTGTTCTTTGTGCCAAAATCTGACGGTTCCCTCAGAACTTGTATAGATTATAGGGCGGTAAATAGAATGACAGTAAAAAATAGGTATCCGCTCCCTCTCATCTCTGAGATGTTAAATCAAATCCAAGGTGCCACCATTTTTTCTAAATTGGATTTAAGGGGAGCTTATCATCTTGTACGAGTTCAAGAGGGGGATGAGTGGAAGACGGCATTTAAGACTAGATTTGGCCTGTACGAGTACCAAGTGATGCCATTCGGTCTTTGCAATGCCCCAGCGGCTTTTCAATTTTTTATCGATGAGGTTCTCCGGGAATTTCTTGATATTTTTGTTATCGTTTATATTGACGATATTTTGATTTTTTCCCAAAGTTTGGAGAAACACAAAATTCACGTTCGACAGGTCTTGAGAAAATTGAGAGAGAATAATCTTTACGCTAAATTGGAGAAGAGTCAGTTCCATACGAATTCAGTGGAATTTTTAGGTTTTGTGATCACTCCTTGTGGTCTGGAAATGAATCCGAAAAAGGTGGAAGCGGTTCGTGATTGGCCTACTCCAACGAAGGTGAAGGAGATCCAGAGTTTTTTGGGATTTGCCAACTTTTACCGAAGATTCATTGAAGGCTTCTCCAGTTTAGTAACTCCAATTACTCGACTTTTGAAGAAAGGAGTTCCTTTTGTTTGGGACGTTAAGGCTAATGAGGCTTTTAAAATATTGAAGGAGAAATTCATAACTACTCCTATCTTGATTCATCCTGATACTTCCAAGCCATTTTTTGTAGAGGCTGATGCTTCCAATGTGGCAATGGGAGCAGTGTTGTCGCAGAGGCATAATGTTACTGGACAATTGCATCCAGTGGCCTACTTTTCTAAGAGGTTCTCACCAGCGGAAGAAAATTACACCATTTCAGATCGCGAGCTTCTTGCTATCAAAGCAGCATTTGAAGAATGGCGACATTTTTTAAAAGGATCACGTCACACTATGACAGTATTAACTGATCACCGAAATTTACTTTTTTTGAAGACAGCAAGAACTCTGACACCTCGACAACTAAGGTGGTCTTTATTTTTTGCAGATTATGATTTTATAGTTACTTTTAAGCCAGGAAATTAAAATAAGAAAGCAGATGCTCTGTCACGGCAATTTCCAGAAAGTGAAGTTAAGTCGGTCTGTGAGTCACTTCCTCTGATCGCTGCAGAACGTTTTGTTCTTGCTGGAATTGAGAAAGAAAACGAAATCTTCAAACAAGTACGAGAATCCATTTCTGAGACACAACTTGAACATTGGGTTCGTTTGGATCCAGCTCGCAAGATTAAAGATGGTTTACCTTATCTAGACGACAGACTCTATTTACCATCTATTGAACTTAGAGAAAAGATTTTGAAGGAATGTCACGATTCAGTTCTGGCAGGACATCCAGGATATCGGAAAACACTTGAGTTGGTCAGAAGACATTTTTGGTGGGAAAAACTTCGACAAGATACTCTTAATTTTGTTAAGACCTGTGAAGTTTGTGCTAGATCTAAGAACCTCATCGGAAAGCCTTCTGGGTTATTGGAACCGTTGCCAGTTCCACCGCGGCCTTGGTACTCATTGTCTTTAGATTTCATCACGGATCTACCACTAGATAAGGGGTGTACATCAGTATTGGTTGTAGTTGATTTACTCACTAAAGAAGCACATTTCATTCCAATGAAGGGAGAGGTTACCGCCGATAGTTTAGCTCACAGTTTCTTGCAAGAAGTAGTAAAACTGCATGGAATTCCCAGTCAGGTCATCTCAGACAGAGGGTCTCAATTTATTTCTAAATTTTGGAGAGCTTTTTGTAAGAGATTGGGAGTTGAGGTATGTCTATCATCCGGTTACCATCCTGAAACCAATGGGCAAGTGGAAAGGATAAATCAGGAGTTGGAGAAATATTTGAGATGTTATCTACAGACAGGGGAAGAGTGGGTAGATATGTTGTGGGTGGCAGAATTTGCATATAACAACTGTAGTAAGGATGCCACCTCAATGTCTCCATTTTATTTGGGACGAGGTTTTCATCCTCGTTTTCTTAGTATAGAAATCAATAATGATGCTGGAAACCCGGAAGTAGAAAAGAGACTAGAGGTCATGAAAAGAAATTTGGAGAAGGCAAAAGGGGTGTTGGTGGAGAGTAAACAAAAATATAAAAGATTTGCGGACCTTAAAAGAAAGACTAGTCCCCAGTATAGGGAGGGAGATTTGGTATGGTTATCAACCAAATTTTTGAGAATTAAAGGAAGAAATAAGTTTTGCCCTCGTTTTGTAGGACCGTTTGTTGTTGAAAGGGTGATAAATCCAGTGGCTGTTCGCCTTAGATTACCAAGACATATGAAAACTCATCCAACTTTTCATGTTAGCTTGTTGAAACCTGTGGTTAAAGGAACTAGATTGACACCTACTCCTTCAGCAGTTGCATTGGAGGAAGATGATTCAGAAGAATTTGTAGTTAAGAAAATTCTGGACTCTAGAATAGTGAGAGGAAAGCTACAGTATCTCATTGATTGGGAGGGTTTTGGTCCTGAAGAACGCACTTGAGAGAAAGCAAGTGATGTACATGCTCCTCATTTGGTTGAAAAATTCCATAAGAAATTTCCATTGAAAAAAGGCCCAGGGACTGGGCGTTAGAAGGGGGGTACTGTCAGGTACTGTCAGGATACAGTGACATATTCTGAATTACATTAGGTCTGGGGAAAATTAGTATAGAAAGGTTTTTGGAAGTTATTATGAGTTTAATTTTAAAACAGCCAATTTTGCCCTTAACATTCATTGCAGTCTATGGAGAATGCCCCAAGCCAAGATGGAGGTCCTCAGTCTAAGTTCTGATTGGCTGGTGATTGTTTATAGGGAAGACAGTGAACATTCTAAACTGCCTTTCATCGTCTTTGCCCAGCTGAGAGGTTGTGTACTAAGCTGCTCCTGCTTAACTTGTTCAGGGGTTTCAAGTTTCAAGCAGTCGAGCGGCTTATTTGGAAAAGTAAACAGGAATCTTGCGGAGCTTCATTTTGGCACTGAACAGGAGTAAGAAGATTTCGAGTTATCCAAGAAAATAAGCTTCAAAGACTCTTCACAAGATAAGTTCTTTTAAAATTCAAGACTATTTTTATAATGTCATTGTAGAAGAGTTAATCTGATTTTCAAGTTCATATGAAAAATATTAACTAAGAACTATATTGCTGACGTATGTTTGGCTTTGCTACGCTACGTTTTCTATCAAGCGCATGGTTTTTCCGTTAACAGAAGCCTGCGCGTGAGAGTCTTCGCTTGAGAATCTAGCGCAAGCTCTTTGGTGTCGCGTGATACTATTGTGCGTGTGTTTTTTCTACCCGCGGTTGGATTTCCGTGCGTGTGCGTATACTTGCATCTTGTACTAAGCGCGTGTGGATTTTTCCCGCGGTTTCGACTTTAGCGCGTGTGCGTGTGCTCGCATCTTGGACTAAGCGCGTGTGGATTTTTCCCGCGGTTTGACTTCAGCGCGTGTGCGTGTGCTCGCATCTTGGACTAAGCGCGTGTGGATTTTTCCCGCGGTTTGACTTCAGCACGTGTGCGTGTTCTCGCTTCTTGGACTAATCGCGTGTGGATTTTTTCCCGCGGTTTCGACTTAGCGCGTGTGAGTGTTTTCGCATCTTGGACAAAGCGCGTGTGGTTTTTTCTTGCGGTTTCGATTTCAGCGCGTGTGAGTTTACTCGCTCCTTGGATAAGCGCATGTGGTTTTTCCCGCGGTTTAGTCTTCAGCGCATCTACGTTCTTCACTCAGTTTGGATCCTTATGCGTGTTCAAGATATTTCCACGTGAGATTTTTTGTTGCAAGTTTCAAGAACAGTTTTTATTAAGTAAAGACACTCTAAAAAATAATAAGAAGAAATATAAATACTTTCCAGAAACACTAGAACTTCCATTTACTTTTAATGAACTTAAGACTTTGTTCAAACTTCTTGAGTTTAAAGAAGATTACCTGCAAAGTTAATTTCACATTCATGGACCTACTAAGAAGGCTGAATGATCGTTGAGATTCAAGTCAACTAGTAAGGAAGTCTAGTCAGCTTATCACTTCTCTGGGCATTTTGTAGAGAAGTTCCAGGTATGGTTTTTACTTTATTTGGTAAAGGATATTGATAATTAAGGTTAGTATAGTACCCCATGAATAACAAGGTGTATTATATGTTTATGGTTTACTACAGGTGAAGAACCAGCTAGTCTTTAGCTTCCAGCCTGGTGTTTGTTAATTTGTCCCTTCCCCGTTTCCCCTGGAAGTGAGGTAAACTGAGCAGTTTATAGTATCAGCTCAGAGTGCCACATTTTGGGTGGATTGTCGGGGGCTCAGCAGCTTCTGCAGACACCAGGATCTCAGCCTGACACCGGTCTCCTACCCACTCCCCATATTCGGAGCCTCGTTACTTTGTTCCTTCCAGTCCTGATTCCATCCCGGACCCTTCCAGGAACTTTGAAGGTCTTCCTAGCCCCGGAGCCACCGCGACCGTGAGTCAGTGTCCAGCGCGCTCACCGAAGCCCAGCAGACTGGATTTCAGAGGATTCTAGACCTTACCTCTACAAGGCACGCTCTTCCAGGAATAAGAAACCCCTGAACTCCAAGAAGAGATCCACAAGAAACAAATAGGTGAGTCATGAATCCGAAGACTCGGATCCTGGCACTTGTACTTACACAGCTACTTCGTTTGGAGGTAAGAAGATAGTTATGACCTTGCTATAAGCATCTTTAGAGCTTAAGCCAACGTATCTTTCCTGTAAGCCGGGCACTGATTATTCATAATTCTCCTTTTTATAGGTATGCCCCTATTGCTAGGTCAAAATAATGTCATCTAACAATGAACACTGGAGATGAACACTGAGGTTTCTGGCCTACATGCCAACACTAACCCTGTGACCACTTTTGAAACCAGGCTAGATCCAGTACCTTCTATTTGTACAACTTACCTTGGGATAAGACCAGACTTTGATATATTTGGTGTTACGCACCATGACAGTTTTGAATCTTGGAAACACACCTCTTAGGATTGATCCTATCTCTTATGTAGGGATACCTAGGAATTTTATGCAAATATTGACACCTAGAGACAGTGTATAGATGCTTCAGAAATACTGCCATTAGTTGACACATGACCACCAGATTTGACTACGGCAGATACAAATCTCATTTCTAAACTACAACAGAATTTTGGGTAAGATTTACCTTTTTTTGTTATTGTGTGATATGGCGGTATAGTTAGTTGCTTTGATGCTGTTTCAAAGCAACAAACATAACATACCTCTGCACTTCAGCATAAAAAGGGACATATGTAGCGCTCTGCTCTGCATGAAGCTGAATCAGAAATATACAGACATGTAATACAGGGACTATTCAAATTCCTAGCATCTCATCACACAACTGGAATGAAAATAAAATGACCTAGGAGAAGACAATTGTGGGCTATTCCAGCCTTTCAGTGCACAAAAGTTAGATAATATCACCATTGATATGACATTTATAACGCGCTTAATACCCAGATGTTTCTAAGCGTAGACCCAGATGTTTCTAAGCGTAGACCCAGGGATCAAACCTGTGGTGCTCTGTGTCATCTTGCTTCCAAGGCGAGCATGTTGCCCCTGAGCTATCCTCCCTTCAGCCTTTCTGCCCATGGAACCCACAGCCCCTTTAAAGACGTGACTCTCAGCTACAAATCCATACATTTGGGTCAAACACCATTTCTGGGCAACACATTTATAATACCAGCTCGAGCTAATGTTTCAAGAAGTCAAACTATTCTGTGACTTGAAACACCAAAATCCTGAAAACATCAATAGTCTTGTGAAACCTTTTTGCACAGCACAACTTTATAGGAACTTTCTCACTGTACGATCAGGACATTCAGAGTGCATTTTGAAAACAAAGTAAAAGTACATTAATTGAACATATTTCAGAAGAAATGTTTCTGTTTCTAATTTGAATTACTAAATTATGCTATCACAGCAGAACTTTACATAGGAAAATGCAAAACTGCTTTTCTTTGTGACGTTTGTCCCCATTCCTGAAAGTTCAACACATTTAGCAGGCCCTAATAGGGCAAAACAATCATGCCAAATTTGGCCAGTTTTCCTGAACGGTTTCTTGCCAAAAAAAGATTTCTGAAGTTTTTAGGCGGGGTTTTCCATGCAGGCTAAAAAGTCTATTGTTTAGCCCATGCGCTCCAAACATTTTCTGCTTACATTTTCAAAAACACACCTGGAGACTTGGGGGGGTCTGGAAGAATGTTGGAAAATCGCAGAGCCTAGCTCAGGATTTTCACTTTTTAGAGGCCAGGACGATAGCTCAGGGGTAAGGTGATGTCTTGGAAGCAAGACAACGCAGAACAACAGAGCTCCGAATCCCGCTTCCGCGTAATGAAAGATCAATTAATTAAGGATAAAGCAATGTGCGCAGTAGACTCGCTCAGACACAAACGGAATGAAAATGCACAAAAACATACACCACAGCCATGCACGCACAATCACTCCATTCTGTCACATCGCATAGATGGACGAGCTGGAATCAAACTATTCAGCAGCGGCAAAATGAGTGAAAAAGTCTACACGACAAATGTGCTCCACAGGTATCGGTCAGCAACACGGCCAAATGCACAACACCACCATACAAAACTGAGAATTCACAAGCAAGTGCATGATGGCCTTGCTCATGACTCCACAGCAGAGGCGCACCCTGAAAACCTTGACGTCATTTGGGGGTCCTCCTGAGGTTTCCCGTGGTCTCCCTTGCAGCCCCTAGATACAAAAAGAGAGATTCTTTTTTATTCTTTTTTTTACATTGAAGCTCCTGGGCTGTGGCCAGTGCCCTTTGTTTTTGGAGTGGCTGGAATTTATGTTGAGGCCTCTTAAAAAAATAGGGGGTTCCACAAGTGTACCACTTTGAGCAGTCACACTAAATAAGAAAGAATAGGAATAACAAATAATTTGTCTTTCTGGAATTCTATACAATAATTGCTAGACTCATTAAAGGGGTGAAAGGTCATGTTTTATCACTTCCCATGATGTCACTTCGAGGTGGGGTCCAATGACATCACTTCCGGTGATGTCATCAGAGGTCAAGGGCCATGTGATGTCACTTGCACTACCCCTGGCATTTTGGTGAAATGACTCCTTGAAACACAGCAACATCCTGGACCAGCTTGCAACATCACACACTTCCAGAACAAGCCATTCGATACACCACTGCACTGTTTGCATTGTTCTATGGTAGCTCATTATGATAAAATGGCAGCACCCGATGCACAGGTGCCGTGAATAAGGCCGCGTGTATGCTGAGGCTCAGGTTTAGGGGTTTCTTGTGCTGTGGCACGCTCAGTATTCCAAAATGGTCACATGCGATGCACTGCGTCCAAACATGCTACGGACCGTTGCAGAAGCCCCTCCCTCCCAATATGACGTAAGCAAGAATTGCCTAGAAAATGTATTGCACCCAGTTTTCTACGTAAACTATACATTATAATCCATATATGCTAAAATTACTCCTTTCTTCACTTAGCTATTGAAGCCCTCATGAAAGGAAAGCATATACTCGACCACCACTTTGGGCTGCTGACGCCATTTTGAAAGAGCTACAGCCATTCTGCTAATACGTGCATGTACAACGCCTCATCACGAGTTTGACGGTAGCCCTTAAATGCGGCGGTAACGTGATTACCGCCGCATCTAAGGGTCTGCCCAAACACGAATATGGCAGTAAGCTGGGGGTAAAGGCGCTGGCAAAATGCAGATCTTTGGTGCAATTACCGCGTGGTAATACCGCCGGTGGTAATTGCGCCAAAAAATTCCTCATTGGGTCTAATGGACCCAATGGGGAATGGTGAATACCCATTACTGCCCAACCCTTGATCCGGTGCTAATAGCGCAGTTGGTTGGGCAGTAATGCAAATACTGTTGGGCGGTATTCTGACGTGATGAGGGGTCTACTCCTGGATAAGCATCAACATTTAACATTACATTAAATGAACCGCGATCTTTCTTCTTGACCACAGAAGGATGGAAATCCAAATAGACCACTACAAATCTCTCTCTGTTCTTCTTACAGAAGAAATGTTCCACTGTCACAGCCTGAAAAACAAGCAATTCGTTTAATTTTCCCTCATTACAGGTCTGGTAGTATCTCGGCAGTAAATCTGCTGACTACCAAACGGAATTACCTTTACCGCCACCTGGTCCGGTGGTATTACCGCAGATTACAAGTGGCGGTAGGTGGTGTAAATCCACATTGGATTTTGGCTGTATTACAGCTGGCGGTAATACCACCAACAGTAATGACGGCCGAAATGATCGCCTTATGGCGGCAAGGCAGTGGAATTACCTTCATCATTTGACAGAAGGTTTTTACTCCACCTTACGCAAGACTCGTAGTTGGGCGGGGCGGTAACAGTATTACTGCTGCATTTTTGCAGCACCACCCAACTTATAATGTGGCCCTGGTCTAAATAAACCCAAACTAATTCGGTGAGCATCTCGATGCACTAGCCACAGAAGATAACATGTCATAACTAACAGAAATAATATGTTAATAAGAAGGACACTTTTTTCCATTGCATTTTAGTTTGCAGTATACATGACATATTTCAGCTGAACGGTGCAGTGAACGCATGCATTTGTTTTCAGAATGAAGACCATTGTGTGTTATGGGTTGTCAATAAACAACACACAGCTCATAGATTGCAATGCTACAAGAAAAGAGTGGGAATGAACACGAAACCTGGTTAGTTGCACCTTTTTTTAAGCTAGTAACCAATTATTGCAATTGGGTAATTGATTGGAATCTTTATTCCTTAAATAAATGCCCTAATGACTGGGGATTAAGTTTAACATAACATGTTGTTGTAAAACTCTCTGCAATGCAGCAATTTTAAACTTCTCTGCACTGTATGCATCTCTGTAGCAAATTAGTGTGCGTAAATATGCCTAGACAAACAATACATCTATTTCATAATGTTGTGCTTTTCTCACCTAATATTTGCTCCCCAGTTCTCTCGCCTTACACTGGAAAGGTTTCTTACAAAGTAATCTGGTGAAAGTTTCCACACTACACTGGCCGGCTTGAGCACCTCTCAGGTCCATCACGCAACCACACACAAATTGAACAGTGGATAAAGAGGTAGCTGCTCCGAGTTTTTCAATTAGGTCATCGATGTATGGCACGGGATAAGCATCGAAGTCATAAATGTAATTAACTTGATGGAAATCTATGCAGAATCTCCAGGAACTGACAGGTTTAGTGACCAACACGATAGGAGAGAACTATGGAGTTGACGAAGGCTCGATAATATTGGCTTTCAACAATTTATTGACTTCCTCAATCACTATCTGTTTACGGACTTCACGGAGTCTCTACCATTTTAAATGAACCACTTTACCTTTCGGTGTTCTAATATAGTGGTATGTGTGTTTTACTCTTCCTGTTTTTTCTGAGAATACGTTGGGAAATGAGGTAACTACATCTTTTAGATCTTCTTGTTATTGGATAGGTAGCTCTGGAGGAATTAATTAAAAGTTGTCTCCCTCATCTGGAACCAGACAGGCTAATATGTTGGCATGGGTGGCTGACAGGTTCTCTTTCCCGATTTACGTGATACAAATGAACCTTCTGTTTCCTGTCCAGTGGGCTACTTTATAAGTACAGGTTCCCATTTGTTCTAATATGTGTAGGGCCCATGCCACTTAGAGACAAGTTTATTTTCTGAGGTAGGTAGTAGGACCAGTACTTTTTGTCCTATAGAGAATGATCTTAAGCTCACCTTTTTGTCGTCAGTTGATTTTTTTTGCCTCTGGGCCTTTTCCATATGAGTACAAACTGGATCACGAACCAATTTCATATGTTCTCACATTCTGGTGGCAGTTTGCGAGATGGGAATCTGGCCGGTCCCCTTTTCTTGTGAGCGTTACAGTGATAAGAGGCCACAGGAAAGGCTGACCTAAAGAGTTAAGGTGGTCATACAAGGGTCGAGCCAAATCCCTTGTACAATCGAAAGTCCTTAACCCATTACCAAAGTTGTGACATTGTGAAACAGGCGTGTGCGCCCGGCTGAGGGAAACGCTGTACGAACACTAAATGTGGAAAGCCTGACTGGGGACTAGAAAAAGCCTGACTGGAGACTAGAAAAAGCTAAGGGAAGTGAATCTAGCAAGGTATTACGAATAAGAGAACTGTGTGAAACTGGAAAATGTGAACCTGACTGAGGGAAGCCAAGGTTACGAAAAGGATTGGAGCCCGGTTGAGAGGGATCCACGGGTGAAAGGAAAACACCCGATGGGAAGATTACTGAAAGGAACTTTTAGTTTTTTGTTTATAGTACATCAGGCCCTGTGAAGCAAGAGACATGGTATAAAAGAGAGTTGGCCACAGAAGGCCCTGCTATTTTGGAAACTAACCGTAAGCTCGTGCTGGAGAAACCCAGCAGTGTGCTGTGCTCGAGAGTCCCGCCTTATCCCGTGCTTAAAACATGAGGAAGTGAGACCCCAGTTATACCATCCTGACATAATTTTGTGAGCACTTCTTTCTTTTCTAATGAACATTATCCCACAGTATTTTGTAACTTAGCAGTAAGGATTGACAATAGTTTTTAGTTAGTATAGGCCCTTTTTATTTGACAAAATGCCAGTAGGCCTGCCTTATTATTACAAAACAAAGGGGGGGTCTGGGAATCTCTCTACCAGCACGAACACAGCCCAATGACCTATTCTTGGGTGAATAACCCCTGGGAGAGACTCTACCAAGTATTTAGCTCACTGTCCCTTTCACAGAGAAGAAATATCGCCACATATCAGTCTTTGTCCTGCCCAGGGGCAGTCCAGCACCGAAATGCTAGGCAATTCTCCTCTGAACAAGAGTACCAACAGCAACTCCATACACATGTTTCAGCCTTGTTGGGCATCATCAGTGACGTGAAGCTGTGCCTCTCTAACAACAGTGAGCAAGGGGTCCACGTCTGGATCGCCCTGGTAACTTAGGGTGAGACCTTAAGTTAATTTATGCAAATCAAAGGGGGGTCTGGGAATCTCTCTACCAGCACGAACACAGCCCAATGACCTGTTCTTGGGTGAATAACCCATGGGAGAGACTCTACCAAGTCTTTAGCTCAATGTCCCTTTCACAGAGAAGAAATATCCCCGCATATCAGTCTTTGTCCTGCCCAGGGGCAGTCCAGCACCGAAATGCTAGGCAATTCTCCTCTGAACAAGAGTACCAACAGCAACTCCATACACATGTTTCAGCCTTGTTGGGCATCATCAGTGAAGTGAAGCTGTGCCTCTCTAAGAACATTGAGCAAGGGGTCCACGTCTGGATCGCCCTGGTAACTTAGGGTGAGACCCTAAGTTAATTTATGCAAAACAAAGGGGGGTCTGGGAATCTCTCTACCAGCACAAACACAGCCCAATGACCTGTTTTTGGGTGAATAACCCCTGGGAGAGACTCTACCAAGTCTTTAGCTCACTGTCCCTTTCACAGAGAAGAAATATCCCCGCATATCAGTCTTTGTCCTGCTCAGGGGCAGTCCAGCACCGAAATGCTAGGCAATTCTCCTCTGAACAAGAGTACCAACAGCAACTCCATACACATGTTTCAGCCTTGTTGGGCATCATCAGTGAAGTGAAGCTGCGCCTCTCTAAGAACAGTGAGCAAGGGATCCACGTCTGGATCGCCCTGGTAACTTAGGGTGAGACCCTAAGTTAATTTATGCAAAACAAAGGGGGGTCTGGGAATCTCTCTACCAGCACGAACACAGCCCAATGACCTGTACTTGGGTGAATAACCCCTGGGAGAGACTCTACCAAGTCTTTAGCTCACTGTCCCTTTCAAAGAGAAGAAATATTCCCGCATATCAGTCTTTGTCCTGCCCTGGGGCAGTCCAGCACCGAAATGCTAGGCAATTCTCCTCTGAACAAGAGTACCAACAGCAACTCCATACACATGTTTCAGCCTTGTTGGGCATCATCAGTGAAGTGAAACTGTGCCTCTCTAAGAACAGTGAGCAAGGCGTCCACGTCTGGATCGCCCTGGTAACTTAGGGTGAGACCCTAAATTAATTTATGCAAAATAAACGGGGTCTGGGAATCTCTCTACCAGCACGAACACAGCCCAATGACCTGTTCTTGGGTGAATAACCCCTGGGAGAGACTCTACCAAGTCTTTAGCTCACTGTCATTATTATTTGATGGTCGTAGCTTGCTCCCATCTTAGATTTAGGTTGAGATTATGTGCTTTCCTCACCCATTTATACTGTTTAATAAACACCCTTGAACTGTGATCACTTGTGTCTGTATTTACTGTTGCCACCATGAGTTCCTTACAGGGGAAATGCAAGAAGCAGGAAACCCTTTCCAGCTCCTTGAGTGGAGACCACCTGAGGGCTTTCCGCTTCTACAAACACAACAGCGTTTGGAAGGCAGATCGGTTGAAGACAGCAGGGTCCCACTGGAGCCTTCTATTAGATGTGATGGTCCGCTCCCACGTATCTATCCTGCTGCCTATGTCCATAACCTAGGATCTATATCCAAAAGGAAGAATCATTCATTATACAAAGGCAGGAATATGTAGAACCTAAGCATGAAATTTTGAAATAATTTTATCTATTTTCCCCCAATCATAATCTAGAAAGACCAGCTTGCCTCCGTGAGGCGAGCCTGAGAGTTACTCTTCTGAGGGTACTAAGTTGGGCATTAAGCCATTGTGTGATTAAGGAATTTCTGAAATAGAAGGGGCGTTGGATGGCCTGTAGTCTAAACACTGGAACAGAGGCATTGCTAGGGGGAGGCGCTGACGGGGCTATAGCCCAGGTCTTTTGGTTGTAGTCCCGGATAGAAGCTCAGGAGCTACAACCAAAAGGCTAGCTAGCCCCCAGTCCCAACAGTCCCACCATTAGCGTAGCCCCGGATCTTTTCCAGAACTAGCAACACCCCTTCTGTACTAGGCCTAGCACCCTACATACTGTAAAGCGACCTCTGGCTTCTACGACTTGCTCACCCTCAGTGTCCACTTCGCCCAGCCCCCCGAAGCTCCTTACAGATCTATGTGTCCTTCAGGTGGCCTCAGAATCTATTGAACTACCCTTAACCTACTCTCCCCTTGCTTACTTAAGCACTGCTGCCTGCCTGTCTCAAATACCTCCTTCCCTCATGTGTTCGTGTACTCTGCCCTTTTCAACCCTCCGCCACATGCAGTGGTGTTAGCCTAAAGCATTTAGCATGGACTTTATGATACAAAGGCCCTGTTTGAGTTCGTAAACGAAACATTCCTCCCATGAAATCTCCAAATATAGACCTGCCCAACTCTGCCCAACACCGCCATGCTACAACATCAGGGCAAGTCAACCCTTTCAAGGGCAGGTGAAGGGAGGAGCATGGTTTAAGAAAGCGGGTGTAATTCTAACCATTACTCCACCCCCCCATCTCAAGCAGTCACTGTCAGACCCTGCGGTGCCAAGTAACCAATCAGCAGGAAGATAACATGAAATGTATCATGTGGGCATCAAAGGTGCTCACTGCCATGCTGTAAGGTGGCACTCCCCTCCACTGCTGTGGAAATCAGGAGCACTACTTAGCAGAACAATAGCAGCACAAATGCCAATTACATCCCTTCATGATATGGCAGTGACCACCAGCAGTAAGTCACTAGAGCTATCCATTTCACAAGCATCACTAAAAAACCCATGTCTTCTCAATAAATGGCTTAAAGCACACACCATGTCTTGATCATCTGGGTTGGTTTGTTTGCTATGGCTGGGTGTCTTGTTATGATAGGGTATGATATGATATGTTATTTATAATGCACTTAATATCTAGAGGTTTCTAAGCGCGGACCTGGGGATCGAACCTCTGTTGCTCTGTGTCGTCTTGCTTCCAAGGCGAGCACTTTGCCCCTTAGCTATCCTCCCGAGACATATTTAACAAATTTAACAAATGTATAGTCTTCTGTAAGGGTGCATGAGTAGACGCGCGACACAGAGGTGACATGCTTGTTGGCATCAACGTTTATTGAACTCAAAAATAAGGAAAAAGACCCTACCTGTCCCTATAACTAAGAGGGGCTTCCCTGCCTGAAACAAAACTAAGGATATTGTCATAATGCCTGTCAAAAGTAAATAGTTCACTGTCCTATGTCCCAAACCCATTTCCGTCCCTTACACTTCAACAGAAACCTATAACTAGTATGTATCCTGCCTATAACAGGATTTCTCCCTCCTTTGGGATGTTTCAGGCAGTTCATGAAAGGGGGAATATTCTTCTTCCCTTAGCCATCACTAGCCTTTTAATGTGTTGCTCCCCGTCGACGGGGAGAAGGTCTGTCTCTCTCCAGGGATTCTCGGCCAAATTCTAAGTTCCAGAACAATATTGAAAAGGTGTCTCCCTTCCCCAAGCCTTTCTGATGTTCTCCTTTCCAATGGTGTCTTTTTTATTCAAAGTTTCAACTTCTGTCAAAGGAGGTATCTCAATTCCTTTGGTCTCTTCCGTACTTGTGTCAAAAGGATCTCTCCCCTCCTTGGGCTTTCTGTACCTTGGGTCAAATGGATCTCTTCACACCTTGGACTTTTCTGTGCCTTGTGTCAAAGGGTTTCCTCCTCTTGACTTCTCATGACATGGGCCAAAGTATGTCTTCCCCTGGACTTTTCTGTGCCTTGTGTCAAAGGGTTTCCTCCTCTTGACTTCTCATGACATGGGCCAAAGTATGTCTTCCCCTGGACTTCTTGTGACTTGGGCCAAAGGATATCTTTCCCTGGATTTCTTGTGACTTGGGCCAAAGGATATCTTTCCCTGGATTTCTCGCGACTTGGGCCAAAGGATATCTTTCCCTGGATTTCTTGTGACTTGGGCCAAAGGATATCTTTCCCTGGATTTCTCATGACTTGGGCCAAAGGATATCTTCCCCTGGACTTCTCGGAACTTGGGCCAAAGGATGTCTTCCCCTGGACTTCTCGTGACTTGGGCCAAAGGATGTCTTCCCCTGGACTTCTCATGACTTGGGCCAAAGGATGTCTTCCCCTGGACTTCTCGTGACTTGGGCCAAAGGATGTCTTCCTCTGGACTTCTCGTGACTTGGGCCAAAGGATGTCTTCCCCTGGACTTCTCGTGACTTGGGCCAAAGGATGTCTTCCTCTGGACTTCTTGTGACTTGGGCCAAAGGATATCTTTCCCTGGATTTCTCATGACTTGGGCCAAAGGATGTCTTCCCCTGGACTTCTCGTGACTTGGGCCAAAGGATATCTTTCCCTGGATTTCTCGTGACTTGGGCCAAAGGATATCTTCCCCTGGACTTCTCGTGACTTGGGCCAAAGGATGTCTTCCCCTGGACTTCTCGTGACTTGGGCCAAAGGATGTCTTCCCCTGGACTTCTCATGACTTGGGCCAAAGGGTATATTTTCCTGGACTTCTTGTGACTTTGTGTGTGTCCCTGACCCCTTTCTCAGCTCTGTAAGGCGTATTTCCTAAATCCCGTTCACTAACCTGCCAGGCATTACTTCGTATGTATAGGTCTCTTGGTTTCTCAAAATTTGGGTCCTAGACCCTTCTTTCCGCTTTATAATGTCTCTTGATTAGGCCCGGTTCACTATCTCGCCAGGCCTCTCTTTCAGGCTCTTTGGGGAGCTCTTTCACCCCCTCCGTTCTCAACTGGTCTCTCTTTTCGGTCTCACTGGGACGAGGACAATGCCTCTGCATTTCCTCCAAACCACAGCCTCTGGGGTCTCCCCGTGCCTTCCTGGTCCCCCTCTGTGTACCTTTGCACTTACTACGCGAGGGTTCCGTTCCTGTGGGAAAACACATTTAAAAATAAAAAAGTTACAGTCAGAGTCTAAAAACAATGGAAGGCCAATGTTAAAACTTAACCTGGCATGTGCATATTTTATTCACTGGTTTTCCGCTAGTTGTTCTGTTGCTATGTGTGCATTTTGTCATGGATCGTCCATGACAAAATGTCCAAAATGTCCATGATTTGTGGTTTGGAAAACATACAGTGATAGTGTTTTGTTTTGGGGTAAATCCGCCATGGCCATGATATGGCGGACCCTCAAATGCGGCAGTAATAGCGCTACCTCTGCAGTTAAGGGTTACCGCCAGACTCGTGATGAGGCCCATAGTCTTTGTCTTGTTGGGTCCCTCCCGCGGTACTGTGCAATAACATAATAGATGCATATGTGTTTGGGGGCTGCATACATTTTGTGCTGCGCATGGCATATTCTTCATTAGTACCCTGGGAGGTGCCATCAACCAATGAGGATGCTCGCTCGGAACGCAAGCTTTATTCACATTGGTGTTGGGCGCTTCCCTTCCTGTTCCCGCTCCCCCTCCCCCTTTACCTTAGCACCCTGGTAGCTCAAAAAAAAATGAAACTTACCTTTATCCCGACGCCCGACGCAGCGCAGTGCTGACAGCCAGGAAGTCCATCTTCGCTCGGGCCTATAACTTGGGCGTCGGGCTGTTACCAACAGGGTCGGCCCACTGACTCGTGTAATATCGCCCCATTTCATTTTGTCCCTCTGGTCTTACTGTACATTTACGGATATAACAATATATTTTTTCCAAAAAGGGAACATGTCGATCATGGATGAGCTAATGTTTGAAATGTATGGGCATGTACAACTTCAGGATAACGGCTCGGTGTCTCCTAAGAATCTCAGAAATTGAAGAGGACAATTTTGAGGTATATTTCCCAAAAGCGTGCTTTTTCGGCCTCTTTGCAGCTCACAGTCAGGACTGTCAGGTACGCACACACCTGCAACACTCAATTAAGGGTTGCAAGCAAAGTCAGCAATCCTTTGGGAAGTCCTGGACTATTGCAGTTAGAAACTCACTGGAAGAATAAGCCTCGGTAGAAAAAAACTACAATTCCCATGAGCCCATATGCTTTGGGGATGATGAAGCATACTCATGGTAGTTCCAGCGAGATTCTGGTGAGATATCAAAGTCTTATGGAAACACTCAAATACCAGCCCCCATTTTGAGGAAATCCTGATTTAAGACTATGCCCTGGAGACAACCGCGCTAGGGGTTATTTCCTTCAGTGCAAAAGCAACCTATGGGCCTCATGGCCCTGAGTGCAGGTTACTGCAGTGGGACAACCGCTGCACCACCCAGTAGGCACACTGGGAATTGCCTCTGGCTCAGAGGCTCTTTTGATTGGGGATGTCCCTTCCGTCATGCCTCTGTGCCCCACAAGTTACCTGATGGGCTTACTGGGCACCTGTAAACCTCACAGCCACATGATTTGCCTAATTGGCATGTACTTCAGCCATGGCAAGTAGCTACTGTGACCAAGGAAGGGCTTATGGTCAGACCAGAGTGCCCACAAACCACTGGGCCAAAGGGGCATGGTCTGCAGACATGCTCAGTGATGTCTATGACTTCACCCACGCGTCCTGAAATCCACCAACACAAGCTTACACACTACCAACCTGTCAGAATCCTTATATCAGGCTCCGCACTCCTCCTTGTGATGCCCCTTTCAACTCCACCAGCTTTGGAGGATCCTCGATCTCCGTCCCTCCCACCCTCTGGAACTCCTTTCCAATCAGCATCCGCCGCAAAGAGCCCAACACCTCCTCTTCAGGAAGGCCCTCAAAACCTGGCTCTTCCCTCCAGCAACCTGCCAAACAGTGTTGTGTTTTGACCCTACAATGCCCCTTAGATAAGTTACCGAAACAGACTTGTTTGCCGATCCACCAGATGATGGTGAAATTGCACTAGCAATTTCTATCCCTTGTGACATTATGTTATGTTATGTTAATTGGCATTTATATAGCGCCTTATATATCATTGGTATGACCTCAAAGCGCTGGTAGGTTGAACGCCCCCGGGAACCGTAGTTCCGGTCAGTAGAGAGCGATAGTGTTGTATGGTGCGTGGGTGAACCAGATATGTGTGCAGCTGGTGTAGTTGTCAGTTGATAGCTGCTTCCTAGCGATAGGTGTTGTGCTGAAGATATCAGTTGGATGTGTGCAGTCTGGTGGGTGGACACCCAGACTGGGTTTTGGCTGCGTTAGGCCCAAGGAACGCCTATGTGAGCAGCTGGCCGGAATGTGCTCAGCTAGCTGCGGTTTATTAGGGTGATGAGGTGTTCATGGGGTCGTATTTGCATGTGGACAGCTAGGCCGAATTATCAGGGGTATAGCTGTGTTCTGGTTGAATGATGGTGTATAGTAGAGGGTAAGAGTAGTGGTATGATATGGTGGTTATCTGTAAAGCGCCCGAGACCAGGCACGTGAACAGGACGGTGAGACATACATAGCGATATATGGATATATAGCGAGAGGGATCAGTACAGGTATATATGGGGATACAGATATATAAGGGGATACAGATATTTAGCATACATAGGGGATGCAGATATATGGCGACAACACGGGAGCCGGTGCACAGTGATACAACGCATGGGGCGAATTTCAACAGGTTCCACTCATTCTATTCTGTCCCATTCGTTCAGTCCACTCCGTTCATTTTTTCTGCTTCGTCTACTCAATCCATTCCATCTATGTTATCTATGTCATCTATTCCACTTATTCTACTCGCTCTATGCATTCTGCCTATTCTAGTGCGGGATATGCTATCATTCACAATTCTAGCTAAGTGAGAGGTATGTTACCAATCATAATTCTATCTAGATGAGGCACATGCTATCATTCACAATTCCATCTAAATGTGATACATGCTATCATTCACAATTCCATCTAAGTGTGGCACATGCTATCATTCACAATTCCATCTAAATGTGATACATGCTATCATTCACAATTCCATCTAAGTGTGGCACATGCTATCATTCACAATTCCACCTAAGTGTAGCCCATGCTATCATTTATAATTTCAACTAAGTGAGGGATATGCTACCATCATAGTTCTATCTAGGTGAGGCACATGTTATCATTTCTAATTCCATCTAGGTCTTGCACATGCTATCATTTAGAATTCTATCGAAGTGGAGGGATATGCTATCATTCGCAATTCCACCTAAGAGTGGGACATGCTATCATTCACAATGCCAACTAGGTATTGCACCTGTTGTCGTATACAATTCAATATAAGTGTGGGATATGCTATCATTCACAGTTCCTCCTAAGGGTGGGATATGCTATCATTCACAATTCCATCTAAGTGTTGCACATGCTATCATTTATAATTCTATCCAGCTGAGGGATATGCTACCAATCGTAGTTCAATCTAAGTGTGGTACATGCTACCGTTTGTAATTCTATCCAAGTGTGGCACATGCTACCATTTACAATTCCATCCAATTTTCAGACATGCTATCTTTCACAAATCCATCTAAGTGCTGCCCATGCTATCATTTATAATTCTATCTAAGTGAGAGTTATGCTATCATTAGCAATTCCACCTAAGATTGGGACATGCTAAGATTTGCAATTCCATCTAAGTGCGGGATATGCTATCATTCACAATTGCATCTAAGTGTGGCACATGCTATCCTTCACAATTCTGTCTAAGTGTGGCACATACTATCATTCATATTTCTATCTAAGTACAGAATATGCTGTCGTTCACAATTCCATCTAAGTGTGGCACATGCTGTCCTTCACAATTCCATCTAAGTGCGGGATATGCTATCCTTCACAATTCCATCTAAGTGTGGCACACGCTAACATTCACATTTCTATCTAGATGTGATGCAGGCTAATCTTCACAGGTCTCTCTAGGTGTGGCACTGGTTAGCATTGGCCGGTAAGTTGGTGTATAAAGCAATGGAACATTTACATTCCAGCCATGAATATATTTAGGCTGGTGGTCACAAATCTCTTTGAGTATGCATGGTGTAAGTCTACGTTATGAAAGGGTAAGGTAGAGTGGCAGGGGCTTTCTGGAGTAGAGTAATTGCTCTACACCCCACCCATGCCACACTTACAGTTTTGTTGGTGTCTATTGACTGCTGGCTTGATGGCTTCCCCTTAAGACACCTGCAGACGCATCTTGGAGCCGCTAATGTAGGAGCCGCCCTTTGCCTCGGGCCCTTAGCCAAAGGGGCTGCCGAGCAGAGGGCTTCCCTGGGAGGGCGAATTAAGAGTTGATGAGGGACCAATCAGGGTCGAGAGGTTGGAGTGTACTCACCTAAGTCTCCAGCTGCAATGGGAGAGCGTGGTGTGACGCGGGCCAGTAGGCCACACGCAATGGGGAAATCAAGCCAATCAGGGCCGGGGGGCGGGTAGGAGGTCGGATGAGGAAGCAGGAAGGGTCGGGAAGAGAGAGGACTGCGCTGGGTGCTCAAATAATTTAACAAAAAGCTTCTAAACAGGGCCCACGAGGGTCCTGGGGGTTGGGGACCCTCACCTAAGTCTCCAGCTGCAATGGGACAGCGTATTGTGACGCTGGCCAGTAGGCCACATGCAATGGAGAAATCCAGCCAATCAGGGTTGGGGGCGGGTAGGAGGTGGGATGAGGAAGCAGGAAGGGTTGGGAAGAGAGAGGACTGTGAGCGGGGCTGGGGGCTCAAATAATTTAACAAAAAGCTCCTAACCAGGGCCCACGAGGGCCCTGGGGGTCGGGGTGCACTCACCTGAGTCTCCAGCTGCAATGGGAGAGCGTGGTGCGACACGGGCCACTAGGCCACACACAATTGGAAATCCAGCCAATCAGGGCCGGGGAACAGGTAGGAGGCGGGATGAGGAAGCAGGAAGGGTCGAGATGAGAGAGAACTTGCGAGCGGGGCTGGTGGCTCAAATAATTTAACAAAAAGCTCCTAACCAGGGCCCACGAGGGTCCTGGGGGTCGGGGTGCACTCACCTGAGTCTCCAGCTGCAATGGGAGAGCGTGGTGCAACGTGGGCCAGTAGGCCACATGCAATGGGGAAATCCAGCCAATCAGGGCCGGGGGGCAGGTAGGAGGTGGGATGAGGAAGCAGGAAGGGTCGGGAAGAGAGAGGAATATGAACGGGGCTGTGGGCTCAAATAATTTAACAGAAAGCTCCTAACAAGGGCCCAAGAGGGTCCTGGGGGTCGGGGTGCACTCGCCTGAGTCTCCAGCTGCAATGGGAAAGCATGGTGTGACGCGGGCCAGTAGGCCGCACGCAATGGGGAAATCCAGCCAATCAGGGCCGGGGGCGGGTAGGAGGCGGGATGAGGAAGCAGGAAGGGTCGGGAAGAGAGAGGACTGCGAGCGGGGCTGGGGGCTCAAATATTTGAACAAAAAGCTCCAAACCAGGGCCCACGAGGGTCCTTGGGGTCGGGGTGCACTCACCTGAGTCTCCAGCTGCAATGTGAGAGCGTGGTGTGACGCGGGCCAGTAGGCCAAGCGCAATGGGGAAATTCAGCCAATCAGGGCCGGGGGCAGGTAGGAGGTGGGATGAGGAAGCAGGAAGGGTCAGGAAGAGAGAGGACTGCGAGCGGGGCTGCGGGCTCAAATAATTTAACAAAAAAGCTCCTAACCAGGGCCCACAAGGGTCCTTGGGGTAGGGGTGCACTCACCTGAGTCTCCAGCTGCAATGGGAGAGTGTGGTGCGACACGGGCCACTAGGCCACACACAATTGGAAATCCAGCCAATCAGGGCCGGGGAACAGGTAGGAGGCGGGATGAGGAAGCAGGAAGGGTCGAGATGAGAGAGGACTTGCGAGCGGGGCTGGTGGCTCAAATAATTTAACAAAAAGCTCCTAACCAGGGCCCACGAGGGTCCTGGGGGTCGGAGTGCACTCACCTGAGTCTCCAGGTGCAATGGGAGAGCGTGGTGCAACGTGGGCCAGTAGGCCACATGCAATGGGGAAATCCAGCCAATCAGGGCCGGGGGGCAGGTAGGAGGCGGGATGAGGAAGCAGGAAGGGTCGGGAAGAGAGAGGAATATGAGCGGGGCTGTGGGCTCAAATAATTTAACAGAAAGCTCCTAACAAGGGCCCAAGAGGGTCCTGGGGGTCGGGGTGCACTCGCATGAGTCTCCAGCTGCAATGGGAAAACGTGGTGTGACGTGGGCCAGTAGGCCGCACGCAATGGGGAAATCCAGCCAATCAGGGCCGGGGGTGGGTAGGAGGCGGGATGAGGAAGCAGGAAGGGTCGGGAAGAGAGAGGACTGCGAGCGGGGCTGGGGGCTCAAATAATTGAACAGAAAGCTCCAAACCAGGGCCCACAAGGGTCCTTGGGGTCGGGGTGCACTCACCTGAGTCTCCAGCTGCAATGTGAGAGCGTGGTGTGACGCGGGCCAGTAGGCCAAACGCAATGGGGAAATTCAGCCAATCAGGGCCGGGGGCAGGTAGGAGGTGGGATGAGGAAGCGGGAAGGGTCAGGAAGAGAGAGGACTGCGAGCGGTGCTGCGGGCTCAAATTATTTAACAAAAAAGCTCCTAACCAGGGCCCACAAGGGTCCTTGGGGTAGGGGTGCACTCACCTGAGTCTCCAGCTGCAATGGGAGAGCGTGGTGCGACACGGGCCACTAGGCCACACACAATTGGAAATCCAGCCAATCAGGGCCGGGGAGCAGGTAGGAGGCGGGATGAGGAAGCAGGAAGGGTCGAGAGGAGAGAGGACTTGAGAGCGGGGCTGGTGGTTCAAATAATTTAACAAAAAGCTCCTAACCAGGGCCCACGAGGGTCCTGGGGGTCGGGGTGCACTCACCTAAGTCTCCAGTTGCAATGGGAGAGATGGTGCAACGTGGGCCAGTAGGCCACATGCAATGGGGAAATCCAGCCAATCACAGCCGGGGGGCAGGAAGGAGGCGGGATGAGGAAGCAGGAAGGGTCGGGAAGAGAGAGGAATATGAGCGGGGCTGTGGGCTCAAATAATTTAACAAAAATCTCCTAACAAGGGCCCAAGAGGGTCCTGGGGGTCGGGGTGCACTCGCCTGAGTCTCCAGCTGCAATGGGAAAGCGTGGTGTGACGCGGGCCAGTAGGCCGCACGCAATGGGGAAATCCAGCCAATCAGGGCTGGGGGCGGGTAGGAGGCGGGATGAGGAAGCAGGAAGGGTCGGGAAGAGAGAGGACTGCGAGCGGGCTGGGGCCTCAAATAATTGAACAAAAAGCTCCAGACCAGGGCCCACGAGGGTCCTTGGGGTCGGGGTGCACTCACCTGAGTCTCCAGCTGCAGTATTGTAAAGTGCAATGTTCTTTGATGGCTCTTGTAGCCCCGCCCCCTTCACCAAGACAGACTTAGAGCTGGTCCCTGAAAGACTTTGGACAACAAATGCCCATTATGTGGGGCCCTAGTTTGGATAACACTCAAGCCAGGCGATGTTTTACCCCCGGTAAGGCAGCATCCCTTCTCAAGAGAGGCAGAAGAGGGGATACGGGATACTGTCGTTGCCCTACTCAATCAGGGGATAATTGTACCATCTACCTCCCCATGCAACACAGCTATGCAGTGGGCATCTGTGTACGAGGTTATCCTATCAAGCCCAAACATTAACATTGTGCGATGCAACACATTCACCCCTGCTACCTTTCTGATAGAAATTTGCTCTGACAAGAACTTAGCAAACCACGAATGGGTAACATTTGGGGGAGAGAAAGATGATATTCCAAAAGCACATGATGCTCGAAGCGTGGGGGTTCCTCTTCGTTGATGAGTCAGCCACAATTGACCAGAACTCAGGCTTGCGGCACCCTGGTGGATGGGGAATATTAAATACTAGTGCAGAAAAGATTACTGATGCCTCATTTTTCAGCCCAAGCAGCAGAGCTCATAGCGCTCATTGAAGTGCCATTAGCATCCAAGGGTTGCCACGTGATCATTTATTCCAATTCAGAATATGTCACCACCACAGTGCATGCAGGCCTTGCACAGTGAAAGAGAAGGGGGTTCAGGAGAGCTGATGGATCTCCTGTTCAACATGCTGCATTGTTGGATAAACTCATTAACGCACTGTCCCAACCATCTTTAGTGACAGTCGTAAAATGCACTGACCATACAAATAATACAGATGAGGTCTCACTCAGTAACGATGCCACGGATGTAGCAGCGAAAACGGCAGCATATCTTCCAGTGCCGCAGGCTTCATAATATCCTATGCTTACACCCAACACTGAACAATTGCTAGCACCATACAATGCCTTACCAATTGCGCAGTTGATTGAGTTACAGGGTCAGGCACCACAAGAAGAGAAAGAGCTTTGGGTGAAAAGAGAGTGTAAACAGTCCCGGACCGATTTGTTATTGAGGCAAGAAATATCAGGGAAATCGGTCATGCTGCGTGAGTTATTACTTGTCACATTTGACCAGTTACACCATCCATTGCACGTTTCCAAGCAGCACATTGTAGCAGACATACAGGAGGACTGGAAACTTACTCCACACAAAGAAAATGTGCCACAGATTTTGTTTGGTTGCAAATATAAAAATATATTTGTGAATTTTGTATAGTCAATTTGTTGCCCTAGAACTTTGTGACATGTGTTTCGGCTTTCATCTCAGCCTTTTTCAAAATAAAAGGGCATATATTTACTTCATCCCCATATCTTTATAATTCATTAATTTCATCACATTTAACACATGCAATAATATATATTAATGCATTCCATAACAAAACATTAAAATGAAAATATTTCAATGCAATATCCTGCATATGTGTGAACACCTTCTAAATAGTAAAAGAGGAAGAACAAACAACAATATAACCAAATTAGAAAAAATATATATATAATATGTACATAAGTGTTGACCAAGATTCTTAGTAATTTATTCCTGAATTTCAGTGCATTTGCTTCCTTAGGTCTTGTGTTCATCGACTTGTATCATATTGTATACGATCATTGAATTTATTAATTTATTTTAGGTGCTTTTTTAAATAAGAAATTCAAGTCTATTACACAATTTTTAGCTCTTACCAGATTGTAGTTTAGTCAGCTCATGTTCATACTCTGATCTTCTCCAAGGAATTGCTTCTTTAGGGGACTGCACATATCATTGGGATGAATCCCTCCTGTAATTCATTAGTTGGGTTTTAAAAAAAAATATATTCATTCTAAATTCTTAGTACATAAATCTTGCATTTGCTTCAAAAGGTGTGTAGTCAGTACAGAATAAGTATATTCAAATTGCTGTTCCCTGCTAGTGCCATGCTTGAGAGATCGTACTATTAGACAAAGTTGCAAGATTTCAGTCGCCGTTCTGACCATTAATTAAGTTAAACTACATTTCGTTGCGTGTATTTTCTACACATGCCGCATTCTCAAGAATCATAGTTTCTTTGAACATGTGTTTGGTAAAAAATGATTGTACTATGCTTGCCGTACACGGTCTGTGCCGTGATTAATACTTTGCCGTCACTTAGACGATCTAGATCAGTAATTACAGTTGTTTAGTTCTAGTCATTACATTTCTATAACAATTGTCCACGTTCGTTACATATCCTCTGATTCTATGACAGTGAATAATCCATGCTCGTCACGTATCTTCTAATTCAGTGTCTATCTTACAGCGTGATTGGTTTGCGAAACGTGCCATCCTTTTTAAGGGACTAGCAGGATTGTGTTTACCTCAAGTTAGAGTTCTGCACAGTCACACGCGTCGGCCTTGTTGTTTTGCTGAATGCAGGCACGGGGCAACGCCATTCTGTATATCTTTGCGTTGCCATGGTTAGATGCTGAGTCCTTCCTCTATTTTCTTACTTCCAACATGCAGAAAGTAGCCCGTCATCTTGAAATAGTGTATTCTATGTATTTCAAGCTGTTTGTATGTTTTAGTTCTCACGGTTCCATTATTACTGTTACCTCAATAAGTATAAATCTTGTTTCAGCATTATTTGGAATTGGTATTGGTATACCCAAAGTGTGTGTGACCAATGTTATGTAATAATTATGTACCTCACGTGTAACATATATTTTGCATAATTCAAATGAACTGATCATCGTGATTGCCTTTTTATTTTTTATTTTTTTGGTGCACATTTTGGAAGCGTTTGCTAAATTATTGTTATTGCTTTGCTATCATTCCTTCATGTATTTTCTATCATTATATTACTTGAGTTACTGTGGTATCCGTGACATGTTTGTCTGGCTCATTCATGCTTCCCAAAACCAGGTTACTAATTCAAAAGATCGTTATTTTGCTTCATCCTGATTCAGTTAGTTTATGATACGTGTTTAATATTGACACTATTATTATCTTACTTACCAATAGTATCCATATGGTTAGAGTGTACAGGAAAAAGGAACAATGGAAGTCAGTTCTACACAAATAGTTACTGCAGAAAGAAATCTGCCCGATTAGCTCATGTCATATTGTCCCTGCCGCACAGATGTTTTCTGTTAGTGCATTAAATAGTTAGTGGTACATGTACAGACATTTTGCCATCTCTTACATATTAGTTACATTAAAGGACCGTAGACAGTTTCAGCACAGTCAGTCAATCTATACATATTTGACCTATTATTTTCAATAGTTGTTATTCATGCATAAAGTCCCAAATATCATTTGGTTCTTTCCATTATACGTTGGCTATTTTTAACATTAAATGTTCTTTGTGTCTGAAGAAAATGAACCATCTCATTGTCCTTGTTAAACCCAAATTCAATACTTCAAAACTTGCAGATAAGTCTTGCTTCGGCTTGCCGTAAAAGACATTCTAAGTTGCCACCTCTTCTTCCCAGTCTTACTTTCTATAGACCTATAAATCGTACATTTTGTTTGTTGTCCATCTTGTGTGCCTCTTGCCAATGTACTGCTAATGGTAGTGTTCCATCTTGGCTTCCTATTTTTGAGAGATGTTCTCTTATTCTAATTCTGACCTCCTGTATTGTACTACCGATATACAGGTGCTTGCAAATACAGATGATTGTATATATGACATATTTAGATCTACAATTAATGTCTTCCTTGATCTTAATTTTTGTGCCCCTGACATCCTGGAAAATCTTTGTACTCATGTGTGCATATTGGGAAAGTGTACATGTCGCACATTTTATAAAACCCACTGTTAGTGGGTCTAACCAAGGCCTTGCTCTTTCTTGGGGCTTTTCTGGCAATAATGAAGGGCTGAGGTGCATTTTCAATGATTTAGCTTTCCTATATATAATCCTTGGTTGCTTATCAATGTATTTATTTAAGTGAGGGTCCAGTTCGAGGAGGTGCCCATTTTTTCTAAGGATCTTTCTCAGGTTGGCATTGCCTGTACAATATGTAGTGATGAAGTTCACCTTTCCATCTCCCTCCCTTTTTGTTATGTTCTTAGGTTCAAGTGTTTGTGCCCTGATCATTTGGGTAGCTTTACCTTTAGCGGAGTTTATACATGGTTGTGAATAGCCTCTTTGTTTAAATCTTTTTTCCAGGAGGACTGGTTTGTCCCCAACCTACAGGAGAACTTGTCTAACATGGCCCTACGTTGCACTACGTGTCAGAGTTACAATACAGGGCTTACATTGAGAACAATCAGAGGCACCTTTCCCTGCCCTACTGGGCCATTCCACAAACTGCATTTTGATTATGCGGACATGGTTGAAAGGTGCAATGGATCTCGTTACCTCATTGTGGTCGTGTGTCCCTTCTCACGGTGGGTGGAGGCGGGACCTTGTGCATATCCAGATGCTAAATGCACCACACATTTTTTAGTGCAGGAGGTTTTTCCTCAATGGGGTGTCTGCAATGTATTAATATCACACATTTGGCACACATTTCTTTAATGAACTCTTTGAAGAGGTTTTGGAATTACTGAGCATCAAGCATCAGATGTGCACCATTTACCACCATTTACCTCCATTTACCACCCTCAGGCCAACAGCATCATAGAACGGGTAAGCGGCCTATTGAAAAGCAAGCTGTTGAAACTGTGCACCACATTAAAGAGAAATTAGTTGCACTTTTTGCCACTTGTATTGCTCCATTTGTGCACACAGCCCTGCACAGATAACCATTTATCAGCCCACGAGGTGGTAACAGCGTGCTGTATGCATATACCAATCTTTCCTGTTAGGCGAGGGTCACCCCGGACAGAGGAAGAAACTGGTGCTGCAATAGACAAGCCATCAACGTCACCCACTCTGCAGTTGTTCCTCTGCGACTGGATTTACATGTGTGCGCCAGTGGTCAGAACGCAGATATAATGGTCCATTCCAAGTAATATATGCCACTCCCCTTCCGGTAAAGGTGAAGGAACTACGTTACTGGGTACACTTCTCTGATGTCCGCAAAGCACCCCAGCATGAGCATAAACCAAGCGACTAAAGTGCCCACTTCAACAGCACCCAAACTCCATCCTTCACCACGGCCCATGCCCCATATGCCCCTTCTAAAACAATAGCAGAATAGTGCCCCACCCAACCAATCCCCCTGCAAACATTACACAACGCTGCTACACATTACATTTTCACAGGAAGTGCACTCTCGTAGTTCCCCATACTCTTTCCAATAACTTTCCTCGCTCTCACTCTATATCTTTTCATCTATATGCCTGCTTCTCTCTCTCTCTCTTTATCTCTCTTTATCTCTCTCGCTTTCTCTCCCCCCTCTCCTTTTTTTAATAACATTCAACTTCAGGTGGTTCCTGCGGTGGACTCAACCAGCTCTAATAATTCTGTTTGCAATAGGAAGAATAATTTCTATGATGTTATATCAAGGTTCTCGTACTCATATTTATGTGCAATGCATTACATTGCTGCACTGTTTGCCATGTTTATGTTCAGATTAGGGATCTTTTGGGGATGTACTTTTATATGGGGTGGACATATAAAAGGGGGGAGTATGATAACAGAAACAAATGTTACTAGTAATGGGCGTATTAAGCATGTGAATAATACCAACAGTATAGACATCATTGTGTCCCCATTCTTTTCAACACACAACACAGTGGCCACGTATCCCCATGTCAATGACCAGGTCAAAAATAACAATACTCTGAATGGTAGCAATGAATATGAATATATCAGCGCTTTTGATAATGTATATAACATAGCTTTAGCACACAGAAAAAGGCAACTTAGAAGATCCAAGTATGATGACTACTGTGGACTGGGTTTAGATACAATAGAAGACGTGCACCATCCAGAACTCTCAAAATGTTGGGACGCAGACATGAGCTTGTGAGGAAGAGGAGGGTGAATGGAGGTTTTTATGTCTGTTTATTGATACCACATTAGTCGGGAGCCCCCAGGCTTAATGTCTAGTTCATCTGGCACTGTCTAGGCTGCGAGGCACATTCCAGAAGCAAAGTGTGCGACTAGAGGTTATGGACCCTGACCAGCTGCAATGCACTCAAAATCCTAAAAGCATCCAGTGTTTGCGGAGACCATACCTGAAATTGCAAAGAGTGAAATATGTGGCAAACAAGTGGCTAGAAACATCAATGAGCTGCGCAGCAGGAGAACTACTTGGGTTTGGAAATGAAGTGTTGGCCCGAGTGAATAAAGCATGTGCACCAATCTGGAGCAAACAGATCGCAAAGCTGACGTGGATCGAAGCAGTGAAAAGGCCAGTGAAAATACAAAAGCAAGAGACTTATGAATTATATTTTCACAGCGAAGGAACTGTTTTCATAGCGGCCAACCAAAGATGCAATAAAACATTGTTCATTCCAGACCTCAAAAAAGACATCACTGCAGTAATGGACTACTACTGGGTGTGTGGACAGCAGGCATTCTTGCACCTCCTGCCATCATGGAGGGGCTACTGCTCACTGTTCACATTGCACTCAGCACACGTCGTGATCCCTGAAGATCACCTCACAGTGGGATCGAAGAATTTGCCTGCACAACACAGAGTTCAACAATGGGAGGGGCTACAAAAAGCCTGTTGCAGCCCCCATCTTCTGTATCTTACCTGAAAAATAAAAGAGCCAAAACCTGCACAGGAAAAGAAGATCGAACTACCTGTCTCAAGACTCCTCTGAACTGCTCAAAGAAATACCCAATGAATATATACTGTTTAGCAAAGAAGAAACCTTTTTTCGCATTTCTATTACTGCCTGGGATTAAAACAGCTAAAAATGCCAAGTGGCTCCAGATTTTCAGGTGGGAGTTCATCAGCTGTCGAATGGCACAGAACAAGGCTTCAACGCAATCAAGGTCGAGATGACTGCCATAAGATTGATGAACCTTTAGAACCGATATGTGCTCTGCCTGCTCACGGCGATTTAAGGAAGGGTTTGCCAAAATATTGGTGATTCATTTTGCACATTTGTGCCTCCAAACAATGCCGAGAATGGCTCCCTGATGTAAATAATAGGAGCGCTGCACACCCTCGGCTCGCACATGCAAGCTGAAGCTGGCATTCAAATGGATGACTGGTTTGCCGACCTTTTTGCTTGGGCACTGTCCTGGATGGGGGCAATCATGATATTACTGGTGCCTGTGATCGTGTTCGTGTTGGTCCTTTTCTGCACCTGCCAACTGGGACTCCGATGTTGTGCCAAAGCAGTACCTATGAGTGCCATGATGATGGTTTGAATTGGGGTATCCAATGCACCTTGCAGTACAAAAGACAGTGCTGTCCAAACAGATGACCCAAACAAACCACGCATGGTGGCAATATTGCAGTGCTTGCACCCTACCAGCACTATCACTACACCCGCACATGCCCCTGAGAATTATGCAGAACACTGGGTTGATTTAGCAGGTGATGGGGATGTATATGTATGACTTGCACCACTGACGAGTATGCCCAATCTGGCCAGAGTTTGCATCATGTATGTAGAGCATGGGTTCCAAAGGAGGGATCAACACCTTAATTAGAAGTTGACAGGTTGGAAGCGGAACGCCTGCGAGGGACAAATAAAGATGGGCTCATTGGGGAGTTTGTTAATATAGAATTAATGAAAGGGGGGAATGTTGGGGCAGAGGAGGGTGCTAGAGAGCCCGAGCAAGATGGCAGCAACTTGAGAGAGCTCCTGCGGGTGGAGACGAACGCAATGGCTCTCAGCCCTGTAAAACGCATATAATTGCTTAAAGGAGAGGAAAATATCTCGTGGAACACAGCAACAGCAAATACGGAAAGTCTGAAGGTGCAGCGGAGCCGGAGTACTAAGCAGTTGAACACCAGACCACTGTAGGCACCGTGGCCGGCCCCACTGGAAAAATGGCGCGAACAACGCAGACCGCGAGCCGGGGATCCTGATCGGCCCCAGATCATATTAGCCATGCCACTAAGCAGCGGAAGAAACTCGCCACAACCATGGTTCTGATCACCCCATCGGACCGGAGGTGCCCCTGACCCAGACTGGAGTGGCTGGACGAGACCGGCGAACAGCAACAGCCCCCGGGTCGGAGAGGCGGCACAGGAGGCTGCCCACCAGCGACTTGCACCACCGTCAAGCTGCACAGGGGGGCCACTCATCAACACCCGGGCCGGAACACTGTGCCCACAAGAAGGACCGAAGCTGGGGGTAAGAGAACGCTGGCTGCAGCACCCGCCCGGCTTCCTGAGGCCATATCCGGAAAGCAACGTAAAGTAAGTCTGCCGTGCAGTGGGGAGGGGGAATCAAACGAAGACCCTGACACTGCCCAAACCCCACTGGAACCCTAATACCTGGCCCCAAGATCCTCAAAGACAGAGGCGCGCATAGCGGCAGCCCCCACAACAACGCCATCACCCATGCGTCCATTCCTGGGCCCTAACGGCGGACGCAGATCCCGCTATCAGCGCCGTAAGAATCACAGCGCTCCAAGCCAGCATACACACTGCACCAGAAGTGCCAAACCACACTTCCATACGGAATCCTGGAGGAGAGGATAGAGCAGGATCCAGCCACAGACGCCCGGAACCAATGGCCGAACGTAAGTGGACACAGCCCCTGCAGCTGTCCCTAAATGGAGTCGGCCAAGACCACGTTCACCACCTGGAGTGAAAACAGGGTGAGCAGCTACACAGGGGAGACTGTGACACCCAGAGGGACCTTCTATTTGCAACTCCCCCAGCCTCCACCACACAAACCGGGCAGGAGAAAACAAACAGACCTACTGGGGGTAACGAAGACCGCACTGAGACGATCACCGGCTGGAACACACCCCCAAGGGGGTCTAATACTGCGATCCCGAATATCAACAGGAGAATCTTCCCCACCAGCTCTCGCACCCCACGGGAAACACAGTACAGGGGTGCAAAGCCCCCGCAAATGCCTGCAAAGAGAACTATATAAGAACACCACGAATCCTGCACAGCAGCAATCACCGGACCCGCTCAACCAACGCACAGGCCACCCCGGGGGAAGAGGACCGGCATAACCCCCAATTGATAGGCAAACAGTAATGCCTGTCAATGCGACGCACCTGAAGGGGCGAGGAATCGAAGGCAAATGAAAGACCAGGAAAGACACGTAGGGTAAAAGTTCGGAGATCTACGATGGACGACCCCCCCTGGGAACTTCCCAGTACAACGCGTATACAAACAACCTCCTGCACACCCGAAGTCATCACTGAGATCATCCTCACGACTTGGCTATCCCTGGGAAAAGGCGCAGAAGGGCATGCAACAGGCTGCGCATAACGCAGAGTCGAAAGATCATGCAGACAAAGAAAAGCCAGGAAGCCTCCCAAGGCATTCAACGTGCAATAAAACCGACACGGAGGTCCAGGTGCAGCTGTAGGCAGTCCTGGCTGAAATTAAACTAATCGGCGAAAGGACTCAAGAAATGAATAGCATGGTCCAAGAGATCAGAAAAGACCTTCAAGATGTACAAAACGAGTAAGTCACTCAAGCCGAAAGAACCACCGACAATAAACAGCGCATAAGCGCGCTAGAAGAAAACCAAGCTACAGTGGAAACTGACCTAGATGGGGTTATGCGAGAGGTGTAGCGGCTGGGGGAAAAGATGGAGGATCAGGAAAATCGCTCCCGCAGGAACAACCTAAGGGTGGTCGTTCTTCCAGAAAACACTGAAAGCATGGACTTGGAAGGCTACATATACAATCTCCTTACCATCGAAAGAGCCCACAGGGCGCTGATCCCAAAGCTGGCACCTAACAAATGCCCCTGAGTCATTACCATGAGACTCTTGAACTTTCAGCATAAAGCCCTCATCCTAAAGGCCTATAGATTGGCACCCCCGATGCGCAAAAATGGCTTGGACATTAAGATATTGAACGATTACTCAGTTGAAGTATCCAGACGGAGGAAAAGCTTTAACCCCATCTTTGAGGCACTAAAAGCAACGGAACACAGACACTATCTATTCCCTGCGACGTGGTGCATCCATCTGGAAAGGCAATGGCACTCATTCACAGAGCCAGAGGCAGCATGGCGATTTCTGCAACAGCAAAACATAGTGACGGCGGAATTCACCTCATCAGTGCCAGAGGAGACTAGATCTTCACGCGCCATGCCGCCCCAAGCAGACCACCACGGATCCAGGGGGCAATGGTAGATGGCAGGCAGGGGACCCAAAGTTTGGAATCCGGACCGCAAGAAGCGCACCAACAACACATGAAGGGCACAAGGCAAGACCCCACGAGGAGAAAACTGAGTGGAATTCAGGGAAGAAAGGGGAAAAAAAGGGAAAAGAACATTAATTGAAATAACAACAAGAATAAGGGAATATCAGGGTGCTCACTCAAAGGGACAGCACTCGAACCTCTGACCCCAGGGAACCCCTCCAACTAGCCATGGGGGCAGAGGGCGGAGTGACAGTGGGTAAGCCAAGCGCCCCCGCACCTACCGAGCTTGTGCTCCACGCCACCCCTATGCAGGTTTAGTATGACATATGGGCAACGATGATGAGACAACAGCTCTCACATACCAACTCCATATGTGGGTAATCCAACCCAGTATTGGGTGTGAGCTGAATGGTTGGCCCACCCGATGTTTCTGTTCAGGGTTAGACAGAGGTCATGGTTCAGACCTCACGTTTGTTGTTCGGGGAGCACTCCCCATTAAGTTAATCCCCACGAGACGAGTAAGAACCCTGCACCTACACCTATGGGTGCCAATAGAGACCAAGCAAGCAGCCAACCACAGGGCTAGATCCACAAGACAAACCCCCCACAGGACAAATGGCTAAAATCTCCTGTGTGACCCTAAATATTCAGGACCTGGGACACCCCATCAAACGTAGGCGTATGCTGAACCTAATAAGGGACTTGCAGGGAGACAGCGTCTTCCTACAGGAGACGCACCTCAATGGGATAGAAGCAGGGAAACTAGCGCAGGGATGGGTAGGGGCAGCCGCACACTCACCACACCACGGGAAATGCGGGGTATCAATCCTGATTCACAAGCGGATCCCGACGAAGATCCAACACATGGTCGGCGATAGAGCATGCCGAAATATCCTAATCCAAGGCCAAATATCCCAGCACCCAATCACTCTACTAAATCTGTACGCACCCACTACAGACGCCCCAACATTTTTTGTTGATACCTTTGCAGAATGTGCCAAGTATATGGGCAACCTCACTATTATAGGGGGAGATTTTAATCTGGCCTTAGACCCAGACAGAGACCACAGAGATCCAGAGATTATGAAAATAACTAACACGAAAAAAAGGCTAGCCCTAAACACCATAATGGCCGACCTTCACCTGGTAGATGTGTGGAGACACTCCCACACCGATGAACGTGACTACACTCACTACTCCCAACGTCACGACAGATACTCCCGTCTGGACTATTGGTTAACGCCCGCTAACACCACCCATACGGTCGCAAGCCCGGAAGTACAACCGACCACCATCTCAGATCATGCCCCGATCTCACTCTGCCTTACACTCCCAGAAATGCCCCGGAAGCCCCCACCTTGGCGTCTAAATCTCAGAATGCTACAATACCCCGACATAGTGGAACACCTGACGGATGACACAGATAATTTCTGGACAGACAACCTAACTCCGGAATATACACCCTATAGATGCTGGGATGCCTTCAAGTCATTCATCAGGGGGCAAAGCATCTCATGGTGGGCCCACAAAACTAAGGGATGGGGTGAGAGGGAGACCATTCTAACTAGGGAGCTTAAAATGCTGGAGGGAAAACACAAAGCGACACGGGATCAAAGGCTCTGACCTCAGATAGCGGAGACAAGAAGCGATATCAAGCAAATTACCACTGACAGAGCACAGAAGGCATATACTAATTGGGCACAAAGCTACTATTTGGAGGGTGACAGACCCCTACAGAAAATTGCACTCGCCCTCAAGCAACGCCAAGCCACTCAGCTAATCACAGCCATCAGAGATGACACCAACATGCTGATAGAGGGGATGACCGTATAAATGCCAGGTTTGCTCAGTTCTATCGCAAGCTGTACACCGACACTGACTCATGCACGTCTCAAAAAATAGAAACATTTCTAGAGTTGGTGCCCTTACCCCGTATCACAGTGGATCAAGCAGCAACGCTAGATTCACCCATTTCACCCGAAGAAATCAACTGAGCTATACAGTCCCTGTCTGGGGGAAAGGCGTCGGGTCCTGACGCAATGACCTCTACAAATGCCTTGCAGACGAAATTGCTCCGAATCTAGCAGAGGTCTTTGAAGAAGCACTAACCCGCAAGCGCCTGCCCAAATCTATGTTAGGTGCTAACATAATAATATTCCACAAAAAAACGGAAAGACCCGGAACTGTGCGGATCCTACAGACCAATTTCGCTAATAAAATTGGACACCAAAATTCTGGCTTAGTGCCTGGCCCAAAGAATGGAGAATCTCATGCCACTACTTGTCCACGAAGATCAGACAGTCTTCATAAAGGGGCGACACTCCGGAGATAACATTCGCAGGCTACTGCATATAATCGCTGGGAAGGGAGACCCCCACAATGCTATCATCGCGGTAGATGCTGAGAAAGCATTCGATAAGGTGCAATGGGAATTCATGTTCAGAGCTCTCCAACGATACGGCTTTCCCTCGAGATTGATACAGCTAATCAAACTTCTCTACACAGAACCCACTGCAACAGTGATCACAAACAGAGTGGCATCGGAAGAATTCACCTTATTATCGGGCACGCGCCAGGGCTGCCCATTATTACCGCTCTTATACGCTCTGTCCATTGAACCATTGCCAATAAAGATGTGCACAGACCCAGCATGGGCGGGAATCGGTCACGGTCTGGAAGAGCATAAAGTCTCATTGTTTTCAGACGACCTCTTAATCTACATCAGCAGATGCCCGGATGCACTCCCCTATGTTCGGTCTGTACTGCAAATGATAGGCCCAATGGTGGGCTACAAAGTGAACTGGAGCAAAACTAAAGTTATGCCCCTCCGGCGTGACATACCCTGGGACCCTGGAGGTGTCGCACCGTTCACGCGCCAACCACATTCCTTGAAGTACCTAGGGATCCAAATAAGTGCATCAATAACGGAATTCAGAGATCTTTACTACCCCCAGGTCCTAGATGACATTCGGAAAGACCTTGAGAGGTGGGACACACTGACACTCTGGCAGTCAAGGAGGATAAATGCACTTAAAATGAACTATTTTGCCAAGCTTATGTAAATCGCGATGATGGTACCAATTGCACCAATAGCACGCATGTTCAAAGAAACAAACAAATCCATCAGTAAATTCATCTGGAGGGGCAAGAAAGCCTGTGTCCAACTTACATTCCTACAAGCTCACAAATCCTCAGGGGGCCTGGCGGTTCCCTCTCTCAAGGCAAACTGTCAAGCAGCCCAACTGGTATAGACGAAACGATGGCTCAATATGAATGAAGGCACCAGCTGGCACAGCATGGAGACATCGCTAATGGCCCCACTGCGCCCCATCGAAATCATGGCGACTCCACTACACAAGCTCCCAAGCTACATGAAGACGCACCCGATATTAAGACCAACCCTCCAACAGTGGCACAGGCTCCAAGTGGCGCAAGGGGCACAGGTCAAGTACCCACCGGCCTCGGCCAGTATAATATCGATCCTGTCCCACGGAGCGGCGCAGACACTGCACCACTGACAAGCAAGCGCATGGGCTAATGATAGACTAATGGACATCATGGAAGAGGGAGTACTGGCGAGATTCCCAGAGGCTCGAATCAAGCTGGGGCTGGGGCCGGGCGACTGGCTACATTATCGCTCTATCCAAGCGACGATACTCCAACACACCACATTAGAATCCAGACATCAGCCTCCCATGCCGTGCGAGAAAGAAATGGACCATAACTCTGATGCCTTCCCACGCATACGCACCTTCTATCAGATGGCCATTCCAAACAACCTTCACAGATTAAACGCATTGGCGGCAGCCTGGACAAAGGACCTGGACACCCCAGTGAGTGCATCCAACATCCAAAGATGCTTCGCAGCTGTCCCAAATGCCTCCCTCAATCTCAAGAATAGAGAAATTCAATTCAGGATACTACAGCGACTATACAACACCCCTGATATGCTGCACAAAATGGGAATCCGGACTACGAACCAGTGCTGGAGAGGCTCTGGGAACGCAACTAACGGAACAAAGAGATACAAAAAGGACAAAGGGAGCAAGGGTAGAAGCGACCTGGAGGCGGTGGATGTTGGCTAACCATCTGTATGAACTCTCGAACTTGCTGACGTCCAAACGATATAGACCTCCAGCGGGGGCAACAACATGGGCCTTTGTCCTGGATGTTGGACTTAATTGTAGAAAAGGGGAATGTTATGATTGATGTTTGTTTTTGATTTCATGGTAACTATTACTTGAAAACCGAACAAAGATTGAAAGAACAAAAAAAGAGGGGGGGGGGGGGGGGGTTTGTTAAGGGAATACGATCTGTCCACACCCCCAAGCATTTTAGAATAAGGCAAAGACAGCAAGATATACTATAAGAGACCAGGGGGGAGGAGGGCGCCTTTAAAGGTTCCTACACGATCACATTACTGCATGCTTCATATAGGTAGTGCACATGCCAGCGCAAATGCCATCTTAGATATTAGCAGCCATATTGGAACGTAAGGCCTAAAATGCAGCACAGCAGTCAGCATCCCAGGCGTAGGCTGTGAACATGCGAAAATTAGTAGGTTATATCCTGGGCACTGATGAAAAAGACCATAACCAAGGCGATCCAAAAACATTTTATTGTCCTGAAATGTTGCCAACCCTCATGCTCTGGGAATGATGTGCCTGCAAGGCCATGAGTGCTGAGCATCTTTATATAATACAATCCTATGAGGAGGAGGGCACGGTCCTCCGACCCCCCACCAGTTCCAATTCTAAGTTGCAGCACCCAAATGCCCAGGCTTTAGGACTGCTGAATTCCAAAGTGCCAACCAGCCCCAGACCACTGATCATAAACCTGTTAGACCCCCAATCGATCAAAAAGATCAGAAAACAGGGCTTCCCTGCCTTCACTTCTAGATCACGTGATTTGTGCTGCGAGGTGCAGGGAGGGATGAAATAAAAAATCAGAATGAGGGTGGAAGACCTTGGAGAGGTGCCGGCCTGTCTGGGAGCGAGTGAAGTGTGTGAGGTAGTATGACCTCGGCTTTCGCGCCGGACCCCCTTGTCAGCTCGTACTAGGTGCACTGCAACATAGAGATGTGTTGTTTAGTTTGCAAATAAATGGTCAATTCTCGGGCTTGTGACTGAACGACGAATGCAGCATCACCCACGTGGAAGAAGAATGGCCTGGCATCCCCTATGGAGCATGCGGCCTATGTATAGGGTCTCACCAACCAGCCGTGCGGGTTTCCACTGTATGCAATGGTGCCACTGATGATGCTGTGTACATTCTTAATGTGCTGCTCATGCAGCTTTTGCCAGAACGTTGCGCGGCAGCAGAGCTCTTTGTTAGCGCTTTTCCCTTTTGTACGGACATAAAACCTATTATCCTTGCAAGAGGGGTATTGGGCCTTTTTTCCCTAGTGGGTTGTATTTTTTCTGCTGTGAGTGTTTAGGGGCTTTCCTACACTACTCCTGTGGCAGTGGCAGGGCCTTTGTCACACCAGTAATCCACCACTCCCATTGATACTTTCAAAATGTCTGAGTGACCCTTGAACTTATATTGTACCTCCATTAAGGAAGAGGAATATCCCCCACCATCCTCTCGAGGTGCATGTATTTCCCAGGCTCTGTTGCTAGACAGCAAAACTATCCCTCCAGTTAGGCTGCTCTCCCAGGCTCAGGCCTTATGCAGGATTGGTCCACGCTTACACATTCAGGGCTTGGACAGCAGAGCTATCTCTCCTGTTACACAACTTTCCCAGGCTCCGACATTCGGCAGCAGAGCTATCCTTCGGGTTACAAAGCTCTCCCATGGCCTTGCCTTGGGCAATAGAGCTATCCCTCAGGGTGCAGAGCTCTCCTCGGCTGTGGCATTAGGAAACATAGATATGCCTCCGTTTGCACAGCTCTCTCAGGCCCTTGCCTTAAGCAGCAGAGCTCTCCCAGGCCATTGCCATAGACCCCAGAGATAGCCATTGTATTAGACATCTCTCCTGGGCTCTTGCTTTTGAGAGCAGAGCTATCACTCAGGTGCACAGCTCCCCCAGGCCCTTGCCTTAAGAAGCAGAGCTCTCCCAGGCCATTGCCATAGACCCCAGAGCTATCCATTGTATTAGACATCTCTCCTGGGCTCCTGCCTTTGAGAGCAGAGCTATCACTCAGGTGCACAGCTCTCCCAGGCCCTTGCCTTAAGCAGCAGATCTCTCCCAGGCCATTGCCATAGACCCCAGAGCTATCCATTGTATTAGACATCTCTCCTGGGCTCTTGCCTTTGAGAGCATAGCTATCACTCAGGTGCACAGCTCTCCCAGGCCCTTGCCTTAAGCAGCAGAGCTCTCCCAGGCCATTGCCATAGACCCCAGAGCTAGCCATTGTATTAGACAGCTCTCCTGGGCTCTTGCTTTTGAGAGCAGAGCTATCACTCAGGTGCACAGCTCCCCCAGGCCCTTGCCTTAAGAATCAGAGCTCTCCCAGGCCATTGCCATAGACCCCAGAGCTATCCATTGTATTAGACATCTCTCCTGGGCTCCTGCCTTTGAGAGCAGAGCTATCACTCAGGTGCACAGCTCTCCCAGGCCCTTGCCTTAAGCAGCAGATCTCTCCCAGGCCATTGCCATAGACCCCAGAGCTATCCATTGTATTAGACATCTCTCCTGGGCTCTTGCCTTTGAGAGCAGAGCTATCACTCAGGTGCACAGCTCCCCCAGGCCCTTGCCTTAAGCAGCAGAGCTCTCCTATGCCATTTCCATAGACCCCAGAGCTAGCCATTGTATTAGACAGCTCTCCTGGGCTCTTGCTTTTAAGAGCAGAGCTATCACTCAGGTGCACAGCTCTCCCATGCCCTTGCCTTAAGCACCAGAGTTCTCTTAGGCTATTTCCATAGACCCCAGAGCTAGCCATTGTATTAGACAGCTCTCCTGGGCTCTTGCTTTTGAGAGCAGAGCTATCACTCAGGTGCACAGCTCTCCCATGCCCTTGCCTTAAGCAGCAGAGTTCTCTTAGGCTATTTCCATAGACCCCAGAGCTAGCCATTGTATTAGACAGCTCTCCTGGGCTCTTGCTTTTGAGAGCACAGCTATCACTCGGGTGCACAGCTCTCCCAGGCCCTTGCCTTAAGCAGCAGAGCTCTCCCAGGCCATTGCCATAGACCCCAGAGCTAACCATTGTATTAGACAGCTCTCCTGGGCTCTTGCTTTTGAGAGCACAGCTATCACTCAGGTGCACAGCACTCCCATGCCCTTGCCTTAAGCAGCAGAGCTCTCCCAGGCCATTGCCATAGACCCCAGAGCTAACCATTGTATTAGACAGCTCTCCTGGGCTCTTGCTTTTGAGAGCACAGCTATCACTCGGGTGCACGGCTCTCCCAGGCCCTTGCCTTAAGCAGCAGAGCTCTCCCAGGCCATTGCCATAGACCCCAGAGCTAACCATTGTATTAGACAGCTCTCCTGGGCTCTTGCTTTTGAGAGCACAGCTATCACTCGGGTGCACAGCACTCCCATGCCCTTGCCTTAAGCAGCAGAGCTCTCCCAGGCCATTGCCATAGACCCCAGAGCTAACCATTGTATTAGACAGCTCTCCTGGGCTCTTGCTTTTGAGAGCACAGCTATCACTCGGGTGCACAGCACTCCCATGCCCTTGCCTTAAGCAGCAGAGCTCTCCCAGGCCATTGCCATAGACCCCAGAGCTAACCATTGTATTAGACAGCTCTCCTGGGCTCTTGCTTTTGAGAGCACAGCTATCACTCGGGTGCACAGCACTCCCATGTCCTTGCCTTAAGCAGCAGAGCTCTCCCAGGCCATTGCCATAGACCCCAGAGCTAGCCATTGTATTAGACAGCTCTCCTGGGCTCTTGCTTTTGAGAGCACAGCTATCACTCGGGTGCACAGCACTCCCATGCCCTTGCCTTAAGCAGCAGAGCTCTCCCAGGCCATTGCCATAGACCCCAGAGCTAGCCATTGTATTAGACAGTTCTCCTGGACTCTTGCTTTTGAGAGCACAGCTATCACTCAGGTGCACAGCTCTCCCAGGCCCTTGCCTTAAGAAGCAGCGCTCTCCCAGGCCATTGCCATAGACCCCGGAGCTAGCCATTGTATTAGACATCTCTCCTGGGCTCTTGCCTTTGAGAGCATAGCTATCACTCAGGTACACAGCTCTCCCAGGCCCTTGCCTTAAGCAGCAGAGCTCTCCCAGGCCATTGCCATAGACCCCAGAGCTAGCCATTGTATTAGACAGCTCTCCTGGGCTCTTGCTTTTGAGAGCAGAGCTATCACTCAGGTGCACAGCTCTCCCAGGCCCTTGCCTTAAGCAGCAGATCTCTCCCAGGCCATTGCCATAGACCCCAGAGCTATCCATTGTATTAGACATCTCTCCTGGGCTCTTGCCTTTGAGAGCAGAGCTATCACTCAGGTGCACAGCTCCCCCAGGCCCTTGCCTTAAGCAGCAGAGCTCTCCTATGCCATTTCCATAGACCCCAGAGCTAGCCATTGTATTAGACAGCTCTCCTGGGCTCTTGCTTTTAAGAGCAGAGCTATCACTCAGGTGCACAGCTCTCCCATGCCCTTGCCTTAAGCAGCAGAGTTCTCTTAGGCTATTTCCATAGACCCCAGAGCTAGCCATTGTATTAGACAGCTCTCCTGGGCTCTTGCTTTTGAGAGCAGAGCTATCACTCAGGTGCACAGCTCTCCCATGCCCTTGCCTTAAGCAGCAGAGTTCTCTTAGGCTATTTCCATAGACCCCAGAGCTAGCCATTGTATTAGACAGCTCCCCTGGGCTCTTGCTTTTGAGAGCACAGCTATCACTCGGGTGCACAGCTCTCCCAGGCCCTTGCCTTAAGCAGCAGAGCTCTCCCAGGCCATTGCCATAGACCCCAGAGCTAACCATTGTATTAGACAGCTCTCCTGGGCTCTTGCTTTTGAGAGCACAGCTATCACTCAGGTGCACAGCACTCCCATGCCCTTGCCTTAAGCAGCAGAGCTCTCCCAGGCCATTGCCATAGACCCCAGAGCTAACCATTGTATTAGACAGCTCTCCTGGGCTCTTGCTTTTGAGAGCACAGCTATCACTCGGGTGCACGGCTCTCCCAGGCCCTTGCCTTAAGCAGCAGAGCTCTCCCAGGCCATTGCCATAGACCCCAGAGCTAACCATTGTATTAGACAGCTCTCCTGGGCTCTTGCTTTTGAGAGCACAGCTATCACTCGGGTGCACAGCACTCCCATGCCCTTGCCTTAAGCAGCAGAGCTCTCCCAGGCCATTGCCATAGACCCCAGAGCTAACCATTGTATTAGACAGCTCTCCTGGGCTCTTGCTTTTGAGAGCACAGCTATCACTCGGGTGCACAGCACTCCCATGCCCTTGCCTTAAGCAGCAGAGCTCTCCCAGGCCATTGCCATAGACCCCAGAGCTAACCATTGTATTAGACAGCTCTCCTGGGCTCTTGCTTTTGAGAGCACAGCTATCACTCGGGTGCACAGCACTCCCATGTCCTTGCCTTAAGCAGCAGAGCTCTCCCAGGCCATTGCCATAGACCCCAGAGCTAGCCATTGTATTAGACAGCTCTCCTGGGCTCTTGCTTTTGAGAGCACAGCTATCACTCGGGTGCACAGCACTCCCATGCCCTTGCCTTAAGCAGCAGAGCTCTCCCAGGCCATTGCCATAGACCCCAGAGCTAGCCATTGTATTAGACAGTTCTCCTGGACTCTTGCTTTTGAGAGCACAGCTATCACTCAGGTGCACAGCTCTCCCAGGCCCTTGCCTTAAGAAGCAGCGCTCTCCCAGGCCATTGCCATAGACCCCGGAGCTAGCCATTGTATTAGACATCTCTCCTGGGCTCTTGCCTTTGAGAGCATAGCTATCACTCAGGTACACAGCTCTCCCAGGCCCTTGCCTTAAGCAGCAGAGCTCTCCCAGGCCATTGCCATAGACCCCAGAGCTAGCCATTGTATTAGACAGCTCTCCTGGGCTCTTGCTTTTGAGAGCAGAGCTATCACTCAGGTGCACAGCTCTCCCAGGCCCTTGCCTTAAGCAGCAGAGCTCTCCTAGGCCATTTCCATAGACCCCAGAGCTAGCCATTGTATTAGACAGCTCTCCTGGGCTCTTGCTTTTGAGAGCACAGCTATCACTCGGGTGCACAGCACTCCCATGCCCTTGCCTTAAGCAGCAGAGCTCTCCCAGGCCATTGTCATAGACCCCAGAGCTAGCCATTGTATTAGACAGCTCTCCTGGACTCTTGCTTTTGAGAGCACAGCTATCACTCAGGTGCACAGCTCTCCCAGGCCCTTGCCTTAAGAAGCAGCGCTCTCCCAGGCCATTGCCATAGACCCCAGAGCTAGCCATTGTATTAGACATCTCTCCTGGGCTCTTGCCTTTGAGAGCATAGCTATCACTCAGGTGCACAGCTCTCCCAGGCCCTTGCCTTAAGCAGCAGAGCTCTCCCAGGCCATTGCCATAGACCCCAGAGCTAGCCATTGTATTAGACAGCTCTCCTGGGCTCTTGCTTTTGAGAGCAGAGCTATCACTCAGGTGCACAGCTCTCCCAGGCCCTTGCCTTAAGCAGCAGAGCTCTCCTAGGCCATTTCCATAGACCCCAGAGCTAGCCATTGTATTAGACAGCTCTCCTGGGCTCTTGCTTTTGAGAGCAGAGCTATCACTCAGGTGCACAGCTCTCACAGGCCCTTGCCTTAAGCAGCAGATATTACGGAGCTCTCCCGTGCTCAGGCTTTGCGCAGCAGAGCTATCCCTCGTGGTGCATATCTCCCCTAGGCTCAGGCCTTAGACAGAAGGGCTATTCTTCCGTTTAGAAAGCTGGGACATAGACAGTAGCTGTCCCACTGGGTTTGAAGCTCTCCCAGGCTCTAGCCTTGGACTTGGGTTACATAGCTCTACTTTGATATGGAATTAGGCAACAGAGCTATCCCGCGGGTTATACAGTTCTCCCAGGGTCTTGCCTTGGGCAGCAGAGCTATCCCGCGGGTTATTCAGTTCTCCCAGGCTCTTGCTTTGGGCAGCAGAGCTATCCGTCAGGTCATGGAGCTCTTCCAGGCTCTGGTCATAGACACCAGAGCTACCATTGGGTTGGGCAGCTATCCTGGGCTCTGGCCTTAGCAGAGCTGTCCCTCGGGTACACAGCTCACCCAGGCTCTTGCCTTCGGCAACATGGCCATCACTCAGATAATGGAGCTCTCCCAGGCTCAGGCCTTAAACGGCAGAGCTATCCCTCGGGGTGCACATCTCCCATGGGCTCAGGCCGTTGACAGAAGAGCAAGTCTTCAGGTTACAAAGATGCCCTTTTTCGGACCTTAAACAGCTGAGCTATTACTCAGGGTGCACACCTCTTCTAGCATCAGTCGATACAGAGCAGAGCTATCCCCCAGGGTGCACATCCCTTCTAGCATCAGTCCTTACAGAGCAAGCTATTCCCCAGGGTGCACACCTCTACTAGCATCCCTCAGGGTGCACATCCCTTCTAGCATCAGTCCTTACAGAGCAGGCTATCCCTCAGGGTGCACACCTCTTCTAGCATCAGTCCTTGCAGAGCAGAGCTATCCCCCAGGGTGCACATCCCTTCTAGCATCAGTCCTTACAGAGCAGGCTATTCCCCAGGGTGCACACCTCTACTAGCATCCCTCAGGGTGCACATCCCTTATAGCATCAGTCCTTACAGAGCAGGCTATCCCTCAGGGTGCACACCTCTACTAGCATCCCTCAGGGTGCACATCCCTTCTAGCATCAGTCCTTACAGAGCAGGCTATCCCTCGGGGTGCACACTTCTTCTAGCATCAGTCCTTGCAGAGTAGAGCTATCCCCCAGGGTGCACAACCCTTCTAGCATCAGTCCATACAGAACAGAGCTATACCTCAGGGTGTACACCTCTTCTAGCATCAGTCCTTACAGAGCAGAGCTATCCCCCAGGGTGCACACCTCTTCTAGCATCAGTCCATACAGAGCAGAGCTATCCCTCAGGGTGCACACCTCTTCTAGCATCTAGCATCAGTCCTTACAGAGCAGGGCTATACCTCAGGGTGCACACCTCTTCTGGCATCAGTCCTTACAGAGCAGGCTATCCCTCGGGGTGCACAGCTCTTCTAGCATCAGTCCTTGCAGAGCGGAGCTATCCCTCAGGGTGCACATCTCTTCTAGCATCAGTCCTTACAGAGCAGGCTATCCCTCAGGGTGCACAGCTCTTCTAGCATCAGTCCTTGCAGAGCAGAGGTATCCCCCAGGGTGCACAACCCTTCTAGCATCAGTCCATACAGAGCAGAGCTATACCTCAGGGTGCACAACCCTTCTAGCATCAGTCCATACAGAGCAGAGCTATACCTCAGGTTGCACACCTCTTCTAGCATCAGTCCTTACAGAGCAGAGCTATACCCCAGGGTGCACACCTCTTCTAGCATCAGTCCATACAGAGCAGAGCTATACCTCAGGGTGCACACCTCTTCTAGCATCTAGCATCAGTCCTTACAGAGCAGAGCTATCCCCCAGGGTGCACACCTCTTCTAGCATCCCTCAGGGCGCACATCTCTTCTAGCATCAGTCCATGCAGAGCAGAGCTATCCCTCAGGGTGCACACCTCTTCTAGCATCAGTCCTTACAGAGCAGAGATATCCCTCAGGGTGCACACCTCTTCTAGCATCCCTCAGGGTGCACATCTCTTCTAGCATCAGTCCATGCAGAGCAGAGCTATCCCTCAGGGTGCACACCTCTTCTAGCATCAGTCCTTACAGAGCAGAGATATCCCTCAGGGTGCACACCTCTTCTAGCATCAGTCCGTACAGAGCAGAGCTATCCCTCAGGGTGCACACCTCTTCTAGCATCAGTCCTTACAGAGCAGAGATATCCCTCAGGGTGCACACCTCTTCTAGCATCGGTCCTTACAGAGCAGAGATATCCCTCAGGGTGCACACCTCTTCTAGCATCTAGCATCAGTCCTTACAGAGCAGAGCTATACCTCAGGGTGCACACCTCTTCTAGCATCAGTCCTTACAGAATAGGCTATCCCTCAGGGTGCACAACCCTTCTAGCATCAGTCCTTACAGAGCAGAGCTATACCCCAAGGTGCACACCTCTTCTAGCATCAGTCCATACAGAGCAGAGCTATACCTCAGGGTGCACACCTCTTCTAGCATCTAGCATCAGTCCTTACAGAGCAGAGCTATCCCCCAGGGTGCACACCTCTTCTAGCATCCCTCAGGGTGCACATCTCTTCTAGCATCAGTCCTTACAGAGCAGAGATATCCCTCAGGGTGCACACCTCTTCTAGCATCAGTCTTTACAGGGCAGAGATATCCCTCGGGGTATACAGCTCAGCCAGGCTCAGGCCTAGACTGCCCCTTGCTCGGGACTCAGACAGCAGAGCCATCCCTCGGAGTGAACATCCATTCTAGCATCAGGCCTCAGACAGAGGGGCCAGCCTTCAGGTTACACAGCTGTCACAGCTCAGGCATTGACATCAGAGCTATTTGTCTGGCATCCCTTCACGGGGTTTTTGGGTTCGCCTGTATGTATCCAGCGCCCCCACTAGACCCCAGCTTATCTCCACGCTCTGGGAATGCACAGCTGCCAGGTGAGCGGCGGGGATAAGATAAACATGACCTGCCTGTGCTCAGAGTGATTAGTGCTGGAATTAGCAGGTGAAACAGTGCCCTTATCAGCGCAGTAGCTCATTAACCTGGGACATAATGACTGGAAAATATCCGTGTAATGAGGGCCTGTGTTAGTGGACCATGGCGTTGCCAGCTCCCAGGGCTGGCAAGCTGGAAGTTCAGCGTGGGAAGTCTGGGGCCAAGCCGTGCACATAGTGCAGCGCTGTGGCTCTGTGTGCATTTACACCGAAGCAGCCTTGGGGTGCAGTGGTAGAGGGAGGGGCTAAGACTGGAACAGTTAGCCCAGACACACACAGGGGACATTCTTACATTATGATATTTTTACTTAAATGATGTCTGTCATCATTCCTGACTCAATGTTGCACTGTACATGGCCTCATGGGGACAACCAAAAAATTCACTTGAGAATGCATGCTTGCCAACGTGACTCATTCCAATCTTTAGGTGCTTATCTAGTCCTGTTTTCCCTTTGCATTCTGGGATTTGTAGTTCCACGCTTCCCATTATACAACTCGGACTACAAGTCCCAGAATGCAAAGAAAAACCAGAACTAGATAAGCATCTACAGATTGGAATGGGTCATGTTGGCAAGTATGGAATGTAGTGTTCCTATCTGCCCTGCAATCACTCTGACCTTTTACCCAACAGCATATTGCATGCTGGTATTTGTAGGCCCGAGCTTGTAATGGATATAAATGAAAAATTCAAGCTCTAGCATGAAAGTACTGTTGGCTGAAAAGCCAGAACTAGTACATGGGTGGGCTGGGTGACATGAGGCCACTTGACCTCCAAATGAAAACGGAGGGCAAGCTCTAGAGCAGTGGTCTTCAAACTTTTTTGGCCAGGGCCCCCCTGAGCAAAATTTGGGCAGGTCGGGACCCCCCAGAAATGCCAAATGGACAGTATATATTGCGCGCCGTCACCTGCTCCCATCACAGTCGCTGGGCTCCCTCATCCCACTCCTACCCAGTCGCTGGTCTCTCCCCACCCCATCACACACCCTGGGCTCTCCCCACTCTGCTCCCACCACTATCCCATGGTTCCCGCCCATTGTGCTCCCACCATAATCCCTCGGTTCCCCCATCCCGTTCCCAACAGTCTGAGGGCAAGTGGCGGCTGGTGATTTTTTTTTTTTTTTTTTTTTTTAAGTGGAGGGCATAACTATTTCTGCCAAAAATGCAATACCGACCGAGCATAGTGAGGGAGCTCGAACCAATAAGGGGAGGTTAGGGGGGGTTTCCCCCAGTGAATTTTTTTAAATAATGGGTTAAAATGTTGCATTGTAGAGCATACTTTGAACAAAAAATGGGTAAATAGCCAAACAGTTTGCAATTGGTGCTGGGAGTCCAGGGGGCAGGCATTGATATTGATATTTATATTTTATTTCTATCGCGCTCGTACACAAGTGTTTCAGAGCACAAGGCAAGGGAGGGGAACAGAGGAGAAGAAAACAGCCATCTTACTAGGCCCAGTAACATTGAGAACACACAAGTGCGAGGGGGAGGGGAAAAGTGCATTGAAGGGGGGAGAAGTGGAAAGTGCGAAGCAGAGGAGAAACAGATAAATAACAATAAATAAATAAATAATAAAGGCAACAAACAGTGGTAGTGCAGCCAGCAATTTGCAAGTGCTACGTTTAAGGCAGCAGACATGGTAGGTCTGAGAAGTGCAGGAAGAAAGCTGGTTCTTCTCAAGTTTTAGAGTGGCAGGGCGCTGTTCCAGAGGGAGGCCCCAGCCGAAGACAGAGATCTACCCCCAGCTTGTTTCTTTGATAAACGACTGACCCTGAGGGAGTTGGAGGTAGAGGAGTGAAGAGCTCGAGAGGGGAGGTATTTGCGGAGGGATAGCTGAAGGTATTTTAGACCCAGGCCCCAGAAAGCCTTGTGGACAATGCAGAGGGTTTTGAATGATAGATGTCCAGTAAAAAGATACCATCGGTGTCCACTGGGCCCCACTGGTCCTAACGCAATCAACATGATTATGTGTGTATGCAAGGCGCTGCACATTCATACTGCAATCACTCTATCATTCACATGAGCATCCTTCACCATACACCCACTCATAACATAAGCATACACGCATCCATACACATGTTTAAATAAAAACAATGAACATAAGCGTACCTTCTGCATTGGCCTGCGTGTGGGTGCTGAAACGGCCTGCTCTGGCTGCTCTGTCCGTATGTGCAAGGAGACGCAGGAGCTCCCCCTCAGACATACAGACATGCAGTGCCCCAGCCAGCATTTCCAATGAGCTATGCAATGCTGGCGAAGCAAAACGCCCCAGCACTTGCATGGCTCAGTGAGCATGTGTGGCTGGGGAACTAAACTAAACTGTCAAAGGGAAACCGTTTCCTTTTGACAGTTCAGCCAGCCCAGGAGCACTCCATTAGCTAGATAAAACAGTTGAGGGAGTGCTCACTGTTTCACTGGGCTGGCTCCTTAGCTCCTCCATAATGGGTGAGGGGCCACTGGGTGGGCGCCCCCTCGCCATTATGGATGAGCCGCCAGGCTCGGACAGGCCTATAGGGCAATGCCTGTATCAAAAATGTAAAATGCTAGTGTGGGCCAGTCAAAATGGGCCACCATTTTGGCCAATGTGGACCAGTTTGATGAGTTACTTAACTATGCAGTTAGTAATGTTGACCGTTGTTGCTGAATATATCACAATTTACTTACATTTTAACACAAAGCACCCCCTTGGGTACTATTGAAACAGTGGGCTTCATTAGAACTCTGGCGGTAGCTGTGCTGGTAAAACCGGCACGGCTGCCGCTGGAGTTGCATCCGCGTCCGGCACCCGCGAATGGGCAATTACCAGGTCATGCCGAGTTAGGCGGACATAATTGACCTTTCGTGGGTGCCGGTACCGGTAGATCCCCATTCCCATATAGCCCTATAGGGCTCAATGGGAATGGGGGGCTCGGATGCACCGGCAACGTTCGTAACGGTGCCGGTGCAGCCAACGAACTGTGCTCGCGGGTGCCGCACGGCCTACCAGGTCAGACCTGGTGGGCTGGCAGGCACACGCAAGCACAACTCTTACTATGGCGGTACGGTAGCAACGGTGCCAGTAGCTTACCGGCACCGTTGTTACCATACAGCCATAGTTGTAATGATGCCCAGTCTGTGACTAAAGGAATGAATATCCATTTACAACTGTGGGTCACTTTTTCATTGTTGCCTGAGACAGTTTCATGCTTCAGCCCGACCATGTGAGCCACCCCTATCATTTCTACGAATCTAAAAAAAAAAAAAAAAAAAAAAAAGTGCTTTTTTTTTTTTTGTTTTTTTTTAAATTCATGATGAGATCTCAGGGCCCCCCAGGGATGCACCCGCGGACCCCTAGGGGGTCGCGACCCACAGTTTGAATACCGCTGCTCTAGAGCGTGGTCTGGCAGAAGACCACCACGAGGATGCTGCTAAAGCTACAGTGCAGTGCTGTTGTGTTCTTCAAAGAGGTTTATCCGATTCTAATGATGAAAGTGGATAACGGATGCTGGTTCTCTGAATCTCTAGAGGCTTATTTCTTTGCCATAGGGTATTGAGCGTTCCCTTTCCCCCTACGCCCCTGGGTTCCACGTACGAGGCCGAGAGGACTAGTCAAGCCCCCCGGCCCAAACAACGTACATATATAGCTCCGAGCACCTGGCCATTCAAACCGTGCTGCTAGTGGCTTTGTTTAAGCGAATTCAGCTTTGTGTCTATTCCGTACGCCCTAATCCCTTAAATGACTACAAAGATGGCCGCCATTCCTATCATTTCAGGTGATATCCACCTTGCCACTCGATGTGACCTGCATAACGTGTACTGGGCAAGGCTCTTATCGCCTTCTGTGAAGACGAAAACTGCAAAAGGGGCCTTCACCAGGTTTCTCCCCTTATGAGCTCTCTCAAAGCCTGAACACTGCCAAAGCCGCCCACTTATGTCCATGTTAAAGGTTTTTATAACACGTTCAGGTGCCAATTGCGTGGTCTCTCGGCGCACTGGCAGTTCTGTAAGAATAAAGAAGGGGGTTAGGTTAGTGGGAGGAGCGGGGAAAAAGAACAAGGGACCTGTGCTGTTGCCAGCTTCAGTTAGGATGTACCGTTCGCTGAGCTTGGGTGCGAGATTCGGGAGGCGGACGTCATGTGGTGTTGTGCGAGGTTGTGTGTTCTATGTCTTGTTGTTGTGGTGTTGGTAAGTGTGTGTGGTGTTCAGTGCTCAGGAGTTTTGGTTGTTTTATGCAGTATGTGAGAGGTGTATGCAGAGGGTTGGTTGTTGGTAACACTTTGGGTTGTTAGTGGCCGTGGTTGATCATTAGCTCTTCCGGTTTATTAGTTGTATCTTCCCTTCTTCCGTGTGCCATTTCTAGTTGTATCAGTAAAGTCACCACGGGGTGAAGGTTTGTGTGCTACTTTGCTACTCTGTCTGTTGCCCGAATTCTGAGAGCAGTCCCTATTTCTGATTAGATGCCTGTTCCTAGACCAGTGAGTGATCAGCGGGGCGGGGAGTTCTTTAACTAGATTCCCTTGGGGTGTTAAATTCTAGAAGGGGCATAGTAAGTGTTTGGTCCAGTTCCCTCTTATTTATTTATTTGCATTTTTAAAGCGCACAACTGCCCTAGGGCATCGTGGCGCTGTTACAGGAGAGCTTGCTTGGCATAATAACAGTGGGTGCTTGGTTAACAGTCATTGCTAATGTTCCAAGGTTACATGGGAACAGTGAGCATAGGTACAATTGTTGGTTACAGCATTATTCATGTTTACATTGGCATATTTACTTGAATAGGATCATTTTCAGTGCCTTTCTGAAAGACATGAGGAATGTTTCAGCTCTCAGTTTCGGTGGTAGTGAGTTCCAGGATGTTGGTGCTAGAACTTCGAAGCTCGAGCCACCGGCTCTGGCTCTGTTGAAGTTAGGGACTGAGAGTTGCTTTGTGTACAGATCCCTTTTAGGTCTGAGTGTCTGCCCTTGTAGTATTCGTTCAGATAGATAGCTAGGGGCAGATTGGGATAGGCATCTATGGATAATAGTGAGGGTCTTGAACTGGATGCACTCTTTGACTGGGAGCCAGTGGGCATTTTGTCTTGCTAGGGAGATGTGCTCTCTCCTGGGAATACTGAGGGCTGCTCTTCCTTACTCGTGGCATGCCTCGGTGTGACCCTCCCCCCCTTTCTCATTTCCATCTCAGGGTTTTCCTTGGCCTACTTCCCTGGTCCTAGCGTTTCTGGCTTATCACCCTCTCTTTTTCGGAGCTCTATGTTGGCCGGGGTGGTGGGTGAGGGCGTGGGGTTCTTCTCTTTCCGGTCCTATCCCTCAATCCTGGTCACTTCTCTTTTTTCCCGTGCTTGGTTCATGGGGAGGTGTGCGGACGTCATTCAGTCGGCTTTGTTGTGTTCGGAGCTGAAGAGCCAGGTTTTCAGCAGTTTCCTGAATTTTGTATGGTCCTCCACAGTTTGAATTTCCCTCGGAATGGAGTTCCATAGATTCGCAGCTAAGCAGGAGAATGCAGAGCCGCCCAGTTTTTTCTTCTGCTACCATTTGGGTTCAAGACAGATGTTGTTGCAGGATCACAGGGTTCTACCTGGTTTGTAGGTAGAACATTTCTTTTGGATAAAGTCAGCTCCCTGGCTGTGTATTGCTCTGTACGTTATGCACAGGGCTTTGAAGGAGATGGTCTTTTTGACCAGGAGCTAATGTAGCATCATGAGTGCTGGTGTGATGTGATCTCTTCTGAGTTTGAGGAGGAATCTGGCTGCCGCATTTTGTACTTGTTGTAGTTTCCTCATTAGGTATTCTGGCATTCCGAAGTATATGCTGCTAGCATAATTAATCATGGACATAATGAGGGATATGATGGCCAGTGTATGTGCGTGAAGGAGAAGAATTATAGGTTCTTTTTTATCGTTTGTAGGAGGAAGAAGCATTTCCAGATTATTGCATTCACTTGGGGTTCAAGTTTTAACTCGTCCATGAGGATTCCAAGGTTTATTTTCACCTTTGAATGGTGTTGGCTAGTTTCCCAGCTCTATTGGCCATAGTATGTGCTGGTCGTTCCTTCTGTCTTCCGGTGTAACCATGATTTCAGTTTAGTCAGGATTGATTTCGGGTTTGTTAATGCTCATCCATTGGTTGAGCTCCTTCAGACACTCTCCTAGGGCTGCACTCTCTTCTTGTATGTGTCCAAATTTGAAGATGATTTGTGTATCATCTGCGTAGTTGTAGCATGTTAGTCTGTGCCTTTTGATGAGGTTGATTAGCAGTGTCATGTAGCTGTTGAAAAGAAGCAGAGATAGTGAGGAGCCTTGTGGTACTCCACTGGAGGAATCCTCTGGCGTGGATTTATAAAGGCTTTAACCAGATCATTTCTGGCTTTTCCACAAGGAATGATTTGATCACTGTGTCAGTGAGCCCTATTTCTTCAATTATTTTTATTAAGATGTTGTGGTTGACTGTGTCGAAGGCAGATGAGGGATCCAGTAATGTCAGTGCAGATTTGGTGCTGGAATCTGCGTTCATCTTTAGGTCATCCCATATTGAGACTACTGCTGTTTCAGTTCCTCTCAGGGGTCTGAATTTTACTTGTGCCTGATCCAGTAGTTGGTTATTTTCAACGTGTTCCAGTAGTTGTTCGTAGACCTAGGTCTTTAGAATATGTGTCTGGTAAGGGATGTTAGAGATTGGTATGTAGTTTTAGAGCTCTTCCACAACACCCATTGTGTTTGATGTAGGCCGCTTTGAAAGCTCTTGGTACTTTACCTGTGGAAAGGGATTGATTGAAGAGGTTTAGGCAGAATTCCGCTGAGCGAGGATAGATTTATAGATGTCTGGAGGGCAGGGGTCCATCAGAGAACCTGCCTTGTTGCTCTTTCTCAGCAAACTTAGCAGTTTTCCTCTCGATATCTGCTGGAAGCAGTAGATTTTGTTGACAGGTGCCGGGGTTGGAGTTGGAGGTAGCTGGTCGGTTGTCTGTTCGATTGGTCTGCTTTGTATGATTCGGTCTATGCTGGTGATTTTGTTCTTAAAATGGTCTGCACGATCATTGCATAGTTTTTGGTAGGGTGTCTGTGCTTTGTTGCATCCCAGGGGTTTCTCATCTCATTTATTTTTTGCTTTTAGAATTTCAGATTTGTATGCTCATATTTTTAGTAGGTATTTTATTCTTTTTTCTTGGTCATGTTTGTTCCTCCATTCTTGTTCTAGTTTTCTGTTAATTCTTTTCACCACTTTTTGGTGGGATGTGAACCATTTTGCCACCGCTTTCTTTCTTGATTGGACAACATGTTTTTTTCTGGGCAGATGGCATTTATTGTTTCTGCAATCCATTTCTGGATTAGGTTTGCTTTTTTCGTCTATGTCTGTTGCATCCAATGATGTGGTCGCTGGCTTCGAGATATCTAGTTGCTCATCTAAGTTGCTGTTCTTGTTGGTTCTCCAGTTTCTTTTCCAAATAGGTGGGTATATTTTTTTTAGGTGGCTTTGATGGTATTTGGATCACAAAAGGGATAATGAGGTGGTTGCTCCATAGTATTGTGATGGGTGGTGACATTGTGAGCAGGTTTTTATTGGCAAAGAAGGCATCCAGGGTGTGCCCTGCTCTGTGTGTCGCTCCTTTCACCATCTGTTGGAGGTTCATGTCTCGAGTTGCTTGTTCAACATTTTCTGAGAGTTGGGGTTTTGATCTTCGACTAATATGTTGAAGTCTCTGAGAAAGATCAGATGCTCATGCTGTACGGCTAGGTTAGTGACTTCTATGACGGTGTCTGCGAAGGTTGCGTTGTCGGTTGGTCGGTTGGTGATCTATAGATTAGAACGAATGTTAGGTTTGATTGTGGGTCTGTGGTGTAAGAGGATTCAATTCAACACTACAGCTAAGTCAACGCCTAGTCTATAATACTGAATGAAAACCCTTATTGATATATCTTTATGTCCAGTTCATGCGTTCTGGATGACTACCCCTATATAACACCCCTCTCTTGGAATCCTCCTGACCCCACTGAGCCAAGAAGTAGTTCTGTTTTGCAAGTTTAAAAGGTTTATTTGATAATTTAAACAATAGATATATATATCACACTTTATAATAAATTAATAATTGAATATCACACTTAATCTGATATGATAAAGATTAACAACGGAGAATCTGGCACTAGCACACTTCTTTATAATCACTAATGAGTTGACATAAAATGGATAAGATAGCACACTGGTAAATAGGGACAGAAGAATAATGTGGTAGAGAATGCTTTATAGAGTTCAACTGGATGTAATGTTGAATGAAAATGCAATACCGAAAATACTCAATATGATTTCAACAAAACAAGGTAATCACTTTTCTCTGGCAATCCCCTCCCCCCCTTGATGCAATGCAAGGAAATGGAAGGAAGCACACAGTTCTCAGAAATGCAATCAACTGTAATTCAGTTCACCCCAGCAAGCTTAGACTACAGAAGTTTGAAAACACAGGCCCAAATTGCTTTGATATGTGCTGGCAATGAATTAAAAAATATGCTAAAATGCTTTTAATTCCCTTTCAGAGGTTCAGGGTGAGTGGTATCTAGTTAATATTAGCTCAGGCTCACTCTTGCAATGATTCAGGAATGATTAGCAGGTTAAACGAATTTCTGGCAAATGGAAGGCAAGCAGCAGCAGTTTTTACACGTGAAGAAATTTGCAAATCGCGGTAAAATTCGCGAATGCGTGTTCCGCGATTGCGGTAAAACTATAGGGGGTAGGAATGCGTTTCTATATGAGCGATTTTGTGAAGGTCGTTTTTCAGATTTGAAATTTTAAAAGCTCAAATTGACAAGTGACAGATTTTACTAGAAATGACAGGTGACAGATTTGGAGCTATCAGGCAGTTCTACTTAGGTTAAAATAGATTGAATTATATTATTTTAACTAAGAGATTGGTTCTGCACAGTTTTGCTAGGTACTCACACTATATTCTTGAATTAAATGGGCCTCATCACGGATCTGGTCAGGGTTTTAAACTGGACTCTGGTCTGGTCTGGTCTCTGCACTTCACAGGGATCTGGGTCAGCTCTCTCTGCTGGTCTGGTCTGGGTCTCTGAAGGTGGATAGATTGAAGTCTCTATGTTGGCTTTCTGGAGGTTGATGAATTTGAAGTCTGGATCTCTGGATGTTGTATGGTCCGGCAGAGTGCGTTGCAGCAAATGGAATTGAAGCTCTCTACCTAAATTTCAGTGGTCCATTTATATGTTCTGCAAGTGGGTGTGTGTGTTGGTCATAACTAAACTTGCCCCTCTCACTTGTCATTGGTCCAGCTTTCATTCCTCCCCTGATTGGGGAACTAAGTTGTGTCAGAGTGATGTCAGCCATTTATGATCTCTTGAAACAACTCCCCTGTCATCTGTGCACCCAAATCTATATATGATCAAAATACATATTTCAGAGTTACACAGTTGTTTGAAATTGCATATACATGGTGTGGCTGAATTTAGCCATGTCTCTGTCCAAATCTGCTGTTTCTAAGAGCTTGCATTCAGAAATGGCACATAATTGACTTTTTAACTGATTTTTCAATTTCTGACATTGACCCAACTTTACATACATGTGCGCAGGGAGTATGGACATTAACTGATGAAGTTTCAGATTTTTAACATGCATACATTTAGAGTAATATCCACTTTTCCGCTAACACCCCCCTGAACATACCACCGGTTCTAAAAACCTCTTAAACTGTGGGCAGAAAAATCACAAGAATTGTGGTATCATTTATAAAATTTTCACATGTCCGCACCATGAGTTTTTCATCTTTTTCTAAACAATATTCTGGCTACAAAGGGGTGTGGTTTCCCAGGTCACATGGTGGAAATACTGGTTTATCCAGTTCTGCCAAGCCAGCTTGCTCTCACAGGCAGTGCCCCTCCCCTGTCCTTCAGGAGGAAGCCACTTTTTACGATGTCTGTAATAAAACATTTGCCTGAGGCAGGAGAGGGCTTTGTTCAGTTTCCTGCATTCTGTAGGGGGCTCCCCTTAATTCAATTATCAGAGAGATGGCATATCCTTAGTGTGGCCAGCAAAAGGCAGATAGGCCTGGGAACACAGTTGTGACTCAAGTTTCACTCCTGATGGGGGTAGTTGTCAGGCAGAATCAAGTTCCTTAAGCCAGACTTTCAGCTAACTGCCATGTTTTTTGTTGCTTTTTAAATTAACTTGCAATTTTACACATGCAGCTAGAATGCTGATTCTAAGTGCAAAACTATGACATTTCAACAGTTACAAAGGCATGTGACACCAAACATAGGTCACTCATTTAATCTAAACATTTTCGATTTTAGTGTCTTTAAATCCAGTGCAACTTAAACTGCTGACTCCATAATAGTTTTGTTATAAGCATTGTTTTGGGCTCTTCATTTCCCAGATTTTGTAGGCACACAAAACTCCATTCCGCCAAATGTCTGCTGGTGTTCAGTGAATATTTTGCACATATTGCAATGTTTGAAAATAGGCATTTTGAGCCTGCCTTCAGAGAAACACAGGGTGGTTTTAAAACGCCGGCTTTTGTATAGTGGTGAGTACTGGTACTGCACCCATTTTTGGGATTTAACAAATGAATTCCCCACAATTCTAGGTTGCATTTGGCAATCAGCATTGCCATTCGCAATGGTTTCAGACTACTGTGCGGGTAGTCCAATGGTGGTTTTAAAGCGCTTTGAAGCTAACCGGCGCTACTGTTTTTCCTTTGGCAACCCATTTCCCTCATGGCAACCCGGCCTTTCATTCTCGCACTGGTGGGTGGCAAGTGAGGCAACCATTTTGGTGTGCGCACAAACTGCGCAGCTTTCCTGGATTTCGGCGCACATGTGGGTTTTCCGCCATCTTGAATTTTCTAAGCCCACAGCACCAAATGTTGTAGCATGATAGCTTAAACGTGGGTCAGGACACCCAACAAGCCCCCCCACGCGACTGCACTTTGAATTTGAGTCGATGGGGAGTCGCGTGCACAAGGGTTTTGACCCACGCACCGGTCTGTCCGCATAATCTTCTTCCTACTCTGTAGATGGCCCAGTTCAGCATCTTCTTCTCCATCCGGTACTGATCGATCGGTTCTCCTCGCCGGTCCTGATGGGAATATTGGGCGGTCCACTGGGCCCATTGGATCTTCGTTCCCGGTCTCCGGATCGTCCTCCTTGGCCCGTCTCCAGGTTTTCTTTCTCCTAGGACGACAAAGGAAGAGCGGCAATACCTACTCATAGACGTTTTTCCACCACTGTTGAGATAGTGGGGCAGCATATGCATTCCATCATACCGAAACATTACATTCTTATTTTGAAAAAAAACAACAGTATAACTAAGAGACAGTTTCATGCAAATCACAATATTTTAGAGACTAGATGTGGTATGTTTTATGATTGGAACTGAATTAGTCTGATACAGTACCCGCTAGGATTCCAGAGGATTCCTCCAGTTGTTGCAGAGTGCGCCTGGGATGGCAACACTTCAACTGGTTTATGTGGACCCACTTGTCTTCCCCCTCTGCCGAACCGCCTTTGGGGATGCGGATCTTGTAGGCCACAGGGGAGATCTTGTCGATGATCTCAAAGGGTCCTTTCCATGTAGGCAAAAATTTGCGCTGCTTGGCCTGGTTCCTTTGAAAGTTGTATAGATAGACCCGGTCTCCCACCTGATATTCCTTCCTGGAAGTTTTCAGGTCATAATGGGTCTTCATGCTATCAGCCGATCTTTCTAGATTCCGCGGAGCGTAAGCAAAAGCATGTTGGAGGTGTTTCCTTAAATTCTCCACATACTCATGAGTAGTGGAGGCATTTATCAGTGTCTGCTCTTGGGTCCTGTAGAGCAAATGCTGAGGAAGCACCATCTTGCGCCCAGTCATCAACTCAAATGGTGACATTTTGGTTGCAGATGAAGGGGTAGATCTGATGGCCATTAGGACCAGAGGTAATCGGATATCCCAACTTGGCCCAGAATCTGCCACAAACTTCTTTAATATGCTCACAATTGTCCGGTTATATCTCTCTACTGCCCCAGAAGAAGCTGGTCTATAAGCAATATGCAGCTTTCTCTTGACCCCCAGTATCTCCCACATCTTTGTCATTACTTCACTGGTGAAGTGGCTACCTCTGTCTGACTCAATCCTTTGAGGTAGACCAAAACAGGAAAAGATGTGGTTAATCATCAAGGCAGCTGCAGTTTCTGCCTTGCAATTTGGGGCTGGGAGACATTCCACCCACTTGGTAAACAAGCATGTCACAGTCAACATGTACTTATTCCCCCTAGCCGAGTGAATCACAGGGCCTACAAAGTCGATTTGTAAATCTGACCATGGCAGTGTCATCCCCCGCTTTTGGAGAGGCGCACGGTGTGTGAGGGATGTCGGCTGAAATTGTGCACACACAAGACACCCCTTCAAGTATTGGTCGAGGTCCTGCCCCATGTGTGGCCAGTATGCAACCTCTCTTAAGATTTCCAATGTTGTGTGAAACCCCCTATGACCGGCGGTGGCCGCATCATGGGCGTGGCTTAACATCAGGCTTCGGAATGAGGTAGGAACCACCCACTGATCGTGGCCAGCTTTGGATTTCCTTACCAACAAACCGTCTTGGATTCGGAACATTTTTGGACATTTCATCAACACTCTTAGGTCCTCTTTCCCAATGTAATCGGTATCCGTCAGGGGAAAGTTCTCAGGGTCCTCAAGGTGCTGGTAAAATTTACCAATAATTGGATCCCCCTTCTGAGCAGTAATCAAATCAGCATCAGGGGTCTCCTTACTCCATTGTGCAATTGACAGGTCGTTGTGAGCATTTGTCTGGGACCTAGTGATAGCAGTGACCTGGATTTCCCCCAACAGGGACTCAATCTCAATTAGATCCCCTTGGATGGCCCCGGTCTTGGCCAACTGATCAGCTAAGTCATTTCCAGTTTTGTCTGGTCCCTCTACTTTGGAATGACCCTTGATCTTTTTCCAGTAGATGGTCATCCCATTCGATGTGACCAGATCATCCATGTTTTGGATCAACTTCCCATGTTTCAAGGGTTTGTTGTTAGCACATAACATGCCTCTGGTTTTCCAATTAACCAGGTGCTCCACGAACCCGTTCCGTACATAATCCGAATCTGTGATTATGACCAGTTCGTGGAGTTGATGCTGGACAGCAGTGAGGATGGCCTGATGCACAGCCATCAATTCTGCCACCTGACTACTTCGGGGACCAATTTTGTATCCAGCGGAGGGTTCTGGGGACTCATTCACCCATGCATTCCCTACGCCGGCCACCAGTTCTTTCTCCCCGTTGTTGTCAACATGGTAAGAGCATCCATCCACCTAGACAGTGGGCATTCCCTCACACTTGTCTTCTTCAAAGACTTTGTGTGGGGAATTAAGGTATGCCTCCATGTTGTCCTTTATTTTTAGACTTTCGTCCTCGAGACAGTTTTCTCTGGCACAATCATGCAAGTCAGCCAGACCCTGCGCGAGGGGACTCTTCTTGTTTTGGCCATATCTGACCTCCACAGGAAAGCCTTGCATTGACAGAATCCAGGAAGTAATTCGGGAATTACTCACATTTCCGGCCCGGATTCTTTCACTTTGGAGATATTGCAGAGGCTGGTGTGGAGTCTCCACTATGATGTGTTCCCCCTGGATAAACGGGTGGTAATTCTTCAATGCCCACACCGTTGCCAGGAGTGCCTTCTCACAATCGTTGAATTTTTCCTCCACAGAGGATAAAGTTTTGCTCGCATAGGAGATAACTTTATTGACCTTGTCATGCTTTTGATATAATACTGCCGTCAAGCACGTATTAGAGAACCCCGTCTCCAGGAAGAACTCCTTGTTTCTGACAGGGTAAGCTAGGCAAGGCGCTTGTGAGAGGCTTCTTTTGAGTTGTTTTACTGCCTCGGCTTGTTCTGGACCCCATTCCCACTTGACCCCCCCCCTTCAGGAGATGAATCAGGGGTCTGGTGATCTCTGCGTAGCCCTCAATGAACTTTCTGCTGTAATTAGTCAGTCCAAGGAGGCTCCTTAGTTCCCGCAGAGTTGTGGGGTCTTTCAGTTTCTGAAGTGCTTCCACTTTCTTTTCCTGGGGACAGAGACCCTGAGGAGTAATCTCATGCCCCAAGAAATTAACACGGGTTCTGCACCACTGTGCTTTCTGAAAGGAAAGTTTTGCTCCGGCGGCCCTCAACTGTGTCAGAACATAACGGATCTCCGCTATGTGTTCCTCCACAGATGAACTTTTGATGAGGACATCATCTACATAAGCCAGGTTACCCCTCGCACCCAGGTCGGGCATGGCCTTGTGTAGGAAAATGTTGAATTCATTGCCGGAGTTGAGGTATCCGAAGGGAGTCCGGGTCCATGTGTACTGCTGGCCCCCAAAGGTAAAAGCCAGTTTGTATTGGTCCTCCCTGCTGACAGGCACGGTCCAGTATCCATTGGTCAGGTCTATTGCAGTGAATACCTGTGACCCCTGAATCTGGGCCAGCCCTTGGTCAATGTAGGGCAGAGGCCATCGGGAAGTATGGACCCGTTTGTTGAGCTCCCTGAGGTCGGTGCAGAGTCTCCACTGGCCGTTTGGCTTCAATATTCCCAGCACCGGATTATTGAAGGTGCTGTGGACTGGACGGATTATTCCCCGGGACTCAAGGTTTTTAATTATTTCAGTAAGGGACTCCATTGATGCGAGAGGCAAGCGATATTGCTTCACAAACACAGGAGTCATGCCAGGGTCCGTGGGGATTGTTGTTGTGTGGATGTCAGTGCGACCACAGTCATATGAGTCTACCGCAAAGAGATCTTGGAAATCCAAGAAAACTTGTTTCAACCTTTGCTTTTGTTCCAGAGTCACACAGGCATCAGCTAGGTTGACTCTCTCTTCCACCATCTGCCTGAAGCCTGGAAAGACTTCTGGTTTGGCTATCTCCGCGGCCTCCTCCAGCTGGGTGGAGAAGTCCCTGGTCAGAGTGCTGATTTGGACCGGAGGCTTCAGGTGGGAAAGGCAGCCCTCATGGACTTGGAAAATCACCTCATCCCTCCTGAAGTCACACGTCACATCTTCCTTACCATAGGGGCAGGAAGTGTACACCCGGAAGTTCCCCCCATGCCGGGTAAAAATCCTGTCTGGTGTTGCGTTGTCATCACTGTCACTGTCAAAACAGTCCTTGGGGATTGGTCCTAACATTTAATTTCCAAGATCAATGGAGAAATGTCGGTCATCAACCGCCATTCCAATAATGGTGCCTGCGGCTAGAGTAATACTCCTTAAGTCGCTGTTATCCACCTCTATTGGAATGGTGTCATGTTCTATGTTGACTAATGGAGTGGGGTTTACCCCCAACCCTTGCTGTTGGAGAGAAGCATTTAGATGTATGTAAGCATCAGGGTTTTTCAACTCTTGTCCCCTTTTAACTTTCACTTCCAGGGAGAATTGTCGGGTCCTTTCTGGGATGGTGACTTCCTCTTTAACCTGAATTTCAACTGCATAAGGTAGCAATTGAGCTGACCTAAATGCTTTTTTTGGGTCATCAAAGCCCATGGGATTATCCGCTAATCGGGACCAAGCTTTGAAGTTTATTAGGTCCAAACTAATGGCAAAGCGATTGAGAATGTCACTGCCTAAGTAAAAGGCGGCAGGGACGTCTCGCACGACCCAACAATTGTGGACTATGCTCTTGTTGCCAATGGAGATTTTGAGCATACACCTGCTTGGCAGGAGATGTTTGGAATTAGGTGCTTCCAGGTCCATTTCCCATTTGTCTATCAGTTTGAAGGTGTGAATGGCTGGATCTTTTGGGAGTTGGCGAAACATGGCTTCGCTGATGAAGCTCTTACCGTTGTTCACACACACTCGAGCGAGAACAGAGTCCTTCCCATCATTTAACTGAACAGGGATGAACAACTGCTCTCCAATTTGCTGAATCTCAGCCAGGCTCTGAGCTGATTTCACATCTTTCTGGACTATAGGAGTGGGAGTTTCTGATTGTGGATTAGTATAGAATTTCAGAGTGTTTCCTTCCAGCGTGGAATACCACTTTAGACTGGAAGGAAGGTTGATTTTCAGAAATAGAGAGGACCCCCCATCACCAGTCTGTTGTCCTACTGCTATTACTGTCACGTCTGGAATTTGGTTGTTCTGGAAGTGGAATTCTACTTGGTCTGATTTTTGTTCAACCATGTGGCATGTGCCGTTTAAACTAACATGGTTGACACTCTGTTTTAATTTTATGGGTCGGCTAGTCTGGGTCCAGAGGACCTTGTTTACGTAATCTATTAGGGGTGACAACCTTCTCAGGAGGTCATTCCCTAGTAAACAAGGGGTGCCCTCTGGGGTCACAACTATGACCGGGTGTTTCAACTTGTGTCGCCCGATCTTAATGTCCAAGTCTGCGGTCCCCTCAACGGGAATTTCCTTCCCGTCAAAGTTCTGCAGTTGTCCAGGAAGAGAGGTGAGAGGAATTTGGTAATTCTCTCCCCTTCCTGCATTCAGTTCGTCAAAGGCCCTTCTGGACAGAAGGGTAGCTTGAGATCCAGTGTCCACCAGTGCTGAGATTGTACCCTGCCCCTGTACTTGTACCGGGGCATAATATCTTCCCTCCTTCTCCTCAAGGGGGCACAGATAATGTACATTTTTGGACAACTGGTGGGCTAATTTTCTGGTTTTGGACATTGCAAGAGAAGACATTTGGGCAGAATTCTGTGGGGAGCCTTGGGAATCTGAAAGAAAAAGTTGGCAACTGGATATCAGAGCCATTGTGGGTTCCCCTGGTTCCAGTTCTGGGCCGCCCCCCCCTTTTTGGAGGCAGTTCCCAGGATGGGTTTGAACAAGGGGATTTTCTTGCTGTTGGTTCTGGGATGAGATGGTGGGCGGCGGTAGCTCAGTCTCCACATCTCCCCAGTCTGGATTTGCATCCCTAGGGACCCATTTTTCTTTGGGGGGAGTTCCCCCCTCTCTGAAGGAGAAGATCCTTTTCCCAGGATCCTCTGAGGATCCCTCTCCCTCAAATTGGAAGATCTGTACCTCCTCCTCAATCTGAGTCTGTTTGGGTCTTTTCTTTCTCCTATCCCCCCTCTGCTCCTTAGGAGGCAGACTTTCAGGGGCAAGAGATTTTGTTTCCGGTTCCTGGGTTTCCAGGGGCTGTTTACAAGTGAGGAAGGAAGCTTCCTCCAAGGCTTTACACCCCCCTTCCCTTTGTGCCTCCTCCCTGGGAACCGGTGAGTTATCGGGGTGCTGCCCCCGTCATTGTTCTGGAGCACCAGGTCCAGAGTTGGGTGCGTTCTGCGCCGGCACGCCCATCTGAGGGTTCTGCTGAGCCCTCAGTATGTGACCCAGATCCCGCGCCATGTTTTGAACCTGGCGCTCTAACTGGGAAACCCGCTCAGGCTGATACGGGGCCCTGTTTTCTCCCCTGGGCTGATCCCGGGAAGGGTAGCTATCCCTTCTTTGGTAGTACCCCTGGTTGGGAAGATTTGGGTACCCCTCCACCCTTGGCCTCCCCTCTCCCGGATTCAGTGCTCTGGGCTCAGGGAATTGGGGAAAGAAGGATGGATGGTTTTGGGGCTGAAAGTCGGGTGGATATCTGGGGAAAAAGTTCTGCCCAGGGTTTGGTAAATTTCTGCCCTCCTGTGGGAAGTTTGGAGGGAAGTTCCCTGGGTTAGGTGCTTGGCTGGATCCCCCCCCTTGGGCTGGAGGAGTCCACACATAACCCAGGATGGGTCGATTTCCCTTGTAACAGGGACTTACATAATCAGGAGAGCGAGGGACCCCATTTGTGGGGCTGCCTCCTTGGCTCCCTGTCTGTGACTGACCCGAGGACCTCCTGGGCCTAGCATTATTAGGTGCAGGTAGGTTTTTAGGCCCCCCCATCTCCAAATCCAAAACGGGGGTGACCTTTACCTCTGCCACCTTGGCAGCAGCAGGGGTGCTGTTGGCTTTGGGGTTTTTCTGGGCATTACTTTTGCTATCTACCGGTTTCTGCACCTCATAGATCCGGGTAGCGTGTTCAATGACCCAGTCTAAAGATCTTTTCTCGTGAAAATCCCTCACGAGCTGGGTCATTATGTATTTGGGCAAGGCATGAAAAAACGTATTAATGAACTCTCTACTATCTGTGCGCACCCTTCTGGTGGTTTGCGCAAAAGCACGTTTCAGTTCTTGCACAAATTCTTGTGGGGCCTGATCCTCCCCACATTGCAAATTGTAGGCTGCCTTGCGAGCCTCTTGAGGATTTCTGTGAACAGAAAAATGTTTCAAGATGGCCGCCTTATAGGTGGACCATCTTAAATGATTTTGGTCCTCCAGCCCCGCAAAGAAACTGGAGTATTCCGGGGAGAAGGTCCACTTTACATATTGAATACAGCTTTGGCTGTCCTTCAAATGGAAAGTCTCCATCATTTGCTCAAACAACTCTAAGTGCTCCCAAACAGAATACTTAGCGTTCTTATGGTAAGGCGTGATGACGCTCCTGATCGCCTTAATCTGCTTTAAGGGGTCCTTAAGCAAGGCCCTTTTTGCCTTATTGGCCCTTTTGGTTCGGGTAACCCTTGTCCATTCGTCCTCAGACTCAGAGGCACTGCTCCCAGAGGTTCCCGTCTGTTCTTCCAGGTTTTACCGGATTCTGCGAGCCTGGGAATGGCTGGCAGAATGTGGGGACCTGGTCTCCTGTGTCCTGCGTAGTTCAGAGGAGTCTTCAGATTCCTCCTTGCTGCCAGGATTTGCTGGGTACCCCCCCCCCACTGACCTAACTGGGCCGAGGTTTTCAGAATGCCCTTAATGGGCCTACTCTCCTGGGGTTCCCCATTGAACTGTACTGTACTTGGGTGCCCATACCCGGATGCCCACCCCTCCATTCCTGAGTGGTACTGGCCTATGAGCCCCATACTCTTAGCTGGATAGTAATCTGCCATCCCCGTGGCCCTGTGCTCATGTGCGCCAGGGGACATGGGGGTGGTAGAGTCCAGGGACTGGGGAAGATGAAGGCCCCTGGTGTTAGGGCTCCTGCGGTTATGGTCAGGAGTCTCTCTTTCCCAGCGGACCTCATCTCTATCCGCCCCTGCTCCCTGCTCCCTGTTGCTCCCTGTTGCAATGCAAGAGCCTGCATTTGTGCTTTCAGTTCCTCAGTCAAGGCCTTACTAGACTCTATCAGTCTCTCCTGCATCGCTACCTGTTGTTGGAGCCTATCATTGTGTTGACAGAGGGCCTCGTTTTCCCTCTGTGCTTCCTGGTTGGTCCTGGAGAACTGGGCCAGTCTTTGCTGCAGGAGGTTTACCTCCTGAGCGGTGTCCCTATTGGCCTGCTCCTTTCTTGCTAGAGCATCCTCCACCCTCCTGGTGTGCTCTAACAAGTTCTGGTGTTCTTTTTGGAGGTCACCCAGTCCCTGGTGGGCCAGGTGATTTTCTTCCATTTTCCTTTTTAAATGGCAGACTTCCTGGCCTAAGGCGTCTCTTTCCTGACTAAGAGCCTGCATTTGTGCCGCCAGGTCGTCCCTCTGCCTTTGAAAGGCACCAGCTTTCTGCCGTTCTTCATCAAACTCTGCCTGGGTATCCAGGTCTTTCAGAATTAGTTTGTTGCTCTCTACCTTCACTCTATCTAGATGACTTTGCAGGGTGGCTACCTGCTCCGTGCATGCCCTGTTAAAGTCTAATTGTTGCTCCAGCTTTTTCTGGCTCTGCAGTAAGGAGTCCAAACTGTCTTGGTGCTCCTTCTGCAGGGCCAGAAATCTAGTATCCTGGTCAGCCTTTTCCTGTTGCAGTATATCCATGTCCTCTTTTATTTTAATGATATACTGCCTACTATCATTTTCTGACTCCTGGCTCCTCTGCTCAGAAGAGTCCAGATCAGATTGGGCCTTCTGTAATGCCATCTGTTGCCTATTTGCCAGATTTTGGCTTTCAGCACATCTATCCTGCATGTCTCCCATATATAGGTACAGGTATGCTGCTATCCTGGCAATCTTATTGTGTTCCTCTTTGGCTTTAGGAGCCAAATATAGTTCACTCAGGGCCACATGTAATGGACCCTGATCTCTCCATAAGTCTGACCCTGTTTCAGTGACCTGTCGCGTGATGGCCTGCAACCAGGCATCCTGGCCCTGCTCAGCCCATTCACCTCTCACAAATAGTTTATGTAAGAAGTGCTCTCTGGCTATTTTCATATCTACCAAGGTCGTCATTCTAGAGATTGGTCTCTGTCCTGACTTACAGAAGTTAGTATTTTATTTTTGCAGAACAGAACTTTTCTTGGAGTGTCCCTTTTGAGGAATGCTTCACAGCGTAATGCAGCGTGGTGATCCGACCGGATGTATGTATCCCGTCAGTTAGCACACTGTATTAAGCTGCACAAATGGTAAATCTAACCCAACATCCCGGACGAGCCCCCAATTTGTAAGAGGATTCAATTCAACACTACAGCTAAGTCAACGCCTAGTCTATAATACTGAATGAAAACCCTTATTGATATATCTTTATGTCCAGTTCATGCGTTCTGGATGACTACCCCTATATAACACCCCTCTCTTGGAATCCTCCTGACCCCACTGAGCCAAGAAGTAGTTCTGTTTTGCAAGTTTAAAAGGTTTATTTGATAATTTAAACAATAGATATATATATCACACTTTATAATAAATTAATAATTGAATATCACACTTAATCTGATATGATAAAGATTAACAACGGAGAATCTGGCACTAGCACACTTCTTTATAATCACTAATGAGTTGACATAAAATGGATAAGATAGCACACTGGTAAATAGGGACAGAAGAATAATGTGGTAGAGAATGCTTTATAGAGTTCAACTGGATGTAATGTTGAATGAAAATGCAATACCGAAAATACTCAATATGATTTCAACAAAACAAGGTAATCACTTTTCTCTGGCAATCCCCTCCCCCCCTTGATGCAATGCAAGGAAATGGAAGGAAGCACACAGTTCTCAGAAATGCAATCAACTGTAATTCAGTTCACCCCAGCAAGCTTAGACTACAGAAGTTTGAAAACACAGGCCCAAATTGCTTTGATATGTGCTGGCAATGAATTAAAAAATATGCTAAAATGCTTTTAATTCCCTTTCAGAGGTTCAGGGTGAGTGGTATCTAGTTAATATTAGCTCAGGCTCACTCTTGCAATGATTCAGGAATGATTAGCAGGTTAAACGAATTTCTGGCAAATGGAAGGCAAGCAGCAGCAGTTTTTACACGTGAAGAAATTTGCAAATCGCGGTAAAATTCGCGAATGCGTGTTCCGCGATTGCGGTAAAACTATAGAGGGTAGGAATGCGGTTCTAGGTTCGTAGGAAAGCCACGATTCTAAGCTTTCAAATGAAAGTTACTGCAAGTCTCTAAGACAAACGGAGATATGAGCGATTTTGTGAAGGTCGTTTTTCAGATTTGAAATTTTAAAAGCTCAAATTGACAAGTGACAGATTTTACTAGAAATGACAGGTGACAGATTTGGAGCTATCAGGCAGTTCTACTTAGGTTAAAATAGATTGAATTATATTATTTTAACTAAGAGATTGGTTCTGCACAGTTTTGCTAGGTACTCACACTATATTCTTGAATTAAATGGGCCTCATCACGGATCTGGTCAGGGTTTTAAACTGGACTCTGGTCTGGTCTCTGCACTTCACAGGGATCTGGGTCAGCTCTCTCTGCTGGTCTGGTCTGGGTCTCTGAAGGTGGATAGATTGAAGTCTCTATGTTGGCTTTCTGGAGGTTGATGAATTTGAAGTCTGGATCTCTGGATGTTGCATGGTCCGGCAGAGTGCGTTGCAGCAAATGGAATTGAAGCTCTCTACCTAAATTTCAGTGGTCCATTTATATGTTCTGCAAGTGGGTGTGTGTGTTGGTCATAACTAAACTTTCCCCTCTCACTTGTCATTGGTCCAGCTTTCATTCCTCCCCTGATTGGGGAACTAAGTTGTGTCAGAGTGATGTCAGCCATTTATGATCTCTTGAAACAACTCCCCTGTCATCTGTGCACCCAAATCTATATATGATCAAAATACATATTTCAGAGTTACACAGTTGTTTGAAATTACATATACATGGTGTGGCTGAATTTAGCCATGTCTCTGTCCAAATCTGCTGTTTCTAAGAGCTTGCATTCAGAAATGGCACATAATTGACTTTTTAACTGATTTTTCAATTTCTGACATTGACCCAACTTTACATACATGTGCGCAGGGAGTATGGACATTAACTGATGAAGTTTCAGATTTTTAACATGCATACATTTAGAGTAATATCCACTTTTCCGCTAACACCCCCCTGAACATACCACCGGTTCTAAAAACCTCTTAAACTGTGGGCAGAAAAATCACAAGAATTGTGGTATCATTTATAAAATGTTCACATGTCCGCACCATGAGTTATTCATCTTTTTCTAAACAATATTCTGGCTACAAAGGGGTGTGGTTTCCCAGGTCACATGGTGGAAATACTGGTTTATCCAGTTCTGCCAAGCCAGCTTGCTCTCACAGGCAGTGCCCCTCCCCTGTCCTTCAGGAGGAAGCCACTTTTTACGACGTCTGTAATAAAACATTTGCCTGAGGCAGGAGAGGGCTTTGTTCAGTTTCCTGCATTCTGTAGGGGGCTCCCCTTAATTCAATTATCAGAGAGATGGCATATCCTTAGTGTGGCCAGCAAAAGGCAGATAGGCCTGGGAAAACAGTTGTGACTCAAGTTTCACTCCTGATGGGGGTAGTTGTCAGGCAGAATCAAGTTCCTTAAGCCAGACTTTCAGCTAACTGTCATGTTTTTTGTTGCTTTTTAAATTAACTTGCAATTTTACACATGCAGCTAGAATGCTGATTCTAAGTGCAAAACTATGACATTTCAACAGTTACAAAGGCATGTGACACCAAACATAGGTCACTCATTTAATCTAAACATTTTCGATTTTAGTGTCTTTAAATCCAGTGCAACTTAAACTGCTGACTCCATAGTAGTTTCGTTATAAGCATTGTTTTGGGCTCTTCATTTCCCAGAGTTTGTAGGCACACAAAACTCCATTCCGCCAAATGTCTGCTGGTGTTCAGTGAATATTTTGCACATATTGCAATGTTTGAAAATAGGCATTTTGAGCCTGCCTTCAGAGAAACACAGGGTGGTTTTAAAACGCCGGCTTTTGGATAGTGGTGAGTACTGGTACTGCACCCATTTTTGGGATTTAACAAATGAATTCCCCACAATTCTAGGTTGCATTTGGCAATCAGCATTGCCATTCCCAATGGTTTCAGACTACTGTGCGGGTAGTCCAATGGTGGTTTTAAAGCGCTTTGAAGCTAACCGGCGCTACTGTTTTTCCTTTGGCAACCCATTTCCCTCATGGCAACCCGGCCTTTCATTCTCGCACTGGTGGGTGGCAAGTGAGGCAACCATTTTGGTGTGCGCACAAACTGCGCAGCTTTCCTGGATTTCGGCGCACATGTGGGTTTTCCGCCATCTTGAATTTTCTAAGCCCACAGCACCAAATGTTTTAGCATGATAGCTTAAACGTGGGTCAGGACACCCAACAGTGGTATGTTGAAGGACAAGGAAGCAAAGGTGGGCTTTAAGAACTGTGACAAGGAAGCGTTGGGATAGGAGTCAGGATGATTATTGCTTAGTAATCAAGCCCCACCCACCCCCTTGTCGCACGTATTTGACCCAGTCCTAACAATTTGAGGAGTTGCCAAGCTGAAAAGTTGTCAGTGAAGACACACATGCAATTGGATACTGTAGCACAGTGATGTATTAGTGTGGCAAACAAATAACAGTGAGACATCACTTTTGCCTCAAAATGCCTACACCAAAAACGTGATCCTGCTGACAAGGACTTGTAGAGGGTAGCGAGATACAAAGGAATAAAGGGAAGCACAGGGTGCTGACCTGCAAGTGTCTTTTGCCGCCTTATCACTTGTAGACCTACCTTAACTCTGTGGAGAAAAGGAGATTTGACTCGAAGCAGAGGCCAGGAAGATGTTTGCCCTAAGCCACCTATTAAGGGTGAGCAAAGAGCTTCTCTGCACTGAAATCTGAGAGTAACAAAAAGATTATGTTAGGAGGATGTCTGCTGTAGTTAATGTTAATGTTAAAGATTTTTATACCGCACACAGGTGCCACTTGTGTGGTCCCTCTGTGCTCTGCCAGTTCTGTGAAGAAATAAGGAAGGAGAGGAGAGGGTACGGTTAGTGGGAGGAGCGGGAAAAGAGCAAGGGAGCTGTGATGTGCAGTTGGCAGCTTCCGTTCGGATGGACCGTTCACTCAGCCTGTTGCGAGATTCGGAGGCAGCTGTTGTGTGGTGCTGTGCAAGGTTATGTATGTAAGGTTATGTGTGCTATGTACTGTTCCAGTGTTCTGAATTATGTGTGGTTTGCCGTGCTAAGGCGTTCTGGTTGTATTTAGTGCAATATGTGAGAGGGGCATGCAAAGGCTAGCATTAGTTCACCCAGATGCAAGTGAAGGCTAAGCAACATAGTTTGCCCAGAGATGACAAATGGCTGACTAACGCAGTTCACCTAGATGTGGCGAGTGGCTGACTAACGCAGTTTGCCTGGATGTGACAGATGGCTGACTGACACAGTTTACCTGAATGTGGCGAGTAGCTAACCAACACAGTTCACCTGGATGTGACAGATGGCTAACTAACACAGTTTACCTAGATGTGACAAACAGCTAACACAGTTCACCTGGATGTGACAAATTGCTACCTGACACAGTTCACATAGATGCGACAAGTGGCTGATATCCGCACTTCTGTCTAGATGTGGCACAAGCCAATATTCACATTTCTGTCTAGATGTGACACAAGCCAATATACACATTCCTGTCTAGATGTGACACAAGCCAATATTCACATTTCTGTCTAGATGTGACACAAGCCAATATTCACATTTCTGTCTAGATGTGAAGCAACCTAATCTGCACAATTCTGTATAGATGTGACGCAGGTTAATATTCACATTTCTGTCTGGACTAGCAAGCACAGTTAGAATACCATCCACCTAGATGTGATATATCGCTAACTAACAGTTCTCCTAGTTGTGAGACATGGCTTAGGCAACACAGTTCACAACTCAGTGAGTCTATATGGGGTCACAGTTGCTAAATAAAAATGGGTACATACAGGTTGTAAGCACTTGGGTGGTGGGGAAGATAAGATATGAGAGAGGTGGGTCAGTTTAGTGGGGTGCAGTGATTGCTGTGCCCCCTGTCCACACCACACTTACTTTGTCAGTGGTGGTTGATGGCTGCCTGTTTCCTGTTTCTCTGGCAGACACCATCTGGAGCTGCTTCTGTAGGAGCTGCCCTTTGCCTCTGGCCCTTAGCCGAGGGCCGCCCGGGCAGAGCTGCCCTGGGGGCTCTGTTAAGAGGCGTCTCCCTCTGAGGAGCACCCAATCAGGGGAAGGGGAGGCAGGCGGGGCAGAAAAGAGGGCAGGGCAGAGGTCACCAGAGAAAACCAGGTACAGGAGCAGCCTGGAAAGGTGCTCATAGAATGTGTAATGAAAGGAGACAAAAGACTGAAACACAGGAGAAAGGAGCAAAAATGGATGCAGAGGCCTGGAAAGGGGGTGAAAGGAGAGAAAATGCAGAAAAAACAGCAGAAGGGAGTGAAAACGGAGGCAGAGGCATGGAAAGGGGGTAAAAGGAGAGAACATGCAGAAAGAAATGGCAGAAAGAAGCAAAGCTGAAGGTAGAGAGCAAGAAGGGGGACACTCACCTCAAAGAGGCCAGGATGCAAGATGTAGGGTTAGTACAGCTTTTCTGACATCCAGAAGATGAAGCCTTCACTCCTCAAGAGAAGAGGGATCGGGAAGGAGAGGGAAATTCAACTCCCACAAACCTTTGGAATGTGAAAAACTGGGCTTTAAACTCTGGAATTCTGAACAAGAAGAAAGCCTCTGGTTTAGCTACTAGAGAAGGGAACATGCATAGTAAAGCAGGTAGTTCCCCAATTCTGCGGGCTGAGGTGATAGCCACCAGAGAAGGAAACCCTGAGGGTAACAAACCTGAGGTCAGGAGTCCCCAGAGGTTCCAGTTGGAGTGCTAGCAAAACCTGAACCACCAAGGGTCCCACACTGTATCCAAGGGTATGATCAGAGAGGGGTGGACAAAGCAAAGCTTCCCAACCAGCGGGTTACCGCAACCCAATTTCACAAGTTACTAAAACCTTTAGTGGCTGCCCACTATCTTGCAAGAGTGGGAGCTGCCAACCCCAAAGATAAACCACCCAATACAAATTGCGGAATCTGGGGCCATTAACAGGAAAAGGGCTGATGATTTGAGGTACATTATGCAATAATGTTAGTAATCGGCAATCTTTGAAATACCTTGCAGTCTACTGACCCGCTAGGTCTTGTGTCAGATATCCTGCATGGTGATTATCACAAGTAGAACAGAAACGAATGCAGCTGTATGTTGAAGACACTGCAGGCAGTAAATATTGCAAGCCGTATTTTCCAAGAAAAGCAGCAAGCTGTGGTTGTCGCCTCATTTTGAGTGTTAAATTCAACTGAACAGCACCAATCCTGCCTCTAAAATGTTACTCCAGCCAAAGGTTGGTGGTAATGGCTGTCAGGTGAGCCAGAATGGTTCAAGGAGTAATACCAGGCTGGTGTATCCAAATGCCACATCGGGAAAGGCTGCGTCCATCTTCAGAATATATCATCCCACAGACAGTTTCTCATGGGGGACACGCTATACCTCCTCTCATCATACATTGAAGGGGCAATTAAAACAAAGACAAACAACAATCAACACCCGCAGGCAAAACGCAAGCCAGGTGTGGGTAGGACAGTGTTGACACTCTTGGCACCTGCCCTTCTAGATCTACCTGTATCAATCCATATCTTTTCCCACATTCTTTTTTCTGTGCACTTTTAACGTTATGTTCCCTTGGTTTTGCACCCCCCAGTGGTGACAGTGAAATTAATAAAGGACAACAGTGCCTTCGAAGTACTATCCCTCGTCACAGTGATTACATTAACAGCAGTGCAGAGGAGAAAATACAACCAGAGCTGTTTAGGAGAAATATCCCTCATCCCTGTGGTGACCCCTTTAAAAACCAAAGAGAAAAAACACTTGCGAATAATCTCCTTCATCGCAGTGGTAACACTAAGAGAAGACAAAGAGGAGAAGCACTCAGCAGTAGGCTGCCTTATTACAGCAGTAGTTGTCAAAGCAAACAAAGTCAAGAGTGCAAGAAGAGTGATCTTCCTCGTCACAGTGGGGACAGTGAAAAGTGAAATTAATAAAAGACAAGAGAGCCTACGAAGTACTATCCCTCGTCACAGTTATTACATTAACAGCAGTGCAGAGGAGAATAGACAAACAGAACTGTTGAGAGAGAACGTTCAGTGTGGGAAAATGTCAAGAAGTATTGTTGGAAATGTGGAACAAGTCTGTAAAACTCTGTTGGAGGAACTAAAGAGACTTTTGAGGACTATTAGGTGGGTTAGGAGAAGGGAGTTATCCTCCTGCACTGGAGCCCTGTTTTGAATCAGAAACTGAAGCAAAAGATTATAAAAGACTGAACCAGTTTACCAGAGAAGGGCGCCATTCTCCTGGTCTTTTGTCTTCTATAAATGCTATTTTGTAACTTAGTGGTATGGTTAGAGTATGTTTCGGAGACTCTTTCTTGTGACCCTCACCCTGACGACGAGCACCCGAGTTATTTTATAATAGGTAGGGGTAACCCTGGAGATATAGTGAAAACTAGGCCCCCTTTTGATGATTAGTTAATAAACTTGTTTTCAATAATGCTACCTCTTTGTCTGACTCCTCACTCCACCTCGCCACACATGTTAACCTGAAACTGCTCCTTGCCTCAGCAGCCTGTTCCCTTTTAGTGCCATCAGTTCTGCTCGGTCCAGTGGACTCACTGGAATCATTTTTCGATGCTAAGTTCAACCCCTGCTGAGCTACAGCTCTATTCAATGGGAGAGGGCCCAGGCAGACATTTTGCTGATTCTGGCACCATGATCTTTGCAGGCCGAAAGACCTCTCCACACATCTGCATGACATGCTTCTGTGGAAGTGACCTGTGCCAGGACCTCGAGGGGCTGTCTTCATCACCCGATGCTGTAATTGGCCAGGAAGGTGACCCAGGCATCCCCTATACTTTGAGTCTGTCTGGTTTATTGAGTCTGAAATCAGTTATTGCGATAATCCAGTCCAGCACTTGGTACGCTCCAGGTGCTAATGCACATTTTGGTAGCGGAGGATGGTTCAAGATCCAGACTCTGAGATTCTTGAAGTCTTCCACCATCAGCCGTAAGACCGCAGAATTTCCAGTGGAGAGCGGTGAAAAACATGTGTATGACAAGATGGTGGGCGGGTGCCCTTTTGAAGAAATTCCTGTCCTTTCCCCACGGGTGCCCCACTCACTGAAGGCAGAGCGGTTGATTGGGGAAGAGTCGGTAAAATGGTAGGGATCATATTGCATATATAAATAGTGGGAAACGAAATGGGATTTGATTAAAGAGAGATACCTCGTTTCCTAATCTCAAGGAGAATAGAAGGGACCACATCAAATTCTGGAATGGAGTATTTTTTAAGAGATTCCTGCGGGTAGGCCAAAGAAGTATGCATGACACACTCCAAAATAGAGTAAAAAGAGATACTTATACTGGGGACAGTAAGGAAGACAATCGTAGAAATTGTTATGCACATTTTGTTTGGGGTTGTTTAGAGATTGGTGTAAAAAGATGAGGTGTTTTTTTATTAGCTGTGAAAATATAGGTTGGAGGTTGAAACTATAGATCGATAGTAATACATTCGATTTCAATTAGTTGTTGATTCTAGTGTCCCATGGAGTTGCTTCTGTCCATATGTAAAAGGTCCAAATACCTAAAATGCACTGTAACTCAGTCTTCGGGCTAGATCCTGCGTGGCTGCATGTTCGTTTTACTTATGGACAGAAGGAACTCCATGGGATACTAGAACTAACAACTAATTGAAATCAGTAAACAGCATTCCGATCCATTGAAGGAACAGAAACACAGGATTGAGTATACAATTAGACCATTTCTGGAACGTTAATGTCACTCCCTAATAGTATTGTAAGCAGAGTGCTGACTTTTATAGAAAAGTGACATAGAATTGAAGCCATTACTGGAAGGATTCCACTATTTGGGAAACTGACTGATGAAAGAAGGTGCCTTGTGGACGACCCTAGGTCGAAACATGTGTCGGATGTGACAGACACCATCATTAAAACTGGATTACTGAATCTCAATGTTTTAGGCATTTTCATTTTGAAAAATATTTAAGGACATTGTCATAGTGCTGTATGCCAGCATCCAACCTTACTTGTTCTGTGAATTCTGGGAGAGTTAGGGGTACCTCCCAAAGCTGATACTGCTGCAGATGACTTATATATAGATTAGGGAAACAGCACACCCTTCCAAGGTTACACCCCAGCGCTAACGTATCTGTAATATTCGGAGGACCTATATATATTAATCATGTTAGATGAAAAAGATCACCAATTGCGCTTTTAATAATTTAGATTTAGTTCATTAATTGGTGCTTAAAGTAACTAATTATTACTTTTAATTTTACATTATTTGTATGTTTACACATTTACACTATTTGTAAGTTTTTCTATGTTGATATGTATGCATTACTACAAGTGTCTACAGCCACATCGGCATGGATAAAAGAAATCTGTTAAAGTATGTTTGGACTTTCTCTATATCTATTTTTCTAAATCAACTGAACTTTTTTGATTGATACTCATTTGTATTGTGCATTTCCTTTTGAACCTTTTTTCATGAATTGTATTACTTTTATGTCATAACATAGGTTTGTGTCTTAACCTATGATCAGTGAATGAATAAGCTACTTGTTAATACAGTCTAGTAGGCAAGGGCTTCTCCCTTTCTTTTTCGAGCACTGTTTGTCAGTATATTGAATGTCCTTAAAACACACTTTGCTCACTTAGAAATAACCTAATGCTTAGGCCTTTCATTTTTTGGTGCTACCCAGCGTGATATCCATGTAGATACACGCAAACACAATAAGCCATTTTTCTTTTCTTCCTGAACTTCGAATAATTAAATAGAGTGGGGACCATTTTGTTGATGATAGGGATGGAAGTGAAGCCATGGCCAGAAATACAGTTGACTATCGTACATCATTGCTGATTATTACAAGAGAAGAATAAGAAAAAAGCTGAGAGTAGAAAGCAGGAGGAAGCAAACTTGATTCAGAAAGACTTGTTGAAGTTTGCTATAGAAGGATCAGTGTTGACGAGTGGTGAAGGCGTGGCCACACAAGAGTTACAGCCTACACAGCCAAGCAATGTAGGATACCCTATAGATCAGAGGTCTTCAAACTGTGGGGCGTGCCTTCCCCACCCCCCAGGGGGGCACAGCGGCATCTCGGGGGGAAGGGGGGGTGAAGAGGCGCGAGAGCCCAGCATGAAATGTAAACAAAAGAATCTTTTATTTTATTTTTTTTTAGTTTGGAGAAAATGGACATGGGCGGCTCACATGGTTGGACTGGACCATAAAACTGTCTCAGGCACCAATGAAAAAGCGGGCCGCTGTTGCAAATGGATATTCATTCCTTTAGTGACAGACTGTTTAAATAATACCCAAGGGGCTGTTTTTTGTTAAAATGTAAGCAAATTGGGATATTTAAAGAATATTTATTCAGCAACAATAGTCAAAACTACTAGCTGCATAGTGAAGTAACTCATCAAACTGGCCCACATTGCCCAAAAAGTGGCCACTTTGACTGGCCTACACTAGCATTTTTGGTACAGGCATTGCCCTGTTGCCCCATAGGCCAGTCCAAGCCTGGCAGCTCATCCATAATGGGCGAGGGGGCGTCCACCCAGAGGTCATCCACCCACTGGGACCTGCCCAGTGAAACACTCAGCACTCCCTAAGCTGCTTTTTCCAGCTAAGGGAGGGCTCCTGGGCTCACTGAACTGTCAAAGGGAAACACTGTTTCCCTTTGACAGTTCAGCTCCCCAGCCGCACATGCTCACTGAGCCATGCAAGGCTGGTCGTGTTTTGCTTCGCCAGCCTTGCATAGCTCATTGGAAATGCTCGCTAGTGCACTGCCTGTCTGTATATGCAAGCGGGAGCTCCTGCGCCTCCTCACACATACGGATAGAGCAACCTAGAACGGGGCATTTCAGCACCCATGCACAGGCCCCTGCAGAAGGTACGTTTATGTTAATTCATTTTTTATTTAAATATGTGTATGGATGCGTGTATGCTTCTGTTATGAGGGAGTGTATGCAATAGGTGCTTGTATGAATGATAGAGTGATTGGTGTGTGAATGTGTGTATGTGTGAGTGTGTGTGTTTGTTTTGGTCCGTTGAGCTGATTTTGACGAGTGGGGGGTAGAGGTGGGAAGGAGGGTTGTACAACAAAAGCATTTTAAAAATGCCTTTGTTGCACAATCCCCCTACCCACCTGCCAAAATCAGCTCTCCTTCTGAGACGCTGTGAAGCCCAGGGGACAGGGATGGTATTTTTTTACTGGATATCTATCATAGATGTTCAGTAAAAAAAGCCATGCTTTCCCTTCTTGACCCCCCAGCGCCAATTGCAAACTGTTTGGCTTTTTACAATTTTTTTTTAAGTATGCTCTAAAATGCAAAATTTTAACCCATTATTTAAAATAAATTAACGGGGGAAACATCCCCTGAGCCCCCTTGGTTTGAGTCGCTATGGCATTTCTGTGGGAAATTTTTATGCTCCTCCACTTACAAAATTTACCAGCTCCCACTAGCCCTCTCAGACTGTGTTAGGAATGGGCTGGGGGATGCCCATGGACTGTGGTGGGAGCACTGGGATACTGGTGGGAGCAGGTTAGGGAGAGCCCATGGTGTGTGATGGGGTGGGGAGAGCTCAGGGACTGGGTAGGAGTGGGATGAGGGAGCCCAGGGACTGTGATGGGAGCAGGTGGGGGAGCCCAGGAACGATACTGGGAGTAGGTTGCAGTGACGGCACACAATAGTTCATAGCCATTTGTACATACTGTCCATTTGGCATTTTTGGGGGGCCGGCCTGCCCAAATTTAGCTCGGGCGGGGGCCCAGGCCAAAAAAGTTTGAAGACCACTGCTATAGACCAAGATGAGTGCAATTGGTGGCCACAAGGTAATGGGAATGGACTAGGGGACGAGGTGGATTTCAAAATCCTCAAGTGGGAGGAAGATTTAAAGGAGGACAGCCACAGCAATCCTGGAATTGTGGGAGGACAGGACATATGGCACGCACATGTAGAAGTAGTGGAGACATGCAGCAGAACTGACAAACTCTAAGAGGGGGGATGGCTATTCTCCACAGTATAATACCGAATCGCAGGAGTATTATGCCCAAGATCACACACAGTAGCAGACACATGCCCCGCAAATAGAGCAAATGCAGCAGATCCGGCAGCAAACACAATCACCACATGGACAACCAAAGCAAGCGCTTATGCAAACACAACAAATACAGACACAACAACCACAGTACGCTCCGATGCAGTGACCAACAGTGACACAATAGAAGGCAAAAACCGGAGCCCCACAAGTACCCACATCCAGGATAGGGAGTGTGACAGTTGTGGGAGGAAATCCTTTTACAGGTACAGGGATTAATTTATGCCCACAATAGGAGATCCCACAGAGCCTCTTGATGTGTTTAGTACTATCTGTGACACCAGACCCACAAGAGGCACCAAGGGTCAGGGTAATGATAGGTGGCAAGACATTATCGTTCCTTGTTGACACAGGAGCAACTCATTCCTGTGTTCGAGGGGGAAAGTACCCAATGTCTGGGATTGCCATGAATCTGCATGGATTCTCTGGGGCTACAAGTTTGGCTCCTTTCACTGATGAATTACCATTTTCCATAGGAGAACCTGACGTGTCTATACCACTATTGTATTCTCGGCAGACACCAGTTAACATACTAGGATGTGGATTGATGACAAAACTTAACATGATGATCTGTTTCACTGACAAAGGGATAGTGTTTTTCACTCCAGGGATAGACTACATAAATGTAAAAGAATTTGTACTAGCATTTGCAGGCCAAACAACATTATAAGGGGTTCCTTTAGACCCATAAATATTTTTGTGGGGAGTAAATATTTTGTTGACATGGCTTCCTAGATGGGTAGGTAAACTGATGAAAATACTTATACTGAGACAGTATGGGAAATGCAACAAATTGTAGGCCTAAGCAATTATTGTAGGGCCTGGGTTTTTGATTGCAGTACATATATTTGACAGCGTTTAAAAGGACGCAAGGAAGCACAGACAAGTAAAAGTAAAATAACATGACAGATGAGATGACTGAAGGATTAGAAGAATTAAAAAGGGGGATTTGTACAGCTCCTATGTTAGGGATTCGGGGCTATGATGAGGAGATTTACTTATTCTCACATTCAAATGGAGAAGTGATGACAACAGTACTCACACAGAAAATGACATTAGAACATGGACATAAACCATTAGCCTATTATAGTGGAATTCCAGTCCCAGAAATGAAATGACATTACCCTTGTAAACAAGCGTTAGCTGTTGCTATTTTCATGATTGAAAAAGCTGCAATTATTACAGTGGGGTATTAAATTATGTTATTTGTTGAGCATTCCTTGTTCACCATTTTGGAGAAACCCAAAAGCACATTGACTACCCAAAGAGCATCAGGGTACGAAGTAATAATTTTGAACCCAGCAATTAAAATGGTTAGATCTAGAGTAGTGAATCCAGCGACACTTATAACTACACCAGTAGGGAAGGAAGACTATTTACATGACTGCACAACATATACCGAGTTCCATGATGATATTCCCCATGTTAGAGAGAATGCTGTTGGAGGAGGGGAAATTCTATTCGTTGTTGCTTCTTCAAAAATGTATCAAATGACAGGAGAAAGACATATGGGATTGGTAGTAGTGAAGTTAAAATGTGATGGTGACTTTGAAGTAGTGGCAAGTGCATGACTGCTTTCACCTTGCTCAGCACAGGCTGCAGAATTAGTGGCGCCTATCGCTGCACTCCAGAGACCTGAGGATGAGGAAGTGACAGTGTACTCTGACTCTGCCTATGTGATGTCAACCGTAAAAGCAGGATTGTCATGTTTGAAAAGGAGGTGTTTCCTCCGTGCAGACAGCACAGCAGTGCAACATGCACCACTATTGGACAAACTCAATAAGGCTCCCATTGGCTATCGCCGGGGTGAAATGCGCAGCCCATACTAAAAGGGGAACACATGATTTCTTGCAGTAACGAAGCCACAGACATTGAAGCCAAAAGTGCAGCATATTTTCCAAATATTTCTAATTTTGAAGTAGACGATGTTAAGCAAATATCAGAACGATGAATGCTGATAAAGGAAGGTTTTAATATGTTATCCATTGTACAGTTAATTGAGGTGCAAGGTCAAGCTCCAAGGATTTAAGGAAGGTACACAGGTCTTCTTTATCCCACACAAATGCTTTATGGAGACACGATAGCACTGGAAAGCCAGATATGCCTCTAGCATTATTGAAATTTGCACTGGATCAGCTTCACTATCCTGCACATATAACTAGAGAAAATGTTCCTGCCACGATTGCAGAAGACTGTTTTTCATCAAATTTGTTAGAACACATTGCACAGTTTATTGTGAACTGCATTGTTTGCCAGAAGTTCACAGCAGGGCATACATTGTGAGCAGTGAGAGGAGCAATTCCCAGACCCAATTGTCTTTTTCACATAGATTATGTGGATATATTGCAAACATGCAATGACTATAGATACATGTTAGTGGTAGTATATCCCTTTTCCAGATGGATTGATGCAGGTCCAGGTACGTACCCTGACACCACATGTGCTGCCAGGCTTCTCATACATGAGGTATTTCCTACATGGGGTGTGTGCGAAGTCTTGCAGTCAGATAAAGGGCTGCCTTTTGCAAATGAATTGTTCAAACAGATAGCTCTTCTATTAGGCATAAAGCACAGGTTTTTGTCTGCTTATGACCCACAGGCAAATGATATCTGTAAGAGGCTAAATGGACTCCTTAAAGAAAGCATAGCAAATCAAAATCTTTGAAGAAAGGGTGGCTATATTGCCTACCCCTTCCTCTGTTTGTCCTGAGAAACCAGCCTGACTCAGATCACCACCTAACATCTCACGAGTTGGTGACTAGATGCCGTATGAGAGTACCTTTTGCTCCTCCCATTCAAATCAAAACTTATGCTCACAGTGTACCAAAAACATTAGGTGATGAGATGCATGATTATTTGACAAATATTACCGCTAGTGTTTCTTTTATTTCTCAACAGGTCAAAAATCTGGGGGAAGGGTCTAAGAAGATTGATGAAGACAGCCAAACAGCTGATCTTATAGACTTGCTGAAGCAACCTAGTTTATACTCTGGGGACCAAGTTCTTGTAAAGAGTTTCATCCAAACTTGGAATAAGCCCTGCTTTGAGGGACCGTACCTAGTAGAGGGGGTCACTCCTACTGCTGTAAAACACGAAGGAAGAAGAGCTTAGATGCACTTGAATGACGTAAAGCCTTCCAAAGGAGAGACTCTCGCCCCTCCTGCACACGCTGACAGTGAAGCAAGGGAAGAATATCCATGAATGCAGACGAGATCGGCTACCAAGAGCCAAAACAAAGAACAAGATGAAGTAAAAACAAGTTCAACTGCTGACTACTCCTAAGTTTAAAAGGAAACAAATTGAGTTTGCAGTATTTACAGAACTATTCTAGTCAAGTTAAAGAGACAATGCATCGAAAAATAAAGGACACGAAGATTGCACATGACAATTTATGTTGCCTGAAACGTTACGCACATTTCTGCATGCTGTTTTCGTATACATATTTCAATCTCATCTGGCTCTAGTGAGACGATACATTGATATTGGGCCTCATTATAAGTTTGGCGGTAGACTTGCCGGTAAAACCAGCAGGCGCCCGCCAAACTTGCAAAATTTTCCAGCACTCGCAAATGGGCAATTACTGGGTCATTACGGCCCCGCCGGACCCGGTTATTGCCCATTCGCGGGCGCCGGAATGAAATGCTCCCCATTCCCATTGAGCCCTATAGGGAACGGGGAGGTCGGCTGCACCTCCCCATTCAGAATGGTGCCAGTGCATCCGACATGCTCTGCTCATGGGTGCCGGACTGGCCTGGAGGGCGGGAAGGCACCCGCCAGCAGAACTCGTAGTTTTCCGGTCCGCTAACTACGGTACCAGCAAGCTCACCGGTACTGTAGTTACCGGACCGGCAAATTTATAATGAGGCCCATTGTCACATTTTTGGGAAATCCTAAAAACATTCCTATTATTTGTAGGATCATCATTGCAATAAAATAACAATTTTTTGTTATAAAAGTGTGGTTTATAAAAGTGACAGAAACTGAACAATTAAATTAAAGAGAATGAGATTTTCCAGTTTATAAAAGACACATTGCTAGCAGGAAGACCAATTGACCCACAGAAATGCAGGAAGACTTATGAATACTTTTGCAATCTTTTTTGTGGCTACATTTTGTACAATGTGTAGTTTTTATTTCCTATTATTAGGGCATTTCGACAAATGATATTCTATAATACAGATGGAGTATTTTCCAATGAGACATCTATTTCTATCCCTAACAAAAGCACAAGTGATATTTTCCCTGATATTACCAAACAAATTATCTGACTTAAGAGAGGTGGTATGGAAGATCATGAGGATATATATTAATATCTTGTTAATTTAGCCGAGTTAAAAAATAACATGTGTTACCAGCACATGAAGGAAGTGGGGAGGAGGATGTCAGATGAGAGCTGCTATGTGTGTTCTCTCATCCCTTATGCCATGAGCGCAGCCCGAACATTAATTGCAAGAGAAATACCTATACATGATGTGAGGTGTCTCAGTCATCTAGAAGCATGTAAAACAAGAGGACAATTTGAAGGAAGATGGGCAACCCTATGATGGATGTCAAAAAGAGTGGTCCAATATGAATATGCTTACAAAAAAACATAGAAAATGGGGATTCCAAGTGGCCACCGGCACCGAATAAATGTGCCGATGGCTGATCCAGGATCCCAAGGCCTTGTTCTGGTGGCCCCACAACCCCCCAGAGCTACGGCACGGTTTTTGGGTGTAGGAGAACTCTTGGGGAACTTTGTGGAGATGTCTGCGTTGTGCTGACACCGAAGCCCCTGCAGCATCAATGGACCAGCAGGACGTGGGCCGGCGAAGCAAAGAGGCCCCTCACCCCCATCCTGGGAGAGCACGAGTCAGTGGCAAAGGGAGAGTTTCAGGGAGAAACGGAAAGTGGAGGTGGGCACCCAGAGGGGCCCCAAAGAATCAGCTGATTGCCGGGAGAGGTAAGAGGTGGCGATGCCAGAGGTCAGCGTGCCCGAGGGAGTGGGCAGAGGACTGGCACGAGGAGCGGCTTCGCTGGCGCGGCTGCAGGGACCTGTGGCCAGGTCTGAGGCGCGGACCGGCAGCTGAGTGGAGGAGGCCGGTGGAGAGCGGCGGGCGGCGCCTTACCTCAGGACACAACAGCGAGATGAGGAATGCATAGAAGCAGCAAAGAGGAGCAGGAAAGGACAGAATGGGGTGGGCGCCATGTGCAGACTCTGGCCCAAGGAAGGAGAGTGGGGGTGCACCCAGAGGAACGGCTTTGTAGTCAGAGTGACCAGAACCCACTGGGGAGGCATGTGAAGGGCGTCGACAGGACTGGGGGCCCCCGGTGAGCGGCGGGTCCCTGTGTAGCAACAAGGAGCAGAGGCCTGGGGGTCAGTGAGTGCCCCGATGAGGGAGGGGCCCCAGAAGAGCAAAGCACAGGGAAGAGGCCACATAAGTCCCTCTTCCGGAGCAGGAGGGCAAGGGGCTCAGCGTTGGCCCAGCTCCAGAGCCTATGGGCTGGTGTTGGAGCACACCCATGTGCCCCCATAGATAGGGGGGTCTGGGAGTCAGGAGGGGGCTGAGCCCAGACAGTGAACATGCACGGGCATCCTGACTCAGGTGTGGCAAACACTTGGGGATAAAAAAGGAGAGGCCTTACCCGCCCGGAGGGCCGGAGTGAGCGGAAGTCCGCCGGTGGAAGGGGAAGGAGTGCTACTTGGCTCGGTGCTGGGACCTCCACCCACTGAGAGGAGGACGCAGCAGCTGCGGAGTGAGGGGCCCTCAAGCCACCGAGAAGACAGCTTTGGACCTGGACATTTGAGAGCGGCACGGCTCAGACGCATTTCTGCCCTCCCATAGATGTCTTCCAGGTCCAAGGGGAGGACTGGGAAGGCTGGTCACCTCGGGGGTGAGCTGCAGGGAACTTTGCCTACACTTTGGCCCGCAATGGAGAGCAGGGACTTGGGTAAAGGGGGGGCGGCCAACTGAAAGAGCAACGGGACAAGGAAAGAGTGGATGAACTGTTGCAGATGACGAGGCATGACTTCAGGGGGGAAATGCACAATCTGAGAGAGTCCCTGGCCTAAACCTTTCAGGAACAATTCCAGCTGGTGAGGACTGACCTCAATGCGGCGATGGGAAAACTGCAGCAAGAAATGGCTCAAATGGGGGAAAGGACGGATTTGCTGGAAAGAGGCCTCCAGGAGTGTGAAAGAGACAAAATGGCAAACAGTGAGGCTATAGATAGATTGGACACGGCAACAAAGACTATGGAAGCAATGGTGGAGTATTTGGAGAACAGATCCAGAAGGGTCAACATCAGGATTAAATCGCTGCCGGAGTCTGTCACTGATCGACAACTGAAGGAAGAGATCCAGGGGGTCTTCGTGGCACTCCTAGGCGGGGAGTCCCCAGGCTTGATAGAACTGGAAAGGGTCTACAGGGTGGGCCAGTCCCCGGGAGGACCTAGCACCAGTCCCTGGGATGTGTTGGCTGCCTTCGCTAGGTATGGCCAAAAAGAAGCGGTGCTAAGAGCAGCAAGACAGAGCGAACCGGTACTATATAAAGGACAAGAAATGTCCCTGTTCCAGGATTTAGCAGCCAGCACGCTGATGAAAAGGAGGAACATCGGCCCAGTTGTGAAGGAGTTGGCCAAGAAAGGGATAAAGTATAAATGGTACTTCCCATTCGGGCTGGTGTTTGAGTGGGAGGGGAGTCAGAGGTGAGCAACCACCCTTCAGGAGGCAGCCAGTATAATACGGTTGGAACTAGAGAGTAGGGGGGGGGCAGGAAGGGAGGCCACTGACCCGAGGGAGTCAAATGGAAAGAGGCAGACCATGGGAATGGTCCACGGTGGGAGAGCGGGGCAAGAGGAAGGCTGGGCTGCGGGGACGACCTGCGGGGGGGAGACAGGGCTAAAGAAGGGGAGGGAAGCAGCAGAGCAGGGGGGTCCGGGTGACATAGTTCTTGATTCTCGGAAGAAGGCTCTTAGGGGGGTGGTGGGATCAAGGGTTTTACAGGGGGACTGGGGGGATGGAGTAGAAAACATTTTGGAACAAGTGAGGGCAGGTTTGTCCATAGTGATAGGTTTTTGACGGGTGGGCGGGTGGGATTACAGTCTCACCCAAAGTTGGGGGTTCAGGGTGGGAGAGGGTGGGGGAGGGTTGGGGTGCGGGTAGCCATAGCGAACAGGAAAGTAGTACGGGACCTGTCGTGCAGGAGGATTGAGGCAGGGGGAAGTGGACGGGAGGAAGGAGGCGAGTGCCTCATCGGATGGGGGGGGGTGGCAGGGAGGCCCAGGGGGAGCCTGGAGTGGGGAGGGTGGGACAGGCAAGGAGGGTGGGTTGGTATTCACCCCAGACTTCAGGTGGCTAACACATAATGCAAGGGGACTGAACTCCCCCCTTAAGCAGACAAAACTGGAACAATTTACCAGGGCTCACGCGCCAGACATGCTAGCGCTGCAGGAGACCCACTTATTGAGGAAAGACCAGAGCCGCCTGCAGCTGAAGAGCTTCTCGCAGATATTGTTTGCGTCTGGTCCTACAAAGAAAGGTGGCCTTGGCATTCCGGAGGGGGATAGATTTTAGAATCCAAGACACTCTTAGAGACAAGAATGGGAGGTACATCATGGTGTGGGGGGAGTACATGGGAGCATCTTATACCATAGCCTCAGTGTGCGGCCCAAACACGGGGCAGGACCAGTTCATGCGTGACACCCTCAGTATTCTGGAGAACTTAGCGAAGGGACAAGTAATACTGATGGGTGATCTCAATCTGGCCTGGGACAGATGGCTGGACCTAACACAGCAAAGGGGGAGCAGAGGGGGGCAGTGGCTTCTCCCCAGTTAAAGGAGAGATGGGAAGGGGCCAGATTGCGGGATGGCTGGAGAGCGTTAAGAGGGAGAGAGGAAGGGATCACGTTTCTCTCTGACGTCCACAGAACCCAATCAAGAATTGATTACGTCTGGGTGTCCACAAGTCTGTTGGGCAGAGTGGAGTTGGTCGAGGCAGGTCTCATGGGAATTGCCGACCACAAGGTGGTGCAGATGAAGTTGCAGCTGGGGAGGCGCAGGCCCGGAGTCTAGAGTTGGAAGTTCCCAGGGGAACTCCTGAGGGACCAGGTGATGTGGGAGGAGATAGGGAGAAAGATTAGGGATTTCTTTGAGAGGAATAACAGCTCAGATACAAGCCTTGGCATGAGGTGGGATGCGTTCAAGGCTACATTGAGGGGGGAGCTTATTGCTTTGAAGGCGGAGAGAAAGAGACAAATGAGGGGGCTGGAAATCCAATTGGAAAGGGAGGTGGAGGCCCCTAAGGAGCGAAAGAGGGAGACCCCCACGAGGAAGGTTTACAGAGAATATAGGTTAGCTGAGGGCCAACTGGAGATCTTAAGGACCAAAAAGGTGGAAGAGGCAATGCTACGGGTCAGGCAGACATTTTATGCGAATGCCAATAAAGCACACTCACTCCTGGCTCACCTATTGAGGGGAAGTAGGGAACAGAATGTTATCACAGCCATGAGGGACGAGAGAGGGGAGAGACTCACCCAATATGAGGAGATAAAGGGGAGACTAGCCAGATTCTATGAATCCCTGTATACCTCACAGAACCCGCAGTTGCAGCCTCAGAGGGATTTCTTGGGGGTCCTGACCATCCCCCCGTTATCCTGGGAAGACAGGGATGAGTTGGGATGGGATATCACGGAGGATGACGCGAGAGCCACCATAGCGGCACTCCCCTGCAACAAGGCCCCGGGACCAGATGGTTACCCAGATTCCTTCTACAAAACCTACTCCCACCTATTGGTCCTGCATCTTACGCAGTTGTTCAATACGTTTGGGTCCGGGGGAAGTATTACCCCCTCGATGGAGGAGGCCAAAATAACACTAATTCACAAAGCGGGTAAAGACCCGGAAGAATGTACTTCCTATAGACCTATCACCCTTATGAACACGAAGGCGAAAATATTCACTAAAATATTGGCGAAAAGCCTGGAGATACACCTCCCATCGCTGATCCATCAGCATCAGGGTTTGTGGTAGGGAGGCAGACTGCTGACAATGTTAAGCGGGTGGCCCATCTGGTGGAGAAAGCACAGAAGAGGACCACTCCGGTGATCTTCCTGGCGCTGGATGCCGAAAAGGCGTTTGAGCGGGTAGAGTGGTCGTTTCTGTTCCAAGTTATGGAAAGGATGGGCCTGGGGGCGGGGTTTATCAGTATGTTTGTTTGTTTGTTTGTTTGTTTGTTTGTTTTGTTTGTTTTTTATTTGTAGTGCGCACCAGACCCAAGGGTATCAGGGCGCAGAAAGGCAAAAAGAATATTCTCAGCTTGGTTACATTGCTGTACATTAATATACAATAAGGAATATACAGAAGATAATAATAAAGAAGGCTTAATATACAATGAGGAATGTACATAAATGTAAGGAGGGACATATATACAGTTGATCATAGAATATATACAGCGAAAACAGGTCATATGCACAAGGTGCAGGGTGGAATGTCAATGTGTCACGTGTAATCAGGGGCTAGGTACTGTCCTGGAAAGAGACATAGTGGGCTTGGAATGTTAGATGTCATTTTCCTTCATCCACTGGATGTAGTTGCGCCTGAAGTGTGGGTAGTTTGGGAAGCTCCTAAGGAGGAAAGGAGGGAGTTCCAGTGTTGTGCAGCTTGTAATTGAAAGCTGGTGCCTCGGGTTTTAGAGCGTTTGTATCTAGGCACTATGAGGTTGTTGGAATTGGATGTTCTAGTGAGTTGGTTGGAGGAGTATCTGATGAATCTGTCGGTGAGGTAGCGTGGAGCGGCGTTGTTGAGGCATTTGTGTGTAAGTGACGCTACTTTTAGAGCAATTTTGCCTTTGGTCGAAAGCCAATTGTGAGCTCTTCTTAAGTCAGAGATATGCTCTTTTTTTGGAAAGCTCAATGCTGCTCTTAGCGCATTATTTTGTAAGATCTGACTCTTGTTTGTGATGTATTTATTGGCTCCTAGGTAGAGGGCGCTACAGTAATCTAACTTAGATAGAATAAGGGCTCTGGCAAGGGTCATACAGCTGTTGGAGGAGAGGAAGGGTTTATCTGATTTGATTAGTTTACACGTGTAGGCTGCAGAAGAGGCCAGGGAGCTGACCTGTTTTTTGAAGGAAAGAGTGGAATCTAGATAGAAGCCTAGCATTTTTACTTCCTTGGCTACCTCGATGGTGTTTCCGTCAATAGTGAAGCTGGAGTAAATTTTGCTTAACTTGTTAATGTTAGGGGTTGTGCCAAGGATGATGAGCTCAGTCTTGTCATCATTCAGGCATAGACCATGTGAGGTCATCCATGCCTGAATAATGAGGTACACCCTGTTCACCAAGGCCAAATCCTTGTCGTAATCTCCCGTCAGCGGTATGAGGATCTGGGTATCATCTGCATAGTTAGTGTAGGTGATACCCAGACCATCAAGATCATCGAAAAGGGGCTTTGTGAAGATGTTGTACAGAGTGGGAGAGACAGAGGATTCCTGAGGCACGCAACAGGTGATAGAGGTGGGGTCAGCTGCTGCAGATGTGGAAAAGATGCGCATGGTCCTGTTGCTGAGGAATGATTGTATCCAGCTAATGGCTTCCTGTGAGAAGTGGGCTGCGGTGTTAAGGTGGGTACAAAGAATGGAATGGTCTACTAAATCAAATGCCACTGATAGGTTGAGGAGGAGAAGCAGGGCAGTTTTGCCATTGTCTCTGAGGGTGTCAATTTGTGCCTTAAGGTCAATCAGGGCTGTCTCTGTTCCAGGTTGGGTCCTGAGGCCGGATTGGCGGACTCCCAGGAGGTGGTTTTGTTCCAGGTATTGCTGTATTTGAAGGCAAGCTACCATTTCTAGAATTTTGAGTAGGAATGGGAAGGTGGTGATAGGTCTGTAGTAGTAGTGATGGAGGGGTCTAGAGTTTGTTTTTTGAGTAGAGGGAGAACCCAGAACTCTTTGAGATTGTTAGGGATGAAACTTTTGGAGAAGGATGAGTTGATGAGTTTGGTGATGAAGGGTGAGAGGTCTCTGGCTGCATCTTTTATAATCTGCGTGGGGCATGGATCATCGTGGCAGTTAGATGGTTTCAGGGTGAGAATAACTTTTTCGACCTCGAGGGTGGTGACTTTGGAGAAGCTAAAGCGGTGGATGTGTTTGGGTGAGGGCTCAGAGGTAGAGGTGGGGTTAGTTGTGGTGCTGAGTAGATTTTCTTTTTTGTTGGCTATCTTGGCTTGTAGGGTGGCCACTTTGTTTAAGAGAGCGTTTTGTACACTGGTACACCAAGGTTTGTCTTTAACGCAGGTGTCAGGGATTGGGATAGGTGTTTCCAATTCTTTAAGGATGGTAAACAGTTCTTTTATACTGGAGTTAGATTGGGCTATTCTTTTGTTGTAGGAGTCTTGTTTAGCCAGAGTTATTTCTTTCTTGTAGCTGGTGGATATTTTGATGAGGTTTGTTTTATTGGACTTTGTAGGGGGAGTGTTTCCAAGTTAGTTCACTTTTGCGTTTCTCTAGTCTGAGAGATTTGGGGTGTGGCGTGAACCAAGTGTTCAGGTGCTTTTTGGGTTTACTTTTCCTAGATTTCAGTGGTGCGATAGAGTCGAGTGCTGAAGTCATTATTTTGTTGTATTCATCAACTAGGGTGTGGGGGTCCATCAGGTCAGGGAGGGAGTTAAGGGTGGGGAGGATGAGTGGTATGAGCTTTTCGGAAGTGATTTTTTTTTATTTCTGTTAGGTATAGATGGGGCTAGTGGGTTGTTGTGGGCGGTGGGTGTAAGGGCCTCAAGGTGGAAGGTGATGAATTGATGGTCTGACCAAGTCTGGGGGAGATGTCGGTGATGGAGACAGAGCAGTTGTGGTCTGCCACCCAGTCAAGGGTCATGCCTTTATTGTGTGTTGGAAGGGTGTATTTTTGGTTGAACCCTAGTTCAGCCAAGGAGTCAGCTATAAGTGTGGCATGATGGTCTTTTGGGTCATTAAACCCAAGGTTAAAGTCACCTAGAAGGATGTTTTGTGTGGTGTTTTTTAGCTGGTCGGCCAGGATGATTGTGAGGTCTTCTTCAAATGATCCTAGGGGACCAGGGGGTCTGTATAGTAGATGGATGGTGAGGGTTTCGCCATTGGCAATGGGCATTTTAACTGTGAGGGATTCGGAAGAGTCAAGTTTGTTGGTAGGATTGAGTCTTAGGTGAAGATCAAATTTGGCAATAATGGCAAGGCCTCCGTCTCGGGTTTCAGTTCTATCGGCTCTAAGGATGGTGAAGTCATCTTTGACAGCTAGCGTGAGGGAAGGGCCGGCAGCTGTGTGGAGCCAAGATTCTGTTATGGCCAGAAAGTCCCGTTTTTTAGAGCGTACGAGGTTCGCTATCTCAGTAGCATGGGCTACAATAGATCGGGCATTTATGAGTGCGCCTCTAATATTTGGTGTGGTAGCCTTAGGGGTTGTGATTAAGGGGCTGGGGTGGATAGGAGTGTGATTAAGTGGAGTTGTGTGTGGGTTGTTAGTATGACCCATGTCTGGAAACTTGGTAGGTCTCGTGGTGGGCATTTGGAATTTAGTGGTTCTAGAATTGGGTTGGTCACCGTGAACTATCAGAATCCCACATCACGCATCATGGTGAATGGAGGCATGTTACATCCAATCAATCTGAGACGGGGCACGAAGCAGGGGGGTCTTCTCTCCCCATTGCTTTACGCAATATTTTTGGAACCCCTTCCGTTGGCCATAAGGAAGGCAGACACCATCCAGGGTATACCATTCAGGGGTATCAGCACAAAGTGGCGGTGTTTGCTGATGACATGTTGCTTACGCTGACGAACCCGATGGAGTCAATCAGGGTGTGCTTGGAACTGCTGTCCACATTTGGGGAGATATCGGGTCTGCAGGACAATTTACAGAAGTCGGAATTAATGAACCTATCCCTGGGGGAGAATGAGGTGGGAGCGCTGAAGGCAACCTCCCCGTTCAAGTGGAGTCCTAGTGGAGTACGATACTTAGGGATCAGGATAACCCACTCTCTGCTGGGGTGGTATGGAAGGAATTATACCCCCATGTTAACTAAGATCAAAAAGGACCTCAGGAAGTGGAGCACCCTAAGGATTTCCTGACTGGGGAGGGGGGCGGCCCTCAAAATGGTGGTTCTACCCCGTTTGCTTTATCAATTTCAAGCTATCCTGCTATCAGTCCCGGCGAGCATCTTTAAGGAGTTGGATCGGGTGGCCAAGGAGTTTATCTCGGAGGGCAAGAGGACGCAGTTGGCCAGACGACTATTGACAGTGTCGAAGAGGGAAGAGGGTCTGGCTCTACCGGACTTCTGCCGATATTACGAGGCTGCACAGCTTAGGATAATTACGGAATGGTTTTCGGAGAAATGCGATAAGCACTGGGTAAAAATGGATAGAGCAGTAGCCCGACATCACCTGGGGGAGGTATTGTGGCTCCCACGCAGACTGAGGCCACCCCACCTCTATTTAAGCGCTATAATAAAGACATTGGTTGATATTTGGGATGGAGCAGTGGAGCGGTGGCGGATTACGACCTTTCCATTGCCGTTCACCCCCATCTTCAACAACGGGACTTCACGCCGGGGGTGGTGAGGGGGGGCGTTCCTGCAATGGGAGGGGGGTGTAGGGTGGTGAGGGACATGTTCCGCGACCATAACGTGTAAACATTCGAGGAATGCAAGTAGGAGTTTGGGGTGGGCGAGGGAGAATGGCCCAGATACTTCCAGATTAGACATTGGGTAATGTCAGAGGAGGTGCGAAAGGCTGCCACACGTGGCGTGACGCAGTTTGAATGGTTCCTTCTGATGCATGAGGGGTTCAGAGGACTAATCTCAGACCTTTATAGGCTTTTGAAAAGCGCTGGCCTGTAAGCAAACTGGGCTTACATGAGGGAGTGGGAACAGCACTCGGTGGTTGGACTGGAAAGGGAGGACTGGGAAAGATTGTGGAAGATGATTCAGAGGGTGACAAAAGCGTTCCAGCTGCAGGAGGCCTGGTATAAGTATATTTACGGTTGGCACTACACCCCGGCCGCATACGATGGAGTAAAATGCAACGTCGGGGAAATGCTGGAGAGGCTGTGGGGAAGACGGGACAGCAGCTCATGTTTGGTGGGATTGTCCCATTATTCAACCCTTTTGGTGCAACATCACACAGGCCCCAACTCAGGCCCTCGGGAAAGGGGCCAGCTAAGACCCCCGGGAGATTTTGTTGGGGAAATGGGTACTGGGGGGTGGATAGGAGAGGAGAGGGAGTACTAAGGAAAAAGTTATCTTTACCCTGGCCGCAATGTCTCTTAGCGCACAGACGTGGAAGAGCCCCGTGGTTCCGACAGAACAAGACTGGTTAACGAAGATGTGGGAAATAGTATCGATGGAATGGGCAACGTATGCGATCAACAACAACCTGGGGAACTTCTCAGTGGACTGGGGAGAGACATTGTCCTATTTAAAAGGGGAGTTCGGGGCGCAGTGGTGCCCCAGAGACTCAAGCTGTTGGACATTTATGGTTGATCATGGGAGCGAGAGAACAAGATGAGAGGGTTTGTTGGCGCTATGGCAGTAGTTTGGGGGGAAGGGTGGGTCAGTTGGATGCTGTTTTGTTCTGTTTGTGATGAAAATAATAAAAATAAGTTTGAAAAAAAAACATAGAAATTGGAAAAAGACCCATGTTGGAAAAGTAGAATGTTCTTATATTCATTCAGTGATATGACTGGGGAACAGATAAGGATTGTTGAACAAAAGAAACTGGGTTCTGAAGATACAGGGGAAACACCAGGATTGCCAGGATGATGGGAGAGGCCTCAGCTATTGGTATATGTGTGAGTTGCCACCAGTACAGGAAGGGAAGAAGAAATGTTAGCATGCAGTGCACAGTTATTGATGACGGCACCGTTAAAAATAGTGAATGATGAATGCCTAAAGGAATGGGCAAAGTATTTGAAATTATTAACATGGGTTGAAAATGAAGCAAGACCTGTGTCCATACTACCAATGAAGAATAAAACACTGTGTTCCAGAAACAGGGGTCTGAACAGAGTTGGAGAAAATAAAGGATGCAAGCAAATAATTGATGTACCAGGAATTAATGGAGGAACTGCCGTGCTAGTGGACCCCTATTGGGTCTTTGGATCCAAAGCTTATATGCAGCTACCTAAAAAATGGGGAGAAGTATGTTGCATAGTGATCATACATGTGCCTGCATTGGTGATTCCCCAAAGTGATCTCCACATAGACAGCTTTCTGGAAATAGATGCACACCAAAGGAAGAAGAGGTTGCTCAACATCACCCGACAGAAAAGAGAGAACTATTTTTCAGCAAAATCAATAGAAACTTGTCACGACATTCCAGATCAGCACACATTGTTCAGTCCAATGGCAGTGATATTTACAGCCATATTTATGCCAGAAACTTGATTACAGCAATGGAAGGAGGTGTGTGTGCTATGATTGGGCCTTCTTTCTGTAAATACCTACCTGCCATTGATGGAGAAAATGGAACCTTGACAGAAGCAATAACTATGCTGTCGACCCTGCTTCTGAAAATGGTTGAAGGAGATAAGAACAAAGATGAAGATTGTTTTTTGTCCCTGTTCCAACCTGGATGGCAAATGCCTTCAAACTACTGGGAGCAATACTAGTGTTGGCATTGCTAGGATTCTGTCTTATAAGAATAATCATAGGACAGTGCAATAAGACAGCAAAAAAAGCTATTGGATAGTGATCGATGTGAATGCTGTAAATGATGAGCACACACAAAACCGAAAACACCACCCATGAGCACCTGAAAAGAAGTACCCTGGCACCTCCAGGAATGAAGTTTTACTATCCCAAGGATCATAAGAACTATGTAGGACATTGGGTATTCTGCCAATCGACTTGGGAGTGTTGTCATATGACCTGGAGTGCGGATGCACACATAAAGAATGCACGTGACCTGAGGGGGTGACAAAGATATGGATTCTGAAGAAACCACAGTGTGAAGAAAAGGTGAAGATAATTGAGGGGTGGCCGAGGACTCGACCAGAGGGGGGAATGTAGGGAAGCAGACATACACATCACTTATGGAGCCCACCCCCTCACCTCTGTCATATTGGAAGAGTATCAAGAAAGCACTGTGCATGACACCTGGTATCATCCCAATACCGCATTGCAGATATGAAAGACATTATGCGCTCATACAACCGTACCGAATGTACCCTCGAACTGATGTGGTAGAAGAAAGTTGGCAGACACTGCTGGATATAGAAGAACTACAAGTAAAGTCTGACAGGTGTAAAGTGATGTCATGCAAACTTAAAAAAATATTATAAACATGAGGTGTTACGTATATGTCCTGTGTGCATGGGGTATGAATGGTATTTTGACTGGAATGACAATATGCCATCAGACGTTTAGGTGTCATAGGGTTTTCCTCATTGGGGGGCGAAATACATAGTCCCTCCTAACGGAGTAATCACCTCCTCCCAGCAGTCGTCCCCTCCCACATGATCCTCCCTCATAGTACCAAATTTCAGGGCCAGGATCAGGTAGCGGCTGCTGTCCCCTGGCCATGTGAGAGGAGATCATAACCGGGGAATCAGTGATGACTCCACAGGATTCATCACACTGCCCTCAGCCCGTGTTGACAAAAGAGGTGAAAGAGGTGTACCTTTCAGTCTCTGCCTGCTTCAACCTTATGCCTGGGATGCATGCTGGTTTAGTAGTGTTGGTCTGAGTGGGCAGTTAAGCCACTACTCATTCCTGGACTCCTGCAGAGCAGGAGACATTTAGTCACACAACCAAAGATAGGTCTGTATTCCGATGATGAATGCTGATTGGCTTGTCAGGTGACACATCAACTTCAACGTCCCAGAGAGTGATACAGTCATGTTCAATTGTGGGTTGGACTCCACCGGCACCAGATACCAGACAAGGAAGTGGGACCACTGTGCATGGGAACCCCTGACTACTATTACTGTGCTTGCTTTAGGCCCCTGGTGTCTTTGATAGGTATGCACTGCCTTGAGCCCTCCCCCCGCACAGTTCCTGCATCTCATGCGTGATGACTGTACAGTGACCCAACAGACCTGCCCAGCTACTCACTCCATCAAGACACCCTTCAGGTGGTGCCAAGATGCAAGATCTGGAGGAACCAAACTCAGGCCTTACCTTCTCAGTGCTACTTCCCCTAAATAAAGCATCTCCTTGACTCTGTGCATGAGCAAACAGTGGCATCCCCCTGGCAAAGATACTTGAGGACATGTGTGCTGGATTCTGATGGTAACGCTGTCCGTGTAACAGCTCAGGGGTTGAGTGCTTTCAGCTTTCCCTCTCACCCCTTCTTCTTCTGAAATTCTGCATACATTGGTCACTGTTTCTGTTTGGGTTTTTGTAAATAGGAAGCAGATTGGCTGCAGTCATTTCATCCTGAAATCCAAATCCTATGGCTCTTTGAATAAGTATATACTGTTCATCTTTACACATACTCTAATGCTAGGTTATGAAAAGTAGAATGAGCACCATGTCCGCTGTGCTATATTTACTTAGTGATTATTATTATTATTATTATTATTATTATTATTATTATTATTATTAGGATTGTTTATATAGCACAACATGCCCAAAGGCCGCAGTGCCCAAGTAGCAAGAAAAGAGAATGGTCAGCCAGAAGACAGAAGGATGTGAAATAAAAATGATCTAATTGTTTGTTAGAATTAAAAAGAAAGGTTTTTATTGCTTTTTTAAACTGTGGTAAAGCAGGAATATTACTGAGATGAGGAGGGAGAGAGTTCCAGAGGGATAGAGCAGAGACCTCAAAGCTAGCACCTCCAAAATTCTTCAATTTGCATTTAGGTTGATACAGTTTATTAAGCTTTGTAGATCGAAGAAGAGTATTGAGAGGTTTGGAAAAGAAGGGGCTGTGTTTGCCAGATATTTGTAATATATTAACATTTGTTTTTGATGTGCTGGCGAGAAGGTTATTGCAATAGTGAAATGATGGGCACTTACACCATTCAAGGAAAGTAAATGTTTTTTATGAAGTGCAAGAGTAGGCCCACCGGCTCTGCCAACAACATAACAGATAATGAACAGCTAACATTCCTACTAAGCATTTTACTATCTACATTCCATGTTCCACATTCCACTGTCACCTAATGTAAGTAATGGAACAGAGAACATGATACAGGAATGTGCAGTAAAGTACACAGCAAAACAGAGCAATAAGATATTACACACCTCCCTTCCTTAACACAATAAACATTAGAAAAATAATTGTAACCTCTAACCATACATGCAAAGAAAACAACATTGCACAAATATAAAATAAACATCCAACGGAATCCTATACCATTTAGAATAAAGTTAACTCATATAATCTCTAAGATATGCAGGTTTTACACAATTCCGTCTGACCCGTTTTACCACACTCTCCTGCATTCGAGTCACTTTCCCATATTCCTTCCGCTTTCTAGAATTCTCAGTCCATCTTTTGACTCAGGCTCCCTGAACTTTAGATTGTATGTCTTACAAAGCCTGTTGACATTCCAGACCCTACCATCCATCGCTTTCACAGAACCATGATATCTTTCTAACACCTGTGTAGGTTTTGACCATTTAGAATATCCAGCAGTGGACACTTGAGGAAGTTTAATGCGTACCCAATTTCCCACTCTTATATTACACACTTTCACAGCCTTCCTGGCATCAAAATGACTTGTATTCTTCTTGTGTGTATACAATATGTTCTTCTCAACACTTTTGAGATCAACATCCTTAAAACACGCTCTCCCCAACCACGAAGGGCAATCCCTCGTATTGGGTTTCCTACTCCTTGGCATCTCAAAAGGTGATATACCTGTGGTGGTATGTGGGGTGAACCTATGGGCAACAACAGTTGCTTCCACTGCTTTTTTCCAATCACCCTTTCCTGCTAAGGCTCCTCTCATACTGTTTTTGATCACTTTATTAAATCTCTCCACAATTCCATTGGTTTGGGGATGATATATGGTGCTTGTTTTATGTTCAACACCATTCTCTCTGAGAAACAATTAAATCTCCTAAGAAACCAGTTGTACACCATTATCTGTAATGATGGTAGTAGGATAACCTTCTCTTTTAAAAAACAAAGTCCAAAAATGAAATAATATCTTTTGAACACACATTTTTCACCCATAGGATCTCGACCCACCTTGATAACATGTGAATAACTACAATGCAATACGTGAAATTCCCTTCACTTCACACAGGACCTACAATATTTAACCCTACACGTTCCCATGGTATACTCGGTATAGACACTATGGTCATTGGTTCTTGTCTGGACCACCTTGAGGTGAGTCCTCACACATACAACATTCTCTTTTCAGCCTCTCCACCTGCAAATCTATGTCAGGCCACCAAAAATCCTGCCTAACAAGTTGCTTGGTCTTTGTCATCCCTTGCTGACCTTCATGTACCAACTGTAAAATAATTTCCCTCACTCCTACAGGTGGATACACTTTGTCACCTCTCATGACCAAATTATTCTTGACATAGAACTCATCAAAAATGTGTCTGACAGCCTCAGGAATCTCTCCTTTCCTAATCGCATTGCACTTTACACCATTCAATAGCTGCCCTTTAACTTTCTCTAACACTTCATCAGACAGCATGGCCTGTGACCATTCCTCTTCTGAGACTTCTTCCTGATTGATACTCAAAACTTCTTTGTCATCACTCTCATCATCACAATGCTCATCAATTACGTTGTTTAATCTTGACAAACAATCGCAGACTTGTTCTTGACACCTGGCACATACTCCACTTCACAATTATACTCCTTTAATCCTGCCACCCATTTCCTAATCCTATAAGAAACTTTATCTAACCCCTTTGTCATGTGAATTTCTCTCAGAGGTTTGTGGTCTGATCTCACAACGAATTTGGTACCCCAAATAAATGTGCAAAATGTTTCAATGGCCCATTTTACAGCCAACAACTCCTTCTCAATCGTGGAATAATTGTATTCTGCTTCCCTCAACACTCTTGATACAAATGCAATGGGATATTCCACACACCATTCAGCATGCAACAACACTGCCCCCCCCCAAACCATAATTACTGGCATCAGTTGTAATAAAACATTTCTTGTTAGGATTAAATGACCTTAAAGAGGGGTGGGGGGCATTGTTCAGTTCCATCTTAATGTTTTCAAATTCGCACTCACACTGTTCTGTCCACTCAAACTTTATATTCTTCTTTACTAATTTCCTCATGTTGAATGTCTTGCTAGCCAAATCTGAAATAAACCTAGCGTAATACTCTGCCATACCTAAAAATGACACCAGTTTTTCTTTACAGGAAGGAATGGAAAAACTAATAATGGAATTTACTAATTCAACCTTTGGCCTGATGCCTTTGTCAGAGATCTCATGACCTAGATACTGTAAACTTGACTTGTTAAACTTACATTTGTCCTTGCTAAGAGTCAAATTTGCTTCCTTACAAATATCTAAAACTTTCTGAACTCTAATGTCATGTTCTGCTTGATCCTTCCAATACACTAAAACATCATCCTGAAAGCATAACACACCCGGCATGAGTTGGAATAACTGATAGATCGCTCTTTGAAAGACAGCAGCAGAATAAACAAGACCAAAAGGTGTCCTCTAACATTGGAATAACCCCTCTATAGTAATAAAAGCCGTTAGATTTCTGGAACTAGAATGCAACTTAATCTGGTGGTATGCAGACTTCAGATCAAGCGTACTCATTATCTTGGCATCCTTGATTGTGCCTAACATTTCTATTATGTTCGGCAAAGAATGCATGTCTGGAACCACACTCTTATTCACACATCTGAGGTCTATGCATAATCTCAGTTTCCCATTTGGTTTGTGTACAATAGCCAAAGGTGAAAGCCATTCTGAGGATTCCACTCTTTCAATCACTCCCTGTTCAATCATCCTCTTAAGTTCTTCCTTTACAGCAGACCTGATAGTCAAAGGAACAGATCTAACTTTTTGAACAACTGGACTGTATTAACCTTTAACCAAATGTTATGATAAATGTTCTTCAAAGCACCCAGTTCCTCACGAAATACAGAATGATGTTCAAATGACTTTGAAAGTACTTCTTGCTCCACAGCATATACTGACTCCTCAGCACTGGGATCAAATTTTATCTTGAGCCTCCTTTGGTGTGACCAACTAAGTAGCGAAAGTCTCCCTTTTTTCGAGACATAAATCTTTCCTTTTGCTACTCGATCCTTAAATTTCAGAACAGACCAAAACCACCCTTCCAGTTCAATACGCCTACCACCATAAGCAACCGGTCTGGCAATGTCAACTTCTCTTAATGTGATGTTAGCCTTAAAATTCTCATCAAAAGGTACCTTGTGCAATAATGTATATTTTGCACCTGAACCAATAAACATATTGATTTTTATGCCAGCCATTTCTATCAGTGCCATTGGTTTTTCTAGATCTGGATCATCATCCTCAATCTCATTGATATTGGAGTCTTCTAAAGAGAAAGTACATTCCTCCATATCATCACATAGTTCATCAAGACACTCTATGTTTTCTTGTTTTGTCTTGCAGTACTTCGTGAGATGTCCATTCCTATTACATCTTTTGCATATCTCTTTGATTGCAGGACAATCTTCACAACTTGCCAGATGATTTGCACTATTACACCAGTAACATCTTCTGCGGTCCTGCAATTCTCTCCTCTCCTTGAATCTTGTTGACTTTTTCTTTCCTTGTATTGACTGCATTGTATTCTTTCCAGATTCTTTCTTTTTGGTGGTATTTTTACTTTGGACTAATAACACATCTGGACTTTGTAATGTCTCATTTTTCTTCTCATTAGATTCTGTCCTCTTTTCCAGTTCTCTCATACACTTGGTAGTATGTTCTACTTCTTTTGCAACTTGAAGACCTTCGTCCAGAGATGGATTGCCTTTAGACCACAATGCCTCCCTCACCTCATGGCATTCTAACATGAATTGGTCTTGTAATCTTTCATCTAAATTGTTTCCAAAGTCACACGAGGTCGCTAAACCTCGCAAGGCAGTGATAAATTGTTCTGCAGTTTCTCTGGATTCTTGTTTGCGTTTGCCAATATGATATTGCTCAAGTATTATACTCACAGACTTTTCATAATGCAGATCTAACATCGTAACACATTTCTCGTATTCAGTGAGTCCTTCTGATTGTTCTTCAGACAAAGCAGGCACATTCTCAAACTGTTCTTGTCCATAATTACCCAGACAATGTATTAAAAGACATTTTTTTCTTTCATTGGAAAAGTTAAGACAATGAGCAGCTAGAAAATAGTGCTCAAAACGTTTCTTCTATCTTTTCCAGGGTAAAACAGTCTCTCCTTTGGTATCCAAAAAATAGTGTGGAGGTGGAATTCCTTGCATTGTAGGAACAGCCGAATGTTTACTGTTGTGATGAAATCTGTTGCTTTTATTAAACGTTTATTCAAAAGTTAGCTCATGCACCAAACAATGTAGTGTGTCTTTTCATAATACACTTCATAATCACAATTGCAATGTGTTCTCCGCTTTAATCAGTCTGTGGCACATAAGCTTGTTTCTTTATATGAGTGCATGCACTGAACACAATTAATGAAGACACAAAATCATTCTTATTGATATTGTCATTCACTAAAGTACGTAACTGAAAGCTTCGTTTTGTATATATGTTGCTGTGTTAACCAAAGATGGCCACCGCACGTAATCTCATGCAATTAGGTGCTTTCCTCTGAATTCCACTTCCTCTTCCTTATGTCCTGCATGACTGTCATATACGCAGAATAAATCCTGATGAACGCGCCCACAGGGATTGAAACAACGCGGGTCCTTGCATAGCCTTGCTTCACAGTGATCGGGGGCAGGAAGTTGGACCAGAGTACACGTGCACAGAGAACACGAAAAATGCAGATGCAGTAGCGTGCATACATTTGCACGCATATTCTTGCTTCACAATGCCCGCGCACAGGACACGAGACTGGAGCACTCGCGCAGCGGAATACGAAGAAATGCAGATGCAGTAGCGCGCATATAATTTCAACCGGTAAAAAAAAAAACTTGTGCTCCTGTGTAGGACCCTTACTGTGTTGGCAGCAACCATCCCCAGGAATTACACAAATATGTATATGTTCGCAGCAAGCCAAACTTACTTTCTTCTTATTTATCTGTTCGCAGCATGGCAGACTTACTCCCTTCTTCTGTGAGGTAGTAGCCAACACATCCAGAGTCACGTTGGCGGTCCCAGAAAACATAACAGTTGGTCTGCACTTTGGAATATGTCTCTGTGGCTCCCTTATCTGGTGTTGACACATCAGGCCTGTGTGCCTCAAGTCTCCCAGGGAACACTGCAAGTCCTTGCTGTCCTCTTGGAGTTTCATTCAGATTGAACGGCTACTCTGTGGGCTGCCGTTCACTTCAATCCCATCCTCGTCACCATTGAAATGATGGGCACTTACACCATTCAAGGAAAGTAAATGGTTTTTATTAAGTGCAATAGTAGGCCCACCGGCTCTGCCAACAACGTAACATATAATGAACAGCTAACATTCCTAATAAGCATTTTACTATCTACATTCCATGTTCCACATTCCACTGTCACCTAATGTAAGTAATGGAAGACAGAACATGATACAGGAATGTACAGTAACATACACAGCAAAACAGAACAATAAGAGAAAATAAGATATTACACATAGTCTATCTCAGAATGTATAAGAACAGTAGCCAAGGAGGAAACATTTCTAGCAGACACATAGGGTTTTATCTGTCTGGTAAGCATTGTTCTGTACGCACATGCAATCTTAGTCTGGGTAACATGTTCTTTCACGTTCAAATTACAGTCTAGATAAACTCCAAGGGTCTTGACCTAGGAGCAGGTTTGAATGACAGTCTGCTATTTGAAATTGGGAGTATCTGGGATCCAGCCTAGATAATCTTTGGCTGGAACTGACTAACATCAACTCGGTTTTATCATTGTTAAATGCATCTGAGTTAGTGTTCATCCATCTCTGAATAAGCTCATAAATACGACCAATCTCAGCTGAGTCTTTATTGTAATTCCCTGAGGGATGGAAGACACCTGTGCGTCGTCAGCGTAGTTAGTGTAACTAACGCTGCCGTCGTCCAGGGGATCAAGCAAATGGCGGGCATATAGATGAAATGACTGAAGTATCCTGCCTCCTGCAGGATCTGCCCTGGGCCAGTAACAACAAGGAGCAAGAACCAGGCTGACCCAGGTAAGTACAAATGGAAACAGGCTTTATTTACTTCTTAGGTTCCATAGAATAGATGGTAAGTAGGAGAGATGGTAATAGGCCTCCACCCTGGTTCCCTGCCCAGCTTCAAGTCCCTAACTGTAACTTGTAGAACCCCCAGGTGTCCCAACACTCCATGCTCCACAGGAACATTCCACAAGCATCATCACACACAAATGCACTCACATAACATCCAAGATACCACACATCTCCCCCTTTAAAACAACCACAAGAAAACGTATCACTGCACAATCATGCTAGGACTAACAAACAAAATTACACTACTACTCCTTCCACCCTGGCCTGTCACAATAGGGTCTTGGTGCCGCCACCACCAAGCACGAACCTTGCCACAAAAAGACAAACAACAATACAACAAGCCAAAACCCTCCTAAACAGAAACACCTTCTGCCAGGCCTGCCACTCCTGGCCTCAAGTCTGCCACACTTGAGCACAAACCAAACACCCCCACAGAGGCTAACTCCCCAGCCAAAATAGTGCACACAAATCTAGAAAACTTGCACAAAGGCCATAACAATTGTCCTAAACATGCGAACAAAGATCCCATCCTCGTCGCCAAATGAAGTATCCTGCCTCCTGCAGGATCTGCCCTGGGCCAGTAACAACAAGGAGCAAGAACCAAGCTGACCCAGGTAAGTACAAATGGAAACAGGCTTTATTCACTTCTTAGGTTCCATAGAATAGGTGGTAAGTAGGAGAGAGGGCAATAGGCCTCCACCCTGGTTCCCTGCCCAGCTCCAAGTCCCTAACTGTAACTTGTAGAACCCCCAGGTGTCCCAACACTCCATGCTTCACAGGAACATTCCACAAGCATCATCACACAGACATGCACTCACATAACATCCAAAATACCACAATAACATAGGAGAAAGACAAGCCCCCTGCGGAACTCCACATGACGGTATTTCAGAGTCAGACTTGAAACCCTACAGGGTGACTCTTGCTCTGCTTGGTCCCAGAAATGAACCCAGCCAGGCCAGAGCCAAACCAGAGCACTTATTACCCCCTCCAACCTCTCAAGCAGTAGACCATGATCAACGAGGTCAAAAGCTGCCAGCATACAACCCTTTATTACAGAAATATTAGCACACGTAGGGATCTATGGCCCTTCTTTTGTTCCTAAAATACTCTTTGATGTTATGCAAAGCATGCCTGGAACACTTGCTACTGTTATTGGTCAGTTTCCTCTTTCTCCAAGGGGTGTTTTGAAAGAGTACAATAGGAGTGTTATAGATTGTCCATCTTGGAATTATAACATTGTATCAGAAACTAACTGACATGGATAATAAAGGTTTTGATAATGTGCTTTGCCTAGTAAGACAAGTGTAATGTTTGTATTATAACTGCAATATACACTGGAAGTGGTCACAAGAAATTAACAGTTTAAAATGTTAAAAATAAGCAGTTTACAATGCTTGTACAGTTAAATAATGTCCTTCTAATAGCTTCTGTGGCAGAGAATAAACAATTGTATCTCTCTGAATGTACACTTGTTATGGTATGCACATACACTAGTAATGAGCAAACATAGGGAAAGATGCGGCCAACCCCATCCCAGTCCCCATAGGAGTGCCCCAAGGCTCCTGTCTCTCCCCTACACTATACAACGCGTATACCAAACTCCTTTTCTCAGCTCTAGACGACATGGGTGTCATATACACAAACTTTGCGGATGACACCCAGATCCTCATACCCCTTACAGGCAACTATGACCAGGACACTGTAACTATCAATAAAATATACGTCATCATACAAAACTGGATGGCTTTAAACAGCCTTTGTCTCAATGATGAGAAAACAGAAGTCCTCATTGTAGGATCATCAGCCAAAATAGCAACCCTCCACCCTGACTATTCCTCCATCAACATCGATGGTACCGCCATTCCTGTACTGAAGCAAGTCAAAACATTGGGAGTGTACATTGACGCCAACCTCACCATGACTAAACAGATTAATGCGCTCGCTTCCTCCACGGCCTACACCTCCAAACTCATTGCTCTCAGCCGACAATTCCTGACCCCAGGTAATTGCCTCACCCTAGCCAGAGCCCTGGTTCTATCGAAATTGGATTATTGCAACGTACTATTACTAGGCACATCCAACGCCAACCTAGCTAAAATGCAATTATTGCAAAACAAAGTCCTAAGAGCAGCTTTAGGTATAAAAAAATCAGACCACATTTCCAAGACCAGAAAGGACGCTCATTGGCTCCTTATCAAAGCTAGAATCATCTTTAAAACATTATGTATCACACATAGATGCCTGACCAGAAAAGGACCGATCTATCTCAACAACACTCTTCACCCAAAAGATGAGAGGAGATCATTAAGATCTAACGACAAATTCCTCCTGGCTCCTCCCCGCTTCAAATCCATGAGAGCCAGGGGTAGCAGCTTCACCGCTCTAGCCCCCAAACATTGGAACACCCTACCTATTACTATCAAAAAAGAATCCTCTTTCACGGCCTACAAGAAATTGCTAAAAACCTGGTCATTCAACCAATATTAGAACCCATGGACAAGCATCTGCAATGTAATATTTTGTTAGTTAATATTTGTAATCTGTATATCCTAAAATGCAATGTAACCAATGTAACATTACAATGTCTTACTAATATCTAAGCTGTCTTGTAACCATGCCGTGACACCCGAGGGTCTGGGCGTGTTACAAATAAATAAAATAAAACAAAATAAATAAATGTGGATTGGTCCTTTACTCCCTTACAAGGTCTGTCAGAACCTTATCATTCAGTTGAGAACCGACCCGTGACCCCTCACATCCGCGCACATGAACAATCCCCCCTCATTATGCAGGACACACGCGATGGCAGTTCGCTTCTCTAAATACCAGGCCAGTCCTAATCTCGGGGATCCCTCTGTCACTGTTCCTGTCATTCTACTTTTAGCCTTAAAACAGACAGCATCCCTCTTCCTTCAAGAAATGTGTGGTTATTCCTGGCTCCCCGCTGTCAGCAATATTTGGGATCGCTCTAGAAAACGTGCACCTGATAAAGCAGCCCTCGCCCACAAAAACAAAGCATGAGACAGGGAGAGAGAGACAGAGACAGAGAAAGAGAGGGGAAGAGAGTGCTAGAGCAGCGTATGATACGCCAGGCCTCGTTTACAAAGCAATTTTCAGTTGGAATTTCCCATTGAAAAACGCTTTTGTAAATCAGGCCCGCTGGGTACAGCTAGTCATTGTTTGTTCTAACCTGTCCCCACTAGCCCCCTCCAGTGGAATCAGAGGCATTGGGCATTCTCCTAAGAAACTGCCCTTGGAGAAATACGTGAAACTAGATTTTAGCCCTTGATCTCAACCCAATGCTTTGCTAGCCAGAAAGCTGCCCTTATTGAAGTCGCCATCTCCCTGAACAGAACTATCAAATTCCAGAGCTAGAGAAAGACTTGGAGTTATAGAGCCGCAGAGTTAACATTAATGATTCCAGAAAGCACTGCCTTTGCATGTTTACTGATCTTTTACAAAGGTAAGTAAAGAGTCACTTGCTGTTCCGGGTGTACCATATTCGGATCTAGCACCCTCTCTTTATTCCTCGGATCTATGCGATCACTCCGCACCCCATAATAACGATATTCCGATCTCGCACCCCCTCTCTATTCCTCGGATCTATGCGATCACTGCGTGCCCCATAATAACCATATTCTGATATAGCACCTTCTCTCTATTCCTCGGATCTATGTGATCACTGCACGCCCCTTAATAACTTTATTTCGATCTAGCACCTTCTCTCTATTCCTCGGATCTATGCGATCACTCCACGCCCCATTATAACAATATTCCGATCTCGCACCCTCATTCTATTCCTCGGATCTATGCGATCACTGCGCGCCCCATAATAACCATATTCCGATCTAGCACCTTCTCTCTATTCCTCGGATCTATGCTATCACTGTGGGCCCCATAATAACCATATTCCGATCTAGCACCTTCTCTTTAATCCTTGGATCTATGCGATCACTGCGTGCCCCTTAATAACCATATTCGGATCTAGCACCCTCTCTCTATTCCTCAGATCTATGCAATCACTCCATGCACCATAACAACGATATTCTGATCTCGCACACTCACTCTATTCCTCGGATCTATGCGATCACTGTGCACCCCATAATAACCATGTTCTGATATAGCACCTTCTCTCTATTCCTCGAATCTATGCGATCACTGTGTGCCCCATAATAACCATATTTGGATCTAGCACCCTCTGTCTATTCCTCGGATCTATGCAATCACTCCACGCCCCATAATAACAATATTCCGATCTTGCACCCTCTCTCTATTCTTCGGATCTATGCGATCACTGAGCGCCCCATAATAACCATATTCCAATTTAGCACCTTCTTTCTATTCCTCGGATCTATGCGATCACTGCGTGGCCCATAATAACCATATTTCGATCTAGCACCCTCTCTCTATTCCTCGGATATATGCGATCACTGCGCGCTCCATAATAACCATATTCCGATCTAGCACCTTCTCTCTATTCCTCGAATCTGTGCGATCACTGAGCACCCCATAATAACCATATTCAGATCTAGCACCCTCTCTCTATTCCTCAGATCTATGCAATCACTCCGCGCCCCATAATAATGATATTCCGATCTTGCACCCTCTCTCTATTCCTCGGACCTATGCGATCACTGACGCCCCATAATAACCATATTCCAATTTAGCACCTTCTTTCTATTCCTCGGATCTATGCGATCACTGCGTGGCCCATAATAACCATATTTCGATCTAGCACCCTCTCTCTTTTCCTCGGATCTATGCAATCACTGCACAGCCCATAATAACTATATTCCGATCTAGCACCCTCTCTCTATTCCTCGGATCTATGCGATCACTGCGTGCCCCATAATAACCATATTTCGATCTAGCACCCTCTCTCTATTCCTCGGATCTATGCGATCACTGCGTGCCCCATAATAACCATATTTCGATCTAGCACCCTCTCTCTATTCCTCGGATCTATGCAATCACTGCACGGCCCACAATAACTATATTCCGATCTAGCACCCTCTCTCTATTCCTCGGATCTATGCGATCACTGCGTGCCCCATAATAACCATATTCCGATCTAGCACCCTCTCTCTATTCCTCGGATCTATGCGATCACTCCACGCCCCATAATAACCATATTCCGATCTAGCACCCTCTCTCTATTCCTCGGATCTATGCGATCACTGCGTGCCCCATAATAGTGTGTCTGATAATGTCAAATACTAAAATGGGGGTGTGCAGGGACCTCATAGATCACTCTTTCCTGCATCCCCCATTCCCGCTACCCCTTTACCCACATATACTCCCTGGCGGCGCACTTACCTTCTTTCCTGGGCCTCGTCTCGCTACTCTCCTTGCGACAGCCAGAGGTGTGGACAGGGTAGGAAGGCCAACCCAAAATCGATAAATGCTGACTCAGCAGCACCTGGTGGGCATTTACAAATGTTAATGTCACTGCGGTGGGTCCAACTACATTACCTTCAGGCCCCACTTGCGAGACAATCCTGGCCACGCCTCTGGCGATGGCAGTTCCTTAGCCTTACAGTTGGTCGGCACTTCCGCCGCAGGTTTTTTCCCTTTTAAACTTTGCTGTGCACCTAATTCCATGTAACGGAAGCAGAGGACACCCCTGCATCCCCCAAACCCATTATACTATACCGTTCATGGGAAGCGATGAGAGGCGGGGGCACCTCACAACCCCCGCTCCACTTGTTCAGTATTATGGGTTTTGCCCTTTTCATTACTGCCGAACGTGCAGTGAAAGCGCATTCATCATTTTAGTTCTGTTATTTTTGAGCGATACCTATTCCTCTATCTCTCCCTATCTGCGTCTCTCCGTCTGATGCCTATTCCTCTATCTCTCCCTATCTGGGTCTCTCCCTCTGATGCCTATTCCTCTATCTCTCCCTATCTGCGTCTCTCCCTCTGATGCCTATTCCTATATCTCTCCCTATCTGGGTCTCTCCCTCTGATGCCTATTCCTCTATCTCTCCCTATCTGCGTCTCTCCCTCTGATGCCTATTCCTCTATCTCTCCCTATCTGGGTCTCTCCCTCTGATGCCTATTCCTCTATCTCTCCCTATCTGCGTCCCTCCCTCTGATGCCTATTCCTCTATCTCTCCCTATCTGCGTCTCTCCCTCTGATGCCTATTCCTCTATCTCTCCCTATCTGCGTCCCTCCCTCTGATGCCTATTCCTCTATCTCTCCCTATCTGTGTCTCGCCCTCTGATGCCTATTCCTCTATCTCTCCCTATCTGGGTCTCTCCCTCTGATGCCTATTCCTCTATCTCTCCCTATCTGCGCCTCGCCCTCTGATGCCTATTCCTCTATCTCTCCCTATCTGCTTCTCTCCGTCTGATGCCTATTCCTCTATCTCTCCCTATCTGCGTCCCTCCCTCTGATGCCTATTCCTCTATCTCTCCCTATCTGGGTCTCTCCCTCTGATGCCTATTCCTTTATCTCTCCCTATCTGCGTCCCTCCCTCTGATGCCTATTCCTCTATCTCTCCCTATCTGCGCCTCGCCCTCTGATGCCTATTCCTCTATCTCTCCCTATCTGCTTCTCTCCCTCTGATGCCTATTCCTCTATCTCTCCCTATCTGCGTCTCTCCCTCTGATGCCTATTCCTCTATCTCTCCCTATCTGCGCCTCGCCCTCTGATGCCTATTCCTCTATCTCTCCCTATCTGCGCCTCGCCCTCTGATGCCTATTCCTCTATCTCTCCCTATCTGCTTCTCTCCCTCTGATGCCTATCTGCGTCTCTCCCTCTCTCGCTGTGCTCTCTTACTCCCTCCCTTTCATTGAACCATATATACTGATTTGGACAGCCACAGAACTTGGATGTGTGGAGAGAACGGCTGTGACACACTGTCCCTTCATTGGAAATCAAGGGCCGTGCTGAGTTGTTTCCTGTCATCTTGCAGGTCTTTGGGAGGCTGTGCACATGTTCTGTTGGCATCCTAAGAGAATGAGCTGCATTGGAATTCGTATCTTAACGTTAAACCCTCTGGACTAGCAGTGCCAATGCATTTGGTAGGATATGGCTGGTGCTCTGCTACATTGTATTCCCCCCTACGCCCCAGGTGGTGAATGAACAAGGGACCATAAGAGTTGTCAAACTAGAAACTATATCGTGCCTCCTATTGCTATGAATATATGTATATTGGCCTACGCCAAGCTGCTAACAAGCTGCTTATAAACTACATGTGAATAAACTCATGTAAACTGTCATTTTGAGTCAAGCCGCCATTTTAGGTTTTCTTGCTCTATAAAGTCACCATGTGAGCTAAAATGGTAGCCTATGTTATTCAGAACAGAACTCGATTGTCATGACCTCTGTACAGCTAATGTATAACTTGCCTGCAGGCCACTTGTTAGGGTCATGAGCTGAGACCTTGTCCTTCTGCTGACCTGTGTGCAATGGATTACCTGTATCACCGAAACTGATCTATAATTGAATGAGAACACCTGCTAAACTATATTGTATACATTAAGTCCTGCATTGTAATGTTAGGCCTAGAGCATACATTATTACCATTTCTTCTTGTTAATGTATAAACCTAAGATGTACTAGATTTGACCTGGCAAGGGACCCTAGAGCAGTAACTTATTTATGGAATGGTTAACCCAAAGGAGGGCTGAACAGCAGGCTTGAAATGTATAAAAGCCTGACTGTTTCAATGAATATTTGCACTCACTGAGCACACCGAACCACGCCGGAGTTCGCTGTGTTGTATTGAGGGTCGATAGCTATCTGAATTTTGTTCTGTTCTTTTGTAACTGGATATAGTATAGAATAAAGTACTTTGTATGTTCCTTTGTAACCTGTGTTTGGTGTGTTTCCTTTTTGGTTACCCTGCCTTATATTATTTCCTTGTTTTCACAGTTGGCGCCCGGAATAGGGACCCTCAAGATTGATGCCGGATTATTGAAGGTTGACGCACGCTATCGGACCGGGATCGGACAGTGTGATATAACGGGCCCGACTGAACGAGACGCGACACCTCAACAGCGCTGCACGATCCGTTCCCTGGACGATAGCTGTGGGGTCTGAGACGGCATCTTGACGAGGGTCAATTTTTTGAGGCGGGCAGATTTGCCGAAATCACCATACACAATGTAAAATTCGTTAGGTAAGTCCTTTGTAAACCGATCGGTCCTCCTTAGGTTTGGTCAGGTGAGTCGTTACCCGACTCTTAATTCAACCCTGACAATTTGAATTTGGCGCATTGTATCTGCAGACACAATTATTGACCAGGTAACACCGAGTATTTGAGAAATGCCTGGGAAATTGTCTAGCTGCTTTAGGGCATTATTCCGCAGCGATAGACAATCTTTGGAATTTAGCCGTCCGGCACCACAGGAGGGGTCGCCGGCATGTACTATGTACTGTAAGCATGGCATTGGAAGTGTAGTATTTAATAAAATTTGGCACAGACAAACCAGACATGCCTCCGAACTTCAGTGGCCAGTCCATGGTAGTTTTGAGATCCCTCGTATTGAATATTTAGAGTCAGTCTTGTTAAAAAAGAAGGCCAGACCTGCAGCATTTGATGTTTTGCAAAATTGGAAAAGAGAAGCATTGCAGCAGCTTAAAAGTAGGGAAAAACATGTGCGGCGTCATAAAACAAATGCTGAAAAGGCGTTGTTATATGATCAGGACAAACAGTCTGAGTCGGTTAGGAATATGGACAGGGCTTTCTCACTCGGTATGCAGAAAACCTATCCTTCTAAAGATCTTCATGTTTCTGATGAGTTTATCGACAAATTGTCAAATGAACGAAGGCCTGGTGCCTCTGCACCACCTCCGTATGTTCCTCTTCCTCCTGCTGTACCTCTTCCTGCTGTTATTCCTGCTCTTCCTGCTCAACCTGTTGTTCCTATTCCTCCGGTTGTTGTTCCTCCACCTGCTCCTCTGTCTCTTCCCATTGCACCAGTAATAGTACCTCCATTGAATTTGCCTGCACCCTCACTCCCAAGTAGTTCTGTACCGCTTGTAGTTGATCAGGGTGCGGGGTCGAGGATTGTTACTCGTAATACTGTTCCTACAGAAAAGAAACAGGATTTGTTTGCATGGGCTAAGCATTGTATGGAGAGAGATGATCGAGCTAATGTTCTTGCCACACTTTCTAATATGGATAATTTTCCTGAGAAAAATGTTTTCATTGAAGGTTTAGGGATTCATTTATGTGTAATGTGGGGTAAATTAAATAATGCAGACCTCCCACAAGGGTTGAGGAACCTGAATACTTTAGCGTTTTCAAGAGACACTGTGGAGAAGGTACATGAGCATGTTGAGAGGATATTTGAGTATAGAAAGGAGTTGGAAAGGTTACGGAATGAGGATGACGAAGAAGAAAGTATGTATGTACAGAAACAATTTCTTCCGTGTCGTAAATCGACATCTGAGGAGGCGCGGATTTGTACAAAAGATGCGATTAGATGGATTTCAGACATATCGATAACTCCAGTTGAGGTATATGACACATACAGTCAATATACGCTAGAAATGCAGAGGAAAGTGATACAGGTAATGGTAGAGTACCTGCAGGATGAATGTTTAAAGAGAAAGGTTAGTTGTCCCACAGAGTTATTGAGCATTTATAAGAGAGCTTTTTCACTTGACACTTCTTCAACTGCTTTAGCGCTCGACTTAGCTCTGTTGCTTAGTAAGCGTTCGGAGTTGCCTACATCTCAATTGCCTATGAGAGAGGTTCCTCCGACATTTGTCCCAAAGGTTGAGATTCCTGCTAATGCTGCAGCAGGTACACCTGCTGTGGACATTCCTGCACATTATGTATCGCAGTTTGTTCACGTCCCGTTTTCACGACAGGAAGTGAATACTATTAGACAAACTATTCCTGACATTAGGAAAAATCCGACAGGGTTCTATAAAGAGATAGAGTCCGTTTTGCAGTCCTCAGTGTTTACCCTAGGCGACATTGATTTGCTATTCCCTGTACTCCTGCCTGTAGATTTGTGGAAACAAGTTAGAACTATAGACGATGTACCAGGGTTGGGAGATACATGGGCTAACATAATTAGGCTTGATGGGGAAAGACCAGCTTGTGAGAGACCACCTCAGGTGATACTAACTTTGCCTGACAGAATCATTGCAAAACTGAAAACTATAATCCCCGAAAAGAGGATTATTTGGGACAAGCTTACGGCCTGTGTCCAAGGAAAATCTGAGGGTGCTACCGGGTTCTTTAATCGGTTCGAACAGGTATTCTCGGATTTCAGTGGACAAGACTTAGGCACAGAGTCTGGGAAAAGATTATTTGTGGACAAATTTGTACGTGGATTGCTGCCTGACATCCAGTTACAAATTATGTCTTCTGAGAGCGCTTGGCAGGCGAAATCCCAATCAGAAGTACTGCACATGGCTCAGTACTACGAGAACCGTGTCAATAATGAAAAAGATAGAGTCGAGAAGAGAAAAGGTGATTTGAAGACTAAAGTATTGTTACAGCAAATTGTTAGAGGCCCCAGAGGGGGTAGTTCGCAGATTAGAGGTCAGTATGTTCCACAAAGTGTTAGGTTGTTAGGGATCTTGGCTAGAGTTGTCTTTAAGACTATCTAGCACTCCTTTACCACTAGAGACCAGCAAGTGTCTGGCAAGCACAGCACACGCTTGCAGTTCGTGCTTGCCTCAGACTCAGTGTAATGCTGAGCAACAATGGCCAGTCCCTCACTGCCGGATGCTGAGAAGTCCCTCACCGCCGGATGCTGAGCAACAATGGCCAGTCCCTCACCGCCGAATGCTGAGCAACAATGGCCAGTCCCTCACGCCGGATGCTGAGCAACAATGGCCAGTCGCTCACCGCCGGCCCATGCTACCCCCAATCAGTTGATGGTGATAAACATGGATAGGAGAGAGATCCTCATGAGTTTGATAGAGACCGGTCAGTGCAGTGGGTTGCTAGGTCTGGAAAAGATCTGGGGCTACGCTAATGTCGGTATTGTCGGGAATCAGGTCTAGCTAGCCTTGTGGTTGTAGCCCCTGAGCTTCTATCCAGGGCTACAACCAAAAGACCCAGGGCTATAGCCCCTCTAACCCCCACCCCCCCCCTAGCAACGCCTCTGGGTCAGTCACAATGATTCTCTATGCTCCTAACAGATGTGTAGGGAGCCTATTTACACAGAAATTAACACATTCACATGGAACCTATAGAATTCGTGCTCTCTGTAATAGCCTTTTAAATTAACAGACCCATTGCAAAATCATGATATGGCTGCTTTTCCTTGATTTTACAGATTTATTAAAACTTTACTCTGCCTCTATTTTACCCCTAAGTAAAAAAAAACACGGCTTATTCAGCCTCTCCTCATAACGGAAGTCTTCATTCCTTCAAGTGACTTGGTGTTCTTGTTTTCCTATTTCCTCTTCAGCTGCTTCGCACACTGGTGTCATGTTCCTTGCAATAGTAGTGTAAAAAGCCTGTGTACAAGTGTTACGCAGGCTTTTTAATCCACTCTGTATTTTCATAGACTTGTAGGGAGGGGGCGGGGCATGGAACTGAATGACCATTTCCATATACCCCCGCCCGAATTCCCCCCCGCCCCCCGTCCTACAGATGCGGAAGCATTTAAGCCAGTGTGACATTTACATGCTTTGGATTCCTATGGTATCCGCCTGTTATGTACACCAGCTAAAAGCATTCGGATTCTGTAGGAATCCATTGTGAACACTGCCTTGCGGAAAAGGCAGGCAGCGTTCACTCATTTTAAACTTAGAAGTGCAAAAACGAAGGCGTGCGGGCGATTGTGCCTGCATTTACACCTAGGTGTTGAACTTAGTGCAGGTGACTGAAATTGCATGCAGAGGGCCTGTTTGCAAGTATGTGCAAACGTAGCAGGCCACTCTATGCAGTTTTCGGCGACTTGGAAAAAGAACCCCACTGTGTGATCTTGTGCAATCCTACTTAGCATCCTGTGACACAAGTGCCCAGTATCTAGACCTGACATTCAACTACAAAGAATGTCGTGTTGATGCATTTTTGTGTTGATGCATTTTTGCATTGAGACATAAAGCATCCTGCAAACACCACAATGCCTTAGATTGCCACACACGTGTTCACAACAAAAGCACAGCATGTGTCACTTGGAGGATGCGGGGAGAAACACGGGAAGAGGCTTGATACGTTTTCCCCAAAGCTTTCGATTTCCTGGGAGCATGAGGCCATCATGCGGTGGTCCGCTGCACCGTGGCCATGCAGGAAAACTGGCTGCATAAGGATCCACACGCAGCCGGGGCCTATTAGTTCTGATGAGTACAATGACTCTTTGCCGGGAGCGCGTGCAACAGTGGATTCTATGACACCGGCCAATGCTGTGTCACAGCATGCCCAGAGACCGCTAGAGTGCATGCCCTCATTACAGAGGGTGTGGCATTGATTGAGTGGCATGGATTGGGCCAGGAAACCGTGGGGGGGGGCGGGGGGGGGGGTGTTCTTGCCATGGTACAGGGAGCTGAGGGCAGGGGGTAGCAAAGGCAGCATTCATACACAATGTGGGCCTTAGACGTGAGCCCCCCCCCCCCCTGGTTTCACAGCATGCCTGTGGTGATGCAATGTTGCATCCCTGGGGATTCTATGTCAAGACGGAGGCGAGCATTACGCTTCATCTTCTTATTTATTTGCTCTCCAGCAGTTTCAACACAACAAACAAAATGTCCATCATTACGATGGTTCAAACATTTTCTTTTTTTTTTTTTTTTTTCAAAAACTTCGTTTCCCATCATCCTAGGCCCTGAACCCCGTGTCCTGGTCACGTGACCTAGTCCTTCCTCTTCCTGTGAAACCTCCTCTTCTTTTCCTGCTCTCCAAGAGATAAGTACCCTTTTCACTTAGCTGCGCATTTCTGTCAGCTTTTTGGTATGGGGTTATTGATGGTAGCGATAATAGATAGCGGGTCTCAGGACCAGCAATAGGACAGCGCGCAGGGATCGCGCAGCGTAGTAAGGATTCGACAGATCCGTTACTTTAATTTGTTTTAGCCAGAGCCCCGTGCTGCACTATCAGCACTCCAGGGGCCGGCCGAGGCCGGGGCCTGCGCTCGCGACAGCGAGGAAACTAGCCCCCACCTTTGTGAAGTGAAAGAGTAACCTTTTCCCTCACCCCCACCCTCACGGGGGCGGAGCAAAGAACAAGGGAGCGCGAAGCCCCCTCCCTTTGGGAAGGAGGAGCTTTCCGCAGCGCGGGCATTGCGACCTGATCTCCCGACAGAGTAACATCCATACTACTTTCCGAAGATCGCTTTAAGAGCGAATCAGATAATACTCAGCGCCTACGCTGACAGATAAAGAAGCTGCTTCGCAGCCAGGTGCAGCCTCAGGAAAAAGAGTGGGAAGTGGACGTGCCCTTACACCTGTTCAGGTACCCTCAGGCACCAGCCAGCACGTGCCATGGCCGAATTTGAGTGGAGCGAAGAAGAAGCTTCGCAATCGGAAGATCTAGCTCAGAGCTTCAAGAACGTGCTGGGTAACTCACTCATTGAGGCAGTAGCGCTAGGAGTCAGACCCCTGCAGGATCGCCTGCTAACGATCGAGACTTTCCTAAGCCAGAAGGACAGCACCATACCGATGACAAGCACGTCCACAAGGGCCACGCCAGAAGGCCCGCAGGGGTGTATGAAGGCCCGGAAGAGCGCGAACTCTTCTGACCCCCCGGGCCAGCTTGAAGGGGCAAATCCGAAGGCCCCGGAGGCATCCGACGCTTTCAATAGGCTCAGAGAAGCTTTTATGGCCAAGTCGGAGGTGCCGTGCCTCATGACCCCCTACCCAGGGGAAGAGAATATGGGAGACACAGGAGAGGAGTTCCCTCAAGAGGAGGAACCCGTGGAATCTCCGACGTCCTCGCAGGAGGACGCAGCGGAGGACGGAGACGAAGAGAGCTTACCGCCTCCCAAGAAGAGACTTAGGAAAATGAATCACTTGGAGGAAGAAACCTCAGATATGTTCCAACCAGAGGAGATTAGGAACCCGAGATCGTCAGAATGGGTGCCGTCACCGAGGGTGGCACGATACATGAGCGAAGAAATCGACCCGGAGGTGCTAGCGAACTGGGCCCAAAGAGCCGTATGCCTGCTAGGCAACGCGAACTGCGCCATTTCATCAGAGCGCAGAAGAGGTCTACTATTGAAGATAGATCAAAAGTTAGGAGATCTATCCTCCTATGAAGCAGGAGAGGCCGCGCAGGGGCTGCTGTTCGGCGAGACTTTCGGAAAAGAGATGGGGAGGTTCGTAGGGACCTACACCTCCTTGGAGAAAGCACAAGCTTCCATTAGAAAGATCTTCCCCGGAAGGGTTTTTGGAGGGACCGGTCGCTACAGAGGCCGAGCGACCGGTCGATTTCAGACAGGCAGAAGGCCTCAATCGAGCAGAGCACAATACTGGGAGGACAAGAAGCCAGACACCTTCTTTCAACCCAGAGGCCGTTTCCCCAGGGGAAAGCGAGGCAGAGGACAGGGAAGAGGACAATACATTCCCACAGGTGAGACCATCCGCTTATCCCGCGGTAGGGGGAAGAACAGCGATGTACTGGGAGAACTGGCGCGCGCTTTCCTGCGACGCTTGGGTGCTGCAGTCAGTCAGGGGCCTACACATTCAATTTACACAGACCCCAATCCAGTACAAAACCCCCAAGTTGATAGTAACAGCGCGAGCAGAAGCAGACTTGTTGCGAACAGAACTCCAGAGTTTAGCGGAGAAGCGAGCCATAGAGCCGTGCGTAGCTCCGAAATTCATAAGCAATATGTTCCTAGTGCACAGGAAAGAGAAAGTGAGGCCAGTGATAAATCTGAAGGGCCTGAACGAGTGGGTAGTCTACAATCACTCACCAACTCAGGGACACACTCAGACAGGGCGACTGGCTCACGCGAATAGACCTGAAAGACGCCTATCTTACGATCCCAGTAGATCAGGAATACCGACCTTATCTAGCCTTCGACTGGGACGGGCAATTATGGCAGTTTGCCACGATGCCGTTCGGACTAGCGTCCGCTCCCTGGGCATTCACGAAATTAATGAGACCAGTAGCAGCGAGAATCAGGGAGAAGGGTATCCGGATCATCATCTACCTAGACGATATCCTAATAATTGCGAGCAGCGAAGAGGCGCTGAGATACCAGACCAGATGGGTTGCGAACCTACTGACCTCTCTAGGATTCCTAGTGAACCAAGAGAAATCGGAGACTATACCAGTCAGGAGAATAGAATTTTTAGGTTTCATTATAGATACCAGGTCTGCGACCCTGGAGCTGCCGAACAGGAAAATCCGGGATATCCGGAGGGAAATAAGGGCCTGTCTCGCCAGTCCGACCGCGTCACTGCGGACAATCGCAAGGATAGTGGGCCTGCTCGCAGCCTCAATTCAAGCGATATTCCCAGGGCCCCTACACTACCGAGCGCTCCAGAGGTTGAAGATAAGACACCTTCAGCAAGGGCTCGGCTATCATCAGCTAGTACAGCTAGACCAAGAAGCCCGTACGGAGCTAGAGTGGTGGCTCCACAACATGGAGGCATGGAACGGCAGAGCCATCTTCGGCGACCGCCCAGACATGATCATAGAATCGGACGCCAGCAGAGCAGGCTGGGGAGCCCGTTGCGGGGAACTCCAGACAGGAGGCAGATGGAGCTCGGAGGAGCTCAACCTACATATAAACTGCCTAGAGCTTCTAGCAGGCTCTTTTGCTATCAGAGCCTTCACCAAAGGCAAGGTGAACTCATGTATATTGCTGAAAATGGACAACATCTCAGCAGTCAAATACATAAATCATTTAGGTGGGACGAGATCCAGACTATTAGCGGAGATAGCCAAGGACTTCTGGCACTCTTGCCTGGAGTCGGGAACGGCAGTGACGGCAGAATATCTACCAGGCGCCCAGAACGTAGTGGCAGACTGGAACTCCAGACATCTCACAGACTCCAGCGACTGGAAGCTACACAGAGCGACCTTTCAACGGATAGAGAAGCTCTGGGGGCCGTTCCACGCAGATCTGTTTGCGTCCAGACTGAACGCGCAGATGAGCAGGTTTTTCAGCTGGAGGCTAGACCCAGCAGCAGCAGGGACAGACGCGTTCCTGCAAGACTGGAGAGGGCAGACGCTATATGCTTTCCCTCCTTTTATAATGATAAGCAGGGTGCTATCGAAGGTGCGCAAGGAAGGAGCGAACCTGATCTTAGTAGTTCCGATATGGAAGTCTCAAGTCTGGTTTCCAGCATTGATGGAACTAATAGCGGACTATCCACGAGTATTGCCGCAAGGGAAAGACCTCCTCACGGACCCAGTTGGATCATATCACCCTCTGAGAGTGAAGGAGACGATGCCGCTAATGGCGTGCAAGATAGCAGGAGACGTTGGAATCTCCCGGGAATTTCTGCACAAGCTGCGAGCCTCATCGCAGAATCATGGGCTCCCTCGACTAGAAGGAGCTACGACGCAGCTTGGGGTAGATGGTCTAGATGGTGCAAGTCGAGAGGTTTTCATCCCGTTTCTGCCCCTCTAGTGGAAATCGTGAACTTCCTAGCGGAACTTCTACAAGACGGTAAGGCCTACCGCACGATAGGGGTATATAGATCCGCGATATCGACAGGACATACTCCTATTGATGGAGTACCAGTAGGGGAGAACGTAGCGGTAATTAGGCTCCTGAAAGGGATAAGATACAGGAAGCCACCGCAGCCGAGGTATACATCTCTATGGGATGTGACAGTCGTGCTTCGTTTATTAGCCGACTGGCCCTGTAATAGATACCTATCGCTAGGAAGACTGTCAGGGAAGTTAGCAATGCTTCTATGCATGATCTCCTGCAGGAGAGTAGCAGACGTCAAGGCATTGGAAGTAGACAGAATGGTATACGGGCCGGACGGTGTGACTTTTCACCTGGCCAGGAGAACAAAGACTGACTCCTCATCTATATCGTACCCATATATGAAAGATCATCCTAAATGGTGCGTAGCCGAATGCATTAGAGAATATATAAATAAGACAGCTGAGCTTAGACCGTCGGGGACGGCGCAATTGCTGATAGCGCGCAGGAAACCGCATAAAGGCGTAGCAACAGCCACTATAGCGAGATGGGTTAGAGAAATCATGAGCCTAGCAGGGATTGACATGACGAGGTTTGGAGCTCATTCCGTGCGAGGTGCAGGGGCATCCAAGGCACTCTGCCAAGGGGCGACATTGCAAGATATTCTAAAAGCAGCCGATTGGGCGAGCGATAGTACGTTTAGAACGTTTTATTTTAAGCCAATTAATACGCTGGCAGAAGCTATGGTAAGAAGCTTTGAACAAGCGTAATGCTCGCCTCCGTCTTGACATAGAATGAAGATTCCCCCTGCTAATAGCGCAGGGAGCTCTTGATTCTATTAAAGACAAGGAGGCGAGCATTAATTTCCCACCCAAGATACACGGGAGAATGATAAGAAGGAATGTGATTATGTGTAGACATGTGCAGAGTGTGTAACAAATCCTTTTTCCCTCAGAAATAGGGTGTGTATCCGCCGCCCTAATATGTACTGTTGTTTTTCCGTCTTAGGAGAGGACCAGAAGAACGGTTGAGTGAACTCGAGATGCAGGGATCGAGATAGCAAGTTTGGTTCGAGAGAGCGTTTTTTACAAGTTCTACAGTTCAGAGACCTCCAGGATCAAGTTGTTAAGTCAGGAGATGTTTGTGGTTATCAGTTGTAATGCAGTCAAAGAAGAGGAGGTTTCACAGGAAGAGGAAGGACTAGGTCACGTGACCAGGACACGGGGTTCAGGGCCTAGGATGATGGGAAACGAAGTTTTTGAAAAAAAAAAAAAAAAAAGAAAATGTTTGAACCATCGTAATGATGGACATTTTGTTTGTTGTGTTGAAACTGCTGGAGAGCAAATAAATAAGAAGATGAAGCGTAATGCTCGCCTCCTTGTCTTTAATAGAATCAAGAGCTCCCTGCGCTATTAGCAGGGGGAATCTTCATTATCGAGATGGACTCTCCAGGGTGACTATGAAGCCCGGCTTTGGACTACGACTCCCATGATCCCTCGTCGTTGACTATGCTGGTTAGGGCTGATGGTAGTTGCAGTCCAAAACATCCAAAGAGACAAAGATTACAGTCCACTGCTCCACCAGGAGGGCCTGGGCACAGTGTAAGTGGTGCAGCGGGCAGATGCGGCCCTCCAGGTGTTTTGGACTTGATCGCCCATGATCCCCTGCCAGCATGTTAGTAAGTGGTGAAGGATCATGGGAGGTGTAGCTCAAAACATCTGGAGGGCCAGCAAATGAGTGGCCAGCATGCAGTCCTGTAGTGCCATATATGTGAGAAAAGCAGAATAGTGTGTGGTGTTTTCAAATGTGTTGGGTGCCTACCAGGAGGACCCGAAGTCTAATGTTGGCACCCCCCTGGACTACATTCTGGCCATTGCTTTTATCTACAGAAGGTGGGAGGAAGCGCTTAGAAACGGACTGGTCAAATGTTAAGCGCTGTACACACCTTCTGCATTCCACCCAGGCTGTAAGCAGAGGAGGGGTTTCTCCTTCAGGAACTTGCTACGGGGTCGCCAGCAGTGTTGAGGGCCTGGTGGCAGAGGGCTGGGGTGGGGGTGGGGAGCAGTCTCGGGGAAGATTGCTTTCACTTATTAGTGCTGTCGTTTCCAGTCATCCGCCAGGTGAGCTGTCACTCCGCGCTGTGATGGACGGCGGAGGAGACCCACGCCTCCCCAGACCGGGCCAGTCAAGCTAATCAGTGCCGGGGACGTCTTAATTCCACGGAGGAGGGCTGGCTGCCCCAGAGGCTACGAACTCATCTTCTGCCCTGACGCCTGTCAAGATAAGGGTCACCCCCAATTGACGTTCTAAGCTGCTGGAAGACCCCTCTGTCGGGGGCAGCGCGAGCAGAGGATGAACTCTGTATTACATTGTGTGAATCGTGAGGAGGAAGTTGGTCGCAAAACATTTCAATTTTGTTGCACGGTTGTCTGTGATCAGACCACGGCCGTCTAATCCATGCCCACCCCCAGGGGAGCCGATTTATGAATTTCCCAGGGGCCCAAATACAGGAAGTGACATCACTGGCAGTTATATGACCGCAAATTTGCATGTAGTCGCCAACTTGGTGCAACAGCGCGCGGGGGGGGGGGGGGGGGGCGCGCGCAGCGCAGAACAGTGGAAAGATTGGCTAGCATGCACTGCATATACTAAAGTCAAGTAAGAAGGAAATTTAAGCCATCGAGTCGCATTCCAGTAAGACCTCACTGCCCCTACTCCAATCGTCGAGGTTGTAGTAGCCCTCCCTCAAAAAGCAGAGCAACACAACTAGGATGGGAGAATGAAATGCTTGCTAAACAGAAGGTACAGCTGCACGGTGGAGTACCACCACCACCACCAAAAAAAAAGTTCCCAATTCAAGGGAAACGAGAAGTAAAGACGTTTCCCGATTAAAAACTACCAAGCAAGACGTGTGTGGTGCCATAGTTCAGTAAAACATCAACAATTCAAACTTGCAATAGTGCTGCTGTAGATTGGCCAGCCAAAAGTGACATTAGCTAAGATGTTACCTCTGGGTAACCAGATAGAGTTAGGGATGTAGCTTAATCTTAAACCTTACAGTGGACTCACACATCAGATGTTCTGCTGAAGTATAATGCAATCCTGGCTGAAGTATAATGCAATCAAGTGGTTTCAGACTTGGGGGGAAGAGTGTTAACTGCTTTTCACATTGTAGTTTACCACAAATTCTGGTAAAGTAGTGTACAATGTTAAAAAGCAGTTACCCAGGCTCACCCTGCACCCAAGTGATGTTTGGGACTGATGGAAGCACTTGTGTCTAAATGTTGTAGCCATGGTTGTCTCCATGTTTTAAAAACTCCAATTTCTTGGTTTTCAACATTCATTTGAAACACCCCTTATTCAAAAAATGAAGGAGTCAGTAAAAAAAGTGCACCCCACTCATGGTTAATAACGTCTTACCTTCCAAGAAACGAGCATACACCTCATTTGTCAGGGACTGCTATTAGAGGCCCTGGCAGGGCCGGTGCTATCACTAGGCAAGGTTAGGCGCTTGCCTATATGTTGGAAATGTTAGAGCTGCAAAATGCTTTTTCTAACACCCCCACACTACTGCCTTGCCTGGTGATAGCACCGGTCCTGTTGTTAGTTACTGTCTGCAGTAAGGCTGGCTGCAGCAGCAGACCAGGTGGCGCAGTGAAGGTTGGGACTTGGGGCCGGGTCAGGGCCACGATGGGTGAATGGGCGTGGTGGCAGTGCTGGCCCCTGTGCCATGTGCATTAGCACGCCACCAAGCACCACCAGTGCCCCCTTGACCGATCCGATCGTCAACTCAATGGTATGAATGCTGCAGTGCAGTGCGACGACCATGACGCAGGAGTCAGGACAGGTGAGGAGGACCCCTGGACCGAGGTGCAGTGTCGACTAGACTGCCAACCATGTAAGTAGATGTACCAATGCGCAGACCGACGTTAAACGTGCTTACTTACTTGCAGAACACACATGCTGAAAAACTGCATTGAAGGGCTATGTGGCGGCTCAAGAATGGGTTCCACATCAAGCCCCAAGCAGACTATTTAAATCAACAAAGCCAGAGTCAGTGCCTGCGAGATACCTCAGCAAGATTGAGGGTGGGGGACTGGGGTGTGGTTGCTGAAGATGGCAGTGTGTCGGTGACGAGCAATGCCGCCGCCAGCGAGACGAGGCCCAGTGCCAGGCTCAGCGCCGTCACCTGTCCCCGGGGCTCCATGACTGGGGGCGCAGGGCATCAGGGGCTGAGAGCAGAACTACTGTGGGGGGGCAGTGGCCAGCATGGAGCCTACGCCCCCCCCCTGCAGACTGCAGTCCTCACTCAGTGTCGGTGGCTCTACCGCTTGCGTCCCAGGAGCGAGCACTCCAGGTCCTCCTAAACCACAGTACTTCCATATGTAGCTCAAAGGCTCTTTCAACCTGTGGTAACATAATATTGCCTGAGCTTTACAAAATGTCATGTCATGTCATGAGGGTCCGTCTGAAGTCTCCCAAAAAGTGCAACTCTTGGTACGACTCCGATCTGGCAGCCCTAAAACGCAAGTGTAGGGCAGCTGAGCGGAAATGGAATTTGTCGGGCGAAACCTCTGACAAACTGGCCTGCCGCCTCCTTCAAAGGTGATATCGACTCTGCATCCGCACCAAGAAAAGAGCCTTTATTCAAGCCTGCATCTCCTTGGTATCAAGCAACACCACCAACCTTTTCAGGCTGTAAGGAACTGACTAATTCTGAAGCATCCTCTTCTTCTGTCACACCCACCCAGGACCTTTGCTCGGCCCTGGCTGCACACTTCATCACAAAATCCGAAGACATCCTTTCCTCCCTCCCTTCCACACCACAACATACACCTACACTGGAGCCTCTTTTGCACCCCCACCAATTCCCCTCTCTTCCCTCTCACTCGTCTCACCCGCTGAGGTCGCCAGACAAGTCCGGTCCATGAAGGCCTCATCCAAATAGGTGGACCTCTACCCCTCCAAAACCATTAAGGACAACATTGACTCCCTCGCCCGCGCCTTGGCTGATCTCTGCAATCTCTCCTTTTCCACTGGAGTTTTCCCAACGGCTCTTAAGCACCTCCTTGTGCACCCTTGTCACATCTTGGGGTAACTGGCAACTTTGGAACCGATGGAAACGGCGTCCTCCATTGCCGTTCCCATCACGTTCCGCACAACGCAGAGTGCAGGTCTAGTCTTTCTGTTGCAGCACGTCCGACGCCGGTTGTTTTCTTTCCGCACTTCCGGCATTCGGGTGCGTTGCAACGTCCTGTATTCCAGTTCGTCTGCTGTTTGCCTGTGCTTCCCTTGCTACCCGTAGCTTTTTTGACTTTCCCCCTTTGCTTTCCTTTCTGTCTTTGACTCCGCCGCTCTCTCTGCTTTTCCTTCACTACACCCTTCCCCTGCTAGACTCTTTCCCTCTTGCCTTTCCTTCCGATCCGCCCGTCTCCCGTTGTTTCCCTTCTGCTCCCTTTCTCGCTCTCCTGTTTCCTTCATGTTCTGTTCCTCCTTTTTTCCCCTGTTGCCTTGGCTTCCCGTGTACCGACTCAGCCTGCTTTTGGATTGCTTCGCCTTCGCCCTGTGTTACGTTTTTGACTCCCAGGATACCAGACCTTCACCTGTCCCCGGACTGCTTCCTCTTTTCCCATATACTGTACTTAATAGTCCTTGCTGAGACTTCCTCTGCAACTTACCTTTCCGAGGAGTACTTACGTGGTCTTATTCTACTCCACTTCCTGTTCCGCTGCCGGACCAGACCGTTGTTTACTCCCCACGGATCTTCCTCAAGAGCTACTGGATTCCGAACACTACAACCGGCTCAGTTTGGACCTCCTTGGGGTTTTTTGTGCCACTGGCTTTTTCCCCACATTCAGGCGGCCGCGGAGGATAGCCACAGTTTACCTACAAGGTGACACTGTGGCATCCTTCCACGGTCGCCCCTATCTGCATAAAAAAAGGGGAGGCCCAGACCCAAAGGAAACCAGAAGCTGGCACTCGGGTGGAAAAACAGAGGTGAGGTGGAAGGGGAGGTGGGAAGACAGATTCTTCCGTGGAGGAGGAAGACATTACAGACCCTTCTGACAACCCTTTGCTCAAGAAACCCTCTGTCGACCCGTCCATTCTGGCAAACTACCGCCCGATCTCTATCACTCCTTTCCTGGGCAAACTCCTGGAGAAGTTGGCTATCTCTCAGCTGACTCTCCACACTGAATCTTTTGGGTGCTTCCACGACCATCAGTCTGTTTTAGAGTATCCAGTGGCACGGAAACTGCTCTTCTGAACACCTGTGAAGAACTGCTCTCAAACCTGACACTAACACTCCCTTTGTCCTCATTTTCCTTGACCTCTCCTCTGCCTTTGACATTGTTAACCACAACATCCTGATTGCACGGCTCTGTGACACCCTGGGAATCACAGTTCAGGCTCTGGTATGGTTAACCTCCTTTCTCTCCGACGCCCATCCCAGGTGGAACTCAGAGCCTTTCTTTCAACTATCGCTCTCTCAACTTGTGGCATACCCCAGGGATGTAAGTTATCCCCCTGGTTCTTCAACATCGATATGGCTGCCTTGGCACGTGTGATTGCCACTTTCACCTCTAACTTCCGGTGCTACGCATGTGACACACAACTATTTTTCAGGCTACCCTCAATCGCCTCCTCCTCCTCGCTCATATCCGACTGTCTGTCTGCTACTCAGTCACCCCTGCTCCAGCCTTCCTACTTTCACTCTGGCCGGCCTCCCTTGGCCCTGCGCCTGCACCCATCTGCAAGGCTAAAAACCTTGGAGTGATCTTCAACTCCACTCTGTCCATCTCCTCTCACATTTCTGACGTCGCTAAAAAGTCTAACTATCAGCTAGACCTCCTCAGAGGTACTCTACCTTTTCTCACTTTCCCCCAGCGGCTCTCTGTCTCCAGAGCCCTGGTTCTCTCTAGGTTGGACTACTGCAACAGCCTCTTCCTCAATCTCCCTGCTTCTACCCTGCGCCCTCTGCAACTCATCCAGAACAGAAGCGCAAGACTTATCCTTGGCCTCAAGACCAGCGAATGCATCTCTCTGCCACTGAAATCCCTTCACTGACTCCCTGTGGCTGAAAGGATCAAGTTGAAGACCCTCTGCATTGTCCACAAGGCTTTCTGGAACCTTGAACCTACCTATCTGCAACGTTGCCTACCTAAATACTGTCCCTCCCGAGCCCTCCACTCATCTACCTCCAACCTTCTGCGAGTGAGCCGGTTCTCCAAGCAGAGATTTGGATGGAGATACTTATCCTCAGCAGGGGCCTCCCTCTGGAATAGCCCCCCTGCCACCCTCCATCTTGAGCCTGATCTCCTTAAGTTCTGGAAACTCCTTAAGACCTTCCTTTTCTCCTCTTCCTTCTCTCTCCCTCTCTCCCTCCTTTTCTCTACAGCTTGCTGACTGGCCGCCTGGTGTACCTCAAAGTCTCACAGGTCCCTGGCACCCCACCAGTCCTCTCTTGCACTTGCCTCAGCGCCCTGCACTCACCCCACCCTCAATGCACTTGAGAAAGGACCCAAGAGAGTGGCTCTCTGTGCACTTACCATAGTATCCACCGACTGGGTGCACTTGGACCCCCCCCTGGAACTGTCTGTGCAGTTCCACGATCCGAATGCACTGTGTTTGAAGATGTGTGTGCCCCCACTGGTCCCCCTGTCCCACTGTTGTGCCCCCACTGGTCCCCGTGTCCCAATGCTGTGCAGTGTTATATTGAGTTTGGGAGTGGCGCGCGGGGTGCGGTGGGAGTGGGGTGCAGTGGGAGTGGGGCGCGAGGTGGGGGGGCGCATTCCTAGTGTTTCACCCTGGGCACCAAATGGGCTAGAAACTACCCTGCTGCCACCACCCATAGTGCGACAGAGGCCGGGCCTTTGTGGGACCTCAGGATCCATTAGGAGCCTATTCATGAAGAAAATAAAAAGCACACACCTTCTTTTGTCTTCATAAATAGGCTGTTAATGGAGCCCCAGGCCTCACAAAGGCCCGGCCCCTGTCGCACTAAGCATGTGTGGCAGGGGCTGTGGATCGGGCTGCTGCTTGTTGATGAAGCAACAGCCCGATCCTTTGGTCATTTATCCTCTTTTTTTTTTCTTTTCAAACTGTGGATGCGTGCCCCCCTGGGCATGAGGCTGCGGCCCACCAGAGGGGTGCGCCCCACAGTTTGAATACCGCTGCCCTAAGCCCTCCCCTCCAGGACCATACACCTATATGAGTCCTAGAGGGGAGGGCTTAATCGGACATGTTCGCACTTTTACCCGGCCAGAGAGAAGTGATGCAGTATCGATGGAAAGGGCCATCGATGCTGCATCACTTCTCTCTGGCCGGGGGGGCTCAGCCCTGACTTGAATTTGCTGGGGGGGGGCTCGGGCCCCGGAGCCCCCCCATACTCGGCACCCCTGCACCCCACCAGTTCTCTTGCTAGGCAGGGCGCGGTCGTGGGACCTTCAGGGGAGCATCAGAAGATGGGGAGGGGAATCAAAAAACAGTTCAAGGATAGGACCAGGGGGGGCAGTGGAAGGTCGGTATCATCTGAACAAGTTTATTTATTTAATTGTATTTGTAAAGCGCACTACAGCCCACGAGCATCGAGGTGCTAAGAGCTTGGAAGAATGAGGGCTTACTTAAAGGGTTACAGTGAAGCCTTCCAAGGACATTCATAGCTATGGTACATGATTACACAGATAGATATTTGGCCACCCAAAGAGTGACTACAGGTACAGGCAAGTTACACAAACAGGCTGGTTTTGATGGTTTTGCGAAAGGGAGCATGGGAGTCAATTTGCCTGATGTGGGGTGGAAGGGCTTTCCAGGTGGTGGCAGCCACGGCAGGGAAGCTAGAACCACCAGCGTGCACTATGCGTGTTCTGAGTACGATTAAAGTGTTGGAATATGCAGATCTGGAAGGTCTGGAAGCAGCAGGTTTGGAGAACCTATTGGCAAGGTAAGGGGGGGCTATGTCGTGGAGGCACTTGTGGGCCAGGGCAAGAGTTTTAAAGATAATTCTTTCTTTAATGGGTAGCTAGTGGACCTGTCTTCTGAGCCCAGATATGTGGTCCCTGCGAGATACGCCCGTGGCTGCCCTGAGGGTGTTGTTTTGGACCAGCTGGAGTTTAGCAAGATTTTTGCTGGAAGTACCTATGAGAAGGGCATTGCAGTAGTCAATCTTGAGCCTATTATTGCTCTGGCGATGGTGAGGCAATTTTGTTGGGACAAGAAGAGTCTTGCTGCGTTAACGAGTTTGGAATGATAGGCTGAGGTTGATGCAATGGCGTTGACCAAGGCGTTGTAAAAGTTTGTTGAACAAACTAATAAACAACGTAATATATTTTTTAAAAAGGGGGGGTCATGGTAAGGTTGGGATCAAGGTAGACACCAAGGGTCTTGACTGTTGGAGAGACAGTGATGGAGGTGTTGTCTACGATGAATGAGCTGTATTGCTTGTCCAGCTTTCCCAGGGTGGAGGGGGATCCGATCAGCAGAAGTTCGGTTTTCTCACTGTTGAGACATAGCCAGTTTTCCGCCATCCAAGATTGGATCATTGAGTAAATGGTGTTGAGGGTGCTCAGGTCAGACATTTAATCGCCCGAGAGGGGGATAAGCACTTGGGTGTCATCAGCATAATTTGTGTATGAGATGCCCAGTGCATCCAGTATTTTGAACAGGGGCCTCGTGAAGAGGTTGTAGAGGGTAGGTGTGATGCACGACCCTTGTGGGACCCCACATTGGATGATACTTGGGTCGGCTGATGCAAGGTCGGAGAAGACCTTCATTGCTCTTCCTTGCAGGAAGGAGGTGGTCCATTTACAAGCATTGGGGGAGAAATGAGCTGCAGTGGAGAGATGGTGGCAGAGGGTCTTATGGTCCACCAAATCAAAGGCAGCGGAGAGGTCTAGAAGGAGAAGTAGTGCAGGTTTGCCAGCATCTCTTATGTCATCCATCTGGTTTTTAAGATCAAGGAGGGCTGTTTCGGTACCGTTCCTCAGCCCGAACCCTGATTGCCGGAGACCCAGAAGGTGGTTGTCCTCCAGGAATTTTTGTACTTGCACATAGGCTGCCTTGTCAAGAATTTTTAGAAGACATGGGACAGTGGTGATGGGCCTGTATTTGCCTGGGATCAAAGGGTCTAGGGAAGGATTTTTTAGGAGCGGGCAAACCCAGGCTTCCTTGAGTCCAGTGGGGACATGGCCGGATTGGAAAGAGGCATTAATAAAGGCAGTGATGAGGGGGGCAATGGAGGGGGCACGGTCCTTGATGACCTGAGCTGGGCAGGCGTCCCCTTTGCAATTGGAGGGTTTAATGGAATTAATGAGGGCGGTGACTTCTGCTATAGTCATGTCTTTGAATCCAAAGATGGGGAAGGCATGGTGTTGGTGGTAGTAGATGAACAGTGATGGCTCTTTGCTATCAGGTTAAATATGGCCTGTTGGTGAGCAATGATCTTCCCCTGTAGTGTGTCAAGTTTCGTCAGCATGGCAGATTGGATAGAGTTGCACCAGGCTGCATCTTTTAAGAGGGTGGGGGGTGGAGAGGCAGGAGTCTCTAGTTCTCTGAAAATGGAGAAGATTTCTTTGGTGCTGGATTTGGCATTTGTTATTCTGGAGTTAAATTAAGAGGCTTTAGCCTTGATGATGGAGGTTTTATATTCAATGGACATTGCCTTGAAGGCAGCTTTGGTGGTGTCATTGGGGTTGTTTTTCCAGGTATTTAGTGCCACCTTTTTTTGGATTTTAGCAGAGATAGATCGTGGGTATACCAGGCATTGGGGTGTTTAACTTTCTTAGCTTTTTTAAGAGTGAGGGAAGCTACAGCGTCAATTGCCGTCGTGATGGTAGTTTTGAAGGTGTTGGCAAGTACCTCAGGGTCATTGGAAAAGGGGGGCAGCAATGCAGGAACCTGGAGATGTTGAGTGAGGTTCTCCTTTGTGAGCTGGCCAGATCTTCTGGTTAATGCAGCAGGGAGAGGGACAGTCGGTTTAGGGGGCCCATTAGAGGTGGAGATGTAAAATCGGATGCATAGGTGGTCGGACCATGGAACCAGCGTGATCTCTTTAACAAGGACGGTGCAGTTATGGTGAGAGACCTAATCTAGTGTACGGCCTTTAGAGTGAGTGGGTTCTGAAATGGCTTGTGAGAAACCAAGGGTGTCGAGTGCTTTCCTGAGGGCAGAGGTGTGGGAGTCATTGGGGTAATTAAGCCCCAAGTTGAGGTAGGTCACCTAGGAGTAGGACTTTTGAGGATTTATTTTAGGTTGTCCAAGAGTGAATGAGTCAGGGCATCTTGAATATCAGTGGCAGGGCCAGGGGGCGGTATGCCACGTAGAAGGCCATAGTGCAATTAGGGGAGAGCTTTAGATTGAGCCGAAGGTAGTCAGTGTGATGGCCAAGGTCCCCTTGAATTTCTCTGATAGCAAGGTTTTCTTTGGTGATAAAAGCTACCCCTCCACCTCTATGAGAGGAGCGGTCTTGCTTGTAGATCAGATAGCCGTCTGGAATGGCAAGTGTGAGGGCTGGGCCTGATGTGGCATTGAGCCAGGTCTCACTGAGGAAGAGAAGGTCAAGGTTGTTGTTCATGGTTAGGTCGTGCACATCTAGGGCGTGTGCTGGTATGGATTGAGCGTTGATCAAGGCACATAATAGGGGGCCGTTGGAGGTATCAGTAGTGGGATAGCTAGGCCGGGTGGCGGTACTGGTGAGGGTGCTCGGCACAGTGGCAATATTCACAATACATAGTGTAACACTGGTGGGTATAGAAATCACATTGGCCTTGCATGGCCCAATAGCAATGGTGGGCATAGAAATCACATTGGCCTTACATGGCCCAGTAGCAGTGGTGGGCAAATAAATCACATTGGCCTTACATGGCCCAGTAGCAATGGATGGGCATAGAAATCACATTGGCCTTACATGGCCCAGTAGCAGTGGTGGGCATAGAAATCCCATTGGCCTTACATGGCCCAGTAGCAGTGGTGGGCATAGAAATCCCATTGGCCTTACATGGCCCAATAGCAGTGGTGGGCATAGAAATCACATTGGCCTTACATGGCCCAGTAGCAGTGGTGGGCATAGAAATCACATTGGTGTATGATGAATTATTAACAGTATAGGGGAGATTGCATACATTAGTAGTGCAGGTGGTAGCTGGTGTGGTTACCTCAGTGGTGGTGTCGCTGCCTGAAAGTTCTGAGGGAAAAGCAGTCAAGGTTACATGAGCGCTGCTGTTGTTGATGGTTTGAGTTAATAGCCTCATGTGGCTGGATACTGTTGTAGTGGGGCTGGTTAGCGACCCATGTGGTGCGCGGAGGTCGTTGCAGGGGGAGGGTGAGCGAGCATGTGCCCTGTCTGTGGCCCCGTTGGAGGAGGCCGGGAGTTCTGAGGGGGCGTGAGCAGACATGGGAGATGGGGTTGTGGAGCCCTGGGGTCTAGGCAGTGGCATCACTAGGGGGCGCCTGGGGGGGAAGGGCCCCCCCTGTGAAACCCTGTGCCCACCCTTGTGCCCCCCCACCTAAAATGAGCAGTGACCATGTTCTCCCCCTACTTTTGTCTGTGCCCCCTCTACTTTTGTCTTTAGCCCCTTCTGTGCTCCTCCTAAATTTGATTCATGGCGACGCAACTGGGCCTAGGAGTATATTGCCGGTAGAATCTCGATCCCAGGTGGGCAAGTCTGCTGCGCAAACCTGGAATGGTTGTGGAATACAGGTGCGCGGGCATGCGCAAGCCGAGTTGTAGATTCCTGATTGTAACTGGGCTATTGTGCAGCGGTATGGTAGCATGGCTATGGGCATTACCCTTACCTGGTTTAGGAATAATGGGTGCAGCAATCGCGGACCGCGCCGTCGAGCAGCGGAGAGCTGCAGAGAGCTTGCAGAGGTTCAGCATGTTCCTGACCTTAGCTCTGCATGAGAGAGGCTCAGCATGTTCCTGACTCTAGCACTGCACGAGAGAGGCTCAGCATGTTCCTGACCCTAGCACTGCACCCTAGCACTGCACGAGAGAGGCTCAGAAAGTTCCTGACCACAGCACTGCATGAGAGAGGCTCAGCATGTTCCTGAGCCTAGCGCTGTATAAGAGAGGCTCTGCATGTTCCTGACCTTAGCACTGCATGAGAGAGGCTCAGCATGTTCCTGACCCTAGCACTCCACGAGAGAGGCTCAGCCTGTTCCTGACCCTAGCGCTGCATAAGAGAGGCTCAGCATGTTCCTGACCTGAGCACCGCATGAGAGAGGCTCAGCGTGTTCCTTATACTAGCACTGCCTGAGAGAGGCTCAGCATGATCCTGAGCCGAAAGAGGCTCAGCATGTTCCTGACCCTAGCACCGCATGAGAGAGGCTCAGCATGTTCCTGACCCTAGCATTGCATGAGAGAGGCTCAGCATGTTCCTGACCTTAGCACTGCATGAGAGAGGCATAGCATGTTCCTGGCCTTAGCACTGCATGAGAGAGGCTCAGCATGTTCCTGGCCCTAGCACTGCATGAGAGAGGCTCAGCATGTTCCTGACCCTAGCACTCCACGAGAGAGGCTCAGCGTGTTCCTGACCCTAGCGCTGCATAAGAGAGGCTCAGCATGTTCCTGACCCTAGCACTGCATGAGAGAGGCTCAGCATGTTCCTGACCCTAGCACTCCACGAGAGAGGCACAGCATGTTCCTGACCCGAGCACCGCATGAGAGAGGCTCAGCGTGTTCCTGATCCTAGCACTGCATGAGAGAGTCTCAGCATGATACTAACCCGAGAGAGGCTCAGCATGTTCCTGACCCTAGCACCGCATGAGAGGCTCAGCATGTTAATGACCCTACCACTGCATGAGAGAGGCTCATTATGTTCCTGACTCTAGCATCGCACGAGAGAGGCTCAGCATGTTCCTGACCCTAGCACTGCATGAGAGAGGCTCAGCATTTTCCTGATCCTAGCACTGCACGAGAAAGGCTCATCATGTTCCTGAACTAGCACTGCACAAGAGTGGCTCAGCATGTTACTGACCCTTGCACTTCACGAGAGAGGCTCAGCATGTTCCAGACCCTAGCACTGCATGAGAGAGGCTCAGCATGTTCCTGACCCTAGCACTGAGCATGTTCCTGACCCTAGCACTGCATGAGAGAGGCTCAGCATGTTCCTGACCCTAGCACTTCATGAGGGAGGCTCAGCATTTTCCTGACCCTAGCACTGCACGAGGGAGGCTCAGCGTGTTCCTGACCCTAGCACTGCACGAGAGAGGCTCAGCATGTTCCTGGCCATAGCACTGCATGAGGGAGGCTCAGCATGTTCCTGACCCTAGCACTGCATGAGGGAGGCTCATCATGTTCCTGACCCTAGCACTGCATGAGACAGGCTCAGCATGTTCCCGGCACTAGCACTGCACAAGAGAGACTCAGCGTGTTCCTGGCACTAGCACTGCATGGGAGAGGCCCAGCATGTTCCTGACCCTAGCACTGCACAATGGAGTCTCAGCATGTTTCTGACCCTAGCACTGTATGCGAGATGTTCAGCATGTTCCTGGCAGTAGCACTGCATTAGAGAGGCTCAGCATGTTCCTGGCCCTAGCACTGCATGAGGGAGGCTCAGCGTGTTCCTGGCACTAGGACTGCATTAGAGAGTCTCAGCGTTTTCCTAGCCCTAGCAGTGCATGAGGGAGGCTCAGTGTGTTCCTGGCACTAGCACTGCATGAGGGAGGCTCAGCGTGTTCTTGACCCTAGCACTGCATGAGAGGCTCTTCATATTCCTGGCACTAGCACTGCATGAGAGAGGCTCAGCATGTTCCTGACCCTAGCACTGCATAGGGGAGGCACAGCATGGTCCTGACCCTGGCACTGCATGAGATAAACACATTATGCTCCTCATAGCTTTGCATCCTGAGAGAGACTCACTAGGTGCCAGACCCTAGCGGTGCATGAGGGAGGCTCAGCATGTTCCTGACCCTAGCACTGCATGAGGGAGGCTCAGCATGTTCCTGGCACTATCACTGCACGAGAGAGGCTCACAGTGTCTCTGACTCTGGCACTGCACGAGAGAGGCTCAGCATGTTCCGGACCCCAGCACTGCATTAGAGTGGCTCAGCATGTTACTGACCCTAGCACTGCGTGAGAGAGGCTCATCATGTTCCCGACCCTAGCACTGCACGAGAGAGGCCCAGCATGTTCCTGACCCGAGCACTGCACAATTGAGTCTCAGCATGTTTCTGACCATAGCACTGTATGAGAGAGGCTCAGCATGTTCCTGGTACTAGCACTGCATGAGAGAGACTCAGCATGTTCCTGACCCTCACACTGCATGAGGGAGGCTCACCATGTTCCTGACCCTAGCACTGCACGGGGGAGGCTCTGCATGTTCCTGACCCTAGCACTGCATGAGACAGGCTCAGCATGTTCCTGGCACTAGCACTGCACAAGAGAGGATCAGCATGTTCCTGGCACTAGCACTACATGGGAGAGGCCCAGCATGTTCCTGACCCTAGCACTGTACAATGGAGTCTCAGCATGTTTATGACCCTAGTACTGTATGAGAGATCCTCAGCATGTTCCTGGAACTAGCACTGCATTAGAGAGGCTCAGAATGTTCCTGGCCCTAGCACTGCATGAGGGAGGCTCAGCGTGTTCCTGGCACTAGCACAGCATGAGAGAGGCTCAGCATGTTCCTGGCACTAGCACTGCATAAGAGAGGCTCAGCATGTTCCTGACCCTAGCACTGCATGAGGGAGGCTCAGAGTGTTCTTGACCCTAGAACTGCATGAGAGGCTCAGCATATCCCTGGCACTAGCACTGCATGAGAGAGGCTCAGCATGTTCCTGACCCTAGCACTGCACGAGGGAGGCTCAGCATGTTCCTGGCGCTAGCACTGCACGAGAGAGGCTCACCATGACTCTGACTCTAGCACTGCACGAGAGAGGCTCAGCATGTTACTGACCCTAGCACTGCATGAGAGAGGCTCAGCATGTTCCTGACCCAAGCACTGCATGAGACAGGCTCAGCATATTCCTGGCACTAGCACCGCACAAGAGAGGGTCAGCATGTTCCTGGCACTAGCACTGCATAAGAGAGGCTCAGCGTGTTCCTGACCCTAGCACTGCATGCGAGGCTCAGCATATTCCTGGCACTAGCACTGCATGAGAGAGGCTCAGCATGTGCATGGGGGAGGCACAGGATGGTCCTGATCCTGGCACTGCATGAGATAAACCCATTATGCTCCTCATGGCTTTGCATCCTGAAAGAGACTCACTAGGTGCCAGACCCTAGCACTGCATGGGGGAGGCTCAGCATGTTCCTGACAATAGCACTGCATGAGGGAGGCTCAGCATGTTTCTGACCCTAGCACTGCATGAGGGAGGCTCAGCATGTTCCTGGCACTATCTCTGCACGAGAGAGGCTCACAGTGTCTCTGACTCTGGCACTGCATGAGAGAGGCTCAGCATGTTACTGACCCTAGCACTGCATGAGAGAGACTCATCATGTTCCCGACCCTATCACTGCACGAGAGAGGCTCAGCATGTTCCTGGCACTAGCACTGCATGGGAGAGGCCCAGCATGACCCTAACCCTAGTACTGCACAATGGAGTCTCAGCATGTTTCTGACCATATCACTGTATGAGAGAGGCTCAGCATGTTCCTGGCACTAACACTGCATGAGAGAGACTCAGCGTGTTCCTGACCCTAGCACTACATGAGGGAAGCTCAGCATGTTCCTGACCCTAGCACTGCATGAGGGAGGCTCAGCGTGTTCCTGGCACTAGCACTGCACAAGAGAGACTCAGCATATTCCTGAAATAGCAATGCATGAGAGAGGCTCAGCATGTTCCTGACCCTAGCACTGCATGGGGGAGGCTCAGCATGGTCCGGACCCTAGCACTGCATGAGATAAACCCATTAGGCTCCTCATAGCTTTGCATCCTGAGCCAGTCCCTGGCACTGCATGAGGGAGGCTCAGCATGTTCCTGACACTAGCACTGCATGAGGGAGGCTCAGCATGTTCCTGACCCTAGCACTGCACGAGGGAGGCTCAGCATGTTCCTGGCGCTAGCACTGCACGAGAGAGGCTCACCATGACTCTGATTCTAGCACTGCACGAGAGAGGCTCAGCATGTTACTGACCCTAGCACTGCATGAGAGAGGCTCAGCATGTTCCTGACCCAAGCACTGCATTAGAGAGGCTCAGCATGTTCCTGACCCTAGCACTGCATGAGAGAGGCTCATCATGTTCCCAACCCTAGCACTGCACGAGAGAGGCTCAGCATGTTCCTGGCACTAACACTGCGGGAGAGAGGCTCATCATGTTCCCGACACTAGCACTGCACGTGAGAAGCTCAGCATGTTCCTGGAACTAGCACTGCACAAGAGAGGTTCAGCATGTTTCCGATGCTAGCACTGCATGAGAGAGGCTCAGCATGTTCCAGACACTAGCACTGCACAAGAGAGGCTCATCATGTTTCTGACCCTAGCACTGAACGAGAGAGGCTCAGAATGTCCCTGGCACTAGCACTGCACAAGAGGGGCTCAGCATGTTCCTGACCCTAGCACTGCATGAGGGAGGCTCAGCGTGTTCCTGGCACTAGCACTGCATGAGAGAGGCTCGGCATGTTCTTGGCACTAGCACTGCATAAAAGAGGCTCAGCATGTTCCTGACCCTAGCACTGCATGAGGGAGGCTCAGAGTGTTCCTGACCCTAGCACTGCATGATAGAGGCTCAGCATGTTCCTGACCCTAGCACTGCATGAGGGAGGCTCAGAGTGTTCCTGACCCTAGCACTGCAGAATAGTGGCTCAGCATGTTCCTGACCCAAGCACGATTTGAGATAAACCCGTTATGCTCCTCACAGCAGCAGCACATCATGAGAGAGACTCAGTAGGTGCCTGACACTAGCAATGCATGAGAGAGGCTCAGCATGTTCTTGGAACTAGCACTGCACAAGAGAGGCTCATCATGTTCCCAACACTAGCACTGCATGAGGGAGGCTCAGCATGTTCCCAGCCCTAGCACTGCACAAGAGAGGCTCAGCATGTTCCCGACACTAGCACTGCATGAGAGGGGCTCAGCATGTTCCTTACCTTAGCAATGCATGAGATAAACCCATTATGTTCCGGACAGCAGAACTCCACCCTGTCCTGCCCTAGGATACGTGAGCATATTTCTCTTCCATGCAGGCTCTTTTTCCAACTGTGTTGTCTTGTTATAATCATCGTGGAATGGAAATGACCATTTCGGTCTCCATCACAGAGTGGCTCAATTTCCTTGGAACTGTCCTCGAGTCATGCATGCTGCAAGGTGAATAAGACATTTGGCATTGTGTTCTGGAACTTCTCTGGAAATAAAGGTTTGGGCTGTATTCATGGTGTAGGGTATGAGAGCACAAACGTAACAACTCTCCTTAGATGTTCTCTCTCCCACCTTTCTCATGTGCTGGTACCACATGTTGTGGCCCAAGGGTGTTGCACTATCCACGTATGTATTTATCCACTCATTATCTTCTTCCAGACTTCTGCTGTGTCTCCCAAACATAATAGTTGCAGCTCATGGAATTAACTCTAATGCAGCTCTCCTGAAGAGAGATAACACAACGGGTTTTGGCTGATGATGGGCAAATGAACAGCAGTTCCTGTAGTGGGGAGGATCAAAGGGACATCTGCCTGGGCCGGACCATTAATATAATAAGGACTGCTAAGCAGAAGAAACAGGAAGACACAGAATATAGTTGTACATATGTATATCATGAACCAACATATTAATCCCCACCATTTGTGGCATTCTGGGATTGGTTTAGCTTGCTCATCCTCATCCTCATCGTACCAGCTTCAACATTCCTCATTTCTACTGTAAACATTTAAGGAAGAAAAACACTTTTCCTCCTGCAGCAGTAACACTTCCTCTATTACAGGACCATTCTTAGGATCCTGTAAAAAGGTGTGAATATCTACGTTTCTTCTGACAAGAGCAGGATAAGCTTGAAGGATGAATACAAAAACAGTCAATATAAGTTGGTGGACATCCCCATCTGTTAAGACCATAGATTCAACCAAACAGGTTTGCAGTAAGAAATGAGTCGGGGTACTGCTCTCGCTTCCAATCCTCGAATTCGAAATCCAAATCAGGCATATTCGGTATACATCAATATTTTTCTAAAGTTCATTTTCAAATAATTTCTGTGACTCTGGGCAAAGATTTGCTTGCCTGCTATTATATCTATAAGGAGTGTCCAAGATGAGTTACAGTCCAAATGCAAATCTGCATTTACCAGCTGGTTGATCCATCATCGATCGAGTCTGCACACGCTGAAATTCTTCTGATAGTCTTGCTTCTATATCGACAGCTGGGGGTGGTGCAGTCTTGCCTGTGTATGATTTCACGTCGCTCAAATGAATCCAGGTTCATCTGCCTTGGACTTTTACTGCTGAGGGAGTGACAATTTCAACAATAAACGGCCCATTAAACCGTGGCTCATGCCACTTGAGGGTAAAATTTCTAATTAGGACTCGGCCTCCAGCAAATGATTTGGGTGCTGATAATAGTTCAATTGATCCAGTTGCTGAATGGTTTTCCTCTGTGTTCTGAGACTGACCCCCCTGGCGCTTGAGTTGATCTCAAATGAGAGAGATGCTAGAGGTCATACATGTCAAATATTCAAGTAACTCATTTCCTAACATTTTTGCTCTGCTCAGGGCATCACTTCTACTGCTCGATGGAGGTGTAAGAGGCATTCTCATTCGCCTCCCTGTCACTAGTTCACAGGGTGTGAGGTGGTGGTCCGAACCAGGCTGATTCCTTAGGGCATATAAAGCTAAGGGCAGGCAATATAGCCATCCCTTCTTCAATGTTAGCTTAAGTTTGGCAATCTTTTCTTAAAGGATGCCGTTGAATCTCTCACATAGCCTTTTCGCTTTTGGGTGATAAGCAGAAGAAAACTTGTGCTTAATACTCAACAATAATCCTATCTGTTCCACCACTTCATTGACAAAATGTGGCCCATTATCGGATCTTAGCACTTCACAGACACCCCATCTCAGAAAGACTTTGCACACTGTGGCATCAGGGTGTGTACACAGATCTGCCTTGATCCACCTGGAGAAGGGACACACCACCACTATCAGATACCTGTATCCACTACACACCTGCAGTATATCAACATAATCAATATGTAAATGCTGAAAGGACCATTTGGTCAAGGAATTACTCCTCTAACCATTTGCAATGTATGCCCAGCAGTACACTTTTGACATGTGATGCAGTTTACTAAATAAACTGCAACGTGTTCTAACAAATCTGGAATAAAACAGTCTTCGACAAACGTTGCAGCAACACGTTCCCTAGTTATATGCACGGGGTTGTGCAGCTGTTCAAGCGCTACCTTTAACAATGGCGCTGGAATCGCCTGCTTTCCAGTGCTATCCTGTCACCATAAGGCTTCTGTGGGGAATAGAGAACGCCCTCTTCGCTTCCATAATTCCTGCACTTCCTTCAGTGCACTGCCTTGAATTTCCATTAATTGGGTCAACTGTAATTTATTAAACCCTTCCTGCGTCACCATATCTGTGACAACTTTCTCTTTGACATTTGGTGTATCAAAACTTGAAATATCTGGAGAATATGAAACCCTTTTGGCTTCTACATCTGCGGCTTCGTTCCCACAAGAACTGTTCACTTAGTGTGAGGTGCGCATTTAACGCCCGCTATGGCTACTGGGAGTTGTAGTGCTTTAATAAGCCTGTCCAATAAGGATGCGTGCTAGACTGGAGTGCCGTCCGCGTGGAGGTAGCCCCTCCTTTTCCAACATGCTAGCCCTGCATGTACAGTTGATGTCAAATAGGCAGAGTCAATGTACACCGTCACTTCCTGCCCTTCATGTTTTTTTAGTGCAACAATAAGCGCTACCAATTATGCTGCTTGCACTGTAAAGTGAGACGTAGTCTGGCACTTGCTACAATCTCAAACTCACCATTTGCTCTATGCCTTATCACAGCTGCGCCAGAATGCCTTTCTCCACTAGTTTGATACATTTTTGAAGAACCATGAATAAAGAGAATTTCCCCTCCTGGCATCGCAGTTTCTTTCACGCAAGGTATATCATCATAAAATTCAACATAGTTTGCACAAATATCGACATGGTCACTTTCTATCACTGGCTCATCTATAAACATGTCAGGATTCACTATTTTACAAATGACAATATTGATCCCTGGATTCGAAATCATTACTTCATAGGCGGAAGCTCTCTGAGATGTCAATGTAGCCTTTGGTTTCTCTAAAATGGCAAACAGCATGCTCCACAAAAAGAGTCATAGAGCAGACCATCACAATACTTGTAGACTTGTCAATTGTGAACACAGCAGCTGCCAATGACTGTACACAAGGAAAGTGTCCTTTCATAACTGGGTTTAACATCCCACTGTAATATGATAAAGGTGTGTACCCTAATGTGGTCCTCTGTGTAAGCACTGCAGTCATAACTGTCCCATTTGTGTGCAAATTTTGTTTTAAATTCTTTACCATAATTGAGGATTCCTAAAACAGGAGCTGTACAAATAGCTTTTTTCAATTCTTCAAACCCTTTCTCCATCTCATCTCCTCCGTCAATTCTTTTGTAACTTTGTCCAATTGTGCCTTTTTTAAAGCCTGCAAAAGGGGTCTTGTGTATGAACTGTAAAAAAACACCCAGGCTCTAACATAATTACGTAGTCAAAACTGTTGCATTTGTTTCACTGTATGCGGTTTTGCAGTTTTCATAATCGCCTCAGCCCTTTCAGGTGTCACCTTTTTTCTCTCATGTGAAATTAACTGTCCTATGTATAACACCTCTACTTGACAATACTGCAGTTGTTCCTTGACTACCTTGTATCGCTTGTCTGCTAAGATAGTCATCAACTGAATCGAGTCTTGTCTGCACTCATCTTCTGTGATGCTACAAATTAAAATGTCATCTACGTACTGTATCACCGTACTTTCAAATCAACATTGCCTAAGTCCATCTGTAGGACTTTGTTAAAGATCTATGGGGACTCACAGTACCCTTGGGGCAGCCTAGTATGTTTCATATGAGTCTGGTGAAATATAAATGAGGTCAGGTCTTGTGAGTCCTTGTGCAACGGGATTGAGAAAAACGCATTTTCTGAATCAATCACCATGAAATATCGAGCTTCCACCGGGATACTGCATAATATCATCACCGGGCTTGGAACTAAAGAAAACAAAGCATCTACAATCTGGTTAATCGGTCTCATGTCCTGTATGAATCTCCACGACCCTCCCTTTGATTTTTTGATAGGATGCACCGCATTGTTGTCCAATGATTCTGGCGGAGTCTGGTGGGACTAGAATACCTTGTTCCATCAATGCTGAAATGGTCTTAAGTATACCCTCATCGGCCTCTCGAGGCATGGGGTACTGTCTTGCTCGAGGTAAAATCGCTCCTGGCTTCAGCTTTATTTTGACTTCCCCTATCCCGTTTAACAAACCTATGTCATAAGGGCCTGTGGTCCATAGGGCACTTGGCACATTCTCCAAGTCTTCTTAAAAAATGCTGCCATTCTCTGTGGGACTTCCCTTTTCTCTATTCTTATCCAGTATGTGATGCTCATGAAGAACACTACTTCATCGTCTGTTGGGTCCTCTCTAAACATGTCATCATCAGTATGTCAGTCAACCTGTGCCCTTCTTCAATAGCTATCAATGTCCTTCATGGTCTACCCTCGTCATCGTTCCTTCGAGCATTGCCATTTTCCTTCATACTATGGCTGCTTCTAATTCTGTAGGGATAGACTTTCCCCCCTTTTCGTCCATAGGTATCTGTGGTCTGAACAAAAATGTGTCAGGTATCCTCACAGTCTTGCCCACTAAGCCAGGTAACCATGTCAATAGAATGCACACCCCATAAAGGAAAACCTCTGGCTCTACTAGAACGCCTCGCAGAGCCACTTGCCCTGTGAACGCCAGTATAAATGTGCCCACATTCATATAGTGTATTCCAGGAGTGGAACACACTATGCCTTCATCATGAAATCATCATGTTAAGATTTGTCATTAAATCTCTTCCCAAAATGTTAACTGGCGTCTGTCTTAAAAACAACAATGGAACAGACATATCACACTCTCCTATAGATACTGGGAATTAATTGTTAAAGGAACTCGACTTGTAGCTCCAGAGAGCACTTGAGCAATCATGGCAATTCCCGACATTGGATATTTTCCCTCTCGTATACATGAACGATTAGCCCCAGTTTCTACTTGGTTCCTCTTGAGGGTCTAGTGTCACAGACAGTACTGAACAATCAAGTCACCCTGTGAGCTGTCCTATTGTGGATACATGCATACCCCTGTGCCTGTGAATGGGTCCCCTCCCACTACAGCGGCACCTCATATTCTAGGTGTCAATAGTTGTCCTGTGTTTGCATACTACTGTGTCTGCATGGGGGCGTGTTGCGACTGCCCTTGCGGTGGATTCATTTACAGTTGCTCTGGTTGCACTTCCCTAGTTTGTGTGTTATATGGTGGAGAATAAGCTGTCCCCCCTCTTGAAATCTAGCCATTTTGTACATTCCCTTGGCTCCCACATGAGTGTGCAATGTGTCCTGTCATCCCACAAGTCCAACATATGGGAGGAAACCGCCCGACTAGTCCCCCTTGGTTAAATCCACCTTGCACATTCAGATTCTTATTTTGCTCATTTTGAATCCCAACTTGCTTATTTTGAAGTCCACCCCTTCCTCTGTAGCCTATACCGCTACCTTGTGGTACAAACCCATTCCCTCCTTGATCCATCGGGCATTGATTATTCGCCTGCGATGCACTCACTGTTTGCTGCGTCCCCAAACCTTCTCCACTTGTTAGAACCGCCTCATCTATGGAGTATTTTGACAATTTCTTCTGAACTAATTTGGCTTCCTCAACTTTTCTGGCCTCATCTTTCTCCTTGTTTTTCTCTTGCAATAGCTGAAAGTGATGCACTATTGTCAACTGTATCTCAGCCCATGGTTTAGCTTCTTTTCCCACCAGTTTCTTCATCTGGCTCGGGCAACCCTTGACATAAAATGTGGTAAAATAATGCTACAGTTTTTCCCATGGCTTCAACGTTTCAAGATTCCAACGCTGTTGAATACTTTGAATGTAAGCAATAGGATCTTCATCTCCCTTAATCTTATTTGCCATGATTGCACCCACATCTGATGTGTCAGGATACTGCACACATCGGCTCTGCAATTATTAAACAGCGCTCCGTTGTGCTCTGTGTTTTGTGCTGTGACACTCAAATATCCTGCTCTCCTCCATATGTTATCAGCTCTTTCTCCTATTATAGCTGCCAAGAGACCCTTAATGTCCCCTATGGCCAATGTGTTTCCTCCTGTCATCTTTTCTAACTCATATATCCATTTCCCAGTGCCCAATGTCAAACTCTTTCTCCGTCTGTGGCCATGTAATATATTGTGGTCTTGCTCCCTCTTTTTCCAATAAGGGAAACTGTGTAAACCCTAACCCGCAGTCGGCTTCCATTGTCTGACTATCCATGGCAGGGACGATCATTCCTGACTGTCCCCTCGCTGGAAACGATCTTAGCCTGTTACATAAGGCGGTGATTACCCCTTTTCACAATGCGATCATCCTCTGGGATGCTCTGGATATGCTATGGGTTCTAGCATCCTGTCCTTATGTTGCCCCAGATATGACCATCTTACTTCCTTGTCTATATGCAGGCTTTCCTCAGTAGCACACGCTCTCCCTCCCTCTTTCCCAAGGAAGGATTCTCTCTCCTCGTCTTACATGTCTAGTCCCCAACTAGTGTGACTCTCATCCCCTTCGCCTTTATCTAAGGTCAGTCTGCTCAAGGATAAGGCTCCATGCTCAAGGCTGAATGGATTTTACTCTTTGATATGATGTGATATGATATGATATATGTTATTTATAATGCGCTTAATACCTAGAGGTTTCTAAGCGCTTACCCGGGGATCGAACCTGTGTTGCTCCGTGTCGTCTTGCTTTCAAGGCGCGCATGTTGCTGCTGAGCTTTCCTCCCAGTACATAAATCACATGCTTTGTGATTGAAATACTGGGGACTGATCTCCCTTCCCTCAACTTCCAGATTTGATACTTCCCTTTAATTCTTGATAGGCTTTATCGATTCTGTCTCTGATACTTACTATATCAAAGTTTTCTTCTTCCAATGTTACTCTAGATACCCCTGATATTGCTCCCTTTAACAGAAGGAACTCTTCTATTCTATCCCATTGTATTGCTGGACTCTGCCCTATTGGCCCCTTTTGAATCAGGCTAACAGCATGAAGAGCCTGCGATCTCCTCCTTCATTCTAACTCTTCATCTATTTCCCTCCACTTTCTCGCTTCTCTTCTGATTCTCTCCTCTTCTTGTCTTATTTCTTCTCTTGTTACCCCTGCTCTCCTTTCTTCCTCTTCCCTCCGTCTCTGTATTCTTTTGTCCCTTTATTTTTGTGCTTCCTCCTCCTCTCTCTTCCTTTCTCTTCTAGCCTTGTCGTCCATTAATTTCTGTCAATTATCATATTTCCTTTGCTCTTCTGCCCTTTCTTCTTTCTTTTGTTGCTCCTCTGTACTCGCCACTGTCTGCTCTTTCTTTTGTGTTTGTCTTCCTTCAATATTTTTTCTCGTTCTCTGTCTTTCCTGTCTTCTTCGTCCTTATCTTCTCTTTGCCTTACTTCCTCCCGGCCATCCACTCTGTATGAGTGCTACCTCATCAGCATTATCCTTTTTCCCCTTTCCATTTCCTAATCTCTCTTTCTATTTCTGTTGATACATTCAATCGCTCACTCTTTTCTTCTTTGTCTTGTATGATTGCAAAGGCCTCCTCTTTTCTCTTACTTTCCTCTGGGCTATCGTCACTGCTATAAGCAGCCGGTTCATATATCAGATTACTATACCCTGCCGCCACCTTTAATTCCCTTAATGGATATACCTGTTCGTCTTTCATATCAACGCCTTTCACTTCAGGCGAGGTAAGTGGAGCTGAGGGCTCAACACCTTCGTCCATACGCTGATTATGCATCCACTCCTCATGTGGCAGATCTTCTCTCTCTTCCTGGTACATCTTCCAAAGCTCTAAAATAGCTAATCCTTTCTCTAATTTCTTCCCGTGTATGTAGTATGCAAGTATGTGGTCATGTGTTGCAATACCGCTTTTGACAATCAACCCCCTTGTGGCCATGGCATGAACATCTTATCTGCCGTGACTTTCACCCATTCCATACTATACTGTTCGAACTTGTGCATGTGATTTGGCAATATCTCTCATTGTGTCAAGTCTCAATTGACTGTCAATGTTTACCAGATTTTAGAAAACGGCTTTCACCCCTTTTCAAATGCTTTTAAAACAATAAATATGAGCACGCTCCAACAATCGCAGCTCAAGCCTCTACCCTATTTCAATTATCTCTGCCTATCTCTGGATTAGTACCAATTTCTCTACTAAGACATCTACTCATAGCTTCTCAATTCTTCACACAATAATTTCACAGCTTCTACTGTCTTCTCAATTTTTCTACTTCAACAGACAAGACAAACCGGTCGACTTTACACATATACTAAAAATCTCTTGTGATCACCATTGTTTCCTCTTTTGCCTCTAATCAATATCCTGTACCGCGATTTAAATCGTCTCCTTAAATGAACCTGTTCATACATAGCCAAATGACTATGATTGAAGAGTGAGACAACTTCTTCTGGAACCCCCTTGTGTTGGGACTCGTTAGGCACTTATCTATATCTCTTAACACAATATTTCCTGTTACTTTAAAATAACCACAATCCCATCCCCTTAATTTGCCATTCCCCTCAAACTACTCACCATTCGATCGTTTGACTCAAGGCCTTCGGTATCATCTCCTCCTCCAACCGACCACGTTCGCCTTCTGTTTGCAAAGCGCCTGTGGAAACCAGGTAGGGATTTCATCAAAGAGGGACCCTGCACACCGTCTCGATTTTCTTGCAAGATTTCTATCCGACATTGCTACCAAGTGAACATAAGGTCCTTAATCAGTAACATGTCATGCAAAGGATGGGATGCAGAATAACTTGTACACCAAATAATCTGACCGACGACTGTTTTAATATCAACTGTCTGAAACAGGGAGTTACAACGGACATCAACGGACGTTGCACAAGCTCTCAATCATTTGACATAGAAAACATCCTTTTATACAAAAAAATACATCAGACGTGATGTCATACTTCGTGGCAAATAAGAAAACCCTAAGGGGAATTGTGATACGTTCAAGGGAAACATCTAAGTATACTTCTATAGGGACTGGGATTGTGATTGGATCTCTACAGTCAGGTGGATGACTTAAGTCTTCCTCTAGTGCAAGTCATCTTCAACACTTATTAAGTATACAGAATACTATTGGCTCTTAAAACTATAATGCCCTTAGTTATATGGCCCTCTATGATTGGTTGGCATGCTTGTGCCATGTCTGGAATATTGGGCTCCTTAGCAGCATGTGAGCTCAGACCCAGGTGCCAGGGGGTGGACATGACTTTACTTTCCCACCCAATTAGCCCAACATCTCTCATCGTCCATGCCTTCTGCCATGGAGATTGCCTTTGAACTTGGCCTTGTAATGTATTCTCTTCTCTGGGAATATAAGGGAGTGTGGGAACACTCTTGTCACAGTTCTGATCTGCATGCCCAACTCCTATTTTCATCCTTGGTCCATGTGAACGGAGACCGCAATTCGGCCCATTTTGTAGCATTAAACTTGGCACTCATGGTGTTCTTTCTTTGCACCTTAACAAGGAGTGATCCAGCTTCTCACGTCTGCTGCCTTTGAGAATAGAAAACCGGCCTTGGCTTGCTTCAAATTTGATAACATGCCAAACAGCTTCACCCTTCAAGTCCACAATCTCCAGCTAATTCTCTGCTGCAACAGGCAGAGCTCTTGATCCTTCTTTCTCTGTGGGTTTGAACGTAATAATGTTTGTGGCACCGATGTCCAGACACTTATATACTAGCAGCTTTGCCTGCAGTCTATTCACTGCATATAGCTAGCTTCTATGATCACTTAGTCTTCTTGCGTTGCTCCATCTATACATTCATTGATCAGCTTGCATTTTCTGCAGTGCATCACATACACCTGCAATCTTCACCTTGCATATGAGAATTTGCTCGACTCCTTATTTCATCATCAGTTTCTATGGGATCGTACATCTTCTTCTTCTTATCTTCTTAGTGTGTCACTTTCACTTCATGTGATGTCACCAGCTTCTCTTTCTCTCGTTTTCATATACCTTCAGGGATCTCGACCAAGAGATTGTTATTTCTTCGAACATACATCTGGTATGGCTTTCTTAATGGGTACATTTTCTCGAACACTTGTCATGGTATGGTCATAACTACTGGTGTCATGCATAGTTCAGTTTCAGGCTTACAATGTACAGGCACTAGGGGAGCGGGACTTCTTGCAGAGGCATTCAGCTGCTCCTCTACAGAAGCTTGCTGCAACCTCCTGGACCTTTCAATTGCCTGGTGAATCCCTGCTGCTGTGCTGAACTGCTTTTTCACCTCGACAGAGAAGCTCTGGACGGAACAACTTCTCCCCTTAGGTTAGTGGGACCAACTAACCCCGAGATGAACTCCACTGGACCACCATCCCCGACTTGCTGTGCCTCTCCATTGCTTCAGAAGCCCAATGCCAGCGGTGAGTGTCCGTAGTCGAGTGCAATATTTGCCATGGAACGAATCCGACTTGAAGCTCCAGGAGACACCGAAGGACCATCCCGAAGCAGGACCTCTAGAGTCCTCTCACCATATTGAAGGACCGAGGGAGCAAAGAGAGTCCAACCGGTGTCCAAGATCCGCAACAGTGCTATTTGCTAAGCGATGAAACCGCAAAGTGCTGATGAACCGAAAAGAGCCCGTAGCTGCCGACGACCTCCCGAGTACTGCCGTAGGAGCCCTACAGATGTCCTCCCTCTTGTCCCCATAACTGAGGCTCAGGAACCAGGGTCTGCACTGCTGTAGCAAGACAGAATCCAGCTGGACCACTCTTCTTCAAATTGGAGGTACTGTTTTGGCTTGGGGTACTTACTGTATTGCCTTTTAGCCACGATCTTTTCAGTTGGGAATTGCATTGGCTTACCTTTTTACGAGTTGATTTCAACTCTCTTCTCACAGGCTTAACAGCTTGTGTCCCTACAAGTGATTATTCTATAACTTTGCACAAGACTTTGATCGAAGAAGTGCATCAGATCCATAGACTGTGTCCCAAATTACTTTGGCTGTCCTGGCTCCCTGTAGGCTCTTCTAGTCCATTGACTTTGATACTCTTTGTCCCTCATAGGTGGTAGCTTGTATACGGTTACTGCTGGGAAAGGCTTATCTAGACTTCATTGGAGGATTTAGCTGTCCTCACATGTACTGAGAAACTGTCTAACCTTTTTCTTTCCCTAACCTTTCCTTTCTGAAACCTTGGACTCTACAAAGTATACTAGTGTGATATATAAATGTCATTACTATCTTTGTGATTGAAATCACCTCAGGGTGTAGGAATTGTGATATGAAACATATCCAAAGATTATCCACTAACTTGTTTTGATTCTGAAGAGTAATTTTAAAGTATATTTACGTTGTTACAACAAAATTGCCTTTTTAAAGAATGCTTATTTAAAACGTGATGTTAGTTAAATAAATAACTATTTGTAACTGAACCCTTGAGTGTAAGTGTTACTTGGTTACTTGTATCTACGGATTTCAATTGTACAGCTCTACAGCTCACATTTACCCTTCTTGAGATAGGCCTGGCTGCTCAGTCACACTACCAACATTAGTAGTATAGACCTATACCAAAAGGTGGATTACCTAATACCAAGCAGATAAGTGTTGTGTAGTCTCACACAGTGTAACTGCACCCATTCCTACCTTAAAGGTGCCCACGGTCACTATGCTGGCCAGAGTGGATTTAAGGGCCAGCATGGTGGTTTCTGTACCATGCCACGCTCTTAAATCAGATTGGCGAGCCCTCAGAATGCTGTGTTCTTCACTGTGGCCCTATAACTGTAGATAGGCTACTTGTCCAAACTTTATTGAAAAAAAGGAACATTTGTGATAGGCCAATAGTTGTTAGCCAATGCCAGGTCTAAAGAATTCTTCTTAAGTAGTGGCATGACCCAGGCCTGTTTCAAGGAGGATGGAACCAGGGATTCATTAAAGGACAGGTTGATACATTTTGTAATCCAGGGACCAAGAATCTCATGGGAGCCCTTAATGATATCAACTGGACAAATATCTCCAAGACACGAGATAGGTTTCATATCCAGAAGGATCTTACATATCCCCCGCTCAGAGAAGTTTGAGATGTTAAAGGTATTATTATTGGTCAGGGGGTGGAGATTATCCTGCCCTAAATTGAGAGGCCCCCTAAATCCAGTGGCGCAATCCTGCAGGTCAGTAATAGTCTTCCAATGGCCATTAATTTTGGCTGTGAATTCATTGTGAATGAACTGACACCAGGCTGAGTCTTTATGGACAACCTGGTTTGAAATCGGACGTACCTTAAATTCAGACAGTACTTTGAATAGCTTGCTCGAGCTTGAGCAGGCATTGGAAAATCTTGTGTTAAGATAAGTTGACTTGGCGTCATTAATGGCCCCTTTTGTTTATTTTTTCAGAGCCAATTTGTACTGAGGGAGAGTGTGAGGGATAGGCTCCTTTCACCACTTTCTTTCAAGCGATCTTTTGTACCTTCTGAATGAGCTGATAACATCATTATACCACGTATTCTTGTGGGTCTCAGATTTCATCTTTATTACTTTCATAGGGGCCAGAAATTTGATGGAGGAGTTGATGGCGTACGTGGTGTGTGTGACCAAACTGGATGAGTCAGTGAAGTTGTCAAGAGACAGTAGTCTAGAGGCCACTGTGACTGAGAATTTAGCAGGTGTAACATTTCTGAAGTTTCTAGCATTCTTTTCAGGCCTGGGCAGTGCATCCAGTCTTGCGGGGGCACTGGTAGGTTACATGGAAATTGATCAGATGGTAGATCAACTTCTCGAAAATGTGTGTGGCTACACTGCACAGATTTTCCTGTGCTCATTGCACGACATTCACATAGACCAGTGTACTCTGGGTGGACAAAGCCTAAAGGTGCAGTCCTCCCTGTTATATTTAGTTGGGACGTGACAGGTGAGTACAGAATGCATCTCAGGAAGGGGGAGGGACAAAACCTTCGTACTGACATGGCCAGCCTAATTCACTATCGAAGGCTCCATGGATCTGCCCCATCCTTTGTTAGCTCTACTGGTGGCAGCTTCGCATACAAATCAGAGTTAATTCAAACAGGCCCACGAGGGGCCTGGTCTCAGGACAAACAAAGGACAGGAAAACCCCCACAACCTTTGATATGCACTGTGTCAACCTGAAGCCAGCTCCCACCTAGCGGTATAAAGGACAGTGATCTTTTATGTCTCGAACTATGTATTTACAGTAGTCATCCCCGCAGGGGGACCCCCTTCAGAAGGTACGAGTATGTGGTTTGGCAGAGACCAGAAGTCTGGCCTCACCAGAGCTTCAAGTGAGTTCTGCCACTTTAATCAGGAACCACAGAGAGCTCAATTAACCAGAGAGACCCTTATATCCGCAACAGGCAGGAAGGTGGGTTGGACTTAGTATTACATGTTTTCACCCCTTTATCTTTTCTGTTGCAAAGCACTCTGGTAAATGACCTACCTCATGCATACAGGAGATTGTTGGTGTAGACCCATGATTGGTCCATTAAGGTACGCTTAGCCTTCACCAATCACTGTGGCCATTTGGCTTTAAAAGAGGGTCAAGCCCCTTTTTCGGGCAGATTATCTGAAGATTTCACAAGGAATAACAATGGCTGAAGGTACAGTCTGCCTTATAGCTTACGTCAGTTTAGGAAGGCAAGGATTTCCAAAGAGGGAAGCAATATCCCTCCCCTAAACATCTCCCAGGGAACAGAGGAACATACTGAAGTCAGACGACCATCCGGCAGCTCCAGAACCAGATTCCAGCCAGCACACAGTGTACCCTGCTAGGCTCTGCAGAAGGCTTCCTAGGTGGGAAGTGCCAGAGAGTCTCTGGACCGAACCAAGGACAAGGCCGGTGCCTGCACCTCTCTCCTCAGCTTTGGGCCATCCGCCTTAAAGGACATCACAAGCCCAGTGAAGAAGCTAGGAGGAGTGCATCGACATGCATCACCAGCATCCGCCTTAAAGGGCATTTTTAGTGCCAGTCACGCCCCTAGAACTGCAACTGACTGGACCGCTGACTGTTGCACTGCTGTCGCTAACGTCATCCGAGATGCCTCAACCAGTGCTACAGACCCACCAACCTGCACCGAGACAATGATTCCTGACTCTGAGCTGCCGTGTAGGCCAGCCTGCAGCCATCCATCGATCATCGCTCGCCGAACTGCCTGCTGCCTGATACCCACAGCTGTCTCCCATCTTGAACTCTGTCGCAGATGCTGCAAAGCTTCCTGAAACAGACTTGATGCTGTTGAGCACCAAGAACTTCTACAACCACCAGGTATATTGTGGTTCTGTACCCCTGGTCCTTCTCCGAAACCCTGTAGTGACATTCTATGAACCAATGCTGAGACCAAGTATCCTTGAACATTGTGATTGATTGCATTACCAACTACCCTCCGGTCAGTAGCCAGAGTACATCTCTTGTCCTTCTTTTTTTTATTTGATTTGATTGCACTTTGCAATTTTTACAAAAAGAAAGAAAATTCCATTGCCCTACAATTATTATCCTCATATACACTTAAAATCGAATCATCGAATGTTCATATTTGAGTTCAACATCTTCCTATTCCAAGTGGTTAGTTCCTGTTCACACTGTGCCAGGTTATACCTTGCTTCTTTCCAAAGGTTGTTGTCAGGATGCACCAAAAAAGGGGAAGAGAGGTCGACACTCTCTCCCGAACCACAGAAGCCGAATGAAGTCGACCCTCCCACCGTGGTTGGCACAGGTGCCTGGTACAGTAAACAGGACACCACGTGGCAGCCAGTGGGGGGAAGAGGGTTTGGGAGAGGTTGTGGACAGGGTGGGGAAGTTTAGGAACACCAGATAGAGGGTTAGGGAAAATATAGTTTGGATAGGACGGGGAACGTAACAGGAACAAACCCTAAACTGCCTGAATACTTGTAATACCCTCAGTGAGTAGCCCTGGCTCTGACATGTCCTTTTGCACTCCTTGAAAACCTTTAGTAATACACCTTGATACATGCATCACAATCATTCTCTAATAACAGCAATATACATAGCAAGCATGATGGAACATACAACTGGGAATTATCCCACTGTGAAGAAACACAACACATGGCCCCAAAGGCAGGCGTAAGCAACACTTATAAACATGGATCATGACAGGAAAAAAGAACATAACACGTAAGCGTTTGATCATTCATCGCTCGAGCCCAATGTCTTTCCTAAACCAGAACTCTCAATTGCCACATTATCAGCCCAAACCCTGAGAAGAAAGGCCAGGTATATATTGTCCCATCTGCAAAAGTGGTTACACATTAATTGCGACTAATCAGTCCAGCCCCATGCAATTGTGTTCTTTACACCGCAGTAATCCTGCCTTCATGGAAACTGCCCCCTCCCCGTGCACAAGATACCCGCTCGGGCACTCACACCAACATTTCTTTACTCATCTTATGTCCGGGAGGCTTGGAAGCTCTCCCGGACGCCGTATCGTGAGGCTCGTAACAGCGGCAGCCTTTACGCCATTCCTCTCCTGCTGCAACTCTCCATACCTTTCCGCCGCCGCTCCTTAATACGGTTCAGTGAATCTCCTTCGTTCCGCTGTCATGAAGCACACACACACACACAAAATAAGCCACACCTGCCCCGTGCGCCGTGGGCCCTTAATAAGCAGTTACTAATCACTGTCAGCTGGCCACACGCGCGGAAAGCGGATGACTAGACACTCCTCCCACGTGCTGCTGAGAAGTGTAGTTTTTTTCACCAATCCCCTATTTATTCAATCACGGGCTCCTCTTAGGTCCTTGCCCTCCACTCCTACCCTTTTTCCTGACCGTTGTAATCTTTCGCATGGGAATATCTTATTCAGAAATGCCACAACAGCGATCACTATTGAAGGTTTTTCTCCATTTAAAAAGCCTGACCCCCATTCCTTTCTAGTGAGCGTTTGACATTTCAACCAAAGCTGTTCCAGACAAAAATGTCTAGTCACTTCCAGGGCCTTCCACTCTAATAATAGATGTTTCAAATGTTCTACTTTGCTCAAATCTTTGCAAAAACAACAATGGTTAAGTCCTACAGAACCTCTTTTTTCCAAGATCTCGTTGGTAGGGAGTAGACTTAATCTTATTCTTAAGAAGGTTTCGCGGTGTGGTCTACTTGGAAACTTGACCAGGTAGGTTGCGGGCTGGTTTAGTTTTTTACAAACCCAAGGAAAGTTTGCCGTCAATTGGTAGGATGCCAGAGTGTCCTGGTCCAATCGAGCTCACCCAATTTTGTTTTTACTCTTACTGGGTTTACACATAATTCTTCTTCTGAGCAACCAATTTCCACTAGTTTCGCTCTGTTTGTCTCGGCCCAATCTTTCAGGAGCTTAGTGGTGCACCCTTTTAGTTCTTCATTTATGATTTTAAAAATTCTCAGATGTTTCGATAGAATACTTTTCCTAAATAGAACTAAACTGTTCCAATCTATCACTGCTTGTAGTGATAGCAGACCCAGTTCTCTACGTACTGTGGCAATGGGTGTCAAATTAGGCAGGCCCAACACTTTCCTCCAAAATAAACCTTCTAATATTGTCCAGAGGGTTGATGGTATCTCAGGCATTGCCTCTGCTCAGTAAGTCACTGATGGCACTACGTTCCCTTTATAAAAGTTTAAGAGAGGGAGTATGGAGAAACAACCGTATTTCCTGTCCATGACACTTGCCTGAATTGCCAGGGCCTTCGTTTTCTCTCATAGAGAGATCTGTGCCTCCATCTCCACTTTACTGTTACACCTAGATATGTACATTTTTGAGGCCTCTAAGTACCATATTTCCTGTTTCTTCTTTATTCATTTCCAAGTTGTTTTTTTGGACATATTTTTGAAGAGCATCAAGTGGACGCTGGAGCCCCACCACCATCTGATCTATAAGGATTAAATTGTCCGCATAAAAGAGGTGCATCAATCTAACTCCTCGTATAGTATTTGGGATGGATCTAACTGACGACTCATCGTCCTTTAGGTCTGTAAGGAAATGGTTGAACAAGGCAGGTGCTAGAGGGCACCCTTGCTTTACACCTCTAGCTGTAAGTAGTTTCGATGACAAGGTACCAGCCCTGTTTAACCGAACCCTGATAGAAGTACCAGAGTGGAAGGCAATTATCAGATCTAAGACTGACCTCCGACAATCTTGATGATGTAATTTTTCCCATAGTTTTTCCCGGTCAATCTGATCAAATGCCTGAATGAGGTCTATGAAGGCCATAAGAGTTCTTAGTTTGCCTTCAGCAACTCTCCCCTTCAAGATGCTAAGAAGTAATATGTTCGCCATTGTTCCAATCCCTTTGATGAACCTGATTTGAAAGGGGTCGTTGCAATCCTCTTTCTGATTCCACTCCCGGAATCTCTGCAGTAATAGGGAAGCAAAGCCTTTCCAGATCACATCGAGAAATGTGATAGGTCTGTAATTTCTCTCATTTTCCTTCTTTCCCTTTTTGAAGATGGGAATGACTGTAGCAGTTTTCCAAGAGCTCGGGATTCCGTGACTTTTGATGATGTTTTAAATTACTTTATGAATAAAGAGGGCCCATTCCTCCAGATTTACCTTTAAGATTGCATTATTAAGTCCATCTGGGCCTGGGGCTCTTGATGTACTTGCCCTCTGTAATTTCATCCATTTCATGGGGTAAATCCCATGGGATATAGTTAGGCCCCATCCTTTGAGCTGGTAAAGATTAAATACTTCGGTAGAGTGATGAAAAGTGCTCTATCCAGATCTTTTCAGAGACGTTGTTTTGTTGAAAATTGATCTTATTGAATCTGGTTTCTTTAACCAGAGACCAAAAATCTTTCAATTTTTTCCCGGCAAGAGCTCTCAGCATGTTTTCAGAATCATTCTGATACAGTTTCAGTCGATAAGTGATGAACAAGGATCTATATTTCCTTGCTGCTCTCTTTGCTTTTTCCACATCCTCAAGGGATTTTATCCTTACAGCTAGTCGCTTCAGTATTCTCATTTCTCTTCTCCTTGCTACCACCAATACGTCAAAGGTGTGGCTATTCAATTGGTGATCATTATTGTGTTACTTTTTTTGTATCTGATAGTAATCCAAGAGAGTAGTATATTCGATTGAAGGGTGGCATGGTGTTCTGCTGTAACTTCCTACATCATCGTCGTACATTTGTGTGAGTTGTTTCCCATCAATCCTTGTTATTCTCAATCCAGCACCTCTGTGGCATTCTTCCACGGGAAGGGGCATTTGATGTCTTTTTTTTCCTCTTGCCGCTAGCCAAGTGGTATATAGTAGATTGTGATAGCTGTTTGTGGTACGGATTACTGTGAATGATGTTATTGACAAAAAAAGACTTCTCGACACATAGACGTAATCAATGTCTGCACATTGAGTCCCCCTTTCCCACGTAGGTGTCTATGTTTTAGAACCTTCAGCCAAAGTAGTTAGATTATGTAGATCCCAACAATTCATGATGGAATGACATAATTTGGCTCTCTCATTTTTTTGTCATGTGTATTTTGCTCCAGCCTCGAGTTCAGGTCTCCACATATTATAATGTAACTTGGGCTTTGGATGGTATAAGAGTCCTCAATGAGATGTGAGACCATTTTTAGAAAATTCTCATTTGTGACAACCCACGGGTTCCAGTATACATGCATTACCACTAAGGGTACAGTTTCTGCTTGTTTTGATTCCTTCAAGAAGTCATTCCAAGACAGCAAGAGTTCTTGCTCAAATAGGCTTAAGAGAATTGATTGTGTCAACATTAGTCTGCTTCCTGATCTTATCACGATCAAAATGCCTGAAGTCGGGCATCCTTTGGCCTTTTTCTTAGCTGGTGGGAGAATAATTTCAAATCCATACATACATGGACTTTCTCGCAGCCAGGTTTCTTGCAGACAAATCAGATCGAATTCACCCAGATTAACGTTGCTTAATGCTGTCAAATGGTTAAAGCTATGTGTGTTCCATGAGGCCATTTTTATCACTGTTTGCTCACTAGATAATGATGCAGGCTCTCCGAGTGAGGCATCTCCGGTTCCTTTGTCTTCCGTTGCTATGGTCGCCCATTATGGGCCTAGGCTTCAGGGATCCAAGCCCACTTGTCCGTATCATGGGCCTCGTGTTGACTGATTCCAGTAGAGTCTGACTTCTTTGGGTCCTTATGATGGAAGATTGTCTTAAAAGTTACATTTAGGCTCCTTTTTGAGCTTTTAGGACATTGCTCAATATTCAGGGGATCTTTGAACACCTTTGGGTCAGTTGTTTTGATCTCAGAATTTGAATCGAGCAATGAACCCTCTCTGGCACTCTTTACCAAAGGTGAAGAAACGTTTTTAGGCTCTTCTTGTGTTCCTCCATTAATGTATCTATCTTTTGCTTGTCTCACTGCTGTCAGATCGAACCATAGCATCAGCAAACTGTCAGCCACTTCCAGCAACATACCTTTGACCACTGAAGATGGAACATGGAGGAAATCACTATCAATACGACTTTCCCTTTCAAATTCTATAATCCTTAAATCAGTGGAGCGGATATATCTGAAATTTGGTACACAATTTAGTAGTGACATGACTCTTTAACCATTCAGTATGCATTTGTCACCCTTATCCAAAATTCTTTCCGTTTCAGAGAACGCTCACTAGTACCTTTCCTGTATGAACTTGGTTTGTTTATGTTCCTTTGCATCGTTCTTCTGTTTTTAAGTGGTCGTTTATCCATAGGGCTTTCATTTTATTTTCTTGTCCTATGAGTTTCTTGTGTCAACTTTCTGGTGGATTCCATGTAACCCCTTTTATTCCCTATTGGTGGCGAGCACTAATGATAGTTCTTTTTTTAACCGCTTTTTGTGTATTATTGCTTTTCCAGAGACTAGTTTTTACTCGTCACAACTTTGCTTGAGGGTGACAACGTAGAATTTGGTCCTCCATTGTTGTTTAATCTCTCTTCAGCTATCAGTCTTTTTTCTGCCAATATTTTAAATATTAGAGGGAATTTGACTTCTAATAAAGACTCCTGAGGGTCTTTGGAATTGGTTTCAGCCTGAAGTTGGTTTTTAGTGATCGACTGATTGGGAGAATGTGTTATCCACTTTGACTCTGATTGTTCAACTAAGTCGATAAATCAATCAAATCTTAATAGTTTTGTGAGACATCAATTGTCGTCCAGGGGACTGATCTTGTGTTATTTCCGATTTCTGTTTTTTCTCTTGAGCCTTTTCTTGAAAAAGAATTTCTGTAATTCTTGTTCGTGGGGCTGCCTGAGGTGGTTTTACACCTCTTTTCCATTTTCTTTGGAGTCAGAAGAAAGCTGGGAACTTATTTTTTCCTTGTTTAGTGTCCGCTTTCGTGGACACCCATCATTGTGCTTTTTATTTGGCCAGGAGAAAATCGCAAAAAGTCAGTACTTTTTTCCTCCACTACTCTTAAAGCAGATGTTGTTTTTTTCTGTTTTTTTCATCATTCAATTCCTGATTTTTACGGCCTTTATATTGAGGGGACTTTGACTTTCGGCAGTTTTCTTCTTATTAATTTCTAATTAATTATTTTAAATTCTTGAATCCATTTGGATTTGGTCTGGTACTCTAGAGAGGCCACCCAGTCCAATAGACGGGCCTTGTTGTCTTTTATGTTTATCTAATCCTTCTCAATTTGTATTTTTAAGATCCGTTTGTGTTGTTACCTCCTTATGTAACGGGTCTCTTTGGTGGTGCAAGTCTCTTTGACATTTGGAAATCATCACACTTTGTTTTTCAACTCTGATTTATTTTCTTGGTCCAACTTCTTTACAGCCGTGAAGTATTCCTCCAAGAAGATCAATTTAGTATGGATCATCGCTAGCATTGTTGAATGAACTTTTACTGCATCGTTTAGTGCCCCGTAAAGCTTGGTAAAAGGAGCCAAGGCAATTGTCAGGGTCGACATAATTGCTAATAAATCTTGTTTTTTGTTCTGGTTTTCCATTTCCATTGGCTTGTTTTGCTGGTCTTGGTCCTTTTCCTGCAATATAGTTGGAGAATCAGGTAATTGGTGTTCTGTCAATTTGTTGGTTAGGGTGATTTTTTACCCCTCAAAAGTTCTTCCCAGTTCTTCAAGGGACATATATCAATAGTTCCAATACATATGGTGTTTCTGCGTCCTGGTGTAGATGTTGATGAATTTATTCTACACAGACTAAAGGATGGGTCCAAAAATGCACTCTGCATTCAGGTATTAGTTTATTTGGGAGTTCAGTTTGTCTTGGGTTCCCTTTAAATTGCCTTCATCCATCGTCAAGGCTGACACTTCCTTTTCATCATCTGAGCCGTTCGTGTCTCTATGTATCTTTCCTACAAGGTTATTGCTGTTATGAATTTGTGCTTTGATATTCATCTGGACCCCACTCCGCTCCCCCGTAGTTGTTTCCATGTTTGATATAGGAGGGGACCTGGTATCATGCCTGTTACCAACAAAGTCTTACAGGTTTCCCCGGGGTGGAAGCCCTACCTGTTCGTCAATAACTTTTTTCTCCTCCTCTGTCTTTTGTGTACTCCTCTGTTCTTCCTTCTGCCTCCCCTATTTCTCCCCTGTCTCTTGTGTTTCCTTGGTTCCATGTTCTCCTCCTCTCTCTTTTGTGGACTTCTCTGTTCTCTCTTCTGCCTCCTCTATTTCTCCCCTGTCTCTTCTGCTTCCTCTGTTCCATGTGCTCCTTCTCTCTCTTGATAACTTCTCTGTTCTCTCTTCTGCCTCCACTCTTTCTTGCCAGTCTCTTCTGCTTCCTCTGTTCCATTTGCTCCTTCTCTCTCTCTTGTTGGCTTCTCTCTTCCCTCTTCTGCCCTCACTCTTTCTCTGGTGTGTCTTCGGCCCTTGCCGGCCTCCGCTCCCCATATGTGCATCCTTGCATTGTGCCGTTGCTCTTTCTCTGTTCTCTCTTCTCCCTTCACTCTTTCTCGCCTGTCTCTTCTGCTTCCTCGGTTCCATTTGCTCCTTCTTTCTCTCTTGTTGGCTGCTCTCTTCCCTCATCCGCCCCCACTCTTTCTCTGGTGTGTCTTCGGCCCTTGTCGGCCTCCGATCCCGATTTGTGCATCCTTGCATTGTCCCGTTGCTCTTTCTCTGTTCTCTCTTCTGCCTCCACTCTTTCTCGCCTGTCTCTTCTGATTCCTCGGTTCCATTTGCTCCTTCTCTCTCTCTTGTTGGCTTCTCTCTTCCCTCTTCTGCACTCACTCTTTCTCTGGTGTGTCTTCGGCCCTTGCCGGCCTCCGCTCCCCATTTGTGCATCCTTGAATTGTCCTGTTGCTCTTTCTCTGTTCTCTCTTCTGCCTCAACTCTTTCTCGCCTGTCTCTTCTGCTTCGTCGGTTCCATTTGCTCCTTCTCTCTCTCTTGTTGGCTTCTCTCTTCCCTCTTCCGTCCTCACTCTTTCTCTGGTGTGTCTTTGGCCCTTGCCGGCCTCCGCTCCCCATTTGTGCATCTTTGCATTGTCCCTTTGCTCTTTCTCTGTTCTCTCTTCTGCCTTCACTCTTTCTCGCCTGTCTCTTCTGCTCCCTCGGTTCCATTTGCTCCTTCTCTCTCTCTTGTTGGCTTCTCTCTTCCCTCTTCCGCCTTCACTCTTTCTCTGGTGTGTCTTCGGCCCTTGCTGGCCTCCGCTCCCCATTTGTGCATCCTTGCATTGTCCTGTTGCTCTTTCTCTGTTCTCTCTTCTGCCTCCACTCTTTCTCGCCTGTCTCTTCTGTTTTCTCTGTTCCATTTTCTCCTCCTCTCCTTTGTGTACTTCTCTGTTATTTCTTCTGCCTCCACTATTTTTCTCCTCCTCTCTCTTTTGTGGACTTCTCTGTTCTCTCTTCTGCCTCCACTAGTCTGTCTCTTCTGCTTCCTCTTTTCCATTTTCTCCTCCTCTCCCTTTTGTGGACTTCTCCGTTCTCTCTTCTGCCTCCACTATTTCTCGCCTGTCTCTTCTGCTTCCTCTGTTCCATGTTCTTCTCTCTTGTGTGGACTTCTCTGTTCTCTCTTCTGCCTCCACTCTTTCTCGCCTGTTTCTTCTGCTTCCTCTGTTGCATGTTCTTCTCTCTTGTGTGGACTTCTCTGTTCTCTCTTCTGCCTCCACTATTTCTCGCCTGTCTCTTCTGCTTCCTCTGTTCCATGTTCTTCTCTCTTGCGTGGACTTCTCTGTTCTCTCTTCTGCCTCCACTATTTCTCGCCTGTCTCTTCTGCTTCCTCTGTTCCATGTTCTTCTCTCTTGTGTGGACTTCTCTCTTCTGCCTCCACTCTTTCTCGCCTGTCTCTTTTGCTTCCTCTGTTCCATGTTCTTCTCTCTTGTGTGGACTTCTCTGTTCTCTCTTCTGCCTCCACTCTTTCTCGCCTGTCTCTTCTGCTTCCTCCGTTCCATATTCTTCTCTCTTGTGTGGACTTCTCTGTTCTCTCTTCTGCCTCCACTATTTCTCGCGTGTCTCTTCTGCTTCCTCTGTTCCATGTTCTTCTTTCTTGTGTGGACTTCTCTGTTCTCTCTTCTGCCTCCACTCTTTCTCGCCTGTCTCTTCTGCCTCCTCGATTCCATGGGCTCCTTCTTTCTTGTGTGGACTTCTCTGTTGTCTCTTCTGCCTCCACTCTTTCTCGCCTGTCTCCTCTGCCTCCCCGGTTCCATTTGCTCCTTCTCTCTTTCTTTTTTGCTGGCTCTCTGTTCCCTCTCTTCCGCCCTCACTCTTCCTCTGGTGTGTCTTCGGCCCTTGCCGACCTCCGCTCCCCATTTGTGCATCCTTGCATTGTCCCATTGCTCTTTTTCTGTTCTCTATTCTGCCTCCACTCTTTCTCTCCTGTCTCTTCTGTTTTCTCTGTTCCATTTTCTCCTCCTCTCCTTTGTGGACTCCTCTGTTATTTCTTCTGCCTCCACTATTTTTCTCCTCCTCTCTCTTTTGTGGACTTCTCTGTTCTCTCTTCTGCCTCCACTAGCCTGTCTCTTCTACTTCCTCTGTTCCATTTTCTCCTCCTCTCCTTTGTGGACTCCTCTGTTATTTCTTCTGCCTCCACTATTTTTCTCCTCCTCTCTCTTTTGTGGACCTCTCTGTTCTCTCTTCTGACTCCAGTATTTCTCACCTGTCTCTTCTGCTTCCTCTGTTCCATGTTCGTCTCTCTTGTGTGGACTTCTCTGTTCTCTCTTCTGTCTCCACTCTTTCTCGCCTGTCTCTTAAGCTTCCTCCGTTAAATGTTCTTCTCTCTTGTGCGGACTTCTCTGTTCTCTCTTCTGCCTCCCTCTTTCTCGCCTGTCTCTTCTGCTTCCTATGTTCCTGTCATGATCACTGCTTCCAAGGAGCCAGGACCAGCCCAACGTCCTTGGAAGCAGGCCCCTAACCCTAATCCTAGGCACCAGCCGGTCCCCACTGGGACCTTTTGGACCTTGTCCTGGCGCCGGTGGCACCAGGCTCATCAAAACCATCGGTCCCGGCACTGGAAGCGCCGGGCTCATAATAGGTGTGAAGATGCTTGGGTGGACTTACCTGCAGCAGACCATGCTGCTTACTTACCAGCCACTTAGAAGCCATCTGTGAACAGGAACTACTTTCTTACCTGGGTGGGGCAGCTCCACTCCCTGGATACAGCACTGGAACTCTTCTGGAAACTGGAACTCTTTTCTTACCTAGGCGGGGCCGTAGAAGAAGACGCCTCATCACTCCAAGGCTATTTAAACCACACCCGATAGATGAAGCGTGCTTCGCATTATTCTGCATCTGCAGCAGAACGCTCACCGAGTCTGCTCCGGCCTTTCTTCTTCCGATCCTGAACCTGCAAGAATCCTACTTACCATTTCTGTATCCAGACAACATCAGCACCTGCAAAGAACAGAAACAACAGGTTAGCAAGGCGAACTTTACACGCAGTGCTTACTGACCTGATCCATCGGCTGCGGCCGTTTCTTCACGCCGCATCTTCACCTGCAAAGACAAAAGCATTGCCATACTTACCGGCACGCTGTGAATTCCGGATTTCTTCGTTCCGCATCGCCGCCTGTGAAGACAAAGAATCATTAAGAACTTACTGGCATTCCGCGGACTCCGGCGCTGCAAACCAACATCTGCAAAACAAAAGAAAAGACATTAAGCAGGTATTTACTTACGTCTATCACGCTCGTAGCATAAAACGCCTGTGAATATTCTGGCGTCTCTTTAACACGAAATAAGCTGCAAGGAAAGAGACAGTTAGAGCGCTTGCCATACTTACAAACTTCCAGGCGCTTCATTTCATCTTCCATCTCAAGAGCCCTGCAATACATAAGGGAAAAGCATTATACAGAGTCTTCAATAGTAACGTACCACGCATTTAAAGACTATAAAGACAAAAGGTGTCCAGAAACTCACTGCTCGTGCAGATAACGACGGTAACCATCCTCTGAAGTCAAGAGGCCTATGTTTCACCAGTGAAGGAACTGGCAACGGCACCCTGCACCAGACGCAGATGGAGAGCCCAGCATTCACCTATATAAGGTGAGCACGTTGAAATGGGGGCTCTACGAAAAAGCTGGGAAGAGAGAGAGAGTGGGACATTCAATAACCCAGACCATTAACCCCCATATTCTTTCACCTGCAGAAACCTCACTCTTCGAGTCCGACACACAGTGAGAAGAGGTTCGACCCCAGAAGCCAAGCGAGTCCTGCACATCATTTTTCGAGTCACAGACAGCTTCCTGCCAAGACCCGCGCCTCCGTGGGAATCAGGTGAGCGTTACAGTTCCATGTTCTTCTCACTTGTGTAGACTTCTCTGTTCTCTCTTCTGCCTCCACTATTTCTGGCCTGTCTCTTCTGCTTCCTCTGTTCCATGTTCTTCTCTCTTGTGTGGACTTCTCTGTTCTCTCTTCTGCCTCCCTCTTTCTCGCCTGTCTCTTCTTCTTTCTCTGTTCCATGTTCTTCTCTCTTGTGTGGACTTCTCTGTTCTCTCTTCTGCCTCCACTACCTCTGTCCCATGTTCTTCTCTCTTGTGTGGACTTCTCTGTTCTCTCTTCTGCCTCCCTCTTTCTCGCCTGTCTCTTCTGCTTCCTCTGTCCATGTTCTTCTCTCTTGTGTGGACTTCTCTGTTCTCTCCTCTGCCTCCACTATTTCTCGCCTGTCTCTTCTGATTCCTCTGTTCCATGTTCTTCTCTCTTGTATGGACTTCTCTGTTCTCTCTTCTGCCTCCACTCTTTCTCGCCTGTCGCTTCTGCTTCCTTTGTTCCATGTTCTTCTCTCTTGTGTGGACTTCTCTGTTCCCTCTTCTGCCTCTACTCTTTCTCGCCTGTCTCTTCTGCTTCCTCTGTTCTATGTTCTTCTCTCTTGTGTGGACTTCTCTGTTCTCTCTTCTGCCTCCACTACCTCTGTCCCATGTTCTTCTCTCTTGTGTGGACTTCTCTGTTCTCTCTTCTGCCTCCCTCTTTCTCGCCTGTCTCTTCTGCTTCCTCTGTTCCATGTTCTTCTCTCTTGTGTGGACTTCTCTGTTCTCTCCTCTGCCTCCACTATTTCTCGCCTGTCTCTTCTGATTCCTCTGTTCCATGTTCTTCTCTCTTGTATGGACTTCTCTGTTCTCTCTTCTGCCTCCACTCTTTCTCGCCTGTCGCTTCTGCTTCCTTTGTTCCATGTTCTTCTCTCTTGTGTGGACTTCTCTGTTCTCTCTTCTGCGTCCACTCTTTCTCGCCTGTCTCTTCTGCCTCCTCGGTTCCATGGGCTCCTTCTCTCTTGTGTGGACTTCTCTGTTCTCTCTTCTGCCTCCACTCTTTCTCGCCTGTCTCCTCTGCTTCCTCAGTTCCATTTGCTCCTTCGCTCTTTCTTGCTGGCTCTCTGTTCCCTCTCTTCCGCCCTCACTCTTCCTCTGGTGTGTCTTCGGCCCTTGCCGGCCTCAGCTCCCCATTTGTGCATCCTTACATTGTCCCGTTGCTCTTTCTCTGTTCTCTCTTCTGCCTCCACTCTTTCTCGCCTGTCTCTTCTGTTTTTTCTGTTCCATTTTCTCCTCCTCTCCTTTGTGGACTCCTCTGGTATTTCTTCTGCCTCCACTATTTTTCTCCTCCTCTCTCTTTTGTGGACTTCTCTGTTCTCTCTTCTGCCTCCACTAGTCTGTCTCTTCTGCTTCCTCTTTTCCATTTTCTCCTCCTCTCCCTTTTGTGGACTTCTCTGTTCTCTCTTCTGCCTCCACTATTTCTCGCCTGTCTCTTCTGCTTCCTCTGTTCCATGTTCTTCTCTCGTGTGTGGACTTCTCTGTTCTCTCTTCTGCCTCCCTCTTTCTCGCCTGTCTCTTCTGCTTCCTCTGTTCCATGTTCTTCTCTCTTGTGTGGACTTCTCTGTTCTCTCTTCTGCCTCCACTATTTCTCGCCTGTCTCTTCTGCTTCCTCTGTTCCATGTTCTTCTCTCTTGTGTGGACTTCAATGTTCTCTCTTCTGCCTCCACTCTTTCTCGCCTGTCTCTTCTGCTTCCTCTGTTCCATGTTCTTCTCTCTTGTATGGACTTCTCTGTTCTCTCTTCTGCCTCCACTCTTTCTCGCCTGTCTCTTCTGCTTGCTCTGTTCCATGTTCTTCTCTCTTGTGTGGACTTCTCTGTTCTCTCTTCTGCCTCCCTCTTTCTCGCCTCTCTCTTCTGCTTCCTCTGTTCCATGTTCTTCTCTCTTGTGTGGAATTTTCTGTTCTCTCTTCTGCCTCCACTATTTCTCGCCTGTCTCTTCTGCTTCCTCTGTTCCGTGTTCTTCTCTCTTGCGTGGACTTCACTGTTCTCTCTTCTGCCTCCACTATTTCTCGCCTGTCTCTTCTGCTTCCTTTGTTCCGTGTTCTTCTCTCTTGTGTGGACTTCTCTGTTCTCTCTTCTGCCTCCACTCTTTCTCGCCTGTCTCTTCTGCCTCCTCGGTTCCATGGGCTCCTTCCCTCTTGTGTGGACTTCTCTGTTCTCTCTTCTGCCTCCACTCTTTCTCGCCTGTCTCCTCTGCTTCCTCGGTTCCATTTGCTCCATCTCTCTTTCTTGCTGGCTCTCTGTTCCCTCTCTTCCGCCCTCACTCTTCCTCTGGTGTGTCTTCGGCCCTTGCCGGCCTCCGCTCCCCATTTGTGCATCCTTGCATTGTCCTGTTGCTCTTTCTCTGTTCTCTCTTCTGCCTCCACTCTTTCTCACCTGTCTCTTCTGTTTTCTCTGTTCCATGTTCTCCTCCTCTCCTTTGTGGACTCCTCTGGTATTTCTTCTGCCTCCACTATTTTTCTCCTCCTCTCTCTTTTGTGGACTTCTCTGTTCTCTCTTCTGCCTCCACTAGTCTGTCTCTTCTGCTTCCTCTGTTCCATTTTCTCCTCCTCTCCCTTTTGTGGACCTCTCTGTTCTCTCTTCTGCCTCTACTATTTCTCGCCTGTCTCTTCTGCTTACTCTGTTCCATGTTCTTCTCTCTTGTGTGGACTTCTATGTTCTCTCTTCTGCCTCCACTCTTTCTCGCCTGTCTCTTCTGCTTCCTCTGTTCCATGTTCTTCTCTCTTGTGTGGACTTCTCTGTTCTCTCTTCTGCCTCCCTCTTTCTTGCCTGTCTCTTCTGCTTCCTCTGTTCCATGTTCTTCTCTCTTGTGTGGACTACTCTGTTCTCTATTCTGCCTCCACTATTTCTCTCCTGTCTCTTCTGCATCCTCTGTTCCATTTGCTCCTTCTCTCTCTCTTGTTGGCTTCTCTCTTCCCTCTTCCACCCTCACTCTTTCTCTGGTGTGTCTTCGGCCCTTGCCGGCCTCCGCTCCCCATTTGTGCATCCTTGCATTGTCCCGTTGCTCTTTCTCTGTTCTCTCTTCTGCCTCCACTCTTTCTCGCATGTCTCTTCTGCTTCGTCGGTTCCATTTGCTCCTTCTCACTCTCTTGTTGGCTTCTCTCTTCCCTCTTCCGTCCTCACTCTTTCTCTGTTCTCTCTTCTGCCTCCCTCTTTCTCACCTGTCTCTTCTGCTTCCTGTGTTCCATGTTCTTTTCTCTTTTGTGGACCTCTCTGTTCTCTCTTCTGCCTCCACTATTTCTCGCATGTCTCTTCTGCTTCCTCTGTTCCATGTTCTTCTCTCTTGTGTGGACTTCTCTGTTCTCTCTTCTGCCTCCACTCTTTCTCGTCTGTCTCTTCTGCTTCCTCTGTTCCATGTTCTTCTCTCTTGTGTGGACTTCTCTGTTCCCTCTCCTGCCTCCACTCTTTCTCGCCTGTCTCTTCTGCTTGCTCTGTTCTATGTTCTTCTCTCTTGTGTGGACTTCTCTGTTCCCTCTTCTGCCTCCACTCTTTCTCGCCTGTCTCTTCTGCTTCCTCTGTTCTATGTTCTTCTCTCTTGTGTGGACTTCTCTGTTCTCTCTTCTGCCTCCACTACCTCTGTCCCATGTTCTTCTCTCTTGTGTGGACCTCTCTGTTCTCTCTTCTGCCTCCCTCTTTCTCGCCTGTCTCTTCTGCTTCCTCTGTCCCATGTTCTTCTCTCTTGTGTGGACCTCTCTGTTCTCTCTTCTGCCTCCACTATTTCGCGCCTGTCTCGTCTGCTTCCTCTGTTCCATGTTCTTCTCTCTTTTGTGTACCTCTCTGTTCTCTCTTCTGCCTCCACTCTTTCTCGCCTGTCTCTTCTGCTTCCTCTGTTCCATGCTCTTCTCTCTTGTGTGGACTTCTCCGTTCTCTCTTCTGCCTCCACTCTTTCTCTCATGTCTCTTCTGCTTCCTCTGTTCCATGTTCTTCTCTCTTGTGTGGACTTCTCCGTTCTCTCTTCTGCCTCCACTATTTCTCACCTGTCTCTTCTGCTTCCTCTGTTCCATGTTCTTCTCTCTTGTGTGGACATCTCTGTTCTCTCTTCTGCCTCCACTCTTTCTCGCTTGTCTCTTCTGCTTCCTCTGTTCCATGTTCTTCTCCCTTGTGGGGACCTCTCTGTTCTCTATTCTGCCTCCACTCTTTCTCGCCTGTCTCCTCTGCTTCCTCGGTTCCATTTGCTCCTTCCTCTTTCTTGCTGCCTCTCTGTTCCCTCTCTTCTGCCATCACTCTTCCTCTGGTGTGTCTTCGGCCCTTGCCGGCCTCCGCTCCCAATTTGTGTATCCTTGCAGTGTCCCGTTGCTCTTTCTCTGTTCTCTCTTCTGCCTCCACTCTTTCTCGCATGTCTCTTCTGTTTTCTCTGTTCCATTTTCTCCTCCTCTCCTTTGTGGACTCCTCTGTTATTTCTTCTGCCTCCACTATTTTTTTCCTCCTCTCTCTTTTGTGGACTTCTCTGTTCTCTCTTCTGCCTCCCCTAGTCTGTCTCTTCTGCTTCCTCTGTTCCATTTTCTCCTCCTCTCTCTTGTGTGGACCTCTCTGTTCTCTCTTCTGCCTCCACTATTTCTCGCCTGTCTCTTCTGCTTCCTCTGTTCCATGTTCTTCTCTCTTGTGTGGACTTCTCTGTTCTCTCTTCTGCCTCCCTCTTTCTCACCTGTCTCTTCTTCTTTCTCTGTTCCATGTTCTTCTCTCTTGTGTGGACTTCTATGTTCTCTCTTCTGCCTCCACTATTTCTCGCCTGTCTCTTCTGCTTCCTCTGTTCCATGTTCTTCTCTCTTGTGTGGACTTCTCTGTTCTCTCTTCTGCCTCCACTCTTTCTCACCTGTCTCTTCTGCTTCCTCTGTTCCATGTTCTTCTCTCTTGTGTGGACTTCTCTGTTCTCTCCTCTGCCTCCACTATTTCTCACCTGTCTCTTCTGATTCCTCTGTTCCATGTTCTTCTCTCTTGTATGGACTTCTCTGTTCTCTCTTCTGCCTCCACTCTTTCTCGCCTGTCGCTTCTGCTTCCTTTGTTCCATGTTCTTCTCTCTTGTGTGGACTTCTCTGTTCTCTCTTCTGCCTCCACTATTTCTCGCCTGTCTCTTCTACTTCATCTGTTCCATGTTCTTCTCTCTTGTGTGGACTTCTCTGTTCTCTCTTCTGCCTCCACTCTTTCTCGCCTGTCTCTTCTGCCTCCTCGGTTCCATGGGCTCCTTCTCTCTTGTGTGGACTTCTCTGTTCTCTCTTCTGCCTCCACTCTTTCTCGCCTGTCTCCTCTGCTTCCTCAGTTCCATTTGCTCCTTCTCTCTTTCTTGCTGGCTCTCTGTTCCCTCTCTTCCGCACTCACTCTTCCTCTGGTGTGTCTTCGGCCCTTGCCGGCCTGAGCTCCCCATTTGTGCATCCTTACATTGTCCCGTTGCTCTTTCTCTGTTCTCTCTTCTGCCTCCACTCTTTCTCGCCTGTCTCTTCTGTTTTCTCTGTTCCATTTTCTCCTCCTCTCCTTTGTGTACTTCTCTGTTATTTCTTCTGCCTCCACTATTTTTCTCCTCCTCTCTCTTTTGTGGACTTCTCTGTTCTCTCTTCTGCCTCCACTAGTCTGTCTCTTCTGCTTCCTCTTTTCCATTTTCTCCTCCTCTCCCTTTTGTGGACTTCTCTGTTCTCTCTTCTGCCTCCACTATTTCTCGCCTGTCTCTTCTGCTTCCTCTGTTCCATGTTCTTCTCTCTTGTGTGGACTTCTCTGTTCTCTCTTCTGCCTCCACTCTTTCTCGCCTGTCTCTTCTGCTTCCTCTGTTGCATGTTCTTCTCTCTTGTGTGGACTTCTCTGTTCTCTCTTCTGCCTCCCTCTTTCTCGCCTGTCTCTTCTGCTTCCTCTGTTCCATGTTCTTCTCTCTTGTATGGACTTCTCTGTTCTCTCTTCTGCCTCCACTCTTTCTCGCCTGTCTCTTCTGCTTCCTCTGTTCCATGTTCTTCTATCTTGTGTGGACTTCTCTGTTCTCTCTTCTGCCTCCCTCTTTCTCGCCTGTCTCTTCTGCTTCCTCTGTTCCATGTTCTTCTCTCTTGTGTGGACTTCTATGTTCTCTCTTCTGCCTCCACTATTTCTCGCCTGTCTCTTCTGCTTCCTCTGTTCCATGTTCTTCTCTCTTGCGTGGACTTCTCTGTTCTCTCTTCTGCCTCCACTATTTCTCGCCTGTCTCTGTCATACACACACCAGTCCCGCCACCATGCACCGTTACGCCAGCACACACAGGTACTGTCCCTGGGTTGCAGACCACCTCCCGGGACAACCCCATACTTAGGGTGCGAGGGAGTCGCCATGGTCAACGAGGGCGGGCAGTGCGGAAGGTCCGACCCGGTTTGTTGCCTCGTTACCATTGGCAACTCCCATGGAGACTACGTTCGAGTTGGAACACCCGATTGCGTTTACTTCCTGGTTCCGCTGCGCTCTCCCGATCACGTGCCCAGAATCCCGTTCACGTGATCAAGAGCCGGCACGCATAAAACCGGGAAGTTCGATTTCCATCGCCGCTTCACAGCTGTTCCACGACTCTGTTTCGGCTTTTTGCAGCATTCACGATACTTGGATACAACGGATTTTTTGGACCTTGGCTTACGGAATACGGACTGGCTTGCTGATTCCTCGGATCTTGTCGCTCGGATATTGGTACTTTGGACACTCGGCTTTTGATTAACGGATTGCTTACGGATTACCCTTTCTTGACTCTACGATTTTTGGCCACTGTTGCTACGTGGCAAACACAGGTGCTCACCTAGTTGCAACCAGCTACTACCATCTGGGTTACGGTTGACACGGCTGTCCAGACCTACGGCTCTCCCTCGCACCAGGCCCCCGGCACCCCAGTATCATCCCGGTTGGGTTTAGGTAAGAGATTTATACACGTTTCTGTATATCGCAGTATTGTGTTTGCCTGTGCTAACCTTACCTTCCCTTTAACAGCCTCCGGGGTCCAGGACGTCGTCGGATCCGACGAAGAAACAAAAACACCTGTGGCCTCAAAGCTCGCACAGGGAGTTTCTTTACTCATCCCTGTGGGTGATTTGTGGACAGAGGTCCATTACTCTTCACTACGCGGCAAGTCACGACAGACTGTGAAGCCGTTGCGTCGTGAAGAGTATGGAACCGGAGGACCCCGTGGCTGCCTTGGTACAGGCACTCACATTACTAAGAGCGGATATGGTTGCCGCTACTGCTACAATACACCAGAGGTTAGATTTAATACAGAGCACACAACACCCCTTGCCTGCTGATGCTGAGTTCGGGGAAGCTGCTGCTGCAGCGCAACCCCCAACTGCTCAACAGCCTCCTACTGCTCCTGCCGCACCTCAGGTTCCAATACTCATGTCCACGCCTTTTCCCTTGGCTGCCCCGGAAAGGTTCCACGGTGACCCCAGAAAGTTTCGCACATTTGTAAACCAGTGTAAACTGCATTTCCTCTGTAGACCTCAGGCTTTCCCTGACGCCACCACTAAAGCAGCGTTCACCTTGTCCCACCTGGCCGGCACCGCGGCAGAATGAGCCAATCCTTTGTTGGAGAACGACAACCCCGTTCTATACGATTTTGACCTACTAGTCACAGAACTGTCCCGTGTGTTCGACACGCGTCACAAAGCCCAGTCTCGAGACCTCGAGCTGTTAGATCTGACTCAAGGGAAGCATCCCCTCCTCGAATACATAGCTCGTTTTAATCAATTAGTCGCTGAGACATCCTGGCCTGAACCAAAGAGGGCGGTCGTTTTCTATAGGGGGCTTAATAACACCATGAAGGACGCTATGGCTGTGGTTCCATCTTTGCCCACGACCCACACTGAGTTAGTGGATCTCGCATTACAAATCGACGCAAGACGTTCCGAACGTCGGTCTGAAACAGGAATCCCCATTGCCACTTCACCCTCCTCTTTCTCTGGTACAGGCATTGAACCCATGCAAATAGGTGGCATTCGCAGTCCCATCACGCAATCAGAAAGGGAACGCAGAAGAACTGACCATGCCTGTTTTTACTGTGGTCTACTTGGCCATTTTGTAAAATCATGTCCCCGACGCCCTAAACTCAAGAATCCGGTTTTTCCGAATGCTCGACCCTAGATCCGGGGACTGGATCGAGCAATATTCCCATTTCCCCGCCTAGGAACCCCGCTTTTGGCAGAATCAGACCAGTGTTGGTACAGGCCATGCTTAAACCTACACCCGACATATCCCATGTCGTCTCGATTTACATCGATTCAGGCGCCACGGGCAATTATATTGATATAACTTTGGCCAGATCCTTAAACTTACCTCTGATCACCAAGCAACATCCTGAGCCGGTACAAGCAGTAGATGGTACAGCATTGATATCAGGCCCTATCAAGCAACAAACCGCCCCCATCACCCTCACAATACAAGACACGCATCAGGAAATCATCACCTTCGATTTGATTACGATGCCACAGTTTGGTATCATCTTGGGTCTTCCTTGGTTACATCTACATAACCCCTTGATTGACTGGAAGTCGGGGCAAGTCCATTTTGAATCTGAGACATGCCAGAATTTTTGTCTCACCGCACCTGACGATGCTGAATTCCCCCCACGGGCTCTAGGGGGCATAGCACAGCTCACTCTGCAAGAGGATATCCCTATGGCTCTCGAACCCCATGTAGTGGGGGCTGTTGCCGTTGGTTTCCCTGCTGATTACAATGATTTCCGTGAGGTATTCGACAAGGGTTCCTCGGAGGTGCTACCACCACACCGACCTTATGACTGCCCCATAGACCTAATTCCTGATTCCGTGATTCCCTCAGGCCGCATCTACTCCTTATCTCCATCAGAAGAACAGGCATTAAAGGATTATATACAGGTTGCATTGAAGGTCGGTCATATACGTCCCTCCACCTCTCCGGCTGCTAGCCCAATATTCTTTGTCCCAAAAAAGGAGGGCGATCTGCGTCCTTGTGTGGACTACCGCCGACTTAATTCCATCACCGTAAAAAATCGATACCCAATACCCTTGATCACTCCCTTACTGGACAGGTTAAGCCACGCTACCATTTTCACAAAACTCGATCTCCGCGGAGCCTACAACCTGGTCAGAATCCGCTCCGGGGACGAGTGGAAGACGGCTTTCTGTACACGTTACGGATTATTCGAATACGTGGTCATGCCCTTTGGGCTTTGCAACGCCCCTGCTACCTTCCAACGTTTCATGAACGAGGTATTTCATGATTTGTTGGACGTATGCGTGGCAGTATACCTTGACGACATTCTCATATACTCACAGGACATAAGAGAACATATAGTACACGTCCGCGAAGTACTGTCCCGTCTCCGCCAACACTCACTCTACGCCAAACCTGAGAAATGCCTGTTTCATACTGAAAGCGTTGACTTCCTGGGATTCCACATTACACCTGGGGGTTTGGCCATGAACCATTCCAAAGTCCGTGCGGTTTTGGACTGGCCAAAACCCGGCAATCTCAAGTCCTTGCAATCATTCCTTGGGTTCTCAAATTTCTATAGGCGTTTCATCCAAGACTTCTCATCTCTGGTAGCTCCTCTTACTGCTCTAACCAGCCCCAAATCGCCTTTTGTTTGGTTGGATGAACACCAGGCAGCTTTTGACGCCTTGAAATCTGCATTCACTACTGCTCCTGTCCTGAAACATCCCGACCCAGAACTCCCATTTATTGTGGAGGCCGATGCGTCCTCTTTTGCTCTCGGGGCAGTCCTGTCCCAACGTTGCCCTCATTCAGGTCAATTGCATCCGGTGGCGTTTCATTCCCGGAAATTCTCTGTTACGGAACTACATTACACTGTCACGGAGAAAGAATTACTCGCCATCAAAGATGCTTTCTTGGTCTGGCGGCATCATTTGTTAGGAGCGAAGCACACAGTCATGGTGTTCACCGACCACCGCAACCTCCAGGATCTGGCCTCGCTCAAATGCATTAACAGTCGGCAGGTGCGGTGGCATTTATTCTTTGCGGCCTTTGACTTCCAGATCAAACATCGTTCAGGTCTGTCCCATGGGAAAGCGGACGCATTGTCTCGCTCTCCGGGTGGGGTATCCTTACCTGTGTTTCCAGAAACCCTGTTAAACCAACATGTTATTTGCCTTTGCACCCCTCCTTTATCTCTATTGGACTCACTTCGCACATGGGTTTCACTACATCCCGATCAGGTCACCGAGTGGGATCCAGAGTTTCATGAAGGGTTACCCTATATCCAAAACAGGTTGTGGTTGCCTTCTACCGACACTCGTAATCTTGCTCTGAAATGGTCCCACGATAGCGCCATCAATGGTCATCCAGGACAGAAACGCACGTTGGACATTCTCAGGCGTTGGTGTTGGTGGCCCTCCATGAAACGCGACGTTGAAGGGTATGTTAACACCTGTGCTATATGTGCCCAGTGTAAGCATCGTAGGGGGCGTCCACTGGGGCTTCTACTTCCGTTACCTGTACCCCCCAGGCCCTGGCACACGGTTTCCATGGATTTTGTAACTGACCTGCCCCGGACAAAGGGTTTCGACACCATATGGGTGGTGGTCGATTCGTTTTCCAAAATGGCTCGCTTCATTCCCTGTTCTGGCATCCCTTCTGCCCCAGCTTTAGCCGATCTCTTCTTTAAATCGGTCTTTTGTTTCTTTGGGTTGCCCACGATTATTATTTCGGATAGGGGGCCCCAGTTCACTTCTCGGTTCTGGCGGGCTCTTACGGCTCTCCTGGATATAGATTCTCGCTTTTCCTCCGCTTACCACCCGGAGACGGACGGCCAGACTGAGAGGGTGAACCAGGCCATGGAACAATATCTACGTTGTTTGATTCTGCAACACCAGCAATCCTGGCTCGGCTTATTACATCTTGCTGAGTTTTCATATAACAACTCCACACATTCCTCCACTGGCTCTTCTCCCTTTTTTGTTTTGTATGGCCAGCACCCCCGCACCTTACCTATCCCGGACCTAGCTCCCTCTGACAACCCAGCTGCTGTCGCTTGTGCCCGCGACTTATCGGCTGTTCAGGCTCGGACCCTTACCCATCTCCAGGAGGCCCAGGAATCCATGAAGGCCATGGCGGATCGAAGGAGGGCGGTGGCACCTTCCTATGTTGTGGGGGACAGGGTTTGGCTCTCTTCTCGTCATCTTAGGCTACCTGGTTGTCGCAAACTTTTACCCCGTTTTGTGGGCCCGTATAAGATTACTGCTGTGATCAACCCTGTAGCCTACCGACTCTCAGTCCCTGCTTCCTGGCGCATACACCCCGTATTCCACACCTCTTTGTTGAAGTCCTGTCCGGCACCTACTCGTCTCCGGTCTACGCCTGGCCCGGTGGCGGTGGGTGACTCCGTAGAATATGAGGTGTCTGCTGTTTTGGGTTCTCGCTTTGTCAGGGGTGGGCTCCAGTATCTTGTTGACTGGGTGGGTTTTGGCCCCGAGGAGCGTTGTTGGGTTCCTGCTGGGGACGTCCATGCCCCGAGGCTTGTTTCACGTTTCCACCGGGATCACCCTTCCTGCCCACGTGGTCGTGGGCCATTGAGGGGGGGCTCTGTCATACACACACCAGTCCCGCCACCATGCACCGTTACGCCAGCACACACAGGTACTGTCCCTGGGTTGCAGACCACCTCCCGGGACAACCCCATACTTAGGGTGCGAGGGAGTCGCCATGGTCAACGAGGGCGGGCAGTGCGGAAGGTCCGACCCGGTTTGTTGCCTCGTTACCATTGGCAACTCCCATGGAGACTACGTTCGAGTTGGAACACCCGATTGCGTTTACTTCCTGGTTCCGCTGCGCTCTCCCGATCACGTGCCCAGAATCCCGTTCACGTGATCAAGAGCCGGCACGCATAAAACCGGGAAGTTCGATTTCCATCGCCGCTTCACAGCTGTTCCACGACTCTGTTTCGGCTTTTTGCAGCATTCACGATACTTGGATACAACGGATTTTTTGGACCTTGGCTTACGGAATACGGACTGGCTTGCTGATTCCTCGGATCTTGTCGCTCGGATATTGGTACTTTGGACACTCGGCTTTTGATTAACGGATTGCTTACGGATTACCCTTTCTTGACTCTACGATTTTTGGCCACTGTTGCTACGTGGCAAACACAGGTGCTCACCTAGTTGCAACCAGCTACTACCATCTGGGTTACGGTTGACACGGCTGTCCAGACCTACGGCTCTCCCTCGCACCAGGCCCCCGGCACCCCAGTATCATCCCGGTTGGGTTTAGGTAAGAGATTTATACACGTTTCTGTATATCGCAGTATTGTGTTTGCCTGTGCTAACCTTACCTTACCTTTAACAGCCTCCGGGGTCCAGGACGTCGTCGGATCCGACGAAGAAACAAAAACACCTGTGGCCTCAAAGCTCGCACAGGGAGTTTCTTTACTCATCCCTGTGGGTGATTTGTGGACAGAGGTCCATTACTCTTCACTACGCGGCAAGTCACGACAGTCTCTTCTGCTTCCTCTGTTCCATGTTCTTCTCTCTTGTGTGGACTTCTCTCTTCTGCCTCCACTCTTTCTCGCCTGTCTCTTCTGCTTCCTCTGTTCCATGTTCTTCTCTCTTGTGTGGACTTCTCTGTTCTCTCTTCTGCCTCCACTCTTTCTCGCCTGTCTCTTCTGCTTCCTCCGTTCCATATTCTTCTCTCTTGTGTGGACTTCTCTGTTCTCTCTTCTGCCTCCACTATTTCTCGCGTGTCTCTTCTGCTTCCTCTGTTCCATGTTCTTCTTTCTTGTGTGGACTTCTCTGTTCTCTCTTCTGCCTCCACTCTTTCTCGCCTGTCTCTTCTGCCTCCTCGGTTCCATGGGCTCCTTCTTTCTTGTGTGGACTTCTCTGTTCTCTCTTCTGCCTCCACTCTTTCTCGCCTGTCTCCTCTGCCTCCCCGGTTCCATTTGCTCCTTCTCTCTTTCTTTTTTGCTGGCTCTCTGTTCCCTCTCTTCCGCCCTCACTCTTCCTCTGGTGTGTCTTTGGCCCTTGCCGACCTCCGCTCCCCATTTGTGCATCCTTGCATTGTCCCATTGCTCTTTTTCTGTTCTCTCTTCTGCCTCCACTCTTTCTCTCCTGTCTCTTCTGTTTTCCCTGTTCCATTTTCTCCTCCTCTCCTTTGTGGACTCCTCTGTTATTTCTTCTGCCTCCACTATTTTTCTCCTCCTCTCTCTTTTGTGGACTTCTCTGTTCTCTCTTCTGCCTCCACTAGCCTGTCTCTTCTACTTCCTCTGTTCCATTTTCTCCTCCTCTCCTTTGTGGACTCCTCTGTTATTTCTTCTGCCTCCACTATTTTTCTCCTCCTCTCTCTTTTGTGGACCTCTCTGTTCTCTCTTCTGACTCCAGTATTTCTCACCCGTCTCTTCTGCTTCCTCTGTTCCATGTTCGTCTCTCTTGTGTGGACTTCTCTGTTCTCTCTTCTGTCTCCACTCTTTCTCGCCTGTCTCTTAAGCTTCCTCCGTTAAATGTTCTTCTCTCTTGTGCGGACTTCTCTGTTCTCTCTTCTGCCTCCCTCTTTCTCGCCTGTCTCTTCTGCTTCCTATGTTCCTGTCATGATCACTGCTTCCAAGGAGCCAGGACCAGCCCAACGTCCTTGGAAGCAGGCCCCTAACCCTAATCCTAGGCACCAGCCGGTCCCCACTGGGACCTTTTGGACCTTGTCCTGGCGCCGGTGGCACCAGGCTCATCAAAACCATCGGTCCCGGCACTGGAAGCGCCGGGCACATAATAGGTGTGAAGATGCTTGGGTGGACTTACCTGCAGCAGACCATGCTGCTTACTTACCAGCCACTTAGAAGCCATCTGTGAACAGGAACTACTTTCTTACCTGGGTGGGGCAGCTCCACTCCCTGGATACAGCACTGGAACTCTTCTGGAAACTGGAACTCTTTTCTTACCTAGGCGGGGCCGTGGAAGAAGATGCCTCATCACTCCAAGGCTATTTAAACCACACCCGATAGATGAAGCGTGCTTCGCATTATTCTGCATCTGGAGCAGAACGCTCACCGAGTCTGCTCCGGCCTTTCTTCTTCCGATCCTGAACCTGCAAGAATCCTACTTACCATTTCTGTATCCAGACAACATCAGCACCTGCAAAGAACAGAAACAACAGGTTAGCAAGGCGAACTTTACACGCAGTGCTTACTGACCTGATCCATCGGCTGCGGCCGTTTCTTCACGCCGCATCTTCACCTGCAAAGACAAAAGCATTGCCATACTTACCGGCACGCTGTGAATTCCGGATTTCTTTGTTCCGCATCGCCGCCTGTGAAGACAAAGAATCATTAAGAACTTACTGGCATTCCGCGGACTCCGGCGCTGCAAACCAACATCTGCAAAACAAAAGAAAAGACATTAAGCAGGTATTTACTTACGTCTATCACGCTCGTAGCATAAAACGCCTGCGAATATTCTGGCGTCTCTTTAACACGAAATAAGCTGCAAGGAAAGAGACAGTTAGAGCGCTTGCCATACTTACAAACTTCCAGGCGCTTCACTTCATCTTCCATCTCAAGAGCCCTGCAATACATAAGGGAAAAGCATTATACAGAGTCTTCAATAGTAACGTACCACGCATTTAAAGACTATAAAGACAAAAGGTGTCCAGAAACTCACTGCTCGTGCAGATAACGACGGTAACCATCCTCTGAAGTCAAGAGGCCTATGTTTCACCAGTGAAGGAACTGGCAACGGCACCCTGCACCAGACGCAGATGGAGAGCCCAGCATTCACCTATATAAGGTGAGCACGTTGAAATGGGGGCTCTACGAAAAAGCTGGGAAGAGAGAGAGAGTGGGACATTCAATAACCCAGACCATTAACCCCCATATTCTTTCACCTGCAGAAACCTCACTCTTCGAGTCCGACACACAGTGAGAAGAGGTTCGACCCCAGAAGCCAAGCGAGTCCTGCACATCATTTTTCGAGTCACAGACAGCTTCCTGCCAAGACCCGCGCCTCCGTGGGAATCAGGTGAGCGTTACAGTTCCATGTTCTTCTCACTTGTGTAGACTTCTCTGTTCTCTCTTCTGCCTCCACTATTTCTGGCCTGTCTCTTCTGCTTCCTCTGTTCCATGTTCTTCTCTCTTGTGTGGACTTCTCTCTTCTGCCTCCACTCTTTCTCGCCTGTCTCTTCTGCTTCCTCTGTTCCATGTTCTTCTCTCTTGTGTGGACTTCTCTGTTCTCTCTTCTGCCTCCACTCTTTCTCGCCTGTCTCTTCTGCTTCCTCCGTTCCATATTCTTCTCTCTTGTGTGGACTTCTCTGTTCTCTCTTCTGCCTCCACTATTTCTCGCGTGTCTCTTCTGCTTCCTCTGTTCCATGGGCTCCTTCTTTCTTGTGTGGACTTCTCTGTTCTCTCTTCTGCCTCCACTCTTTCTCGCCTGTCTCCTCTGCCTCCCCGGTTCCATTTGCTCCTTCTCTCTTTCTTTTTTGCTGGCTCTCTGTTCCCTCTCTTCCGCCCTCACTCTTCCTCTGGTGTGTCTTCGGCCCTTGCCGACCTCCGCTCCCCATTTGTGCATCCTTGCATTGTCCCATTGCTCTTTTTCTGTTCTCTCTTCTGCCTCCACTCTTTCTCTCCTGTCTCTTCTGTTTTCTCTGTTCCATTTTCTCCTCCTCTCCTTTGTGGACTCCTCTGTTATTTCTTCTGCCTCCACTATTTTTCTCCTCCTCTCTCTTTTGTGGACTTCTCTGTTCTCTCTTCTGCCTCCACTAGCCTGTCTCTTCTACTTCCTCTGTTCCATTTTCTCCTCCTCTCCTTTGTGGACTCCTCTGTTATTTCTTCTGCCTCCACTATTTTTCTCCTCCTCTCTCTTTTGTGGACCTCTCTGTTCTCTCTTCTGACTCCAGTATTTCTCACCTGTCTCTTCTGCTTCCTCTGTTCCATGTTCGTCTCTCTTGTGTGGACTTCTCTGTTCTCTCTTCTGTCTCCACTCTTTCTCGCCTGTCTCTTAAGCTTCCTCCGTTAAATGTTCTTCTCTCTTGTGCGGACTTCTCTGTTCTCTCTTCTGCCTCCCTCTTTCTCGCCTGTCTCTTCTGCTTCCTATGTTCCTGTCATGATCACTGCTTCAAAGGAGCCAGGACCAGCCCAACGTCCTTGGAAGCAGGCCCCTAACCCTAATCCTAGGCACCAGCCGGTCCCCACTGGGACCTTTTGGACCTTGTCCTGGCGCCGGTGGCACCAGGCTCATCAAAACCATCGGTCCCGGCACTGGAAGCGCCGGGCACATAATAGGTGTGAAGATGCTTGGGTGGACTTACCTGCAGCAGACCATGCTGCTTACTTACCAGCCACTTAGAAGCCATCTGTGAACAGGAACTACTTTCTTACCTGGGTGGGGCAGCTCCACTCCCTGGATACAGCACTGGAACTCTTCTGGAAACTGGAACTCTTTTCTTACCTAGGCGGGGCCGTGGAAGAAGACGCCTCATCACTCCAAGGCTATTTAAACCACACCCGATAGATGAAGCGTGCTTCGCATTATTCTGCATCTGGAGCAGAACGCTCACCGAGTCTGCTCCGGCCTTTCTTCTTCCGATCCTGAACCTGCAAGAATCCTACTTACCATTTCTGTATCCAGACAACATCAGCACCTGCAAAGAACAGAAACAACAGGTTAGCAAGGCGAACTTTACACGCAGTGCTTACTGACCTGATCCATCGGCTGCGGCCGTTTCTTCACGCCGCATCTTCACCTGCAAAGACAAAAGCATTGCCATACTTACCGGCACGCTGTGAATTCCGGATTTCTTTGTTCCGCATCGCCGCCTGTGAAGACAAAGAATCATTAAGAACTTACTGGCATTCCGCGGACTCCGGCGCTGCAAACCAACATCTGCAAAACAAAAGAAAAGACATTAAGCAGGTATTTACTTACGTCTATCACGCTCGTAGCATAAAACGCCTGCGAATATTCTGACGTCTCTTTAACACGAAATAAGCTGCAAGGAAAGAGACAGTTAGAGCGCTTGCCATACTTACAAACTTCCAGGCGCTTCACTTCATCTTCCATCTCAAGAGCCCTGCAATACATAAGGGAAAAGCATTATACAGAGTCTTCAATAGTAACGTACCACGCATTTAAAGACTATAAAGACAAAAGGTGTCCAGAAACTCACTGCTCGTGCAGATAACGACGGTAACCATCCTCTGAAGTCAAGAGGCCTATGTTTCACCAGTGAAGGAACTGGCAACGGCACCCTGCACCAGACGCAGATGGAGAGCCCAGCATTCACCTATATAAGGTGAGCACGTTGAAATGGGGGCTCTACGAAAAAGCTGGGAAGAGAGAGAGAGTGGGACATTCAATAACCCAGACCATTAACCCCCATATTCTTTCACCTGCAGAAACCTCACTCTTCGAGTCCGACACACAGTGAGAAGAGGTTCGACCCCAGAAGCCAAGCGAGTCCTGCACATCATTTTTCGAGTCACAGACAGCTTCCTGCCAAGACCCGCGCCTCCGTGGGAATCAGGTGAGCGTTACAGTTCCATGTTCTTCTCACTTGTGTAGACTTCTCTGTTCTCTCTTCTGCCTCCACTATTTCTGGCCTGTCTCTTCTGCTTCCTCTGTTCCATGTTCTTCTCTCTTGTGTGGACTTCTCTGTTCTCTCTTCTGCCTCCCTCTTTCTCGCCTGTCTCTTCTTCTTTCTCTGTTCCATGTTCTTCTCTCTTGTGTGGACTTCTCTGTTCTCTCTTCTGCCTCCACTACCTCTGTCCCATGTTCTTCTCTCTTGTGTGGACTTCTCTGTTCTCTCTTCTGCCTCCCTCTTTCTCGCCTGTCTCTTCTGCTTCCTCTGTCCATGTTCTTCTCTCTTGTGTGGACTTCTCTGTTCTCTCCTCTGCCTCCACTATTTCTCACCTGTCTCTTCTGATTCCTCTGTTCCATGTTCTTCTCTCTTGTATGGACGTCTCTGTTCTCTCTTCTGCCTCCACTCTTTCTCGCCTGTCGCTTCTGCTTCCTTTGTTCCATGTTCTTCTCTCTTGTGTGGACTTCTCTGTTCTCTCTTCTGTGTCCACTCTTTCTCGCCTGTCTCTTCTGCCTCCTCGGTTCCATGGGCTCCTTCTCTCTTGTGTGGACTTCTCTGTTCTCTCTTCTGCCTCCACTCTTTCTCGCCTGTCTCCTCTGCTTCCTCAGTTCCATTTGCTCCTTCGCTCTTTCTTGCTGGCTCTCTGTTCCCTCTCTTCCGCCCTCACTCTTCCTCTGGTGTGTCTTCGGCCCTTGCCGGCCTCAGCTCCCCATTTGTGCATCCTTACATTGTCCCGTTGCTCTTTCTCTGTTCTCTCTTCTGCCTCCACTCTTTCTCGCCTGTCTCTTCTGTTTTCTCTGTTCCATTTTCTCCTCCTCTCCTTTGTGGACTCCTCTGGTATTTCTTCTGCCTCCACTATTTTTCTCCTCCTCTCTCTTTTGTGGACTTCTCTGTTCTCTCTTCTGCCTCCACTAGTCTGTCTCTTCTGCTTCCTCTTTTCCATTTTCTCCTCCTCTCCCTTTTGTGGACTTCTCTGTTCTCTCTTCTGCCTCCACTATTTCTCGCCTGTCTCTTCTGCTTCCTCTGTTCCATGTTCTTCTCTCTTGTGTGGACTTCTCTGTTCTCTCTTCTGCCTCCCTCTTTCTCGCCTGTCTCTTCTGCTTCCTCTGTTCCATGTTCTTCTCTCTTGTGTGGACTTCTCTGTTCTCTCTTCTGCCTCCACTATTTCTCGCCTGTCTCTTCTGCTTCCTCTGTTCCATGTTCTTCTCTCTTGTGTGGACTTCAATGTTCTCTCTTCTGCCTCCACTCTTTCTCGCCTGTCTCTTCTGCTTCCTCTGTTCCATGTTCTTCTCTCTTGTGTGGACTTCTCTGTTCTCTCTTCTGCCTCCACTCTTTCTCGCCTGTCTCTTCTGCTTCCTCTGTTCCATGTTCTTCTCTCTTGTGTGGACTTCTCTGTTCTCTCTTCTGCCTCCCTCTTTCTCGCCTGTCTCTTCTGCTTCCTCTGTTCCATGTTCTTCTCTCTTGTGTGGACTTTTCTGTTCTCTCTTCTGCCTCCACTATTTCTCGCCTGTCTCTTCTGCTTCCTCTGTTCCGTGTTCTTCTCTCTTGCGTGGACTTCACTGTTCTCTCTTCTGCCTCCACTATTTCTCGCCTGTCTCTTCTGCTTCCTTTGTTCCATGTTCTTCTCTCTTGTGTGGACTTCTCTGTTCTCTCTTCTGCCTCCACTCTTTCTCGCCTGTCTCTTCTGCCTCCTCGGTTCCATGGGCTCCTTCCCTCTTGTGTGGACTTCTCTGTTCTCTCTTCTGCCTCCACTCTTTCTCGCCTGTCTCCTCTGCTTCCTCGGTTCCATTTGCTCCTTCTCTCTTTCTTGCTTGCTCTCTGTTCCCTCTCTTCCGCCCTCACTCTTCCTCTGGTGTGTCTTCGGCCCTTGCCGGCCTCCGCTCCCCATTTGTGCATCCTTGCATTGTCCTGTTGCTCTTTCTCTGTTCTCTCTTCTGCCTCCACTCTTTCTCACCTGTCTCTTCTGTTTTCTCTGTTCCATTTTCTCCTCCTCTCCTTTGTGGACTCCTCTGGTATTTCTTCTGCCTCCACTATTTTTCTCCTCCTCTCTCTTTTGTGGACTTCTCTGTTCTCTCTTCTGCCTCCACTAGTCTGTCTCTTCTGCTTCCTCTCTTCCATTTTCTCCTCCTCTCCCTTTTGTGGACCTCTCTGTTCTCTCTTCTGCCTCCACTATTTCTCGCCTGTCTCTTCTGCTTCCTCTGTTCCATGTTCTTCTCTCTTGTGTGGACTTCTCTGTTCTCTCTTCTGCCTCCACTCTTTCTCGCCTGTCTCTTCTGCTTCCTCTGTTCCATGTTCTTCTCTCTTGTGTGGACTTCTCTGTTCTCTCTTCTGCCTCCCTCTTTCTCGCCTGTCTCTTCTGCTTCCTCTGTTCCATGTTCTTCTCTCTTGTGTGGACTACTCTGTTCTCTATTCTGCCTCCACTATTTCTCTCCTGTCTCTTCTGCATCCTCTGTTCCATTTGCTCCTTCTCTCTCTCTTGTTGGCTTCTCTCTACCCTCTTCCACCCTCACTCTTTCTCTGGTGTGTCTTCGGCCCTTGCCGGCCTCCGCTCCCCATTTGTGCATCCTTGCATTGTCCCGTTGCTCTTTCTCTGTTCTCTCTTCTGCCTCCACTCGTTCTCGCCTGTCTCTTCTGCTTCGTCGGTTCCATTTGCTCCTTCTCACTCTCTTGTTGGCTTCTCTCTTCCCTCTTCCGTCCTCACTCTTTCTATGTTCTCTCTTCTGCCTCCCTCTTTCTCACCTGTCTCTTCTGCTTCCTGTGTTCCATGTTCTTCTCTCTTTTGTGGACCTCTCTGTTCTCTCTTCTGCCTCCACTATTTCTCGCATGTCTCTTCTGCTTCCTCTGTTCCATGTTCTTCTCTCTTGTGTGGACTTCTCTGTTCTCTCTTCTGCCTCCACTCTTTCTCGTCTGTCTCTTCTGCTTCCTCTGTTCCATGTTCTTCTCTCTTGTGTGGACTTCTCTGTTCCCTCTCCTGCCTCCACTCTTTCTCGCCTGTCTCTTCTGCTTGCTCTGTTCTATGTTCTTCTCTCTTGTGTGGACTTCTCTGTTCCCTCTTCTGCCTCCACTCTTTCTGCCTGTCTCTTCTGTTTTCTCTGTTCCATTTTCTCCTCCTCTCCTTTGTGGACTCCTCTGGTATTTCTTCTGCCTCCACTATTTTTCTCCTCCTCTCTCTTTTGTGGACTTCTCTGTTCTCTCTTCTGCCTCCATTAGTCTGTCTCTTCTGCTTCCTCTGTTCCATTTTCTCCTCCTCTCCCTTTTGTTGACCTCTCTGTTCTCTCTTCTGCCTCCACTATTTCTCGCCTGTCTCTTCTGCTTCCTCTGTTCCATGTTCTTCTCTCTTGTGTGGACTTCTCTGTTCTCTCTTCTGCCTCCACTCTTTCTCGCCTGTCTCTTCTGCTTCCTCTGTTCCATGTTCTTCTCTCTTGTGTGGACTTCTCTGTTCTCTCTTCTGCCTCCCTCTTTCTCACCTGTCTCTTCTGCTTCCTCTGTTCCATGTTCTTCTCTCTTGTGTGGACTACTCTGTTCTCTATTCTGCCTCCACTATTTCTCTCCTGTCTCTTCTGCACCCTCTGTTCCATTTGCTCCTTCTCTCTCTCTTGTTGGCTTCTCTCTTCCCTCTTCCACCCTCACTCTTTCTCTGGTGTGTCTTCGGCCCTTGCCGGCCTCCGCTCCCCATTTGTGCATCCTTGCATTGTCCCGTTGCTCTTTCTCTGTTCTCTCTTCTGCCTCCACTCTTTCTCGCCTGTCTCTTCTGCTTCGTCGGTTCCATTTGCTCCTTCTCACTCTCTTGTTGGCTTCTCTCTTCCCTCTTCCGTCCTCACTCTTTCTCTGTTCTCTCTTCTGCCTCCCTCTTTCTCACCTGTCTCTTCTGCTTCCTGTGTTCCATGTTCTTCTCTCTTTTGTGGACCTCTCTGTTCTCTCTTCTGCCTCCACTATTTCTCGCATGTCTCTTCTGCTTCCTCTGTTCCATGTTCTTCTCTCTTGTGTGGACTTCTCTGTTCTCTCTTCTGCCTCCACTCTTTCTCGTCTGTCTCTTCTGCTTCCTCTGTTCCATGTTCTTCTCTCTTGTGTGGACTTCTCTGTTCCCTCTCCTGCCTCCACTCTTTCTCGCCTGTCTCTTCTGCTTGCTCTGTTCTATGTTCTTCTCTCTTGTGTGGACTTCTCTGTTCCCTCTTCTGCCTCCACTCTTTCTGCCTGTCTCTTCTGCTTCCTCTGTTCTATGTTCTTCTCTCTTGTGTGGACTTCTCTGTTCTCTCTTCTGCCTCCACTACCTCTGTCCCATGTTCTTCTCTCTTGTGTGGACTTCTCTGTTCTCTCTTCTGCCTCCCTCTTTCTCGCCTGTCTCTTCTGCTTCCTCTGTCCCATGTTCTTCTCTCTTGTGTGGACCTCTCTGTTCTCTCTTCTGCCTCCACTATTTCGCGCCTGTCTCGTCTGCTTCCTCTGTTCCATGTTCTTCTCTCTTTTGTGGACCTCTCTGTTCTCTCTTCTGCCTCCACTCTTTCTCGCCTGTCTCTTCTGCTTCCTCTGTTCCATGCTCTTCTCTCTTGTGTGGACCTCTCCGTTCTCTCTTCTGCCTCCACTGTTTCTCTCATGTCTCTTCTGCTTCCTCTGTTCCATGTTCTTCTCTCTTGTGTGGACTTCTCCGTTCTCTCTTCTGCCTCCACTATTTCTCACCTGTCTCTTCTGCTTCCTCTGTTCCATGTTCTTCTCTCTTGTGTGGACATCTCTGTTCTCTCTTCTGCCTCCACTCTTTCTCGCTTGTCTCTTCTGCTTCCTCTGTTCCATGTTCTTCTCCCTTGTGTGGACCTCTCTGTTCTCTCTTCTGCCTCCACTCTTTCTCGCCTGTCTCCTCTGCTTCCTCGGTTCCATTTGCTCCTTCCTCTTTCTTGCTGCCTCTCTGTTCCCTCTCTTCTGCCATCACTCTTCCTCTGGTGTGTCTTCGTACCTTGCCGGCCTCCGCTCCCCATTTGTGCATCCTTGCAGTGTCCCGTTGCTCTTTCTCTGTTCTCTCTTCTGCCTCCACTCTTTCTCGCCTGTCTCTTCTGTTTTCTCTGTTCCATTTTCTCCTCTTCTCCTTTGTGGACTCCTCTGTTATTTCTTCTGCCTCCACTATTTTTTTCCTCCTCTCTCTTTTGTGGACTTCTCTGTTCTCTCTTCTGCCTCCCCTAGTCTGTCTCTTCTGCTTCCTCTGTTCCATTTTCTCCTCCTCTCTCTTGTGTGGACCTCTCTGTTCTCTCTTCTGCCTCCACTATTTCTCGCCTGTCTCTTCTGCTTCCTCTGTTCCATGTTGTTCTCTCTTGTGTGGACTTCTCTGTTCTCTCTTATGTCTCCACTCTTTCTCGCCTGTCTCTTAAGCTTCCTCTGTTCCATGTTCTTCTCTCTTGTGCGGACTTCTCTGTTCTCTCTTCTGCCTCCCTCTTTCTCGCCTGTCTCTTCTGCTTCCTATGTTCCATGTTCTTCTCTCTTGTGTAGACTTCTCTGTTCTCTCTTCTGCCTCCACTATTTCTGGCCTGTCTCTTCTGCTTCCTCTGTTCCATGTTCTTCTCTCTTGTGTGGACTTCTCTGTTCTCTCTTCTGCCTCCCTCTTTCTCGCCTGTCTCTTCTTCTTTCTCTGTTCCATGTTCTTCTCTCTTGTGTGGACTTCTATGTTCTCTCTTCTGCCTCCACTATTTCTCGCCTGTCTCTTCTGCTTCCTCTGTTCCATGTTCTTCTCTCTTGTGTGGACTTCTCTGTTCTCTCTTCTGCCTCCACTCTTTCTCACCTGTCTCTTCTGCTTCCTCTGTTCCATGTTCTTCTCTCTTGTGTGGACTTCTCTGTTCTCTCCTCTGCCTCTACTCTTTCTCGCCTGTCTCTTCTGATTCCTCTGTTCCATGTTCTTCTCTCTTGTATGGACTTCTCTGTTCTCTCTTCTGCCTCCACTCTTTCTCGCCTGTCGCTTCTGCTTCCTTTGTTCCATGTTCTTCTCTCTTGTGTGGACTTCTCTGTTCTCTCTTCTGCCTCCACTATTTCTCGCCTGTCTCTTCTACTTCATCTGTTCCATGTTCTTCTCTCTTGTTTGGACTTCTCTGTTCTCTCTTCTGCCTCCACTCTTTCTCGCCTGTCTCTTCTGCCTCCTCGGTTCCATGGGCTCCTTCTCTCTTGTGTGGACTTCTCTGTTCTCTCTTCTGCCTCCACTCTTTCTCGCCTGTCTCCTCTGCTTCCTCAGTTCCATTTGCTCCTTCTCTCTTTCTTGCTGGCTCTCTGTTCCCTCTCTTCCGCCCTCACTCTTCCTCTGGTGTGTCTTCGGCCCTTGCCGGCCTCAGCTCCCCATTTGTGCATCCTTACATTGTCCCGTTGCTCTTTCTCTGTTCTCTCTTCTGCCTCCACTCTTTCTCGCGTGTCTCTTCTGTTTTCTCTGTTCCATTTTCTCCTCCTCTCCTTTGTGGACTCCTCTGGTATTTCTTCTGCCTCCCCTATTTTTCTCCTCCTCTCTCTTTTGTGGACTTCTCTATTCTCTCTTCTGCCTCCACTAGTCTGTCTCTTCTGCTTCCTCTTTTCCATTTTCTCCTCCTCTCCCTTTTGTGGACTTCTCTGTTCTCTCTTCTGCCTCCACTATTTCTCGCCTGTCTCTTCTGCTTCCTCTGTTCCATGTTCTTCTCTCTTGTGTGGACTTCTCTGTTCTCTCTTCTGCCTCCACTCTTTCTCGCCTGTCTCTTCTGCTTCCTCTGTTCCATGTTCTTCTCTCTTGTGTGGACTTCTCTGTTCTCTCTTCTGCCTCCCTCTTTCTCGCCTGTCTCTTCTGCTTCCTCTGTTCCATGTTCTTCTCTCTTGTGTGGACTTCTCTGTTCTCTCTTCTGCCTCCACTATTTCTCGCCTGTCTCTTCTGCTTCCTCTGTTCCATGTTCTTCTCTCTTGTGTGGACTTCTCTGTTCTCTCTTCTGCCTCCACTGTTTCTCGCCTGTTTCTTCCGCTTCCTCTGTTCCGTGTTCTTCTCTCTTGCGTGGACTTCTCTGTTCTCTCTTCTGCCTCCACTCTTTCTCACCTGTCTCTTCTGCTTCCTTTGTTCCGTGTTCTTCTCTCTTGTGTGGACTTCTCTGTTCTCTCTTCTGCCTCCACTCTTTCTCGCCTGTCTCTTCTGCCTCCTCGGTTCCATGGGCTCCTTCTCTCTTGTGTGGTCTTCTCTGTTCTCTCTTCTGCCTCCACTCTTTCTCGCCTGTCTCCTCTGCTTCCTCGGTTCCATTTGCTCCTTCTCTCTTTCTTGCTGGCTCTCTGTTCCCTCTCTTCCGCCCTCACTCTTCCTCTGGTGTGTCTTCGGCCCTTGCCGGCCTCCGCTCCCCATTTGTGCATCCTTGCATTGTCCTGTTGCTCTTTCTCTGTTCTCTCTTCTGCCTCCACTCTTTCTCGCCTGTCTCTTCTGTTTTCTCTGTTCCATTTTCTCCTCCTCTCCTTTGTGGACTCCTCTGGTATTTCTTCTGCCTCCACTATTTTTCTCCTCCTCTCTCTTTTGTGGACTTCTCTGTTCTCTCTTCTGCCTCCACTAGTCTGTCTCTTCTGCTTCCTCTGTTCCATTTTCTCCTCCTCTCCCTTTTGTGGACCTCTCTGTTCTCTCTTCTGCCTCCACTATTTCTCGCCTGTCTCTTCTGCTTCCTCTGTTCCATGTTCTTCTCTCTTGTGTGGACTTCTCTGTTCTCTCTTCTGCCTCCACTCTTTCTCACCTGTCTCTTCTGCTTCCTCTGTTCCATGTTCTTCTCTCTTGTGTGGACTTCTCTGTTCTCTCTTCTGCCTCCCTCTTTCTCGCCTGTCTCTTCTGCTTCCTCTGTTCCATGTTCTTCTCTCTTGTGTGGACTTCTCTGTTCTCTATTCTGCCTCCACTATTTCTCTCCTGTCTCTTCTGCTTCCTCTGTTCCATGTTCTTCTCTCTTGTGTGGATTTCACTGTTCTCTCTTCTGCCTCCACTCTTTCTCGCCTGTCTCTTCTGCTTCCTCTGTTCCATGTTCTTCTCTCTTGTGTGGACTTCTCTGTTCTCTCTTCTGCCTCCACTATTTCTCGCCTGTCTCTTCTGCATCCTCTGTTCCATGTGCTCCTTCTGTCTCTCTTGTTGGCTTCTCTCTTCCCTCTTCCACCCTCACTCTTTCTCTGGTGTGTCTTCGGCCCTTGCCGGCCTCCGCTCCCCATTTGTGCATCCTTGCATTGTCCCGTTGCTCTTTCTCTGTTCTCTCTTCTGCCTCCACTCTTTCTCGCCTGTCTCTTCTGCTTCGTTGGTTCCATTTGCTCCTTCTCACTCTCTTGTTGGCTTCTCTCTTCCCTCTTCCGTCCTCACTCTTTCTCTGTTCTCTCTTCTGCCTCCCTCTTTCTCACCTGTCTCTTCTGCTTCCTGTGTTCCATGTTCTTCTCTCTTTTGTGGACCTCTCTGTTCTCTCTTCTGCCTCCACTATTTCTCGCCTGTCTCTTCTGCTTCCTCTGTTCCATGTTCTTCTCTCTTGTCGACTTCTCTGTTCTCTCTTCTGCCTCCACTCTTTCTCGCCTGTCTCTTCTGCTTCCTCTGTTCCATGTTCTTCTCTCTAGTGTGGGCTTCTCTGTTCCCTCTCCTGCCTCCACTCTTTCTCGCCTGTCTCTTCTGCTTCCTCTGTTCCATGTTCTTCTCTCTTGTGTGGACTTCTCTGTTCTCTCTTCTGCCTCCCTCTTTCTCACCTGTCTCTTCTGCTTCCTCTGTTCCATGTTCTTCTCTCTTGTGTGGACTACTCTGTTCTCTATTCTGCCTCCACTATTTCTCTCCTGTCTCTTCTGCACCCTCTGTTCCATTTGCTCCTTCTCTCTCTCTTGTTGGCTTCTCTCTTCCCTCTTCCACCCTCATCTTTCTCTGGTGTGTCTTCGGCCCTTGCCGGCCTCCGCTCCCCATTTGTGCATCCTTGCATTGTCCCGTTGCTCTTTCTCTGTTCTCTCTTCTGCCTCCACTCTTTCTCGCCTGTCTCTTCTGCTTCGTCGGTTCCATTTGCTCCTTCTCACTCTCTTGTTGGCTTCTCTCTTCCCTCTTCCGTCCTCACTCTTTCTCTGTTCTCTCTTCTGCCTCCCTCTTTCTCACCTGTCTCTTCTGCTTCCTGTGTTCCATGTTCTTCTCTCTTTTGTGGACCTCTCTGTTCTCTCTTCTGCCTCCACTATTTCTCGCATGTCTCTTCTGCTTCCTCTGTTCCATGTTCTTCTCTCTTGTGTGGACTTCTCTGTTCTCTCTTCTGCCTCCACTCTTTCTCGTCTGTCTCTTCTGCTTCCTCTGTTCCATGTTCTTCTCTCTTGTGTGGACTTCTCTGTTCCCTCTCCTGCCTCCACTCTTTCTCGCCTGTCTCTTCTGCTTGCTCTGTTCTATGTTCTTCTCTCTTGTGTGGACTTCTCTGTTCCCTCTTCTGCCTCCACTCTTTCTGCCTGTCTCTTCTGCTTCCTCTGTTCTATGTTCTTCTCTCTTGTGTGGACTTCTCTGTTCTCTCTTCTGCCTCCACTACCTCTGTCCCATGTTCTTCTCTCTTGTGTGGACTTCTCTGTTCTCTCTTCTGCCTCCCTCTTTCTCGCCTGTCTCTTCTGCTTCCTCTGTCCCATGTTCTTCTCTCTTGTGTGGACCTCTCTGTTCTCTCTTCTGCCTCCACTATTTCGCGCCTGTCTCGTCTGCTTCCTCTGTTCCATGTTCTTCTCTCTTTTGTGGACCTCTCTGTTCTCTCTTCTGCCTCCACTCTTTCTCGCCTGTCTCTTCTGCTTCCTCTGTTCCATGCTCTTCTCTCTTGTGTGGACCTCTCCGTTCTCTCTTCTGCCTCCACTGTTTCTCTCATGTCTCTTCTGCTTCCTCTGTTCCATGTTCTTCTCTCTTGTGTGGACTTCTCCGTTCTCTCTTCTGCCTCCACTATTTCTCACCTGTCTCTTCTGCTTCCTCTGTTCCATGTTCTTCTCTCTTGTGTGGACATCTCTGTTCTCTCTTCTGCCTCCACTCTTTCTCGCTTGTCTCTTCTGCTTCCTCTGTTCCATGTTCTTCTCCCTTGTGTGGACCTCTCTGTTCTCTCTTCTGCCTCCACTCTTTCTCGCCTGTCTCCTCTGCTTCCTCGGTTCCATTTGCTCCTTCCTCTTTCTTGCTGCCTCTCTGTTCCCTCTCTTCTGCCATCACTCTTCCTCTGGTGTGTCTTCGTACCTTGCCGGCCTCCGCTCCCCATTTGTGCATCCTTGCAGTGTCCCGTTGCTCTTTCTCTGTTCTCTCTTCTGCCTCCACTCTTTCTCGCCTGTCTCTTCTGTTTTCTCTGTTCCATTTTCTCCTCTTCTCCTTTGTGGACTCCTCTGTTATTTCTTCTGCCTCCACTATTTTTTTCCTCCTCTCTCTTTTGTGGACTTCTCTGTTCTCTCTTCTGCCTCCCCTAGTCTGTCTCTTCTGCTTCCTCTGTTCCATTTTCTCCTCCTCTCTCTTGTGTGGACCTCTCTGTTCTCTCTTCTGCCTCCACTATTTCTCGCCTGTCTCTTCTGCTTCCTCTGTTCCATGTTGTTCTCTCTTGTGTGGACTTCTCTGTTCTCTCTTATGTCTCCACTCTTTCTCGCCTGTCTCTTAAGCTTCCTCTGTTCCATGTTCTTCTCTCTTGTGCGGACTTCTCTGTTCTCTCTTCTGCCTCCCTCTTTCTCGCCTGTCTCTTCTGCTTCCTATGTTCCATGTTCTTCTCTCTTGTGTAGACTTCTCTGTTCTCTCTTCTGCCTCCACTATTTCTGGCCTGTCTCTTCTGCTTCCTCTGTTCCATGTTCTTCTCTCTTGTGTGGACTTCTCTGTTCTCTCTTCTGCCTCCCTCTTTCTCGCCTGTCTCTTCTTCTTTCTCTGTTCCATGTTCTTCTCTCTTGTGTGGACTTCTATGTTCTCTCTTCTGCCTCCACTATTTCTCGCCTGTCTCTTCTGCTTCCTCTGTTCCATGTTCTTCTCTCTTGTGTGGACTTCTCTGTTCTCTCTTCTGCCTCCACTCTTTCTCACCTGTCTCTTCTGCTTCCTCTGTTCCATGTTCTTCTCTCTTGTGTGGACTTCTCTGTTCTCTCCTCTGCCTCTACTCTTTCTCGCCTGTCTCTTCTGATTCCTCTGTTCCATGTTCTTCTCTCTTGTATGGACTTCTCTGTTCTCTCTTCTGCCTCCACTCTTTCTCGCCTGTCGCTTCTGCTTCCTTTGTTCCATGTTCTTCTCTCTTGTGTGGACTTCTCTGTTCTCTCTTCTGCCTCCACTATTTCTCGCCTGTCTCTTCTACTTCATCTGTTCCATGTTCTTCTCTCTTGTTTGGACTTCTCTGTTCTCTCTTCTGCCTCCACTCTTTCTCGCCTGTCTCTTCTGCCTCCTCGGTTCCATGGGCTCCTTCTCTCTTGTGTGGACTTCTCTGTTCTCTCTTCTGCCTCCACTCTTTCTCGCCTGTCTCCTCTGCTTCCTCAGTTCCATTTGCTCCTTCTCTCTTTCTTGCTGGCTCTCTGTTCCCTCTCTTCCGCCCTCACTCTTCCTCTGGTGTGTCTTCGGCCCTTGCCGGCCTCAGCTCCCCATTTGTGCATCCTTACATTGTCCCGTTGCTCTTTCTCTGTTCTCTCTTCTGCCTCCACTCTTTCTCGCGTGTCTCTTCTGTTTTCTCTGTTCCATTTTCTCCTCCTCTCCTTTGTGGACTCCTCTGGTATTTCTTCTGCCTCCCCTATTTTTCTCCTCCTCTCTCTTTTGTGGACTTCTCTATTCTCTCTTCTGCCTCCACTAGTCTGTCTCTTCTGCTTCCTCTTTTCCATTTTCTCCTCCTCTCCCTTTTGTGGACTTCTCTGTTCTCTCTTCTGCCTCCACTATTTCTCGCCTGTCTCTTCTGCTTCCTCTGTTCCATGTTCTTCTCTCTTGTGTGGACTTCTCTGTTCTCTCTTCTGCCTCCACTCTTTCTCGCCTGTCTCTTCTGCTTCCTCTGTTCCATGTTCTTCTCTCTTGTGTGGACTTCTCTGTTCTCTCTTCTGCCTCCCTCTTTCTCGCCTGTCTCTTCTGCTTCCTCTGTTCCATGTTCTTCTCTCTTGTGTGGACTTCTCTGTTCTCTCTTCTGCCTCCACTATTTCTCGCCTGTCTCTTCTGCTTCCTCTGTTCCATGTTCTTCTCTCTTGTGTGGACTTCTCTGTTCTCTCTTCTGCCTCCACTGTTTCTCGCCTGTTTCTTCCGCTTCCTCTGTTCCGTGTTCTTCTCTCTTGCGTGGACTTCTCTGTTCTCTCTTCTGCCTCCACTCTTTCTCACCTGTCTCTTCTGCTTCCTTTGTTCCGTGTTCTTCTCTCTTGTGTGGACTTCTCTGTTCTCTCTTCTGCCTCCACTCTTTCTCGCCTGTCTCTTCTGCCTCCTCGGTTCCATGGGCTCCTTCTCTCTTGTGTGGTCTTCTCTGTTCTCTCTTCTGCCTCCACTCTTTCTCGCCTGTCTCCTCTGCTTCCTCGGTTCCATTTGCTCCTTCTCTCTTTCTTGCTGGCTCTCTGTTCCCTCTCTTCCGCCCTCACTCTTCCTCTGGTGTGTCTTCGGCCCTTGCCGGCCTCCGCTCCCCATTTGTGCATCCTTGCATTGTCCTGTTGCTCTTTCTCTGTTCTCTCTTCTGCCTCCACTCTTTCTCGCCTGTCTCTTCTGTTTTCTCTGTTCCATTTTCTCCTCCTCTCCTTTGTGGACTCCTCTGGTATTTCTTCTGCCTCCACTATTTTTCTCCTCCTCTCTCTTTTGTGGACTTCTCTGTTCTCTCTTCTGCCTCCACTAGTCTGTCTCTTCTGCTTCCTCTGTTCCATTTTCTCCTCCTCTCCCTTTTGTGGACCTCTCTGTTCTCTCTTCTGCCTCCACTATTTCTCGCCTGTCTCTTCTGCTTCCTCTGTTCCATGTTCTTCTCTCTTGTGTGGACTTCTCTGTTCTCTCTTCTGCCTCCACTCTTTCTCACCTGTCTCTTCTGCTTCCTCTGTTCCATGTTCTTCTCTCTTGTGTGGACTTCTCTGTTCTCTCTTCTGCCTCCCTCTTTCTCGCCTGTCTCTTCTGCTTCCTCTGTTCCATGTTCTTCTCTCTTGTGTGGACTTCTCTGTTCTCTATTCTGCCTCCACTATTTCTCTCCTGTCTCTTCTGCTTCCTCTGTTCCATGTTCTTCTCTCTTGTGTGGATTTCACTGTTCTCTCTTCTGCCTCCACTCTTTCTCGCCTGTCTCTTCTGCTTCCTCTGTTCCATGTTCTTCTCTCTTGTGTGGACTTCTCTGTTCTCTCTTCTGCCTCCACTATTTCTCGCCTGTCTCTTCTGCATCCTCTGTTCCATGTGCTCCTTCTGTCTCTCTTGTTGGCTTCTCTCTTCCCTCTTCCACCCTCACTCTTTCTCTGGTGTGTCTTCGGCCCTTGCCGGCCTCCGCTCCCCATTTGTGCATCCTTGCATTGTCCCGTTGCTCTTTCTCTGTTCTCTCTTCTGCCTCCACTCTTTCTCGCCTGTCTCTTCTGCTTCGTTGGTTCCATTTGCTCCTTCTCACTCTCTTGTTGGCTTCTCTCTTCCCTCTTCCGTCCTCACTCTTTCTCTGTTCTCTCTTCTGCCTCCCTCTTTCTCACCTGTCTCTTCTGCTTCCTGTGTTCCATGTTCTTCTCTCTTTTGTGGACCTCTCTGTTCTCTCTTCTGCCTCCACTATTTCTCGCCTGTCTCTTCTGCTTCCTCTGTTCCATGTTCTTCTCTCTTGTCGACTTCTCTGTTCTCTCTTCTGCCTCCACTCTTTCTCGCCTGTCTCTTCTGCTTCCTCTGTTCCATGTTCTTCTCTCTAGTGTGGGCTTCTCTGTTCCCTCTCCTGCCTCCACTCTTTCTCGCCTGTCTCTTCTGCTTGCTCTGTTCCATGTTCTTCTCTCTTGTGTGGACTTCTCTGTTCCCTCTCGTGCCTCCACTCTTTCTCACCTGTCTCTTCTGCTTGCTCTGTTCTATGTTCTTCTCTCTTGTGTGGACCTCTCTGTTCCCTCTTCTGCCGCCACTCTTTCTCGCCTGTCTCTTCTGCTTCCTCTGTTCTATGTTCTTCTCTCTTGTGTGGACTTCTCTGTTCTCTCTTCTGCCTCCACTACCTCTGTCCCATGTTCTTCTCTCTTGTGTGGACTTCTCTGTTCTCTCTTCTGCCTCCCTCTTTCTCGCCAGTCTCTTCTGCTTCCTCTGTCCCATGTTCTTCTCTCTTGTGTGGACCTCTCTGTTCTCTCTTCTGCCTCCACTATTTCGTGCCTGTCTCTTCTGCTTCCTCTGTTCCTTGTTCTTCTCTCTTTTGTGGACCTCTCTGTTCTCTCTTCTGCCTCCACTCTTTCTCGCCTGTCTCTTCTGCTTCCTCTGTTCCATGTTCTTCTCTCTTGTGTGGACCTCTCTGTTCTCTCTTCTGCCTCCACTCTTTCTCGCCTGTCTCTTCTGCTTCCTCTGTTCCATGTTCTTCTCTCTTGTGTGGACTTCTCTGTTCTCTCTTCTGCCTCCACTCTTTCTCTCATGTCTCTTCTGCTTCCTCTGTTCCATGTTCTTCTCTCTTGTGTGGACTTCTCTGTTCTCTCTTCTGCCTCCACTCTTTCTCGCCTGTCTCTTCTGCTTCTTCTGTTCCATGTTCTTCTCCCTTGTGTGGACTTCTCTGTTCTCTCTTCTGCCTCCACTCTTTCTCGCCTGTCTCCTCTGCTTCCTCGGTTCCATTTTCTCCTTCCTCTTTCTTGCTGCCTCTCTGTTCCCTCTCTTCTGGCCTCACTCTTCCTCTGGTGTGTCTTCGGCCCTTGCCGGCCTCCGCTCCCCATTTGTGCATCCTTGCAGTGTCCCGTTGCTCTTTCTCTGTTCTCTCTTCTGCCTCCACTCTTTCTCGCCTGTCTCTTCTGTTTTCTCTGTTCCATTTTCTCCTCCTCTCCTTTGTGGACTCCTCTGTTATTTCTTCTGCCTCCACTATTTTTTTCCTCCTCTCTCTTTTGTGGACTTCTCTGTTCTCTCTTCTGCCTCCACTAGTCTGTCTCTTCTGCTTCCTCTGTTCCATTTTCTCCTCCTCTCTCTTTTGTGGACCTCTCTGTTCTCTCTTCTGCCTCCACTATTTCTCGCCTGACTCTTCTGCTTCCTCTGTTCCATATTCTTCTCTCTTGTGTGGACTTCTCTGTTCTCTCTTCTGCCTCCACTCTTTCTCGCCTGTCTCTTCTGCTTCCTCTTTTCCATGTTCTTCTCTCTTGTGTGGACTTCTCTCTTCTCTCTTCTGCCTCCCTCTTTCTCGCCTGTCTCTTCTGCTTCCTCTGTTCCATGTTCTTCTCTCTTGTGTGGAATTCACTGTTCTCTCTTCTGCCTCCACTATTCCTCGCCTGTCTCTTCTGCTTCCTCTGTTCCATGTCCTTCTCTCTTGTGTGGACTTCACTGTTCTCTCTTCTGCCTCCACTCTTTCTCGCCTGTCTCTTCTGCTTCCTCTGTTCCATGTTCTTCTCTCTTGTGTGGACTTCTCTGTTCTCTCTTCTGCCTCCCTCTTTCTCGCCTGTCTCTTCTGCTTCCTCTGTTCCATGTTCTTCTCTCTTTTGTGGACCTCTCTGTTCTCTCTTCTGCCTCCACTATTTCTCGCCTGTCTCTTCTGCTTCCTCTGTTCCATGTTCTTCTCTCTTGTGTGGACTTCACTGTTCTCTCTTCTGCCTCCCCTCTTTCTCGCATGTATCTTCTGCTTCCTCTGTTCCATGTTCTTCTCTCTTATGTGGACTTCTCTGTTCTCTCTTCTGCCTCCCTCTTTCTCGCCTGTCTCTTCTGCTTCTTCTGTTCCATGTTCTTCTCTCTTGTGTGGACTTCTCTGTTCTCTCTTCTGCCTCCACTTTTTCTCGCCTGTCTCTTCTGCCTCCTCGGTTCCATGGGCTCCTTCTCTCTTGTGTGGACTTCTCTGTTCTCTCTTCTGCCTCCACTCTTTCTCGCCTGTTCTTCTGCTTCGTCAGTTCCATTTGCTCCTTCTCTCTCTCTTGTTGGCTTCTCTCTTCCCTCTTCCATCCTCACTCTTTCTCTGGTGTGTCTTCGGCCCTTGCCAGCCTCCGCTCCCCATTTGTGCATCATTGCATTGTCCAGTTGCTCTTTCTCTGTTCTCTCTTCTGCCTCCACTTTTTCTCGCCTGTCTCTTCTGCCTCCTCGGTTCCATGGGCTCCTTCTCTCTTGTGTGGACTTCTCTGTTCTCTCTTCTGCCTCCACTCTTTCTCGCCTGTCTCTTCTGCTTCCTCTGTTCCATGTTCTTCTCTCTTGTGTGGAATTCTCTGTTCTCTCTTCTGCCTCCACTATTCCTCGCCTGTCTCTTCTGCTTCCTCTGTTCCATGTTCTTCTCTCTTGTGTGGACTTCACTGTTCTCTCTTCTGCCTCCACTCTTTCTCGCCTGTTTCTTCTGCTTCCTCTGTTCCATGTTCTTCTCTCTTTTGTGGACCTCTCTGTTCTCTCTTCTGCCTCCACTATTTCTTGCCTGTCTCTTCTGCTTCCTCTGTTCCATGTTCTTCTCTCTTGTGTGGACTTCTCTGTTCTCTCTTCTGCCTCCACTCTTTCTCGGCTGTCTCTTCTGCTTCCTCTGTTCCATGTTCTTCTCTCTTGTGTGGACTTCTCTGTTCTCTCTTCTGCCTCCCTCTTTCTCGCCTGTCTCATCTGCTTCCTCTGTTCCATGTTCTTCTCTCTTGTGTGGACTTCACTGTTCTCTCTTCTGCCTCCACTCTTTCTCGCATGTATCTTCTGCTTCCTCTGTTCCATGTTCTTCTCTCTTGTGTGGACTTCTCTGTTCTCTCTTCTGCCTCCACTCTTTCTCACCTGTCTCTTCTGCTTCCTCTGTTGCATGTTCTTCTCTCTTGTGTGGACTTCTCTGTTCTCTCTTCTGCCTCCACTTTTTCTCGCCTGTCTCTTCTGCCTCCTCGGTTCCATGGGCTCCTTCTCTCTTGTGTGGACTTCTCTGTTCTCTCTTCTGCCTCCACTATTTCTCGCTTGTCTCTTCTGCATCCTCTGTTCCATTTGCTCCTTCGCTACCTCTTGTTGGCTTCTCTGTTCCCTCTTCCGCCCTCACTCTTTCTCTGGTGTGTCTTCAGCCCTTGCCGGCCTCTGCTCCCCATTTGTGCATTCTTGCATTGTCCCGTTGCCCTTTCTCTGTTCTCTCTTCTGCCTCCACTCTTTCTCGCCTGTTCTTCTGCTTCGTCAGTTCCATTTGCTCCTTCTCCCTTTCTTGTTGGCTTCTCTCTTCCCTCTTCCATCCTCACTCTTTCTCTGGTGTGTCTTCGGCTCTTGCCGGCCTCCACTCCCCATTTGTGCATCCTTGCATTGTCCCGTTGCTCTTTCTCTGTTCTCTCTTCAGCCTTCAATCTTTCCCGCCTGTCTCTTCTGCTTCCTCTGTTCCATTTGCTCCTTCTCTCTCTCTTGTTGGCTTCTCTCTTCCCTCTTCCACCCTCACTCTTTCTCTGGTGTGTCTTCGGCATTTGCCGGCCTCCGCTCCACATTTGTGCATCCTTGCATTGTGCAGTTGCTCTTTCTCTGTTCTCTCTTCTGCCTCCACTCTTTCTCGCCTGTCTCTTCTGCTTCCTCTGTTCCATGTTCTTCTCTCTTTTGTGGACCTCTCTGTTCTCTCTTCTGCCTCCACTCTTTCTCGCCTGTCTCTTCTGCTTCCTCTGTTCCATGTTCTTCTCTCTTTTGTGGACTTCTCTGTTCTCTCTTCTGCCTCCCTCTTTTTCGCCTGTCTCTTCTGCTTCCTCTGTTCCATGTTCTTCTCTCTTGTGTGGACTTCTCTGTTCTTTCTTCTGCATCCACTCTTTCTCGCCTGTCTCTTCTGCCTCCTCGGTTCCATGGGCTCCTTCTCTCTTGTGTGGACTTCTCTGTTCTTTCTTCTGCATCCACTCTTTCTCGCCTGTCTCTTCTGCCTCCTCGGTTCCATGGGCTCCTTCTCTCTTGTATGGATTTCTCTGTTCTCTCTTCTGCCTCCACTCTTTCTCGCCTGTCTCTTCTGCCTCCTCGGTTCCATGGGCTCCTTCTCTTTTGTGTGGGCTTCTCTGTTCTCTCTTCTGCCTCCACTCTTTCTCTCCTGTCTCCTCTGATTCCTCGGTTCCATTTGCTCCTTCTCTCTCTCTTGTTGGCTTCTCTCTTCCCTCTTCCGTCCTCACTCTTTCTCTGGTGTGTCTTCGGCCCTTGCCGGCCTCCGCTCCCCATTTGTGCATCCTTGCATTGTCCCGTTGCTCTTTCTCTTTTCTCTCTTCTGCCTCCACTCTTTCTCGCCTGTCTCCTCTGCCTCCTCGGTTCCATTTGCTCCTTCTCTCTTTCTTGCTGGCCCTCTGTTCCCTCTCTTCCGCCCTCACTCTTCCTCTGGTGTGTCTTCGGCCCTTGACGGCCTACGCTCCCCATGTGCGCATCCTTGCATTGTCCCATTGCTCTTTCGCGGTTGTCTCGCAGTCCATGTCCTCCCCATTGACGCTGCCTGCGCTCTCCCCCCCCACCCCCTCACCTTCTTCCCGGCAGCTTTATTGCTTTCCCATCTTTCCTGTAGCCATTTATAACAGACTCTCGCTGCTTTCTAGGCCCTTACAGTGCCCCTCCCCCCCGCATCACTTCAGCGTAGAATGGCCTTTGCTAGGATTTCTTTTTTTCTCTTTGTTTCTTGACTCTCTTTTTCTTTTTTTCATTCTTCCTTTGTCTATCTTTTTCCTTTATTTATTTTTTTCACTTTCATGGCCTTGCTCTGTTCATTGTTTTATTGTTTCTATGTGTACTTCTACATGTATGTATTTCTAATTACTAATTGTTTTTGTTACTTTTTCTATTTTCGTTTTTTTTTCCTTTTTCTTTCTTGTTTCCGTCTCATATATTTCTTTTATGTATGTCTTTGTTTGTGGTAAATCTAGTTTACTTCTCTTTATGTTTTATCTCCAGTTTTAATGGTCCCGCGAGGATAGCTCAGTGGCAACGTAGAAACCTCTGGGTATTTAAGCGCATAAAAAATATGCAACCAAGACAACAACAACAAAAAATTCTGTAACAGCGCCTCGATGCCCCCGGGCTGTGTGGGTGCTTTAAACATGCAAATAAATAAAATAAATAAATGGTCTCTTTCTTCTTCATTGCATTCTGTAATCCACATTTTTCTTTTGACATGTGTTTTCGCCATTACTACCTACCTTTCTTTTTCTCTCTTTCTATCCTCCTGTCTTTCTCTTTGCTATTTTCTTTGTTTGAATGTCTTTCTTTCCTTGCTTCCTCTTTTTTCCTTTTTCCTTTCTGTGCTTTTTTTGCCTTTTTCCCCTCTCCTTTTCTTACTTTCTTTTTTTTTTCTTTCTCTTAATGTGTTCCCCTTTGCTTCTTTGGTTGTTTCAATGGCTTGCTTTGCTTTTTTTTTTACTTTTTTTCTTTCTTTTTCTTTTTTTTTTCTTTCTCTCTTTGCCTTTTTCTTTCTTTCTTTCTTTCTTTCTTTCTTTCTTTCTTTCTTTCTTTCTCCCGTTCTCCCCTTGTGCAGCGTTCTCACTTTGGGGTGCAAGGCTGGCGAGCGCTGCGTTTTATACTGTTTCTCGAGACACCATGAAAGCATGATTTGCTTTAGTAATTGCGCATGTCTCCGCGTAAAGCCATATAATGCGGATTACTGGCAGCAGACAGTCCCCCTCGCACTTGCTAATTGCGCCCCTTATCAGCAGAACCGTTCGCCAACGAAGCCTTTTCATAACAAGCGATAGCAGAGTTATACAAACACCGCGTGCGTTATTAATTTCCCTTATCTGCAAGATGCAATTTAAAGATGGAAAACGGTTTACAACTTGGGAAAAGAGAACAACGCGAGGATCAAAGATATAATTGCCCTCATATAAAAGCAGCACGACCGTTCGTGTCCATAATCTCTGTTTTTCCCAGATTGGGGACATTAGTTTGTGCTTAGAAAACAGGCACCATAAAGAGGGCGCTGCACTCCCCCGCCTCAAACCCGGAAGGGATTACATACCCTTTGCATCAATTAAAGGCAAACAGAGCTGACGCCCGTCCGCCGCACGCCGAGGGCTTCAGGGCGCTTTCTGTGTACCCGGAAGTGCCCGCCTGGAGGCCATTACAGGCAACGCCACAGGGACAATATAGCGCCTGTATTGAAGACGGGGCCTCTGCGCGTGTGAAGTCCATAGAAATATCAAGGACCAAAGCATCAAGCGCAGAACTTTATCTTGGGTTATTTATAACAATGTTCCGTTTACATCCTTGAATGACAGAACGGGAAAATATAATTAGTATGGATAGTATCACTGATAATAATCACAATAATGCGTGTGTTGTGATATAAACACGGGTGTAACATTAATAGTAATGTCTATGCAAGAATAATAATCAGAAGAAGCTACTTTGCATTACTGAATTAAATACCACCATAAATTAAATGTTAAAATGATGGATTGTTGGTCTCGCTAATTCTATGTGGTATTATACCAAATCAGTTATGAGAGCGCGTGCGTTCTGGCCCCGGTCTTATTCAAACGGAAATAAGTCACTTTTTCATTCAAAATGAAAATGCATGGATGGTGAAAGTGTTTGTTTCACTGGGAAAGAGAAAGAGTAACGAATTATTAGGAAAGGGCAGAAAATTCACGAGAAAATGGGGAGGAAAATATAGAGGTGGGGTTGCACGTGTTCTAGAGGGCATGGTGAATACTAGCTACCGTCTGGACTCGGGGTGCTGTTTAAAAAAGCAGCATCCCCTAGACATGACTGGTTTATAATATGTGTATGTATAGGGTGGGGCGGTGCATGCGTCGCCCATTGGCAAAGCAAGGCAGCGGCCCGTGGGCGGTCCGGGGGTCCCGTGCCGCGCATACGGGAGGGGAGGGGGGGGAGGGTCTTTGCGAGAGGGCTTCGTTGGCAAACTGTTCCGCTGATAAGGGGCTGCCAGTAATCCGCAGTATATGGCTCTACAGGGACACGAGCAATTACAAAACCAAATCAAGGTTTCATGGTAGCTCGAGAAACAGAATAAAGCGTTGCCTATGAGCAAGAGGCTCCACTGCACAAGGGGAGAAAGAAAGAAAGAAAGAAAGAAAGAAAGAAAGAAAGAAAGAAAGAAAGAAAGAAAGAAAGAAAGAAAGAAAGAAAGAAAGAAAGAAAGAAAGAAAGAAAAAAGAGAGAAAGAAAGAACGAAAGAAAGAACAAAAGAAAGAAAGAAAGAAGGAAAAGAAGAAGGAAAGAGAAGAAAGAAAAAAGGAAAGAAAGAAAGAAAGAAAGAAAGAAAGAAAGAAAGAAAGAAAGAAAGAGAGAAAGAAAGAAAGAAAAAAGGAAAGAGAAGAAGAAAAAAGAAAAGAAAGAAAGAAAGAAAGAAAGAAAGAAAAAAGAAAGAAGAAAGGAAAAAAGAGGGAAAGAAGAAAGGAAAAAAAGAGAGAAATAAAGAAAGAGAGAAAGAAAGAAAGAAAAAAAGAGATAAAGAAAGAAAGAAGGAAAGGAAGAAGGAAAGAGAAGAAAGAAAAAAGGAAAGAAAGAAAGAAAGAAGCAAAAGTAAGAAAGAAAGACGAGTTAAAAACGAAAAAAATACAAAAGAAATAAGCATGGTAAAGAAAAGCAAAAAAGAAAGGAAAGAAAGACGCTCAAACAAAGAAAGTAGCAAAAGGGAAGAGAGAAAGAAAAAGGTTAAGGTAGGTAGCAATGATGAAAAGAAACGTCAAAAGAAAAATGGCCATTACAGAAAGCAATCAAGGAGAACAAAAAATAAACTCAAACTGGAGATAAAAAAAGAAATAAAGCGAACGAAACAAAAGATATACCACAAAGAAGTACATAAACGGACAAAGTAGAAATATAAAGGACGCAAACAAGAAAGAAACAGGATTATCTTTATTTTTTTTAAGTAACAGAAACAATAATGAATAAAGAATTAAAAATAAATAAACGCAGGAGAACATGCAGAAGCAATACATAGAGCAAGGCCCTGAGGGTGAGAAAGGAGGCAAGAAAGGAAAAGGAAGAACGAGAGGACCCGGTAGACGCTGGGGGAGACACCCGACAGACAGCAGCCCAAGGGGACTGGGTATTTACCCGGCTGGGCAAGCTGTGCAGGTGGAGCGTTTCCATATTTAGACCTTTGCGAGCAATAAACTATTAGATTGTATATCCGGTAATAGAGCTGCGTGGAAGCGGCGTCTGGCTGCCTTGGTTCTGTGGCAGTGTGGCACTGCACGACCGACGTAAACGTATTGAAACGAACGGATGAGCGACCCCTGGTGACATCGGCGTGGGCTCACCTGTCTAGGGGTGATGCACTCAATGTCTGTCTGTTCTCAGGATCCGTGCCCAGCGTCCCAGGGTGGGGCAATGCGCAGCCCGGTCTATCTCTGCCCGGTCAGTACAGAGTATCTGCTTCCAGCGTTCAATGATGGGACCCCGGAGGCGGCGCCCGCCTTGCCCGCTCTCTGTGCGACATGAGCAGCCCGGCTATGCAGTGTATCTGCGTCCACCGCAAAGGATGGGGCGCCCGACTTGCCTGCCCTCTGTGTGCGCCATTGTGCACCATGTGCAGTCCAGTCTATACTGTGTCTCTGCCCGGTCTGTGCAGAGTATCGGCCGCCTTGCCTGCCCCTTTATGCAGTGTGTCTTGTGCAACCCGACCAGTACACTGGTTTAGGACTGCCCTCCCCCATCCTCTAATATACTCTGTATTTGCCACGTGGAGCACTGGTGCCCATTGTGTCTACTACTGCACATCACCAATGGTAAAATACTGATACACTGTCACCTCCTGCGGCGGCATAAGGAGCAAGGCCTGTCCCTTATCACGTAATGCAGTATTTATGTGACATAAACAGCCTGCATTCTAAAGTGTCACCGCGGCTGCCTTAGAGGTCGGAATGCGGCGCCGCCCAGTGTTCTGGTTCACTCAATGCTGTTTGGGTCTACTGACAGTTTTTTGCTGTTTTTAAGGGAGTTGTCTATGTTCTGACTTTGCTGGATGGTGGAAGTGTGTTCACTGTGCATTGTGTGCTCACTGTTGGGACGGTATTGTGGCTTGTGGTACCGTGTGGTGGACATGCCGGCACTTGTGTGGTCTGGGGTTGGTTCAGCAGAGAGGGTTGTGTTTGTTTGTGTCTTCCCTTGTGCTTCAATGCTCATTGCTGGGTTGGCCATTTAGTGATGGGGCTGGAGTGTTTAGTGTTGGCATGGTGTGTCGTGCTTTGCTGGTCAGTGCTCCACGCATTGGTTGTGTCGGTGTGTATAAGGGAGGGGGATGTGTCGTAATGGCACGTGTGTGCCTGGCGCGTGCGTGCTTGGCTCTGTTAGGTCACGGGGGTTCTACCTGAACGTTGGTGGGGACGGTTGGGAGTGAGAGATCGGAGGGGGCTACATGGGTGTGCGGGGCCCGGCGTTTCTGTCGTCCTTTCTTGTGTTGTCCTGTTAACTCAGAGAGTTAGCTGAACCAAGGACCATAAAGTCTTACTATAAACACACAGGACGCTTCAGCTCTGATTATAACACCATACCCGTCCATGGCATATGGCATATACAATGCACTTGTATATGCCATGTGCTGCCTGGGAGACACTTTTTACCCGACTCAGCCCTCCCAGTCTGAGGGCGGGTGCTGGCGGTGGCTGTCATTAAATGCAGTCTTGCCGTACCATGGACAGGACAGTATTAGGGACTCCAGCCAAGAGCGTGGTGCCAAACTCCTCGCTAGCCACGTATGCAGCATGCCTATGCCACGTGCAGCCAGGCTGGCACAGTGATTCTGGGATTTCTCCTTCACTGAACTCAAGTGCTGTCTACATCTGCCCCGTGCAGCATCGCCAGCCTATTCCCCCCCCCAGGGAGTGATGCGACGCTATCCGTCCCAGCCCTCTGCACTTATCAGATATACCCTATCTGACTATCCTAGCACTTGCCACTTGCTGGCTGTACTACCACTGTTTATTGCCTTTATTTATTTTACTTATTAATATTTATTCTGGTCTCTCCTCTGTTCCGCACTTTCCACTTCTCCCCCCTTCCATTCACTTTTCCCCTTTTCCCTATCCCATGCACTTGCGTGTTCTCAATGTCACTGGGCCTAGTAGGATTATTGTTTTTGTTTCTCCTCTGTTCCCCTCCATTTTGCCTGGTCGCGCTCTGAAACACTTGTGTATGAGCGCGATATAAATAAAATATCATATCATAGTCAAGCCCTGGCTGTAAAGACTCTCAGCTTTCGCCCTCTAAGTTGTGGTGCTGGCCTCCTTTGCCCTCTAACGCAGTGGTTATATGCCATGCACAGCTTGGCCTGTACAGCGTGCCTGCGCCAGCACCAGCCCCCTTTGGATGTCGCACCAGAATGCCCTGCCCTCCAGAACAGGCTGCGTATGCCATATATGGACCCGGCTGTAATGTGTCTGTGATGAATCAACTTCCAGGGCACCAGTGGTCCAGGGATTAATATCGGTTTCTAAACCATCAATCAGCCGCACACCTCTAGTACACCAGAAGGGATGTGAACAGATTGGAAACACAAGTAAATTATAAACCTCCTTGTCCAATTTTTGGATAACGTGGACAGAACGACAGGCTTATCTCTGCAAGATCGTGGATCGTTGGATAGTTGCAACACGGCAAAAATACAATTATTACCCAATGATAAAAGGGACTGTCCAGTCAAGGTTGTATAAAAATATCTACTTTATTATTACTACAACAGACAGTTCTAGCACACTACAAAATACGCCATATACAAGAAGATGGATGAGCTCATCCAGCTGAGTCTGGCGCTCTCGACGTGAGCTCTTGTGGAGCTTGTTCATTTGGTTACATATTTTTTTGATACAAAACTTTATAAAGAGTTTAATCCAGCTGTTGGTTCATTTACACCTAAAGGGTTGATGTCCAAAGTAGAATTGGAAAATACTTCCAGACCTGGTCCCTAAATTAGTACTTGAGTCATTAGTTTCGAAGACTGCTAGGTATTCATCAAACAAGAAGCTGGTTTGTTCAATATTTGTATGGTTGTTTTTAATGCCAATGCATTTCGGAGCGAATCTCCTTCTTCAGGGCGTTAACAACACTTTTATATTCAACTGATCATTTATCAGCCGAAATCACTTCACACAGTAAATAAACAAATCAAAAAGGTAACAACAAAGAGTACATCCCATGTCAAGGAAATCATAAATCCAATGTGGTTTCAGAAAGCATGAAAATTTAGGCAATACATCAATCCATGTATGTCAAATGTTACAGTCCGCCATTTTGAAAAACACCAGTCAACGTATGATTAGTAAATTAAAATATACATACCCAATGGAGATAATTCCCATTAGACAGAAGGTTAAGGTTATGAGGGGAAAACAACAACATGGCATTTTCGTTAGATTAATGTTACTAAACAGTTGTACAAATGCACTAGCGACTTTGTAGGGTTGTGCATGTCTAAAATGCACTAAGATTACCTTTGTGATGTCCTATGGTGCCTGACACCATTGTGGGGTAGATAACCCTCTGTTCTCAACATTACAATCGTCTGTGAAAAAATGACAAAACCTTAATAATTCATTATTCTTCATTGTACGAGTCTCGTGCGTACCTATACTTTACTTTAAATGTGGGTCTAATGCTTACCCCTCAGAGTGTGTGCTTCTGTGTCCTCTCACTCTGTGACCGTATCTACTCCGCTAGCGTTCTGCAATGTAGGGAAAGTTGCAGCAAGCTCACGCCGCGTTGGGAAGCAATTGTATACCAGTTTCCATGGGAACCCAGTTCTGCGTGCGCTGTCACGTGGCGGGAGGCCTACGTGGCAACGCTTTGCGTCCTGCGTCCCCATGGAGACGGGGAGACGGGGAAATGGGATGAACGCGGGGCCGGAGTCTATGGAGTTTAATAGGTACTTACTCTGTTATTTTCGAACGTTAACCTGTACTCGTTGAGATGAAAATACGACCCACCCTGTAAAGGAACAAAGAGGACAGACAGTTTCATGAAGGAAAGGGATGCAGTCTGGATACTAACAGGAGGGTAGTTGGTAAAGTAATCACTCTTACTGTTCAAGGTTATTTGGTTTCACCACCAAGGGGACAAAGGATCTGAACTGTCTCTAGGGGCCTTCAGAGAAGTACCAGGAGTCAGAACCACAATGTACCTGGTGCTGAGAAGTTCTTGGTGCTTAACAGCATTGAGGCGGTTCTAGGGTGCTTTGCAGCCCTTGAGATAGAGTTAATGGCGGGAGACAGCTGCAGGTACCAGGCGGCAGGCAGTTTGGCAAGCAGGCTGGACGGACATCTGCAGGCTGTCTGGCGCAGAGGCTCAGGCCAAGAATCGTTGTCACTGTGCTGGTTGTCGGATCTGGAATGCTGGTCGAGGCGTCTCAGACAGATCTGATGACTGTGGCATGACAACAGTCAGTGCTGCAGCCGGAGGAGGTTCGAGGACTCAACTGTCTCGAAATTGTCCTTAAAAGATAGACACTGGATGATGCTTGTGTGGCACTCCTCCTAGCTTCTTAGAAGGGCTCGTGTCCTTTCAAGGCAGGTGGCCCAAAGCTCAGGAGAGTGTTTGCAGGCAAAGGCCTTGTCCTTAGTTCAGAGACTCTCCAGCACTTCCCACCTACGACGCTTGCTGGCAGAACCTAGCAGGGCACACTGTGTGCTGGCTGGGTACAGGTTCTGAAGCTGCTGGACGGGTCTTCTGAGCCCGGTATCTCCCCCTGTTCCCTGGGAGATGTTTAGGGGAGGGATCTTGCTTCCCTCTTGGAACTCCTGGCCTTCCTTCACTGGCAGAAGATGTAAAGCAGACTGTACCTTAGCCAGGGCCCAAATGAGTCCTTCTTCTTACTCCTTTTGAAGCTGTTGGATGATCTGATAAGTGAGGATCTCATCCCTCTTTTAAAGCCAAATGGGCCCCAGTGATTTGTGCAGGCTAAGCCCACCTTAATGAACCAATCCTGGGTCCCCACCAACAATCTTCTGTTATGCATAAGGTCAGGACCAGAGTGCTTGGCAACAGGACAGACAAGGGCATGACAACATATACCTAAGTCCCACCCATCTTCCTGTATGCTGTAGATCAAAGTGTCTCTCTGGTTAACTGAGCCCTCTGTGAATCTTGATTAAAGCACACTATTCCCTTGAAGTCTGTGCTGGTAGCAGACTTCCTGTCTCTCCTGAATCACATCCTTCGTCCATCTGAAAGGGGTCTGCTCTACATGGACACCTGCAGTAACTACTGGACCCAGACAGGCCATTCACTGCCTTTCATACAGAGAGGTGGGAACTATCTTCAAGTTGGCACATTGCATACCAAAGGGATGTCAGTCCTGCCTTCCTGTTGTCGCTTCCGCAACCAAGCCCGCTCAGTAGGCTTGCCTCAATTATCTTGTTAGCATGCATTGCCACCAGCCGGAGGACAAAAGGAATGCAGATCCATCGAGCCTTCGATATTTAAATTAGGCTGCCCATGCCAGAGGAAGGTGTGCCTTCTTGCTCCTGGAGATGCTTTGATGTACCCGGGGCTGTAAAATTCCAGCTGAATATGACAGGGGAAGACGGTAGACGGTGCCTTTGGGCTGTGTCTTGCCAGAGTACCTGTGACTGTGTTTTATGCGTCAAGCAGATGAAATGTGTACGGAGCGGCCTCATACATTTCTCAGAGATTGGTCTCCCATCATTCATTTTCCTTATTAAAAAATAAAAACGCCCAACTCTCCCCATGCGGATGGTCGGCTTCCTTACAGTGTCCACTGCCTGCACCCTGGGACAGGCAAACGTGCAAGAGCACACGTGCTCCCAGCACTTACAAAGATTGGCCTCAGACACCCGAGGGCGATCTTGCGATGATTGGATCAAAGCGGGGTCTTGGCAAAGACGTCGCACCACACTCCTCTTTTATATGCACTGAGAGGGGCTTCGGTGGGCAGGGGTCTTTGAAAAGAGGGACCTTCTTTCGAGGGTAAAATGTCGGTGCTTTGTGCCAAAGGCACATGCATTTCGAATTTGAAAAATAAAGAAAAGGGTGCAAAATATAGAATCCCATTAAAACCAATGACCAAGTGTAATAATAATGTCTCTAACAGCGAGAAACGCATCTGTGGCAACAGCTCGCATTCCTGTACATTGGCTGCATGTTGCTGTCTGTAAGTCTGTGGTAATGGGGGAGGTGCTTCCGTATCTTTGCGCCTTTGCCTCTTCAGATGAGGGTAGGTTGGTAGCGATGTGGGGGCGGGCTGGGCGGGGGTTGTTATGGAAGGGTATACATAGTACACCCGCTACTAATATTTGGCATATTGTGCAACAAACTACAACTCAAATAGGCAGCAAACTGTGCTCCATGTATTGTTGTTATTATTATTATTGTTGTTATTGTTAATAGCATTATTTTTATTGTTATTATTAATACTATTATTAATAATATTATTGTTATTATTAATAGTATTGTTTTATTATTGTTATTATTGGTAATCGTTTCATCATTAGTATTAATATTATTGTTATTTTTATTAATATTAATGCTAATAGCATTGCTATTATTATTATTATTATTATTATTATTATTATTATTATTATGTTTATACCCGTGTGGGATTTCTATAGCTCGAAAGAAGGTGGCTCTCAACCGAGGGCTGTATACATAATACTAAGAATAACAATAATTTTAATAGCATTATTAGTAACAATACTATTTACAATAATAACACATTTTGCATAGTAATCATTATTTGACAGTGATGTAAGGAACTTCTAAACAAGCGTCCATGTATAATTTTCGTTCAACACAATGTTTTCATCCGACAAATAACACAGTTGGTAGGAATGCGACGTTGTCACGTGATTTCATATACCGTATTAAAATGAGGTGGGGGTTCGCATTTCGCGTGACTATGAAACGATGCCGGTTTTCCCCGTCTTGGGTGTAAAGTCAGTTACACTAAAAGCGAGTTTGGGTTCCACTTCGGAAGCCCGGGCGGCGGGTGACGACGGGTCCCGGAGCGGGCCACCTCGTTCCGTTAATGAACCTTTCACGGTGAATGGTTTGTGTGTGTGTTTGCTTGTTCCTCGCACCGCCGGGGATTGATGGGTGATTTAGTGGAGATTCGATGTCTCTGCGCCCCCCACATAACGCCTCTTCCCCCCCCCCCCTACTCAAGCCTCCACCGCCAGGCTCCGGGGTGATGGCCCCCTCTCGCTCCCCCTACTTGAGAAATGAGCTGCCTAGGCCTGCGGGGAGCAGGCAGAAATGAGAGACTAATTTGTTAATTAGTAAACTGACAGTAGCGTCCCCACCCTCACACCCTCCCTCCCTCCCCTTTCCTGGGAGGGTGCAGACGGAGCCAATGACCACATCTGTCCCAAAGGCAGCTGGGAAGAGGGAGACGGGCAGAAGTGGCATTTGGAAGTAGGCAGAGAGAAGGGAAGGAGGCCTCGGTTGGCAGGGAGGCGAGGAGTTGGGGGGAACACTGGGAGAAGGGGGGGCATGATAGAAAAAACACCCGACAGCTGAATTGAGGGGGTTTGAGCCGGTGTCACCCGGACGAGCGAGGCACAGGCGGCTGGGTGCTCCTTGGACACCCAGTGGTATGCGTGTCTCGCCACAGGCACAGCGGGCATAGCGGGGGAGGGTGCTGCCAACAGGAGGCCAGTTTACTAAGCAGAGTTTCGGAGGAGCGGGCGGGGATCTGGGCACCACCCCAGGAAGGCGGAGGTTTCACGAGTTCGCCAGGACACCTGCTGCGCGGGAGGGTGTGGTGGGGGGGGCGGAAGAGTCTCGCGTTGAGGGAGGAGCGGTGGGACTCAGCAGACCTCTACCAGGGTGCCAAGAGACACCGCCGCGAGGACCTCGCGGCACCCTGCCCCAATGGGTGGGACAAAGCCAACAGCCGCGGGAGTCTGACGCCCACCGAAGCCTTGGCGCAAGGGGCAACATCTGCCAAGCCGGATAAAGAGCTCTCAGACCTGGGCAGACCGGCATCAGTCACACCTGACCAGCTTGCCAAAGACCTTCAGACATTGGTAGAAGTTCCTCTATCATCACCCTGTCACACTGGATAACACGACGCCCGCACCTGTGCAGAAAGACCCCCACCACCCACCACCAAGCTCTTGAAAAGACACTGAACACTTTGCTGAAAGGCAGCTGCCATCCTCTGCCAACAGACAAACAAACCTCTGCAGGGGCAGCTGTGCCCTCACCTGCCAACAAACCTGCATGCCTGTGTAGGAGGACCCCTGCCATCACCTGCCAGCAGACCTGCATACCTGTGTAGGAGGACCCCTGCCAACAGAGCTGCACACCTGAGCAGGGGGACCCCTGCAACCACCTGCCAGCAGACCTGTGCAGGAGCACCCCTCCCAGCACACTGCATACCTGTGCAGTAGGACCCTTGCCATCACCTGCCAACAGACCTGCATACCTGAGCAGGAGTTCCTCTGCAACCAATTAACAGACCCTCGCAGCTGTGGAGAAGGACCCCCACCAGTGTCTTGTTTGCCAGACCTGGCATAGAATCCTCATGCCTGTGTAGAGGGGCCTGGTGGTTTCATCTGAAAAGGGGGTCGTCACACCTTGGCACGGGAGCCTCCATCTGCCAAGCTTTTAGCACATCACCTCAAGGGATCTTGAAAGATCTAGTGGAGATCTCCTAAACACTAAGCCTGTCCAGGGATTCGCTGCACAGCCCACAGCAAGCGTTACAAGTCATGGCTTAAGAGGGGCGGGCACTGCTTGGTGCTATAGAGACGCACACCCCCCTAAGTCACACCTGGCTGGGGGCACTGGGGGTTGTAACTCTTCAGCAAATGTTCCAACATCTGTGACGACCCCCCAGCAGGCATCCAGAAGCTCATCGCAGATTGTGAGAACTCGACCCCTCACCCTTGGCCAGGTGCGCCAGGGTGAGCGCCCCAAACATAGCCCTGGAGACCTTCAGAGAAGGAACAATGCATAAGTCCATGGAAAAATCCAAGAACTTCCGCATCGATGCCCTGCTGGCAGAGGAACCTCAAAGGCCAAGGCCCGACAGCTCCCCGCAAAGACTCAGCCCTGACCGGTCTGCGGGGAGCCCTGGCACGGACATGCCCCATCACAGGGCACACATGGGCCCGCTGTCCCATCTGATCCCCAAGCCTGGCTTACTGAACTTGCAGCATTCGGGCAACCTGAGCCAGGGGGCCCTGCCAGCCATGTACCCAGCGCCCCTGTATCCCATGGCTGCCCAGCACCCCGCCTTTGCCTACAGCGGTTTTGCCCACCTGCACCAGCACAGCCAGGAGCACCTCAAGGCGGCGGCAATGGCGGGCTGCTTCCCACTGGAGCACTGGATCAGGGCTGGCATCATGATCCCCCGGCTGCCCGACTTCCACGGTGAGTACCTTGATGGGCATGGGGTGAGTACCTTGATGGGCATGGCGGGGAGCAGTGGGGAGAGGGCGGGGAGCTGTGGGGAGAGGGGTGACAAGAACGGGGCTGTGCATGAAGAGTCAGTGGGGTGTTGGAGGAGTGCTTGGGAGTGGGCAAGAAATACCCGAATGTGGAGTAGGTTTGATGCCACGGATTGATAAGAAAGAGACCCAAGGCAATGCCAACAATGAGGGAGATTTCATGTTAGCAATGTGTGAGGGGAAGGGCTTAGCCAGAGGGCTTGGTAGGGGAGATTTAATGTCACGCTGTATATGACTGAGCTTTAATGCCAGGGGTAGATATTGAGGGTGAACTAATGAGCGGCTGAATACGTGGAAAGATTGAAAGGTGGCAGAGAATACTAGTGAGATTTAAAGTAAGCACTGGATAAGGAAAGGGGATTAACCAGAGGACCAGATGGGGAGATTTAACGTTTAAAGGCAACCGAGAATTCGAGGGAGATTTAATGTTAGCAGTGAGTAAGTAAAGGGGCTTAACCAGAGGACCAGATGGGGAGATTTAACGTATAAGGGCAACCGACAATACGAGGGAGATTTAATGTTAGCAGTGGGTAAGGGAAGGGGCTTAACCAGAGGACCCGATGGGGAGATTTAACGTATAAGGGCAACCGACAATACGAGGGAGATTTCATGATAGCTGTGGGGAAGTAATGGGGCTTAACCAGAGGACCAGATGGGGATATTTAACGTGTAAGGGCAACCGACAATACGAGGGATATTTAATGTTAGCAGTGGGTAAGTAGTGGGGCTTAACCAGAGGACCAGATGGGGATATTTAACGTGTAAGGGCAACCGACAATACGAGGGAGATTTAATGTTAGCAGTGGGTAAGGGAAGGGGCTTAACCAGACGACCAGATGGGGAGATTTAACGTATAAGGGCAACCGACAATACGAGGGAGATTTAATGATAGCTGTGAGTAAGTAGTGGGGCTTAACCAGAGGACCAGATGGGGATATTTAACGTGTAAGGGCAACCGACAATACGAGGGAGATTTAATGTTAGCAGTGGGTAAGGGAAGGGGCTTAACCAGAGGACCAGATGGGGAGATTTAACGTTTAAAGGCAACCGAGAATACGAGGGAGATCTAATGTTAGCAGTGGGTAAGGGAAGGGGCTTAACCAGAGGACCAGATGGGGATATTTAACGTGTAAGGGCAACCGACAATACGAGGGAGATTTAATGTTAGCAGTGGGTAAGGGAAGGGGCTTAACCAGAGGACCAGATGGGGATATTTAACGTGTAAGGGCAACCGACAATACGAGGGAGATTTAATGTTAGCAGTGGGTAAGGGAAGGGGCTTAACCAGAGGACCAGATGGGGAGATTAAACGTGTGAAGGCAACCGACAATACGAGGGAGATGTAATGTTAGCAGTGGGAAAGGGAAGCAGCTTAACCAGAGGGCCAGATGGGGAGATTTAACGTTTAAAGGCAACCAACAATAGGAGGGAGATTTAATGGTTAGCAGCGGGTAAGGAACGGGGCTTAACCAGAGGTGCCAGATGGGTAGATTTAGCGGTTAAAGGCAACAGAGAATACAAGGGAGATTTAATGATAGCGGTTAGTAAGGAAAGGGCTTAACCAGAGGACCAGATGGGGAAATTTAGCGTATAAAGGCAACAGAGTATACAAGGGAGATTTAATCCAGAGGGCCAGGTGGGGAGATTTGGCGTTTAAAGGCAACAGGGAATACGAGGGAAATGTAATGATAGCTGTGGGTAAGGAAACGGGCTTAACAAGAGGACCAGATGGGGAGATTTAACTTGTAAAGCCAACAGAGAATACGAGGGATATGTAATGTTTAATTTTAGCTGTGGGTAAGGAAAGGGGCTTAACCTGAGGACCAGACGGGGAGATTTAAAGTGTAAAGGCAACAGGGAATAAGATTGAGATTTAATGTTAGCTGTGGATAAGGAAAGGGGCTTAACCAGAGGACCAGATGGGGAGGTTTCACGTTTAAAGGCAACAGAGTATACGAGTGAGATTTAATGTTAGCTGTGGGAAAGGAAAGGCGCTTAACCAGAGGACCAGGTGGGGAGATTTGGCGTTTAAAGGCAACAGGGAATACGAGGGAGATTTAATGTTAGCTGTGGCTAAGTAAAGGGGCTTAACCAGAGGACCAGATGGGGAGATTTAACGTGTAAAGGCAACAGGGAAATCGTTGGAGATTTAATGTTTAATGTTAGCCGTGGGCCAGGGAGGCGACAGAGAAGGCTTACGGACTAGTTTGGGTGATGTAATGTCAGAGGGCTATGTGGGAGTTTTAATACCAGGTAGGAGGGTCCGGGGGGAATGGGGGGAGGGGGGCTTGATTCCAGCGTGGATAGGAGGGGGGCGGATTTAACGGCAGGCGTGGATATTGCTAGGAGTTTATGGCCATGGAGGGCAAGAGGGTGGTTCTGTGAGAGGAGAGGGCATGAGATACACTTGCTGAAACTGGGGGTCCTGCGTGAGATCTAATTCAGAGAACGGATCGGGAGAAGGAATGCGAAGGGGAGAAAAGGATGGCTAAGAGGGAGATGTGCAGTGCAGCGGATCAGGGGGAACTCTAAAGCCAGGACTGTGTGTGGGGGTGGGGGAGGGGGTCCGTGTCAGCAGAGGGTGCAGGGAGATGTAACATCAGCAGTGGGCACGAAGGAGACGAAGTTGCAGGTGTGGCCATCGAGGAGATTTAATGCCAGGGCTGGATAACAGACAGATGTGATGCCCTGCTTGGCTAAGAGTGTTATTTTGGGCAGGGTGGGGGGACATCTAAGGTCAATGGCAGCCATGAGGGAGATGTCATGCCAGGGTAGATGCAGGGAGCGCCAGGGCCTGTGGTGGCAATGAACTGAGGGAAATGCCAGGTGCCCAGAGAGGCCGTGCGGAAGGTTTAGACTCCATTGTGGTCATGAGGGAGACTTCATGCCAGCGAGGGTGGAAAGGAGACTTAATGCCAGGGGTCCATAAGACAGAGTAATGCCCGGTTTGGATAAGGGAGTTGTTTGGAGATGGCGCAGCGGGAGGTGCAAGGTCACTTGGAGCTGTAGCCATGCAGGACATTTAGGATAGGGTGACCAGATTTTCAACGGGCGAAACCGGGGCGGCCAGCAACATAAAAGAAGGACAACCCCTCACACCCCGTCCCGCAACCCTGCATTTCCCCCAGTCTCCCTCCGTCCCACAGTATTTCCAGCACTGCCCCTGCATATGACTTGCTGGTTTTGACCGTGGCTTTAAGCATTAAACAGAGCTTTTCCTCCGATACATATTGCAGGCCCTGCTGTCCATTCATTTACCAACCGGTCCGGTGGCACAATCGGTTAATGTGGGAGGGGTACCTGTGAGATCGAGGGTTCAAGCCCTTCCTGCCACAGCTGAATTCCGGGTCTAGTGTATTCTTTAATTACTGTATAACTTGCCTAACCTCCCTTTCCCCAAAACGGGTACAGGGTTTTTACATTTTAAAAACTCTCGGAACGATGGGATGGAGGTCCACATTCTGGGAATGTCCTAGTAAAACCGGGACGCCTGGTCACCCTAATTTAGGAGCTCATTTTCCATGAGCCGTTAAGCGAATTGCACTTATAAAGGTTCACCCATGTGTATGCCGGGGAGGGGGGCCGGAACGCAACTTCTGCTTCCGCCACATCCCTTCCCCTCCGCCATACAAATGCACCGGCATGCATTTTCATGCCGGCGCAAATGCTGGGGATCCCTACAGAGCTCAACTCCATAGGGATACATTGTACACGCTGCCCACCAAGCTCGCATGGCAGGCAGCGTGTACAATTAAACACAGCCTACCATCCTCTCCATGCAGGCCGCATTTACAATTACAATTAAACGCTGCCTACCATGGGTGGCAGTGTTTACTCATTTGCACGGAAGATTGCAAATGTGCAGAGTAAAAGGCAGTGAATACATATGCACGATGCCTTTTGCCCATCACCGTGCAAATGACTAAAATGTGGTGGCGGTGAGCCGCCTACGTGTATCTCTACATGTAACTGCTACCTGCTGTCAAACTACACACTCTAGCAGCTCGTAATGTGGCAGTGTGGAGCAGTTACGAGAACACTTTAATGTAAATGGGTCCCCACCACATCACGGCAGAGTGCAAAAGGGAGGGCAAAAGGCAGCGTGCAAGCGTGTATGCCACCTCTTGTCCTCCTATTTTGCACTCCTTCATGCAAATGATGTAAACGCTGCAACCATACGCTCACGACAGGCAGCGCTTACAATGGATCCCCATGGGGTCCGCCTGCTTTTTGCTGGCACATAAAACAGGCGGACCCCGTAGAAATCCCCAGCGTTTGCACCCGCTTGAATATGCACGTGGGTGCAAATGCTGCAGGATTTGTATGGCAGAGAGGAAGAGAGGTGGGGGGAACTTAATTTGTGTTCTGACCGCCCTCTCCGTCATGCAAATCATTTTCAACGAGACGTGAAGTAAGAAAAATGCGTAAAAGGCTTTTACGTATATTGCTGATGCTATGGCTCATTATTTTTATTTATTTATTTATTGGGCATTTGTTAGGCGCTTATACAACAAATAAATTGCGTTTCAAAGTGCCCACAGGGCACCAGGGAGGGAACATGGGATAGAAATCAATGAATACACAGGAAGATAAAGACCAACCTAGCAGGCCTTGTGAGCATTCAGAGCGTGCAAGTGCAGAGAGAGGCGGGGGCAAGAGGGAGAGGAGGGTAAGTGCTGGGGTGCCCGTGCTCGTGAATGAGCAGCAGGTGCAAGTGCCCGGGAGCTACCATCTGTACAAAATAAAGAGGGTGCATTGTGGCCATGAGGGAGCCTCAATGCCAGTGATGGGTGGCAAGGAGACTTAAAGGCCAGGGCTGCATAAAAGGAAGCTTTAATTCCAGGTGTGCATAATAGGAGTTTATAAGTCAGGGCCAATGTGAGGGTCGTGTAATGCAAAGGGTGCATAAGAGGAAGAGGCAATGCCATGGCGGGCTATTAGCACCCTTTGCAGGTGCGGCAGCCAATCAGGTTGCTCCAAACCTGTGCTGAATCTATCGGTGCAACTTATATCCCGGTGAAGCCCCCGGAATGTGGTATTATTGCTTAAGTGGCGGATATGAGGATGAACGTGACGTCGTGCCAGGTGTCGATATGAGGTAGAAGATATCATGTTATAGTTGAGGGGGACAGGAGTTAGTGCAGTGGTATTGAGGAGGGTTGTAATGCAGGAGTATGGAGGGGGGCTGTATTGCAGTGGCAGGGGGAGGGTCCATAGTACTGGGTTAAAGAGTAGCGTCAGCAGTGTAGCGGTACAGAGGAAGGAATTTAGTGCAGGGATACAGTGTAGGGCTGCAGTGCAGGGGCATAGCAAAGGGCTGCAGCACAGGGGCATAGCAAAGGGCTGCAGCACAGGGTCATAGCAAAGGGCTGCAGCGCAGGGTCATATAGGAGGGCTGCAGCTCTGGGGCATAGCTGAGGGCTGCAGCGCAGGGGCATAACAAAGGGCTGCAGCGCAGGGTCATAGAGGAGGGCTGCAGCGCAGGGGCATAGTGAAGGGATGCAGTGCAGGGGCATAGCAAAGGGCAGCAGTGCAGGGCATAGCAAAGGGCAGCAGCGCAGGGCATAGCAAAGGGCTGCAGCGCAGGCGCATAGTTGAGGGCTGCAGCACAGGGGCATAGCAAAGGGCAGCAGTGCAGGGTCATAGAGGAGGGCTGCCGCACAGGGGCATAGTGAAGGGCTGCAGCACAGGTGCATAGCAAAGGGCTGCAGCACAGGGGCATAGTGGAGGGCTGCAGCGCAGGGGAATAGTAAAGGGCTTCAGCGCAGGGGCATAGTGCATGAGGGTAATGAGGGGTGCAAGTTATGTCCACCGAAGAGGGACTGTGGTACAGGAGTAGGGAACAGGGATGGGTACAAAGTAGGACTAGTGTAGGTGAGTAGTCTACAGAAGAGGGGTTGTATTGTAGGTGCACAGTGGATGGGTGTAGTACAGGTGTGTTAGGGTGCATGGGTATAGATGGGGAGTTCTGGTGTAGGAGTATAGCGCAAAGCTACGGCGCGGGCAAAATAGTTGAGGCGCATCCAGTGTAAACTATAGAGGAGGGCTGTAGTGATCAAGTCTGTAGTGTGGGAGCATGCTGCAGTGCAGGCCCATAGGGGACTCTGAATTGCAGATATTTAGAAGGATGTTATACTGAAGGGGTAAAAAGAAGGTTGCATTTCATGAGTAAATGGAGAAATGCTGCAGTGCAGAGGTAAAAAGCACAGCAGAGATGAAAGCCGTAGTGCAGGGGAAAAAAATAGAGATAAATGCTGTAGTGCAGGGGTAAACAAGACAGATGAATGCTGTAGTGCAGGGTGAAACGTGGAGATGGGTGCTGTAGTGCAGGAGATAAGGAGTGATTAATGTTTTAGTGCAGGGGTACAGTGGAGATGAATGCTGCAGTGCAGGGTAACAAATGGAGGTGCGTGCTGCAGTGCAGGGTAACACATGGAGGTGAGTGCTGCAGTGCAGGGTAACACGCGGACGTGAGTGCTGCAGTGCAGGGTAACACATGGAGGTGCGTGCTGCAGTGCAGGGTAACACATGGAGGTGAGTGCTGCAGTGCAGGGTAACACGTGGAGGTGCGTGCTGTAGTGCAGGGTAACACATGGAGGTGAGTGCTGTAGTGCAGGGTAACACGTGGAGGTGCGTGCTGCAGTGCAGGGTAACACATGGAGGTGAGTGCTGCAGTGCAGGGTGAAACATAGAGATGGGTGCTGTAGTGCAGGAGATAAGGAGTGATTAATGTTTTAGTGCAGGGGTAGAGTGGAGGTGCGTGCTGCAGTGCAGGGTAACACATGGAGGTGCGTGCTGCAGTGCAGGGTAACATGTGGAGGTGCGTGCTGCAGTGCAGAGTAACACGTGGAGGTGAGTGCTGCAGTGCAGGGTAACACATGGAGGTGCGTGCTGCAGTGCAGGGTAACACGTGGATGGGAGTGCTGTAGTGCAGGGTAACACGTGGAGGTGCGTGCTGCAGTGCAGGGTAACACGTGGAGGTGCGTGCTGTAGTGCAGAGTAACACATGGAGGTGAGTGCTGCAATGCACGGTAACATGTGGAGGTGCGTGCTGCAGTGCAGGGTAACACGTGGAGGTGAGTGCTGCAGTGCAGGGTAACATGTGGAGGTGCGTGCTGCAGTGCAGGGTAACACCTGGAGGTGAGTGCTGTAGTGCAGGGTAACACATTGAGGTGTGTGCTGCAGCGCAGGGTAACACGTGGAGGTGCGTGCTGCAGCGCAGGGTAACACGTGGAGGTGCGTGCTGTAGTGCAGGGTAACACGTGGAGGTGAGTGCTGCAGTGCAGGGTAACACGTGGAGGTGCGTGCTGCAGTGCAGGGTAACACATGGAGGTGCGTGCTGCAGCGCAGGGCAACACGTGGAGGTGCGTGCTGCAGTGCAGGGTAACACGGGGAGGTGCGTGCTGTAGCGCAGGGTAACACGTGGAGGTGCGTGCTGTAGTGCAGGGTAACACGGGGAGGTGCGTGCTGTAGTGCAGGGTAACATGTGGAGGTGCGTGCTGCAGTGCAGGGTAACACATGGAGGTGAGTGCTGCAGTGCAGGGTAACATGTGGAGATGCGTGCTGCAGTGCAGGGTAACACGTGGAGGTCCGTGCTGCAGCGCAGTGTAACACGTGGAGGTGCGTGCTGTAGCGCAGGGTAACACGGGGAGGTGCATGCTGCAGCGCAGGGTAACACGTGGAGGTGCGTGCTGCAGTGCAGGGTAACACATGGAGGTGAGTGCTGTAGTGCAGGGTAACACGTTGAGGTGTGTGCTGCAGTGCAGGGTAACACGTGGAGGTGCGTGCTGCAGCGCAGGGTAACACGTGGAGGTGCGTGCTGCAGCGCAGGGTAACACGTGGAGGTGCGTGCTGCAGCGCAGGGTAACACGTGGAGGTGCGTGCTGCAACGCAGGGTAACACGTGGAGGTGCGTGCTGTAGCGCAGGGTAACACGTGGAGGTGAGTGCTGCAGTGCAGGCTAACACGTGGAGGTGCGTGTTGTAGCGCAGGGTAACACGTGGTGGTGCGTGCTGCAGCGCAGGGTAACACGTGGAGGTGCGTGCTGTAGCGCAGGGTAACACGGGGAGGTGCGTGCTGTAGTGCAGGGCAACACGTGGAGGTGCGTGCTGCAGTGCAGGGCAACACGTAGAGGTGAGTGCTGCAGCGCAGGGTAACACGTGGAGGTGCGTGCTGTAGTGCAGGGTAACACGGGGAGGTGCGTGCTGTAGTGCAGGGTAACACATGGAGGTGCATGCTGCAGTGCAGGGTAACACGTGGAGGTGAGTGCTGCAGTGCAGGGTAACACATGGAGGTGCGTGCTGCAGCGCAGGGTAACCCATGGACATGCATGCTGCACTGCAGGGTAACACGTGGAGGTGCGTGCTGTAGTGCAGGGTAACACCGGGAGGTGCGTGCTGCAGTGCAGGGTAACACGTGGAGGTGCATGCTGCAGCGCAGGGTAACACGTGGAGGTGCGTGCTGTAGCGCAGGGTAACACGTGGAGGTGAGTGCTGCAGCGCAGGGTAACACGTGGAGGTGCGTGCTGCAGCGCAGGGTAACACGTGGAGGTGTGTGCTGCAGCGCAGGGTAACACGTGGAGGTGCGTGCTGCAGCGCAGGGTAACACGTGGAGGTGCGTGCTGTAGCGCAGGGTAACACGGGGAGGTGCGTGCTGCAGTGCAGGGTAACACGTGGAGGTGCGTGCTGTAGCGCAGGGTAACACGGGGAGGTGCGTGCTGTAGTGCAGGGTAACACATGGAGGTGCATGCTGCAGTGCAGGGTAACACGTGGAGGTGCGTGCTGCAGTGCAGGGTAACACATGGAGGTGCGTGCTGCAGTGCAGGGTAACACGTGGAGGTGCGTGCTGCAGCGCAGGGTAACACGGGGAGGTGCGTGCTGTAGTGCAGGGTAACACGGGGAGGTGCGTGCTGTAGTGCAGGGTAACACATGGAGGTGCATGCTGCAGTGCAGGGTAACACGTGGAGGTGAGTGCTGCAGTGCAGGGTAACACATGGAGGTGCGTGCTGCAGTGCAGGGTAACACGGTAACACAGGGAGGTGCGTGCTGTAGTGCAGGGTAACACATGGAGGTGCATGCTGCAGTGCAGGGTAACACGGTAACACGGGGAGGTGCGTGCTGTAGTGCAGGGTAACACATGGAGGTGCATGCTGCAGTGCAGGGTAACACGTGGAGGTGAGTGCTGCAGTGCAGGGTAACACATGGAGGTGTGTGCTGCAGTGCAGGGTAACACGGTAACACGGGGAGGTGCGTGCTGTAGTGCAGGGTAACACATGGAGGTGCGTGCTGCAGTGCAGGGTAACACGGTAACACGGGGAGGTGCGTGCTGTAGTGCAGGGTAACACATGGAGGTGCATGCTGCAGTGCAGGGTAACACGTGGAGGTGTGTGCTGTAGCGCAGTCGGATCCTGGGATTTGTAGTACAGGCCATTAATGGCTGGTGTTTTCTCTGCTTTAAATCCTGTCTCACATTGAGAATAAACAATGTATAAAGGGGAGGTTTCTCTTACATGCAGAGAAAGGACAATTCCTCGAACAACTACAATAGAAGTGTGCCACCCGGGCTTATTGAGCTGAAGTGAGCATTGTGCATCTGTCATATCCAGCTCTGCACACCCGAACCCCACCCCCACCCACGCTCCAGACATCCCCACCCCCACCCACGCTCCAGGCATCCACCTTCTTTGCATAACTCATTGCAACATACACAATACATCATTTTACAGAAAGTATTGAAATATATTCGATGCTAGTTGTAATGGGTTAGGTCAGGTGGTCTTTTGTTGGGCAGTTGAGTGGGCCATTGGTGGCTAGGGGGCTCGCAAGCTTGGGCTAAACGGCTGTGAGCATCTGCATTCATGTTGGGCTTTGGTGGCTGTGTTGCTATTTGGTTGTCGTGTTTTGTTAAACAATTCGTAGCATCTGCGTTGGTGTAGGTCAGTTGGCTTAATATGGCACACCTGACAGAATACTGCACATGTGCTTGTTGATGAATATGTGCATTGATGTGCAACCGCTGTGTTGGGCAAGGATACTTTGGTTGAGGACGGTGAATGGCTAATGTTGGTCAATCAGATTAGTAATGAACTGTAATGTTGGGTTTGTGAATAGGAGAAGTATTGACTAATTTGACAGGTTTAGTCAAATTGGTTGGATATGACAGGTGGGATTATTTTAGGTGGGTGTGTTTGTGTGTACCGTTGTGAATATTTTACCAACACTGTACTAATGCCGAGTTGGGTTGTTGTTGGACACTTGGCTTGGTTGATGTCATTGTTTTTGATGACAGGCAAGGGCCCTATTAATCAATAGCTTGCTTGATGTCATTGTGTTTGATGACAGGCAATGGCCCTATTAATCAATAGCTTGCTTGATGTCATTGTTTTTGATGACAGGCAACGGCCCTATCAAGCAATAGCTTCCTTGATGACATTGTGTTTGATGACAGGCAATGGCCCTGTTAAGCAATAGCTTGCTTGATGTTATTGCTTTTGATCACAGGCAATGGCCCTGTTAAGCAATAGCTTCCTTGATGACATTGTGTTTGATGACAGGCAATGGCCCTGTTAAGCAATAGCTTGCGTGATGTCATTGTTTTTGATCACAGGCAACGGCCCTAGTAAGCAATAGCTTGCTTGATGTCATTGTGTTTGATGACAGGCAATGGCCCTGTTAAGCAATAGCTTGCTTGATGTCATTGTGTTTGATGACCGGCAATGGCCCTGTTAAGCAATAGCTGGCTTGATGTCAACTGGAGTCAAATTGTAGCTTGTTTGATTTTGAAAATCAGGGTTAGTGGATGGTAGATTGTATGATTTTGCTTAATGTTTGACCATCGATGGACAATTAATTTGATGTTGAAGACTTCACTCAGTGGATAATAGTTTGCTTGATGTGAACAGGTTGGGCAGGAAGATGCTAGATTATCTAATATTACTTGGCTGTTTTGTAGGATTATGATTGCGGGTTGCTGTTAACGCTATTTTCGGATAATAGATTTTCTGATTGTAAAGGGTTGGTTGATCGATGGTAGTTTCTTGGTGAAGATCTGTTGGCTTTGTGGTTGATGGTCTTCTTACGGGTGGACATGTGACTTGGTGTATGATAACTTGCAGGTTGAACACTTGGCTTGGGGATCGCTTGTCTACTTGTTGCTCATTCGGCTCAGTGGGCAGTCGTTTGGTAGATTGGGAGGCTATCATTTACTTCATGGTGGACATTGTCATGTTATGGTAGGTCATCATTGAAGATAGTTGGCTTGATGTGACTGTTCAACATTTCACATAGTATGCAATAGCGTGCTTGAAGTATGAGAAGTGTTTGGTTAGTGTTGGATGGATAGGTTCATGAACAGTTTGCACGCGGACAAAAGATCAGTTATTGAACACTTCACTGGGAGGTTGAGAGTGTAGTTGGCATTGGACAGTTGCCTTAGTTCATGATGTCTTGCTTCATTTTACACAATTGTCTCAGTGGATGATACGTTGCTTTATGGTCAATACTTGGGATGTTTGTGATAAGAATATTTTAAACATTGTTTTCTTTAATACACATTTATATTTGTCTAGTTTTGTTTTAAATAGAATCTAATTATATACAACATAAAATGTAGATGCTCTCGTACAAGAAAGATCTTATAGCCTCATTAAATGGAAATCAGCAAGAGGGGAGTTTTCCAGAGGGATGCAGCCTGAATCATAATCGTCCCGCTACCAGCACACTATTTGCAAAGATCACACTGGAAGAAGTACGCCTCTTGCTGTATCTGCGCAGCAGCTTGCTGGCTGTAAATTCACCTCTCAGGTAATGCGGGCCCACCTGGTGGATTGCCTTGTGAGCGCTCCACAGCAAGTCTACTGACGTTTAGCCAGTGTGACATTTCTAGTGCAGGTGTGACATGATGTCCTCTTTTCAGTTGAGGGAAAGTCAGTCTAGCATCAGCCCTCTCCAAACCTCTGCAATGCAAGACACAGATTATCTGCACCCCCAAATAGAGGCCAAACTCTTTGTAGAAAGATTGGGTGTGAGGCGATTCTTTCAGTGTCATCCAGCGACTAAGGTGGGGTCTGAGTCAGTAGTTACTCCAACCATTCTTACTTGATTTTGTTGGGGGAGCTCTGTAGATGTCTTGGCCAACTTCCTAAAGATCTGAGGCATATCGGCGCACACCCACACTATTAAGATCTCAGTTGGGCCTGGGTTTCTCTTTCGTTTATTAAGACTTATCCGGGAGTTGTCTTTGCACTGAAGGGTTGTTATCCAGCTTTATAACCAGCCACATTCGGCGTACTGTATAAACAAAGCATAACACAAGCTCATTTTGGATGATGTAAATATTAACATTTTGATTGATTTTGATCTTGGGCCTTGGTAAAGGTGCACAGGGCAGACTCAGCTGTATAAAGGCGCAGCTGGTGCCCAAAGCGGGACCACCCAAGGAGCCATGCAAAGAGAAATCCAGTTTTGTGGGATAGAAAAAGTCCCTAAGAACCCCCTGAACAGGTCTTAAATAAATAAACAAATAAATCAAACAAACAAACAAACAAGGGCTCTGCGGAAGTGGTACAACGACTCAAGAGCTCTAATATCTAGAGGAAGACTGTTCCACAATCTGGGACCAAAGACGGCAAATCTTCTCTCTCCCCTTGAAACCAGTGAAGAAGGAGGGACAATCAACAACAGCTGATCTCCTGATCGTAGCAGCCTTGTTGACTGGCAACAGCTGATTAAGAATCATTAGAGTTAGATGTAAGTCCAGAGGAAGCCTTTTGAGCAGGTGTGTGGATGAGATAGATCAGTCCGGGACTTGATGTTGTATGCCCCCAATTACCCTCTAAATTGAGGCATTAGGGTTAACTGTCTAAAGACGGTCAAATGTCCGAATGAACCAGGGCTTTGACACCACCAGCATCCACCTCTTCCCTGTGATCTGACGAAGACTCACTAGCGGTGAGCAATCACGAGTCAGCTGGGTCCAGGAGATTCTAACCTTCAAGCTAGACTTGAAGATGTCCCACCTTTCATCTTCCCAACAATGTGGCGGCCCAGAGGAGGTTTGGTGTTTGCATTGCTATTGGCTAGGACAGTAGTTGCAAGTCTAATGCTGTCTGACGGGGCAGGGGAATGATGCCTCATTAGGTTGAGGCATGGAGGAGGCGCCGACGAGCCAGGGCAATTCCTGAACGAAGGGATACATTTCTGAAATTGAGGGATTTCACAAGTGCAAAAAGGATCCTGCTTAATCACTGCTACCCGCCCATTGTAAAAATGGATCCATTCGCGACATGGCAAATTGAATTCAGTAGGGCCTGGTAGCACCAGCTGCCAGAAAACGGACCATTGACCGCTTACCGAATGATGCATGGATGGACGCTTCCTGCATGTTGCCGATCGCATCGATTTGATTATTCTTGACTGTACCTCTCTTTCATGCTGGTTGAGGACCCCCAGGCCACACAGGTCTTGGTGCTGCAAGCCCACATGTGTCACTTAAATTGAAAATGCCCAACTGCGGCCTGGTCTGCTTTGTGTGAACATAATGCTGGCTTTTCCCAGCTTTCGTCAGGTTGTCATGGAAAAGGTGCAAGTTTCCATTCTTCTTCCAGAGGAACCTTGAAAATCTCCAGTCTTAGTACTGCTTCAAAGCAACACAAGCAATGGAGTAAGATGAACAGGTACACTGTGGACCAGGCTACCCTGCTGCAATGTAACCCCAACTAGGCACAGCAGACACCATTCTAACCCAAACAGCCTGGGTAGTTCTGGAGGCCTGCAGGCCGCCTACGATGGATGAGTTTAAAGGATGCCTACCAGCTCCTCCTGTTAGACGTGGCCATTCAAATTACTAGGCACAACCATCATCATTACCCATAATGTCTCTGTGATGGAATGCCATCTATGCGAGTGGAGTAGCCTGACTATTTCTGATTTGTATTAATAAAATCATGTGGGTAGATCTGCCTCTGAAAGGGAGATCTGCTAATCAGATGCCCCCTTTCATGATGCTCTGTCCTAATAACCACTGTGAATGCATTTTCCTCTGCTGAGCCTGTCTTGACACCTCTGAGCATCTGGCTTGTGGTTTGGCAACATGGGAGTCACCGGGGGAAATTGGCATTCCTACTGGCAACTGTTGGGACCAAAATTCCATCAGCCAAGATCTGCCTTTAACCATGGGCATTCCTGCATCTAAATGAAATTATGTAATTGTGGCTCCCAGGATAAGGTTATGGTATGGTGATCTCTGGCACTCTACAATTATATTAGCCAAAACCATTTGCTGTCTTTTTATTTTCAGCTTGATATCTTGTGACCCTTCCTATCGGGGCTTCCTCCGTATTAACTGTCTAGGACTGCATTTCACAAAAACAAAGTATTTGGGCTTATCGCCAGCAAAAGTCTTTGTTTTTTTTTGGGAAAGGGTTGTCACCTTCCGGGTAGACTCGGGTCAGCCTCTGGTCTGGTTGAGGTCAAGGTTGAGGGTGAGTGCGCACCCATGGGTGTCCACCGCAGCCTCGTCTTTTTGCGGCCACCTTGGATCACTGGAGACAGGGGCAACTTCCCGGGTTTCCGGGGATTATGGTGTCATATAGAAGAGGGTCCTGGTGGCAGCCCCGCAATCAATGTGCTGGGCCGTTTCTGGAGTTCGGCAGTGGTGGTGGCCCATTCCTGGATGCTGAGGACCATCTGTCTGTTGCGTCCTGGAGGTTGATGTTATTCACTGGGGAGTTGAGGCTGGGTGGTTGGTGCACTGATTGTGGCAGCGACCTTGGAGCTTGGTGTCCCGTGTTTGTGACGATGAGTTGTCTGCTCCTTCAGCTTAACACTGTAAATAGTGCTGACCAGCCCATGCAGGCTCATTTTTTGACTCTTTAGGCCTGTTTCGGTCATCTTTATTTACAATCTGGATTACTGTGACTGTCTCCTGCCAGTTTTTTTTAACTTTATTATTTTTTAATATTTGCTTTCTCCCAATGTTGTTATTTTGTTGGGAGTGGCTTCTTTGTGTCTTGCAATATGCATTATGTTGCTTGACTTGCACTTTATCTGTATTAATGGTCCATCAAGGCAATTTCCTTTCTCACTTGTGTTCTTTCTTCTTGCTTCTTGCTTCTATTCGTTTTTTCTGTCATTTATTGCCAACTTCACAGTTTTTGTACCAATACATTAATGTTTTAATGCTCCTGGGCTGAAGGCGCAATTGAAGAAAAATACTCAAAGAAACAAAGACAGGACCTACCCCATGGGACAGGGAAAAGTTTAGTGCTTCAAGGAACTCACACCTGGGTGGTAAATTACAGGGGATCTTTGATCTAGGCTGACAGAACAAAGGAGGCAGAATTAGAGAAGCATCAGTCCACAGAAGGGCCCCACCACCTTAGATTCTCACATGACTCCCAAATTTCCTGTAACACGTGCCATACTTCCTGCAGACAAAGCCCTCTGGGTATGACAACAAGAGGTAGAAGACTGTGAAAAAGCAGCCTGGATTGAATCCCTTACATCATCTACAAGGCAACCAGTCCATGGCAGAAGATTGCCTAAATGGGGGGGGGGGGGGGATTCATCTGGAACCTGTTTGGGAGATGAGTCTGCTCCAAAGTCCTCTGCCACAGAGGCGAAGACCAAGCTTTCCAAGGAAGAAGAAAGCTCTTCCCACTAACTGCCAGAAGGGAATGTTTGGCATGACCAGCTAGTTGGACAAGACCTATTGCAGCTGAGACCACAGGTGCCAAATAACCTGTGCACTTGAGGTGACAGAGCTCTAAAACATCTCTCTACATATGTTCCTGGTTGAGAAGTGCAAATTAATAATAAGAACTAATTTATATATAGCGCTAGCTCCCCGGCAGGTATCTGAGCGCTGCAATAACAGTTGTTATTATTATCACAGTGCGTGGCACTCAATTTATCGACCTCAGATGGATGAAAGGCTGAGTTGGCCCTTCCGGGGCTACCCAAGGACGTCAGAACGAGCGCTCATCTCGCTGTGCTATCTGACCAGATAAAAGAAACATTCGAAGTGGCCTTTTGAGACCCTGGACAGGTTCCGCCTACAACGCAGAAGTCAAGCACCAGCTTCAATCCGTTTTTGAGCCAACTTGACTGCTTCAAGATCCTTTTCAAGCCGTTGCAAGCACCCGAAGACAATCGCCTCTTTTTCGATCCGCTGTCGAGCTATCAAGCTGCCGGCTCGACCCATCACATTCCCGCGCTCCAGTGTTTTGCAGATGGTTGTCATTGAAGAACGGCCTTGTGGGGCCCTTCTGGTGCCGACTTGCTGGTTCGAGCCCATGCCCAACTTGCTTCTACACCCTATTCTACCCTTCCACCGCTGCAGGACTGCAAAACATCACTGGACCCTCTTGATGCCCGCAATCCAGTGGAAATCACAGACTCGAAAAACATCTTGAAGCCACCTCGACCCATTTAAAGCAACTTGAAGAAGCCTGACTCAACATGGAGCCCAAAAACAGGCATTTAACGGGTATTTGAGGTAGCCCTGCCTCCCTGGCCTGCCTTAAAGGGCCCTCGTGACTTGTAATAACCCCCTCTCTATCTTCTTTAAAAGACATCTTAGGTTATTTTGACAGTGCTATTGAAATCATTGCCTCTGCACCACCGGTATATCCCAAAGTCTGCATTCTCTTGGTTTTCTCAAAATTCGAGGTCACATATCTTTCGCGAGCAGCTGCTCTCCACACTGTGAGCAGTCCTTTGAAAAAGGAGAGGTGTCCCATATGTCCTAGAAGGTAGGATCCCCTCCTCTGAGTGTCACATCCAGAGGCTAGCTACGTTCACATGCATACCTTAGTCCACTTACATACCTCTCAAGCTACTCAGACACCAAGTTGAGTGAAATAGAATGTTTGTGGCTGGTGCCTGCCCATTGAAGTCTATGGCGTGTAATGGGTCTTGATGTGAGTGTGAACGGAGTCTGAACCTGTTACACATCCCTTATGTGGGTGAGTTGGGGTTTGTGCACTTGCCCTGGCGAATGGGCAAGTCTGCACCAGCAGTCATACGGAAACTAGGCAGAGTTCAGGGAAACACAGAAAAGGCCTTCCTTTGTCGGATTCACAGGGCTTTGAGTGGGCCAGGGCTAGCCAGGATAGTTTCCAAATACTGTTTGTCTAAGACAGGGTCCTGCTGGGGCGCCACGACGTCTCCTGGCATCCCCAGCCCACCAGGCCACAAGAAGTAGATGCCTGTTTCAGGCTTTAGAAAAAAAAAGCCTTGCCTTTTCTTTATGAATTGTCGCCGACCCCCACCAGGCCCCGCGCCCCCTTTTGATGCAGTGATGTGCAGGGTGATGATCGATGCAAAGGAGTGCCTGGCAGGGAGCCGGTGCCGCAATTGAGCAGCACTTACCTGACCTGAATGCTGCCTTTTGCAAAATCCAGGGCTCATATGGGGGCCCGTCAGGCAGAATTCCGTTTAGGGCGCCTTGCCCTGCCAGGCCACGCCCCCTTTAGAGCACTGGGGATTCACACATTTTTAATGCACTTGCCAGCAAGGGCTCACTTGCCAAGTGGCCATAAAATGAAAAATGATGACACCCAAACTTTAAAAAAAACAAAAAAACAATTGCTCTTCAGGCGTGTTTCCTCCAGTGTTTAATCGCCTCAAAAAATATGATATCTTTGCCCCAATTGTGTTCAGCTCTATTTAGTGTGGTTGGAAGGATGAAAGGCAGAGCCGAGACTTCTGGGTTCGAACCTGTGACTGCCCGTTGTACACCGATCTGAAAAGCTTGTTCTGAACGGCTGGTTAAGGGGTGAGGGGGGAGGCTTCAAAAGTGCGTCTATATAATGGGTCGAATTTAGGATGCGAATCTTCTCATTTAATTATTGGGGTAATGTTGCTGTGACAAAATGAATACATGTTGCAAATCTCTCACTGTCCTGGAAAGGGTTGCGACCCTGGAACTTTGGCACAGAAAAACAAACACGATAAGTGATAAATACAGGGAGAGCGGTAGGATGGCTACTCCGCTCTGCTCCTGAAATTTCCACGACAGGGAGCAAGGAAAGAGTGTCATGGAAACCAGAGTTAGGACACACTTTCCAGCTGACCGTAGCAAGAAGGTAAAGTGGAAACGGTGCTGTGTGGGACTGTTCTGAAGTCCATCGGCCACCCAGACAGAGATAGCTCACCGACTCAATCACGTGACGCTCCTAGATGTGGTCATCGAGATGTGCTTCTCTGGTGACTTGAGAGAGAACTACATGTATACCTCGATGAGCTCTAATGAGAGTGAAGCACGTGTGTACTCCTCTGAGGTAGTGCAGGAAATGGGCCGGAACAAGACGGAGCAGCATTCCGGAAAAAATGTCTCACCGCAGCTCGCTCCGTCCCCAGTTCCCCGCCTGCTCTTGCAGATCCTCGAGCAGACACCGCAGCTCGCTCCGTCCCCGGTTCCCCGCCTGCTCTTGCAAGTCCTCGAGCAGACACCGCAGCTCGCTCCGTCCCCGGTCCCCCGCCTGCTCTTGCAAGTCCTCGAGCAGACACCGCAGCTCGCTCCGTCCCCAGTCCCCCGCCTGCTCTTGCAAATCCTCGAGCAGACACTGCAGCTCGCTCCGTCCCCAGTCCTCCGCCTGCTCTTGCAAATCCTCGAGCAGACACCGCAGCTCGCTCCGTCCCCAGTTCCTCGCCTGCTCTTGCAGATCCTCGAGCAGACACCGCAGCTCGCTCCGTCCCCGGTCCCCCGCCTGCTCTTGCAAGTCCTCGACCGGCCTGCTCTTGCAAGTCCTCGAGCAGACACCGCAGCTCGCTCCGTCCCCAGTCCCCCGCCTGCTCTTGCAGATCCTCAGGCAGACACCGCAGCTCGCTCCGTCCCCAGTCCTCCGCCTGCTCTTGCAAATCCTCGAGCAGACACCGCAGCTCGCTCCGTCCCCAGTCCCCCGCCTGCTCTTGCAGATCCTCGAGCAGACACCGCAGCTCACTCCGTCCCCAGTCCTCCGCCTGCTCTTGCAGATCCTCGAGCAGACACCGCAGCTCGCTCCGTCCCGGTCCCCCGTCGGCTCTTGCAGATCCTCGAGCAGACACCGCAGCTCGCTCCGTCCCCGGTCTCCCGTCGGCTCTTGCAAGTCCTCGAGCAGACACCGCAGCTCGCTCCGTCCCCAGTCCCCCGCCTGCTCTTGCAGATCCTCGAGCAGACACCGCAGCTCGCTCCGTCCCCAGTTCCTCGCCTGCTCTTGCAGATCCTCGAGCAGACACCGTAGCTTGCTCCATCCCCGGATCCTCGCCTGCTCTTGCAGATCCTCCAGCAGACACCGCAGCTCGCTCCGTCCCCTGTCCCCCGTCGGCTCTTGCAGATTCTCGAGCAGACACCGCAGCTCGCTCCGTCCCCGGTCCCCCGCCTGCTCTTGCAGATCCTCGAGCAGACACCGCAGCTCGCTCCGTCCCCAGTCCCCCGCCTGCTCTTGCAGATCCTCGAGCAGACACCGCAGCTCGCTCCGTCCCCAGTCCCCCGCCTGCTCTTGCAAATCCTCGAGCAGACACCGTAGCTCGCTCCGTCCCCAGTTCCTCGCCTGCTCTTGCAGATCCTCGAGCAGACACCGCAGCTCGCTCCGTCCCCAGTCCCCCGCCTGCTCTTGCAGATCCTCGAGCAGACACCGCAGCTCGCTCCGTCCCCAGTTCCTCGCCTGCTCTTGCAGATCCTCGAGCAGACACCGTAGCTCGCTCCGTCCCCAGTTCCTCGCCTGCTCTTGCAGATCCTCGAGCAGACACCGTAGCTCGCTCCGTCCCCAGTTCCTCGCCTGCTCTTGCAGATCCTCGAGCAGACACCGCAGCTCGCTCCGTCCCCAGTTCCTCGCATGCTCTTGCAGATCCTCAAGCAGAGGACTTTTAGAAGACTGGTCGGTACAAACACCTAGTCTTCTGAAAGCAGTCTGCTCCTGCTGCATAACCCACTCTGCAGTACCAGAGCCTGCATACAGTAATTGCCAAGCCTCAAATATCGTTTAGCAGCTGTTCAAACTGGTATATATGTCCTGCATTTTACAGACATCTCTTTATTAGGGTTAATAGTGTGACCAATCAAAACAGAAGGGTCCATTATTTGCTTAAAAGGTTTTCTTAATGAATCACCACAGGAGATATGTAACATTTAAAATTGTGGACATTATGTTGTTACCATAATGCTCTTTTGGGTTCTGTATAAAGATACTTGTGTTGCCAAATGGCTGGGGGTTTGGGGGGGGCACGCCAAATGGCCCCTCCCCCTCCTTCCCAAAGCCCAGCCCCTCAAAAGAAGGACAGTTCCCCCGATAAATGTTTTCCATTTCCAGCACTGCTCTGAGGGGCTCCAATGAGAGAGAAAAAATGTGTACTTTGCTGTTGGTACTCTTGTTCAAGGGAGGATTGCATGGCATTTTGGTGCTGGACTGCCCATGTCGGCGGGGCAAAGACTGATATGCAAATGGATATTTCCCATCTGTGAGAGCTACAGTGAGCAAAAGTGTGGCTGCGGACTCTGAGTGAGTGCATTCCCACAGCACAGGTTATCATGCCGTGTTATTTCTTTCATGGGCACCCTGAGCTCTTTTTGAGCATGTTTATTCCTCTCAGTGCTAATGAGAGTGAAACATATTTGTACTCCTCTGGTGAGCACTAATGAGAGTGAAGCAAATGTGCACTTCTCTCATTGAGGTCTGAAAAGAGTGAAGGATAGAGAAACGTGTGTATTCATCTCATTAGCGCTAATGAGAGCTAAACACATGTGTACTCCTCCCAGGAGCTCCAAATAGAGTGAAGGATGTGTACCTTGATGAGCACTAACGTGAGTGAATCACATGTGTCCTCTTCTGAGGAGCTCTAATGAGAGCAAAGGATGTGTACCTTGATGAGCTCTAATGAGAGTGAAGCACATGTGTACTCCTCTGAGGAGCTCTAATGAGAGAGAACAAATATGTACCTTGGTGAGCACTAATGAGAGTGATGCACATGTGTACTCCTCTGAGGAGCTCTAATGAGAGGGAAGGATAGCAAAACGTGTGTACTCCTCATTAGCGATAAGAGACATGTATACTCTACTGATGATGTCTAATGACAGCAAAGCACACCTAGACCTTAATGTAATGACACACTTGTACACTTCTCTGATGAGCTCTAATGATAGTGCACACTTGTATACTTCTCTGATGAGCTATAATGATAGCGCACACTTGTATACTTCTCTGATTAGCTCTGATTATAGTGCACAATTGTATTCTTCTCTGATGAGCTCTAATGATAGTGCACATTTGTAAACTTCTCTGATGAGCTCTAATGATAGTGCACACTTGTATACTTCTCTGATGAGCTATAATGATAGTGCACACTTGTATACTTCTCTGAGGATAGTCTCTGATGATTGTGCACGTGTTTATACGTCTATGGTGAGGTCTAATGATAGTGCACACTTGCATACTCCTCTAATGAGCTCTATGATAGTGTACTCTTGTGTACTTTTCTGATGAGCTCTAATGATAGTGCACACTTGCATACTCCTCTAATGAGCTCTGGTGATAGTGCACACGTATAATTCTCTGATGAGCTCTAATGATAGTGCTCACTTGTATACTTCTCTGATGAGCTGTGATGATAGTGCACACTTGCATGCTTCTCTGATGAGCACTGATGACAGTGCACGTGTGTGTACTTCTATAATGAGCTATGATGATAGTGCACACTTGTATACTTCTTCGATGAGCTCTAATGATAGTACTCACTTGTATACTTCTCTGATGAGCTGTGATGATAGTGCACTCTTGTATACTTCTCTGATGTGCTCTAATGAAAGTGCACTCTTGTATACTTCTCTGATGAGCTCTGATGATAGTGCCCACTTGTATACTTCTTTGATTAACTCTGATTATAGTGCACACTTACATTCTCCTCCAATGAGCTCTAATGATAGTGCATACTTGCATACTTCCCTTGATGAGCTCTGATAATAGTGCACAATTGTATACCTCTCTGATGATAGTGCACACTCGCATGCTACTCCAATGAGCTCGAATGATAGTGCACACATGTACACTTCTCTGATAATAATGCAAACTTGCATACTCTTCTTATGAGCTCTGATGATAGTGCTCACTTGTTTACTTCTCTGATGAGCTATGATGATAGTGCACACTTGTATAGTTCTCTGATGAGCACTAATGATAGCGCACACTTGTATACTTCTCTGATGAGCTCTGATGATAGTGCTCACTTGCATACTTCTCCAATGAGCTCTAATGATAGTGGACACTTGTACACTTCTCTGACGATAGCGCAGTTGCTAGGTCTGGAAAAGACCCGGGGCTAAGCTGATGTCGGAACTGTTGGGACTGGGGGCTAGCTAGTCTTTTGGCTGTAGCTCCTGAGATTCTATCCGGGGCTACAACCAAAAGATCAGGGGCTATAGCCCCCTTAGCCCCCCCTAGCAACGCCCCTGCGTGTATACTCCTCTTATGAGCTCTGATGATAGTGCACACGTGGATACTTCTCCAATGAGCTCTAATGATAGTGCATACTTGTATACTTCTCTGACGATAGTGCCCACTTGTATACTTCTCTGATGAGCTCTGATGATAGTGCACACTTGCATACTTCTCCAATGAGCTCTAATTATAGTGCAAACTTGTACACTTCTCTGACGATAGTGCACACGTGTATAGTCCTCTTATGAGCTGTGACGATAGTGCACACGTGTATAGTCCTCTTATGAGCTCTGATGATAGTGCACACGTGCATACTTCTCTGATGAACTCTAATGAGAAGGAAGCACATGTATACTTCAGGACTGGGAATGCTTATTACAAACATATAGGGCAAACCACAAAGGGGATTGCCAATTGCCAATAGTGGGTGATATAAAACATAGAAATAAATAATCAATGTCTTGCAAAGCATCGAGCCAATCGCTGGTTAGCAAAACATCCGTGGGATTATAGGTGGGGATTTTAAGAAAATAGTAATTTTTAAATGAATTAATATATATCACCAGAAATACATATAATTTACGAAAGCAGTTTAACAAATGGATGACTGCAATACCTATAAACACTATATAAAAGAAACGGCAAATAATGACTTTATTGGGTTATTAGGTCAGTGATAAATGTATTATTAGTGTTTTTGTGATTATCCGTCCAGGATTCAGCACACTTTTCAAGGCGATGAGCGTAACCCCACATGCCAGTGATTATCCCCACACGAGACGAGGCCCGGGGAAGATCACTGCCCATTCTGTGCCCCCCTTCCTGTCCCCACCCCTGCAGGGTCTCTCTGCGGTTTAGAGAGGCGGGCTTGACCCCTGGCGGGATTAATCTGTAGACCCCTGTGTGTTGTCAAGAGGTTAGCCAGGGCTCCTGCTGTTGCCCTGGAAGGGGAAGTTGTTCTTTGTGTTAATCGCTTGTAACAACTCGGCCTCCTGTGTGCAGACAAGAGAGGATTTCACGGCCCATTAGAGGCAGCGGGGAGGTCTCCTGCCCTGGGGAGGAATCCCGGCTCATTAGGACGTTTACTCGCAGCTGCGTGTTTGCTGTGTCAGAATGTGTGCTCGACTGCGCGTGCTCGCGCTAGGGGTGCACGGTGTGCGATGCCTCTGTGCCAGCCATGTCTGTATTCTGAATGTGGGCACTAAAGGTTATTTGTGCTCTGTGAAGTAATTATTACTCATTCTGAGGTGCTGTGTGTGTGTGACCTGTTTGGGGTGTGCGGAGTGCGTGTGTTGCGCACGGGCGTGCTTCTTTGAGTGTGTGCTGATCCGCGTGTTTGTTTTGTGCCGTATATCGCAGATCTGTCTGTCCAGTTTATCCATTTCACAGTTGGTATGGATGGATTGGGTTTGCATAATGAAAACCTCGCGAGCAATCCACAAAGCACTCTGCAAAATAAAGGGGCAAAAGAGGTGGACCCGGAAGAGCTCGTGCGTCGGCGTGTTACGCCAGAGGGCAGGCGCGTAACAGGAGGAGGCGCGTCTGCGCTGCTCCCAGGCTGCTGATTGGCTGCTGATGTTGCGCCTTCTGCTGCTCTCCCTGGAGGCTCCCAAAGAGGGCGATTGCACATCATCCTATTGGATGGGGAAGCGTCTGCGTGGCTCCGCCCACGCATTCAGTAATTTAGAAGAAGAAGAGGGCGAGTTTTTTGAGCCAGGGTGGATTGGACGAGGCTTGATATTTCCTTGAGGGTGAGGGGTAAACAGAATAGCTCTCTGCCAGTTGGGGTGATGGGACCGTATTACTTCAGTGCTTTGAGGGGATGGGGTGCAACCGTGCAACCTCTCGTTTCACGTTTCCGCTGTGAAGTATTCACGTGTGCACTATCATCAGAGCTCACCAGAGAAGCACAAACGTTCATAAGTTCCCACGTGTATTTTCTATGCAAAGGTCATTTCAGGTGCTGCCATTTCCTACTTGAATCTCCAGCCACCCAGCTTGCGTAAGACCCCAATGTACCCCAATGTACTTGAACTTTGGGCAAGCTCTGAAATCGTGGTTTTACAAAAATGTTAAGTGCTGCTCCAGTCCATTCTAGGTGCATTCTTTTCTTCTGCTGGCTTTATTGTTTTATACTGTATGTTTTAATTTTTTCAAATTGTGCGTAATTTTGTACAGTGCTCTGATGCACTTGTGCCTTGTTCGCCGTATACAAAACATAAATAAATAAATAAACGTGCTGGCCTGTTATCACTTGGGCCAGGGAGTAGGCCAGGTCTCTGGTGAGGCGAGCAGGCCCCCTCTTTAAAAAGGAAGTGATTGAATTTATGAAGGAGAGTGAGAGGTGGTGTCAAGGTGCCTAGGTTTTCTTTGTGTTTTGGGATTTAAAGCAAAGCGCATTGAGGCCACAAAAGTGGGGAAAGAGCGCTATATAAATAACCAAATACGATACAATACAAAGGTCACTGCCAATGACGAGGAGCCATACAGTTTTGGTCTGACTGTGTTTCTGAAGCGCTTCATAAAAGAGAGGCACACCAGAAGTCCCCCTAATCAGCTACAGGTGATGATTTGACCAGACTTTAGATGTGATCTTGTCACTAGTCAGCAAAGGAGCATGTAACTTGTTTGGAAATCGCTTGATAGGGTCTTCTGTGTGTGTGTGTGTGCTTGCCAGGGATTTACTGAACCGTCCTTAGAAATCAAGGAATTGCAAACAATAGGTTTGCCACGCTTACGTGGACTGCATTGTGGTTTGTACTTGTCTGAGCCATGACTGTGGTTCCATTTCCAAGTTGGGACGCGTCAATTCACATATCTGGGGACCACTGGAGAATTCCAAGTTGGGGATGTGAACGTGTACGTATGTGTATGTTTTGTCGGAAATGCACGTTTATTTTTGCGATATACTTCCCCCATCTTCTACATTTCTAATATCTGGAACAACTGGTGTCACACCATTCGAAAAAAGCAAGATGGCAGTGCTTTGTGTTAATGAAGCAGATTGGAAGCACCCTGAGATCTGCATGCAGGGCAGCTTTCTAGGTCTGTACCCTGAGATCTGCATGTGTGGCAGCTTCTAGGTCTGTACCCTGAGATCTGCATGCGTGGCAGCTTTCTAGGTCTGTATCCTGAGATCTACATGTGGGGCAGCTTTCTAGGTCTGTACCCTGAGATCTGCATGCGTGGCAGCTGTCTAGGTCTGTACCCTGAGATCTGCATGTGTGGCAGCTTTCTAGGTCTGTACCCTGAGATCTGCATGTGTGGCAGCTTTCTAGGTCTGTACCCTGGGATCTGCATGCGTGGCAGCTTTCTAGGTCTGTACCCTGAGATCTGCATGCGTGGCAGCTTCTAGGTCTGTACCTTGAGATCTGCATGCGTGGCAGCTTCTAGGTCTGTACCTTGAGATCTGCATGCGTGGCAGCTTCCAGATCTGTACCCTGAGATCTGCATGCGTGGCAGCTTTCTAGGTCTGTACCCTGAGATCTGCATGCGTGGCAGCTTCTAGTCTGTACCCTGAGATCTGCATGCGTGGCAGCTTTCTAGGTCTGTATCCTGAGATCTGCATGCGTGGCAGCTTCTAGGTCTGTACCCTGAGATCTGCATGCGTGGCAGCTTTCTAGGTCTGTACCCTGAGATCTGCATGCGTGGCAGCTTCTAGGTCTGTATCGTGAGATCTGCATGCGTGGCAGCTTTCTAGGTCTGTACCCTGAGATCTGCGTGCGTGGCAGCTTCTAGGTCTGTACCCTGAGATCTGCATGCGTGGCAGCATTCTAGGTCTGTACCCTGAGATCTGCATGTGTGGCAGCATTCTAGGTCTGTACCCTGAGATCTGCATGCGTGGCAGCTGTCTAGGTCTGTACCCTGAGATATGCTGTCTAGGTCTGATGTGTTTGGAGCATTGAGGGCTTAGTGTCCAGAGAGGGACCCCATGCCTGCAGAGCGGGCGCATCTTAGCTGAGGACTGGGTGTGTCAGTTGGCGTTAGAGGTGTAGAGTTGTGTGATAAGAGGGTTTTTGAAAAAGGGTGCGGGGGGGCCATCTACTGAGAACGAACATGGGTCAAATACCCTTTTGTATGGAAAAGCCACGTGCGTGTGGCCTGTTTGAGTTTGCGGGTGGTGAGCAAAGTGGAGACATTGAGGTTTAGTTGATAGGGTGGGTGGTTGTTTCTGCAGGATCTCCTTATTGGTGCAGGTGCATGACGCTGCTGTTGATTGCATTGTGTTGGGAGGTGTTGGTTGTATCAGGCTGATGTCCTACATTGTGTTTTTTATCTTACAGAAAAAGGGAGTGGTGCACTCTTAGAGTTTTAGCAACGTCCGATGGTGTTGACATATTCCAGTCATTGGTATCTACTTGCCATTAGTTGATTTTAAACAAGCAGTCATGAGACGGTCTGGCGTTCTCTGAAGGTGTCTCTGTCTGCTGGTTGGTCGATTGAGAGGTCCTGTTTCCGATGCTGGAGTGTTGGCTAATTTCAGTTGATTATGTGTTGAAAAGCCAGGTGATTAGATTCCCCTTGGCAGCTTGCTCCGGAGTAGGGAAGAAGGAGCCAGCTCTGTGGCTTTCTCTATAGAATCTCCTGGTTCTTTTCAGCATGCTGAGCTCTCTACGTGGGTGGTAATGGGAGATTCTGCTTCGGGTGAATTCTGCTCCGTGACCGTGAACCGCTCTGTGGGTGATGCTGCGTGCCTTGAAGTGGATATCTTGATCACTTTGAATGCTCTAGGGCAGGTACCCGTTTCCTGCAACCATGGCCGAGGTGTTCTAGGGGCAGCGTAAGGTGAGACTACCATTATTTCTGTTTTGCCTGGGTTGACCTTTAGGTTGTTAGCCTTCATCCGTTCACTTACTTGTGTGAGGCACTTGCTGAGGGTAGGTATATTGACTGGAATTGTGTCTAACTTGTGTGTCGTCTGCATAGCAGTGACATATGTTTTTTATGACTGTCATCAGTGGGCAATCGAGATGTTGAAGGGACGAGAAGACTGCCTTGATCTGTGGGTAACTCCACATGTTATGGTCTGTGGTTTCAAGCTGAAAGGGGAGAGCCAGGGCATTTCTGCCATCCCAGTTAGGAAGAATCACATCCATTGTAAAGAGACCTCTCTCCCAGAGGGCATCAAGCCGCTGGTCTCTGTCCGAGTGTTCATTGCACCCCTAGCCTCTCGCTAAAAGTGCTACACCTCTATCCTCTCGCCTGCAGTGCATTACACCTCTAGCCTCTCGCCTGCAGTGCATTACACCTCTAGCCTCTCGCCTGCTATGCATTACACCTCTAGCCTCTCGCCTGCTATGCATTACACCTCTAGCCTCTCGCCTGCTATGCATTACACCTCTAGCCTCTCGCCTGCTATGCATTATACCCATAGCCACTCTTTGCCCCAATTGTGTTCAACTCAATTTAGTGCGCTTGGAAGGATAAAATGCAGAGCCGAGGCCTCCCGGATTCGAACCTGTGACTGCCCGTTGTACACCTATCCGAAAAGCTTGTTCTTACCGACTGGTTAAGCGGTAGCCTCTAGCCTCTCTCTCTTGCTGTGTATTACCCCCAGTGTCTCTCATAAAGTGCATTAAGACTGTAGCCTCTCTCCTGCTGTGCATTACCCCCTAGTGTCTCTCATAAAGTGCATTAACCATCTAACCTCTCTCCTTTTGTGCATTACGCCCTAGCCTCTCTCATAAGGTGCATTAAGCCTCTAGCCTCTATCATATTGTGCATTACCCCCAGCATCTCTCATAAAGTGCATTAAGCCTATAGTCTCTCCCTTATTGTGCATTACCCCCAACATCTCTCATAAAGTGCATTAAGCCTCTAGCCTCTATCATATTGTGCATTACCCCCAGCATCTCTCATAAGGTGCATTAAGCCTCAGCCTCTATCATATTGTGCATTTCCCCCAGCCTCTCTCATAAGGTGCATTAAGCCTCTAGCCTCTATCATATTGTGCATTACACCCAGCATCTATCATAAGGTGCATTAAGCCTCTAGCCTCTCCCTTATTGTGCATTACCCAGGATCTCTCATAAGGTGCATTAAGCCTCTAGCCTCTATCATATTGTGCATTACCCCCAGCATCTCTCATACAGTGCATTAAGCCTCTAGCCTCTATCATATTGTGCATTACCCCCAGCATCTCTCATAAGGTGCATTAAGCCTCTAGCCTCTCCCTTATTGTGCATTACCCCCAGCATCTCTCATAAAGTGCATTAAGCCTCTAGCCTCTCCCTTATTGTGCATTACCCCCAGCATCTCTCATAAAGTGCATTATACCTCTAGCCTCTCCCTTATTGTGCATTACCCCCAGCATCTCTCATAAAGTGCATTAAGCCTCTAGCCTCTATCATATTGTGCATTACCCCCAGCATCTCTCATAAAGTGCATTAAGCCTCTAGCCTCTCCCTTATTGTGCATTACCCCCAGCATCTCTCATAAAGTGCATTATACCTCTAGCCTCTCCCTTATTGTGCATTACCCCCAGCATCTCTCATAAAGTGCATTATACCTCTAGCCTCTCCCTTATTGTGCATTACCCCCAGCATCTCTCATAAGGTGCATTAAGCCACTAGCCTCTCTCCTATTGTGCATTACACCCTTTACCTCTCTTCTAGAGTGCATAAAGCCACTAGCGCGTCTATTGTGCATTACGTCTCTAGTCTCTCTGCTAGGACTCTAGACTCTCCTAGAGTGCATTCAATCTCTAGACACTCTCCTAAAGTGCATTAACCCGTCCACTGCCCTTAGGGCATAGAAGCATGCCATGATTTCCAAAGGAAAGCAAGTCCTGTGGGTGAAAGGGTTAAGCTTTTAGCCTTCCCTGAGCAGGTGAGCTGGGGGGGAGGGGAGGGGCTGATGTCACTCTAGACCAAAAGAAAGGCAAGCGAAGCGGAAGCCATCTTGGTGCAGTTACATAAGTGCCGAGACCAGGATTGAAGGACCTTAAGGGGCACCAATAAAACAATGTATACCAGGGAGGCATCTGTGACTTATGCAGTACAATAAAAGGGGAGCAGGCGATAATGAAAACGAGCTCATGAAAGACTGGAGACAATGAAGTTTGTGGTGCTCACTATTTAAAAGTGACCCTTGGATTTCCCGTCCTCTTATCTGACCCGGATTTAGTCTTTTTTTCCACCATCAGACTAAGGTCTGGATCCCCCAACCCAGCAGGGTCAGAAAACACCATTCCACGAACAAGACTAGGCACTCTGAGACTACTACTGTGGGGATCTGGCATAGTAGAAAACACAACATAACATGACATTTCATGACATGGCATGAGGTGGGAATGCTGGAGCACTCATTATTGAGAGCAGTGGAGAAGCGGACGCTAACTGCTGTTAGCATCTGCATCCAGCATCTGCTCTTCTTCTCTTTCTGCTCATGCGCGGCTCCTCCTCTCTTCCGCCTTCAGCCTCCTATCTCTTCTAATAGCAGCACTGGCACCTTTGCCAGGGCGATGGCTTGGGAGGAGCGGTGGAGGGGCGAGAAGTGAGTCGCATCAGTAAGGGGGAGGGTCATTCGGGCGCCGAGCGGCGGAGTGTTGTCATTCTTAGGTGCCGCCACTCGGCGCCGGAAGCTTTGAACCAGGAGGTCCTGTAGGGGCGAATTTGGAGAGGGAGCGAGAGGTGCTCTTTCTCTGTTTTGCGCCGGCCTGAGACCTGTGGAGCTGCAGAGGGAGCACGTTGTACTGATTTTCCCACCCTAGATCCAGGAGAATGGTGGCAGGGAGGGTGTTTGATTCTCAGGAGCCAGCGGAGCAGTATTTTGGGGCACATTGCATTGAATTGAGTTATGGGCTCAACAATTGGGGTCACTGTAAGGGAGATTTCTTGTGGATTTATGTTATGGTCCAAGGTTCAGCACGGAACGGCGAGGTGTTCATTCAGCAGTCCTCACCAGTACGTGCAAGGAGGAACGGGACTGGGGGTCTGGTCGGTTTACGGGGTCACCTATTTTCCCTCATGTCTGTTCCTGGGTGTGGGGGTGATGGCCACAGCCCCCCCCACGCACAAGTATGTAATTGATGATGTGATGGGATTTATGATGTCATTCATGAATGGCTTCTTGTCCCATTTGGTGAAGTAATAAATGTGGCCGAATGCCTTCCAAAGAATATCGGTGTCTGGTGTCACTCACTGGCCGTGCCGCCTCAGTCACCCACTCTTCTCTGAACACCCCTGTTGCACATCGCACTCTAGGGGTCATGCACATCCCAGTAGTTATTTCTCTCACACCTGTTACCAGTAGCTCCCTATCAACAACTTTTTTTAAACAAGAAAAATGGGACTTCTTGCCAGTTGGCAAACATGCGCCCTCATTGCTTTGTACGGTGGCCATCTTGCAAAGGTGTCTTTGCTTATTTTTCCTCTTCCCCTCACTCTTGTTCCTACCTCCTGCCGACTTCGGTCTGGATACCCCTGGTGAGGGTATAGTACGCCACTCCATGCACAAGCCTTGGTGCTCTGATACTAGTACAGTGGCGATTTGGGGACAGTATAGAAGCATTTCAACATAACATGACCAACCTTTCATTTATGTGAGATGCCATTGTTCTTAGAACAGAAATAAGGCACACGAGAAATCACAGTAGCAAAGCAATACTTTCCCCTGCACTTTACAATAGTAGGGTAGTGCAAGGAGATGACAAACCCATTGATGAAGAGTATTTTCTGGGGTATTTTCAGTCATTTATTGAAAATGGCTTTGGAAAGAGGAGCTATATAAAGGACACATTAATGCCTGGAGCAGCATTAAGGCCTGGTGCTTAGCATAGTCCTGATATGGTCGTTAACGCGTTAAACCACCTAGTGGTGTGAAAGGAGCTGGACACAGTAAACGGGGAGAGCACAAGATAAACCTTAAATACATTGGGCCTCATTACGAGTTTGGAGGTAGCCATGCCGTTCTTAGTGGCATGGCTGCCTCCAAACTCGTGTCCGGGTCCGGGTCCTGAAAAAGGGGAATTACTGGGCCATTCTGACTTTTGGAGGCCCAGTAAGTCCCTTTTCTAGGGACCTGGATCCGGTGCATCCCCATTCGAGCCCCTATAGGGCTCAATGGGAATTGGGTGGATGCTAACAACGGACCCGTTAATGACGGGTCCGTTGTTAGCATCCTGGTCTGCTCGCGGGTGACGGTACGCATGTGGTCTGGCCCAGACGTGCATTCTGCCACCCGCTAGCAAACTTGTAATGTGGCAGCCCGGAATGAACAGTGCCGGTACCTTACCGGCATCGTTCATTCCGCGGCCGCCAGCCTCGTAATGAGGCCCATTATCACTAATTACAATATTTACAGATATGCATGCCAGTAATGACTGCGATTGCTGATCATTGGAGGTGGGCTTGTGGGGGTGGGGGACTCTGGAGCTGCTTCCTGGGAGATAATGTGGCTCTGAAGAGCAACCTTGGTGCCCTACGCTCTTAGGAAGTCCTTGAGCTCTCAGAACAGGGAGGTCCAGGGTTACGTCCAGGAGGGCAAAGGAGCAAAAGCACGAGACAGCACAGGTTGGACGGGGAATAATTAGGTTGAGGAGAGCATGCAAGGGAAGAGTGTGCGTGGCGAGGACGGAGCCGGTGATCGACTCATCCAGAAAAGGGGAGGCTGGCCCATGGAGGGAGTTCAGCAGAAGAAAGAATGTTAATAGGGATCCATTTTGTTTGTATAGCCACCCTACATGAAGGCGATGCAGAGAGTTGGTAAAAGATCATGCGATGTGGCTGCGGTTCTGGGTAATAAAGTTCAGTACCATGTTGGCAGGCGCAAAAGAGTGGAGGGGGAGATCCATAAAGAGGCTGGAGCAGTAATTCAGCCCACAGAGAGCCAAGGCGGGCAATGAGTGTCTTGGTCGAGCGAAAGGTGTAATGGGGATGCATTTTATGGTGTGATGAAGTGGTGAAGTTTCAGGTCACTGTCTAAGAGAAATCCATGTATGCAGTCCTTGCTGGATGTGGTGAGGCACAGGATAGAGGATAAGGGCTCTGGCCTTGGAGGCCGAGGCACAGATCACTTCAAAAGAGTTGAGCATCGGGCAACACCATTCAGTGACGGGTACCAGGTAGGTACCCAGTGATGTAAGTAGACAGCTCTGCGATGAGGCAAAAGAGGAAAGGAAGATTTGAGTATCACTCTAAAATAGATGGTATGAAATGCAAAAGGAGGAGAGGGGCTTTCTGAAGGAGGATGTGTCAAGTGTGAAGAAGAGGGGACCAAAGGGAGAGTCTTATGGGGGTGCCTACAAGGAGACTCCAGTGTTCCAGCAAATTGTGAAAGAGGATTCAGCCATGTAGGAGGCCTATCGGGATGGTGTCCTGAAAGCCAAGATGGGAGAGTGTATCAAGGAGGGATGAATAACTCAGTCAAAATGGAGCCGTGGGAATATTAGAGCTTATTTACAGTATGCAATTCATCCAGAACAGGAATGCGAGACTTGTCCTTGGCCTCAAGCCCTGGGATCGTATCTCTCCAGCTCTGAAATCTCTTCATTGGCTCCCAGTGGTCGAAATGGTTAAATTCAAGACCCTCTGCGTTGTCCACAATGCTTTCTAGGGCCTGGGTCAAAAATACCTTCAACTCTCCCTCCGTGAATACCTTCCCACTCAAGCTCTTCGATCCTCCTCCTCCAACTCCCTCAGCTCCTCCAAGCAACGAGTTAGGGGGAGATCTCTATCTTCAGCTGGGGTCTCCCTCTGGAACAGCCTGCCTGCCACTCTGAAACTTGAGGAGAACCATCTGTGGTTCCGGAATCGCCTCAAGACCTTCCTCTTTGTTTCTACTTCGATCTTCCTCTCCTCTGCTGACCTGTCTACTTGGCTCTGTGCACCTGGCTACCCTCTGATTTCGGGCCCAAGTCCATGCCCACCCAGCCACCCACCCATACTACCCCTGGCAACCCTGGCCCTTGGGTCTGTATCTGTAACCCTACAGTCCCCTTACCTGCACTTATCAGACACCCCTTGTCTGCCTTTTAAACCTCGATCTAACCACCCTGCTGGCTGCACTGCCAGTTGTTGTTTTTATCCCTTGTTCAGCACTTTCCACCTCTCCCCTCTCCCTTGCACTTTTCCCCTTCCTTCTCCCCTGCACATGCACGTTCTTAATTTCCCTGGGCCTAGTAAGATTGTTTTTTGTCCTCCCTTGTTCCCTCCCTTGCCTCGTCGCCAGGGCTTTAAGTGGGGTAAGAAATCGAGGGGGGGGCCCTTATTTGGGGGTGTGGCGTGTGGGAGGGGCGTGGCCTAAAAAGTACACAAATCGTAGGGTATACACACACATATATATATACATGTTATATATTTGTGTGCGTACCTTACTATGGTTTGTGTACTATGCAAGCCATCTTTTCTAAACATAGAAAAGATGGCTTGCAAAGTACACAAACCATAGTAAGGTACGCACACAAATATATAACATTTATATATATGTGTGTGCATACCCTACGGTTTGCCTAGTTTTCAGGCCATCTTTTTTTAAACATTTCAGGTTTATAAAAGATGGCTTTGAAAGTACACAATTCAAGCCATCTTTTATAAAGCTTTGAATACGGACAAAATTGTCCGTCGGCAAAGCTTTATAAAAGATGGCTTGAAATGTGTACTTTCAAAGCCATCTTTTATAAACCTCGAAATATGTCGAGGAATCCCCAGGTTCACCGAGGGTTAAAGGCGCCTCGGTGACCTGGGGAAACAAAGGCACAGTAACTGCATCTGGTGAATTCTCGCGCGAGGGGTCACCAGATGCAGTTACTATGACTGACGGAAGTGGCAGCCAGTCACAGCATTGCTGTGGCTGGCTGCCACTTCTGTCAGCTTGCCTGACTTCATTGCAGGTGCATCATCCCGTCGCGGCTACGGCTGCGACGGGATAATGCATCCCGCCAATGTTGTGGTAGGACGGGGGCCCCGGCAGGCCCCGGCCCACTTTAAGCACTGCTCGTCGCACTCTGAAACACTTGTGCATTAGCGCGATATAAATAAAATATCATATATCATATCATGTGTGAATAAATGAATAACAGTTGAATTATAGGCAGCAGTTTACATTGGTTTGTTTTGGTGAAGCAGGAAGAATTTAAGGTGGTGGCGGGGTGGGGGTGATATAAGTGTGGGTCTCAGAAATTCCTGCATGATAGCCAGTGTTTTCATAGGGTGAGTTTAAAGCCTTGCACAGTGACCATGAGTTTAATGTACAAGGGACCGGTGTTATACAATGGCAAGAGGCCAAGGGGGTGAAGGAACGGGGACAGCACAGTTATGGAAAGTACAGAAAGGTTGAGCAGAGCTTGTGTTTGCACTGGGCGAGCAGAGACTAGGCAGGATGTGAAGATATTGAGGCAAGAAGGACAGTACTGGATAGATTTTTAGATTAGGAGGATGAGTTTAGAGAGGGACGAGTGTGGCGTGAACAGCAAGGACATGCTCAGGTGATGGGTGGGGAGCAGGGGAGTTTCCTAGAGTCTGTGGGGGGCAATGTTGAATGCATTTTTTAAGGGGAGTACATGGGTAATGGGGCAGCCCCAGGAGGCTGGAGCAGTAGACCTTCCTGCAGAGGACAAGGGTGGAGACCAGGGTTTTAGACAAGCTTAGGCTGAAGTAGGGGCAGATCCTTTGCATTTTGTAGATTAGCCTGACAGCTGTGACAGTGGAGCTGATAGGCTGTTGGAATTTAAGATGGCTGTCAAAGAGAAGCCCCAGGTTACGAACATTGAGCGTTGGGTTGAGGATCTCAGGTTGCACTGCCTCCCCTCCAACATTCTAATGAGTTTGAACTGCTGATAAACACCCCCACTTCCTCCACAGTGATGCTTGGGTGCAAGATCACACGCTGTGCTGTTCCCTTCCTCCTGCCCTAGAAACATTTAGGTTAGTGGCTCTCTGTCAGAGCATAGGGGTTGAGTTAGCCCCTTAAACTGCACTACTAACAACCATGCAGCTTTCTAGGTGGGCAAGTGGGATTGCAACTCTGGTCCCAGTTCCCACCTACCCGGATGGCTTCCAGCTGGCACAGGCAGACATCAGAACCTTGGAAAGTCTTTTCGAAGCTGCCAAATTGGCAACTGGACTCACTGTTTAGTTCTTCCTGCGTCCACTGATGTTGTAAGACAGCCTTTCGGTCCTACGTTCTGACACCATTGCTGGGATATAGGGGGGCAAGGAGCTGCAGGTAAGGTGTGCAGATAATATTGAGGTCACATCCTGGAAGGGGTGTCAGTATCCAACTGTTAAGACCACTTACTTATTATATGTCCTTAACTTCTCCTTGGGCCCATAATTTGGTTGTGGGCTTTTAACATCAGTTAACACCCGGGGCGTGGGAGCCAACCAATCAGGCTGCTTGAAACGCGGGATGAAACTGCAAATCTCAGCCTTCGTTCCGAGCAGCCTACTTATCCAAACCCGCAATGCCATCTTACTCCCACCCTCTCTTATTTAATTTTTTTAATGTTTCCCTTCACCCCCCCCTTACTTACCTGTTTTCAACAGCAGTGGCGGCCCCTTGGAGCCCCGCCTTCCATTTCCATGGCGGCCATCTTTAGACAGTGTTTTTATTCATTGAATGGATTGCGCACGGCGTCCGGTTCAATGAATGAAAATACTTTTTTTAGCACTCTAGGTTACCGCTTAGGTAACCAAGGGTGCTAATAGCCTTAAGACCCTTTCAGGTGGGCCAGATCGGGACTTATAGGCCAAGGGACCCTTGTTAAAAGCCCTCCCTTCGCTTGGGCCTTCAATTTGGGTACTGGCCTGATCGGTCTTAATCAAAATTCACCCTCTTAGGGTTGTAATGCACCATTTACAGGCAGTGATCTAACCAAGGCAATTAGACAATCTTTAATGAATGGAAGTACGAGGCAGGAAGGCAATCGATAAAGGTGCCCAGTGATCCAGGGCTGATGTCTAATGAGTTATTGCCAAACACTAGAAGCAGAGTTTATAGAACTATTTACAGAGCCTTATCTGGATTGCAGGACAACAGGGAGAGACTTTATGACCCTAGGGAAATTAGTTCTTAATGTAAATACAGGTCTAATTATGATTAGCAAATATTGAAGCTGTTTTTATATTGATTGATTTAACGTTGCTCTCTTAGGAAAAATGTGTGCCACCTGCCACAAAAATTACAGATGATTATATTTAAATGCAACAATAATCCAGCGGATTCCCGAGAAGCTTGTGATCCCTGCACGATCTCTAGACCAGCTCTGGCTCTTAGAAAATGGACAGCAAAACGGCCTCATTAAAAGCATGCCGTTCCGGAAACAATAGTAGCGGTAAGCTTACCAACACCATTGTTTCCGGACCGGTACACTATAACTCTGTCAGGCGGGTGCCCTCCGCCCGGCAGGTCTGACCTGCGGGACGGAACGGCACCCGTCCACAGAGTTTCACGGAAGCACTGGCACCGTTATTAAAGGTGCCGTGCTTCCGTGGTCCCGACTCCCATAGAGTCCTATGGGACCCTCTGGGAATGGGGAACAACATTTTACCAGCGCCTGACTTCCCGGCCGCCGGGGTTGTAATCCCCCCCGCCTTACTGGGAAGTCAGGTGCTGGTAAATATTTACGGGTCCGGCGGCAACCTGCCGGTATCACCAGCACGGTTACCGCTGGACCTGTAATGAGGCCATCCTGTTCACGTGGTGCACACTGAAAACAGAAACGTCTCACACGTGACGCTATCATCAAACTCAATAGAACTCGTGCAATCATTCCCTAACGGATGTCAGGCTGAGCAGGTTCTGTCGAAGATTAAAGGCTGCAACCTGCACATTAGACAACAATGGGAGCTATTGGGCGCACCAACAGTGCTGGAAAATTAAAATATATTTGATGTGATTAATTCATTCAATTCACCAGAGAACAAAATGCAGGATTTATTTTGATCAAATTTCAGTTTTCAAATTGTGCTTTGTTTACTTTTCCTAAACATTGATTAATTTCTGTAATGAATAGTTTCATAATATTTTTAATTTCTTTAGTTCTTGTCAGAAATCAATTAGTTACTTTTGACAGACTATTTTTTCTGTCTCCATTCAATTTGTTTTTGTAACAAATTGATTCCTGTGGCAGATTGCTGGGTATCCCTACATATTATCCCCACCAAAAATATTGCCGTACATATGGTCGTTTGTCTTGCTATAGGCAATATTTATGTGGGGGATCATTTGTAGGAGTGGGGTTTGCGGGGGTGTCCCCCGCACATTTTCAAATAATGTAGGGGTTGCAGGGGTGACCCCGCAAGATCCATGGCTCAATATCGCCGCAAAATTATGGTAATAATTTTGTATCGCAATATTTTTGCAGGGATATCAACACATGGGACCGATTACTGGGCAGAATGGTGAGCAAAAACGTATTAACTGTTTGGGCCTCATTACGACCCTGGCGGAAATGGAAAAACGATGGCGGAAATGCAATACCGCCATCGAATACCGCTCGTTGCGATTATGACCCGTCACCGTAAAGTACGATGCCATTTGCGACACCGCAGTGAACGGCAACGCTAACTGCACCAAGTACGCGCACGCGCGCCTTGCAAAACCGGAATCACCGCCATGGCGCAACGGTACGCGAATTCTGACCCTAGCGGACATGTACTGAACGCCATCAAGCACGGCGGAAAGTACCATTCCGCCATGGCGAGAAATACGGCATCGTGAACCAACCGTAAATGGCCCACTGAGTGCCTGTACTCCACTCCCTGGCCACATTGCACAACTCCTGGCAGGCGCAATGTACTCACACTATGCAACCAGTGAAATCTACAATTCACCCATGCATGCCAACGTAGAAATGCATGCAGGGGCTCAAAGCGCCCCGTGAGTGGGCATCCATGTACGGCATGTCACCATAGCCGTACTGATGCAGCACAGGCATGTGAAGGTACAAGGACATCAAAATGAAAATCAAGAACACATGACACAAAACAACAGTAGTCCCCCATCGCTTGCCACCAGCGCAAGGCAACATCCAAAGCAGCATCCTGAGGGGGATTGCACCAGCCCTGTACTCTTGCCAGTAAACAAACCAACCATCAGCAGAAGCATGTACCACACAAGTTGGCAGAGTGACTGAGCAGCCAGGCCATCTCAAGAGGGGCCGATGTGAGCTGCAGGGCACAGATGGCACGAATACAGAAGCTTTCCAAATGGACATGACCCCAGTCCCCCTCCAACAAACGCACGCAAACACAGGCACCTGTGACCAGCCACATTCTGAACATCCCATCATTCCACCAATCGACCTGGCTGACAGGCACCAGTTGGCCAAAAGCCAATCCCCCGCCCCTGAGCAGCACATCATGAAAACAGTCACAATGGCAGCCCCTATCCGTGACCATACTGTGCTACATAGGCAAACGCGGCCAGTACAGTACCACACAACTCAACTCAGAAGGCGGAACACAATGCAGATCATCTCGCAATACATACCGCCACAAATCGAAAATCGCTACATCACCTGCAAAGAATAACGCAACACGGCAAATATCGGAATACAATTTAAATGCACATCCAAATGACAAAGGCCTCACAGCAATTTGCACAATAACACCAAAACATCCATCATCACCGAGGGCTGCATCTGCAATAATTGACCAGCTTCCACTTGTGTGACGCCCTGTACCATCATGGCACACAGGGCCTACATCAACGTTCCAAAAGGCAACATGGAAGCGGCAAGAACCGCAGGTCCGTCCCATGAGGCAGGCACTAGTCCAGCTGAAAGGCCGAAATGTTGCACCTAGCCACCAGTACAGCGAAAGGGCATGTGGCCCATTGGCGATCGTCCCATAAGATCGTAATGGTGCTCCACTGATTTACCCGAAGCTGCAGGTGTCGAGAGTAAAACCCATCTGGAGGAGTGGCGTACAGATGGCATCTGCAAAAGGGCAGGAGATACCTGTCACCCAAATGAAACACAAATTAACCGATTGCATTACGGGACTCATGATGCATTACACACTTCATTCAACACACCAAATCCACACCCATATGCATGCTAGCCCACTCCAAAGGAATATATACACCCCTAAATCAGTATCGATTCATAACGAAATCAATCGAGGTAAATACACCATTGCCAACGTCGGCTACTGTGCATGCGTCCGTCAAGACAGAACCCATGACATGGGATTAGTAACGTGCCTAGACACAAGTGTATGAAGGCGCGTCGAGACAGGGAGGATCCGACAAGGGCAGATAGACGTTAGTCCCACTATGGCAGCCTTGCATCACATAGCGCAGGGGAAGGGGATCGATTCAAAAAACCCATGTACATGGCAGACCCTAAATAAAATCATCTGTCCATGCATCCATTCATCATTCCCTCATCCCGCCATGAAAACGCATGAATATTCACTCACATAATATTTGAAACTTCCATCGCGTCTGTGCGTAATGCAGTCTGCAAAAACCACTGTGCTCCTGGCCGGATCTGTAGTGTTGTGAAGCAACATGGATTTGGGAACGTCCTGCCTTATCGTCCACTACGCTATTGCGCATCCCATTCAATTCATGTCATTCATTGCTTGCTCGTTATGGGCCCTGTCCCAAGGACATTCAACAATAGAACGTTACATTTCCAGGCAGACCTGTGGGCGTCTCCTCACCGCTACTTCAAAACCAAAAATGCTGGCCTTCGAATTCCTCACTTGCAACATTATGTCGAAAAGGCTTCTGTGAACGCTTGCATTCACAATTACATCAATGTAGTGCGGCTGTGTGTGATAATGCTAACTGGCTGCAATCACGAATGGGACGCCACGCCCGTCGGTGAAGTTCGTTACTGTGCTGCATGAGGGTCGGCCGTCGATCGAGCCCTACATACCACTGACTCTTCACAGGTATGTAAGCGACTGCAAATATAGCATGTGTAACAATGGGAGCATAGCATGAAAATCAGTCAAAGTACATCACACTGCCATCGGGATTTGACACATGATTGCAATTGCAAGATGCCATGCGGCCAAATGCTGCGTTTCGTGCGGGACGTGCTCGGCCAGAAGGGATTGCAGCTGCCACAGATTAAATCAATCAGCACGGGTGGAGCCCATACAGGCCGACAGCACATAAATAGCAGACCCAAACCCCTCCCACAACCACACCCACTCCAAAATGCTACCGGCAGGACTAGCGATGTTGGCCATGGGGGACCAGATAGCACTGCAAGTACTACAACTACAAGAAGACGACGAACACCAACAGCTACAACAACCGGCCGCACAGAGGAGACGCAGGAGGAGAAGGAGGAGAAGGAGGGCAAGGCAGGGTCAGCAAGGCCCACAAGCACTGCCACTACCACCACGCAGGCAGCCCGCAATCCCACGCCTCCGAGCCAATCCGTTCAACCTCAGTGCTGAGCAGATCCACACCCTCTACCGTTTGGACCGGGACACCATAATCGCCATTGTGGACATGACACACGCTGACCTCGTGAGCATGATAGATAGCCCAACCGCCATCCCACCCCTACTGAAGGTGGTGTCTGTACTCCACTTCCTGGCCACAGGCACCTACCAGCACACAGTCGGACAGTTGCATGGCATTTCACAGCCACTGTTCTCACGGACACTCTTCCAAGTGCTCAATGCCCTCCTGAAGCACGCCGACGACCACATCACACTACCACGCACGTACCAGGAGATTACCAACGCAAAAGTGGGATTCCATGCACTTGGCGGCATCCCGGGTTGCATTGGTGCCATCGACTGCACCCATGTTGAATTGGTTGTCCCACATGCCATGGAGGTCCAGTACCGCAACCGGAAACAATATCATTCAATCAATGTGCAAATGGTGTGTGACTCCAACAAGATCTTTACGCATTGTTGTGCCCGATTTCCAGGGTCTACCCATGATTCTATGGTCCTGAGGAACACTAGAATACGACGCTACATGGAGCGACACGCAGGGCACAGATCCTGGCTACTCGATTAGTCTCATTCCATGCATTACATCGTGGCCCATTTGATGCGTCAATGAGCTTGCAGGAAGGGGGGGGGGCTACTTAGCACTCTCATTCCACTGACATCCTTTATTTGTCACATACAGGTGATGCCGGGTATCCACTGAAGAGATGGCTCCTTACACCAATCCGGAACCCACAGAACCAGCATGAGGAGGGGTACAACCATGCCCACTCACGTACCCGTGTGGTCATTGAACAGGCATTCGGCCTACTGAAGGCTCGTTTCCGCTGCCTTAGCAGGTCTGGCGGGGCACTCATGTACAGCCATGAGAAGGTTTCTAAGATGGTCATGGCATGTGTCATGCTGCACAACATGTGCGTACGTAGGAATGTGCCCATGCCCCCTGACGCTGAACTGCATGCACCTGAAGATGATGATGATGAGGGTGGGGATGTGGAGGCACCTCAAGGAGTCCATGAGGCACAGGATGCACGTGAAATCCGACAGAGCGTCATAGATGCATGCTTCTAGCAACCACGCATGGTGCCTATTACATGGAAAGGGGACCTGTGGCACTGTGTGTGTGTGTAGTACAGGCACATTGTGGACTGTACGCCTATGAAGGCCTCGTACGCAAAGATCAATGTCCACACATGTCATTGGATGATAATGTAGTACTGTATTGTAAATGTGATTTGATTTATACACCCTATGGACCCGCCACCCAGTGAAGCCCAACACACCCCCTCCACCCTACTACCTCCCCCCCCAACACCAGTGTCCAAATATGCATGCTGTCCGTGGGTAGACGCTATTGCAAGCCCCCTCTACGGGTATCAGGGGCACCCCCTGCCCGTGGAGCGCAGGTTCCTGCCAGATCTGCGTTGGGGGCTGCCCTGGACGGAACTTGCCACGGATGATGTCTCTGCCTGCTCGCGCCCATGCATGTCTCTGAGGGTTTGTGAGAGCTCCGAGAGCACACGGCGCACAGCGGCAAGTTCAGCACAAACGTCTTTGGACGTCGCATGCAGTTCCCCCCTCAGGCTCTCGGTGCTTTTCTCCATTTGTGCTCTCAGGCTCTCGGTGCTTCTCTCCATTTCTCCCCTAAGGCTCTCACTACTTTTCTCTATTTGTGCCCTGAGTGTCTCGGTGGATGTTTCCATGGCTGCCCTAGAACCCCCGCATTCATTTGCATGGTCCTTGAGTAGCGTGGCCACTTCCTGCTGTTGCTCGATCAGCTGGTCGAGGGACTGTTGCCTCTGCTGGGCCATGGACATTTGCGGTGGTGTGACAGGGGGGCTGCTCAACACATGTTGCCTTGGCACAGGACTTGTGGGGGTTGGCCAGTCGTCGTCTTCAGGGTCTTCAGGGTGCCCCTGCGTGGTTTCGTCATGGTGTAGGGGATGGAACATGCAGGGGGATTGGGAAAGGTCATGGATGGTACCTACGTCGCCAGCACTGTTTTCCGTGTCGGAGCATGCTGGCATGACAGCTGTGTCACCTATGGTGCTGCTACCACCAGAAGCAGTGCCATCAGATACGTCCTTTGGGGGGACCTGTGGTGCTGGTGTTGTGGACTTGCTGGCTGCTGGGGTGCCTGTTGCAGTCCCCTCCAGTGTGCTGCCACTTGATTCCTGCTGCTGCCGTGTCTTGATCCTTGCACCTGAGGTGGAGGCTCTTGGGACGTTGGTCCTGGCCCTCTTTGCAGGCGTGCTGGTAGGGGTGTCGTGCAGCTCGTCGTTGGTATCGGACCCTGTGGTGGAGGGGCGAGCGTTAGTTATGGGTCTGTGGGAATTGGAATGGCAACGTATCACATGCATTGGGGTGGTACATGAGGGTGATTTGGGACTGGGCCTTGGAGGTGGTCTCATTTTCGTGTGGATTGAGGATGCATTCATTTGGCTGCCTGCAGTTAGGGGGTGCATGCTGCACATGTAGGGGTTGTTTTTGGCATCTTGATTAATTTGTTTATTCATTCTGACTTTTAGAGGGCGCTGTCAGGGCAAAGTATGTATTGCACTATGGGGTCACATGGTACTGCACATGTTCGTGCTTTGTGGATTTCGCATTGTTTCTCTTGGCCAACCTACCTGATTCTCCGGATGTCGGCACTCCTTTCTCCATCCCTCCGACTCCCTCTATGCTCTCCATTCCTATGGTGGAGGCGCAGATTTCCTCCCAGGGGGTCAACTTGATGGGCGATTCTGATACCCCCCCGGTAGCTGTGGCGATGTTCCTGTTCGCAGAAAGTATGCTGCGTACGCGGATCCGCAGGTCGTCCCACCGCTTGCGACATTGCTGTGGCGTGCGGGGTGTTGTCCCCACCGCACTTACGCGCTGTGCCACCAGGGCCCATATGGCCTTCTTGTTGGCAAGGGCCGTCCTGGTCATTTGACTGGAGAAGACGACGGCGGCATTCTCCTGGAGGGTCTCGGTGAGCACGGTCAGTTCCTCTCGGGAGAAGTGGACCTGCCGCTTGCGATCACACGCTTTCTTGGCTACCTTTCCCATATTTATTTTTTTAACTGGGGTTGCTAACGGGTTGGGATGTGTGTCAGGGTCGGATTTTTAATGGTTGTGTTGGGATTCGGATTTTATAGTTGTGCGGCGTGCTGTTTCCCGTTCCGGCCACATGCTTTTACTTCCGTTTCCGTATATTTACGGTGGCCGTAATTTGCGGTGCCCGCTCATTACGGTGACCGCTCATTACGGTGACCGCTAAGATGGGTGGCGGTATTGCACCTGGTGCAGCGTACGGCGGCGGTAAGGGCCGTTTTGGGGTCATTTCCGCCATCGCAGCCTTTCGGATTCCGCCATGGCGTAATGCTCGTGCCCGATGGGTCGGAATTAGCCGCACTTTGCTCCATCGTGCAATGGCGGAAACGCTATTTACGCTATGGCGGTCCGGTCTGTTGATTTCCGCAAGGGTCGTAATGAGGCCCTTTGTCATGAATCTAATTCGGTGGCAGAAATTCCCCCAATTCCTTTTAGGGTGAATTAAATTACTCTCCATGTTTTGCAGAGTGGGAAGAGAGCATGTGCTTTGGTATATCTTCTGCTAGGCAAGGCAAGCCCAGCATCCCCGCAGTAGCAATGGGGTCCTTGAACCTAGGTCTTTGCATTCTTGGGCTGTGCAGTTGTAGTGCTTCCTTTACTGTGATTGCGTTTCATCTTTCAAGTTGGAGTTTATCCTCGGTGTGCCACCAAACAGGGAGGAGTCAATCTAAGAGCTTTTGGCCTCTCTTTATATCTGATTGGCTCAGCTTGTTTGGATGCTGGATTTGGGCTAGTGCTTCCCGGTGCTTCGGTCAACCCTCCAACTTGCCTGAGGAATGAGTTAGGTCAGAGGTACGCAACCTGTGGCTATCCTGATGTTTTGGACTAGGATTCCCATGATCACTTACCATTGGCTAAGTTGACAGGCGCTAATGTGAGTTGTAGTCCACGACATCTGGAGAGTCAACGTTTGCAGACTCCTGTATTAGGACTTGAGGTGCACTTAATGCAAGAAGCCATTCATTATACATTTGTGTGGAGCTGTCTGCTAAGCTGGCTTTCTTGGCCACAGACATATCTCCCTCTCTGCCTTGCCTGGACATGCATTTCTGGGTGGAGTTTTCCTGTGGTCATGCACCGATCTTGCCATGTAGTGCAGAGTTCATCCACTTGACACCAGTCTCCTAGGACAGTGGTCCATCGCCATGGTTGGTTCCCAAATACATATAAACACCTCTTGCCCGTTTCATGACCTTCAATCTTCATGCCAATAGGTAATTTTACCAGACCCTCTGCTGTTCCAGAAGAAGTCCACATGCTGTGGTGAGGTGGTTAAGAGGCAGGCCGGGGAGCCCAAAGACTAAAAGTGTAATCTGATCCTGCGCACATTACTAAATAGTGTGATCTTGAGCAAATTATTATCACCCTCTACCTTTGGTCCCTTCTTTGCAAACACGTCTAGTGTTCAGCGACAGACTGCCATGGGTTAAGTCACTATATGAAAAACTGTATGCAGGGACTCAATCGTCTACAGTTATCTCAGAGATTGCATAATCTTGAACGTCGGGTGCCAGTAGCTCACCCAGATGTGATTATTCTGTTGCACACTGGGATTTGTAGTTGAAATATTCCCATTATAAATATTGTGCTAGCAGTACTGGAATGAAAGCCATACAGGCCTGTACGAGCTATTCACCGCCAATGATACAGCCTGACTTAATCGGTTTTACACAGGGATCAATGGTCAGGCAACGCAAACCCTCATCCAGAACTGCACCTGTCAGACCAAGGTCCATTCAAGGGCTAGAACCTCCCACAGGAAGGTTCTTTAAACAAGAGGCAAGGCAGCTAGCAGCTGATGGTAGCTCTCAGGACTACCTGGAGGCTGTCAGCAAGTAAGTTGGGCTGTGGAGTCAAAGAGACAAAATAAGAGATGGGTCCTAGGATGAGAAGAACCGCCCAGGGCCGGAAACCCTGTCCAACCCCAGCACCCACTCATTAACTGGAAGACGAACAGAGTTGAACGCTGATGGTTCTTCAAAGGGTTTTACGATTGTTCTCTGTCCTTTGCCTGTTTGCCACAAAGGCCGCTTGGTCTGGGTGGATCACTGATGGGACCAACCCCTCAAACCTTGAGGCAGCCCCTTTGCAAAGATTTCGCATCCAGGTTCAACAAGGAGATCCATAAAAATGAGGAGCACTTCGTATGGTTTTTTCACCTCCTTGGAGATGACCACTATCATCGCTTCTAAGAATGATTTGGGAATCGTGACCTCTCCCCGTATAGTATTGAACATTTTCACCGTGAAGGGGGATAAACGATCCACAAAGGTCTTATAAAAGTCCAATGTAAAGCCACCCTCCACCGGGGCCTTTCCCGACTTCATATGTTTACTTGAACTTATAACCTCCTCCAGCTCTGTACCCTTTTCCAAATTTAGCACCTCCAGCACCGTGAAGGCCCTCAAAGGTAGGTCCCTGAGGTAGATGTAAATCTCTTCTAATGGAAATGACAGTACTGTGCAAATTCCTGTGCCACCTCTTCCGGGTGGCTTTACGCATTCCCTCCTCAGTTATAATTTCCTCAACCGTCTAATGCACCTTCAGGATCCGCAACCTATTTGCCAAGAGGATGCCCATTTTATCATCCTTCTCATAGTATTTTTGTTTGGTGAATTTCAACTTATAATGTGTTTCTCCCTCTTTTCCCACAAGGTTGCAATCACTCCACCCCTGCCCGCATCTATTTTTGTCACCTCTCGCTCAATAGCCTTAACATCATTCCACAATTTTGGTTCAATAAGTCCCCCCTCCCTTTTTATCCTTGATCCCTGTGAAATGAGAAAGCCCCTAAACGGGGCTTTCGCTACGTCCCACACAGTATGACAGGGTGTCTCACTTGTGTCATTCGTGCTAAGCAAATCGCCAATTCCTCAATCTAAGAATTCCCTAAACACATTGGGCCTCATTACGAGTTTGGAGGTAGCCATGCCGTTTTTAGCGGCATGGCTATCCCCAAACTCGGGTCTGGGTCTGGAAAAATGGGAATATCTGGCGCATTCGAACCTTTGCAGGCCTGGTAATTCCCATTTGCGGGACCCGGTACGTCCCCATTCCCATTTGAGCCCCCAGAGTGCTCAAATGGGAATGGGGAGGATGGTAACAACGGTCCCGTTAATAACGGGGCAATTGCTACCATCCTGTTCTGCTAGCAGGTGCCGCTCTGCACGTCTGGTCTGGTCAGGCGTACAGAGCGGCCCACGAGCAGAACTCGTAATGTGGCGGTAGAGTGATAATGGTGCCGGCAGCACTACCAGCGCCATTATCACTCTACCGTCAGGGTCGTAATGAGGCCCATTGTCTGTTAATAGGGAGTCTGTGACGATTTAACTTCAGGGGCACCAGTGGTCCAGGGATGAATATCGGGTTCTAAACCATCAATCAATCCCACACTTCTAGTACACCAAAAGGGATCCGAACAGATTGGAATACAAGTGAATTATAAGACCTCCTTATCCAATTTTGGTAATGTGGATGGAACGGCAGGCACATCTCCGCAAGGTCGTGGATCGTTGGTTAGTTGCAACACAACGAAAATACAATTATTACCCAATGATAAAAGGGACTGTCCAGTCAAGGTTGTATAAAAATATCTACTTTATTATTACCATGACAGACAGTTCTAGCACACTACAATTACAACCAACACTGTAAAGGAACACAGATGACAGACAGTTTTACAAAGGAAAGGGATGCACTCTGGATACTGACAGGGGGGTAGTTGGGTTGGTAAAGCAATCAGTCTCATGGTTCAAGATTATTTGGTTTCAACACCAAAGGAGCAAAGGGTCGTAACTGTCTCTAGGGGCCTTCGGAGAAGGACCAGGAGGCAGAACCACAATGTACCTGGTGCTGAAGAAGATCTTGTTACTCTACAGAGTCGAGGCAGTTCCAGGGCGCTTCGCAGCCTGGGAGACAGAGTTAATGGCGGGCGACAGCTGCAGGCACCAGGCGGCAGGCAGTTCGTCAAACAAGGCTGGATGGACATCTGCAGGCTATCTGGCACAGCAGCTCGGGGCCAAGAATTGTTGTCTCTGTGCTGGTTGGCGGATCTGGAATGCTGGTCGAGGCGTCTTGGACGGCCCTGATGACTGTGGCATGACAACAGTCAGCGGTGGAGCTAGATGCAGTTCGAGGACTCGACTGTCTCAAAATTGTCCTTAAAAAGATGGCAGCTGGATGATGCTTGGGTGGCACTCCTCCTAGCTTCTTCGCAGGGCTTGTGTCCTTTCAGGGCTGTCGTTCAAAAGCCCAGGAGAGTGTTAGCAGGCAACGGCTTTGTGCTTTGCCCAGAGACTCTCCGGCACTTCCCGCCTAGGAATCTTGCTGTCAGAACCTAGCAGAGCAGGCTGTGTGCTGGCTGGGTACCGGTTCTGGAGCTGCTAGATGGGTCCTCTGAGTCTGGCATCTCCCTCTGATCCCTGGGAGATGTTTAGGGGAGGAATCTTGCTTCCCTCTTGGAACTCATGGCCTTCCTTCACTGGTGGAAGATGTAAGATAGACTGTACCTTCAGCTCGGGTCCAAATAAGTCCTTCTTCTTACTGCTTTCGAAGTCTATAGATGATCTGATCAGAGAGGGCCTCAGCCTGCTTTTAAAGCCAAACGGGCCCCAGTGATTGGTGCAGGCTAAGCCCACCTTAATGTACCAATCCTGGGTCCCCACCAACAATCTTCAGAATCAAAGCGCTTGGCAACAGACATGGGAAGGATGACAACATATACTTCTAAGTCCCATGCATCTGCCTGTCTGCTGTACATCAAAGTGTCTCCCTAATTAACTGAGCCATATTCGGCGCTTGGTCACAACATGGACCTCCTTTGAAGTAGGGGTTTGCAGGCAGACTTTCTTCTCCTACAATTCACATGCTTCCCTACTCTGATAGGAGTGGTTCCAGACAGGACATTCACTGCCCTTTCATACCAAGGAGGGGTGTTAGATATGATATGATATGGCATTTATAACGCGCCTATACACAAGTGTTTCAAGGCGTGACAAAGCAAGGAAGGGGAACAAAGGGAAGACAGACAATGATCCTACTAGGCTAGGTGTCATTCAGATCGCACAAGAGCATGGGGAGGGAGAAAGGGAAAATTGCATGGTGTGAGGGAGAGGGGAAAGTGCAGTACAAGGGATAGTGGAATGAATAAGATAAATAAAACGGCCAGCTGGTGGCAAGTGCAAGGTAAGTGCAAACATAAGTGCTGGTAGGGGGACTGTAGGGACACAGAAAAACAGTCTCCAGGTGCAGGGGTTGCCAGGGAGGCAGTGCAGGTGGGCAACTGGTGGGGCCGGGGCCCGAGATCAGAAAGGGTGGCCAGGTAACCAGTGCAGTTTCTAACAGGAATTCAGCAGGGGAGAGGAAGCAGAAGCAAAGAGGAAGGTTTCGAGGTGCTTCCGGAACCGCAGATGGTTCTCCTCAAGTTTCAGGGAGGCAGGAAGGCTGTTCCAGAGGGAGGTCCCTGCAGAAGAGAAAGATCTAACACCAACTTGTTGTTTGCAGAAGCGACTTACCTTGAGGGAGTTGGATGCGGATGATCGAAGAGCTTGAGAAGGAAGATATTTAGGAAGAGAGAGTTGAAGGTATTGCGGCCCCAGAAGGCCTTGTGGACAATGCAGAGGGTTTTGAACTTAATCCTCGCAGCCACTGGGAGCCAGTGCAGACATTTCAGTCCTGGAGAGATACGATTTGTATTTGTATTTGTATTTGTTTTATTTGTATAGCGCAAACCAGGCCCGGAGGCTACCGGGCACATATCTTAGCAACAGTGGTTACATAATATAACGACATTTCAGGTAACATTTAAATTGACATAGTAATCAAACACATTGGTGTTTTGTGCAGAGATACATAGGTAATCAAGTATTCAGAGTGCAGCTTGGTCATCAGAAGATCCCTGGGCTTGAGGCCAAGGACAAGTCACGCGGTCCTGTTCTGGATAAAAAACTTAGTTCCAAGTTGACACATTGCATTACAAAGAGGTGTTGGTCTCTGGTCTCCATTGTCACTTCCCGCACCCAGGCCTTCCCTGAGGCCTGCAAATTAAAATTCTTCAGAATTAAAATTCTTCAGTATTCGCTGCCACCATCAAGGTGTAACAATCGAGATGCAAATACATGGGGTCTTGAAATGCTATTAAGCTGCCCACGGCCAGAGGCTTTTGATGTACCCAAAGCTGTCAGCTACACATGACAAGGGAGGGTGGCTCTGGTAAGCTCTGTCCTCCCAGAGTACATGACAATTTTTCTGCTGTGCTTTGAGCATGGAAAATATGTGTGGGAATGGCCCCACATGTTTTCCGGAGGTTGATCTCCCATCATTCATTCTTTTTAAATAAATAAAAATAAAAAATCCCAGGCGAGTGCACTCTCTCTGTGCGGATGGTCGAAGTTATTGTATTTCCATCTGGCATTACGAATTCTGGCTGGTCCCAGCTACAGTCGGTCCTGCACCATATCATGGTACCGACCACGGGGTAACATGTATCTCTGAGTCCCAGAATAGGGACTCACTTTCCTTCCCTATCACAATATAGTTAATTCTTGTACAGGAGTTATGAGGCACTGAAAACAGAGTATGTCCCCCTGCTTCGCGGTGACACTCCCTCCATATATCGCACCAAGTGTGAGTCTCCAGACAACCCCTAAGGAGCAGGTGTTCCTTCTCAATGTCTGCTACCTGTGGATGAGGTATGCGATTTCGAGTCTAATGCAGGATCTAGGATCAGGTTGAGATCCCCTCCAATTAGTCTGAGCCTTTCCACCTAGGAGTCGATTTTACGAAAGGCCATTTTTAGGAAAGAGGCATGTCCATTGTTTGCCGCGTGTATCCCAATGCGCGTCATCAGGTTACTCTCCCAGCTCACTTTGACCATTAAAAGCCTACCTTCCATAGCTTTTCAGACCTGGACATCCTTGAAGACAAAGTCTTCCCTAGGATTATGCATACCCCCGCCCCCTTTCCTATCCTTTTCAGATGCCCAGAATGTCTGCCCCATGTGGTGTCCTAATAGGTTGCACTCCTCCCCTAACTTGTAGTGGTTTTCCTGAAAACATAAAATTCATTGCTGCTGTCTTCCAAACTCCATGGACAACAGGGGCCTTTTATGAGGTGAGTCAATACCTCTTACATTCGATCTGGTGACCTTCGACAGGCCTGATATTCCTGGCATTCCTCTACGGTCTGGACATCACCCTCCACCCTGCCAACTTGACCAACCCTTTGAGCATAAACCCAAATTTCTCCTGTTGCGTATGTCCTCCACACATCCTTGCATACTTTCAATTCCTCCCCTACCCACAGCCCTGCCCCCACGCACAACCTAGTCCAATATTGAAGTATTAACGGAAGCACTCCCCAACTTTGAGACACCCAGAGAGTGGAGAGCCACCAGGTCTCAAGGTCCAGCCCCACCGCCAGCCCTCCCAAAGATTCTTATCACGTTTTCCTATCTTTCCTCCCTCATGGATTTGACATTGCATCACTTTCCTCATACCCACCCCCCCATCCTGTTTCTGCCCCAACCCGTGATAGAGCCCATCGCATAAGAAACTTGATTTCAAATGTACATCCATGAAACACCTTGATACCCGTAGACCCTCCCAAGCTTGGACTGGCCTATAGGGCAATATGCCAGTGGTCGAACCAAAAACGCAAAATGCTAGAGTGAGCCCGTTGTTTTGGTTAAACTGGGCCACATTTTTGGTCAGTGTGGGCTAGTTTGATGAGTTATTCACTAGGCGGCTGGTAGGTTTGACCAGTGTTGCTCAAAAAATATTCCTTAAAAAGCACAATTTGCATCACATTTTATCAACAATCTCCCCCTTAGGGACTATTCAAACAGTCAGTCACAAAAGGAATGAATAGCCATTTGCAACTGTGGGCCACTTTTTCATTGGTGCCCGAGACAATTTTATGGGCCAGTCGACCCTGGTCCCTCCCTCTTACTCTTTCACCAACTACCCTAAACGTACTTAATCCCGTATGATGCGAGTGCTGTCTTTCTGCAGTTTCTCACTCCTGGCACCCTCTTCCTCATTCCAGGTTGTGAAAAGGCACTCCAAAGCTATTCCTTTACCCACTGTGCATTTTGCGGAGTGTGTGTCGGTATCGGCCATGGACTTGCCTGTGGAATCTGTGGGATTGTCTCTGTGTCACTGATTATCTGATTTTCTCCATTCATCACAAAGGGAAGCCCCATCTGTAGCAAATACCCCTCTGAAGTCAGCCATCTTGTGAAGGGTTTACAATGCCCGTGTTGGTCCAACGTAAGGGAGGATAGATCCTGGTCAATCGTTATTTCGGCTCCTCCCCACACTATGGCCTCTCTCTACCTGGTCTCTTCCAGAATCATTGTCTTATCTTTTGTAATAGTGGCACTTTCAAAAGACCGACCTGCTCCCCCGCCCCTAGCTCTGTGTATTTGGTCAAATAGTATGTTTTTGGTAGGGTTACTCTTTACTGATCAGATCAGCACCTTCACCTTGGTCTCTAGTCCCTGCATGGTCTCTCCCTCAGACTGTGGCAGACCCCAGATGCGTAGGTTGTTTCTGCGGTCCATATTTCCATTTTCACTAGACGGTCTCTCTCCTCTTTTTCTGGATTCTGCCGCCTTCATTTCCAGGGCATCTATGGAGAGCTAATTGCCCTGTAGCGTTTCTTTGCTGTCCCCGAGTTTATCCATTTGCCCCTGGATCTCAGGCACGGAGACCTGGATCTCCGATCTGAACGCCTTCAGTTCTGTAAGGATGCTCTGTACATGGGTTTCAATCCCTAGCATTTTCCCCCCTGTGGTTGTGTTGCCATCATATGCCGTGTTCGGGAAACAAGGCCTCTGGGTCGGCCATGACAAACCAGTGATCTTCACCCCACCAGGGCCAAGATGTTGTCGCCGCACTAGCGATTCACCAGATATTCAAGCAGGATCCATGGAGCTAGCCCGTTTGTGAGCCTATTGCTAGACACATTCCATCGCCAAATTCCTTTCTCACCCAGGACTACTAAGTGGCCTGCCTCCTATCAGCCTCCTTCTGCCTCCGTGGAGACGCACGCTGCGCGGATATAAACCAGGACTATGGTCCCACAGTCTGACTCTCCTTCCCCCACACGCAACCCCCAATCTTACTATTTGGTTTGAAGGCCCCAGGGGTTTCTGCTGGGTGTCACAGCCTCAGCAAGGCGCCAGGGGACTCCTCCGGTCAGAAGATATCTCCCACGTACTACCCAATTCCACTGCATGGTCAGAGGAAAGTCCAGCCCCATATGTCTCCTTCCTCCAGCCCCAGGTGCTGATCATCACTCGACTCTTGGGAGTCGAGTGATGATCCCTCCCTCCCTCTCAGGACCCCAGTGTGCTCTCGGGTACTTCTCCATGGGTAACAGCTCCTCTTCCCCTGGGACAAGACCCGGTGAGCTGCACAGTGTCGCTCCTGCTCAGCTTCGCACTGCGCACATCGTCCCCAGGGTTTTCGGGGTGAGCATTCCCCAAACTCTCATCTCAGGGGAGGTGGAACAACCACTCCTTGGACCCAGTTGGGACCTTCACTGGGGAAGGAAGGTCTCCGCTGGATGGGGCTTGGCAGAGGTTCATCCTCACGCAGCCATACTGCTCTGCGCCTTCTGGTGGTCTCCCACCACAGTCTTCTTAAACAGAGTTCCATGGTCCATGCCTCCACCTTCTTACCCTTGCTTAATGCTCACCCAACAATATTGTTCCTAGTTGTTCCACCGCTCTTTCCATTCCCTGACTGTTTATTTTAAAATTCACACTTTAGTTGGTCCTTTCAATATTTTGTCTATCAATCATTTAACCTAGGGAGAATTAAACGTTTGTTTATGTGCTGATCTAAACATGTGACCTACAGCAAAAGCTCAACCTAGCGAGCTGCTGTAGCAGTTCACAGAAAGTGCCTTTTCATCATGAGGGCCCCGGCTTCAGGGGATCAGCCTCCCTTATCAAGCACTGTCAATATTTATAAGGTAGTGGTTTCCGCTGCTCTTCCAGGTCTGGATGGATTCCCAGTCTCATTTCCCCTCTCCAAGCAGGAGGAGGGCTTTCATTTCAAATAGGTTAATGAGCAAATATTTCATGTTCATTATTGCAGACCATTGCTTGCTTTCCTGAAAGAGAATGATATCAAAATGATGACAATCAGAGGCCTTTAAAAAGAAATACAAAGGGGCTGTTCTTGGCCATATTCAGTGATGCAGCGAGATGTCAGCATCATGCCTTTGTACCATGCAGCGATGCAATTAGATAGATAGAAATGTCTGCCGTTGTTCTTTGATCCATGCAGTGATATATGAGGAAGGAAAGATGGATTTTTGTGGATGTGATTTTTTGAATACATACACAAGGGGGTTCAACAACAGCTACCAACCTTTACACGTCCTAGGTGTGTCAAATTGCAAAAACGCCAAAAAACAATGTCATTGAATATATTCAGACAGAGCAATAGAGAGAGTTTACATATTTTAATTATTATATACGCACAAATACAAAAGGTCATTAAAAAAGAACATTACATAAAAATCATCACATAAAACGCAATGTGAAATCAACCAAAATGGGACTAACATCAATAGGCCCTCGGACATGGATGAAAAAAGTTCTTATAATCACAAGATTATGGTGTGGTTAGTAAGGACGTGCGGTAGACATTTCAAACATTTCATGTATCCTCATATTATTGCCTAATTGTGCTTGACTATGTCGACACTGAACCATGTGTTTCTGGGTCCAAGGCATAGCAATATATAGCCGTCTCTAGCTGATTTAACATGCTTGTTGACGTCTGCTGGACCCGTCTTCAGGGCACTGTGTAGTGGCACCGAATGTTTAGAGCTGTCCCATACATTTGGACCCTTCACACGCAACAATCTAAAAACCAAGACGAGACACGTGTTGGTATACAGAATAAAATATTTTAACGTATTATCTCTCTATTTATTGGCAAACGCAACTAGCGACACTAACCTTCAAATTTCTTTCAAAGACGCGTAAGGCTTCATCTGCAATCAATTAGAAACCCCCTTGTGGATGTACTCATTTGTCCTCCTCCACGCAGTCCCCGTACAAAAAAGAGGACTTTATAGCTCTATTTGTCATATTTTGTGACTTTTTGAATGCAGTGATACAATCAATAGGAAGATAGAAATTCCAGGGAGATTGTTCATTCCAGGCACTAATACAGTGAGACAGAAAGTCCGAAATTCCTTTCCTTGCTGTGATACAGAGGGATAGAAAGACAGACATTCCTGGTTAGCTGTTTATTCCATGCAGTGATACAGTGAGACGGAAAGACAGAAAGTCCTGGTTAGTTTATGCCATGCAGTGATACAGTGAGACGGAAAGACAGAAATTCCTGAGATACCATTTATTCCATGCAGTGATACAGTGAGACAGATAGACGGGAATTCCTGAGATACCATTTATGCCATGCAGTGATACAGTGAGACGGAAAGACAGAAAGTCCTGGTTAGTTTATTCCATGCAGTGATACAGTGAGACAGATAGACTGGAATTCCTGAGATACTATTTATGCCATGCAGTGATACAGTGAGACGGAAAGACAGAAATTCCTGAGATACCATTTATTCCATGCAGTGATACAGTGAGACAGAAAGACGGGAATTCCTGAGATACCATTTATACCAATGCAGTGATACAGTGAGACGGAAAGACAGAAATTCCTGAGATACCATTTATTCCATGCAGTGATACACTGAGACAGAAAGACAGAAATTCCTGAGATACCATTTATTCTATGCAGTGATACAGTGAGACGGAAAGACAGAAATTCCTGAGATACCATTTATTCCATGCAGTGATACAGTGAGACAGATAGACGGGAATTCCTGAGATACCATTTATGCCATGCAGTGATACAGTGAGACGGAAAGACAGAAAGTCCTGGTTAGTTTATTCCATGCAGTGATACAGTGAGACAGATAGACTGGAATTCCTGAGATACTATTTATGCCATGCAGTGATACAGTGAGACGGAAAGACAGAAATTCCTGAGATACCATTTATTCCATGCAGTGATACAGTGAGACAGAAAGACGGGAATTCCTGAGATACCATTTATACCAATGCAGTGATACAGTGAGACGGAAAGACAGAAATTCCTGAGATACCATTTATTCCATGCAGTGATACACTGAGACAGAAAGACAGAAATTCCTGAGATACCATTTATTCTATGCAGTGATACAGTGAGACGGAAAGACAGAAATTCCTGAGATACCATTTATTCCATGCAGTGATACAGTGAGACAGAAAAGCAGGAATTCCTGGGATATCATTTTTTCCATGCAGTGATACAGTGAGACAGAAAGACGGGAATTCATGCAATATCATTTATTCCATGTGTTGATACAGTGAGACAGAGAGAAAGAAATTCCTGGTTAGTTGTTTATTCCATGCAGTCAGATGGTGAGAAGGAAAGATTTAAATGAATGGGATATGGTTTATTTGACTGGTATGAACAGGTAGAAATGCCTGGGGGAGTTCTTTATAATAAGGGATGTATAGGAATGTGAAACCTTTCTCTTGTTCACAATATTTTTTGCTTTTGAAATGTATTTTTAATTTCAGGGATTTCCAAGTATCCCGATTCTTTGAATGGATAACCTACCCTGCAATCCCATTGTGCTCGCTTGCATCCGAATGGGCAGGCCTACAGTAACTTTAGCATAATTGGAAGCCCCACTCTATTCCTGTGGAATTTAAATGGCAAGACCACAATATTGCTGAAGAAAAAGATTGACGTTGAAATCTACATTTAATTTAGAAACATAGTTGCAAAATAATGATTCCAATGTAAACCTATGTCCACGCTTAATTCCAAAGTATGTATGTATCTCTTTGTTTTCTTGACTAAGATGTGCAGTCTGTATTTAGTGTTTGTGCTGCAGGAATTTTAATATACTGCAGGCCTGTGCATTTGTCCTTCATTTATTTAAAGTTATCTATATCCCCAGAACCATTCCCAGTATCACCCAGTGGGACTGGGTACATTGAGTTCCTGCTTAGTTTCCAATCCAAAACAGTCTCTATAGTTCCCTCAAGAGTCTGAACCATCAGAAGACACAACTCGTGAATCAGAGTTCTACCTTACGCAAAGAGGACCCTTCATTCAGGATACATGTTGGGTTCTGAAGTTCCAGTCCTCAAGAGCAAAATCCACTCCACGTTTTCAAGAGAGCGACACAAAATAGATCACCATTTACATAATTGGTGGTTACAGTGGATCTCTGGCATCAAGGGCCAGAGTTGGTGACCCGCGTATAGAGAGGATGGTTGTATGGATGCCTAGATTTCTCAAGACGCTTGCTACTGGGCCACCCACAATGGTGGAAGGAGGTGACTTAGGAAATTCCACTCATTAGCGGGTGACATCTTTTGGCCACCCTTCCTGCCAATCCCATTTTGTTATAAAAGGAGTAGGGGGGACATAGTGAGATAGAAGCATGTCGATGCTCCTTACGCCACACAGAGATACCATGCCATTAAAAGTAATATGTTAATATTAATATTTCTTCTAGGGGGTGGACTGCCACCACAGACATGCCCTGTGGGCGCTGACGGAATATTGCACAGACCAAATTCCAGATGCTTTTTAAAGGGAAGAGATGAGTCTCTACAAATTTCTGAACTGTGGATGGTTGTCCATCGCTCTAACTGGAAGCCACATAACATAACATAACATTCCACAGCTGTGTGTACAGAAGTGAAATGGCACAGCATCCTGTTCTCAGTTTCCCACAGTGTCGGATAGAGGCCAAGCGTGCTTTGGAGGAGTGCAGCTTTCATGGAGGAGTATGATGACGACATTTGTTTGTTAAAATCCCTTAACATGAAGCACTTGATAAACCATGCAAAAAGACTGGAGTTTAATATGCGAAAAAGAGACCAATAGCTGCTGTCCTGCCCACTACACCAATTAGCATTTGAAATAAACATTATTTCTGACAGTCTATACACAATATGTTATTTGTATTCAAATATGTGTTAACAAATATTTGTGATATCTTTTTTTTATACTATATTGTGCAGCCCGATTATTATATGCATCTGGTTTAATTGATAAAACTTGGTAGTCTCATGTTTTAAGTTTTGAATTGGTGGTACAATAAATTGTTATATTTAATATTACCACTTCAGATTGTTAATTACCTCCTCTCAGCCAATTAGAGAGTTTAGAGTGCAGTCAATAACGACTTCCCAAAGCAAACAGAGAAACAACAATGACCAATTGGGCCATAAACTGGTGGTGGGTCATCCCACGATTATGACCCTTCCCTCTACAAGGCTATAATGTTCACTTCAAATACTAATTGATATACGGCTCGGGACAGTCGCCGTTTTTAAATAAGACAATGATAGCAGGCATTTTCCTTCCTAAGAACATTCCGTTTCAGCTACTGTTTCAGTTGAAACAATTTAAAGAGAAATATTCATTGACTACAGTGCAGCCTACTTTACCTTTGAGCTCCACGGTAAACAGTCTGGTTTTCGAAATAACCATAGCACAGAGACTGCTTTAATAAATTTGCAGACCAACAGGCTCGAGATGATGGACCAGGGGAAAATCGGGCTACTGGCCCTCCTCGATTTATCCACAGCTTTTGATCGGCTCCATCATGGGCACCTGTTAAACACTCTTACAAATAGTTGGAATTGTACAATCAAATCTGCCAGCTGGGTCAAATTATTCCTATCCAACAGACATTCCTCTGCATGCTGGGAAAGTGCATCGGCCAAGTCCTCTTCAATTCTTTGTGGGGTTCCGCAGGGAGCATGTATTTTGCCCATGCTATGATATGATATGATAGGTTATTTATAACGCGCTTAATACCCAGCGGTTTCTAAGCGCGGATCCGGGGATCGAACCCGTGTTGCTCCATGTCATCTTGCTTCCAAGACAAGCACGTTGCCACTGAGCTATCCTCCTGAGACATCTTGTATGTCAGACCCCTTTGTAGCATCCTGGAGAAGGAGATCTTTTTCACAAACTACGCAGATGACACCCAGTTGATCCTAGAAATCAGCAGTGATTATGATCAGGATGTTCTGACCTTTGACACCATCTATGACACCAGTAAACGGTGCCCTACCAATAACTGTCGGAGCAAAAACCGAGTTACTCTTGTTTGGAAACACGGCCACCAGGGCCAAAAATAGGAATGCACCGGTTTTTACATGAGGGATTGTTCCATTCCTGTGGTTAGCAAAGTAAAAATGCTGGGTGTGTTTCTTGACGCTTCTCTAGGCGGAGAGACCCAAACTTACTACTTTTCAAGGGACTGCAACTATTACTTAAAGCTTTGAAGAATATTAACCCTTAAATTTCAGAGGCCAATTGTGCCTCTATTTCCTGAGCCATTATCTTATTACGCCTGGATTATTGTAATGCACTACTATTGGGGGCCAAAGAAAAGTGCTTACAAAAGCTTCAAACACTGCAGAATGATACTGTTCGTATTGTCAAGAGTATCCCCTGGCGTAATCATATTTCATCTGGCAGAAAGTCTCTGCACTGGCTACCCACTGTGGAACGAATTCCGCACAAAAGTGCATAAAGGCCTGTATGGAAATGCACTTGACTACCTGAAGTCCCGCATCTCTCTATACATTCCCAGACGCACATTACGTACCACCGATTTGGGACTCATCAACTCCCATAAATTCAAGACAGCAAAATGTCTAGGAAGGGCCTCTCCCTCCCTGGCCGCTCAGGCATGGAATTCCCTACCTCTGAGTTTACGACTAGAAGTGATTTGAACACCACCCTATTCAGATAAACTGGGATTACGGATCTCCAAAGTGATTATTATCACCCAAAATTGAACCTTGTCTGAGTCCTGTTCTATATGTAGGTACAATGTGTTCTAGTGCGTACAGATGCCTGCGGGTTCCCGGCGTGTTATAAATAAATGAAATAAATAAAATAGATAAAAACAAATTATAAATTATAAAAACTACTTTGCAGAGACTCAAGAGTCAGTCATTGATTTGAGCCTTGTGGTTTTCCATCAACTTGGGGCCGGGGGAGACAACCGTGCCCAGAATTAGTCACCATCAAAATCCCTGCCTTTCAGGGGTGGATTTTTAAATAGCTCATCCGGTTTCCAAATGCAGTTATGACGTTCCTAATATCCCCCAGTGAAATTGAGGCACTAGGTTTAGGTTTGAAAATGAACTGAAAGTCTTAATTAATTTAGCAGGTTTAGAAATATATTAAATAAAACGAGACACTAGGTGGAACCCTGCACGACCCCAGACTTCCATGTTTGTGACTCAAAAGGTGGTCTACAAACACACGCAGACTTTTCCAGGAAAGATTTCATCCGTTCCAATGTCGAGTCTGAGACCTCGGTGCCCTGAAGCCAGGAGAGCATGAGAACATCAGTGTGTCAAACACCACAGAGAGGTCTCATTGGGCCATAGCCTAATGCCCCGGCGCTTGTGGGGACTACTACCTCCATGCGTGCATTTGGCAGGAACCTGCCTTTTGTGGCAAGCCACACTTGGGTTGTGCCAAAGACACGCTAGGGTTGTGCCAAAGACAAGCTAGGGTTGTACCAAAGATGACCTTCATTAAGTTGAACACAAGGAATGGGTTGGTTAGATGCTTATATTCTCCATCGAGGGTTCGCTGAGTGCTACTCACAGTCTGGACTTCTCAGTCGTCCTCTCTGTTTTCTCCTCCAGAATCCGGGACCTCTTCTGACATTGGTGATTCTTACTAGTTACTTCAATGTCTGTCACAAGATTAGCAGCCTTTAGTATTCAGTTCCTTCCCCTCTGGGCTTTTTGCGGTTAACATATGTATAACTCTCAATAATGCCCACTAAAGAGATGTATTCATTCTTCTGTGGACAGAACCTTTCTCTGTAGTCATGATAATCCCCTCCTGGACCATAGCTTCAGACTTTACTTTGGGTTCAGATGTAACAACTGTTCCCTTCCAGCTTTACAATTTGTCCCCTCTAAACCTTAGGTTTCAGCCTTTCTAACTTCTCTCTCCGGGCGCATTGGGTTCAGGCTTTTCAACTGGTCCCACTTGTACCTTGGGTTTCAGTCTTTTCAACTGGTCCCTCCTGGACCTTGAGTTTCAGGCTTTTGAACTGGTCCCCCTTGGTTCTTGGGTTTCAGGTTTCTCAACTAGTGCCTCATGGACCTTGTGATTTTACAGGCTTTCCAACTGGTGCCTCCTGGAAGGTGGGTTTCAGGCTTTTTAACTGGTCCGTCTTGGACCTTGGGTTTCAGGCTTTTCAACTGGTGCCGCCTGGAACTTGGGTTTCAGGCTTTTTAACTGGTCCGTCTTGGACCTTGGGTTTCAGGCTTTTCAAATGGTGCCTCCTGGAACTTGGGTTTCAAGCTTTTCAGCTGGTGCCTCCTGGGCCTTGGGTTTCAGGCTTTTCAACTGGTGCCTCCTGGGCCTTGGGGTTCAGGCTTTTCAACTGTTAGCTCTTGTATCTTGGGTTTCAGGCTTTTAAAATAGTGCCTCCTGGAACTTGGGTTTCAGGCTTTTCAAGTGGTCCATCTGGACCTCGGTTTTCAAGATTTTCAACTTGTGCCTCCTCAGCCTTGGGTTTCAGGCTTTTAATCTGGTCCCTGCTTGAGGTCCCCGGGTCTTGACAGCCCCCCCCCACCTCTCTGCAGACCTTCATGTTCTTTTTGACCTTCTTCCAGGTGGTGGCAGCTATTAGGACTCTCTGATGTTCCGCCTTCTCCGCAGCGGGTAGGATCTCTGTCAGTCTTCCCATTGTGTTTCCCCTTAATACCCAGGGTACAGTGTTCTGTGAATCAGCTTGCACTCGGATTCTCCTCCCTTCTGATCTGTTCCCAACTCGGGTTGGGGAGATAGTTTCAGGACTATTCCTGATTGGCTATTTTCTGGGCCTATTTGCATACTTACCGGAGATAGGTCAGCCCTGTTTGAATTCATAATTGACCTTTTTAAGCTATTATTAGCCCAAGCTCTACATTGGTTATTCAAGCAAGAGAATAACGGCCAGATAATCTGTGACTGCGTGACTTTGAAGGTGTAGGTACTTTTAAGCACCATCTTGGAATTCATTCCCTCACCTGGAGGAGGTTTGTTGCTTCCCATTGGTGGCCCCGTCTATGGACCAGCTTCTAGTGAACCGAGAGGACGTGCAGATTTTCAGATCATTCAGGGAACTCAGTCCTCTCTCGTAAGGAACAAGTTTTCCAACTGAGGCTGTGACTAACTCTGCAGCGTGGTTCCGAGGCTCTCCCGCTTTGCAGTGCGCTTTATTCTGTCTTGTGCATTCTGGCATTTTTTATCCTTAAAATGCAACCATGATAATTGTCTTGGTTAGAGACTCCTTTCCGGGTATGTTCCAACTCCCTGCCACATGGTCTGATGATTGGGTGGTGTGCCTTCAACAGCCTGAGGGTCCTCTTGGAGAAAGACATGCATCCGTATGCCCCCTTTTCTGTATCGCACCTCCAGCATCGATGTATGTTGAATTTTAAAAATATTTACTGGTTTCCTGTGCATTCTTAATGTAGATTTCCATTACGCAAGTCTGTCCTATAGCCTTATACTCACCTTTGGTACGTAACTATGCCTCTTTCCTTTGCTAATTACAGTTTTGAGGTCTGTGCTCCAGTCTGGTTGGCACTGATGGAAGCAGTCCATGCTGACCATTTGAATGTCCTTACAGATGGTTGAGGTGGTGAGACCCACCGTGTGGCCACCAAGGGCTTTCCTGAGCACACCATCACACTGATGCGGGGATGAAGACAAGGTAGTTCGAGAGCTTTCAGGCAGGGATCTCTTTCTGAAGATCTCTGAAGGACTGAAAAGTAGGTAGGGGATACGGCTCTTTCTGAAGATCGCAGAATGATTGAAGTGTAGGTAGGGGTTACGGCTCTTTCTGAACATCTCTGAATGATTGAAGTGTTGGTAGGGGTTACGGTTATTTCTGGAGATCTCTGAATGATTGAAGTGTAGGTAGGGTTTACGGCTCTCTCTGGAGATCTCTGAATGATTGAAGTGTAGGTAGGGGTTATGGCTCTTTCTGAAGATCTCTGAATGATTGAAGTGTAGTTAGGGGTTACGGCTCTTTCTGGAGATCTCTGAATGATTGAAGTGTAGTAGGGGTTACGGCTCTTTCTGGAGATCTCTGAAGGATTGAAGTGTAGGTAGGGGTTACGGCTCTTTCTGAAGATCTCTGAAGGATTGAAGTGTAGGTAGGGGTTACAGCTCTTTCTAAAGATCTCTGAATGATTGAAGTGTAGGTAGGGGTTATGGCTCTTTCTCAAGATCTCTGAATGATTGAAGTGTAGGTAGGGGTTACAGCTCTTTATGAAGATCTCTGAATGATTGTAGTGTAGGTAGGGGTTACAGCTCTTTCTGAAGATTGCCAAATGATTGAAGTGTAGGTAGAGGTTACGGCTCTTTCTGAAGATCTCTGAATGATTGAAGTGTAGGTAGGGATTACGGCTCTTTCTGAAGATCTCTGAATGATTGAAGTGTAGGTAGGGGTTATGGCTCTTTCTCAAGATCTCTGAATGATTGAAGTGTAGGTAGGGGTTACAGCTCTTTATGAAGATCTCTGAATGATTGTAGTGTAGGTAGGGGTTACAGCTCTTTCTGAAGATTGCCAAATGATTGAAGTGTAGGTAGAGGTTACGGCTCTTTCTGAAGATCTCTGAATGATTTTAGTGTAGGTAGGGGTTACGGCTCTTTTTGAAGATCTCTGAATGATTGAAGTGTAGATAGGGGTTACGGCTCTTTCTGAAGATCTCTGAATGATTGAAGTGTAGGTTGGGGTTACAGCTCTTTCTGAAGATCTCTGAATGATTGAAGTGTAGGTAGGGGTTACGGCTCTTTTTGAAGATCTCTGAATGATTGAAGTGTAGGTAGGGGTTACGGCTCTTTCTGAAGATCTCTGAATGATTGAAGTGTAGGTTGGGGTTACGGCTCTTTCTGAAGATCTCTGAATGATTGAAGTGTAGGTTGGGGTTACGGCTCTTTCTGAAGATCTCTGAATGATTGAAGTGCAGGTAGTGGTTATGGCTCTTTCTGAAGATCTCTGAATGATTGAAGTGTAGGTAGGGGTTACGGCTCTTTTTGAAGATCTCTGAATGATTGAAGTGTAGATAGGGGTTACGGCTCTTTCTGAAGATCTCTGAATGATTGAAGTGTAGGTTGGGGTTACAGCTCTTTCTGAAGATCTCTGAATGATTGAAGTGTAGGTAGGGGTTACGGCTCTTTTTGAAGATCTCTGAATGATTGAAGTGTAGGTAGGGGTTACGGCTCTTTCTGAAGATCTCTGAATGATTGAAGTGTAGGTTGGGGTTACGGCTCTTTCTGAAGATCTCTGAATGATTGAAGTGTAGGTTGGGGTTACGGCTCTTTCTGAAGATCTCTGAATGATTGAAGTGTAGGTAGGGGTTACGGCTCTTTCTGAAGATCTCTGAATGATTGAAGTGTAGGTTGGGGTTACGGCTCTTTCTGAAGATCTCTGAATGATTGAAGTGTAGGTAGGGGTTCCGGCACATCAGAGGATTTTCCATCTTCTATATATTGAGTCTTCTTGCTAACAAATGCAGAACTCTTAAGGGTTGTATCAGCATGTCTATATCGGTCAGCTTTTCGGGGGAAATCTAAGGATACAGGCATTTATTATCTCACCTAGTGATACAGGATGGCCGAAGGAGAGCGATATGTGGGCTGCTCTGTATTCAACACAGTAGCCCAGTTACACAGAAGGCCACACATACATTGCAACTGAAGAGGTAGAAATGGCACTATTTTTTCTTCATTTCATGCAGTGGGATATGGAAGCGACTCCCATCACATCCATGTAATCGTGCAGACCTGGACAGAGGCCCATCTGGCGCAGAAATATCCTTTGGTTAATAGCCCCATGTCAGTGCCGGAGATGATTTCTAGGTGATCTTTCCTTGGCTTTTGATTCCCTGCCATCACCCCACTTTTCTCAGTAATTGACCCGCATTTCCCTCGCGGACCTTCGTAAATGGACTTCAGGAGCCGCTGATTTATCCCGGAAGGATAGACTTTTAACAACTTCACTCAAATTATAACAGCATGAACTCTTTAATTAAAAGACCTCTATCTATATGAATGATGTTCGAAAAATCGAAAAAATGAAATGAAAAGCCTAATTACTGTTCATTTTTCGGAGCTGGAGAAAGTAATGTGGGGTGAGGGGTGATTAGGTTTGCCGTTTATCTTGTCTTTCATTAAATGTGGTTCCGCTCCGCTCCGCTCCTCTCCCCTTTTCAGAGCCTAGAGGAGATGTCTGGCAGCTAGCTTTGCTACTCTTGCACCATTAGATGTGAGCGCTCATACTGGCTTTCACTCTGATCCACATTCTGTGATCCTGGGCACATCACAGTGTCCCTGCCAGGTCAATTTCCCCTTCTGCAGAAAGCAGGCTCACAAACAAATGGGCAATTAAGCAGAAACTTTGCATATAACCTCTTTACACACTTTCTCCTGCTCTCTTCTAGTCACTTACATTTCCATCCGTCCAGGATTGTGGAACAGATTGCAATTAAAATGTGCGTGCGCATGTGTGGTCAGTGGTACCAGGTGTGTGCATGCACCTTTGGCCTCAGTAGATATTCCTTAAGAAAGTTTCTTCTGTTTCACACAAGGTGGCGCAATTTACACAGATTGGCTTTTGACATAGCTAGATGGTAAATATAGCAACATTTTTCCAATGGTACAAAATCAGGGATATGTCTTCCTGGTGGTGGGGTGAAACGAACCTCCTCACACCCCACACACAAAAACGAAACATTCTCTCTACAACATAGCATTATATATATTCATTCCTGCCAATCAAAGTGCACATACAGCGATCTGAACAAATATTGATTCGGTTTATGGGAATTTATTTTTTACCAATGCTATGACCTGCCCTACCATGTGCGACAGGGGCTTATTCTTGAAAACGCGCCCTCGATGCGCAGCGATTGGGAAAGTTGACCAGGAAGTTACTGAGAAATGGCAGATTTACCACCGCCAGATTTTGGATTGACAAATACGCGCTTAACATATTTGTATTAATGTTTCTTATTTAGAGCGCTTAATAGAGCGCAGACTCACCCGAGGGCAGAAAAGCGGTGTACAACAGCATAAGCAGCAAAGTTACTCTAGAGGTTGCTAATCACATGCCTTTTTTTAAATAGATTTCTATTCAACACATTTGAGATTTTACATCTTTGCACTAAGTTCAGAGTATGGACGTTTCCCTTAGGTGTGGTAATGCGCAGTTTGCATAACTTTCAGTCACTTTCCAAGGCGATGGGTGGAGTAGGGGGTCTCCTGGACTGGGCACAATAGGGGAGCCTCCAGAATGTACCAAACGCTACGAATCCTCAAGAAACCAGACATGGTGCTCCAGAGGGTACCTCCAGAAATGCACATAGTATTGCATATGTAGCCTCCAGGAATGTACATAACAGTGCATATGGAGCCTCCTGAAACTGGACATGGTGCTCCATGTAATACCTCAAGAATTGCACATAGTAATGCATATGGAGCCTCCACAAATGCACATAATAATGCATGTGAAGGATCCAGAACTGGACATGGTGCTCCAGATAATACCTCCAGAAATGCACAGAGTAATGCACATGGAGCCTCCAGAAATGCACATAGTAAAGTATATGGAGCCTCCAGGAATGCACATAATAATGCATACAAAGGATCCAGAACTGGACATGGTGCTCCAGATAATACCTCCAGAAATGCACAGAGTAATGCACATGGAGCCTCCAGAAATGCACATAGTAATGCATATGGAGCCTCTTGAAACTGGACATGGTGCTCCATGTAATACCTCAAGAATTGCACATAGTAAAGCATATGGAGCCTCCACAAATGCACATAATAATGCATGTGAAGGATCCAGAACGTGACATGGTGCTCCAACTAATACCTCCAGAAATGCCCATAATAATGCACATGGAGCCGCCAGAACTGGACATGGTGCTCCAGATAATACCTCCAGAAATGCACATAATAATGCATATGAAGAAGGATCCAGAACTGGGCATGGTGTTCCAGATGATGCCTCCACGAATGCACATAATAATGGACATTGAGGCTCCCTAACTGGACATGGTGCTCCAGAGGGTACCTCCAGAAATGCACATAACAGTGCATATGGAGCCTCCTGAAACTGGACATGGTGCTCCATGTAATACCTCAAGAATTGCACATAGTAAAGCATATGGAGCCTCCACAAATGCACATAATAATGCATGTGAAGGATCCAGAGCTGGACATGGTGCGCCAGATAATACCTCCAGAAATGCACATAGTAATGCACATGGAGCCTCCAGAAATGCACATAGTAATGCATATGGAGGCTCCAAAACTGGACATGGTGCTCCAGAGAGTATCTCTAGAAATGCACACAATAATGCATATGGAGCCTCCAGAAATGCACATAATAATGCATATGGAGGCACCAAAACTGGACATGATGCTCCATAGGGTACCTCCAGAAATGCATGCACATAATAATGCATATGGAGGCTCCACAACTGGACATGGCGCTCCAGGGGGTACCTCCAGAAATGCACATAACAATGCATATGGAGCCTCCAGAACGTGACATGGTGCTCCAACTAATACCTCCAGAAATGCACATAATAATGCATATGAAGGATCCAGAACTGGGCATGGTGTTCCAGATGATACCTTCAGAAATGCACATAATAATGGAGATTGAGCCTCCCTAACTGGACTTGGTGCTCCAGAGGGTACCCCCAGAAATGTACATAACAGTGCATATGGAGCCTCCTGAAACTGGACATGGTGCTCCATGTAATACCTCAAGAATTGCACATAGTAATGCATATGGAGCCTCCACAAATGCACATAATAATGCATGTGAAGGATCCAGAGCTGGACATGGTGCGCCAGATAATACCTCCAGAAATGCACATAGTAATGCATATGGAGTCTCCAGGAATGCACATAATAATGCATTCTAAGGCTCCAGAACTGGACATGGTGCTCCTAGGAGCATCTCCAGAAATGCACATAGTAATGCATATGGAGCCTCCACAAATGCACATAATAATGCATATGGAGCACTAGAACTGGACAGGGTGCTGCAGAGAATACCTCCACAAATGCACATAATAATGCATATGAAGGCTACCAAAATGGGCATAGTGCTCCAGATAATACTACCAGAAAGGCACATAATATTGCGCATGCAGGCTCCAGAACTTAACATGGTGCTCCAGGTGATACCTCCATAAATACACATACAAATGCATATGAAGCCTCCAGAACTGGACATGGTTCTCCAGAGGGGACCTCCAGAAATGCAGATAATAATGCATATAAAGGTTCCCGATCTGGAGGTGGTGATTCAGATAGTAGGTAAAGAAATGCACATATTAATGCATATAGAGCTGTGGGGAGACTCCCAGCGTTCAGACCAAGAAAATACAACCCGCTGGGGAAAGAAGCTAGGTGCACCCTATTTTGAGAAAGACAAGAGCTTTATTTTGTATACAAAAGAATAAAGTGACAGGTTATTACAAATCGACTGCCAAAGGGCTCTCTGACGTCTTTCGTACAAGATTGAGGCTATAAACATAAAAATCGTCACTCATGACGCACTCGATATACAGTGTTAATACCCCACCTCATTGGCTACCGCCTATATACATGCTAATGATTACATATAGCCCATCCTCCAATGGCTCCGCTCTCTTCTTGCTCATCTTCACCACATGTGGGTAACGTCTTTGTCCATCATGGAATGCTGCAAAGTAATTGGTTAACATCATCTGACACCACCCTACCTTTGATCATAACCACGTGACATGCACCTGGTTATCAGCGTGAACTCAGTGGGCAATTTGAGGTCTAACCTGGTCCTTGCAAACAAAGCAGCCCTTTTCTCACCCCAGACATGTTGGTGCAACCATCATGCCCTCCTCACTGTATGGGCATCATTCTTGTCTCTCCTTGGCACAAAACAAAGATCATGTTGTTCTCTGTTTTCCCCTTTATCAGTTCCCTTCCCACTAATGAATCCAGTTCACAGAGCATTTAGAGCCCAATTCCCTGCACATCTGGTACTTCAAATAGAGTGACTGTCATTCTGGGGAGTGCTAGTACCCTAAATCTTAGTTAATGTTTTGGCATCCTAAGACCTCTGCCTTCGCTCCGAGGAATACAGCTTTGGTGCTTGGCCGCAGCCCTTCACTTCTTCTTCGGCTGAACATATTCCTACCTAATTAGTTCAAAGGCCTTACTGATATGGGGGCATATGCGTGTTATTTGCCGTGCCTGGGAATTGTGATGCAATGACGAGACAAGGAATAAATCCTTGTTGTTTTGTGTTTCTGTGAAAACACGGCCTGCGAGGATTCAGGCCTACTCGTAAACACGGTGTTAGTTTGTGTTATGACTGTCGTGTGTATATATATATGTATATATATATATATATATATATACATATATATGGGATACATTACTCACCGTAATCGTATTTCTGATGCTTGTATCTGCTTAGATTCACATGCTGTGCATAGGCCGACATCTAGTGGAAGCTGCGGAGTATTACAGTTTGTTTTTCGAAACTCGAAAATGGGCGTCGACACAGGCGTGCCAGTAATACTATCCCTAGTGTGACGTCCACTGTACCCAAGATCCCTCACGCGTCTAGGATCCTCAGATTGTATTTTTTCTGACATGAGGAAGCATGAGGAGTAGCGTGAGTACAGATAATCCAAGCAGATAGACAGAAAGGTAAGACTACAAGCAATCATGCGCCTTCTCTCGGAGGGGAGGAAGGGTGGGTCGCATGTGAATCTAAGCAGATACAAGCATCAGAAATACGATTACGGTGAGTAATGTATCCCTTCTGAGGCTTGTGGAATCTGCTTAGATCACATGCTGTGCATAGATTAGCGAGCAGTACCAGAAGAAGGAGGTGGGATGTGAGAAGGGTCATGAGCAAACAGATGTCTTAGAACCGCTTGTCCCACTTGTGTATCTGTCTTGGAATGAGTGTCAATGCAGTAATGCTGAGTAAAAGTGTGAATAGAGCTCCAAGTAGCTGCTTTGCAAATGGTGTCGAGGGGAACATTTGCAATGAAAGCCAGAGTGGCACCAATGCCTCTAGTAGAGTGGGCCCTTGGCGTAAAAGGCAGAGTCTTCTCAGAAAGAGAGTAACACAGCTGTATACAGTTGATAATCCACTTCGAGATAGCGCCTTTAGAGACGCGATCCCCCTCTCTGCCTGTAGCTACGTAGACAAACAGTTGATCTGTTTTTCTTAGCGGTCTGGTTTTATTTACATAGTATAGGACCGCCCTACGCACATCTAGGGTGTGTAGTTTCACCTCAGCCGAGCTTTGCGGGTTTTGGAAGAAAGCCGGAAGCTCGATGGACTGGTTTACATGGAACTTGGATATGAATTTAGGTGAGAACCTAGGGTGTGTGCGTAAAACCAGTTTGTCCTTGTGGATAGTAAAGAAAGGATCCTGCACTGACAGAGCCTGAATTTCGCTGACCCTTCTTATGGAGGTAATGGCTACTAAGAAGGCCGTCTTATAAGTCAGGTGTTTGAGACTACTTTTATGCATGGGTTCGAATGGGGGTCCCATGAGCTTAGCTAGCACCACGTTGAGATCCCATCCTGGCGGTGGGTTCGAAATAGGAGGGTGAAGTCTCTTTACTCCTTCCATGAAGGCTTTAACCACTGGTACTTTCCACCACGACACTTTGTTATGGGAAGTGGTGTAAGCCGAGAGGGCTGCCAGGTGTACTTTCAGAGAGTTAAAAACCAACCCTGCATCCAGCAGGTGGAGCATGTATGTCACAACGTTGGAAGGAGTGCAATCAACCGGGTTGATTTGTTTATTCTGGCACCAGATAACAAATCTTTTCCACTTATCAAAGTAACAGTGCCTTGTATTTGGTTTCCTGGACTCTTTTAGAATGTCCATACACCTTTGTGGTAATTTGAGATGTCCAAACTCTATGACTTCAGGAGCCATGCTGCTAGGTTCATAGAGTTGGGTTCTTGATGCACTGTTTGACCCCGTTGCTGGGACAGTAGGTTGTACCAGGCTGGGAGTCTGATGGGCTCGCACACCGCCATCCTGCGTAGGTGTGGAAACCATGGTTGTCTCGCCCACATGGGAGCAACTAGGATGAGCGTCATCGATTCCTTGTTCATCTTGTACACCACCTTCCTGATTAGAGGAGTTGGTGGAAAAGCGTACGCAAACATCCCTGACCAGTTCATCCACAGGGCATTCCCTTGGGAGTCCGGTTGGGGAAACCTGGATGCAAATCCTGGACATTGTTTGTTTTCGCTTGTGGCGAATAGGTCTACAGTGGGGGAACCCCACTGAGAGAAGAGATCTTCTACTACGTCTCTGTGAAGGACCCATTCGTGTTCTTCTGGGAGGGAGTCTCTGCTTAGAGCATCCGCGAGGCAATTGAGCTCCCCTGGAACATGTTGCGATGACAGGAAGATGTTCCGTCTGAGTGCCCATTTCCATATTTTCTGGGCAAGCTTGGACAGATTTGGCGAACGAGTCCCCCCTTGCTTGTTCAGGTAGAACATGGCTGTCGTGCTGTCCGTCCTGATCTGCACCGACAAGTTTAGCAGATGGGGCTCGAACGCCTTTAGCGCTCGGAATACTGCCAGAAGCTCTAGCAGATTGATGTGGTTCTTGGCTACTGAGTGAGACCAGAGACCCTGAGCTGTGTGGTGGAGATGGTGAGCTCCCCACCCAGTCAGGCATGCATCTGTAGTCACCACTGCTTGTACCTCGGGATCGTAAAAGGGTTTCCCCTTTGCGAGATTTTCTCTTGTCCACCAGTGTAGGCTCTGTACGAGTGTTGGCGAAACGACCACTAGATCGTCCCACTGACCACTTGCCTGAGACCACTGTTTCGCCAACCATTCCTGCATGGGACGCATGCGCAGACGCGCGTGAGGGACCAGGTAAATGCATGACGCCATCATGCCCAGTAACCGCATCGCTTTGCGTACTGTTATCTGTTGACCTGACTGATAATGCGGAATCTGCAGGAGTATATTCCGAATTCTCTCTTCCGAGGGGAAGGTCAATCCTTTTTGAGTGTCTAGGATAGCTCCTAGAAACTGTTTTGCGGTGCTTGGCACCAGACTTGACTTCTTCTCGTTGATAGAGAAACCCAATTCGTGGAGGAGGTCGATAGTCCTCTGAATGTTTGACTTGCAAATTCCTGGGGTTTCCCCCGTTATGAGCCAGTCGTCCAGATAAGGGTACACTGGGATTGCCTCCCTGCGTAGGTGTGCAGCCGCCACCGCCAGTACCTTGGTGAATACCCTTGGTGCTGAAGCTATCCCGAAGGGCAGTACCTTGAATTGGTAGTGGCGACTGTCCACCTTGAAGCGCAAGTACTTTCTGTGCGCTGGGAGCATGGAAATATGAAAATAGGCATCTTTCATATCCAAGGTTGCCATGTAATCCCCCTTTTTTAGGAGTGGGATTACCTCTTGTAGCGTGGTCATACGGAATTTTTGGGGCTTGACATACTTGTTGGCAGGCCTTAAGTCCAGTACTGGGCGCATTGTCAAATCTTTCTTTGGCACAAGGAAGTACGTTGAATAGATACCCTTGTTTACCTGGTGTCCTGGGACGAGTTCTATCGCGTCCTTTTCTAGCAGAATGGCGATCTCCTCGAGAAGGATCTTCTGATGCTCTAGGGAGTGCACTCTTTGTCGTGGAGGATGGTTCCGGGGACGCTGCAGTAGTTCTATACAATATCCTGCGGATACTGTTGACAGCACCCATCTGTCTGAGGTGATCCCTTCCCAAGCCTGGGTGAAGGTGGAAATGCGTCCCCCTACTGGGGTTGCGTGAGAAGGGACCCTGAACTGAGCGTCACTGCTTTGTTGGAGGCGTGCCACCTCCCTTGTTGGGGCTGCCTCTGCCTCTACCACGACCTCTCTTGTTACCCCTGCCGTAACTTTGGGTAGACTGCTGGTTGTTATTCCATTGTGTACCCTGTCCCTGGGCATAGTTGCCTCTTTGTGAATTTTGGCCGCGTGGGCGACGAAAACTACTGTTCCCCCTCTGGTTAGGGGGTTTGTTGGTAAGCTGGCCCAGGGATTTGAGAGTCTCATATTCATCCTTGGCATTTTTAAGTGCGTCCTCGACCGCTTTTCCAAACAATAGGTCGGGTTCCACTGGCTTGTCTATTAAGGAAGCCTGGGTTTCTGTCTTGAATCCCGACTGCCGTAACCACGCATGTCTCTTGATAACAGTACCTTCTGCTATCAACCTCCCTGCGTTGTCAGCGGCGTCGAAAGTTGCTTTTAAAATGCAACCAGACACGGCTCTCCCCTCCGCCGAGATCCGAGCCAGTTGGCCCTTTAACGGTTCTGGAGCAGAGGCAATGAGCGCCGCGACTTCTTCCCATTGATGGCAGTTGTAACTGGCCAGCAGGGTGGTGGAATTCGCGATCCTTGCTTGGTAGGCGGACGTTGAGGCTACCTTCCTGCCAAACCCGTAAAGTTTTTTGCTCTCCTTGTCGGGAGGAGCTTCTGATGAAGATAAAGGCGTGCCAGCCTTTAAGATGTCCCCTTATATACAGAGGGTCAGATTGGGCTGCCCGGAAAATCTTTTCAATTCTGGGGTTGACGGCTCTGGTGAGGTTAGGATTCACCAGGGAAGGATCTATTCTTCGTTGGATGGATTTGAGGATAGGGATGGTCTGAGCAACCGGTCTCCTCTCTCCTACAAATTCCTCCGCGAAGTCCCTTTCCTCCTGTACACCGTGGGTGTCGATGTGGAAATGTTCCGCTGCTCGAGCGAGAACCTCGTTAAGGAGGGGTTGGTTATCAACTGGAGAGTCGGTAACTGGGGCTTCGCTTTGCACTGGGGAATCTACTCTGTAAATTTCGTGCTCATCTTCTCCCTCCTCCAGATCCTCATCATCTGCATAGTAATCCGCCCCGGTTTGTTCTTCTGTAATTTCAAACTCCAGGTCCTCATCAGGGAAACCCTGTCCCTGAAAACTGGGGTGTGGAGTAGAATATGGAGTGGAGTAAGGCTGCACCTCGAAGGGTTCAGGCGTTTCGAACCGGGGTTTTTTACTCAGAGGAATAGGATCGGAGGAGCCTGAGGGTGTGGCCCCTTGAGGGTTATATGAAAGAAAATGATCTGGGTTCTTATCATAGAAATCAGCCAAGGAAGACATCCTAGACATAACCCTGTCTATGTCTTCACTGGACCATTCCCTGGAACAGGGTATAACTTTAGTAGGTGATTTTGTAGGAGATTTATGGGACTTTTCAAGGGTAGACTTGTGTTTGCTAGTCTGCCTAGGGTGGGAGGATGGCTTTACAGGAGTGGAAGGCTGTGCTTTCCGCTGTTTTCCCCCCTCCCCGTGCGTGGAAAAATGTTTTCCCTGTCCCTTGGAGGCCCCAGAGACTTTCGACGCCTGGCGCCGAGGGTCTGGACAGCTATCTGTGTGTTTCGAGCGTGGGGCCTCACTGGTGTTACCCGCGGTCTCGGTATCTTGGAGCGCGGCCTGGGGGTGGAAGTCGTCTTCGTCTCCCGACGATCGAACTTCCGTTAATGTGTGTAGCGAGGCACTTTTGGCAAGAGTGGATGATTGCCTTGCGTCGTGAGGCGATCTCGATCGAGAGCGCCCAGAGGACACCGAGTCGGACCGTTCTTTCTGTGCCTCTTTCCGGGAAGTCGACACCGTCGAGGTCCGGTTGGTCTTAGTGTGTTTAGTGTGTGTTAGGTGTGTAGCGCTTGCGTCGCCGGGGGTCTTCCCCATAGCCGCCCTGCCGGACGACCTTCCGAGGTCGGGGACCTGCGCTCGCCGGCTGTCCTTCGACGCCGTAATGCCCTCGCCGTCCGAAAGTACGGCGTCGCTGCCATCGCTGAAGGCGCCCTCCGCTGCCATGGCCTCCTGCCTGGCGTGGTGGGCCCAACGCTTTGTCGAACGGTCCTTAAGTGTCTTAGGTTTGAACCTACTACACGCTCTGCAGTTCGCTTCGGGGTGATCCCTCGGCAAGCAGAGATTGCACGTGGCGTGCCTGTCGACCCAAGGGTATTTGCGATTGCACTTGGGGCAGAATTGAAAAGGGGTACCCTCCATACGCACCTTAAGGCAGCGGGCTGCTAAGTGTAGGAATATATACAATGATGTAACTATATCAAGAGTGAAGAGTATGTACCACCCCCCACTCTCCCTACTTGCAAGGGCCGAGGCCAGCGGCCTACTAGGCCCGGGCCGAGGCCAGCGGCCTTCCGAGGCCCAGATCCGTCGTGCAGCAGTCGACGGTCGATGACTTCTCCAGCCGTCGTCGAGGTCGAGGGTCGACGTTGGGGTGGGGAAGGGAATGAATAAGAATTAATTTTATAATAACAGCAAAAGTATGGCTAAGGCCAGGGAACTCCGCAAGATGCTTCCGACCAGTATGGCGGAAAAAAACAATCTGAGGATCCTAGACGCGTGAGGGATCTTGGGTACAGTGGACGTCACACTAGGGATAGTATTACTGGCACGCCTGTGTCGACGCCCATTTTCGAGTTTCGAAAAACAAACTGTAATACTCCGCAGCTTCCACTAGATGTCGGCCTATGCACAGCATGTGATCTAAGCAGATTCCACAAGCCTCAGAAATATATATACACGCTGGGCAGCATCAGCCCCTGTAAAAATGTCGCTGCCGTGGACCGGCTGGTGAGGCAGGCTGTTCCCTGCTGCAAGGAGGATGCAGGTGCAGCCCTGTGTTCAGGGCAGTGTCAGTCGCCGTAAAGAAACGTTGATACCGCTGACTGAGGAGTGGCTGGCGGGGTCAGCCAGTTCCCTGCTGGGTCCCTGGTGGGCTTGGCAGAGATAATGTCGGGGGTGCTGGAGTGAACATGGCAACATTGGCACCGGACTCTGGCGACGCTGGTGTTGATGAGCCTCCTCCACTGCTGTGGAAATGGGCGTACTTTCGCAGGGTTGTTGACTGTGACTATCTGACGGTATGTTCCAACGGCCGTTCCTCTCAGGTTGGCTGCTGGTGCCTCACTGTAGTTTCCAGCATAGTGGTTGCAGCTACGGGCCATTGCCTGCCCCTGCACTTATGCACTACCTGCTCTGTGTGCATCCTTTGACATTGACCAGCGCAGGTTTTTATTAATTTATTTACTGAAATGTTTTTTTTTTATAACGCGCCTACTACTGTACCGTAATTCGGTTTCTAAGCACGGATCTGGGATTCGAACCTCTGTTGCTCTGCATGGTCTTGCTTCCAAGACCTGCGCGTTGCCCCGGTGCTGTCCTGCGTTCCCTGTGCTACCCTCCGTTTTAGGCTCGTGTTTAGGCTCGTTTTTAGTTTTTTAATGATGTGCTCCCTCCCATTGTTACTTTGTTAGAAGGGGGCTTGTTTTTGTTCAGCAACGTTGTATTCATTGTGCTACTGCACCCTCAGCTTGGTCGTATTTCACACCATCATTGCCATTTCATTCTTGTTGGCTTCTTATGTCTTATTTTCTCTCTGTCTTCTTTTTCTGGATCCATGTCATTTCGTCGCCTGCAATTTCATCCCCTGTCATTTTAACGTGTACATTCCAACGAAAATGCAAATCGTTTTTTTGGGTGGGGTTTAGGGGGGGCCCACCAATCCCCCATCCCACGCTTATTTTTGGCTATTGCCTACCCACCCAAACCCTTATCTGCCCTTTCCCACCCCCCCCCCTAAAAAATTCTATGAGCATATTCGTTGTAATATGCAGGTTAAAATGCTATGAGATGAAAATGCAGGTGATGAAAGGACATTTTACCCTTAGTCTTGTCCGGTATTAATTGTCATCATTTCATTCTATGCACCAACTCACTCATTTTGTAAAGCGCCTTGGCAAAGGCGCTCTAGGAATAAACCAAACCTCTGACGTGCGGGAAGGAGTGAAGAAGTGCGCAATGTCAGTGTTTGGGAATGCATGAGACTCCATTGAAGCCTACAGTGCGGTCGCCCTCCCACGTGGTTGCCGCCGATAATGTGAGAATCTGTGGGGCCAGGTGTTGGAGCGGCGGCTCTCCGATGGGTGAGCCCTGGGATCTGCACTCTGTTAAACACACAGCAAATTCTCTGTGTCAACACAGTGTGAAAAGTGCAAATATTGTCCTTTTGGAATTGCATGCCCTGGCAAAGATCTGAAGCAGACCATCCCTTGTCTTTGTGTGTGCCCTCATTTAACTGCCAGAGTTGGGCTGCATCGGTTGTACGGCCTCACCGGGGGCATGGGGCATCTTATGCACAGTCCTGCAGCGTTTATGCTGCGGAAACTAGCTAACCGCATGCACGAGTCTGGGTGGGGGGTGCAGGGATGTGTCAAGCAATGGGGGCTGGTTAGGCATGCTGTCCTGAGGGTCACGCACGGGGAGCACCAGGTCATGCTGGACTTGGCTGGCAGGGCACATTTACTGGAATGTAAGCCTTCAAGCCTTTGTCTCGGGAGGATAGCTCAGGGGCAATGTGCTCGCCTTGGAATCAAGATGATGTGGAGCAACACAGGTTCGATCCTCGGGTCCGCTTGAGAAACCTCTGGGTATTAAGCACGTTATAAATAACCAATTACATAAAAATAAAATGACACATCTAATCAGTGTTTTACAAGACATACCCCATTTGAAAAAAACCTGTATAACAACAATCACCTTTAGGTTGCGATGCTGGACTAATGCAAACCATTACAGGGAGAGCTAAATAAATAAATAAACCGTGACAGCCCAACCAACCATGTGAGGTCCTAGAGGACAAGATGGAAGCTAGAATGGCCCACATTGGGCAGACAACAGCCTTGTCGCCATGCAAGGTCCCCCAGAATGCCATGATCTGTCTACACGACGCTCTTTCCTCATCCCCAGGACTACTCTCGTCTGTGCCTACGCCTTGACTTAGTGAGTAGGGGGGCAAGAATCCGAAATGTCATCACTGGCTGTCAATCAGAGATTGAAAACTCCCCTTTATGGTCCGCTTATTTGGCCATGCTGTAGCTCCTAAATGCCTTTCCAGCTCGGCCCCAGTGCTAATTCGTCTGCATTTCCCTCTGGAATCCATGCTCTCAAACAACATACTGCTGGTATCCTGCCCTTGGACTTTTTAAGTCAGAAAAAGCCAAAATATTTACAAAACAAATCTGAAACAGATCACCAATGAACTTGACAGCCGAACTCTGCACCTCTGGAGGTCATCAAAAGGTGGTAGTCTAAGCAACCTTATGAAGAGAAGACTCACAAGCAGCCCTTCTCCTGCCATGCCCGACTGTCTGGAACTCAATCCTGGAAGAAGCTTGAGATGTACCCCTACCGCCCTGCGGTCAGCAAAACACTAACAACCTGCCTCCTTCAACAATGCCTGCCTGACGAATAAACCCCACCCGCTCCCTCCAGCAGCAGCACTGCGTTACTGTATGAAATGCCAAGCCCGGTGCTGGTACCCGTCGGCTGTAAAGCGCTCCGCTGCTCTTGAGCTAAGTTTGCGCTATAAGCAATAACATAAAATAAAAATAGTAGCCAGAAAGATAATGGGCCTCATTACGAGCATGGCGGTAGCCGTGCCTGTATGGCAGGCACGGCTAGTGCAATGCTCGCTACCGGCACTGCCTCCCGCGATTGGGCAATAACCGGCCCATTACGAGATGAAAGGGCCGGCAACTGCCCATTCGCAGGTGGCGGTAATGCTGTGCTCCCTATCCCCAGTCTGCCCGATAAGGCACAATGGGGGTGGGGAGCATGGTTGCACCGCCACCGTTGATAACGGTGCCGGTGCAATCACAAGTTCTGCTCACGGGTGCCGCACAGCCCGCCAGGAAAGACCTGGCGGGCTATCAGGAATCCGCGAGCAGAGCCCCTAATGCGGCAGCCCGGTATGAATAGTGCCGGTGCCTTACTGGCACCGTTCATACCGTGGCCGCCACCCTTAGAATGAGGCCCAATGGCATAGATTGCCCTCTGTTATAAATATGGCATTCTTTTATGGAACCTTATAAATATTCTTAAACATGCTGATGTTATCCTTATTTCCTTGAACGTCTCCCAGCGTCCCTTCTTCCACTGTCTGTGGTTGATTGCGACTTTCAGCTTTATACTCAGACTGGAAAACCAGAAGGCAGGAGACCTCTATCTGTCTTCTTTTTTTAAAATGATTGTTCATTTATAACGCACTTAATACCAGCGAGAGGTTTCTAAGCGCAGGATCAGGATTTGAACCTGTGTTGCGCCGCGTTGTCTTGCTTCAAAGACAAACCCGTTGCCCCTTAGCTATCCTTCCTGTATTCTTGTCTAAAAGAAGGGGCTCGCTATCTGACTTCTTTCCTTAAAACAGGAGACATTCCGGATAGTGTTAGAAGAGTTTGGGAGACAGTAGGATAGACCTCAGCAATGCATAACAAGCGCATGACAAACGCTGTTCTCTCCCTCGACGGGCCCCGCCCTTGATAGACAGAAGTCCCAGCAGGCCACTAAGCACTAAGCAAAGCACCTGAGTGTGTTAAAGTGAGGTTTGAGGCATCTCTCAGCCTGCCAACCATCATACTAAGGAAGGATAAATGGGTGACTGCCGTCCTCAAATTCAAGCAGCCCTTCATCGAAACCAAATGTTCTTGCTTCCCGTAAGGTCATGGTAACGTCTGGAGTTTCTAGACTGCCTCTTTCCCTCATAGGACAACTCGCAGATGCTTGCTATGTTCCTCATTGCGGGGAAGAGATGGGAAGAAACTGGGAGCGAGAGAAAGAAAGATGTGGGATTGAAGGTGGCCTTGTGAGCTAGAGAAATGGGGCTGCTCTGCGAATGGCCATGGATAGGAGTGCAGGGTTGCAGGTTATTTTGCCTTGTAAGGCCTACTCCTCCCCTCCCCCTGACTAACTGACTCCCCTCTAGGATCTCCTGCCACCTTACACTACACACGCAAACCCCTAATAGATGGCACCCAGAGGGCTAGCCATTACCACATCAACATTAACCGAGCCATGACCAAGCATTCCTCTTTAGCCCTATCACACTCTACCGTATCAGTGGCTAACCAGCCCAAAGGTGTTGTAGTCCATCAGATCTTGGGCTCCTCCCAATGGATGACATTCTCCCGAATTTGGCCGCCAAACTCCATAAATATCAGATCAGCCCTCAGGAACCAGATACTGCTGACCTGCACCCATGCACACCACAGGTTTTGCATCTGCCTCTCCTGCTGTCCTACTAATGAACCCCACCTCTCTTTTTTCTTGCAGATCCACGTGAGGCGAGTCCACCAATAGTGGCAGAAGGGCACTATACGAGACCACTTACATTACAAAGCTACCTGCTTTCTTAACTAAAAGCAGAGGAACTCTACCTGGCTCCTTGTCTAAAAGCAGGGGAACTCTCCCTGGCTCCTTACCTAAAAGCAGGGGAACTCTACCTGGCTCCTTACCTAAAAGCCCGGAACTCTACCTGGCTTCTTACCTAAAAGCCCAGAACTCTACCTGGCTTCCTACCTAAAATCAGAAGAACTGTATTTCTTGTCTTACCTAAAAGCAGGAGACTTGTACCTCTCTTTGTACCTAAAAGCATGAGGAATCTACTTGTATTTCTACCTGAAAGCAGGAGGCCTCTACTTATCTTCTAACCTAAAAACAGGAGACCAGGCTCTACCTGTCTATTGACCTAAAAACAGGAGACCAGGCTCTACCTGTCTATTGACCTAAAGGCAGGAGGCTTCTACCCCTCTTCCTGCCTAAAAGCAGGACACCTATCCTTATCTTCTAACCTAAAAACAGGAGACCAGGCTCTACCTGTCTATTGACCTAAAGGCAGGAGGCTTCTACCCCTCTTCCTGCCTAAAAGCAGGACTCCTATCCTTATCTTCTTACCTAAATACAGTAGACCAGGCTCTACCTGTCTATTGACCTAAAAGCAGGAGACCTCTACCCCTCTTCCTGCCTAAAAGCAGGAGACCTCTACTTATCTTCTTACCAAAATACAGTAGACCGGGCTCTACCTGTCTATTGACCTAAAAGCAGGAGACCTCTACCCCTCTTCCTGCCTAAAAGCAGGAGACCTCTACTTATCTTCTTACCTAAATACAGTAGACCAGGCTCTACCTGTCTATTGACCTAAAAGCAGGAGACCTCTACCCCTCTTCCTGCCTAAAAGCAGGAGACCTCTACTTATCTTCTTACCAAAATACAGTAGACCGGGCTCTACCTGTCTATTGACCTAAAAGCAGGAGACCTCTACCCCTCTTCCTGCCTAAAAGCAGGAGACCTCTACTTATCTTCTTACCTAAATACAGTAGACCGGGCTCTACCTGTCTATTGACCTAAAAGCAGGAGACCTCTACCCCTCTTCCTGCCTAAAAGCAGGAGACATCTACTTATCTTCTTACCTAAAAGCAGGAGACATCTACATATCTTCTTGCCTAAAATCAGGAGACCTCTACTTATCTTCTTACCTAAAAACTGGAGACCAGGCTGTACCCATCTTCTGACCCAAAAGCAGGAGTCTTTTACCTCTCTACTTGCCTAAAAGCAGGAGACATCTACTTTATCTTCTCACCTAAAAACAGTAGACCACTACTTGTCTTCACACATAACAGTGGAAGAATCCTACCTCTCTTCTTACCTAAAAACAGGACACCACTACCTGTCTTCTGACCTAAAAGCAGCATTACCTGAACCTGTCTTCATCCATAAAAGTGGGACACTGCTACCTAGCTTATCGCCTAAAGCAAGAGACCTCTGCGTATCTTTTTACCTAAAGGCAGGAGACCTCTAAGTATCTTCTTACCTAACAGGAGAATTCTACCTCTCCTCTTCCCTAACTATTGACCTTCTGGATCCTTGTTCTGGAAGTCATATCCTCCAACATTTTAAGCATAGAAGAATTTTGACTTCCGAAAAAAGGGAATGGCTTGCGCATTTTAAGGCATGAATTGTATAACTTACTCTCCCAACAACATACCCGAAGTTCTTCAGCCCTGACCTCTCATGCATTTCCGGCGCAGACTGTTCCTCAACCATCAAAGGACCCCAAAACTGGAGGGACCTCTCTAATATGTCCCAACCTACCGAACCTCTGTCCATTTAAAAAAACGCCAATACATGGCTTTTCTCCACTGCATTTCCTGATGTAGATGGCCACAGTCTTGCAGTGAGTCTTTCTACTGCTTTGAGGCTCTGGTGGCGCTGTGCGGCGCTATATGCAACCCAAGTACAGCCATCATCATCTTCCTCAAAGGGATGCCCAGGCACACAATGCAAGTGGTGGATCTTGGCAAAAGCTTTACCTCTATCACCTTCACACCGACCATCCACAAAACCTCAATCTCCCTCTCACCCTCACACCCCCACCCACAAAACTTCTATCTCCCCCTCACCCTCACATCCCCATCCACAAAACGTCTATCTCCCCCTCACCCTCACATCCCCATCCACAAAACCTCAATCTCCCCCTCACCCTCACACCCCCACCCACAAAACTTCTATCTCCCCCTCACCCTCACATCCCCATCCACAAAACCTCTACCTCTCAACCTCACACCTGCATCCTGTTTAACTCAACGCCTGCACACCTAGCTACTACGGCCTGTGTGGTGCTAATCTTGCAACAGGGCGTAGTCGCGGCGCGAGTCCCACAAAAGCAGAGTCCAGTGGGGAGGTAATAAGTAGCTGCGGAAGATGCGTGTGAGCCTCTAATGCCCCCACCTGCACGAGATGTCACACGATACTGCATCAAAGGACCTGTTGTTTCGCAGGACCTTAGCCCTGCTTCAGTGCCATGTCAAGGTAGATGGGATGATAAGAGGCTCTTCAGGGAGATGGGTGCCCTGGGTCCTCCGGTCTGCAGGCTGTTCCCCTTATCAGGTCCAGCAGCTGCTGTGCATGTAATCACACACACTTTAGACAGATAACAGGGCTCCAGGCGGGATAGAACATTGATTTTAATGGCCCGATGAGCCCGGATTGTCATCCATCCGTTTAGTATCTTCATGACAATAAAGTAATTATGAACAGGTGAGACCCACAGTCAAGGACTCAACTGCTATTGCAGGTAATTTCTTTTTTTTTTTTTAAATAGAGAATAAAAACCCTCCTGGGCCTCTAAGCGCTAGGAGAGTTAGTCGGATAGAGAAGAGAGCGTGATTTTCATTGGCCCGAGGGGGGCTTCATCTACTAAGACCCATGTTCGGAGAACTGCAGTGGTTCAACATGAATCAGCGCTGTATGATACGCCTTCCACCTCTAGGAGCACAGTTCCCATCCCGACCGCTGATCTTGGGTCTTACTCTGTTGTATCCTGGATGCATGTCGGGTAAAAGCAGCTGTGTGATGCTGGTGTGTGACATTACTGTGTGATGCCGAGAGGGTGGAACCTGGGTGACGGTTCTGTAGGTGGAGGGAGATCCTGTGCTGCTGAGGAGCAGATGTGCTGCATCTGTAGTGTGGGCAGTCAAGAATAAACATGCATTTGTGTACACACACCTGTGTCCTTGGCTTCATTGCACCAGGACTACACATAATGACTCGACTATCATGGGTTTGCAAGTGGGTTGGTGGGCAGCCCTCTTCTGGTGAGACTAGTGTTGGGTAAGCCTTGACAAAATGTGGCGTTGAGCACCCGTCCCAATGGCTGGAATGGGTGGTAACGGCCCGGCGGCCCAAGTTAAAGGCCTGAGCAAAGTGAGGGCTTTTGAGGAGGGCCAGGACCGTTACCGCCCGTTCCAGCCCTTGGGACGGGTGCTCAACGCTATTAGCAGCAGTCCCATGTTCTGGGATGGGGCTAATTGAAAGTATTTTTGGTCCGTGAACAGGTCGCCTCGCGGCTTCCTGTTCATGGAACGAAAAGACTCTTCCAAAATGCCCCCCATTGAAAGGGAAGGCAGGGCTCTGTGCGGAGTCTCTCTTCCCTTTCCATGGTGGCCTCTCGCAGAAGGAAGAAGCAGCAGCTGTGAGTGCTGCCGCCACCACAATGAGGTAAGTGGGGAGAGGGAGATCATTTTAAAAGGGGTCTGAGGATATACGGGGCGAGGGGGAAGGGGAACCGGCCATCAGGCAGTTTGGCGCGTGGGCTGAGATCGACAGTTTCAGCCTGAATTTCTAGCCACCTGATCGGCTGGCTCCGCCACATCAGGGTGCTAATTAAGTGCAAATGATTCAAATTTCCACCAACTCAGGCCCGACCAAACTTTCTCAAACTTCCTTTGAGGTTCAGGCGGGGTGGCTCAGGTGCCTTCACCCTCACTGTAAGGAATGCGCAGTTGGAGTTCATGATCAGTCTTGCAGGCAGAAGAAGGAGTTGGCTTTGGGTTGTTGAGGGACAGATAGAAGATTGAAACAGAATTAAATTAAGGCAAACGTAGACAAAACAAAAAGGCCAGGCTAGCTATATCCAGAGTTTATTGGGGGCAGGCAGAAGATTACCATTGAAGGAATGTATACCATGTTTATGTGACAAACACTGGGGGGGTGTGGGGATCCCAGTGACCACGTTATGAGGCATATACAGGAATTTGACATTATTTGGTGACTTTGGAGAAGAAAATATGACAGCTTGCTGAGACGTGGGATTATTATTCAGTAGCTGTAACTGAGGGGGTCTTTCTTTGTAACTGGTGAGTTCTGATGATTTTGGGTGGGATTCAGGAATGCCAGGGAGTTTTGTGAAAACTCATGTGTGCACAGGACACCGAACATGGAATTTAGTTCCATTAATGGGCTTGGCAAGGTGGAAGTTCACTCAGGCTTAATACTGGGGAATCTTAGGGGTGCTGCTAGGTCTGGAAATGATCCGGGGCTACGCTAATGTCAGAACTGTCGGGACTGGGGGCTAGCTAGCCTTTTGGTTGTAGCACCTGTGGTTCTATCCAGGGCTAATACCAAAAGACCTGGGGCTATAGCCCCTCTAGTTCCCCCCCAGGATCATCCATATTGAATATAAACAATTAGCACTGTCATTTGAACATTTCACCTTAAGGAACACAGTTTCCTTCAATGATCGTTGATGTTGCCTGTTTCATGCAAAAACACGATATGTGTTTGGTCTTCCATGTTCCTGTGCTTTGCCAATTTGGCCACTCTGGCAAATGAAGTGCCATGTATGAACATCTAATGATCCTCGTGTCTACGGCCTGCAACCTAAGATTTATTTTACTAAAAAAAAACGCCTTGGGAAAAAAATATACCCTAAGACTTTGCCTGGTACTAAATAAATTTCACTATTTTATTATTAAACTTTTTTTTCAAACTGCGAGACATTACTAACATTCATGAAATGGTATCAGAACCAATCAAGTGCATACGTGCCCTAACTCACAAATATAAACAATGACTTCACATCCACAATTAACAACATAAACTATTGAAAAAATCCCGACATTCAAATGGATTCTAGTTGATATTGAAGCATCAAAATCAAAGACGCACAACCTAAATGTGTGCTCGATAATATCTTTGTACATTTTTATTCTATACTGTCTACTCCCATGAGCCTCTATTTTTTGTGTCCTTCCTGTTCTTGACTCTATCCTACATGTTTCAACCCTCTGCTTTGATCAAGGGGTTTTCTTCAGGGGCTCGCAAGTTATAAGTGGTGCAAACTTGACGTGGTGTTCTTCAGGTGCAGAACGGACCGTTGTAACATGGCTACCTCTTAAGTGCCGAAGACTTCAAACACTGTCATCGAATGGAGATCTAGAGTTTGACTTGAGTTTTGGCTTCTTTGTTTCGTCAGATGATATTATGGTGGAGACAAGCAGGTGCAAAAAACACATGTAGCATCAGCACCCCCCCCCCAGGGCCAACTTTCGTTTTTGACCGAGGTTGGAGTCTTTTTTTTGTGCACCAGGCATGGGGAGATTGTTTGTTATATTTGTTTTAACTTTGTTATTTGCTGTGCAGGATTTTAACCCCTTACATGCCAGGCTATTACGCAAGTCTATGCAAAAAGGATGAGCATACCCGTCCTTGGCACTTAAGAAACGCTGTCTGTGCTACGAAGGCTAGAGAGTACTAGGGTGGTAAGGCCGTTACCTCTGCGTGCAGAATGCAGAAAGTATGGGGGAAGTGGCACCTTACTGGCCATTGCCACTGTAGAAGGGATTATCATATTTCAGAATCCTGGCTATTTGGCATTCAGAATTCCATGCAAGGAATAGGGAAGTCTAAGGGGAGTGTGGTGGAATTCACAGATGTTTTTCCGTGGCTCCTTTCTTTATTTTGGATTTGGGAAGCCCCATCTGTGAGCCGCAGTCACCTGATTGGGCAACGTTGGGTGTCATTTCACATCTGTGCCCTTCCCGCTACGCTTGCAGAGAATGTGGCCCACTGGGAGGGTAGGAGATGGGATGGTAGCACGCCACGCCGTGCACCAGACTATACTGGGGTGTCAATGAATGAAGGGATGCCGTTTCCTGGATGGGTGGGGAGGGGAGGAGGGGGGTGCTATCCCTGAGGATACTCCAGCTTCCTCTATTGATGTCTTGAATAATGGACCTGCTGAAGTGTCGCAGCTGGAGGATTTACGATTACGGGTGAGGTCATTGTGTAAAGGTATGCCCCATGTAATCAATGATGTAATTGATTAGGCCACATGGACTGTAACGTGTGATGTCATCAGCAATGCATACGGTTTGATATGATATTTATAACGCGCCTATACACACGTGTTTCAAGGCGCGACGAGGCAAGGGAGGGGAACAAGGGAAGACAGAAACAACGATCCTACTAGGCCAGGTATAATTCAGATCGGCTTATCAGATCGACAATGATGGTTGTCCTTCTGCTTCGTTGCTGACTTCAGCTGTAACACTAAACATTGCAATTATTATTTATTTATTGTGATATAGTTTCGAATACACACAACTTTTCACAAAAGACACAGATAAGCAAAGAAAAGAAGCAAAAAGAAATAGGAAGACAAATATTTTTTTTCCTATTCCTTTTTGCTTCTTTTCTTTTCTTATCCGTTTCTTTTGTAAAAAAAAGTTGTGTTTGCTCGAAACTATATCACAATAAATAAATAATAAATAATAACTAAACATTGCAATAAGCAATGCTCTTTAACTAAACCCTTTGGGCCCGATTCATGGAATTTTTAGCGCGGTGCAAAGTGACTTTGCACTGCCAACAAACACCCTGATTGACAGAGTGGTGCAAAGTGTATTTTTTGCAGTGCCAAGTGATTGAGGCCCTTTGTGTTTCAGTGCCTTATTGTGATACCCATCCACCATTTATAACCATAAAGCAGAATATAAACTAAGCAATTCATTCAAATTATCCTGCTTTTTCCCATGATGCCTTCTTACATTTATAAAGCACTTTCAACTATAGCCTTTCATCATAAAGTGCTTTACTCAACTTGATTTGATTTGGTTTCTGTGCTAGTTTATAACTTGTATGTAGCAGCTCCAACCTCAACATTCTGATACATCCCAATCTTTTCCCATTGCTTTAACTGTGATCTTACAGTTTGGAATATTAAATCTCCAACCTAGAGTAGGCCAATTGTTGGAGTTAGAGTGCGCGACCCGTGCATCCGGGTTCAAACTGCAGGGCACAGGTTTGAATCCCTGGACGGGCCAACTCAGCCACTGATTCTTATAGGGCAACAAATGGAACCCCATTAAATTGGATAATAATAATACCTGGCATGACGCGCTATATAAACATGTGATATATACAGTGGTATCCTATATATACATAATTCACTAAAGATGTATGTGAATTGGGGAATGGGCACGCTCACAGCCCCACACGCCATCACCCTTACCCCGAGACCCGGCCCCTCCACTTCTAAAATCCTGGAAGTCACAGGAAAGTCAATCATACCTACAAGAGAGGGACAGATGTTGCGGCCACTTTATCGTCACATCCAAATCTTGCAGCTGGCCAAATGAGTATGAATGGTCATGGTTGCAGGCACTTCAATGCTAGGGAGAGTGTTGTCAAAAATGAAATGAGCACCAAGCCCAGTGTACATAATGTACTACCTGATTACAGCATGATACCCCTTCGTTTTATCACAGAAATACTTGACAAATATAAAGAACTGTGGTCTGTCTTATGTTCCCAGAATGCCCATTGTATTTATGCAAAGCAGCTAGGAAAACTCATTGGTGCTATTTGCCTCTTTCCCCTTTCTAGTAGGGATCTTTCGAATGGGTACAGTTGAAGTCTACTAGACTGCCAATCTTTTAATGATAACTTTCTATCATAAAAACATCTATATGTTTATAGGTTTTAATTATGTGCATTTCTCGGGAAAACAATCCAGCATTATAATTATGCCCACGGTACATAAAGAAAATAACATGACAACATTAAAAAAAAAGCCAATTTACAATGCTACCACAATTAAAAAACGTTATTTTGCTGCGAATGCACACCATTTTGTCACTCAAAATGTCCTTCCCTCTTGGAAAGGTTCCTGCTCAGTTTAACGCCCTTGATCTGTTTCTTCTGTGAGCACCAAGGCAATGTTGAATGGTGCATGCTGACCCCTGATCCGGTGGTAGTGGTGCAGAACATGGGCATTTGTTACAGAATACATACATACTTAGAATTAACACCAAACCAAAAGCAATGGTAGAACCTGCAGTTTGGTCTTCTGGCCCCTTAGATGGCGTGTCAGAACTCCAGCACCCCCTGCAGGGATGACGTTAGCCTCAGCCACCTTCCCCGTGTGAATCATGCACCCTCGGTGTCGTGGCGACATCCCTGCAGGACATACATGATGACAATGCATGTGCGCAAACACCAGGTATCCACTTCAGGGGATGCCTCTCCTGCTACTTTCAACCCCAATAAAACACAGCACTGCTCCTCGAGATAACTGTGTTTTTCTCTTCCCACGTTGCGTTCAGCAACAGCTGGGGTGGCTCTATCAAGCGTGCAGCTGACAACATGACTGCGTCCCAGAAAGAAAGCGAGAGACAGAGCCATATAGTGAGAGGGAAAAAGAGAGAACAGAGAAAGAGTGAGGGATTGAGACAGAGAGCCTTAGATCAGCTATCCATTCATAGTGGGAATTATTTAATAGACCATTTTATATTGTTTAGCGAATGTAAGCTTTTGGACTTGAAGACTTGGGGTATTGCACAATGCCAATTGAGGGATTGGATAATGTTCCCCGAGAACATAATGGCTGCTGACAAAGAGCTGGGACCTTTCTAAGGGAGCCTCTCCTACCGCTATGCTCACTCTCTACTTTACACCAGCACACAATAGAGCACAGCTACACCCCTCGATCAATTTCGGTCCAGCTGCACACATATGAACTATACTCCATGAACACCTCAACATCATGCTAGAACGCAGCTATACCCCACGGATATATCAGCCTAGCTGAACACATAAGCATCCTACAAAGGCCTTATGCTGCCAACATGCAGTCTCGGAGACCAACCCCCTGACTGCTCACATTCGACTGATCTCTCCTTACCACCACACCTATTGTAGGGATGCCGCTACCATGAGGCAAATCACACTAGCTGCACACATATTGAGTGCACCCAAGCACCCTATATTACACTACTCCTTCGACTGACCTGGACTACGGTCCCCAAGGGCGTTCAACCCACAAGCGCTTTGAGATCATACCAATGATATATAGAGCGCTGTATAAATGTGAAATAACAATAACAGGCTGGTCAGATGGCGCTCATGCAATGTGGCTAGCGTAGTAGCGTTTGGACCGCTATGCAAGGACCTGCGTACCTTTTTACCTGCCTCATGCGCCTTTTCTCTCTTTCCTCTCTGCAGCCTCGGCCCAGGCCGGCCTGATGGGAAAGTGTCGAAGGCCCCGCACAGCTTTTACCAGCCAACAGCTCCTGGAACTCGAGAACCAGTTCAAGGTGAACAAGTACTTGTCCCGGCCAAAGCGCTTCGAAGTGGCCACGTCCCTGATGCTGACCGAGACACAGGTAAAACTGGGGGGCAGGCACGCTGGGTGTAGTGTCTTCAAATGTGTCAAGTAAAAGATGGGACAAGTATCCACTGTAAAGTTCAACAGACCCCAAATTCTCCGCATTACCCTCTATACACCCCCACTAAGGAGGGAGAACCCAGAGGTGAGGTAATTGGGCCCGAGGTACGTGAACTTTGCGACAAGGCAAAAGCATTACTGCTCAAAGGTGACACCTTTACTCATGATTTTAATATTAGAGCGGATCAAATAGACCCTATACATCATAATAAACTGTGCATAGGTCTACTTCCTAAAAACACATATAGTCATCTATTCCCACACCAGGGTTGTCCAACTCCAGGCCTTGAGGGCCAGACACGGGACAGGTTTTATCCCTTATTGATATTCATGAGCAAAAATGGGCATACATTTAGAATCATTGTATGCAAATGTATCTCATGAATTTGAATGAGGGGCATCCTGAAAATCCGACATGGATCTGGCCTTTGTGGCCTGGAGTTGGACAACCCTGCCATAAACTGTATGAACAAAACACCAAAAAGCAACAGGGTGGTATGTGATGTCATCTGTACAAATTCATGCCCACAAAATTACAAAGTATACATGATACATCTAAAGAGCACTTCGTTCCAAGCTTGAATCATCTACATTTACAAAAAGTATACATGTTATTTGCTTTGAGGATTTCCCTGTAGCTCACCTTAGTGGGCTGTGCTCTGAACCCAACTTCAGTTAGTTTCCCATTCGCCCTGTTCACCTTAACAGTATCCTCTTGCCCTATCCACGCCCCCCCCCCTATGCATTCCCTCTGCTCACCCCTCTCCTTGAAAACATCCTCAGATCTTGGGGGGTCACGCATGTGTCTGCATTAACAGCTGGCACCCCCTCCTGTTCATAGAACACATGTGGTACTGCATGCCTTCCCAGCTGTCACTTTGTGGACCGCCCCCTCCGCCCCCACTGACTTCCTCATCCCATCCCTTGCTTTAGATGAAAATGCTTTAGATGACATTCTTATCAGTTACATTTTAACAAGACCGCAACATTTTACTTTGCAATTGTCAGGATGAAATTAAAAAGATTATTTCACTGCCTACTGTAAAAACCGGACACAAAATGAACACAGAGCAATCAATCAGTAACCAAAACCACCGCCCGCCACAACTTCAGCCCTGAGCTCCATTAAGTAGCCGCGCCGTTCCAAAAAAGGATCTCCTAGCTGGTTACATTCTCCATCTGGACTCCAATGTTAAAGGAGGCTGCGTCTAGCAATACCCTTTTAGACTTTTCTGTTAACTAGTTCTCAGCCTTCATTTTCAGGCATGACCAAAGTTTATCTAAAACATATTTTCTTTCCTGGTAGCATCTTTTTGTTGGTGCCTAGAATGTCACATATACCCCTCAGCAGGCTGGCAGGGCGGCAGGGGGCGTGGGGGGGGGGGGGGGGGGGGGAGATAAAAGACTGCTAGGGAAGCAGTGCATTTCAGATGTGTTCCAAACATTTACCTGTTCTACATAGTAACCGGGGTCGGCAACCTCTGGCTGTCCTCTGCAGAACTGGAGGTCGTCCCTACCTCCGCCACTCCTCTCCCCATCCCCTCTACTCCATACATGTATGTTTTTGGATAAATCGACCAGACTTTCAAAAGAAATTCTATTTAACAACGGCATGCCCTCTCTCTGCAGCAGAGATGTGAGTGTAGACTGCCGGTGGAGGGCTGGTGGGTGGAAGTTAAAATCCAGATAACATAGCTCAGTGAGTATTGGGTCTACTGCAGAAGTCTTTATGTAGCCCGCAGACCACAGGTGATAATCCCAGGACAGTTGATAAAGGGAGTATGTGCAGCTTGGAATGGGGTAACAGTGACACATGTTGGTTTAGAATTTGCATAGTGCAGTGCAGGAACAAGTCCACGTGAGTGTTTGCCAACTCTCTGACTTTCCAAAAGCAGAGAAATATGACTCCCAACATTAATTAGAAAGTTGAATGATGGACGTTTGGGGATGATAAAAGCATAACTTCCCAAGGAGGGACAGTTGGTATGATATGATAGGTAATTTATAACACGCTTAATACTCAGAGGTTTCTAAGCACGGACCCGGGGATCGAACCTGTGTTGCTCCACGTCGTCTTGCTTCCAAAGCGAGCGTGCTGCCACAGAGCTATCCTCCAGAGAGGTAAATAGGAATATAGATATAGAAACCCTTTCCCATCCCCATATAAAGTGTGTTCTCACAGGACCAAGAGATGCAACTACTCTTTACCACCACCAGGGGGGCAAACAGTGCACTGCTGCAAATATGCATCGCTTCCATGTGCCTTTCAGATGGACAGTGGTCACTGCCCTGCTGAATAGAGAGGTAAAGTATGGGAGGGTGGAAAAAGAAAAACTGCAAAGGGGGGGTGGGGGTGGGGAGTGGCACAGCCCATTCAAACCAACAGTGGTTGCTCCTAGGCCAGAGCCTCAGGCCCCATTCTCTACAGAGTTTGCCCCACAGACTCAATACCCAGATGCCGCAGGCAGCACGTCTTCTCTTTGGGAAAGTGCAGAAGCATGCAATCTGAGGGGAGCATGCAGTAGCCCTTCCAGAGGTCTACAAGCTGCTGCTGAGCAAGGACACCCTCAGGCCACGTAGCTCTCATTACCCGCTCACCCACTCACTCAGGTGCAAGTTAGCCATGGGTCTTCCTTGGATGGGACAGTGGAGTCCCGCTAGGGGTGCCCCCTGCAGTGCATGAAAATTATCAGGTGGCCGATACCTTCTCGTAATGTTGGTACTAGTCCACTAAAGTATGGGATACTTTATAGATATGAAGTGCTGGGAATGCTCCATTGTAGCTAGCAGTCAGGCTAAACAGTGCAGGCACTTTGTGCAATTACAAATACATAACCCTTGCTAAAAAGTGCAGGTACTGGCCCATTACAGCTATATTGTCCCATATGAGAAGTTTAGACAATGATCTATTCACAGTATGGCAGCCCTGCCCAGAAGTGCAGGTACTGTCCCATTAAACGACATTTAACCCATCTGAAAAGCATAGTCCCATTGAAGGTATGGCAGCCGTGCTAAGAAGTGCTGGTACTGTCCAATTAAAGCTATATTATCCCATATGGGGAGTGTCGACACTGTCCGATTCACAGTATGACAGCCCTGCTCAGAAGTGCTGGTACTGTCCCATTAAAGCTATATTATCCCATTTGAGAAGGGTAGACACTGTCCTATTCACAGTATGGCAGCCCTGCTCAGAAGTGCTGTTACTGTCCCATTAAACGGCATTTAACCCATCTGAAAAGCGTAGACACTGTCAGTGCTTTAAGTGGGACGGGGCCAACCGGGACAGAGCCCTGGCAGTCTACAAGAAATGGGGCTGACCCGGGGCCCTGCCAGGGCCCTCCGGTCCCACCACAGCATTGGTGGGACACAATTTCCTGCCGCAACATGAGATGCGCCCGCAATTAAGTGGCTGGCTGGCACTTCTGTCAGTCACTGTAACTTCCTCTGATGACCCCTCGTGCAAGGGGTCACCAGAGGCAGTTACTGTCCTTTTGTTACCCCACCACCCCCCAGGTCACTGAGGCGTATTTAACCACTGGCGAACCTGGGGACTCCTTGACATATTTCGAGGTTTATAAAAGACGGCTTGTAAAGTACACAATTCAAGCCATCTTTTATAACGCTTTGCCGATGGACAAAGACGCCTCGGGTGTTATGTCCATCGTCAAAGCTTTATGAAAGATGGATTGAATTGTGCATTTTTCAAGCCATCTTTAATAATCATCGAAATGTTTAAAAAAGATGGATTGAAAAGTACGAAAACCATAAGGTAGGCACACAAATATATACATTTTATAAATTTGTGTGCGTACCTTACTATGGTTTGGGTACTTTTCAAGCCATCTTGAGGTACACAAACCATAGTAAGGCACGCTAACAAATATATAAATATAAGCATTTATATATATATATATATATATATATATATATATATATATATATGTGCGTACCTTACTATGGTTTGTGTACTTTTCAAGCCATCTTTTAAAAACATAGAAACATGTTGCATATTTCTATGTTTATTAAAAAAAAGCCTTACATAGTACACAAACCATAGTAAGGTATGCATGCATACAAATATATACATGCTTGCATGCATTTATCTATTTGTTTGCATACCTTACTATGTTTTGTGTACTTTTTAGGCAACGCCCATCCCACAAGTCAGGCGCCCAAATGAGCCCCCCCCCCCCCCCCCGATTTCTTACCCCACTTAAAGCCCTGGACAATATCCTATTAAAAGTATAGCTGACCTGCTAAGAAGTACTTGTACTGTGACGTTTGTAGCAGTCATGCTGAAAAATGCAGGCATCCTGTGTCATTTTATTGTCAAGAACAGCACCTAGATGCCTCCGGGCTGGGTGCGCTATACACATTTCTAAATAAATAAATAAATAAAAGAATATCATCCTTGCTAAGAAGCGCCGGTGGTGTCCCATTAACTGTAGTTCTACTGAGAAGCGCCGATACTGTTACATTCCAATCTAGAGTAATGCAGCCTTTACTCCTTGCAAAAGTGCAGCAAGAGAGACAGGTACGCGGACACCGAGAGCGCCTGTCCGTTGAATGCAGCGCCTCTTCCGGGAGAGTGACACCCGAATGCATAGGACCAGCAGCATTTTCACTTGGCCTGGATTTTCTGCCTGAAAGTAGTAGAGAGACAGCGCCACCCAGTGGTAAAAGATTTGTTCAGGTTTTGTTTCCATGGACAAGTGTGCAGTAGAACAAAGATGCATTCTTTTCGACTATTAGCAGCTCTCACAGATTTCATTTTCCACTGCAAAAAAAATTGGATTTTTTTCTATTTAATATTGCCTCAGTATATAATGGGGATAAAACTCTCCCGTTATACAGCATTTGTTTGGGAAATAACTATTTCCAGAGGGGAAAATAAATCCCTGTTTGAAAAAATATATTTGCAGTGCCTTGAAGTTATCTTCGTGTTCATGTGCACAAGCTACTGACACCGCCTGCCTATGTGTCCCAAACTCCTCACATTGTCTACCCATGTTTCTAATCTAACTACACTTCCTGTGAGCCCCAGCTCCTCGCACTGTCTGTGCATGTTTCCCAAACTGCTCACACTGTGCATGTTCCCCAAGCTCCTCACACTGTGCATATTCCCCAAGCTCCTCACACTGTGCATGTTCCCCAAGCTCCTCACACTGTGCATATTCCCCAAGCTCCTCACACTGTGCATGTTCCCCAAGCTCCTCACACTGTGCATATTCCCCAAGCTCCTCACACTGTGCATATTCCCCAAGCTCCTCACACTGTCTGTGCATGTTCCCCCAGCTCCTCACACTGTGCATGTTCCCCAAGCTCCTCACACTGTGCATGTTCCCCAAGCTCCTCACACTGTGCATATTCCCCAAGCTCCTCACACTGTGCATATTCCCCAAGCTCCTCACACTGTCTGTGCATGTTCCCCCAGCTCCTCACACTGTGCATATTCCCCAAGCGCCTCACACTGTGCATGTTCCCCAAGCTCCTCACACTGTGCATGTTCCCCAAGCTCCTCACACTGTCTGTGCATGTTCCCCCAGCTCCTCACACTGTGCATGTTCCCCAAGCTCCTCACATTGTCTGTGCATGTTCCCTAAGCTCCTCACACTGTCAGTCCATGTTCCCCAAGCTCCTCACACTGTGCATATTCCCCAAGCTCCTCACACTGTCTGTGCATATTCCCCAGCTCCTCACACTGTCCGTGCATGTTCCCTAAGCTCCTCACACTGCGCATGTTCCCAAAGCTTCTCACACTGTCAATCCATGTTTCCCAGCTACGCACACTGTCGGTGCATGTTCCCCAAGCTTCTCACACTGTCGGTGCATGTTCCCCAAGCTGCTCACACTGTCAGTCCATATTTCCCAGCTACTCACACTGTCAGACCATGTTTCCCAGCTCCTCACACTGTCAGTCCATGTTTCCCAGCTACTCACACTGTCAGTGCATGTTCCCCAAGCTTCTCACACTGTCGTTGCATGTTCCCCAAGCTTCTCACACTGTCAGTCCATGTTTCCCAGCTCCTCACACTGTCAGTCCATGTTTCCCAGTTACTCACACTGTCGGTGCATGTTCCCCAGCTCCTCACACTGTGCATGATCGCAAAGCTCCTCACACTGTCTGTGCATGTTCCCCATGCTCCTCACACTGTCGGTCCATGTTTCCCAGCTCCTCACAGTGTCAGTCCATGTTCCCCAAGCTCCTCACACTGTCTGTGCATGTTCCCCAAGCTTCTCACACTGTCAGTCCATGTTTCCCAGCTCCCCACACTGTGCATGTTCCCCAGCTCCTCACACTGTCCGTGCATGTTCCCCAGCTCCTCACACTGCCAGTCCCTGTTTCCCAGCCAACCACACTGCCTATGAACCCCACACCATGCACAACGTCCAACCAAGTGCCCCAAACTCCTCAAAACATCGGTCACCTTTTCCAGATGACCACATGCCTGGGACTCCTCACACTGCCTGTGCATGTTCCTGAAGCTCCTCATACTGTCTGTGCATGTTCCCCAGCTCCTCACACTGCGTGTGTTCCCCAAGCTCCCCACATTGTCTGTGCATGTTCCTCAAGCGCCTCACTGTCGGTGCATGTTCCCCAGCTCCTCACACTGTGCATGATCGCAAAGCTCCTCACACTGTCTGTGCATGTTCCCCAAGCTCCTCACACTGTCGGTCCATGTTTCCCAGCTCCTCACACTGTCAGTCCATGTTCCCCAAGCTCCTCACACTGTCTGTGCATGTTCCCCAAGCTCCTCACACTGTCTGTGCATGTTCCCCAAGCTTCTCACACTGTCAGTCCATGTTTCCCAGCTCCCCACACTGTGCATGTTCCCCAGCTCCTCACACTGTCCGTGCATGTTCCCCAGCTCCTCACACTGCCAGTCCCTGTTTCCCAGCCAACCACACTGCCTATGAACCCCACACCATGCACAACGTCCAACCAAGTGCCCCAAGCTCCTCAAAACATCGGTCACCTTTTCCAGATTACCACATGCCTGGGACTCCTCACACTGCCTGTGCATGTTCCTGAAGCTCCTCATACTGTCTGTGCATGTTCCCCAGCTCCTCACACTGCGTGTGTTCCCCAAGCTCCCCACATTGTCTGTGCATGTTTCCCAGCTCCTCACACTGTGCATGATCGCAAAGCTCCTCACACTGTCTGTGCATGTTCCCCAAGCTCCTCACACTGTCAGTCCATGTTTCCCAGCTCCTCACACTGTGCATGATCGCAAAGCTCCTCACACTGTCTGTGCATGTTCCCCAAGCTCCTCACACTGTCAGTCCATGTTTCCCAGCTCCTCACACTGTCTGTGCATGTTCCTGGAGCTCCTCACAGTGTCTGTGCATGTTCCTGGAGCTCCTCACAGTGTCTGTGCATGTTCCTGGAGCTCCTCACAGTGTCTGTGCATGTTCCCTAAGCTCCTCACACTGTCAGTCCATGTTTCCCAGCTCCTCACACTGTCTGTGCATGTTCCTGGAGCTCTTCACAGTGTCTGTGCATGTTCCCTAAGCTCCTCACACTGTCAGTCCATGTTTCCCAGCTCCTCACACTGTCTGTGCATGTTCCTGGAGCTCTTCACAGTGTCTGTGCATGTTCCCTAAGCTCCTCACACTGTCAGTCCATGTTTCCCAGCTCCCCACACTTTCTGTGCATGTTTCTGAAGCTCCTCGCACTGTCTGTGCATGTTCCCTAAATTCCTCACACTGCGCATGTTCCCGAAAATACTCGCACTGTCAGTCCATGTTTCCCAGCTACTTACACTGTCAGTCCATGTTTCCCAGCTACTCACACTGTCCGTGCATGTTCCCCAAGCTTCTCACACTGTCCGTGCATGTTCCCCAAGCTTCTCACACTGTCAGTCCATGTGTCCCAGCTACTCACACTGTCAGTCCATGTTTCCCAACTACTCACACTGCCTGTGCATGTTCCCCACGCTCCTCACACAGTCTGTGTTTCTCTGCTCCTCACACTGTATTTGCATGTTTCCCAAGCTCCTCACAGTGTCAGTCCATGTTCCCCAGCTCCTCACACTGTCTGTGCATGGTCCCCAGCTCTTGACTGTGCGTGTTCCCCAAGCTCCTGACATTGTATGTGCATTTTCCCTAAGCTCCTCACACTGTCTGTCCATGAAGTCCAAGCTCCTCAAAATAGCTGTCCATTTCCCCACATAGCCACACTGATCATAAGCCCCCATCTGCCCATGCTGCCAGCAAACCACACTGCCTATGACCCCCCCCCCCAAGCTCTTCACATTGTCTGGCTTGGTGACTAAAGCGCCTCACACCACTTGTCCTTGTGCCCCAAGCACCTCACACTGACCGTCCATGCCCTCAGTTAGTCACACTGCCCATAAGCCCAAAGCTCCTCACACTTCCTCTCCATGGGATCCAAGCTCGTCACATTTTCCAAGCACGGCTCCTCACTCCTCACACTGCCCTTTCATGTTCTCCATGATCCTCACAGTGCCTGCCAGTGTGTCCCCAACTCCTCGCACCTCTCATGTACCTCATGCTTATGTTCCAAGTTGACCTCAAACTCCCTCATACTGTCCACGAACGCGAGGCTCTGACCATTCGGTCTCTGGGCCAGAAACATTTCACACTGTTTTTTAACGTCTCAACCGACCTTAAAATGTGTTCAGCAGGGCCTGTGGTTTTGATATTGGGTGCTGTATCTGAGGGGCTATATGCAGCGAGAGGTGCCCAAACAGATGTAATCACACATCTGCTGAATGTATTTATTTATTTATTTTATTTCTAAAGGGCTGGAATAAAGGCATGGGAGCGCTAAGACTATCAAACAATACAGAACATAAAAAGCAATGAATCAGGAGAGAGAACCAGTGGGAGGTAAGGCAAGGCAAGGCAGGGGTCAGTTTTCATTCAAAAAGGAAGGTTTTCAGCTTATGTGTGAGACTGGACAGACTAGGGCATAACCTCGGTTCGAGCAAAGGGTATTCCATAGGCGAAGGGTCGAAAATGGAAAACATCAATGTTTTACCTGTGTCTGTTTTGCCTTGGGTATATGGAGTAGGACCAATGTTGTTGGATCTAAGACTACGTCTATCCGGTAGCCATTTAAGCTGAGCTGCCAGGAAGGATGGACTTCTGCCATACAAGCAGGAGTGTGCAATGCATAGGGTACGAAACTCATCTCTCTTTGCTACAGGGAGTCAGTGCAATACTCTCCGAGCTGTTTACACATGATCAGTTTTACACAGACCTATTGCAACCCTCGCTGCATTGTTCTGAACAACTTGCAGACGGTTTAGTTCATCTTTTCCAGCACCCAGTAAAGTATTGGCACAATAGTCCAGGCGGCTTCCAATGATATCCCTGGCTAGAGTAGCACAGCTGGCTACATCAGGGTACTGTTTAAATTGGGCCAGTAGTTTCATGTAATACGTCATGTTTGACACTGAGCAGCTGGTATGGGCCCTCGTTGAGAGCTCTGGATCAATGGTAAAACCCAAGGCTTTCACTTTATTGAGGGTAGGGAGAAGACAGTCTGCGATTTGAAAGGCTTGATCAAGATGGCGCAATTTAGGGCCAGTGCCCTGGATTATGATCTCTGTTTTAGAGTTGTTCAGGGCTAGGCTATTAACCAACATCCAGAGATGGATTTGGTTATACGTGGCATTGACGAGCTCAGTGTCTTTGATGTAATAACCTGAAAGTGAAAAAAGACACTGAGTATCGTCAGCGTAGTTAGCGTAAGAGTTACCCTCACCCTCACCCTCAAGTTGATCAAAGAGTCTGAGCATGAATATATTGAAAAGGGTAGGAGAGAGGCACGAGCCTTGCGACACTCCGCACTTTAGGGCAAATCCTTCTGACTTGGCATCCTCATGGAAAAAATTGGCAGTCTGGTCTGACAGAAACAATAGTACCCAGCCGACCGCTTCACTGGAGAAAAAGGCCCGCTCTAGCAGGCTACTGGCTAAAATAAATGATATACCAGGTCAAACGTGGCCGTCAGGTCCAGGAGCATCAGCAAATATGTTTTACCCTTGCTTTGTGGGATGACAAACCTTTGAATGATTTTACCCTTGTCCATAGATTGAAAAAATGTTTGTCTTAAGGTCCAGCAAGGTGGACTCCAAAAGCCTGATTGCTTCTGGCCTAGTGTGCTATGTGCATTCAGAAACGCCTGAATCTGTCAATGTGTATTTTGTCCAGTACCTTCAGAAGGAAGGGGGAGTTCATGATCGGGCGATAATTGCCTGCTATACATGGGTCCAATGAAGGCTTCTTCAAAGCAGGAGTGATCCATGCTTGCTTGACTTCTATGGGTACTGACATGTCACTAAACTACTATTCTCAAATCGGCTTAGTCCACAGTGGGGGATTCACAACTTCTTACTCCATGGGGAAGTGTCTATATTATACAAAAAGAAGTTCAAAAACTCACAGGTGCCTGTCTAAAAGGATATCCTCTTTAGCTGTCAATACCATTCCATAGTACTTCACATTCTATTTATTAACCACACATAATACAAAAGTAAAACAACAACACAAGTGTATCTATGTGTGATCAATTGACACTGCTTGACCTTAGAGAAATCATATTATTAGGACCCACCTATATAGATACACTTGTGTTGTTTTACTTTTGTATTTGTTTTATGTGATATGACCATTTTTTATGATTGTTTTTATCAATAATTCGATTATGTGTGATTAATAAAATCTGAAGTACTATGGAATGGTATTGACTGCTAAGACAGGCACCTGTGAGTTTTTGCTTTTTTTTTTGTATAACATGTCACTAAACTAAGCATTTACAAATTTGGTAATCAGCGGGGCAAGCGACTGGGCACAATCTTTTACTATTTTAGCAAGGCAGATATCTCCCCTGCAACTGGTGGGTTTCATCCTGCTTAGTATATCCAGAACTTCTGCTTGCTTCAGTCACCTCAAGAAAGGTAATAGGATTGACCGGGGGTGACTGGTGTTGAACATGAGCAGAGAGCGCTGCGGCTAGATTTACACTGGCACGGTATTGGAAGCCTGCAGAGGGGCCGATACTTGCACAATGGTGGGTTAGAATTTGAGGAGTCCTCGTGATGGAAAAATTATTTGCGCTGACTAATTGAAGTTACCAAAAATTCCTTAGAGTATGGCCCCCGTTTCATGAATTTGTAGGCAACAGGGAACCTCTTTTCTATAAGCCAATGGTATTGAATAACTTCAATATGATGATTCTAAGCAATTGTTCAGGTGCTTGACTAAAGAATTACCAATTTGTGGGATCGGGACGCGGGGTGTGGGAATAGTTATGACTAAGGGGTTGGGGGTGTGGCTTCTGATGTCCCCCACATGTCGCTAAATTATGTTGTGTTAAAATGTCAGTTGATATTGCACATTGTGACTGAGCTACTGAGTAAATCTGTTGTGGCGGGACTGCACACCCACTGTGAGAAGATGATCATAAGAATGTATATGTTTTCTTTTGTTAAAAATTGAAATAAAGCTTCTACAAAATGTATTCAGGTATGCTAAAAAGGCCTCCCAAAATCTGTTGCACCCCAGTTTCTTGAGATTGTCTCCCCAAAATCTACCGATTCCCCTCTTTCCCTGCGCTACCTCTTCCCCAATGTTTTCCCCGCACGCACTGCATCCTATTCACATCCAACTCAAAGTGCAGGCACAACTACCCAGATACCTACAAGTTAGGTGCGCTTTACAAATGCTAAATAAATAAAACTGTTCTGCCAGCTTGGCAAACCCATTTCTCTCCCTGAACACAGGGACTATTTCTCCCAAACTAAGCCTCTGAGGGCCTCCACATTACTGGGGCCCTCTTGAGCACATCTCAAGCCCAGCATGTCACCACCATTTCCATCGTCTGATGGGACGAGAGGTATGGCTAGGCACTGGTATAGACTGCTAGCTGTGGCCTCAATTAGTGTCAGCCTGGATTATTTGTATTTTGTATTTGTATTTTGTATTTTATTGTATTGTATTTTGTATTTTATTGTATTTTGTATTTTATTTCATTACTCTGTCTGCCCTTATCCTTACTCACCTGAACTCCCTTCTTGTATCCGCAGGTCAAGATCTGGTTCCAGAATCGGAGGATGAAGTGGAAACGGAGCCGGAAAGCGAAGGAGCAACAGGCTCAGGCCGAGGTAGAAAAGCAGAAAGGGGGTAGCAAGACCATAGGGAGACTGGCAAAGGAGTCCCGAATCCCAGCAGGAGCCGGCGCGGACCACGAGGAAGACGCAGAAGAAGATGACGAGGGCGCTGAGCTGGAGCAACGCGAGAGCAGCCCGGACTTCCTGCACCACAGCACGGATGTGGGCTACAGCCCAGACTCCTCGTGTTCCGAGGCGGAGCTCAGCCCCGCAGAGCGCATCATGGCGGCTGTATGAGCGCATGGCGGTCAGCAAAATGGCCGAGCGCGGAAGTAGGAGAACGAGAAGGGTATGAGTAGGGCCCGTATTTACAAGGCAAAGACTACATTCGCCAGACTGTGCATAGGGACGGACCCACTGGCCCACAATCGGGGCCCACTCCCACAGGGAGGGGAGGAAGAGAGCAGAGCAAAAGACTGGCGGCTTCAGCCTGCAATAGTCCTGCGAGCGGGGGGTGAGGGGGCTGAGGGGGGCTAGCCTTAGTTACGACTTCCCCCCTCTGAGCAGACACTTAACTCACAATAGTGCATAATTTATGTGTATCAACACTCTATTTATCTCTTAATTATTCTGTGTCAGTGGATGTTGAGATTTGGGGATGAAGGGGCGGGGCGGGGCGCTGAATACACTTTTAAATGCATTGTGTTTTCTGGATAAAGTTATTTGATACATAATAAAGTGATTGTTTTTTTTTCTTCTGGCGGGGGATGGGAAGCTCCGGGAATGGGGAATCCTGACACGGGTTTCTCTGGGATGGAATTCACAGGTGTGAAGGGAAAGGCGCACCCTCGCTGCCACCTAACGCTACACACTCCCCACACACATGCTCCCACAACAACTAGCAGACATACATTATTCTTTGCACACTTTCATTTCAGCCTCGATTAGCTTTATCCTGTAAATGTCTAAAGGTGAACACATTCATTCGTAGTCATCAGTGAATGCGCCAAGCTTTCAAATAAAGCAGTCAAAATAAATATAATCATTGCACTGGTATTAGACATGAAATTCACTTAAAGGGCCAGAGTAGGGGTCAGCGGCCTTTGGCTCTCCAGAGGTTTTGGACTACAACTCCCCTCTGCCTAAGCCAGCATAGTCAATAATGAGGGATTATGGGAATCGAAGTCCAAAACACCTGCTGCGTCACAGAATGAAGACTGCTGAGTGAGGGTGTGTATTTCCATGGATGGGTGCAACCCAAGTTGTCCATAGGTCCATCCTGTGTGTCCTATGTTGTAGGGCAGGGGTCTGCCTGCAACTTTTTTTTCTCCAGATGTTTTGGACTACTACTTCCATCAGCCAGAGCCAGTATAGTTAATGGAGGGATCATGGGAGTATTTGTTCAAAACATCTAGAGAGCCACAGGTTGAAGATCCAGGTTGTAAAATGCCCCATCCAGAGTGTTTGAAAGACAGTGAAAGGGGTGTTGCTGGAGTATGAACAAAGGGATGTGAGGATGGGCAATGACAGAACTGATTATTGGCACTGGAAGAGGTGATGGATGGCTATGAAAGGGGTGATGATAGAGAATGCAAGGGGATATGGACAATTAAAGAGGTGATGTGTGAATGGCAAATGAAAGGGTGCTGATGAACCATAAAAGGGGAGATTTAGAATGAACTAGCTGATGGGTAATGAAAGAGGCAATGGTCAACAATGAAAGAGGTGAGAATGGGCAATGAAAGGAGTGACAAGGGACCACAAACCAGGCAAGGCTCAACCTTACACCTAGCTGGCTAGTGCAAACAGTAATAGAAGCCACATTAAGAGTAAACATTCTCTGGACACAGGCAGGCTATGACATCCTGCTCAGGACTATATTATTATATTACACTGTGACATTCCACATAGAACTATAATGCACAATGAACACCCTGCTCGCTATGAATAGCAAGCATGGCCATAACTATTTACATACAGTGAGACAGTGAGACAACTTCATAACATATCACCCTCTCTTATTACCCACACGATCTTCTCACCACAGCGATTCTATTTGTATTTCAAACTTGTCCTCCACTTACCCTCACAGCACCCCTCAACACTGCTACCACACATATTGGATCCAAATACAATGGATCTCCCTTCTTCTTGATCTCCGCCTTCCTGATCCTCACATAATCTCCACATTCCATTCTGAGTTCCTTATTCCCTCTTCTGCGGTTCTCCCTCATAACAAACTGCTCTTTCTTATTTCTGAGACCTTTTCTCAACTTTTCAATCCCACAATCTGATTCCACTCCCCTGCCCATACAAGAGCGACACACCAAAGAATATCCTTTGCGCCCTCTCATCAATTCAAATGGTGAAACTCCTGTAACAGAATGCAGTGCCATTCTCAACGCACCCATTCTTTCTTCTACTGCCAAACTCCTACTAACACCACACGCTTTCGCCAATCGAACACCCTCCATAACACATCTGTTCATTCTTTCCACCAACCCATTCCCTTCGGGATGGTACGATGCAGCCTTATTATGCATTATGCCACAATTCCTCACATATTCTTTAAAGCATCCTCCCATAAACTGAAGAGCATTATCCTTCAGAATATCCTTCTCTCCCAAGTACCTTGCGTAAAAACTTAGCAATACTACCTCCATCTATGTCTCTAACTATCTTATACTCACACCAGCGGGAGAATGCATCAACCATTACCAATATGAACCTTCCTTTTCCATAGTCCATTTCCATGGGACCCAAAGCATCAAATGCCACCTCCTCCCACATTCTTCCCAGGATATTCATAAATATTATGGGCTGTTTCTTCACTACCCCTTTACCACTCTCAGCACATTCTATATGATATTTCAATCTCTTTTCCACCTCCTTGTCAAATCCGGGCCACCAATAATCCACCCTCAAAACTGCTTTTGTTTTGCTGATCCCTATGTGACCTTTATGGGCTATATCAATCATCCTGTGGCGGATCTCCTGGGGCACCAGAGCTTTGCCCCACCTAAACACAATGCCGGCTTCAATACTCATTTCCTCTCTAACTTCCCAAAAGGGCCTTTCCTTCACACCCAACTCACTTTTTCTGGGCCAATAACTTTGAATATACATTTTCACTTTTGACAACAATTCATCATTATCTACTGCTCTTACCCATTCCTCCTTACATACCACATTATCAGTGTTGGCAAAAACCATTTCGATTTCCTCATCTTGACTCTCTTCATTCTCTTTCATCACCAATCTGGACAAACAATCCGCAAATACATTTTCTTTTCCTGATATTACCACTACCTCAAAGTTATGACACTGTAATCTGGTAACCCATCCCGCAACTCTCCGGGATATTTTATCTAATCCTTTATTTTCAAAAATCAACTTTAATGGCCTGTGGTCGGTTCTAATCACAAAATGTGTGCCCCATACTAAACTTCTGAACTTCTCAATCGCCCATAAACAACCTAAGGCCTCCTTTTCCAGGACTGAGTACCTCAATTCCACACCTCTCAATGTTCTAGAGGCATGCGCAATCATTTCTTCAGCTCCCTCGGTCTTAATTTGGGACAAACCACCCCTAAACCCACATCGCTCGCATCAACGGTGAGCACACACTTTCTTCTCGTGTCAAATTTCTTTAAAGGTTCAGCCAGATTTATTTCCTCCTTAATCTTTTTAAATTCCATCTGGCACGCAACATTCCACAAAAACTCTTCACTTTTCCCCAATAACTTTCTCATCTCAGTGACCTTTTCTGAATAGTTTTTTATACATTTTTGATAAAACTCATAACATTCCAAGGAAAGATCGTAATTCTCCTTTGTTCTTGGGATCTGCAACCTCTTTGATAGCAGCAACCATTGGGTCTTTCGGCTTTATACCCTGGGCAGATATTACATGTCCCAGGTACTCTACATTGTCACCACGAAATACACACTTTTCTTTCCTTAGAGTTATGCCCCTCTCACTCAAAAGTTTCAACACTTCACTTAATCTCTGATCATGTTCCTCCACATTCTCTCCAGATACTAGAATGTCATCTTGAAAGCAAAATACACCACTTATTTTGCCGAACAACCTATCCATAATTTTCAGAAAAAAGGAGGATGCAGATACCAGCCCAATGGCATACGCTTGTACTGAAATACACCTTCATGAGTGATGAAAGCCGTTAACTTTCTGGACTTCTCTTCAAGCTCAACCTGATGGTATGCAGACGCCACATCAAGTTTGGAAAAGATGTTTCCCTGCCCAACCATCGATAACATTTCGCTCATATTGGGCAATGGATGTCTATCAACCATAATCGCTTTATTTACCTGCCTTAAATCCACACACAATCTCAAATCTCCAGATGGCCTTTTAACAATCACTAGTGGAGAGATCCATTCCACACCACCAGCTCTTTCAATCACACCCATTTTTGTCAATTTCTCCAGTTCTTTCTTTACTAACTCTCTCAAAGCGAAAGGAACAGATCTCAACTTTGTTCTCATGGGAACACATCCCTTCTTCACCACAATCTGATGCTGAATACCTCTCACTTTACACATCTCTTTTCTAAACACTTTTTCATACTTATCTTCCACACACAGAGAAGTACTTATCTGCATCACCTATTCATTTTGGGCAGAACTATTTACATACAGTAAGACAACTTCATAACAGCGGGCAATGCAAGGAGTGACAAGGGACCATTAACCAGACAATGGAGAATGAAAGAGGTGATGTGTTAATGGCCAATGAAAAGAGTGGTGAGGGAAAATCAGAGACAGGGGGGATCAATCATGAATGAGGTGATGGTGAATGAAAGAGGCAATGGGAAACAATGAAAGGGTTGAACATGGACAATAAATGGGGCGATGAGGCACTATTATAGAGGTAATGGGTAATGTAAGTGACAATGCGCGAATGGCCACTAAAGGATGAGAATGAACCATCAAAGAGGAGCTTTGAGAATGCATGGGGCTATGGGCAATACAAGAGGCAATGATGGGCACAGAAAAGGGCTGATAATGGGCAATGAAAGAAGTGAAGAGAGAATTTGAAGTAGGCAATGGAGAATGAAAGAGGTGATGAACAATGTTAGTCATAATGTGCTAGGTCACTGTAAAGGATGATGATGAACCATCAAAGAGGAGCAAGAGAATGAATGTTGCGATGGGCAATGATGAGCATTGAAGGGTGAAAGGGGTAAGGAAAGTGGTCAGGGTGGCTACGAAGGAGGTGGTGGACAATGAAATAGGCAATGACGCACAATGAAAAGGGGAGGAGGAAAGGCAGCAGAGGGGATGGACAATGAAAGAGGTGATGACAGACTATGAAAAAGGTGATGCACTAATGATCACTGTAAAGGGTAAGGAGGAACCATCAAAGGGGAGGTAGAGAATAAACAAGGTAGTGAACTATGAAAGAGGTGATGGCAGGCAATGAAATGGGGGATACTGGACCATAAAGGGGGTGAGGTGGGACTATGAAAGAGGTAATGGCATGCAATGAAATGGGGGATACTGGACCATAAAGGGGGGAGGCGGGACTATGAAAGAGGTGATGCACTAATGGGTAAAGTGAAGGGTGATGATGAACCATCAAAGGGAAGAAGGAGAATGAACAAGCTGATGGGCAAAAAGCAATAGAAATGTTTGATGATGGAGAATGATGGGGGGAATGGGATGTAAGGATGCAGCCCCGCCTCCAGACTAGAGCCAATAGGATCCTGCTGCTGTGCAACTGGCATGGGAGCTCTCTCAATGACACGGTAAACACACACTTCTAAAACCAGACAATGCTATGGAACTAGTACTGGACAAGGAAACCTATCATTGTTGCATGCACCTTTCAAACCAGAGGACTGAAGGGGGATGTAACCAGATTCTCCAAACTTTCCGTAGGAATGAGTGGGAGAATGATGCCACGTGCTAAAGGTTTTGGTGCCGAAATATCAGTCTGAGCATAGAATTGTTTCACTGGGTTAAACCATTAAAATGCAGACTGTTTAATGTGTGCAGAATTGCATGCAGTGGTTTCATTTGTGGCATCACGGGAACAACTCAACATTTAGGTAGTTCCTTTTTGATATTTTTCCACGTGCATATCTGGGCACACCAGCCTTTTCATGTAAACCTGGACAGACCAGCCTCTTCACGTAAACCTGGACAGACCGGCATTTCCGTGTAAACCTGGACAGACCGGCCTTTTCATGTAAACCTGGACAGACCAGCCTCTTCACGTAAACCTGGACAGACCGGCCTTTTCATGTAAAGCAGGTGGTGCAGGTTCGTGATCTCAGAACAGGGATTGCAGCCAGTCAAGTATGAAGTCCTGGTTAGGGTGCCAAGAAATGGATTTCAAGGCCGGGGTCTCCAACCTTTGGCTCTCCAGATGTTTTGGACTAAAACACCCATAAACCCTGGCCAGTATATCCAATGGAAAGGGGTCATGGGAGTTGTAGGCCAGATGTTTGTATTACAATACCCATGAGCCCTTTCTAGGATATCCAACACCCATCAGCCCTAGCCAGTATATCCAATGGAAAGGGGTCATAGGAGTTGTAGTCCAGATGCTTGTACTTCAACACCCATCAGCCCTAGCCAGTATATCCAATGGAAAGGGGTCGTAGGAGTTGTAGTCCAGATGTTTGTACTTCAACACTCATCAGCCCTAACCAGTATATACAATGGAAAGGGGTCATAGGAGTTGTAGTCCAGATGCTTGTACTTCAACACCCATCAGCCCTAGCCAGTATATCCAATGGAAAGGGTAATAGGAGTTGCAGTCCAGATGTTTTATTACAATACCCATGAGCCCTAGATAGGATATCCAGCACCCATCAGCCCTAGCCAGTATATCCAATGGAAAGGGGTCATAGGAGCTGTAGTCCAGATGTTTGTACTTCAACACCCATCAGCCCTAGCCAGTATATCCAATGGAAAGGGGTCATAGGAGTTTTAGTCCAGATGTTTGTACTTCAACATCCATCACCCCTAGCCAGTATATCCAATGGAAAGGGGTCTTGGGAGTTGTAGTCCAGATCTTTGTACTTCAACACCCATCACCCCTAGCCAGTATATCCAATGGAAAAGGGTCATGGGAGTTGCAGTCCAAAAGATCTGGAGAGCCGAAGGCTGCACGTTCCTGCTATAAGGCATTCTGGGGGCACAATCTGAAAATAATCTTAAATGATATTTATGTTTAAAAGTAACTTCTATTAGCTGATGACATGATTCTGTAGTATCAGTGCTTCTGCTCCCCCACACTCAGTGGGTGCTCGTTGAGGTTTTAGGGGAGCAGAAACAACCTAAGCGCTAAGAAGAATCAGCCAGTAGCTCACATCGGCCAAAGGGAATGGAGGGTCTCAGACAGGACCTCGTTCATCTACGTGGTGGCCTTCTCCTAGTACCGAGTTGCCAACTTGTCAAGAATCATACAGGGTGAGGGGGGGTAAGGGAACAACACTCTCCCCCGAACCACAGAAGCCAAATAGATTGACCCCTCCACCCGTGGTTGGCACGGGCTCCTGATATTAGAATCACAGGGGACCATGTGGCAGCCAGTGGGGGAAGGAGGGATTAGGGAGATGTTGTGGATAGGGATGGGATATTAGAGAAACCGGGAAACAAGGTAAGGGGTTTCAAGGAAACATACCAAAAACACATAGATATGCACTTTAAAACAGCTTACTGCAACCCCTGTGCACTGTAAGGCTTGGGACTGCAGTAGTTCCTGCAAGCACCATTCTTAAGTAAATTTCCACGACCAATTCCTGCCCTGTACCTCCTTACACAACCTGATGCTTTAGCAAACCTTGACACATGAAGCATGCACATGTAACATGAAGCATGTGCGTAGATGTCACATAGTATCATAAAACATATTGCCACACTGAGATAATACAAGTAACACATTGGGATGTTGCCACACTTAATCACTAAGCAAGCGGGAATGAAACATACACGGGAATGACTCCCTTCATGAATGAGACACACACACGGCCCGATGGGCGAGCGTAAGCAAACATAAATCACAAACATGGAATAGAGCATCTTAATGCTGCCCGTAAGGCTCCCAAAACAAACGTAACAATGAACTTGGAGTTTTAGGCAATTGGGAAGACAGGTTTCATACTGAACCGCCTTGCGTGTAATGGCATTTAAATCCAACAAGTCACTTAATGCCTGCTGATTCCGCAATGCTTATCAGCCTGCCCGAAAAGCAAATGCACTGTACAAGGAAAACATGCCCACATCAGATTTCCCAGCACGTAACTGAGGGCCCAGGCCTCCCTTGGGAAAAGACCCGGACCAAACTTAGCAGAGCATTGAATCCTCCAAGTAGGATCACCGCCGCTGCCCAGAGTGAAGGTAGTGAAATATTCCTTCGGCGTTCCTCAGCCCGACGGTAAGATAGATCAGTGGGTTGAGTGCTTGCTGCTGCAATCTGAGCGGGATCTGCAGGTCGCAGGTTCAAATCCCGGCAAGGCCAACTCAGCCTTTCATCCTTCCGAGATCGATAAATAAGTACCAATTTCAGTTGGGTGATATTGTAAATATGTGCTCTGTAAAGCCCTTTGGATTAAGGCGCTATATAAATAAAACATCATTATCATTATCTCCATAGTTCCTCGTGACCGCCGTGCTGCATACTCTCAATAAGCCACACCTGAGCATGGTGGCCAGTAGTTTAAGTAGGACCTGCAATCAGCCTTTGGCTGTTGCTCCGCGTGGATGACTACAGTTTTTCCCCAAGCATGCTGGGAACTGAAGTTCCTATTGCCCCACACACTTCCTGGCTGCACTCAAGCCGCAATTCCTGACACAACTGTCCTTCAGTCAGAGCACACATGGGGAATACTGGCAGACTGTTCTTCTATTGGGGATCGATTTTGATGCCAAAGGTCTACTCTGGAAAGAAGGGCGTGGCATGTGCCAGCGAGTGCATCACCTTCAAACGTAGCTCTTAGAAGCTCCACACATGGTGCTCATGTCAGAGGATGATTGCTGATGGCAGCCTGGCTGCTGAGGGAGATGGGCTCATGGGGATTCAGTCTTGGGTGGAGAATGTAGACACCATGTAGAGAAGATAGCCCACGTGTGACGCTGGAGTGCACCCATGGGGGGTGTGTCTACCGGGGGACCTGAGTGGGACAGCACCCCGAGGTAGGAGACGTCCGAGACAGGGGAACGTCACATGTTATTGGGACACATCTTTCTCATGAAAGTCTACCACAACGAGATCGACATAAAAAAGCATTACACAAAGAGGAAGTGACTAACGGGTTTAGTGAGGGACCAAGAAATGAAAAACAACTACAAAAAACGGGTCAGATCGAGAAGACAGTATTGTCATTCAAAGGCGTTTTTAGAAAGAACCTTTTCACCTTGGAGCCCTGAGAGTGCCCTGCTGAGATGACCAGCAGAAGACTGGACTCTTCAGGACCATTTTCAGGGACACCCCAGCATGAAGGAGAGGGAGACCGAGGACAGGAGGACAGGCATCTGTAAGAGGACTCATCACGCCACACCAGCAGGGGGCCCGGGGAGACCAGAGACCCTCCTGCACCCCAAGCACTGCCACAGCAGGGTGCCGATGCCAGCGCAGTGGGAGCAGACAAGAATGAGAGCTTGGGTTGCTTGTAGCGCCGAGAGCAGCATGCTGGCGAGGCGATTAGGTCACAAGGTGCATTATTCATCCAATCAGAAGTAACCTTACCTTCATGAAGGGCATATTAAGTCTCAACCTCGGGATCTCCTGAGACCTGGAAGGTCGTGGTGGGGTGGGGGTCCTAGCCCCTATCTGCTCAAACTCCGTTACCCCGAGCTCCCAGGAAAGGTCCAGCTCCAGGCATCTCCTACTGTCTCTCCACCATCTGCCAGGGACTGGCAATTCTACTTCCTGATGCTCAACTCGTTAAACACTGCCACAACAACCAGTCATTATGTCCACTGTCATCTCAACCGGTCATTATCTCCATTACCACGCCAACCAGTCAATATCTCCACTGCCATGTCAACCAGTCATTATGTCCACTGCTATAACAACCAGTCAATATCTACTGCCATGTCAACCAGTCATTATGTTCACTGCCACCTCAACTGGTCATTATCTCTATTGCCACGCCAAACAGTCAATATCTACTGCCATGTCAACCAGTCATTATGTCCACTGCCACCTCAACTGGTCATTATCTCTATTGCCACGCCAACCAGTCAATATCTCCACTGCCATGTCAACCAGTCATTATGTCCACTGCTATAACAACCAGTCAATATCTACTGCCATGTCAACCAGTCATTATGTCCACTGCCACCTCAACTGGTCATTATCTCTATTGCCACGCCAACCAGTCAATATCTACTGCCATGTCAACCAGTCATTATGTCCACTGCCACCTCAACTGGTCATTATCTCTATTGCCACGCCAACCAGTCAATATCTCGACTGCTACATCAACCAGTTATTATGTCCACTGCCACGTCAACCGGTCATTATGTCCACTGCCACCTCAACCAGTCATTTTCTCCACTGCAACGTCAACCGATCATTATGTCCACTGCCACGCTAAACAGTCAATATCTCCACTGCCACTTCAACCATTCATTATATCCACTGCCACACCAACCAGTCAAAATTTCCACTGCCACGATAACCCGTTATTATGTCCCTGCCACCTCAACCGGTCATTATCTCCATGGCCACGCCAACCAGTCAATATCTCCACTGCCATGTCAACTAGACATTATGTCCACTGCCATACCAACCAGTCAATATCTCCACTGCTACATCAACCAGTCATTATCTCCACTGCCATGTCGACCAGTCATTATGTCCACTGCCACGCCGACCAGTGAATATCTACACTGCCACTTCAACCAGTCATTGTGTGCACTGCCACGCTAAGCAGTCATTATTTCCATTGTCACGTCAAGCAGTCATCTCCACAGCCAGGTCAAGCAGTCATGATCTCCACTGCCACGCCAACCAGTCAATATCTCCACAGCCACGTCAAGCAGTCATCATCTCCACTGCCATGTCAATCAGTCATTATCTGCACATCCACGTCAAGCAGTCATCATCTCCACTGCCATGCCAATCAGTCATTATCGCCACTGCCACACCCAGGGTACTCTGCTGCCATTAAATGTATTTTTATTTGAAGGCTTCTCTTCATATATTCTGTTTTTTGCCCTTTTTTCATTTTTTCATATTCAATAGTGTAGTCCGGTTAGGATATTGCTCAGGAATATACAAAGTGACTATCTATTAATGAAGTGTTCATCACGCAATGTGCACAAATTGCAAGCAAATTGGCTGTGCAGATTAGCAAAGTCACATTCTTCTAACATTTGTCTCCTCATTGAAGACTTGGATTTCGACGTTGTCACGATATATGATGCGGCACCAGCAAGTCAGGGATCTCTTCCCTTGCAAATGAAGGTGGTGCACAATAAAACCGCTTTTGATTATTACAGCAAACATTATTTTTAAGGAGGCCTCCAACCCATCTCACACCCATCCTCCACCAGCACCCCTTGTCACAATAGACCAGGAACCAGGCCGGTGTGTTGTCAATGAATACTTTATTAATGTATTATTTTGACATAAAATCCGAACAAATAGATGACAGCAGCCACTAATGTAGTGGCAACACTCATGCACAGACTTCTAGAAAGTAACCAGGTTAAGATATACCGTAATGCTACTCCTATTTCAATTCAACTCAAAATGATTGCAGGAAGGTTAAGCACTCCCCCGTGACACTCCATCCCCAAACAACCATTGGATTGAATTCCTTTGAATGGAAGGCAGTGGCAGGGGTAGGAATACAATGGACAAATCGGTTTTGGGGTGGTGCCCACAGACACAAGATGGGGAACCAGCAAATAGGGGGGAACTTTAGTTTTGGAGTGCAATGGAAAAATTGGTTTTCAATGAATAAATACTACTGCCCTGGGACAGCACAAAAGGGTACTTCGGGCTGCTTCCACTAGAAGACAAATGGGGCTTCAAAACAGACTAGCTAACACACATAGGAAATTCGATTTATTCCAGGCAACACATGAAAAATCAAAACACAATAAAAGGAAATGCAATTCAAAATCTGTGTTCAGGGTACAGTAGGGGAAGAGATATAAACTATGAAGACTGGGTTGAAACAGGTTAAGTGAAATTTTTAGAAAAACGAAAATGGAAATCACACTAGTTTTTACTAGGGCTGGGAATGACAGGTAAACTCTAAGCAATGAAAAATGAAGGAAAATGTAATTCAAAATCCACACTCAGATTATGATTGGGGAAGGGGAATACTCTAGGAAACACGATTTTTCAAGGGTTTAGCGACATGTTTAGAAAAACAAAACTGTCAATCACACTAATTTTGCTGGACTGAAAATGACAGACACCCTTTCAACAATGAGGAAGGCGCATAGGAACCACGGTCTTCTGTGAGAATGGCAGGGGCAACTAACAGGTAGGCTTTGGGCAAAGGGATTACTCACAATGGGAACAACGGTTTGGGTTTAATATGACAGATGCAAATGGGAATTTGTGTTTAAAACACACAATTTAACAAATGGAAGAATTGGTTTTTCAGCTCTGAATGAAATGACTTCCGGGGGAACAATTTATACTTATATTGACCCGCAAGACACAGGGAAGAGAGAGAGTTAGTTTTGAATGCTAACTTTCTCAGTTCCGTGAAATAATGTGGAAATTAATTGATTTACTGAACAAGATATACTAGGTATTTACTCAAATGACGGGAGGCTCTTTAATGGGAAATGACCTAATTGCACGGGCAAATAAAGGATTTTCAATGGGAACAATTACTACAATGCACAAATAAATGAAATATCTCAATGTGAAAAGTGACTGAATTACACAAACAAAGAAGATAGGGGTTTACCATGGGAGAATCTCTAAGACAATGCAGCAATATATATGGTTTATTGAGTTTACCGCTGGGGAGATCTATATGTACAAGAAAAAGGCTTGACGGACCCTCAAGGGCGCAGTCAAGGCCTATTTCTGTCCTTCAAAAAGGTCCAACTCCAGCTCCTGGCTTTTACTCCCAGATTAGGCCCAATTCTGCAAAAATGGTTCAAAATTTTGGCAGCTGCACAGCTTATGATTTTTAGGGAGAGTTCTTCATTTGAGGCGGAGTGACCTATTTATAAGCCAAATGACATCACTGATGAGTCATCTTCCTCACAGACTTGATAGGGCAGTGGTCAAAGGACCCCTCCCATCAGCCGGCTGATGGGTTCAGAGAATGGGGGAGTGATTTGCGAAACCAGGGGAGGATACCGCATCCATCATTTGACTGGGACAGGTGGGTGGATCTGGATTTTGCATGTGGAAATCTCACATTAGGACAACTGCTCTTTTTCATCATATTATGCCACACATGACAGCATTTTCAGACACTATAATTTTTGTGAATTAAATGGTCCTACCTAGAAGTTTGAGGGTTATTCTATGGCAGAGTTATGGATTTTCCTGATTTACTCTGCAACTATATTCATGAAATATCTGGAGCTCGGTGGGTGGGATGTTTATCGCCTGTTACACATTATCTCAAAGTTTTATGATGGTCACATTTATGCAGGGGTCACAATCCATTTTTTTAGTATAACTTTTGGTATGTTGGTGTCACCAAAATCATTTTTGGCCCACCAGATGCAGCTTGCAGACAGCTTTTCAGAAATCCGTACATTAATATTTTGGGATGGATATTATGGCTATTACACAATGAAAATCATGTCTCCCAATTTTACACAAAGAGAATTCAACTCTCGCCATAAACCTGACCCCACCTTTTGTATTTGTATTTTGGGCTCTGACGTCAAGAGGGAGGCTTTGTTTAGAGTAGCCCCTAGCCTCAAAGGATAAATGACCATGTTTATGACAGCCTAATTGCTTTTGGTTATAAAACTTTCATTCCTCAACTCATCTCTGTGGCAACAGGGCTTTGAAAAACTGGTTTCACTTGTGGGGGAAATTGAAACTTAAGACTTGCTATTTCTCCCCACTGCTGAACAGTATTTTACACTGAATCCGACCTTAGCAAATGCACAATTTTGTATGTAAAACCCTCAGACAGTAATTTCCTGCAAACAGCGATCCCAGAAAGGCAAAATAATGTACATATTTCCAGACTTTAGCTGTGCATGTGAATACTTAAAGTGTTACTGTTCAAACACCAATGCAATGTTACTGAAGAAATTCCAGCTGTGCAACTTTTCATTTTGTTGCAGTTCAAAATCTCCATGTAGATTCTGCGAATTATTATGTCTTTTCGTGATGGGCTCATGATGAGCAAACTCACAGTTCCTTTCTTACATTCCTGCACACATTTTGAAGAGCATGTCTTAATAAAAAGGGAGGTGAAAAACAGATTTTGAAGGCAATAATTCCGGTCAAAGTGAAAGCTCCATTTTGCTGTGCAAGCTTGCACACAGTCTGGTAATTTTTTATTGGCATGCTGCATGCCGCAGTTTCAGCCAATATGGTCTCAGCTTTTGCAGACCCTTTGCAAAGGTTTCCTGAGGTCTTTCCCTCAAGAGTGGCAAGGAACATTTTCAGGCATCTCCAGGCTTTGATGCCTCAATTCGCTTTTTTTCATGTTGGCATTACAGGGCCTTATTTCCATGTGGATTCACAGCGGGCCTTTCATTGTGGGGAGTCCTCATACTGACTCCGACCTTTAGTTATGGGATTCAGGGCTATTTCACCCCACAACATCCTCGCTCTTACCGAGATGTGGTTCAGTGCCAGCTCAGTCACTACTTTTGACTCCCTTCTCCGTGATGGCTACAAGATAATCTCAAACCCTCGTCCCAACCGTGCTGGCGGGTGAGTAGCCTTGATCTTCCCTGAGTGGGTCCCTTCTTCCCTCATATCCACCCAGCCCTACTCCTTTGAAAGCTTGGCCAGCAATCTTGGCATTCCCACCACTTCCTCTTTGACCATTGCCACCATCTACAGACCCCCAGGTCCTCTCTCCTCTTTCCTTTCAGAATAGGCTGATTTTTCTTCCTCTCTTCTTACCGCCACCTCTGAACTTCCAGACTTCAACATCCACCTGGATTCTTTAATCATGGCCTCCACTCTCTTCCATGATCTCTGCACCTCTCTCTCCCTCTCTATTCTCCCCTCCGGTCCTATCAACTCGGCTGGTCATACAGTCAATGCCTTCATCCATACTGATCTATTGCTGCCTACCCCACTCTCCACCCCATTATCCTGGTCTGACCCTCCCTCCTCTCCTCCCACCTGGTACCCATCGGCCCTGTGGCCAAACCTCCACCGACCCTGCCAGCCTCATAAGCAGACATCCGTCTGATGAAACGAGTGTCAGTTGCTGCCTTAGTTTCCTCCTTCATTCCCCACCATCCTCCCACTACCGACTCAACTATTGACTCTGCTCTCAACAATCTACATCTCGCTATCACTAACACTCTCGATATTCTTGCCCTGTCATGAAGAACCTGCCACCAAGCATAATACCTGGTACGACTCTGATCTAGCAGCCCTGAAATGTAAGTGCAGAGATGCTGAACTGAAGTGGCAGATCTCAAGCTCATCTTCTGATAAACTGGCCTGTTGCCTTCTCCAAAGGCAATATCGTCTCTCCGTTCACTCCAAGAAGAGGGCCCACATCTAGGTCCGCATCTCTGGAGCTTCTAACAACACGACTGACTTTTTAAAATCTGCAACGAACTAGCCAATCCACCTGCAGCATCTATTTCACGTCTTCCCTTCCAGGCCCTCTGCAGTGCACTGCCCCCCCATTTCACTGCTAAAACTCAGGACATCCTGAGTTCTCTTTCTTCCTCGCTCCCCCTACTGCCATCCCCTGACTACCCTCACTCTTCCCCCATCCCCCATCCACTCATTCCTCCTTCTCTCCTATCACATCGGACGAGGTCACTAGAGCTGTCCGCACTATGAAGTTCTCTTCCAAACAGGTCTCCCCCTGTTCTTCCAGAAATATTAAAGACAATGTTGACTCCCTTGCCCCTGCACTCGCTGACTTCTGTAATCACTCTCTTGCCACTGGGTCTTACCCCTCCTCCCTCAAGTACTCCCTTGGGCGCCCCCTCCTGAAAAAGCCTTCATCCGACCCCTCGTGTCTGGTTAACCACCGCCCAAACTCTATCACTACCTTCCTTGGGAAACCTCTGGAGAAGGTGGTCTTCCCCCAACTGACCCAGCATACTGAACTTGTTGGTTGCCTGCACAACAATCAATATGGATTCTGAGCATCCAGAGGCACAAAACTGCTCTCCTAAACACACATGAAGAATTGCTCATAGCTCTTGACTCCAACTCACCCACTGTTCTCATTCTACTCGTTCTCTCCTCTGTCTTTGATATGGTCAACCACTCCATCCTCATAAAACGGCTCCATGATACCCTTGGTATCTCAGAGCGGGCACTGGACTGGCTGACCTCCTTCCTCACGGACCATCCCTACCAGGTTATCCTAGGTTCTTTCTCCTCACCCCCCTCTATCTCTACTTGTGCATTCCCCAGGGCTCTTTCCTTTCGCCCTGGGTCTTTTACACCCATCTTGCCACTCTTGCTCACCTTATCTCCACTTTCACCCTACACTTCCAGTGTTATGCAGATGGCACCCAACTCTTCTTCAGACTACTCTCTACGCCTCTTCTGACTTCCTCTGTCATTCTTGATTGCCTGTCCGCCATCCAGTCTTGGTGTACCTCCAATTTTCTGTGTCTCAATGCCAGCAATACTGTGATTCTTCCTATCTGGACTCCTGTTCCATCTTGTCTCCCTTCACTCTGGCCACCCTCGATGGGCTCTTCCCCCCTCTCCTTCCTCTGAAACCCAAACCTGGGAGTTATCTTCGACTCCTCTCTCTTTCATTCCTCATATATTGGACCTCGCCAAGAAGACCTATTTCTAACTCTACCTCCTCAGGGGCATGATATGATATGATAAGGCATTTGTAACGCGCCTATACACAAGTGTTTCAAGGCGCGACGAGGCAGGGAGGGGGGAACAAGGGGAAGACAGACAACGATCCTACTAGGCCAGGTGTCATTCAGATCGTGAAAGTGCAGGGGTGTTGGGAAGGGAGAGGTGCATGGGGAAGGGGAGGGGGGAAGTGCAGTACAAGGTAAGTAGAATAAATAAATAAAAGGGCCAGCTGGTGGCAAGTGCAAGGTAAGTGCAGAACAAGTGCTGGGAAGTGGGGGCTGTAGGGATACAGAGACAGTCCCGCAGTGCAGGGGTTGCCAGGGAGGCAGTGCAAGTGGAGAGTGGCTGGGCCCAGGACCGAGGTCTGTGAGAGTGGCCCAGTTGCAGATTCAGTGCAGTTTCAGCGAAGAATTAGCAGGGGAGAGGGAGAGAGAAAGCAGAAGCAAAGAGGAAGGTTTTGAGGTGCTTCCGGAACCGGAGATGGTTCTCCTCAAGTTTCAGGGGGGCGGGAAGGCTGTTCCAGAGGGAGGCCCCTGCCGCGGAGAGAGATCTACCCCCAGCTCGTTGCTTCGAGAAGCGGCTGACCCTGAGGGAGTTGGAGACGGATGAGCGAAGGGCTCGGGAAGGAAGATATTTAGGAAGAGAGAGTTGAAGGTATTTAGGCCCCAGGCCCCAGAAGGCCTTGTGGACAATGCAGAGGGTTTTGAACTTTATCCTCGCAGCCACTGGGAGCCAGTGTAGAGATTTCAGTCCTGGAGAGATACGGTCCCTGGGCTTGAGGCCAAGGACAAGTCTCGCAGTTCTGTTCTGGATGAGTTGCAGAGGGCGGAGTGTGGAGGCAGGCAGATTAAGATAGAGGCTGTTACAGTAGTCCAGCTTTGAGAGAGCCAGGGCTCGGGAGACAGCGAGCTTCTGGGGGAAGGAGAGGAAGGGAAGAATACCTCTGAGGAGGTGCAGCTGGTAGTGTGACTTCTTAGAGACGTGAGATATATGAGGAGAGAAGGAGAGTGTGGAGTCGAAGATAACCCCGAGGTTTTTTGCCTTGCAGGTAGGAGCAGGAAGAGGGCCAAGAGAGGGCGGCCAGAGAGCTGCAGGGAAGGAGGGAGTGGGTGTGCCGATGAGCAGAATCTCAGTCTTACTGGCATTAAGGCAGAGGTCATTGGTGGCACACCATTCCTGGATAGCAGACAGACAGTCAGAGATGAGGGAGGGAGAGGAGGAGGCTGAGGGTAGCCTGAAAATGAGCTGGGTATCGTCCGCATAGCACTGAAAGTTGGGGCAGAGAGCGGCGATGCGGTGGGCAAGGAGTGCCAGATACTGGTTGAACAGCCAAGGGGAGAGGTTAGATCCCTGGGGGACACCACAGGTGGAGAAAAAGATGTCAGAGAGGAAGGACCCGAGTTGGACCTGGGAGGGTCGATTGGAGAGAGAGGAAAGAGGTCAGCCATGCCAGAGCCTGACCAGTGATACCCAGGTTATCACGGAGGCGGTTGAGCAGGATGGCATGGTTGACAGTGTCAAAGGCAGAAGAGAGATCGAGCAGAATGAGAACACACGCAGTGTTGGAGTCAAGGTTCAAGAGCAGGTCCTCACGGATGTTCAGGAGAGCAGTTTCCGTGCTTCTGGCAGCTCTGAAGCCAGATTGATGGTCATGAAGACTGGCAACAGATTCAGCATGGAGGTTAAGCTGGGAGATGGCCAGTTTCTCCAGGAGCTTGCCCAGGAATGGAGTGATGGAGATTGGGCGATAGTTAGCCAGGCAGGAGGGGTCAGAAAAGGGTTTCTTAAGAAGAGGGTGCACAAGGGAGTGCTTAAGGGGGGATGGGAAGACTTCAGAGGTGAAGGAGTGGTTGCAAAAGTCAGCCAGGGCAGGAGCCAGGGAGTCATTGTGGTCCTTGATAGTTTTGGAGGAACAGGGGTGAACCTGTTTAGATGAGACTTTCATAGATCGGACTTGTCTGGAAACCTCGTCAGCAGAAAAAAGGGGAAAGGCAGAGAAGGGAGAGGAGGGGTGGCTGCAGAAGGGCCAGAGGAAGAGCCGGGTAGAGAGGGAGGGAGGTGGTAGGAGGAGAGTGAGGATAGGATGGCCTGAGTTTTAGAGATAAAGTGAGAGGCCAGTGCAGTGCAGAGGGCCTGGGAGGGGACAGGAGAGGTAGAGACTGCAGCAGGGTTGACAAGCTCCTTGCAGATTTTAAAGAGTTCGGCCGAGTTGTTAGATGCCGCTGAGATGCGGGCTTGGATAAGGGCTCTCTTCTTGGTGAGAACGGAGAGACGGTATTGCCTTTGGAGCAGGCGGCAGGCCAGTTTGTCAGAGGATGACCATGAAGCACGCCATTTCCTCTCTGCCACCCTGCACTTGCGTTTTAGGGTGACGAGATCCGAGTCATACCAGGAGTTACATTTGGCTTTGGGCTTCAGGCGGATTCTCATGACAGGGGCAAGGATATCAAGAGTATCAGATATAGCAGAGTGGAGCATGGAGAGGGCTGTGTCAGGGTGGGAGTCAACCGAGGGGAGATGGGGGGGTGAGAAGGTGGCTGCGAAAGCCTCAACTGACACGCGCTTCATGGGTCGGATGACCGAGAAGGTGGGTGGCAGTGGTGAGGGTGGCTTTGCTTGTGGGGTAGGGAGGGTGAGGTGGGAGGATAGGAGAAAGTGATCACTCCAGGAGAGATGAGTGGAGAGAGGGACGGAGAGGGGAAGGTCAGAAGAGATCAGAGCATCAAAAGTGTGCCCTGCAGAATGAGTAGGCCCAGACGGGAGAATAGAGAGTGAGAGAGAGTCGCAGAGGTCCCAAAAAAGTCCCGTGGGGGGACAGGAGGCATCCAAGTGGATGTTGAAGTCATCCTCCCTTTCCTCACTTTTCCCCAGAAGTTGAATGTCTCCAGAGCTGTGTTACTCTCCAGGCAGGACTACTGTAACAGCCTCTTCCTGAATCTACCTTCTTCTTCTCTCCGCCCCCTACAGCTAATCCAGAATAGGGCTGCAAGACCTATCCTTTGCTTTAAGCCCAAGGACCATATCTCACCAGCCCTAAAATCTCTCCACTGGCTCCTGGTTGCTGCAAGGATCAAATTTCAATCCCTCTGTATCAACCATTATGCTCTTTGAGGCTGGGGACCACGCTATCTGAAACTTGCTCTCACCAAATACTCTCCTTTCTAGATCCCTCCGATCCTCCGGCTTCAACCCTCTGCTTGTCAAGTGCTTCACTAAGCAGAGAGCAGCTGGCTGTTCCCTTTCTTCAGCTGGCTCCCTCCTCTGGCACAGCCTCCTCCTTTTTTCTTCATCGTGAGCCAGATCTCCTCAAGTTCCACAAGCACCTTAAGACTTTCCTCTTCTCCTCCTCCTCCTTTCCTCTTTCCCTCCCATGCTAAGCCCCCACAGTCTCTGTGATTGGTGGCTTGGGCATTTATGTGTCCTTCTTGGCCTTCTGTCCAATCGCCCACAGCATCCACCCCTGCGGCCCCCCAGCACTTGTCTTTGGGCACCATTGGCCTGCGTTGTCTCACTGGCCCTGCACTTATTTCATTGGCTGGTGACCCCTCCTCCATCATGTGGGCACTGCCTGGCACTTACCTGTTCCCTTCTCTCTCTGCACTTGCACGCTCTGAATGCTCACAAGGCCTAGTAGGACTGCTTATTGTGTATCCTATTCATTACTGTGTCCATAGTCCATTGTCTTAATCTTCCCTTGTTCCTTTCCCTTTGCCCTTGGGTGCTTGGAAACACAATTTCTTGATGTACAAGTGCCTTACAAATGCCCAATAAAATAAAAAACAAATAAAGTCAAAATGCCTCAAGAAATCAATTCATTAATTTCATGGAAAATGTTTCATGGTTAAAGAAAAACATTTAGGTCCATTTTAAAGTCTTTAAAACCATAGTGTGGAATCTTCTAAACAGAGGAGACACGTTTTTGTGAACAGACCACGCATATCTGCACCAACTTCTTCAGGTAATATGCCACAGTGGCCCCTAGCATATGGGGGTCCATCCTGAGGAAACAGGAAGTGGGTAGAATAAGCAAAGCAGTGTCTTCATGAAACCACTGTACAAACACTTTCAGTTTGTCAGAGCAGGGAGGGCTAGAAAGTAAGCCATGCTTAGCAGGGGTGCCAGAAGTGGAGTACTAATAGTAAACATAGATAGCACCTACTCCGAATATTTCCAAGATAGCGCTATACATCTATTCACTAACATAGATCCTACATCTACACTACTTTTTTTATAACAAAACCAAGTGTGCACTTCAATATAAAATAGAATACAGGTACAGTGTCCTAAATATCTAATTATTTTGGCCACGCTGTACACTGAACGCCTTTTTTGTTCAACTATTAAAATCTCCAAAAGGGTCTAACGTTGTTTTAACTAAGTAAATTACTTTGTGGTAAGATGCACTTACTTTGAATTACTTGAATGGGTATATGTATTTAAGGGCTAAGGTGTTAAAGGGGTGAAACACTTGGGCATAGGCGAATAATAAATAATAAATCAATCAAAGGTGAGGTTGGGGGACTTGGGGTATGGGTGGTAGTGAAGGGGAAATGGAGGCCTCCAAATGGTAGGAAAGACAAAGAGTGGAAGAAAGCACACTCATCCCATATTAACGTTAGTGTAAATGCCTAGAGATCGATATTGATAAATATTACAGAGAGCCTAAATCCAGTACGAAGGGTTCTACGTTTCACCACGACTTTTTCACTGACTACATTTTTGCTGGCTACATTTTCACTGGATACCATACGAAGCACGGAGCTACGGAATAGCTGGAATATGTTATGTTCATCAAAGGTAATCACACAGACATCCCTTGACTAACATGAACATTATTTTCATAACCAGAAAAGATCTGCAGTCTTTCACATAAACCCTAACCAAAGTTTGGGATATATTGATATTAGAAGAACCTCTGGATTTGAACTGTTTCACAGAAAGGATATCTTGTTCTTCATACTGACGCTCTATCTAACAATTTCTTTTTATTAAAGGAAGCAGTTCTCCATATGGCATGCTGTTAACAACTGAGCACAGCAGCGCACTTTGAATCTGTAATATGACATGTCTAGACTTGGGGTTTCTATGCGTTGTAGTTCCGAAACGATTTCCTTCTGTAACAAAAAAAAGAAAAATTGAAGATTTGAAAGGGCCAAAGGCTGCACATCAGACTCATTTCTACATTTGCTGTTCTCGCATTCAATTATGCATGTTAGCTCTTCAATCCTTTAAATTGCCATCCCCTGTCAGTAGAAGACTGTCGGAGTACCTCAGCCACAGGCACACATGGCAACTAATATGGGAGCCAATATCAGGCCAACGAGGTGGCCTCTCCCAGCAACTAATTTGAGGTGTAATTAAGGTGGTGCAAACCTTGTCCCCATTGCGGTACCCAGTAGCTCAAGGAAATTATTACTGTTCAACGTGAAGTAGTTGTTCTGCAAAATAAACAGCATCATGACCAAGAACATAGTGGTTCAATCTATATAAATAGTTGTTCTATTACATAGAAACACACTAACATCGAAAGCAAGCAGGAACCATGTTTCCTCCTATGGAGCATGTTCAAGGCGTGATGAAATGTCTGTCATGTCCTGGACAAATGATGATGACTAAGTGCCCACAAAAGGCCACAGGAAGCTGTGCATGTATCATGATAGATTCTCAGGCCGCATACCCCCTTAAGGGGGATCTGACAGGTGGACGATGCGGCTTATACATTTTTGGCAGAAAGGTGCTAGATATACACCAAGTCTGCAGCTTTCATGAACATTCGCATAGCATTCGCTCTGGTAAAACCCTGAACACCCCCCTGGTTCTCAGAAGTCTTTACTACTGCTCCAGTCTCCTCATGGGACTTCCCCTTTACTCATTTAATCCACTTAATAGAATGCTGAACATTGCCATCCATACACTTTGCGATCTACCTCAATGCTCACCCACTGTCACCCATCACATCTGCACGGGCTGGCTCCTCATACAATGCAGGTCCCACCACCTGTTCCTTCCAGTCTATAACTCTATGTATGGACTGACTCACCCTACCTAGCTAAATCTATTTCCCACAGAACACCCACACATCCTCCCTGTGGTTTCAAGTGCTCCTCAACATCTCTGGCCATACCCGCGCCCCCTTGTGCATCCTCCTGCTTTTGCCTCTTTGCCCTCCTGATTCCCAACCACTGGAACTCGTTCCCTCTAGAAATCAAAACATAAGCAGTGTGCGGTCTTCATCACCTCTGCCCCTTGAGATAGCTCCTCTGACATCAGATGGCATCAGAACATCCCCTGTGATTATAGCTCCTATTCCGACTGCAAAGAATTGCATGCTGCTGTTAATAACTGAACGGGTCGCACATTCATTTCAAGGCACTACATAGGCAAGTGTGTATGTGTTATGGCTTTTTTTCTGTTGCCACTCCCCCTTGCACCAACCTGTTTATGATTGAGCTGCATTCTAAGGCACTACTATTGTTCAACACCTGGAAATTGGCCCCCTCGGTCTACCATAATTATTCTTGGATAGAGTTTCTAGAAAGAAGCACTATATGTTTCCTCACTCAAATATATGCAAATCCATGGCCCTGTGACACAGGGTCACAGGCACTCAAATGACACATCCTGGAGGATGGAAGTAAGCCAATGTGTATTGTCTCCATGCATGTGATCCAGAAAAGTGTGCGCAGCATCTGGATAGCTGTTTCTCTTGGCACAACCCAGTCATTTGGACGATGTTCTTTGTCCACTTTGACTAGCCCTGATGGTCCGATACTCTCTCCATCTGACAATGGTCCAAGTACAGCAGGAGACATGCAACCTGTGGCCCTCCTGATGCATTGGAATACAACTACCATCGGCCTTATCCAGCATAGTCAATAGTGAGGAATCATGGAAGTCGCAGTCCAGAACATCTGGACAGCAGCAGGTTGCAAACCACTGATATGGCAACCACATGTTTACTTAGCACAGAATTATAGACATATGAGCAGACCGAGATGTAAAACAATTTCAGAAAAACACATGATGTTTAGGGGAGGGATCTTGCTTCCCTCTTGGAGCTCCTGGCTTTCCTTCACTGGTGGAAGAAGTAAGGTAGACTGTACCTTCAGCCCTGGTCCAAATGAATCCTTCTTCTTACTTCTCTCAAAGTCATTGGAAGACCGGCTAAGTGAGGGGTTCAGCCCTCTTTTAAAGCAAAATGGGCCCCAGTGATTGGTGCTGGCTAAGCCCACTGTAATGGACCAATCCTGGGTCCCCACCAACAATCTTCTGTTATGCATGCTGTCAGGAACAGAGTGCTCTGCAACAGGAAAGGTAAGGGGGACAACCTATACCTAAATCCCACCCATCTTCCTGTCTGTTGCAGAAAAAAGTGTCTCTCTGGTTAACTGAGCCCACAGTGACTCTTGATCAAACTGCAGGTCTCCCAAGAAGATTATGATGGGAGCACACTTCTTGTCTCCCCCAAATCACATACTTCGTCCCTCGGAAAGGGGTCCGCTCTGCAGTAAATAATGGACCCAGTCATGCCATTCACTGCCTTTCATACAGAGGGGTGGGAACTAACTTCAAGTTGACACATTGCATATCCAAGGGGTGTTAGCCCCGCTTTCCTCTTGTTCATTCTGCGATCAAACCTGACGCAGGCCTGTTCCAATGAACTCCTATTAGTATGTGCTGCCACCAGCAGTTAGACACTTGGAAGGCAGATCCATAGAGCCTTTGATATTTTAATTAGGCTGCCCATGGCCGGAGGAAGGTGTCGCCTTCCCTCTTCTTGAGATGCTTTGATGTATAACTGTCACATTATAGCTGAACATGACAGGAGACGACAGCGCCTGTAGGCTGTGTCCTCCCAAAGTACACGTGACTATGCATGCATTGAGCAGGGAAAATGTGTGTAGAATGGCCTCACACATTTTCGGAGGTTGATCTCCCATCATTCATAATCATTTCCAGAAAATCAAAAAAGCCCAGGCAAGTGCACACTCCCCATGCGGATGGTCTAATTCCTCACAATAACCCATTCTTCTCCTTCTACGTCCCAGTGTAGACCTTTCCTTTTCATGAAGCACAAAGTCTCAGTAAATCTACTGTATGCTCTGTGTCACAAGGCTGTAATACACTGAATCCCTCCTTAAAGGACGACACAAGCCCTGTGAAGAAGCTAGGACGAGTGCCACAACAAGCATCAACCAGCGTCTATCTTTTAAGGACGTTTTTGAGTCAGTTGAGCCCTTGTACTGTGACTGGCTGTGCCACTGACTGTTGTCACACTGCAGTCACTAAAGTCACCCGAGAAACCTCGACCAGCATTCCATATCCGCCAACCAGCACAGAGACAACAATTCTTGACCCTGAGCTGCTATGTAGGCCAGCCTGCAGTCGTCCATCCAGTCTCGCTTGCCGAACTGCCTGGCGCCTGATACCTGCAGCTGTCTCCCAGTCTTGAACTCTATAGCAGGAGCTGCAAAGCATCCTGGAACCGACTTGATGCTGTCGAGCATGAAGATCATCTCAAGTACCAGGTACATTGTGGTTCTGTCCCCCTGGTTCTTCTTTGAAGGCCCCTAGTGACATTTACAACCCCTTGCTCCCTTGGTGCTGAAACCAAATAACCTTGAACAGTTAAGACTGATTGCTTTACCGACTACCCTCCCATCATTATCTAGAGTGCTTCCCTTTCCTTCGTGAAACTGTCTGTCCTCTGTGTTCCCTTACAGGGTGAGTTGTATTTTGTAGTGTGCTAGAACTGTCTGTTGTAATAATAATTAAGTAGATATTTGTATACAACTTTCACTGGACAGTCCCTTTTATCATTGGGTAATTGTATTTTCGTTGTGTTGCCACTAACCAAACGATCCACGACCTTGTAGAGATAAGCCTGCTGTTCTGTCCATGTTACCAAAATTGGACAAGGAGGTTTATAATTTACTTGTGTTTCTAATCTATTTGGAACCCTTCTGGAGTACTAGAGGTCTGTGGCTGATTGTTTGTTTAGAAACCGATATTCATCCCTGGACCACTGGTGCCCTGGAAGTTGATTCATCATATTGGTGGCAAGCGGTCGGGTCAGTTGGACCCTTGCACACAGCTTAGTCACCCAACAATAAAAATACTGTTGCAGGCAACGTTTAGTCACTGCTAGGTATTAGTAATAGTCATGCAGCTTGACACGGTGACTGTAAAAGAACAAAGAGAGAAGACTTGGGAGAGGTCTGGCTTGTGCATGGGGAGGAGGGAAAGATTTGTACATAAGCAAAAGCTTGTATTTTTGTATGCTGAAAGCTTTAATAAAAAAAAAAAAATTAGTAATAGTCATGCAGCTTGACACGGTGACTGTAAAAGGCATGCCCAAGGATGTACTGTGCGTCTTATGTCAAGAGAGGGGACTTCCCCACAGTTAATAACCCTGAGTTGCTGACCAACCTCCGGGCTTGGGTAGAAGCAAGGGCGGTTGGGGAGAAGACCCCAGGCGATGAACTAGGCCCTGTGTACCCGAACAGACAAGAACTTACAGAGTGAGAAAATGACGATGACGACCGCATGAACAGCGTTTATGGCCAAGTATCCCGCCGGGGTGCAAGTGTTGTTTCTCAACACTCGAGAGTATAAGTGAGGACAGGGGCTAGTGCGGCATCCCTCAGGTACCAAGCCGCAGCACAGTCTCTAAGTGGCCCAATAATTGTTCCGGTTGTCAATGAGGTAGCGGCTAGAAAGCTCCTGTTCGAGGAGAGGAGACTTGCGCTAGAGGAACAAAAACAGCGGAACAAGATCACCATAGAGCTGCACAAGCTGACACTTGAAGAGAAGAAGGCGGCCAACAGATCCACCTCTAGCAAAAGCAGTAGTGGCTCGAAGCAGAGTGCCCAGGATAAGCCCCGACGGCAAATCCCCAAAGACTTAGTGCAGGCTTATGAGGTGGGGAAGGATATTTTTGACTGGTTTGAATTGCTCGAGCTGGCTTTCCAGCTATAGGAGATGGATGGGGTACTGTGGGGTGCAGCGTTGATGAGTCGCTTACCGAAACCAGTGACTGATGCAATTCTTGAGTTAACTCCTGAGGAAAGGCACTTTTATGAGAGTATGAAGGCAGCCCTCCTCTGGAAGTTCTGTAAATCCCCAGAACAATATGTCAAGAGCTTCAGAGAGCTCGGAAAGAAAAATGGGCAGACATTTGAAGCGTTTTCACACTTGTCATCGAAATATCTGAGCGGGTGGGTGACTGGTAGCAAAGTTGATACATTTAAAGCTACGTACAATTTGATTGCATGTGAGCATGTATTGAAAAGTTGTGAGGTTGACCTACACCAGCATCTTGTGGACAAGAATATCACTGACCCTAGGGAGCTTGCAAAGGCTGCCGACAGGTTTGTGAGTACTCAAGTCCACAAAAAGGCTCAGGCGAGCAAACCCGAACTAGAAGAGAAGTCGGCGGACAAAAAAGTAAACAAGGATGGGAAGGACAAAGGTCCAACCCAATCCTATTTGAGGTCAGGTCCCCCAAAGAATGAAGGGACATCCCAAAGCTTTAGTTCAACTGTACACACTGAAAAAAAGAGCAACGGCACCCCTTACACTGGGACACCAGCATTCTCACCACACAAAGGTTGTTTTATGTGTAAGGAGCTGGACCATAAGAAAGAGGAACCTGCTTGCAAGGGCTTACCCAAGCAAGCCATGGTGAATGTTGGACTTGTGGAAGAGGGAGTAGCCGGATGTGGATTGGTTACACTGAGTGGGAACGATACCTGGTCTCCAGAAGAGACCCCAGTTCCCAATAATACTCAACTCGATCTAGAACATGTGTATATCAATGGACACAAAACTCCTGCAGTCTGAGATACCGCAGCTAGCGTCACTGCTTTCACCTGGCAGTAGGTATAGCCAGGCCAGTATACTGATGGGCCTGATTGTAGTGTAAGTGGGTTTGAAGGAAAGAGTAAGTGCCCCTGGCAGATAATAGAGTTTAGCTAGCAAGGTCAAATGACCCAGTGACGTGTAGCGGTGAAAGACTCCATGCCTGTCCCATGTTTGTTGGGTAATGATCTTCCTGATCCTGAGATAGTCACAGCGGCTACCCAATCGAGGGCCAAAGAGATCGCCAGATTGAACACTCTCAAAGTCTTAGGGCATGGAGCGCTTCCAGAGAGCTTTTTGAAAGGACTGGCATGGCCGGTAGCCCTTAGTCCAGCTCCACAGACTACCGAGTCACCTTCTCCTGCGGGACAGGGGCTAGTAGCCACTGAGGTCCCTACTTTGGTAGCAAGGGACTCAGTGACTTCAGAGTTGCCTGATGCAGCACAGGAAACTGAGGTGGAGGAACAGGTGGGCGCAGATCTGAAGGGTGTTCCCAAGCTGGATGAGTTCTCATCAGCTGGGGGCCCAGGTCAGACTGACTTCTTCACAGCCCAGAAAGAGTGTCCCACTCTGGCGGGTCTGCAGGAGCAGGCAGAGGAGCAGGCTAAGGGCAAGGCCCCTGGACTGTTCAAAGTGTACTGGGAGGATTAACTCCTGGACAGTGAGTCAAATGACTCTGAGGGTGAGGGCACCAGAAGGTTGGTGATTCCCCAATGCCACAGAAAGTTCCTTTTGGATTTGGCTCACCAAATTCCTTTAGCGGGTCACTTGGGAGTGACTAAGACATCAGACCAGTTGTCTTTGCACTTTTACTGGCCGCAGTTCAGCGTAAAGGTTAAGGAATGTGTCCGGTCCTGCCCGACTTGTCAAGCTTCTGGCAATTCAGGTGGTGCCACGAAGGCCCCTTAATTCCACTACCTGTGGTTGGGTGGCCTTTGTAGCGAATAGGCATGGATATTGTGGGTCCTTTGGATCCTCAAACCAGCACAGGGAACAGATACATCTTGGTGGTGGTAGACCACGCCACAAGATACCCTGAGGCTGTCCCTCTGAGGAGCATCAAAGCCCCCGTGGTTGCAAAGGCTCTGATTGGGATATTATCCCATGTTGGATTCCCCAAGGAAGTCGTTTCTGACAGGGGATCAAACTTCATATCAGCGTTTATGAAGGCTTTGTGGGAAGAGTGTGGAGTCACCTACTGGTTCTCTAAATCCTACCATACACAAACCAATGGGCTTGTTGAACGGTTCAACAAGACCCTGAAAGGCATGATAGGTGGCTTGGAAGAGCACCTGAGGAGAAAGTGGGATATTCTCCTGAGATACCACAACACTAAGAGACTAGAGGAAAAAGAGATTATTTTTGTTTAGGACCACCTCACAACAGCCCTCTTTTGCAAATAACCAACATCTTTGTAATATATGTGTAAGCGGTTCCTTATTTTCTCAGCCTCATCCAGTGTTGAACCTAGATGTATGTGTTACGCTCACCTGGCTCCCACAGGGGCGTCGATCGGCACTGGACAGCTGCGGTTTCCACCCACGTGACGCATAGTGCCGAGATGACAGACTGGACTGGCCCACCTAATCTCGTCTGCCTGCCCCGAAGAAGTATTCTCCTGAAAGTGTAGAAAGGGAATTAGCCACCCGTGGATTTGAGTGATAACCCCCCCCCCACTGTTCTCCCCTCTAATCACCTCCGATGTCTCTTTTTATATTCTCACCTTAGGTTTTTAAAGGATGAGCTCTCCATCCTGTGTAGAATGCAGGGGCGTGTGTATAACCAGTTACTTCACTGGTCCGAAGGAATTGGAGAGTTCCAGAACAATATTGACTCTGAGGTTCCTGGCGAGGAACCGTAAGTATATAGTTCGCAAGAGCTCAAAATGTCTGACTTTCACTCTTGTCCGATTCCTTGCAGCTTGCAGCTTGACCCTAGAGAAGATTGCCTCATGCGGCTGGTAAAGTTCAGGTAAAAGTCTGTAGTATCCAACACTATTCGGTAAATGACACCTGTATGTAATCTGTTGCTTTCTCCCTTATTACAGGTGCTGAGTGAGAATTATGGTGTTTTGAGGAATAATACCTCCGGCGGTAAAATCAGGTAAGTCTATTATGGCGAAGGAGATTCCCTTGGTTTGTTCTTTCGGCTCACCTGGCTGTCCTTTTGTTCCCCTTAGATGCCGGAGTTCGGCGAAGATGAAAGGAGGCTGCGCCAGCCCGTGGAGATGAAGAATGCCTCCGGCGGTAAAATCAGGTAAGTCTATTGTGGTGACTAATATTGCCTTATTATTCACTCGGCTCACCTTGCTGTTCTTTATTCCTCTTAGGTGCCGGAGTTTGGCGAAGAAATGATGAAGACAGAGGTGGATCGTGGAGGTGCTGCGGAGGCTGGTGAGTATAGCGCGGCGCTGCAGCAGGCTATGCGACGCGCATCAAATAAGGTCTTTCTTCCTATTCGAAGGCGCGATGGATCCAGAATCTGGTGAGGAAATAAGTATTGTTCTTGTTCTAACCTTTTTCCTTCTTTCTCCCTTTTCTCTAGCAGCTCCAGACTCGAGGCGGGCGTGGCAGAAGACTGGATGCTGGCTTGCAGGCACGGTGAGCGTTACGCTGCAGGATGCAGAATAACGCGATGCGTGAGCTGCTCTTCGGGCGTGGTTTAAATAGCCTTCAAAGTAGTCCCAGGTAAGAAGTTCCCAAGACCACACCCGAGTAAGAAAATAGTCCCTGACATAAAGTAGTCCCCCTTCAGACTTCACATAGGCTTGAATGCTGAGCAGCATGGTCTGCATGAGGTAAGTGAAAGCAAATGAGCCTGGCGCCTATGGCGCCAGGACTGGCCCCTTCTATGAGTCTGGCGCCTACGGTGCCAGGACTGTACCCAGATAGCCCCTAGCTGGGGCTGCTGGGTTTTTCCCCAAGTATCTGGATGCATGCTCCCGGGACAGATGGACCTTGGATGCCTGCTCCCGGGACAGATGGACCTGGTCTGGATGCCCGGGGGTAGGAATCATGACAGCATGTCATTACTTCATTAAATTCAAACATACTACTACAAATTTATGTATCAAAAATAATATCAATTTTATTTTCTTGTAATTAAATGCAGAGTCAAAATTTCATCAACAGTATCTAAAATCACAATTTCTCAAATACTTAATACCAAAACTACAAAGTCTTTGGACCTCATTACACGGTAGGCGGTGAGCGATGGCGCTATTAGCGCCATGGCTCATGCCGGTAAAATACCGGCACCGCCTTGGCGGAAAGAGGATTTACCGCCCCATTCCAAGGTTGGAGGGGCGGTAAATCCCCTTTCTGCCATTGCCCTTCCCCATTCCCATTTCTGCCCCATAGGGCTCTATGGGAATGGGGAAGGTGCTAATTACGGCACCGCAATTTTGCGGTGCCGTAATTAGCTCCGAGGTCCCTTAGCGGGTTGGATTTTAACGCCTGCAAAAAGCAGGCGTTAAATCCCCCAACCTGCAAAGGGACCTCGTAGTAAGGCGGTAAGGATTTACCGGTACCGGTATCTTACCGGTACCGGTAAATCCTTACCGTCATCCGTGTAATGAGGCCCTTTATCTGACAAGCTTTCTCATGGACAATCTGTTGTGCAGTAATTCGTTTTTTCTTAACCATAGTTATCAATCACATTATGATCTATATCTGTCAATCTGTTCTGAATTACAGAGTCAACTGATAGAAAGGTCAGTGAGGTCAATTATCTCATTGACGTTAAAGGACCTAAACAGATGTGCAGGTCTTTCACGTCAACCAGCTAAAATCCCATTATAGCCGGAATTACTTTGTCATGGCATTAGTGACTGACGGAGAGACTGAGGAGGAGACCGATCCCCCCCCCGAGACCTCTTGCACACTGAAGTCACAGATGGGTCAGTTGAAGGTGTCAACCTTGCAACGGATCTTTCAGAACAGCAACTGACAGACTGTCGCTGTTTAATGGGATGTCAAACTAGAAATTATATCGTGCCTCCTATTGCTATGAATATATGTATATTGGCCTACGCCAAGTTGCTAACAAGCTGCTTATAAACTACATGTGAATAAACTCGCATTGCAAGGTCCTGACCATAGAAACCATGTAAACTGTCATTTTGGGTCAAGCCGCCATTTTAGGTTTTCTTGCTCTATAAAGTCACCATGTGAGCTAAAATGGTAGCCTATGTTATTCAGAACAGAACTCGATTGTCATGACCTCTGTACAGCTAATGTATAACTTGCCTGCAGGCCACTTGTTAGGGTCATGAGCTGAGACCTTGTCCTTCTGCTGACCTGTGTGCAATGGATTACCTGTATCACCGAAACTGATCTATAATTGAATGAGAACACCTGCTTAACTACATTGTATAAACTAAGTCCCGCATTGTAATGTTAGGCCTAGAGCATACATTATTACCATTTCTTCTTGTTAATGTATAAACCTAAGATGAACTAGATTTGACCTGGCAATGGACCCTAGAGCAGTAACTTATTTATGGAATGGTTAACCTGCAGAAAGGCTGGACAACAGGCTGGAGAAATGTATAAAAGCCTGACTGTTTCAATGAATATTTGCACTCACTGAGCACACCGAACCACGCCGAACTTCGCTGTGTTGTACTGAGGGTCGATAGCTATCTGAATTTTGTTCTGTTCTTTTGTAACTGGATTCAGTATAAAATAAAGTACTTTGTATGTTCCTTTGTAACCTGTGTTTGGTGTGTTTCCTTTTTGGATACCTGCCTCATATTATTTCCTTGTTTTCACAGGGAATTTATTGCCAGTCTATTTTCGCGGACACCAGGTCGCGCAGATTGGTGCATCCATGATGTGGACATTGGAGACAGTAAGATGGTGAAGAGTAGGATTCGCCAGATGTCCGATAAGGTCAGGGACACCAACAAGGATAAAGTTTCCAAGATGTTGACCCTAGGAGTGATAGGGCCATCCCATAGCCCATGGGCTAACCCAGTGGTAAAAAAGACTAGTGGTGGGAAGACTGAAGTTCACTTTTGTGTGGACTACCGGGGGCTCAATTCTGTCATGAAGACAGATTCTCACCCCATTCCTCGGGCAGATGAGCTCATTGACAAGCTCGGCACTGCCAAGTATATGAGTACCTTTGACCTCACAGCAGGTTATTGGCAGGTCAGCTTGACAGATGAAGTGAGAGAGAGGTCAGCATTCTCAACCCCGGAAGGACATTATCAGTTCACTGTGATGCTCTTCGGATTGAAGAATTCCCCTGCCACTTTTCAGCAGATGGTTAACCATGTTTTGTCGGGCCTGGAAAACATCAGTGTCGCCTATTTAGATGACATTCAGCCACACCTGGGAGGATCACTTGTCCCACCTGAAACAAGTGCTTCAGGCGCTGCAGAAGGCAGGTCTGACTATCAAGGCCACGAAGTGCCAGATAGCGCAGGGCACAGTGACTTACCTAGGCCACCTGGTTGGCAGAGGTAAGAAACAATCTCTCGAAGCGAAGGTACAGGCTCTCAAGGATTGGGACATCCCTACCACACAGACACAGGTGAGATCCTTTCTACATCTCACCGGGTACTACAGTTCATTCATCAAAGGGTATGGGACCACTGCCATGCTCCTGAATGATGTAACTTCCAAGAAAACGCCAAAGAAGATAAAGTGGACCCCTACCTGTCAAACCTCCTTTCAGGATTTAAAGGATGGATTGCGCAGGGTCCTAGTTTTGAAAGTGCCAGACTATGGTCAGGAGTTCATTATCTAGACAGACGCCTGCAATTTTGGGATTGGAGCAGTGTTAGCGCAACTGAACTCTGAAGGGGTAGAGCAATCTGTTGCCTACATTAGCAGGTGGTTGACAAAAAGGGAAATTAACTGACCTGTCATATAAAAAGACGCGTATGCGGTCGTGTGGGCCATAAAGAAGCTGAAACCCTACATCTTTGAGTCTCACTTTACGTTCCAGGCAGACCACAGTCTTCTGCGATGGTTAATGGCCATGCAAGGGGAGAACCCTAAGCTTTTGCATTGGGCCATATCTCTACAGGGATTGGATATGGACATCCATCACAAGCCAAGCTCCCAGCATGGAAATGCAGATGGCCTGAGCCAATACTTTCACTTTGATGATGAACCAGACCCTCAGTAGGGTGGTGGTTCACATGTTAAGGCTGGGGGCATTTGAGGAATACAACCATCTGCATGGGGAGTGTCTGCTCACCTGGGCTTTTTGGAAATGAAAATGAATGATGGGGGATCAGCCTCTGAAAATGTGTGAGGCCATTCTGCACACATTTTCCCTGTTCACTGCACGCATAGTCATGTGTAATCAGGGAGGAAACACCCTACAGGCGGCGTCCTCCCCTATCATGTTCAGCTGGAATATGAAAGCCAAGGGTACATCAAAGCATCTCAAGAAGGGGGAAGGCAACACCTTCCTCCGACCTGTGCAGCCTAATTAAAATATCAAAGGCTCCATGGATCTGCCTTCCGATTGTCTAAACTGCTGGTGGCAGCACATACTAATAGGAACGGGCCTGCATCAAGCTTGATCGCAGAATGGACAAGAGGAAAGCGGGGCTAACACCTCTTGGATATGCAAGGTGTCAACTTGAAGCTAGTTGCCACCCCTTGGTATGAAGGACAGTGAATGGCATGTCTGGGTCCACTATTTACCGTAGGCAACCCCTGAAGAGTGGACCCCTTTCAGAGGGACGGACTATGTGATTTGAGGGAGACAGAAGTCTGCTCTCACCACAAAAGGGAGACATGCACTTTGATCAGGAGCCACAGAGGGCTCAGTTAACCAGAGAGACACTTTGATCTACAACAGACAGGAAGATGGGTGGACCTTAGGAGTACATTTGTCACCTCTTACCTTTCCTGTTGCAAAGCACTCTGGTCCTGACCTCACGCATAACAGACGATTGTTGGTAGGGACCCAGGATTGGTTCATTAAGGTAGGCTTAGCCTGCACCAATCACTGGGGCCCATTTGGCTTTAAAAGAGGGCTCAGTCCCTCACTTAGAGATCATCCGACGTCTTTAAAAAGAAGTAAGAAGAAGGACTCATTTGGACCCTGGCTGAAGGTACAGTCTGCCTTACATCTTTCGCCAGTGAAGGAAGGCCAGGATTTCCAAGAGGGAAGCAAGATCCCTCTCTTAAACATCTCCCAGGGAACAGAGGGATATACCCATACCTGCCTTCCCTCCGCAATTTTTCCGTAGGCTCCGGAATTTTGAGCATGTTTCTGGGTCGCCAGAAAAGTCCCTCGAATCTCAGGAATTTTCACATTCTTTCCGGGTCCCATCATATTCTCCAACTGATTGGCTGCCGCTGGTAGCCAATCGGGTGGCGAAGTGGGCGGGACCTGGAAACTGCCTGCCTTCTATGTGCCGTGCCGTGACCGGTGACCCCCTTGACAACTCACTGAGTAGCGAGGATCAATTCCGGAATCAGGATCCACAAATATTAGTAAGACTTAAGCGCTCGTATTTTTTTACTTTTTTCTTCATTTCCCTCAAGCGACCCCCGACCGCCGTAATAATAGTGCTTTACATCGAATGACATTGATTGAAAGTTTCAATCCCTGTCATTCGATGGAAAGCACTATTATTACGGCGGCTTTGCCGCGTTCATTTTGTTTACCATAGCACTGGAAATCATTCATTCATTGCCGAAATAATGCTGCTTTCAGTCCATGTCATTGGATTGAAAGCAGCATTATTTCGGCTGCGGCGCCGCCTTCCTTTTGCTTACTAGCATTGAATGAACGGATGATTTTCAGTTCAATGCTAGTAAGCAAAATGAAGGCGGCGGCGCCGAAATAATGCTGCTTTCAATCCAATTACATGGATTGAAGGCTGCATTATTTCGGCGGCGGCACCGCCGCCTTCATTTTGCTTACTATAGAAAACAGTGAAAATACAGTATTTCATTTCTGGGTGTGTGTGTTTTTAACATGCATGGTTTTTTAAAAGGAGATTTTATTTTATTGCCAGAGGTTGCAGTGTGTGAGGTTACAGACTTGCACATCTTTAAACACCTCATGTTAATTGAAAATGTAAACAAACTTCACTAAACTGCAAGGTTGTATAGAGAAATGCTTATCTGTAGAATACAATGCAGGCAGACCCCCTTGGGCACTTTGTCTACAACAACCGAGTTTACCTTTTTGACAGGTGGGCGGGGCATGTGGGCGGAGCTGTGTGCAAATGGGCGGAGTCTTGTGTGGCTGTGGACGGGGCATAAATCGCAGGAATTTTGATTTTCAAATTTAGGCAGGTATGGCTACACCGGACTCAGAGGACCCGTCGAGCAGCTCCAGAACCGGTACCCAGACAGCACAGAGTGGGCCCTGCTAGGTTCTGCCAGCAAGCTTCCTAGGTGGGAAGTGCCAGAGAGTCTCTGAATAAAGGACAAGGCTGTTGCCTGCTAACACTCTCCTCAGCTTTTGGTCGTCCGCCTTAAAGGACAAAACAAGACCTGCGAAGAAGCTACGAGGAGTGCCACAACAAGCCTCAACCAGCATCCATCTTTCAAGGACATTTTCGAGGCAGTCGAGCCCTCGAACTGTGACCGGCTGCAGCACTGACTGTTGTCACGCTGTAGTCACAAAAGCCATCTGAGATGACTCGACCAGCGTTCCAGATCGGACGACCAACACAGAGACAACGATTCTTGACCCCAAGCCTCTGTGTAGGCCAGCCTGCAGCTGCCCATCCAGCCTCGCTTGCCAAACTGCCTGCCGCCTGATACCCAGAGCTGTCTCCCACCTTGAACTCTGTCACAGGAGCTTCAAAGTGTCCTGGAACCGACTCGACGCTGTTGAGCATCAAGATCATCTCAAGCACCAGGTACATTGTTGTTCTGTCCCCCTTGTCCTTCTCCGAAGGCCCCTAGTGACATTTACAACCCCTTGCTCCCTTGGTGCTGAAACCAAATAACCTTGAACAGTTAAGACTGCTTTACCAACTACTGTCCCGTCAGTATCCAGAGTGCTTCACTTTCCTTCTTGAAACTGTCTGTCCTCTGTGTTCCTTTACAGGTTGGGTTGTATTTTGGAGTGTGCTAGAACTGTCTGTTGTAATAATAATAAAATAGATATTTATATATGACCTTGACTGGACAGTTCCTTTTATCATTGGGTAATAATTGTATTTTCGCTGTGTTGCAACTAACCAACGATCCATGACCTTGTGGCGATAAGCCTGCTGTTCTGTCCACGTTACCAAAAATTGAACAAGTAGGTTTAAAATTTACTGTGTTTCCAATCTGTTCGGATCCCTTCTGGTGTACTAGAGGTGTGGGGCTGATTGATGGTTTAGAAACCGATATTCATCCCTGGACCACTTATGCCCCAGAAGTTGATTCACCACAGTTATGCTGTTTAGTCTTAAGATCTTGGTCAAAGAAAACAATTTGGGCCAGTGCATCCTTATGATCTAGGGAAAACATTATATATTCTAAGCTCTTCTATATTAACACTTAATTTGGCATATTCACTGTCTCATTTATCAATAGTTAGCCATATTGGAAAACTGTTATTTCTCTTAAAACGAACCAAACTGCAAACAGATGTCTGATCTACCAACATCTTACCCCCGTTTCCTTTTCACTGATGTATATAGTGGGCATGGCGAGTATGAGGGGTAGTTGATATTTTTTGTCAGTGGTTTGTCCCGAGCAGGCTTTTCCACATTTGAAAGAATGCCTTTTAAAACCACTGTTTCTGAAAAATATGCTTTTTTATTCCATCCAGTGTGAAAATCTTCCATGATTTACAAGAAGAAGGCAGAGGTGTATAATCCAAACATGAGAGCTTCATGGAATTGGAAATAAACCCTAGCTGATTTCTGGTTTTAAATGTTTTCTTTACATTTTTTAAAAGGCAGAGCAAGGAACATTACACCCCTTACCAAGAGGGTCACAGGATCGCATGTAAGAAGATTTCTTGATGTACACATGGGACCTGGTACATACTTAAAGCGCTATACAGTTGGCATACATGGAGAGCCACAATTTCTGAAACTGATGTATTTAGACATAGGGCCTCATCACGACTTGGGCGGTAACGGTAACGCTATTAGCGCGGGCGGTATTAGCCCTACCGCCGAACTCCCCGGTGCTATTAATGCCGGATCACGAGTTCGGCAGTTATGTAAGTCCCCATTCCCCACTGTGCCCATTCGGGAATGCCCCATTCCCCATTGGGCTCAATCGGGAATCTTCGCGCTAATACCGCTGGCGGATTTCCCGCAGGCGGTAATAGCGCACATTTTCGGCGGATTTCCCCCCAGCTCAGAGCTGGAGCGAAATCCACTGAAGCCCAGATTCGGCGGACCATTAAATCCGGTGGTAATAGCGCTACCGCTGGATTTAAGGGTTACCGCCGAAGTCGTGATGAGGCCCCTAGTATCTACTATGTCTAATAATGAATAAGTAATAGATATATCATAGTTACATAACCTAGACTTTACTGAGCAGCATTTTGCTTGAGACACCCGAAGAAGCAGTATTGGTTCACAATCTGTGTTCTTAGTTATCTGAGTTGTTTATGAGAGGGTGGACACCCAATGAATACCTCTAGATAGTGGTTTAATTGGTAAGTATGAGCTGTTATGATGTGCGTGATAGAGAGATATGAGAAAACGAGTTTGAAATAGAATGGAAATTAGGAGATTAGTAACATGAGATTGAGAGGAAAAGGGGTAACCTGGAGAAAGAAATAAGGTGGGGGGACCAACTGTAAGACAAGTGATGTATTACTCTATGTGCGTCCCATGGGGGATCTTTGCAAAGTAATTGTGTAGTATAATATTACAGAGAGAGTGAGTGTCAGTTGTGTGCTACAGTTTTGAGGGGAACATGTGTGATTATGTATTTTAGTATGCCTTATGCAGCAGTGTGAGAAGATATTGTGAGGGGGGTTTCGGGCCGATTTATGACGTGTGCATGATAGGCTCCCATTTTCAGAAATCAAGTCACAGCTCAGGATGCAGAATAAACAGGAAGCTTTGCAATCCGGCAGACATTTTGAAGTGGTACTATATGAAATTATCTTCAGAGGCAAATCTGCCACAATATGGTTTTCATGGTCAGGCTTGGCCATTAACGCCCTACCAGCCTGAGCCAAAGTAGTCCAGAGCGAAGCTAGAGGGCCTTGGAAAGGTCTGTAGGGTGTTACTGGACAAGACCACCTGCAAACGCGGGTGTTAATGCCATGAACACCCTGGAACAGTGTGTGGTGTTAATAGGGTGTTTGTTATAAAAGAAATGAAAAATCTTGATTTTGTTAAAGAGACACATATGGCCGTGCGCCCCTTCATCAAAGGAAAGGTTTTCTCGAATTTAAGATGGCTGCCATGGGCTGACAGGCACTCGGGAATAGCCTAGGGAAGGAAGGCTCAGGTAAGTGCAGGGAGAGGGGGCGATACGGGCATCAGGGGTGCGTGAAGATAAAGACGAGTCAGGGAGGTGAAGCGCACAATGGCGCTGTGGTGCCAGGGGCGGGGGAACAAGCAGCTGCCTCGGAACATGGGTTTTCACTACCCGTTCATGTACGGCATTGGCGGGAGCGGACTGGCTGGCTTCCCCACACCGGGTGGTAATGAGCATTGGCAAAGCCAATAAAGTCGGCTTTGCATATGTAGCGGGTAAGCCTTTTTATTCTGTGTAGGTGTAGTTAATAAAGATTGCATTCCCTAGATTTAGAAATGCAGACCTACGGGCTTTGCCAATGCTTGTTTGCACAGCGCTCGATGGCTTGCTAGCGTTGTGCCATATAAATGTCATTTATATACATAATGGGAGAAATTCAGATATGCCTTAAAGAAAAAAAAAGAAAAAGATGTCAGTCTGTGATACTTCCAAATGTTCACGCATAAAGTGGTGGCAATGAATGTAAATCGGTTAATCAAACCAAGAAAGTGTTATTAAATTGAATTGAATTGAAATCAAGGAGAGTGGCCGGGGTAGATGAGATGGCGTGAGGGAAAGAGAGAGTGACTGGGCACGCAGAGGCGACAGGCCTTTGGAAATAGTGCTATGACATGTCCTGACAGGTTTAATTTCCAAAGTACACGTATTAAAGTGATAAATGCCACAGTTTAATTCCTGCCGCCCGAGTTTAGCGGCCGCGCGGGCTGTAAAGAGGTTTTCGCGCGCCTTTTATTTATGGCGCCTCATTTCCAGGCCCGGCCACGCTCGCCAGTTCCGCCGCTCGCGCCCCGACGCTGATTTACGGCAGGTGAGCAGCGTGACTCACGGCGTAAACATAGACACGCGCCATTAAATGCACATTTATCCCAGGGCGCTGCTGCTTCTCCTGTCCTCAAAGCGGCGGCCACATCTCTTGCACGAACCGCACCAAGGGCACCCCTGCCCACAAGGCACTGGGCACTAGACATGGGACTCACTGGGTCTACCACATTGCTAGGGATATGCCAGCCATTTTGTGGTGAGCTGCTCAAACGGGGCGGAGCTTCCCGCATCACTAGGCAGGCATGTCCACAGAATCACCAAGTGGCGAGGAGATCAGAAGAGACTATATCCTGCTCATGATTAGGGGTGCATGTGGCATTCTCAAGCAGTGATCTGGCACGTGGCACTGCTGTGCGTTCCACACAGCGAGAGGGATTCCTGGCATTCTCTGGTATTGCCCTGCACATAAAGGCCGATGCCACTTAATTGACGGGCGATGTTCCTGGGAGCTTTAGGAGATGAGCTATTACACTTTAACTGGGCCCTCCACACCACCCGGATGCGCCCTGCAGGATCCCAGGTGGGGAGTTGCACAAATAAGGCTCTGCCCTTCTCATCACCAGGTTTGCACCCAGCATGCACACGTATTGTACTCGCTGCATCACTGGGGGTGTGTCAAGCATTTTCTGGTGGAGAGATGTCCACAGTGAGTTGCGCCCTACGCATTACTAAGGATGGTGTCAGCATCTTCTGGCGAGCCGCCACGTGGAACTGCACTTTTCACATTGCAAGATATGTGCACATGGCATCTTCAGGTAGTGAGCAGCATATACATGGCAGTGCAGCCATGTGTGGTATGCTATTCAACTGGAGCAGTACCCTCCACATGACTTAGATGTGCCCTGGAGCACCCACACGTGGCGATTGACCTACATGGGCCATCCCTGGGGGTGTTCCAAGCATCCTCAGGTGATGATCTGCCACGTGGAACTGCACTTTTCACATTGCAAGATATGTGCACATGGCATCTTCAGGTACTGACCTGCATATACATGGCAGGGCAGCCTCGTGTGGGGTGCTATTCAACTGGAGCAGTGCCCTCCACATGCCCAACATCCACAAGTGACGATTGACCTACATGGGAAATCCCTGGGGGTGTTCCAAGCATCCTCAGGTGATGATCTGCCACGTGGAACTGCACTTTTCAAATGAGCATCCTCCAGCGTTCCACTGCCCACCAGATCATTAGAGATTTTCCCAGCACCCACATGAGGCCAGCTGCGAACATAGAATCTGCACATCGCATCACCAGGGGGGTGCGCGTGACTTCCTCAGACATTGAGCTGATCACATAGAACTGTAGCCTCCAAATGATTTGCACCGGAGATGGCTGTCAGCCAATTAGGTTCCTCAGAATGCATGCTGAATCTCATAGTACAGTGCTCCCCAACGTGTAACCCGCAAGAAACATGTTTGCATTTATTGAAATTTATATAGCGATTTCGCCAAAGCGCTGAACATACAACTCCAAAGGCGTCCTTGACGCCCCTTGTAACTAAGCTCATCACCTATAACAGCGGCTCGATGCCCATGGGCTGTTTGTACGCTATATAAATCTAAATAAATACAGAGAGACATGGTACAACCAAGAAGGTAATGGTGGCAATACAATATTTTATGAACATGTCAAATATTTAGAAACAGAAAGGTGGGATAGAAGATAAGCTTTGAGGCGAGATCGAAAGATATGATAAGTCTTAGTTGAGGGGTTGGTAAGAAGGTGAGAAATTAAGTGATGTGGCAAGTAAGAAGAAACAGCAAAAAGGAGTGGTAGCACAAGGAGGTTTTGGCACAGCAAGGCGAAAGGTGGACTGTGAGTGGAGGATACAAGCGGGGGAGTAGAGGAAGACTAGTGATAAGAAGGGACAAGACCATGGAGACTTTTAAAGATGGTAGAAAGAAAATGGAACAGAAAACGGGATTCAAATATAGAGACAGAACGTAGCAAAGCGGAAATCGACGCACGAGGAGAAAGGCAGAAGAGGAGATGAATGGCAAAAATGTGTACAGAACGAAGTGGGGGTGATTCGGCGCACGGGAAGGTCCAGCAAGAGAGCTGAACAGTAATCGAGCCTGGAGAAAATTAAGGCAGAAATGAGGAGTTTAGAAGCATAAAAAGACAGAAAGGGACAAGCTAGACAGAGAATAAAGAGACGGAAGCAACAATTGGGTGAGGTAATAGTAATGTGAGGGGAAAAGGAGAGAGACGAATCGAAGAGAATTCCGAGATAACGGGGAGAAGAAGAGAAAGAGAGCTGAGAAGGGGGAAATGAGAGAAGAGGGGGAAGGAAGCAAAGGGAGAAGGAGAAGACGGTGGAAAGAAAGTACCTCGGTTTTGGATGGGTTAAGGTGGTGGAAATGAGATGACATCCAAGATTGGGTGGAGGAAAGACAAGCTGAGACTTGGGAATGAAGGTTATCAGTGAATTTAGGAAAGGAAAAGAAAATTTGCGAGTCATCAGCGTAAAAGTGACAGGATAGATTCAAAGATGAAATAAGTAAGGAAAGGGGAATAGTATACAGGGAAAAGAGGAGTGCGCCGAGAACTGACCCTTGGGGTATACAGTAAAGAAGGGGACTGGGTGACGAAAGACAGGCATCCCAGGGCATTGTGTAGGAACGATCAGAAAGATAGAATTTAAACCCAGTGAGGACAGAACCAGGTATGCCGAAGAAAGAAAGAGGAAAGCAGATGGGATGGTCAAGTGTCGAAGGCTGCAGATAGGCCGAGAAGAATTGGAATAGAAGAGCGTTGGTTGTGGCACGCTGAAAGACGTGTACGAGAGCTGTCTCAGGAGAGTGCAGACGTTTGAAAGGCTGACATAAGTGGGTACAGAAGAGAGTGGAGATGCAAGTGGGAAGAGACCTGGGAGTAGACAATGCGCTCCAGGCTTTTGGATAAGAAGGGAAGGAGGGAAATACATCGGAAATTAGACAGAAGAGAGGGATCAAAAGAAGGTTGATTCAGAATGGGAATAATAGTGGCATGCTTAAAAGTAGAGGGAAAAGTAGATGAGGAAAGAGAAAGGTTACTAGGAGAAGTAAGGTACGGAGGAATCTGAGGGTAATCAGATGGAATAAGAGCAGAAGGGAGTGGGTCAGTGGGGGAGGCGGTGGGATAGTAAGTGGTCAGTTTCAAGATCATTAAGCTGTTACTTGAAGCCAAGGCATTACATTTAAAAAGAAATATAGTTACTCATCGCCTAGGCTTGAAGTGGGTGGGGGCTCAGACACTGTACGGTCCAAAGAAGCCGTCGCCGTCTTGCAAGGAGGAGAGGGCTGGAGCCTTCTCCCCCCACCACCAGGACCCCAGGAAGAAGTGGAGCCCCCAGACGCCCCCACCGCCCGCAACGAGCAACATGGCCCTTCCCTTAATTTTGTCTGCTTTTGGCATTATATTTAAGTGCATTCGCACCCGACCTGGCAAAATTGCAAATTTCGCAATTTTGGGCACTGAACACCCCCAAATAGCCTGTGGCTCCATTGCCCGCCATTATATACAACGCGGTCAATGGCCGCCGCCTAGGTCGACTCTCCGGCACCAGCAACAAGTCCAGGAGCATCCGAAGCCAGTGATTGGCTGCTCCTGCAATCACCCGCCCCTGCAGCTCACCGATAGGCGGCAGCCGAAGGGCGAGCCTAAGACCCTGTCTGCGGCTGTCCACGTCGGGCAGCAAGGAGCTGAGCAGCCTGGTCTCTTCTGTAAGTACTCTCTGCACTATATTCCAGCGCTACTAATCCACTTATACTGACCCCGCCTCAGACTATTTGTGTACGGCCACCGTCACTATCTACACTCTACCCTGTGCTTTTAAGTATGCCAACAGCCATTTGTTTATATGTACTGCTCTGTCTCCATACCCTTGGATGGTCTATAGTTAACTGTTATACAGTATATTAAGAAACTACCCATTGTACTGTATGTATTGTATCACACCACATATATGCCTCTTTTATGCACCACTATGCCACGCGGCCCACCAAGCCTACTGTAACGTGATGTTTGCATTTCTGTCAAACTTGTATGGCCGATCCGGCTTCCCAGTTGCCGCCTATGTATGCAACTTTAACTATGTCACTCTGTAACTAGGTATGCCTCTCAGCCATTAAGACACTCTCAAATCTAGGTGTTGTGCCTCCCAGCCATTGCGATACTTTCAATCCTAGGTGTTGCGCATTTTTAGCCATTGTGATACTTTCAAACCTAGGTGCCGTGCATTTTAGCCATTGTGACACTCTTAAATTTAGGTGGTGTGCTTTTAGCCATTTTGTTACTCTCAACTCTAGGTGTTGTGCATTTTAGACATTGTGTTACTCTCAAATTTAGATGCTGTGCTTTTAGCCATTGTGTTACTCTCAATTCTAGGTGCTGTGCATTTTAGACACTGTGATACTCTCAAATCTAGATGCTGTGCTTTTAGCCACTATGATACTCTCAATTGTAGGTGTTGTGCATTTTAGACATTGTGATACTCTCAAATCTAGATGCTGTGCTTTTTAGCCATTGTGATACTTCAAACCTAGGTGCCATGCATTTTAGCCATTGTGACACTCTTAAATTTAGGTGGTGTGCTTCTAGCCATTTTGATACTCTCAACTCTAGGTGTTGTGCATTTTAGACATTGTGTTACTCTCAAATTTAGATGCTGTGCTTTTAGCCATTGTGTTACTCTCAATTCTAGGTGTTGTGCATTTTAGACATTGCGATATTCTCAAATCTAGGTGCTGTGATTTTAGCCATTGTGATACGCTTAAATCTAGGTGTTGTGCTTTTTTAGCCATTGTGATACTCTCAAATCTATGTGGATAGATCACCTTACCTTACCACAGGGAACATCCTCCCTGCATGACCACTACCCACCTAACTAAGGGTTAGCTCCGCATAATGTCTAGCCTATCTAGTTTCTACTGCATTATGGCTACTGCTACACTCCTTGCCACTTGCAAGCAGGTCAGCCACACAGAGGCCCCACTACATGCACTCGGACCCTTCTCACTTATATCAACAGATATAGTTACCAAAACTCATGTCTACACTGACTCAAAATACCGAGCTCTGCTAGGACCATTAGCTTACATCTCCCGGCCTAGTTCCACGCACGATAGAAATAACAAACTACGTGCTAGACTTAACAAACTTCACGAGACACCTAGACGACTCCTCCCTCCTACAATACGTGAGATGAAACGCCATAATGGTAAGGAATGCAACGCTTCCAATATCACCCCAGCTTCAATGTACATACAAACATCCGAATCTAAGATAAAATCCAGCGCGAAAAGTACTCCTAATCTTACACATCCCAAAGAGGAAACAAAGGATCACTCCTACAAAGGAGCGCTTCTCAATGCCAGGTCATTAGTTGCACATGCCCTTGATATAGCTGATCTAATCACTGAGGCGAACTTGGACTTTATTGCAATAACCGAAACCTGGCTACACAAGGCAGCAGGACCATCACTTATGCTAGCCATCCCTGACGGTTACACTATATGTAGGCAAGACCGAGAGGGCACCCGCGGAGGCGGAATTGCCATCATTTCCAAATCGAGTCTCTCGCTAAGACTAGCCCCTGCCCAAACTCTACAATCTTGTGAAGCCCTCACTGCAAAACTCCTCATAAACAATAATCAAACCCTAACCATTCACCTAATCTATAGACCTCCAGGTCCGCTTGGGACTTTCGAAGAGGATCTACACAAGCTACTAACCTTCAATTCCAAAACCACCTCACAATTGCTGGTACTAGGGGATTTTAACCTAAGATTTAATGACCAAGCAGATGCGCACGCCGCGACCATTGCCCACGCTATTAACTCCCTAGGATTCTCCCAAAAAGTCAACAACCCAACCCATACGAAAGGCAGAATACTAGACTGGGTTGCTGACTCAAACTGTACAGCAGTTATCTCATCCATCTCGGCATTATCATGGACTGACCATTCACTAGTGTCCTTCAACCTCCTAACCTCCCGACCATCCTCTACAGTCGTCCCCATGGCACTTCCATGCCCAACAAGAAATAAAAGGAACATGAAAATAGACAATGTCATACCCGCTATTCTTCCAACATTAAATGCACTGCCTGACAACCTAGACCCCAGCATATTAGTGCATGAGTATAACAAAATCATGACTGATACTATGGTCAAAATTGCCCCACTTAAAATGCGTACAAGCAAACCTAAAGCCCATCTAAATAAATGGTTTACTCCTGAACTCATGGCCCTACGCCTCACCAAGAGAAAATATGAATCTAACTGGAAACTATGCCCAACTGCTGAGAACAAGGCCAACCTAACATCTATTTCCCGACAATACAAAAATGCAGTTTGTCTGGCTAAGAGGAATTCATACAATGATCGTATCGCCAACTCTAATTCAAGCATGAAGGAACTCTTCTCCATACTGAAGGAACTTGAGTAACCCATTGCCATACCAGACACCTGTACTAAAGATCAGACCTGGTGCACAGATATCCAACATGCTCTAACCAACAAAATTAACACCCTCCAAAATAAAATTCTACTGAAAAAAGATTAGCTCAACCTTCCTACTCTGCCACCACCCAAGGCTACCAACAAGCCCCAGTCTAGCAAATTCTCTTTCACCAAAACCACCACACTAGAGATAGAAAAAATCATCCTCACCCTCAAACCATCAAATTGCAAAGGTTACATCTGCCCAGCACAGCTAATAAAAGACGCTGCCAGAGATTTATCACTGTTTATTTCCAAACTTGTCAACGCATCCTTCGCCACAGGCATCATCCCAGCTAATTTAAAACAATCCTGGGTGCTCCCGTTGCTCAAAAAGCAAACTCTTGACCCTCTCATCCCGACTAACTACCGTCCAATCACTACAGTTCCATTTCTGTTGAAAATCCTGGACAAAGTGGCCTATATACAGATTAAAAAATACCTTGAACTGCATAAACTACTTGGATCTAGACAATCTGGCTTCCGCCCACTACATGGAACGGAAACAGCCCTTATCGACCTAAAGACCCAAATAGACGAATTGAGAGATCAAGGCAAGACAGCCTTCCTCCTCCTACTAGATCTCTCAGCTGCATTTGACCTTGTGGACCACAAGGTCCTCTGCAGACACTTGGACTCTGCCGCTCACTTCTCCACCCAAGCTATCAGTTGGATAGAATCCTTTCTGAGTGAGAGAACTATGAGAGTTTTTTCCCCATCGGCAGCAGCAGACCCTATACCCATCACCTGTGGAATCCCTCAGGGATCCTGCGTCTCCCCGACTCTATACAACATATTCACCAAACCTCTGTTCGATGATCTGGACAATCTTGGTATCACCTACACTAACTATGCAGATGATACACAGATTCTCCTCCCACTTTCTGGGGATCATAGTAGGGACAGGGAGTTGGTGAATAGAGTGTACCTCATCATTCAGGCATGGATGGCTACTCATGGTCTCTGCCTGAATGATGATAAGACAGAGTTGATCATTCTGGGTACACAAGCCAATATTAACAAATTGGGCCCGGACTACTCAGCTTTCAACATAGATGGAAATGTTATCAAAGTCTCGAGGGAAGTAAAAACACTCGGTTTCTACCTCGATTCTACGTTGTCCTTCACTAAACAGGTCAACTCCCTAGCTTCCACTACTGCCTACGCCTGTAAATTGATAAGAGCAGGCAAGACCTTCCTGTCCAATACTAGCTGTCTAACCTTGGCTAAAGCCTTAATACTTTCCTGACTCGACTACTGTAATGCCCTATACAGTGGTGCCAATAAAGCCATCACCCAAAGACTCCAAACACTACAAAACAATGCTCTTAGAGCTGCATTAGGCATAAAGAAGAGGGAGCATATCTCCTCTATTAGGCGGCAACACAAATGGCTATCCACGGACAATAAAATCCACCTAAAGATGATCTCCTTGACCCATAAGGCCCTAAATAATGCTGCTCCTAGTTACTTGACGGATAAATAAAAAGAAAAACATCTATTAGACCCATGAGACTCGCCAATTCCAATTGCCTGGTAGTACCCAGATTTAGACTTGCTAAAATCGGTGGCGCAAGCTTCCCTGTGAGAGCTGCCAACTTGTGGAACGCTCTGCCACCCAACCTAAGAGTAGACCAACCCTTCCCACACTTCAGAAGGAACTTCATCAAACACATTAACGCTAACAATGACTAGACACCTGTAATGAACCTTCACAAGGGTAGCCCTACTTAATGTACTCAGATGTGTGTTACCCTATGTTTATAACTGCTAACTCTGTATATTGCTAACTGTACATTCATGTATATACTGCAACCGGTAACTGTACATTCTTGTAATATTGTAATATGTAATATTGTAATCTTATTCATGTAGATTTGTAACATTGTAAGCCTAGCATATACTTGCTGCTGCGCCCGGTAACCTATGGGTCTGGAGCGCATTATAAATAAATAAACAAACAAACAAAGACTGCTTTTCTGTCTGGGCCCTGGTGGTTCTCTATTTTTCTCACTTTCTACATGTGTCTCGCTCTTTGCGTGTGACTATCTATGTGTATCACTTACCATTGTCTCTCTCCCGCTTATCCTTACTCCAATCATATTTGTGCCCTACTTTACTCTGTGCAAGTTGCTTCTTTTCTGAGGTTAGGCCTTGGGACCCTGGCACACTAAAACATTACAATCAGAAATTCCAAACGTAAACTCTGTATAATGGTGTACATTTAAATCATTTGCTTGACATTTGATTCTGTCAGCCTAATGCAGTCACCTCTCAAAGACATCCATAAATCACAGAATGAGTGTGCCCTGTTTTGGCACCAATATTATGATGTATATAAGTTGACAGGCTTTGAAGGAAAGAATGGTCAGAAACTAGGGTGCTTAAAGGGAAAGGTCACTGATTCACAATCCTCACTGAAAGTTGCTGAGAGAAACAGGTTGGCTGCATAAATGAAACAATGTGTAGACACATGTACAATTTAGCTTTGAACCCGATCATGCTAATAAGCAGCTCTGCAGACTTTTAAATGTGTAACTTGGCTTTCAGCCCGATCATCCTGATGAGCTGCTCTGCAGACTCTTAGATGTGTAACTTGGCTTTTAGCCCGATCATCCTGATGAGCTGCTCTGCAGACTCTTAGATGTGTAACTTGGCTTTTAGCCCGATCATCCTGATGAGCTGCTCTGCAAACGTTTCGATTTGTGTCTCTTGGCTTTCAGCCGATCATCCTGATGAGCTGCTCGCAGATCTTTAGATGTGTAACCTTGCTTTCAGCCCGATCATCCTGATGAGCTGCTCTGCAGACCTTTACATGTGTAACTTTGCTTTCAGCCCAATCATCTTGATGAGCTGCTCTGCAGACCTTTAGATGTGTAACTTTGCTTTCAGCCCGATGCTCTGCAGACCTTTAGATGTGTAACCTGGCTTTCAGCCCGATCATCCTGATGAGCTGCTCTACAGACTTCTAAATGTGTAACTTTGCTTTCAGCTCGATGCTCTGTAGACTTTTAGATGTGTAACTTGGCTTCAAATTTGATCATCCGGAAATAGAGCTGCAGATTTTACCGAGGGCAGCACAGCACACTTACTCCTTGGTTTGAAGGGGGTCAATTTATTCCCACTGCTAATTACAGAGAGAGGTCTTGTCTCCTTAATATTGGTGTGTTAGCCGTCCATGCGTGTAATTTTGCTTGCTTGCTCCACTAAGCGCAACTGCATGGAAATTCAAGTTTTCAATTCGAGTTTTAGTGCATTCTTTGAACTTCGTGGTGCAATCGCAAATGCCTCCTGCCATGTATTTGCTTGGCATGAGGCATGTCAATGAATTCCTATGGAATTCACCAGCGTGTACCAGCTGCTAAAAGCCGGCTGAATCTAATGCCTATCTGCCAGCATCAGAATCAGATGCTTATGGATATGCATTTATTTTTGAAAGATGGAACAGATGCAGTGTTGCACATGTACGTTTTGTTCTGGGTACCCACATGAGACAGTCAAAACCTTGAAAATCCCATGGAGTGACAAATGAGGTAAGCAAAAGAAATGGTTTTTACACTTCATTTAAGGATTTGGGTGAAATGGACAAAGACCCCCCTAAATCTGGTAATTGGAGGGAGGATTTTGTTCTCTGGAATTTTTGCAGATAAGGCACAGTGACAATAAATTATTTGCCCAGTATACCCAGACCCTCCAGCTTATAGCAATTTTGCGATCCCGCAAAATGCAACGAAAAATGGCTGTTTTTGCAAAAAAGCAAAAAAAATTCAGTTTTTGCAAAAACACCCCCAAAAATTGCTGTTTTTGCAACAACAAAAAAATGTAAATTAAAAAATACTCAAGGGACCAGTTTCTCAACACTTTATTTTTGGACTCAAGAAATGAAATGCGCCAGCGCATCTCATCATTTGAGCAAAAAAAAGGAGCAGTCAGACCCGCAAAGGACATCTGAATGGACACTTCTTATATGCGCCCGCTCAGATGTACTTTTTCGCCTCTTAGTGCAAATCAGTGGGCAGTTTCTGCAAATTTAAAAGCGCATCCCAAATTGACAAGCAAGATGTACTTTTAAATGTGCAGATATTGTAGGCCACCCTATGCACCCACTTTAAATACGTGCACTTGTGACAGAACGTGTGAGTATGTGTATGACTGAGCGTGAGGTTCAAAAATACAAGTTGTGATGGGGAATTAGTGAGACGTGTGAGGTGTGTTGGGTGAGAGGTGTGTGGGTGTTTGCGGGATTGGGGAACATAGAAGGGGAAAATTGTAAACATTACAACTGATAATGTTGAATAACGTTAATAATAATAAATAGGCATGCACATTAAACCAAAAAACAGAGCCAAAACAAACCCTGTTCTGCCAAGCTAGAGACATCTAGGGCTATTCCTATTTGATCAAAAAGATACATATATTGACACCGTGGCACACTGCCTCTTTCCTGCAATTTACCAATCTTGCCCCCTCCAGTCAATAAAAATTGTGCTGCAAAAATGCCTCCATAAATAAAGGTTTGTGCCACACAATTTGCCATTTCATGCCGCAAAATTTGCCATTTCATGCCGCAAAATCCTTTAGGGTCTGTATACCACACTATGCTTAAAAGGCTAAACCAGGATCTGACACCAGTTAGTGATTTAAGCAGTAGGTCACATATACTTCCTATCTCTATTTAATATGAGTATTTATTTAGGTTAAAAAGATTAAATAATAGTTTTATAGCAATGCATTCAAAAGTAAACAAATAGCATAAAACACTCACCCGACATTAAATAAATAATTTTAGAAACATGTTGAGCAAAAATATGATTATAGCTTTATTTTACCCATTCTGACTAGAAGATCACAGTAAAAGCCTACACAAGTGTGTGTTTAAAACTGTAATGTCAGTGAAAGAAAATGCAACACTTTAAAATGTCATCTGCTGGAGTTTTTATTTCACGCAGCGGGCATCATTTTCTTTCCCTCCCATTTATTACCACTTCCCACCCCCTTGATATCTCTTAATGGACAATAGTCCTTCCCAAGGCACCCCTGTGCCTGGACTAACAAACTTGAAATCGCCCTTATTGTAATGCTTTGTTGACACAAAACAGGGGACCAGCTGCGCTTTCCTGCACTGTGATGTTTCTCAGGGCAAAGTGTGAACGCCGAGCCTGGAAGGCTTTGGACAGCTTATGTGTGTGGGATGTTTGGTAAAGTTATCATTACTGGTACTCTCTTCAAGCTTAAACAAGTCCTGGTCCGCAATACGGCCAAAAATAAGAATTGCAGATACCGAGAGCCGGTTTGAGCCGGGCCATTTAAAGCACTGCTTGCAGCACCCTGAAATGGTGATCACCATTTGCTCTACACCACTGTGTAAAGAACAAGAGGAGTTTCTGGTTCCATGTAAAAATGTCTCCTAAAGAATATCACTGTACAAAATAATTGCTGAAAAATTACTGTTTTTTGTGGGGACATTATTACATGGACCATGCGGGGCACAACCCCTCAACCACCAAGCCCTTTTTTATTTTTCATGGGGAGCGGGGGACACCCCCGCAACCCCTCTTACCCCTGTCCCTATATATATGGTCACCTATATAATGTCATCACAACGTTTTCCCAGTTACATTATATACGGCGACCATATATATATAGGGATATTATTACCTGATACCGAGTTTCTACAGTAAAGTGACAACACTGGCAGCCATGACATCGTGGAGAAGCTAGCCAATTGGCCTTGCCTCGCATACAGGTATGACAAAATAGCTGTTGTGGAGGCAAAACTACTGGAGGAGCGTGTCTATATTTGATCTAGAAGATGCCAAGCTCTTCCTGAGATACTGTCACCCCATGTATGTAACCTGCCATGTGCACATGCCGTACCACTGCCAGTGGAGCTGGTAGCAGCACTGCATCTCTGTGCCATCGGCTCCTACCGGGTACCCAGTGGCATCAACGCAGGGATAACACAGGCCTTGCAGTCATGGACCTTGACACTGGATCCTCAATGTAATCAAGTCATCTGCCAGACAAGATGTCTCCATGCAAGGGCAAGAATTGTCTGGGGAAATTGCTGTGTTCTGTAGAGGTGGAGCTAAGTTCCCCCACCCAAGGCTGTGCCCCCATGATGCCTATATGTTGGGAGCCAGAGTGTGAGACACGTGCAGTACCAGTAAGACTACCAATACCGCAAAGAATCATGGAAGCAAGGTTCCCATTGAGAAATCCATATATGCATTTGCAAATACATGATGGCCATTTGAACCAAATCCCATAGGAAGTGGGAAAAGTGAGTATAGGAGAAGACTGGTGACGTCATACAAGGCAGAGCTGACGTATTCATAAAAGAAGCTGACGTGTGTAGACATTCTATAGAAGCAAAGAAGATGATGTTAGAGATGAGGAACATTTCGGGCTCGAGATGAAGATGCTCATGCTACAGAAATAATAAAGAAGATACTAAGTCATTTTACACTTGTACAGATGCAGAAATGCAAGTAGGACAAAGAATTCTTATGGCTGGCTACGTAGTGAATTAGATTGCAGTGATGCGCCAATGTATATGCATAGGAATGAAATGGACTACATATATTCCACAACGTACTCTTAGCAGAGCCTAGGCTCCATGGACAGAAAAGCTTTTCCAGTGTTGCGCAGTTGGAAAAACAGCTAACGAGAGTAGGTGAATCGAAGAAAGGCTTGGCTGGCCCAGCACCAGAAAGTCAAGGCCACTGTGAGCCTAGATATTCGTGCAGATGCTACATTTAACGTGTGACAAGAACAAACTCCTGTATGAGGTGAGATGCAAGAACATTAAAGACGTCAGAGGTTTATCATTTAATAGAGTTTAATACAGCAAAAGCTCTGAAACATGGTCTCCAGTCACATGGTCGGATGAAAATAGACACTGAAGTTGAGCTGTATCAAAACCAAGAGACAAGTGTGCCTATACTCCCTTTTATCCTCAGGCACAGAGAACATTCACAAGGCCAATGTTCAAAGGGCTTACTTATTTATTTTGCATTTTTAAAAGCGCTGAGACAGCCCGGGGGCATTGAGGCGCTGTTACAGGAATATGTCTCTTAGTTGCGTATTTATAACATGCTTAATACCCAGAGGTTTCTATGCGCTGACCCGGGAATAGAACCTGTGTTACTTTGTGTCATCTTGTTTCCAAGGTGAGTGCGTTGCCGATGAGTTATCCTCCTGGGATTCACTGGCAGATGGCAAGAGTGATGATAGATAGCAGGCTAATGAGGTGGGAAGCTATGGTTATGACCAGCCGACCAGCACCTAGTTTCCAGCCTGTGCGCTGCTAGCGTGTGTGGAATATAGGGGTACGAGGGTGCCAACCAATTATAGAGGGCCACGTATTGAAGAGCCTTATAGTTTGTATAAGTGTTAGGCAAGATTTGATGCAGTAGCCTTTCGGTGCACTACAACAACCTTGACCTCCTGGCAATAGGAACCCAACCTTTGGTATAAGTCTGTACTACACAGTTTGGAAGTGTGGTTGAGCAGCCAGCCTTATCTCAAGAAGGGTCAATGTGAGCAGTAGGGTAGTTACACAGAGATTCACATTTACAAGTATCCAAATAAACACTTATACTCAAGGTTTCTTGATTAAACAGTTATTCATTTACTTAACAGTCAGTTTGAATGAGCCATCAGGGGATGGCACACAGGCCGTTTATACACCCTCAGGGGACTTAAACAGCTAGGACACTGTGGACATAAAATATGTTACTGTTTACGGTTGACATTTATAGCATTACTTAGATGAGTGTCCAAGAAAAGGGTTATTAGAATAAACAAGAGATCACACAAATATTCTGAAGCAGGCAAGTACTTTTGGAACCCCCCAATGCAGAGTAAGTTAACCCTTTCCTGGAAGGATAGGTGCAACACAATTTCAGAGGAGAGAATAGTCATTCAGGGAGCCAGGCTAGGCCAAAGTCAATTGGGCCAAAGTATAGGTGAGCTGAAGCACTTCTTGCAGGTAAGGTAAAAGTCTTGCACAATGTTTTAGAAGTCTTTGTAGCAAAGAAGAATCAAACTACGGCCACAAGCTGTTAGGCCTGTGAGTAATAGAAAATGCAAGCAACTCTACAGATGAACCAAGGCAAGTCTCAAGTGAGAAAAAGCAAGGCTACACAACAAGAGGTAAGTTCTCTTAGACTCTACAGTACCTTTGGTGAGTAGAAAAGTGTGGCAGGGGACTTCTGTTCCTGTGCAGCTCTGAAGATCCTGGTGGTCCTAGGCCTCAGTCGTGAGGACATGAGGGAAGACTTCTGGAGTCTCCTGCACTACAATGGGACGGTCACCAACACCAACCGGCAATCTTCAAACAAGTGACACTTCAGTGTTTCAGCTCCTCGTGTAAAACCAGGTATTATATGAAGAGCCCTCACATGTTATCATTAGTAATTAATTCATCCTGAGTATTTATCCATCATTTCATTCTGATTAGTAGTGACATTACGTATTCCATTATCCATATTATTCAGCCATTTGGTTTGCTAGAGAAAGAGGACTGTTATATTAAGTGTCTTGTAGAGACATGTTTAGATAGACATATGTATTATGTATGCATGTAGAAGCACGCATGAGTGTGCACTTAGAATGTGCATTGAGCCATGGTCTAGCACTTGGTTTGTGAGTGGATGTGTTAGGCACTAAATAGAGCATGTAGCTGACATTCTGAAGCCATTGAGACACAGAAGAGCAGCACCACGGTCTGCGAATAATGTTTTGAGTTACACTGTGAATCGAGGAATATGTAACTAAAAGGCTGGCAGACAGGGAGATAAGATGTGACTTTTGCCTTAGTAGAAGCGAAGACGAGGAGCTTATCAACAGGCCCTGGCTGGCTTGCTTGCAGACAGAAAGGTGGGGGCATGCAGGGAGTGAGGAGTTTTAGACAGAGAGACGCGGTTAGAGGGAATTCAGTAAATGGAGTGAATGAGAGGAATGGGAGGATGGTTTCATAACACAGTAACACAGACAAGAGAAGGCCATAGAATAGAGACAAGATATGATGTACAATGTCACGATGACAGAACACACAGTGACTGGAATAGAACAGAACAAGACATGCGTACACAGTCTTTCAGGAGCTTGGCTTGGAGAAATGCTGGTTTGCCAGAAAGAGAGTGAATCTTAGCTTTAGACATGTAACCATGGAGAAAGAGTGACGTGATTTGACACTATAACTGGGAGCCTGAAATGAGCAGTAATGGTATGAGAGAGAGAGGCATTTGGGAATGAAAGGAAGCAGTGCCATTGAGGGAGGCGTTTGGTGTGGCATTGGCGGTGGCATTAAGAGGCGTTTTGGTAGAGAGGCTTTTGGAGAATCGGCTGACATGCAGCTTGGGGAAGCATTCTAGCAGGGAGCTTTGGCTGGAGCAGACCACTGAGTGAGAGGCCTCTGCAGGGACTGGCTGATGCAAGGGAGCTGGAGATTAGAGATGGGACACATTCAAGATGAGATTTTAGGAAGCTTGCACATGCAAATGGGAAGTATGGTTTATGACCTAAACTGATTGATAAGGACAGACATTCACACAGAGCTTTTGCTTTGATAGAAGGGGAAATGATATGATATGATATGATATGATATGGCATTTGTAACGCGCCTATACACAAGTGTTTCAAGGTGCGACGAGGCAGGGGGGGGAACAAGGGGAGACAGACAACGATCCTACTAAGCCAGGTGTCATTCAGATCGCGCAAGTGCAAGGGTAGAGGGGACTGGGAAAAAGTGCAAGGGGAAGGGAGAGGGGGAAAGTGCTGTACATGGTTAAAATCAGACAGGGATTGTCTTAGAGAGAGCGTGTGATGTGTGATGTGGATTGGAGAGGAATACTGAATGCGGATGCTTGTGAATTGTTATTAGGCTGCATTTGTTGTTATTCGGCTGCAATAGCATTATAGATCCAACTAATTAGATTGCTTGCATTAGAAGCCTGTAAGGATTACATTCATTGTAGTTTACACCCAAGGGGTGCAAAATTGGGTTTTGCTAGAAGTGTTTATTGTGCCTTGCTGTGCATGAATAAATGTATTTCATTGTTATAATTGAGACTGACTTGTGTGTTTTCATTTGTGTCCATTGTTATCTTATTTCCCATGCCATTTCTTAGTTTGGTTTGGTTTGTCGTGCATGTTGTATCTTGTGTCTATTCTTAGCATGGAGGGTATGTTTGTGTGTCCATAGCATAGCAATTTGGCAGTAACACAGTGCACAATCGCCCTGAGATACATTTACAGGGGTGCCAGAGTGGTCCACCCCCCTGAGGTAGTTTTGGAAACTAACAAATGGCGCCCGGCCGCATGGCCCTTCCTTCCACAGCTGATATCGATGAGGGCTGGAACAGATGTGTAGTCTGCAGCTAACTTCTGATCCACTGATCATCAACTTGGCTGAAGCCAAGGTTCGAACACGATTTTCACGTGTGCAGCTGTGTTGTCTGTTTGTGGGAATGTTTTATGTTTGATGTTTTGTCTTGGGGGGATGTTGTAAATTAAAGCATGCTTCAACCACAATTTTGTTCACCGTAGGAAGGGGAACATAGTTGTCTGACTGTGACTTTGTTTGAATCCAGAATTGTATTGGAATTGATCCAGAGCAGTTTTTTATGACTGGAAATTTTGAAAATGTTTGTGCATCCATTTGGCCACACTAGACAAATGTTTGTTCTTGATGTATTTTGTTTGGAAATCCGCGGAGACTGACACTTTTTGGAAAAACCATTGTTTGGATTTCAAAAGGCTGGAATGTGTGCACATATTTAGCAAGTGGACGACTGTATCTGCATGTTTAGAGAAGTCTTGAAGCTTGTTTTTTGAAACTCACTTAAGTGTCGTGAGATTTGGTTGAAGAAAATCCTGAGGGTGAATGAACAATAGCACTGCAGAAACAATGAGCCCACATCTTAGTGATCTGAAAGCAATAAGATATCGGCTTAGACATATGATTGATGCCTAGGATGATTCGCCGGCACCAACCATAGCGATGGGAAGGAACAGAGTCCCTATGAGAAACCCAGCAGGGGTAATGCACGAGACAGCAGTGCATGGAGAAAATGTGAATACTGTTCTTGGGGAGAAAGAGTTACCTCAGGGCAATAATAGAGATAGTGTGACCCAGACAGTTTGTTCCCCTAATAGTGCAGTGACTGAAAAAATTGCCTTAACAGCAGAGCAACAAATTGAACAAGATGTCTGCCACGAAGAGAAAATTGAGAGTGCATTTTTGACAGACATGTGCAGTTTTCCTGGAGAAATGCATAGAGGGATTGCCTATGATGATTTTCATTGTGAAACTGCATCATTGGAGACACCTTTGCATGGAAGCAGTTATGTGCATGGAGACAGTTTCGTCAAGCATTTTCATTCTAGGTTTGTGGGAAGAGATGAGATGGTTAAAATCTTTGATTTGAATGGTAATGGCATTTGTGATGGCATTTTTGGCAGAATTTGTAGCAGCAGTGTTTGGCCTACGTTAGAGAGTGAACATTTTGTTTTTTGTCTAACAGCTTTAGAACATGGTTAGCAAGCGAGAGAAAGATGAATCGACTGAATCGTGCTAATCTAGGATGTTCTGAGATATTGCATTCTTTGAATATTTTGAGTTTTCCGAGTGAACACATGGAGAGAACGGGTGTTTACGTTATGATAGCAATGATGCAGAAACATTGCGCGACACTAGCAGACTGTTGTTTTGAAGAGGGAATAGGCTGAGAGAACACTGAATGCAATTTGAATTTGAAGAGCAATGCTTTTGCGGGACATGGATTGCAATTGAGCGTGAAATGCACATGTTTAGTGAACATGAATGGATTCAGAGTGAATCATTGATGTTCAAAAGGGAGATGGATATGACTAGAGAAGGTTTTGACACACAGAGGAATGCAATTTTGCAGTTTTTGAATTTGCATTTTTTGAACTATGTGAAATGGACTGTCCTGTTTTGTTTTGAGAAGGACAGAGATGGAGGCTGGAAATGCATCATGCAGCATGGAGAAACCGGCATGGTTAGACAGAGGACAGGGGCACATTGATACACTGGAACTGATACATGTACACTGACTGATATTGGGCAGACACTGAGAAATTGGCATTGATGTCTTGGGAGTTTAGAACTAGCTATGTGCACTGAAGCACAATGAGAAATGCTGTTTTGTTTTTGGCTTGAATATACCTGAATCTGATTAAACAGATACTTGCAATTTTGTTTTCCTTGCATCACACCTGGAGAGACACCTTGACCAGACCGAGACTTGCAGACCGTGAGACCTAGATTGACCAGATCGCCTTGATGGATTGACCAGACCATGATTGTCAGCATCCTATGATGGCGCATGACGACTGCAAGATTGACCTGACCAGATTGACCAGACCTTGATGACCGTCTATTCGAGATCCATGATGGCTGACACCTTTTGACATTTGCATTCTGGCTGTCTTGAAGCAGCACAGACAATTGGCGTTTGTCACCTTGTGATGTGACACTATTTGACACCTACGCTTTGCAGCAGCACTTCTGGGGAATGCCGACCGACTGGTTTCAGGCCTTGGGGTGTGGCTTTGTCATTGGCTGTGCTTTGAGATGGTACGCAGAAGACCTGTTCGATGACTGATTTCCTGGCTGACAACTGAAGTGCCATGGGAAGTGAAGATCTTGACTGTGAGAGTTGACAGCTTGCAGCATTCTGTGCAAAGGATGAAAGATGTTCAGCAAAGGAGAGAAATTGTGATTTGGGCTGTTTTGTAATCTGCAGCGAGAAGAGAATCCATCTGCATGCCTTACCTTGGGAACCAGAAGAAGTCACAAGCTTGGGGCTAGGAAAAAGGAGAGAAATGCAAATGAGCAGGAAGGCACGCTCTGCTAGTGCATTTGATTTCCCGGTGCTAAACTATGTTTGAAGAGCAGTGAAGATCTTTGTCTCTTGTGGGAGTGAGTGAGAGGTCATTGATCCGACACCATAGTGCTTTGTAATCTGCACTTGCATCCAACGTTGGCTGGTCCCTCATGTGAAGAGCAGGGACTGGCATGGCATGGAAGAAGTGAGCCTGATAGTGCTCTGAATCTGAATCTGAGTTTTGGCCTATGTGAAGGGCCATTGCAATGCCATTGCATTGCCACTGGAGAGTTGCCATCTGCATTGTTACACTCTGAATGAGTGCCATTGTGAATGATACATCGGTATCAAGAGGATAGATAGGGAGAGTTTTGGAGATAGGGAGAGTTGAGGAAAGTGCCTGAGGCACCAACGGAAGCTTGCAGCAGTGAGCATGATTTGCTTCCGAAGAAAGATATGTCACCTGTTGTAGGAGAGCTTGCAGCAGTGAGGCCCTGAAATCTGTCACTAAAAATTGTCCGTTTGCAGGACACACTTGGGTTCTGTTTGCAGCTGGAACACCACTTCTACTTTTGGCTATGCTTTGATGCCCACACATGTTTGCTGAAAACGATGCTTTGTTGACACATTGGTTGACATTGCTTTGCTACACCTTTGCATTGGCATTGATCCGTACTGACTTTGACATTTCGCACAGATGTAAGGACACATACTGTTCTGACTGCAATGAACTGGAATGAACTGGAATTAACTGGATGTATACACTGAATGTATGCATTGTTCTGTAATGTATTAACGTGGCCTGTTTGGCTACTGAAACCTTTGAGTCTTTAACACCTTGACACATGAGAAAGTGAGATATTGTCATTTTGTGCTTGACACATTGAAATTGAATCCATCTTAATTTCCACAGTACACATGCATTGATGCATTGAGTGACCTGATTTGACACTATAACTGGGAGCGTGAAATGTGCAGTAATGGTATGAGAGAGAGAGGCAAGAGAGGCATTTGGGAATGAAAGGAAGCAGTACCATTGAGGGAGACGTTTGGTGTGGCATTGGCGGTGGCATTGAGAGGCATTTTGGCAGAGAGGCTTTTGGAGAATCGGCTGACATGCAGTTTGGGGAAGCATTCTAGCAGGGAGATTTGGCTGGAAAACAGACCACTGAGAGGCCTGTGCAGGGACTGGCTGGCTGCAAGGGAGCTGAAGAGGAGAAATGGGACACATTTCAGATGAGATCTTGGGAAGCTTGCACATGCAAATGGGTAGTATGGTTTATTGCCTAAACGGATTGATAAGGACAGATACTCACACAAAACCTTTGGTCTGATAGAAGGGGACATGAGACAGGGATTGTCTTAGAGAGAGAGTGTGATGTGTGCTGTGGATTGGAGTGGAATACTGAATGCTGATGCTTGCAAATTGTTTTTAGGCTGCATTTTTTGTTATTAGGCTGCATTTGCATTATAGATCCAGCTAATTAGATTGCTTGCATTAGAAGCCTGTAAGGCGTACATTCATTGTAGTTTACACCCAAGTATAAGGGGTGCAAAATTGGGTTTTGCTAGAAGTGTTTATTATGCCTTGCTGTGCATAAATAAATGTATTTCATTGTTATAATTGAGACTGACTTGTGTGTTTTCATTTGTGTCCATTGTTATCTTATTTCTCGTGTCATTTCTAAGTGTTTGGTTTGGTTTGTCGTGCATGTTGTATCTTGTGTCTATTCTTAGCATGGAGGGTATGTTTGTGTGTCCATAGCATAGCAATTTGGCAGTAACACAGTGCACAATCGCCCTGAGATACATTTGCAGGGGGTGCCAGAGTTGTCCACCCCCCTGAGGTAGTTTTGGAAACTACTGCAAATAGCACCACTGTGGTTTCTGGCTATCGAGATGGGCTTTCCTTGCATCTGGGGTCTAGCACTCTGTTGAGGTGGCTCAGGCTCGGTCATTCCTGCTTCCTGGGAGTCTGGAGGATCTTGCTGGAGCTCTTGGCCAACTTAAAAGTAATGCACACAAACTGGTGTTCCTCTCCCTAAGCCTCATTCCGAGGTTGGAGTAAAGGGAAAAACGATGCCGGTAAAGGATTACCAGCATCGCTTACTGCTACGGGCCATTCCGACCGGTCAGACCGTTATTTACGGCACCGTAATCTACAATGCTGTAAATACCGGTCTTGGGTCGCACGCGTGCCCCACCATGCCAGAATTAGCGGCATGGCGTAAACCGGAGCTGATCAAGTATGGAGCACACGTAAATAACAGCCTCATTAAGGCCGTAAAGTATCTTACCGGCATGGAGTACACACAGGCATCTCAGAGAAGGAGTAAAGAACCCTGAGCAGTGGTCCACAGAGCCACAGGTGCACACAATCAGCACAGGTGGAGGCAATGGAGTGTGCCACAGCACAAAAGGATCACACCCACACACCACACCCCCTCCCACACCAAGAAAAGACCAATAGTGGTAGCAGCACATGAGGCAGGAGGCCCTGCCAGCAAGGTCACAACCACTAGAACTACACCAAAAACACCACGCCTCCCAACTGAGGAGCTACAGGGGGAGAAGAAGGGGGAGACAGGCCCAGCATGCAGCACCAGTGCAGCCTCCGCCACCACCCCAGCAGCCCCCATTCCCACGCAGCAGGTCCTGTTCCTCAAGGAAACCCCTGAGCAGACACACACCCCCTACCCGCTAGAATGTGACAGCCTCACCACCATAAGTTGGTGGCGAAATTACTAGATAAGTGAGCAGCATACAAATACACACCGCTCTCCCGGCACAATTGAAGGTGGTGCCTGTGTCCCACACCCATGCCACAGGCACCTATCAGCACACAGTTCGACCCATGCATGGCATGTCACAACCGTCCAGTACACGGATGCAGAACGAAGTGCTGGAGCACCTCCTCAGGCACACGAGGGGCTAAAAATCCCTAACAAGGACTACCCAGGAGATATACGACACAAAAGTTGGCCCCCATGCATTGGCAGGCATGCCAAATGACATGGGTGCCCCTGACAGCACCCACGTGGATTAGGTTGACCTGCATGGCATGCATGTGGCGGATCACAACCGCAAGCAATACCATTCCCCCAACGTGCAGACAGAAAGCAAGGCAAGCAAGAACAGTTCTCCTACATGACAGTCCAGACACTTACCTAAATTGGCTACACATGCAGGTGTTGGCGGCTGTCCCTTGACACCATGGTACCGGACCCCTGTCAGAAACCCACAGACCAGGCCCAGGGAGCCCTATTATAATGGCCATACCCGTGCATGCGTGGAGATGAAGCAGCCACCTGGCTTGCATAAGGCGCATATGAGTTGCCGAAACTGGACTGGTGGGGGACCCATCTTCTGCAATGTGGTGTCCAAGACCCGCATGTCATGTGTACAGCTCAACAAATTGTGCATCCCTTGGAATGTGGCTCTGTCCCCTGACATGGGACTGCTAATACCAGATGAAGATTGAGTGAAGGAGGAGGAGGAAGAGGCAAGACAGCATCATGGAGGCAGTGCATGGGAGGGACATGTCGTGTGGCTAACAACGTTTGGACATAATAACCAAAACACAAGACAGCAGAGGCCGGCATTATATGGGCACACAGGGCCCTGGGTGTGTGTATACTTGTAGACCATGCACTGTCAGACGTCATGATACACATGCTGAATGAAGAATGTCCACACAGGTTAAACTTTGCAACTCTAAAAGTGTATTTAAATTTGGAATGGATGAGTGTAAACAATCCCTCCACCCGCCCAACCACCTCCCCCCAACTCCACAACAAACCCTCCCCCCTTCCCTCCTCCCCCCAACTCGACAACAAACCCTCACCCCCCTCCCCCCTCCCCCCCAACTCCACAACAAACCTTCCCCCCCTCACCCCCAACTCCACAACAGTACTCCAATGTAGTACATTAAGGCCACATGTGGCAGCAATGACGATTAATCCATGCTCCCGGGGCCCGGGGGAGGCATGTCCCGGCGCTGCATAGAACGCAGAGTGCGTCGCGGAGGACTTGCTGGTGTGTAACGACTGGATGTGGCTGTGTCCTCCTGCTGATGCTGCGGATTGGAATGTGCAGCCTCAAGGGCATCAGCTATGCGTCCTAGGACGTCATACAACCTGTTAGTGCTCTCAGTGACTGCCTGATGCATTTCCCGGAGTTCATTTAGCCATTCCACCCTGGCCTGGCGGTTGTCCTCCATGAACACAGTGATGAGGTCAGTCAGCTGAGTTGCACGACGTGTAGCAAATGATGGGTGTTCATCATTGGAGTGACTTGGCCCTACGTGCTCTGGCATGGACTGGACTGGTGAACTTGGGCCACGATCATCTTATCCCTGTGTGTCTGTTGGAGCACTACGGCCAGGTGTTTCAGGATCCCCAGAGTCACTGCATGATGCCAGGGGGACATTGCTGGGCTCTGGGGTGTGGACTGTGGGATAAAACTCCTCCTTGGATGCCCCACAGATGGATAAAGGGCTGTCCACATTCTCCTGGGGGCCCGTAGCTGCCACCTCCCCAGCAATACTAGACTCTGTCGACGTTGGGGTGGCCATTGTGGCAGGCGCCGATGCAGGGAGGGATTGGGGTGGTGCATCCTCCACTGACCTTTCGGGAGCCGGGGTGGGTGTTTTGGTCCGGGCTGGAATGTGGCAGACCCTGGCACTGCCCATGGAGGTGGTTGGATGGCTCGTCTGGGGCTCGCCGCTGTCATGATCAGTGCCTGTGGGGGTAGAAGAGAGGGACAACATGAGTGATTGTATGATGCCCTAATAGCATTGATGGCTGCATTCACATTTCAATCATTTGGGGTTTGTGGCCTTTTGGGTGTAGCAACAGCACTAGTACATGTGCATGAGTATGATATGTACGCAGGTGTCGGAGTGACTCATCCTGCCCTGGTAATGTGCAGTCTGGCTCACACACTGCCGAACCTGCAGCACAGTGTGCATGATGGTATGTGCAAATTAGTGATGTGCGTTATGTACTTGCACTTGGCCCTTGAATGCATGGCAGTTGGCTCTGCATTATTTGGATTGGGGGAAGGCAGCATGAGAAGGTGCCTTTGACAGGCCTTGGGGGACTATACATCATGTAAATGCATTTGGCAGTGTTGACTTTGGACACTCACCTCCATCGCCAGATGACGTAGCCCCGCACTCCATATCGCCGACGCCCTCAATTGATTCCGTCCCAATCAGTGAAGCGCATGTCTCCTCCCATGGCTCCAGTCTCAATGGGGAAGTTGGGCCCCCTCCAGTCTGCATTGCCTTACTCCAGTTGGTGGAGAGGAGGCTCTGCACCCGCACCCGCAAATCATCCCACCGCTTGCGGCAGTCCTTGGGGGTCCGGGGGGTGGTGCCTACTGCACTCACCCTTTGGGCGGTTTGTGCCCAGATGTTTTTCTTGCGGATTATTGACTCTTGCCACATGTTGGAGCTGAAAACAATATCTGCGTGCTCCGCAAGGTAGTCAACCATTGCCTGCAGCTCTTCCGGGCTGAATCTCCTCTTGCGGAGCCGGTCCTCAGACTTCTCTGAGGCTTTAGGCATTGGTCCGGGGTGTGTGGTCCTTTCACGAACTTCGGATTGCTCCCAAGGGTGCTGCTTGAAGAGGATGGCAATGGATTGTGTTTTTAAAGATGGCCGCCGCGCTCCTTCCCGTTCCTGTGAAATTACGTAATTTCCGGATCCGTTATTTTACGGTGACCGTAAATTACGGTCACCGTTACTTACAGACGGTGCTACTTCCATGGCGGTGCTGTAAAGTACGTCTCACACTATGCCGGTAGGGGGTTTTACGGGTCATTTAGCGGCATGCCGCTAGGTACTTTTCCGGCATGGCGAAAAGCTTGTGCCTGCGAGGTCGTAATGGGCCGCAATTAGAGGTCTGTTAGGAGGTCGGTCTCGTACTTTCCGCCATGCCGGAAAGTACTTGTACTTACCTCCAAACTCGGAATGTCTCTTCGGTTCCAGCAGCGACTGCAGTGGAAATACAACCAGCTTCGGGAGGATGTCCAGGTGGCATACTTTGGAGTTGATTGGTTCCACCAACGCAAGGGGAGAAGTCGACCTCACAGTGCTTCTCTAGTTGAGGCAAATTCGGAGCTTCAGCACAGCAGCAGTGCTTCACCAGGAAAACCAATGGTCCAGGAGTTGCAGCAGGCATCTCTTCCAAGTTCTTTTTCAGATTCCTTAGTCCAGTGTTCGACTGCGCCTTCCAAGCCAAAAAGCATCACCTTTTATGCAGGTTTCTCCCATTCATTCCAGCCTAGCTGTCAGTCAAACAACAGGGTGGCAGTCCTTGCCAGCTGGCCAATCACCTTTGGGTGCATTCCTGTAACCAAGGGGATTAAGCACAGGAGTTTCAGGCATCTCCCTCACTTCCTGCCCCTGCCAGACACTCTGGAGACAGAGGCGGGCTTCACTCGTGAATCCCGCCAAAGACAAAATGAACAAAGGGACCAAACCTGGATTGGTGCGCAGAGTACATCTCAAGAAGAACCTTTCCACAGAGAAATGATGTAAAAAGAAGACCGGGGCCATTTTGACAAAAATGGCACCCAAGGGTGCTTCACAGCAGATGCGAACACAGTCCGCTGTAAAATCACACAATGGTAGTAAAAAGTAACCCACTGCCATCAGCCATTAATCATAGAAAGGGTAACATAAAAATGTTACATGAGAAACCAGACAAAGGGGATACTAAGTAACCCCTCCGGCACCCTAAGGTAAGATAGTGTGTGCTGGGTCTAGAAAGTTACAAATGTAAGTAAAGTCAATTTCACTTTACTGCTCTTGCAAACAATAGCTTATCCAAGAGAAGGTATTTAAACCTTTGGGAAATCTGAAAGACTTCCCTGTGCCACTGCACTGAAGGTGCTGTGTGTCACGTGTAAAAAGATGCCTATGGAGTTTGTCAGACTCCAAAAAGCAAAAGAAACACAGAGTTCAAATCACATAAAAATACATGAGAGAGTGGGAAAAAGGGTCTCACTCTCTCCAGGTAAAAATGAAAAAGCCATAGAGTCCAGCAAAAGTGCTGGGGGTCTCTAGAGTAAAGAAGAATTAGCATATTTCTGAGAATTCTCCCTAACAACAACCAATGGGACGTCATGTACTTGATGACATTTGTAGTAACTTGCACTAGAGGAGGGCTTATTTGGCCACCTAATGTTAGAAACCCAATCACTTTCCCTGACAAGTATGGAACATATACCTAGATGTTCCTTTTAAGCCTATCACTTTCCCAAGTAAGTTTTTGTAGTTTGCCACGTAGATTGACGTCAATGATGATGAGATTTATCTATATAAATTATGTTTTTTATGAAACTCAGAGAGTGAGAAGATCGAGCGGTTTCATTGATGTTCGTTGTACACCCTGTTTTAGACAATTGAAAATAAAACAGTTTTACTTTGCCAACTTCGTTGGTCTGATTTTTGATATTTGAGTATATTCTGCATCCCCATCTATCGCAGAGTATTGCTACCTCGTCTTAAGGGCCTAGTGTTGGATACACAGGTTCACATTGTAGCAGAGGATGGTTAAAGACACATCGACATAAGTAAGCTTTAGAGTCCCTGAAATATCGGATGTCCTCTGCCATTTAGCTAGAGGAACGTAAAGCTTCCTGTGGATAGTGGCCACTAGTAGCACTAGTAGTAAAAATCTTTGCAAGTACAGGTGGGGCAGGTCCCTCGGTTTCAACGGAATCCCCTCCCGATTTCTACAGGAAGCTGAGCGAACCAAAAGCTGAAGCGGCTGGTTGAGGAGGACACGATCCCGAGGGTCAGGAGCTGAAAACACAAATGGTGAGTAGATTGAGAGAGATGGCAAACAATGAATGAGCATTGAGTGGGGAAAGAGATAACAGGGAAAGAGTAACAGTGGGTTGTTTGGGGTATTCTGTTTAAAGAGATGACCATCATAGTGTAAGGTATGTAGACGAGGAGTGATCCAAATGTTAAGTCTCCAACCTTCACCAAGGGGCATTAAGGAGTTGTTCTAAAGTCCAAGTGGACATATATAGGATACGAGCAGACCAAGGGTCGCTAAAGAGAACAAATCATACTCAGATCAGAGTCATTTAGGGGCAGAGTAGCCACAAGGAGCGTAGGCTGAGATTTATGTTAGAGCCGGCCAGGTTGTCTGAGTCTGTCTGAGTTTGTTTATTTATATATTGTGTATGTTGTATGTCGTAAAGAAATGATGAAAATATTGAAGAACAAATAAGCAATAGATTGTGGTGAAAGGCTGAAAATTAATTAATTATTTATTTCATTGAATGATTGTGTTCATTGAACAAGTACATTGAAGTAGAGTGAATTATAGAGGTTTTGAGCTGCGACGATTGGTGCACGCTCATATTGTATTATTTTTCTGAAAATCATTCTGAAAATCATTTACCTGTATAAACATAACGGTACGTATCGACAGTCAAGTGCGACTATTCATGATGGAGGATATTCCTCTGCTTACACATTTGCGTAGACGGTTGCCGAAACATGCACCCAATCTCAAGCAATATAGTACAGAATGGGTTATGGGTACAGCAGACAAAATGTTCATGCCGTGGTCACAAGGGGGTTCACTTTTCAAAGCAGTTTTGCAACATATGACGACATATTTGCAACATATGACGACATATTTGCAGGCAGCATACACAGGGAAAAAGTTGGAAAAGAGGTTATCCAGCTTAGAACTTTGGAAAATGTACCAGGAGGAAAGGGAATACCCGCCTCCTGAGGACTGGATGAATAACCAGTGTAAAGGGGGGGGCGTTGAGCCTTCTGCTGCCTCTACCGTGCCTGAAGTAAATGGCGATAGTCTGAAAGATGAAGGGGTTTATCCATTAAGAAAGCTTATGGCAGCGACAGGGTATAGCAATCCAATAAATAGGCGTCTGTGTATAGCAGCGACGAGAGTTCAGAAAAGACTCCAGAAAGAGATGTAATCTCTAAAGTCCTGCGAAACAAGGTGAAAAGTGATCAACCAGGTATGTTTAGAGAAATAAAGAGATGGAAAGGAGAAGAAGACAAAGCTGACGAGGTAGCGCTCATACAGAACGAATGGATTGTCAGGTGTATTAACCCATGTTCGAGTTATTATGCTGCAACATTTGGTGCTGTGGGCTTAGAAAATCAAAGATGGCCGAAAAGCCCACATTTGCGCCAGAATCCAGGAAAACCGCACAGTTTTTGCACACACCAAAATGCTCGCCTGACCTTCCACCCACCACTGCGGGCGTGATGGGCCAGAAGCGCCGCGAGTGAAATGTGGTGCCAAAGGAAAAACAGCTGTGCCTGTTAGCTCAAAATGCGCTTTGAAATCACCTTTGTTTCTCTGAATGCAAGCTCAAAATGCCTATTTCAAACATTGCAAGATATTCAAAAATCTTACTGAACACCAGCAGAAGTCTTGTAGAATGAAGTCTTGTGTGCATACAAAATCTGGAAAGATGAAGAGCCTAAAATAATGTTCATAACAAAACTGGCTGAGCTGTGGATGTCAGCAGCTTAAGTGAAATTGGATTTAAAGCCACTAAAATCGAAATGTTTAAAATAAATGAGTGACCTACTTTTGAGTGTCGCATAGGTTGCAACTGTTTAAATGTCATAGTTTTGAACTTAAAATCAGTGTTCTAGCTGCATGTGTAAAAATTGTAAGTTTGATTTGAAGGAAGAAAAATTGGAACAAAAGTGACATTTGGCTGCAGCCTGGCTTAAAGGGATTGAATTCTGCCCGGAAACTACCCCCGACAGGAGTTGAAACTTGCCCAGCAACTGCATTCACAGGCCTGGCCTGCCTTCTGCTGCCCCCACCAAAAGGAGATCACACCTCTATAATTGAATCAGGGGAGGGGTACCTGGGACTGCAGGGAAACAGAACAATGAACTTCCCTTGGCTCAAAGCAATTGCTCAATCAGGAGGTCGTAAATGGCTTCCTCTTGGAAGGAACTGGGAGGGGCACTGCCCCTGTGAGCCAGCTGAGCTTGGAGGTGGGGACAAACAAGAAATTCCCCCATGTGCTTTGGGACTTAACCACACCCATCTGGGCCAGTGCATAATTTTAAAAAGATGCATAATTCATAGTACAAAATTGTCAAAATTATATAAATAGTATCATTATTCCTGTGATTTTTCTGTGCACATTTTAAGAGGTGTTAGGACTCTGTGGTATGTTCTGTGGGTAGTAGCGGAAAATAGGGTATTACTCCAAATGTCTGTATGTTAAACATCTGACACTTCATCATCTGATGCCCATATTCCTTGCGCACATTTGTGTAAATTCTGGAAAAATTTAGATATTGTGTTCTGGATGAAAAGGGCAGAATTCTGTCAGAAGTGGACACAACATCTTACAAAGACAGGGATCGGATGGTTTGTACATAGATAAATATGCATTTGAATCAAAAATAGATTTGTGTGCAAAGTGACAAGGGGAGGATTCTCTGACCCATAAACATACCTCATCACGATGACACTCCATTTCCTTCCCCCAATCAAGGGAGAGTGGAGAATTTGGCCAATGATAAGTTGAGAGGGGCAGGCTTAGTTATGCCCACTCACACACCCATTTTGGTGATGCAATTTCTGCTATACGTAACGATGGCAAGCCTTAGTGGGGGGACTTCCAGATTCACTCATCACCTGAACATTGGTGGGACGCTCTGCACAAGAAAACCAGACTCCAGATTCCAGAACTTTGAAGCAGAGGGCCTACTGCAAGCTGAATTCTTCTCAGCTGGCCTTCCAATCTTGCAAACTGATTTTACACCAGACTTCCAAGGGGCACATCAGAATAAAACAGCCGGGCTGTGCTGTTTCTGCTTCTGGCTAGAACTCTGTGCCAGAACCAGACCCAGAAAGCAGAGCTGTATCCAGACCCCGTCAGACCCAGACCAGACCGCTGTGCAGTGCCGATAGCAGACCAGACCAGACCATTGTGCAGTGCCAGACCCAGACCAGAGGCCACGCTGTGAGCAGAACCAGTGGCAGAGACCGTCCCGTGGCGAGAGTGCAGTCCAAGGCCCATTCCGGTCCAAACTTAGGAGTGAGTATCCAGCCAGAACTGTGCATAGTCATCTCTTAGTCTAAAATAATCTCATCCCATCCATTTCAACCTATTTAGAACTGCATAGAAATCATGTGTCCATTCTTTGATTTCAAAGCTGTGAAAGTGTCATTTGTCATTCTGAATCTTTACTTCATTTCTGAAAATCTACCTCCACAAAAACATCTGCATCTTTTGAACCGCACGTCCTAGAAGCGAAATGTGCCATCTTAAAGCTAAGAATCTAAGCTTTCCAACCAACCCAGAACGACATTTCAACTCCTTATAGTTTTTCTGTAATCACGATCGACGCACTCGGAAAAAGTGCAGCGAATTGCAATTTGACTCCATTTCACCACTTGTAAAAAAAATAGCTGCTTCTTGCTTGCAACTGCTGAATTCCGTTTCACTCTGATAATCATTCCTGAATCATTGCTAGTGTTGACCTGAACTAATTCAAAGTAGCTGTCACCTACCCTGAATCTCCTATAGGGAATTAAAATAATTTTTAGCGTATTTTTCACTTCATTGCAAATCACATGTAAAAGTATTTGGCCTGTGTTTTAAAATCATCCCTGTTTCTCTAAGCTTGCTGGGGGAAACGGGAACTGAACTGCTTCTGATTGTATTCCTGAAAACCTGTGTGCCCTCATTTCCATCTCTTCATATTGCATAGGGGGGGAGTGAGGAAAAAGTGATCAGATTATCTCTTGTTGAAACCATATCCAGTTTATTCTGTGCTGCATTCTTTCCATCAATGCTTTTCCTTGAAACCATACAAAGTATTCTCTGCTACCATATCCTGTCTATACCAACTCCTAAGTAATTAAAGTATTGTGCTACTGTAATATTATCCACTGTTAATCACTGTCATATTCATAAGAGTGCTATCAAATATTAATCTATTCATAAAAGTGATATATATATATATATATATATATATATATATATATATATATATATATATATATATATTGTTTGATTTTTCAAATAAATCTTTTAATTTGCAAAACAAACCTACTTCTTGGCTCAGTGAGGTCAGGGGGATTCAAAGAGAGGGGCGTTATATAAGGGTTCATCATCCAGATTTATATGAAAATATATAAATAAGGGCTTCCATTGGGCATCCCAGACTAGGCATTGACTTAGTTGGAGTGCTGAATTGAAGTCACTTACAGGATGGGTGGTCAGATATTGTTCAAACTTGATGGAAAGAGATTGAGGAAGTAAGGCAAAAGGAAGATCAGGACAAACAAAATAAAAAAAGACAAGGAATGAGAGAAAAGATTAAAGGAAGATGTGGCCAAAAGAAAAAGTAGACAAAGATGGGAACAGCTGTATCAAGATGAACAGTTGAAAAAACGGGAGTGAGCAGACAAGCAGAGAAAGTATGATAATAGAAAAAGAGCAATCGAAGAGTGAGACAGGTTGGAAAAGAGAAGAGAAGAAGAGGAAGAACAAAAATTAAGAGATAAAAGAATGCAAAGATGAAGAGATGAAGAAATGCGTAGGGTAAACGCAAGAAGAGAGGTGAAAAGACAGGAAGAGGAAAGGGTTAGAGAGGAAGCTAAGAATCAACAAGAATTTGATGAAGAAGTGGAACGAAAGAGAAAACAAAGGGCACGCGAACTTGATCGCATAGAGAAAGAGTTCATGGAACCAAATCCAGTAGTAGCATGGGAAGACCAATGCCAAGGCCTTCGTGGGTAGACTTAGAAGATAGTTTTGATATAGGAGCTATAGGAGACAGAATCGAGAAATCTTATCAGGAGATGAGGACAAAAAGAGAATCAATAAATAAGGGGAAAAGATGATCGATTTGAAGGTGCTTAGTCATGAGGCAAAGAGGGGGGTCTGTTTAACCTTGAGCATAGAGCCTTGTCTTTGGACAAGTTTTTGTTAAACAGAAATGAGAGAGATGGGAGCCACACTGGTTGGGGACGAGATATGTCAGATGAAGAAAGGGAAACCTTCTGTGGGGAAGAGGGCATTAGTGTGTATGGACCTGACAGTTGTTCCCAGGAAGATAAAGAAAGTGAGATGGTCAGATCTGGACCTCGCTAAACCAAGGACGCCAGAGCTCCTGGTGCGGACAGATTGACCTAAAGGGTGATCCCATAGTGTGAGGGGGGACTTGCCACCCTATGTAAGCAGATTAAGGTCACTTCCAGGAAGAAGACAGTGTGGAACCATTGTCCCTGCAATGGACAGGCAGATGATGGCGGATGAGTGCGGTTTTCGGATCTTGCAGTTCCCGTTGTTAGAAAAGGGGGGGGCAGACCAGAGTATATTCTGTGGCCCCAGATAGATAAGGATAATTTAAGGTGTACATTTCCGAGTCTGACATCGGGTGCCAGAAAATGGATCTATGAATTAGAAAAAATGACAGGAGGAAACACGCTAGCTATAGGGGACCTTAAGGGTCTTCTAGCAGCTATACTTGGGGGGGGAGAGCTGATGACATTCGGTCAAGGGCAGGGTACGCAGGTGTTGCTGCACAGAACACGGCTGATGATGGAGCACCATTTAATAATTTTAGAGCTGCAGTTTGGAAAGCGCTTAGAGTACAATATCCTGATACGTCAGATATGGGAGCTATAATGGCACGAAAGATTCAGGAAGAGGAAGATTCGCTTGTTTACATTCAGAATGTTCAAGAGCAATGGGAAAATCTATACATGTATTGTATCATATATTATGTGAGGGGTTATCAGACAAAGTACAGAGACAGCTTAAGAAGCTGGTGGGTATGGAGGCAAAACAATGGCCAGAAATACAGCTGACCATTGCACATCATTGCCGATTGTTGCAGGAAAAGAATCAAAAGAGAGACCATGCTAGAAAAATTGAGGAAGCTAAACTAGTGCAGAAGGAACTATCGAAGTATGCTATAGAAGGGGCAATGTTAACTAGTAGAGAAGGGCCAGGAACACAGCAGGCAACAGGTATGCCACAGGTGAATAACCAATGGCAGTTTGATCAAAGAAGGAACAGATTCATACCACAAGGTAGGGAAAACGTCTGGGAAGTGGAGGCTTCCAGAATAATCAGGGACTTTTCCAGAATAACCAAGGTGGGTTTAAAACATTACAAAATGATAATCAGGACATGTAGGAGGGAAAAGTCAGAAGACTCCCTCCTGTTTGTTGTACATGTGGAATGACAGGTCACATTGCACGAACATGTGGGAGTCAAGGGTATCTAGAGAATAGGCAATTCTCAAGAGCGGGGACCGCCTATCCACCTACATATTGCTCACAAAGTAGGGACGGGTTTGCCTAAGATCAGACAGCATATCAAGCACAAGCACCGCAAACGCAACAGACTTTGCAATCACAGCAAGCACCATTGAATCTGCCACAAGGGCAGTCACAGCACGCACCCATGCAGATAGAGCAGAATGCAAGCGCAGGACAGCTATTGACTTCTAGAGTTGGCGGTGTCACCATGGAGGGTAGGAATCCTTTCACGAGCACAGGGATAAGCCTGTACCCACAATAGGACAGCTCACTGGGTGACTTGATGTGTTCAGTACTGTCTGTGAGGCCTAATACTCAGGAGGAACCGAGGGTTGACGTAACGATAGGAAGCAAATCCTTTTATTTTTTAGTAGACACTGGAGCGACTCGCTCATGTATATGAGAGGGAAACATTTTAATGTCAGGTAATGCCATGAATGCTCAAGGATTCTCATGAGCTACAAGTTGAGTTCCTTTTACTGAGAAATTGCCAGTATCTATAAGAGGATATGATATGTCTGTCCCATTGTTGAATTCATGACAGACACCAGTTAATATACTGGGTCGAGATTTAATGAGGAAGCTAAATATGACAATTTCTTTCACTGATGAAGGCATATTGTGTTCTACACCAGGAATACATTATTTGAATGTAAATGAATTAATTATGGCTTTTACAGGGCAAGTAGCCATACGATGGGTGCCTCTAGAACCAGAGGTTTTTCATTATGCGGTTCGCATTTTGTTAACATGGCTGCCTGGTTTAGTGAGTAAGACTATGAGAATACCTGATGTATTTCTCTTTGGGCCAGAGATTCCTATGGACTGAGAGGGGGGGGACAGGTTTTTCCCTTAGAATTGCAAGCAGCTGTAGTACGAGGAGAATTGGCCATGCTCATGGGATTTGACAATGAGGGCAGATCATGGAGCACAGTGATCACTATTGGGGAAGGTTATAGATTGACTGACGTCACCGATGAGGACATAATCAGAGATGACCCATCAGATGATGAGGTAATATTTGAGATGAGCAGTACCTGTTGGATTAGGGCAGTAAAACGTGAGGTGCCACAGAAAATGATGATAGTACGGCATCGTCCCCCATTTGTTGATAAAGACATGGCGAAAGTGCCAGTTTATTTATTTACTACGTGCCCTTATGACATTGAACTATCAGTGTATCCTATCAAGAAATCTAAGGGGGGGTTGTGGGGTATAATTCAGGATATGGACCCAATTAACCAGATAGTAGAGGCAGCGTTTCCTCTAGTTCCTAACCCGGCGACAATTTTGTGTAGTATTCCTCCAGATTCACGATGTTTCACAGTGATTGACTTGAAAAATGCATTTTTCTCAATACCATTGCATAAAGATTCTCAGGATCTGACGTCATTTACCTTTAGACAGACTAAACTAAACAAGATTACATCAGGGGTATTGTGAGTCTCCATCAATTTTCAATAGAGTCCTGCAGATGGACTTAAGCAATATTGATTTGCTGGTTGTTGTATTGCAATATGTGGATTATATTTTGGTCTGTAGCGCATCAGAGGAAGAGTTCAGACGTCACTCAGTTCAGTTAATGATTATCTGAGCAGAGAAAGGATACAAAGTGGATAAAGAGAAACTTCAGTATTGTCAGACAGAAATGTTATATATCAGACAGTTAATTTCGCATGAAGGAAAGAAAGTTACACCTGAGAGGGCTGAGGCAATTCTGAAAACCTCAAAGCCACACACGATAAAGCAAATGCAACAATTTTTAGGATTATGCAATTATGTCAGAGGATGGGTATTTGATTATAGTTCATATACAAGACCCTTGTTACAGGCTCTGAAAAAAGCACAGGTGAGTCAGGAAAAGATTGTATGGAGTGAGATAATAGGGGAAGGGTTTTATGAGTTAAAAAGGCAATTTGCATAGCTCCAGATTTGGGGATTCCAAATTATTCTGAGGAATTCTTTTTATTTTCACACACAAATGGAACAATAATGACAGCAGCACTTACACATAGAACTACGTTGGGGCACAAGCCGCTAGCATATTACAGTGCGATTCTGGACCCAGTAATGAGGGGTCACTTCCCTTGTGAACAATCGTTGGCAGTCACTGCATTCGCTATCAAGAAATCTGCCGGCATAGTGATGGGGTGTTCCATGACGTTAGTGGCTGAGCATGCATTATTTGCAGTTTTGGAGAAGCCCAAATGTACACTGACATCTCAAAAAGCTTCTGTATATGAGGTAGTTATATCGAATCCAATGATTAAAATAGTCAAACGTAAGACAGTGAACCCTGCCATGTTTATAGCTGAGCCACTGGCAGAGGACGAGCAAGCTCATGATTGCTCGAATTAATTCTATGATGAAATTCCAAGGATAAAAGAGAATGCTCTAGGAGCTTGGCAAATTCTCTTTATTGGTGGTTCTTCAAGGATCAATCAAACTCATGGGCAAAGAAATTCAGGGGCTGCTGTGGTAAGGCACAGGGCTAACGGAGAATTTGAAGTAATGATAAGTGCACAAATACTGTCTCACTTTTCAGCACAGGCTGCAGAATTAGCGGCAGTGATTATTGCGCTCGAGAGACACGTAGACCAGGAAGTAACAGTGTACAGTGACTCCGCCTATGTGACATTGACAGTACATGCAGGGCTAGCATGTTGGAAAAGGAGGGGCTACCTCCGAGCGGACGTCACTCCAGTGCAACATGCCGCCTTATTGGACAGGCTTATTAAAGCACTACAACTGCCAGTAGCCATCACAATAGTTAAGTGCGCAGCACATACTAAGAGAGCAGACTTTATTTCACATGGAAACCAAGTCGCAGACGAGGAGGCAAAATGAATTGCATATTCAATTGACATAATGAGTTTTGATACGCCTGATGTGAATGAAAGAATGGTGGTGATGATGACTGTAAATGAAAGCTTTATAATTTATCGAAGACGCAACTAATGGAAGTTCAAAGTGGAGCCCCACAGGAAGAGAAAGACCTGTGGACACGGAGGGGGTGTTCTTTTTCCCCCACCGAGGCACTGTGGCAACAAGAGAGCACTGGTAAACCGGTGATGTCTGTAGCCTTATTAAGGGTGGCGTTAGAACAGCTACACTACCCTCCGCATGTCACTAGGGAGAGTCTTGCTGAAACTATTGCAGAGGACTGCTTTGTACCAAACCTATTAGAACCGGTTGTTTTTTATGTAGTAAATTGCATCGTATGTCAAAAATTCACTGCTGGGAACACATTGTGAACAGTCAGGGGTGTTATTCCTCGACCTAATGGTCCATTTCAGCATTTACATATTGACTATGTTGATATGCTGCAAGTTTGTAGTGGATATAGGTATATGATAGTGGTGGTGTGCCCCTTCTCTAGGTGGATCGAGGCCGGTCCATGCACACACCCAGATGCCACTTGGTCCAAGAAGTATTTCCTAGATGGGGAATATGCGAGGTGTTGAGATCAGACAATGGCCCCCATTTTGTGAATGAAGTATTTGAGCAAATTAGCCTATTGCTCGGTATAAAACATACATTTTCTTCTGCTTATCACCCGCAAGCAAACGGGATACGTGAGATGCTCAAAAGCCTGCTCAAAGAAAGGATAGCTAAATTGAAACTAATGTTGAAAAAAGAATGCCTGCACTGCCTGTCCCTTGCATGACATACACTGAGGAATCAACCAGGCTCTGACCATCACCACACGCCCCACGAGCTAGTTACAGGGAGAATGAGAATGCCTCTAACCCCTCCATCGAGGACTAGGAGTGATGCCCAGACAACAGCTAAATTGTTAGGAAATGAGTTAGGTGCTTACTTAACATGTATGACCGCAAGTATCTGTCATTTCAGATCCAGTCAAGCGGATGGGGTGACAGTCTCAGAACACAGATGAAGACCATACAGCAACCAGACCTGAGGAATTACAGGTCCCAAAACTATTTAAAGGTGATAAAGTTTTAATTCGGAATTTTACGTGAAAATGGCACAAACCCAGATTTAACTGGCCTTTTGTAGTGGAAGATGTTACTCCATCAGCAGTAAAGCAGACGTGCTTGGAAACACCTGGGAGATGTGAAAGTCTACGCTAGAGAGACCACCGCACCCCCAACTCATTCGGAAGCAAGCCACATAGAAGAAATTCAGCATGTGAAGACTAGATCGATGACGAGAAAAAGGACGCAGAGACTGTACAATAGACAGATAAAGGGTGCATTGGACTTTGGTTAATTTGAGACACCCTTTGTAGCTGCTAGGCAAGGAGTGAAAAATCTATCGTTCTTGAGGCACAGGAGTTTGTTAACATTGGACTGTGACGTACGGAGATCCTGAAGGAGAAAAATGCCAGATCTTGAATTCCTTTTCGACGACTGGAAAAGGGAGCAGTTTTCCAATTCCTTTCTTACTGAGTACGGTGGTGTATGTCACTTTTTGCTGTTTTCCTCTTCATTCTTTGTGCATATTCTGCACTGGTTGGGAGATCTTGTGACATTCGTATGTTCCTGCAAGATCCTAAAAATTGTCCAATTGTGAGGAGATTGCTCTCAGCTATCATTCAGCTATCATTCAGCTATCTGACGAAGATGCGCACAAACTGCTTTGAATGGTCTTTTATTTCTTGCTTAAAGAGCATCCTTATCTTGATGGAAGACAAACCAAAACTCAAGTATTCATGAGAGATCCCCGGAATCGACCTGCAGTTAATTGGCTGCTGCATGAAATAACCGAACAGATTTGTTTACTACCTGAAGCATTTCCTTGAGTATATGGATGGTGTTGTCGAGTGATGACATTCATAATCTACAGGCCTTGATCTTTTACTACTTGCTTGAAACCCATCCTCATCTTGTATGGCGAAAGGATAACACTTTTGTGTTTATGCGGAATCCTGTCAATCGTCCTGCAATTAGCCAGCTGATTGTGGAGCAGATTCAACAGTTGCCAGAATGTCATGAGATTGCCTGATTAAAGGTATTTTTTCCTTCCTTAAAAGTAATTACAGGCAAAATGGGAAATATTGGTAGCAATATTAATGTAGCAAAGAACGAGAGAGCACCACGACATGCAAGAAGCTATTCCTGTTGGAAATGTATGTATTGGTACATAATACATACATGTATGTTATTCATTGTTATTCTTCCATCTCTCACAATACGCACTGTATATTATGTTAGTCCAAAGCCAGCAGGAGATCCTATATATCGTCCCATGCAGCAGGAAGGTACAGATATAGCAATTATGAGACAGCCAAGGCCCTATTTGATTGTTCCTACTGTAGTTGTTCATAAGGAGACATCTAGCTCTGTGGCAGTGGTCCCTATAAATCCTTACGCAGGAAAGATCCTTATGGATATTATCACAGAACATCAGATACAAAAATTGAGAGAAAAACAAAGAAAAAGACCTAAGCGGAGTACAAGGGAAGATGATCATGAACTAAATGACTACCTAGATAGCACAGCACATTTGGGAAACAACATGTGGTATCAGCATATGAGGAGGTGGGCAAAGGAACTATGGAGGAGGAATGCTATGTATGTGCACTCCTACCTTATACCATGGGTAAGTCTAAGATATCCATAGCCATTGAAATATATTTTCAGACAGCACATTGCCTATCTCACATTGCACTCTGCCTGGCAAAAAGTCAGTTCATGGGCCGAACAGCGTCTTTGTTATGGGCTACAGAATGGAGAGCTCAAGATGAAGATGATTATGTTCAAGACTCAAATACAAAAGCAAGGACATCGACCAGAAACCATGTAATAAGATATGAACAGCCTGAAAGCCCAGGAAAAACTGCAGAAGAAATTCAAAGATGGAAAGAAAGAGGCCAGATGCAGATCTGGGGATTAGTACTTTCTCCGGATGGATGGGAGGAAGGTGTGGTCGTATGCAGAGCCTGGGTAATAATTGGTCTTCGCTAACCAACTGTCGATATGGTAGAGAAAGGATGCAAACCCTTATGGCCAAAACCTGCAAAACTACAAACATGGGTCGAAGACAAAGGAGGTCCTCTGCAGATAGTACCTCCAGACAATGCAAAGCTGTGCTTCAGAAACAATCGTACCAAAAGAGTTGGAGAGAATCAAAAGTGTGGTTGAATCTTCGATGTACCAGGAATGAGCAATGGAACAGCAGTGATAATGGATCACTACTGGACCTGTGGATCCAGAGCTTATATGAGATTGGTGAGGACTGTGTTCTATAGTGAACGTCCATGTTCCAGCGTTGGTGATACCCAGAAGAGACTTGAGTATTGGTGAATTTCCTAAAGCAGATGCTCACCTGAAGAAGAGGAGATCTGCCGAGTTGCTGAATCGAGTGAAGAGAGAAAACTACTTCTCAGCCAAGTCAGTAGAAGCTTTTGATGCCATACCATGTGAACACAGATTGTTCAGTCAGACTTCATCAATATTCACAACAATCTTCATGCCCAGGATCCAGACTGCAGCAAATACCAAATAGTTATAGATAACCAGTTGGGAACTTCTGCAGACGGTTAACACTAACATAAAGTGATTCAATGCTATCAAGGAAGAGCTGAGAGCCATACGACTGATGACCCTCCAGAACAGATATGTCCTGGACATGATCACAGCCATGGATGGAGGTGTTTATGCCAAAATTGGAGAATCATGTTGCACATTCATACCTTCTCATGATGATGTGAATGGCACCCTGACAGTGGCCATAACGTTGCTGACGGAACTACACGTCCAGATGACAGACAAAGTGGAAGACATTGCGGATGATAGGTGGTTTGGATCAATCTTTTTTTGCCTATATGTTGGGAGCCAGAGTGTGAGACACGTGCAGTGCCAGTGAAAACACAGATACCGTGAATAATCATGGAAGCAAGGTTTCCATTGAGAAAACCATATATACATTTGCGAATATATGATGGTCATTTGAATAAAATCCCAGAGGAAGTGGGAAAAGTGAGCAAGGAAGAGGACTGGTGACGTCATGCAGAGCAGAGCTGATGCACCCAGAAGACGCTGACGTGTGTAGACATTCTATAGACGCAAAGAAGAAGGTGTTAAAGATGAGCAACATTTCAGGCTCGAGATGAAGATGCTCATGCTACAGAAATAATAAAGAAGATACCAAGTCATTTTACACTTGTACAGCTGCACCAATGCAAGTAAGGCAAAGAATTCTTGAGGCTGGCTAAGTAGTAAATAGATTGTGGCAATGCACCAATGTATACAGCTAAGAAATCCAAACATTCCAATGACTGGTTCACACAGGATCTCCTGCAATTGCGTGGCAAAAAAAGGACTGCTCTCACTACCTGGGTAAACAACCCTATTGATGACACTAGAATCGCCTTCAAATCTATCTCGAAACAATATAAAACCACCATCACCAACACCAAAGCCAAATCATACAATATCAGGATAGCTAATGCTAAATCTGGAAGTAGAGAAATATTTGCCATTTTCAGAGAACTTGAGACACCCACCGCTCCCCCCTCACCGATCATGAAGGACGAAGCCTGGTGCAACTCCATTCAGTCCGCCATGCTAAACAAACTGGAAACCCTACACACCAAAATCCTCACACACCAACAAGACTTCACCAAATTGATCCCCAGCCGTCAAGGCGACCACACGCCAGTAGCTAAGCCCAACCTCCCCCCTGTGTTCTACTTCAAGGACATGAGTGAAAAGGAGGTCACCTCACTTCTCCAATCCATCAAACCCTCCAATTGCAAGGGAGATGCCTGCCCCACACAAGTCATCAAGGACTGTGCCTCCTCCCTAGCCCCTATAATCACGGCATTCATCAATGCCTTATTCCACTCTGGCTTCGTCCCAATGGGACTAAAGGAAGAATGGGTTTGTCCGCTCTTAAAAAGCCTTCCCATGACCCCTCCATCCCAGGGAACTACAGGCCCATCACCACCGTCCCCTTCCTATTAAAAATTCTGGATAAAGCAGCCTACCTGCAAATTCAGAAATTCCTAGAAGACAACCACCTCCTAAGACTTAGGCAATCAGGATTCAGACCACGTCATGGGAACAAAACGGCTCTCGTTGACCTAAAAAACCAAATTGACGATCTCAGAGATGCAGGCAAACCTGAGCTTCTCTGTTGTTGGACCTATCAGCAGCCTTTGATCTGGTCAGCCACAAAACCATCTGCCAGCACCTTTAGTCAATAGCCAACTTCTTTGACAGGGCGTGCAAATGGATTGACCTAAAGGACAGAGCAATGAAAGTCTTCTCTGACTCATCAAATGCTGACCCCAGCACCATCAAATGAGGGGTACCGCAAGGCTAGTGTAAGGCCCCCACCCTTTACAACCACTTCACAAGGCCACTGTTGAAAATCCTTGACTCCCTGGGCATCTCATACACAAACTATGCAGATGACACCCAGGTACTCATACCCCTCTCGGGTGATTACCAGTCCGACCAGAACACCCTGAACTCCATATACACAACAATCCAATCCTGGATGGCAGAAAAATGGCTATGTCTCAACATTGAGAAAACCGAACTTCTGCTAGTTGGTTCCCCCTCCACCTTGAGCAAATTGGACAGCCAATACTCCGCCTTTTCCATTGACAATATCCCCATCACTGTGTCACCCGACATCAAAACACTAGGTGTCTACCTGGAACCCGACCTGACTATGGACAGGCATGTCAACGCCATAGCCTCCCCATCTGCCTATCACTCAAAACTCATCAACTGAGTCAGACTCTTCCTGCCCCAGCAAAACTGCCTCACTATCGCCAGGGCCATAATTGGTTCCAGGCTTGATTACTGTAACGCACTGCTCATTGGCAGTTCTGCCAAGAATGTCTCCAAACTTCAAATCGTTCAAAATAATGCGCTCACAGCCGCCCCCGGTCTTGCGCGTAGAGACCACATCTCAGAACTCAGAAGGCAGGTCCACTGGCTTGCAGTCAAGGAGAGGATCACATTTAAAGCTCTCGCCCTGACTCACAAGTGCCTCCACGACCTGGCCACCCGCTACCTGGCATGCACGACCACCAAGCCCGCCACCCTCAGACCATCCAGATCTCCCTACTCCAACCTCCTATCTGTTCCCAGAACTCAGAAAGCCCGGGCGGGTGGCTCTAGCTTCCCCACCATCACCCCCTTACTCTGGAACTCCCTACCACCTCACATCAGGATCATTGAATCCCACTCAGCCTTTCGCAAAGCCATCAAAACGAACCTCTTTGTCTGACCGTATCAACATGTATTTTCTGACAACATGCATCAACATGTACTCTGTGATACTATGTAAACATTTACGCTGAACTATAAGCAAGTACTCAAGGGTGGCTTCCTTTGGAACCCTTAATCAAGCCTTCTTAAGCTCTGATATAGCGCCTCGATGCCTGCGGGCTGTAGTGCACTCTATAAATCTTAATAAACAATTACGCATAGGAATGTATCGACTATGGCTATTCCACAACGCACTTTAGCAGAGTCTGGACCCTATGAGCAGAAAGGCTTTTTCTGTGTAGCGTAGAATGAAAACAGCTAATGAACAAAGGTGAATCCAAGAAAGGCTTGACTGGCCCAGCACCAGGAAGTCAAGGCCACTGTGAGCCTGGATGTTCATGCAGATGGTACAATTAACGTGTAAGGAACAAACACCTGTTTGAGATGAGGTGCAAGAACATTGAAGACGTCAGAGGTTTATCATTTAATGGAGTTTATTACAACAAAAGGCTCTGAAACATGGTCTCCAATCACATGGTCGGATGGAAATAGACACTGAAGTTGAGCTGTATCGAAACCAAGAGACAAGTGTGCCGATACTCCCTTTTATTCTCAGGCACAGAGAGCATTCACAAGGCCAATGTTCAAAGGGCTAATTGGCTGGCAGATGGCAAGAGTGATGATAGATAGTAGGCTAATGATTTGGGAAGCTCTGGTTATGACCAGCCCACCAGCACTGCCGGCTGATAGAGTGTGTGGAATATTACAGAGGGGTACAAGGGTGCCAACCAATTATAGAAGGCCACGTAATGAAGAGCCCTATAGTTTGTATAACCAATTGGACGTCGTATATTTGACCACATTCATAGTAACGTGCACTAGAGGAGGGCTTAGTTGCCCACCCGATGTTAGAAACCCAATCATTTCCCCAGACAAGTATGGAAGGTATATCTTGATGTTCCCTTTAAGCCAATCACGTTCCCAAATACGTTTTTTGTAGTTTGCCATGTGGATTGACGTCAATGATGATGAGACTTTACTATATAAACTATGTTTTTTATGAAACTCAGAGAGTGAGAAGATCGAGCGGTTTTGTTAATGTTCATTGTACTACCCTGTTTTAGACAATTGAAAATAAAACAGTTTTTCTTTTCCAACTTCATGAGTCGGTCTGATTTTTGATGTTTGAGTATATTCTTCATCCCCATCTACATCAGGGTATTGTTACCTCGTCTTAAAGGGCCTAGTGTTGGATACACAGGTTCGGACACATGCCGTTTTTGTGCACATTGTTTCTCAAAGCCCAGGTCGGTTGCTCGAATCCCTGCCTTTGTTCCTCTACCATCATGCCCACCGCCAAACGAAGCACAGCAGTGCCTGTCCTGGCCTCGAGGCAACCTCTTTAATTGGCTATCTTTCTTCCTAAAAGTCAATCAGGGAGCCAGCAGGCGCAGGAACCAGCCCCCTCCAAGGCCCACACAAAGGCCTCCTGTCTGGCCTGGTCTGGAGTTGAAGGGAGCACCTCTCCCTGCTGCAACTCCTTGATCCTTTGCCTATTGGCAACGTTTCTCTAATGAATGACACATACTGGCACCACTGCATGCTTTGACCACAAACAATATCCTGACTTTGAAATTGCTCTGGTAAGCAGCATGGATCGCATGGGCCTGGACCACACACCTCTGATGGACACTTTGATTGCTATTGGTTGTTTCCCGCTCCTTTCCTCATCTGCTTAGCTATAACCTCAAATCTCTGCACCAATTGAAATATGCATTGTATTTTGTCACTTACTGTTTGCACTTTGCTGTTTTCTTAATGCCCTACTTTCATCTAAATCTCAAGTTCGATTCTCTGGTGTGCTTTCCAACTACTGCATCTTCCATTTTGTACTGCTTTTTAGGGCTTTCTGGCAAATTTGAACGTAGGTATGCTTTACAATTTGTCAATGATCTGTGAATCTCGGCACTTCTAGTGTGCTCATTGATTTTGTCTACTTGGCCGCCTGGTGAGATTCTAATGTTGCATAGTGCTTCTAACCCTCTCCCTTGCTATCCCCAATTTCCCCCCTCTTGTCACCTATCCTCCCTCCCTCTCTCACGAAGTATGGAAGGAAGACATTTAAAAAGGCACTCCTGAGCTCCAACCCTGGTCTGCCCATTGCAGACACCTACATCAATCCAATTCTGTCCTCTCCCCTTTGTCTTCCTCACCCATTACTGGTGGCACAAGATGGGAAGCGTTCTTAGCTCACTTCACATCTTCCAAATGCACCATTAATGTCTTTCACAATGGCACTGTCATGGCCCAGGGCTCCCAGTCCAACCTCCTCCCTCTTGCTAGGCGTCCTCCATCACTCTTCAAATTCCCCCCTCTCTTGCCACCCCTCCTTCCCTCATCCCCCTTCCCTCCAGCCCCCAGTGGTGGTACCCGACCCCTGTACCACCCAACAAATTAACTGAAGGGGGCAACCAGCTTCACTTAACTACCCTCAACTCTCACTCTGCTGTCAAACACGCCTCTGACATCTGTCTCCTACTTGAAGACCTTGAGCTTGACGTCCTTGCTCTCACTGAGATGTGGTTCAAGGCCAGCTCTGTCACTGCTTTTGACACCTTCTCCCTGAGGGCTACAAGATCCTGTCCAATCCAAGGCCCTCCTGGCCTGGCAGCAGAGCGACTCTGATCTTCCCTAAGTGGGTTCCTGTCGCCAACATCCCCACTCAAACCTACTCATCCTTTGAAAGCCTAGACCTTCTCTCTTATTCTTGCTACCATCTACAGGCCCACCAGAACAACCTCCCTCTTCCTCTCAGAATGGGTGGATCTGTCCTCCTCTCTTCTTGCCTCGTCCCCACACGTATCTTCCTTGGGGACTTTAACATCCATCTCGACTCTCCGGACGTGGCTACTGTACTCTTTCACGACATCTGACTAACTTTCTCTCACTATCCTTCCCTCTGGCCCAACCCACTCTGTCGGACACACCTTGGATGCTCTCATTTCAACTGACATCCCACTCTCCAACCCTCACTTCCAGTCTCCTTCTCCGTCATCCGATCGATGAAACGTGTGTCAGTCGTTGCATTTGCTTCTTCCTTCTTCCTTCCTCCATCCCCCTCATTGGACTCTCCTTCTGACTCTGTTCTAGCAAGCCTTCATCTCTCTATCTCTAGCAGCCTGGACATCCTTGCCCCCGCCACGAGGAGCCGCCTGACGCCTGCCTCTAAATGCAACTCTCGGTATGATTCCGACTTGGCAGCTTTGAAATGCAAGTGCAATACTGCAGAGCGGAAGGGCAGGCTTCTAGCGCATCCTCTGAGAAACTGGCCTGCCGCCTACTCCAAAAGCAAAAAGGCAGTATCGTCTCACCCTCTGCTCCAACAAGAGGGCTCATGTCCAAGTGCGCATCTCTGGGGCCACCAACAACACGGCTGAGCTCTTTAAAATCTGTAAGGAACTTGCCAATCCTACTGCAATCTCCTCCTCCCTCCCAGGCCATCTGCACTGCACTGGCCGCCCACTTCTCCTCCAAAACTCTGGACATCCTGTCCTCTCTGTCATCTGTCCCCAACCCCTCTCTTGCCTCCCTTGGCCTCCCCTGTTCCCCCCATACTCTCCGTCTTCTCTCCCATTGCATCAGACAAGATCTCTAGAGTGGTCCGCTCTATGAAAGTCTCCTGTAAACATATGCCCCCCTGCTCCTCCAGTACCCTCAAGAACAACATTGCCTCTTTCACCCTAGTCTTGGCTGACCTCTACAACCCCTTCTTTGCCACTGACTCTTTCCCACAACCTCTTAAGCACTCTCTTGTGCACCTTCTCCTAAACAAGCCATCTGATGACCCTTCTATCCCGGCTAACTATGGCCCTATCTCTTTCACCCCTTTTTTGGCTAAACTCATGGAGAAGCTGGTCATCCCCCAACTGACTCTCCACACCAAAATGGCTATCTGCCTCCATGACCACCAGTCCGGTTTGTGGGCAGAGAGTGAGAGGTAGATCCCTTTCCTCGACTGGTCCCTCTTTCTGGAACAGCCTCCCTGCCCCCCCACCCCCCAACATTGAGCCAGACCTTCTTAAGTTCTGGAAACTTCCCAAGACTTTCCTTTTCTCCTCTTCTTTCCCTCTCCCAGTACCCTCCTAAACGTTCCCTCTGCCGCTGCGACTGGGGCCTGGTCCCTTCAGAGTCACACAGGGGCCAGACCACCCCCCTGTGAGTCCCATCAGCCTCCTGTGCCAGCATTTTCCCTCGCACTTCCTTCCCCAGACTAGCTGTAACCTGGTCCCCCCTGTCCACTGGTCCCCTCCTCCCTTCCCCCTCTCTTTCCCCTGGCACTTGGTACCTTGGCCCACCAGTACTTGCCCATCCCTGTCCCTTTGGACACCACACTCCTGCGCTTCTCCCTCTACCGCTCCCACTGCACTTACCACCTCGTCTTACACTTGCACGATAGGATTGCCACAAGGCCAATATAACCGTTTGCTGTTCTACTTCTTGCCCATCTCCCCTCCCCCCCTCTCAACTTGTCTTGTGGCGCCTGGAAACACTTTTGTATCGGAACCATATAAATGTACAATAAATAAATAAATAAATAAATACAAAAATCAGGCATTGTGTCATCACAAGCTAACTATAATAAGTTATAGTTGATCGGTGATGCCACAACAAAACTGTATTAAGACAATATGTTCAAGCTTTGATACTGGTACATCAGGCTTCCATTTATTATAGTTTAATTAATTTTATCAATTAATCCAAAGGCCATATCATGAATTTTCCAAATTGGCATGGAAAAGGATGTTTAGTCAATGCAGTGAGGAAAGAAAGTGAATATTCATCCCATTAAATGAGGAGATATGGGATGTCTCTGATTGGTGGCCATCAGTGGGCGGTAATTACATTATACATCACTAGGGACCGGAGCAATGCTTGCACTTGCCTGCCACCTGCTCAAGGTTTGCCATTTCACCTTCCGGAGTATTTGCGTCTGCTCGTATAATGAATGTGATCGCTTCTGCTAACTGCCTCATTTCTCCTCCTTCAAAGTAGCTGCAAGGATATTCATCAGACAATTAATAGCTCCGCTGTAACCATTCCAGCCGTGCAAGTCCACCTCCATCCAACCTCCAGGCGGCCTGTGCCAAGTCCGCTTCATCAGCAGCTGAAGGGGCATTACAAGGGCCCCTGACCCTTTTGCCTGCAGTATATTAACTTTCTGGCACATTAGGGAACACACAGATCCGAACTCGTTGGCATGGGACCATTGAGAGGGTGCCAAGAGGCGTATATCTGCCCAAGGAGGCACCCAGCACTGATTAGCCATCATTAACCATCATGACGAGAGGACATGATGCCGTGATACTGGAAGCCAGGCAGCTAAACACTGCACCTCCCCACCCCCCCCCCGAAGCTTCGGACCACCATGCTGCATTCAGTCGGGGCAGTAGACGGGTCTTTCAGATGTCCCCAACATTTGGCTTTCCAGATGTTTTGCACTACAACTCCCATCAGACCCAGCCAGCATAGTCAATGGTGAGGGGTCATGTGAAGCATATTCCAAGACATCTCAAGAGCTGCAGGATGCAAACCTCTTTTAGGCCACGAGCACACGTGACTCTCATATGATTTGCTAAGGGTGTGTCTTTCAGAGTCAGGTCTTCAATGCAGTGTCAGAGTTTATGCTTTGACCTTTGCATCATCTTGAATGAAGAGTAGTACAATAACACGTATTCCTCTGCGCAGGATTGATGGTCGCCGTGTTCAACTTCACATGTCTCTGTTTGACTGCTTCACTGCTTCACCCCAGCATGACAGCCCCTTGCCTCCTCTTATGGGAAATCTCCACAGTTAAGCACACTTAAGAGAAAGCAGGGTTTCTTGCAATCTGAGACAGGAGGGGGTACCATCTATACCAGGGTTGTCCAACTCCAGGCCTTGAGGGCCAGGATCCTGACGAGTTTTCAGGATATCCATCATTAATATTCATGAGAAAAAATGTACATACATTTAGAATCATTGTATGCAAATGTATCTCCTGAACATTAATAAGAGGTATCCTGAAAACCCGATATGGATCCAGCCCTCGATGCCTGGAGTCGGACATCCCTGATCTATACCCTGCATATCAATGGAGGAGTCCCAGCACCATCTATTGAAAGACCAGCGGCTTCATAAGGAAACAGCAAAGAACTACTTCCGGAACTTGCTTATTCCCTATTGTTTCCTGAAAATCAAAGCAAGATTCAAAGAGACCCCGTGGACTCCCAGGCTCCAGATGTGACATTACAATACCAGTCCTTCCATAAGAATAAAAGAAAGACTAAACACTGCGTCTGTGCAACGTGGGTAAAATGAGCGGAGAATCCCAAGAACATCAGATGACTTCCCGATGGTCAAGTCTCTCATTCACACCAACCTAGGGCTATGGCAAGGGTAAGCTGTTCATGGACTTTGTTCATCCATGCAATCCTCATCTCTTCTAAGACTAATACTGTATCCAAGTCCATTCAGACCTTCCTTTCTGATTCCCCAGACACATTCTCCAGAGATGTTCCTCCCATCCCAAATGAATGAATGAATGAGTAAGGACATTCACAGAGTGCATTCTTTCTGAACTAAGCAACTCAAGCCACCTGTGCTATTGCATCTCCTGTCCATGTCCATGTTGCTCATGCCCTTAAAGGTGCCCCCCTCTCAGGCTCAATCTAGCACTGATCGCCCCCTACACTTAACTCACAGATAAAGACTCCCCTATTGACCAATGGGTAGAATGGAGGGGGGAAGCCTGTCTCTGACTGGTCCTTACACCAATATGTCTCTTTCAATCTCTTTGGTCCAGGGTAACCCATTCACTGAACTGTGAGTGTATGCACCCATGCGGCACACCAGGACCTTCTCCCATCTTGTAGAACTGCAGGCTTTCCCTCGCAAAAAGAGCAAGGAGATCTTGGAGACAGTTATCAATATTCAGGGGGGCCTACTCTTACAACCTGCTTCTTTGCCCTGTGTGACCGTTCTATAGCGGAAGCTGAAAGTGCCTGTCTTGGTGGGAAAAGTCCCAGCACACAGAACAAGGGAGTTTTCAGAAAAGGTTCCATCCAACTTTTAACATATCATCCTCGAAGGATGTCAGATTCTGACATGTGTAGAACATATGTAGATTAGTGCCCTGTTCCTTTTTACAGGTCCAGCAGGAGTCTGCAGGGAGACAATTACATTGCACCATTCTGAGTCGGGTCCAGTATGGGATGGTATTTACACAATCCTGCATGGATTTTTTATGGCTCTTTTATTATGCGCCTATACACCTGTGTGTCTCAAGGTGCAACAAGGCAATGGAGGGGCGGAGGGGTGTGGGTGGAGCGATCCTACTTATAACGCGCTTGGGTCTTGCTTCCAAGAACCGCGCGTTGCCACAGAGCTATCCTCCCTGCAGGACTCATTTCATTTCATTAGGATTTGAGCAAATCTGAGAATGTTGTTTTTCAGCTACTGTGGTCTCTAAAATTGCATCCTATTCGGTCCTAATTGTGTCTGCGGCTGAAAAGTCTGCATAAGGTTGGAACTGAGAGTGGAGCAGGGCTAGGGAGATGACGGCAAGCCGGGGAGCTGTAGAGGGGATGAGGGCAAGGACCACTTTGCAAGATTTCAGTCTCTAAAATGTTGATAATCTTTCAATTTAAATTTGAAATTAAGGTATCCAAAGTCAACTAGGGTGTCATTAAGCGTGACATCCTGGGAAAACCAATTCACAGATGTTTGGGAGGATCTCCATCTGATTTCCCCTTTATTATCAGAGGCCTTTGATGCTAAATCGTGTGGTTTGACTTCCAGCAGTTCAGGACATACACACTGTTGGCGGGGTTCTTGGCTAGTGGCGATTCTTCACCGACAACAAGCTTTAAGTCTTGGCAGTAGAGAGTCCTTTTCATAAGGGCCTGCAGTGTGATGGTTGCCACTGATCCAGTAACCGAGTGTCCATAGCATGAAGGCGCAGTGTTATAAAGTCAGGTTCTGATAACCAAAACTCACATTTTTCACTGGGAACGGCAGAAATGACATTGCGACTCTGGCTTTCTTCTCCTCACCCAATTTGAAGTTGCAAAATACGCCACGTGTATTCTTTAGGTCTTTAGTGGAGAGGATAAGTGGGAGCGCGTCAAGTAAATACAGCAATTTAGGAAACAGGGATATCGGGATGGCACAAATTTGTCCCCATATTGACAAATTGAGCTTCCAGTACCGGGCGCAGTTGGTTGCAGGTCCCCAAAGTTTATCATCAACATTCTTTGAAGGGAGATGGACCCTGTCTGTGCAAATGTGTAACTCTTGATAAAATTGAAGATCTTCAAACATTGATCCTATGTGGGTGTGATATGGGAAATATCTCACACTTTGCTATAGTTAGAGGCTCTTCCACTGTTGATCATGATTTCAAAGAGGTTATGGCTGAAAACATGTGCCTGATATCACCAGCAAAAAGGATAACGTTTGCAGTGATATCTCCATCCAGCGACATCTTGACATCAGTTACGCTCTGCTGAATCTCTCAGTGCGGCATCTTTGGCCCAGAGAGCCCCAAGTCCATCTTCCATCCTGCTGCTTCCTGGCAGGTGGTGAAGACCTCTCCACCCTGCCACACTCCGGGACATTCAGCAAGAGGAGCAGCAAATCAGGCAATAGGAGTGTCATCGCGCAGCAATCCACGGGAGACCTGTGGCCACCATGCCTCACTCCAGGAGCTTCATCAAATAAACAAATGACTCAGGAGTAAAGGAAACAATTACATATTTAGAAATACTAGGTATCAGTGAGAGAAAACAAGGATAACTTATTGTGCATCAACAATTATTTCAATATTTAAATTTGGGTTAAAACTAAACAAAAAAGGTTCAAACATGCTGACACCATCCAACAACAACACCACACCAGTAGGAATAATTATACATCTATTACTCACAGATAACTATGCCACTATGCCTGTACCTATGTAACTAAGTTTTTTTGCAAGTAACAGCGCCTCAATGCCCTTGGGCTGCTTGCGCGCTATATAAATATAAATAAATAAATAAATAAATAAATAAATTAACAAATGGTCTATGTACAGCATAAAATGGCAAACCACAACATCAAATTAGTAAAATAGTACATAGGAAATATATGGATAGCTCTACCCTACATGTTTATGTCCTTTATAAAGAAAGACATCTTCGCTGCGTGTTTTCAAACTGTTTTGTATATGTTATCCTCGTTTTCTCTCACTGATAACTAGCATTTCTAAATATGTAATTGTTTCCCTTAATCCCGAGTCATTTAACTGTTTTAGATATCCAGGTTATGTAAGGGTCACGTGTCCTGGAGTATTGGATGGTTACTGCTGTTAAATAATAACCAAGCATTATGAAGGTAGTCACTGTCATTTTGTGGCCCTCTTCGGGTTATGTGACTAGGGGCCAAAACAAAGAAACATTTCAATCACAGAGCCAACATAACATTTTCTTTTTTGCACTCAGTCAGGTTAACACCAAGAATAAACAATGCGCAGTGCAGCTTCCTGCTTTTCCAGGCTCCACAAAAGGCCTGCTCCCTCAATGCAACATCACTCTACTCCAAGAGAAATGTAACAGACTTGAAAAGTGTAAAATAAACTCCACAGAAGAGTGCAACCTGAGGCTAAACCAGGTCCCCATGTCTCCCCACATGTATTCCCAGTTCCAGAGAGAACAATATGTCAAGGAAAGGACTGGGCCTTTTATGTCATCTTTGACATGACATCTACATGTTACTAAGACATTGAATTGCTTGGCTATGTTGTGTGAGGGCATGGGTTGTTCAGTTCCATTTTAAACCCACTTTACAGCATCTGGATACAGCATATATATGATACGTGTAATTATCTTGTCCCTTGCTTACCTCGTTGAAAATCTTTCTTTGGTCAACAATCCTCTTCCCAAAATCACTAGAAATCATGTTTTTCATTCTCCTTTAGCCCCCCTCCCCCCACCCACTTAAATTAGTAATTGAAGCTCCTTGGCATCTCCATTACTGGATAATGGAGGAAACCCCCAATGAAGGGCCTAGGGAGTTGCCCGGATCTTAGTGTGGGGCCTAATGTCATGTTATCCCATGAAGTTTCTAGGCTCTAAGCCAGGGTGCATCTCTTATCATGGGCAGAGCCTTCAGTAGAAATGTAATTCGTTTTCCTTTTTCTGGAAGCCAGAGAACCAAATGTTAGACCGCCCTGAATAATTATCTCGATATGCAATTTTTTTGTTGCCTACCTGACACTTCATAGACATGTCGTCCATTCCAGGGGAAGAGCCCCGCTATTCGCTTTAGAGACCCTATTCTCCAGTCCTTCTGTGTGCTTCCTGGCTTCCTCTTATTCCTGCTGAAGTGGCATAATAGTCAATTGGAGATGGCTCCATGGACCTTGACTCGGACTCCGTCACCTCCATGAGGTATTCCTCTTTGGCTTGGCCTTGCTTAGGGTATGCTGGTTGACCCGGGCAGTTACCATCCTCCTTAAGCCCTTTAATTGGCTGTTCCTCACCCAGCAGAGGGTACCTGGCATTTTCAGCTTGCTCTTCCATGTGATTTCTAACTCTCCTTAGCAGTGAAGGTGCATCAACTATCTGTATGGGTTTAACTATCCTTTTTTCTCTTCCTTCTAAATCCTTTTCACTGCTGTGTCACGGGTTTTCAGCGAGAAGGCGGCAGGAGCTCAGACCTGCTTATACTGATCAAACCAATTACTCCACCTACGAACTAATGTTAACTAACCTAATATTCAAAACTCATATTGTCCTTACGAGTTCCCTCCATCAGGAAACCCAGTCTTCGTCTGGCGTCCGCGTGCTTTCGCCACTGAGCAGGTGGTTAAGAAACTATCAGGATTGATTCAGGAAAGGTATGTTAACTGAAGAGGAAAGATCCTTCCTTGCTAGGACTCATCCCACTATGCCAACAATGTACCTCCTTCCAAAGGTGCATAAGAAGTTTGACAACCTATCATGAGTGCATAGGTTGGGAGAGCGATCTCTCTCTCGGTCTCCCTCTCTCCAAGTGCAGTAAGTGGCATGCCCCCATCCAACCTTACCGGAAGTGTGCTGTGTCTGATGGGAATGAGGGAGTGATGGACTGGGAGACTGAGATGTTTCCAGTCGACTGCAACCCTAAAAGGAAGTCGAAGCGGGAGAGGGAGAGGGAAAGGGAGGGAGGGGGAGAGAGAGAGAGAGAGGGAGAGAGAGAGAGATAGAGAGAGAGAGAGGAAGAGAGAGAGAGGAAGAGAGAGGGAAAGAGGGAAAGAGAGGAAGCAAGAGGGAGACAGAGGGAGAGAGAGAGGGATGAAATGAGTTGCTGCTAATTTCCCTGTGAGAACGGACATCTTAGACTAGGATCCTCTCTAGTGGTCTCTTCTGGGGTTCAGTCTGTATAGCCAGAGAGATATTCCCCAATATGCATTCTGGTATTCCAGACAGTATCGCTCCTTTCATCGACACCCGTTTTTACGACGGGTGTATAGCCGCGGCATTTTTGCAGACAAAAACGTTTCGGTTTTTCTAGGGGGAGGGGGTGGTCAAGGGCAAATAAAGGGTTGGGGGGTTGGGAAATAAAAAACTAGGTAAATGATGGGTGGGTTTGGTGGGGACCCTGGCAAACAATTTTAAAAACATTTCAAAAAGTTTTTTGGGCAAAGATTCTGCGGCAAACACCCATCGTAAAAAGGACATTGAACCATTCCAGACTGGATTGCACTGCTGTGCTTTGCAGAGAAGATGTTACAGAGAGTGGGACATGGTCTGCTTCAGGCTATGCGAGAGCCTCTGGGGGCACGTATGCTCTCTGTGGGATAAGAGGTTTAGACAGGACTATGCAAGGCTTGTTGGGAACTATAATCAGGGTGGCCAATGCTGGGCCGTCCTGTGAATGGAGGCATGGTGACTATGCCCACAAACTCGGCAAAAGTGTTCCTTACACTCCTTAGGGGGTCAATAGTCCCTATAGATAGCATCAGTGGGATGCCAGTAATTACTTTGAAAATACTTTGAAGAAATATTAGGGGTTATGTGTAAAAAGCGAGTGTGGAGGGGCTTGGTGTAGGGGGTAGTAGTGTAGGGGGATGCGGGGAACCCCCTATTAAAAAAGTAAAATCGATGTACAAGTAATTACTTCGAACTCAATTATTTTGAAGTAATTGCTGGCGTGGAAATGACATGGAACTCCAGAAGGTGATAAGCTTGTGCTGCACTTCCCCATGGCTCAGATATGGATCATGACGGACATTGTCATCCACTGGGACCAGAGGTGCAGCCAGTTCTTTCACCATCCCCCCCCCCACACCCATGTATGCTCTTGTATTCAAAGAGTCTTTTTCTCTGATCTAGAGGTTGGAGAGTGTCACTGTTCCATGAAGCTTTCTTGCCCGATGATATGACTGGTTATTTATACCGTGCTTAATACCCAGAGGTTTCTGAGCGCATACCCCGGGATCAAACCTGTGTTGTCCGTGTCGTCTTGCTTCCAAGGTGAGCACGTTGCCCCTGAGCTATCCTCCCGAGACTAAGAGCAGTGTACATAGGGATGAGCTGCAGCAGTAAATGTCTATATATGGTAATTCCAATTTTTCCTAAGCTGTCCAAAATCACAAAAAGACTTCAGTGGAAGCCCTCCTGTACCTTCATCTCCAAAGCGCGTAAAGGAAAGACGGCGACAGGGATGTGGGAGAGGCGAAAGCCTCCACAAGCTGTGTGCTAGGGGGCACTCCTATTTGCAGTGCAACGGGGCTGCGCCATCAATCATACCTGGGCGAAAAGGGTACATGCGGCCATGCCAGGCATTGGAGTAAATGACCAGGTGTTTGGTCAAGGAAGGGGTGATGGATGTGGTCTACTTGGGTTTCAGAAAAGCCTTAGATACTCTTCCATAACAATAATACTTATAAAGAAGCTTAGCAGGTTTGGGATGGGCACTAGGGTGGTCATCTGGGTTAGGGATGGGTTGAGTGACATGTAATCAAGAGTGCTGGTTCATAGGTCTCCCATTCCTCGCTAGGGGCGAGTAGGAATGTAGGAATTCAGTGGTAGAAGTGTAACAAAAACAGTAGTGGAATTGTTTTGGCAAGGGAGGTGGTAGGCAGAAGGGTAGTGCAACATGTGGCAAGGTGTTGGCACCGGGGCATTGCGATAGTCTTAGTGACTAGTAACTAAGGCTCCTATTGAAACTTTACACTTGCACAGGGACATGAATGGACAAATATGTATAGAATGCTGAATATGGTCGTGAAAAGTCGAGGAATGACAAACAGAAAAAAATAAAAGTAGTGGAACGCCGTTCCCGACCGTTCCCGCTCACTTCGATCACTGCGTAGGATGGTCCAGGGGCAGAAGAAACATATGTTTCTTTACGAGAAGAGTAGTGCATGCCTTCCTTTGAGGCGCACTGGTCCTGCCAAGCAGTGAGGGACACACCTTTAAGTTCGGAAGTTGTGGCGATCTGTCCTCCGTGAGTTGCACTCACTGCCACATTTCCATACGGCCGTGGTGGTGCCCTCTCCCGTGTAAATCCTGCACTGCTATTCCCCTTTCTGTATTGGTGTGTTGGTGTTCTCTGAGTGAGGCCCACTTATTGCAGTCGTGCAGAGCGAGCCGCTTTTTGGCATTGCATTGCAGTGCTGCTCTGGTGTCCTGTCCGACGGGCAGCAAGTGTGGCCTTTTAGTCTTTTGTTGATCTGCCTCCTAGTGGCCAATTTTCGAATTGCAGAGGGGAGATATCCAGTGCATGTTGAGGTGCACAGATTTTAGTGCTGCAGCTCAAAGCCTCTGACATGATCTTACAAAATGGTCCTTTCGCTGGAAGTCAGGACTTTAGTTCCTAGTCCTGACAGCCAGGCCATAGTCAAAAGAGGAGTGCAGATGCGCTGTGCTTTGTGGGATCAAATGCCACTTCCTAATCCACCCTATTCCATCGAACTCAGAAGACATGTTAAAAATACTGACAGTTACCCCCTCCTTAATTCAATCCCCGAATGCACATTGCAGAATACTGGCTATGAGACTAAGGTTAAATCTTTTACCAACTGAGGAGTTATTCGTGTCTAGAAGCACATGGGATGCCAGGGCCAAGGTATGCCGCTTCTGTGAGAAAGTAGGAACAGCAGGATCTCCAGGATATCAAGGTATGCCGCTTCTGTGAGAAAGTGGGAACAGCAGGATCTCAAGGTATGCCGCTTCTGTCAGAAAGTAGGAACAGCAGGGTCTCAAGGTATGCCGCTTCTGTGAGAAAGTGGGAACAGCAGGATCTCAAGGTATGCCGCTTCTGTGAGAAAGTAGGAACAGCAGGATCTCAAGGTATGCCGCTTCTGTGAGAAAGTAGGAACAGCAGGATCTCAAGGTATGCCGCTTCTGTGAGAAAGTGGGAACAGCAGGATCTCAAGGTATGCCGCTTCTGTGAGAAAGTGGGAACAGCAGGATCTCAAGGTATGCCGCTTCTGTGAGAAAGTGGGAACAGCAGGATCTCAAGGTATGCCGCTTCTGTGAGAAAGTGGGAACAGCAGGATCTCAAGGTATGCCGCTTCTGTGAGAAAGTGGGAACAGCAGGATCTCAAGGTATGCCGCTTCTGTGAGAAAGTGGGAACAGCAGGATCTCAAGGTATGCCGCTTCTGTGAGAAAGTAGGAACAGCAGGATCTCAAGTATCTCAAGGTATGCCGCTTCTGTGAGAAAGTAGGAACAGCAGGATCTCTCAAGCACATATTCGTGGACTGTAACAACTTGATACAGAAACGAGGTCCTTCTTTCAGTAAATGTGCTCATTCGTGGCACAGGCATTCTTCAGACGGTTTCTGGGAAATAATTTTAAAAGGAAGACAGAAATCCTAAATCATAGCCTCTATGCAACATATTCATACTGTCTTGCACATAAATCAGTAAGTGATATTGCATCCATGCACTTTAAAGCCTGATGACGATCAGTGTATGCACTTTAGAAGCAACCTTACGAACACAAACACACCCCTTTTCTTTTCCTTATGAACATAACAAATCATGTTGTGTAATCTTCCACTGCAATTCCTAATCTTGACTGTTCTCTTTGGCATATGCCTTGTTAGTGTGATTTAATGCTTGTATATGTTTTGAATTATGTATTTATTTTGTAAAGGTTTCTAATAAACCACATAATTTTTTAATAAATGCCACTTCCTATCCTGAAAGGTCTGAATATAAGTATGTTGGAGGATATTACTACTCTGAAGATATCTTCCATCTGAGCATGCAGCTTCATTCAAATCTAGCTGCAAATTATTTTCGAAGGTTTCTTACAGATGCACTCATTGTGAGTCACATTGCAGTACTGCGGTGGTGGTGCCCTGCCCTGATTCAGTTACACTTTCCTCAGTCCTAAGGCAAGGGTCACATTGCAGCACTGCAGTGGTGGTGCCCTGCCCTGATTCAGTTACACTATCCTCAGTCCTAAGGCAAGGGTCACATTGCAGCACTGCGGTGGTGGTGCCCTGCCCTGATTCAGCTACACTTTCCTCAGTCCTAAGGCAAGGGTCACATTGCAGTACTGCGGTGGTGGTGCCCTGCCGTGATTCAGTTACACTTTCCTCAGTCCTAAGGCAAGGGTCACATTGTAGTACTGCGGTGGTGGTGCCCTGCCCTGATTCCGTTACACTTTCCTCAGTCCTAAGGCAAGGGTCACATTGCAGTACTGCGGTGGTGGTGCCCTGCCCTGATTCTGTTACACTTTCCTCAGTCCTAAGGCAAGGGTCACATTGCAGTACTGCGGTGGTGGTGCCCTGCCCTGATTCAGCTACACTTTCCTCAGTCCTAAGGCAAGGGTCACATTTCAGTACTGCGGCGGTGGTGCCCTGCCCTGATTCAGTTACACTATCCTCAGTCCTAAGGCAAGGGTCACATTGCAGCACTGCGGTGGCCGTGCCCTGCCCTGATTCAGCTACACTTTCCTCAGTCCTAAGGCAAGGGTCACATTGCAGCACTGCGGTGGCGGTGCCCTGCCCTGATTCAGTTACACTTTCCTCAGTCCTAAGGCACGGGTCACATTGCAGCACTGCGGTGGTGGTGCCCTGCCCTGATTCAGCTACACTTTCCTCAGTCATAAGGCAAGGGTCACATTGCAGCACTGCGGTGGTGGTGCCCTGCCCTGATTCTGTTACACTTTCCTCAGTCCTAAGGCAAGGGTCACATTGCAGTACTGCGGTGGTGGTGCCCTGACATGATTCAGTTACACTTTCCTCAGTCCTAAGGCACGGGTCACATTGCAGTACTGGGGTGGTGGTGCCCTGCCCTGATTCAGTTACACTTTCCTCAGTCCTAAGGCACGGGTCACATTGCAGTACTGCGGTGGTGGTGACCTGCCCTGATTCAGTTAAACTTTCCTCAGTCCTAAGGCAAAGGTCACATTGCAGCACTGCAGCAGTGGTGCCCTGCCCTGATTCCGTTACACGTTCCTCAGTCCTAAGGGAAGGGTCACATTGCCGTACTGCGGTGGTGAGAATTCTCCATAATGGCTAATTTCCCTTACCTACTGAGTCCCTCAGCAGCTTTGCTGGATTTCTATGATTTATTTTTGTTCACCTGGTAAGAGTGTGAGCCTTTTTTCCCACTCTTACATGTGTTTTGCTGTGTGTGTTTAATATTTTCTTGTGGAGCCTCACCTACTTCGTAGGCATCATCTTTTCCCTGTGTGTTACACAGCACCTTCAGTGCAGTAACACAGGGTTGTCTTTTTGGCTTCCCAACTCCGACTTCGACTCCATTTTCTGGGACTGACTACTGTCTCCTAGAACATGTAAAGTTGCCATTGACTTTATTAGTCTCTTTTAAAACTCACAGACCCAGTACAAACTATCTTAAATAGAGTACTGGAAAGGGTTAATACTTATCCATGTTTGTCTGTTTCTCTTGGGGCATTGTTTCACTCCCTTTTCATTAAGACTTGGCCGGTGGCAGTGGTAACCACCCTATTTTTCCAATCGCTGTTACCTTAAATAACCTTGGTATTGTTTTAGGCTATCTTGGTAGCCTCGAATTTAAAGGAATGGTTCGGTCAAAATTTTTTATTGCCCCTACGGGTCGGCCATGTGTTTTTAAGCCCAAGTCACTCAATTTTAGAAAAATTTCCTATGGACCTTACCTGAGTTTTCGTCCATTAAACGCACGCGAAAACAGGCATCAGGGAGCTGCCATTTTGTGATAATCCTATCATTTCCCCCATCGCCCTGGCTGACCTGCTTTTGCGGCACTAAATCATATCCCCTGCCCCTCAGCCTGTCATCAGCAGACGCGTACCGCCCATTTCACAACGCTAAAGCACGTCTCGTGTCAACATTCGCTGCGCTTCAGCTAATGACGTGTCGCCATGGAAATGGCAGGACGCCTCTTTCCTCAATAAGTATAAACAGACCGTTTCACAACACACAGCATCAGATTTTCGATTCCATTCCTCTCTCTGTGTTACTTTGAGTATTCTGTGACTCGTTTCTGTGCTCTGGTCAGCTACCTTCGTTGCTTGTAGCCCGTGTGAACAGATACCAGTACCACAGCTATCAATTATTTTAGTTTGTTTAACACACAATGGCTACAATAATGCCCTACATGTACGAGCCCGAGTATACCGAGGAGGAACTACTGGAAAGGGAAACACGCAAAAACGATGGGTCTTCGGACGGCAGTTGGGGGGACGATTCAACAGCTGAAGAGCCTGGACCTAGTCACATGGACAGTGTTTCCACCTGGTGCACATGCAATCGTTGCAAGCTAATGCCAACCGAGGACGAGAACTGCTGCTGCTGTGAAAACTCGGGATGCGTGGGCTACATTTCTGAAGGCGAGCCACGACCGCAATGCATCACCGAGCTGCCAGACTTCAGGGCAGCCTGCCTCACACGGTCCGTATTGAGGATAATGATGGTGCTTATGCACGAACTTCGCGCAACTGTTCGTCCTCGTAATCCGAGTAACGAGTAAGTATACTCTGCTTGTCATGCCACTCCTATTTCATGGTCTTCTACTATATCCAAAATTACATATACATATCATATCATTGTAACGCACAAAAGTATTTCAATAGTGTGCAGTGTCTAGATAGCATTTGTCCGAGCAGAATGCCATTAGTTACAAGATTTGTCATTGACAACAAACGTTTATTAAACTTATCTTGGTCATTTAAAAACAGTTTGTTTCATTCCTTTTCACAGGTGGTACAGGCTGGTGGCCTATCGTTCCTTTACATGGTGGCTTCACGGGAGGCTTGGACACCACATTTGAAGAGTGATACCTGCCTGTGCCGTTCGTGCCATAAGAGAAACGTTCCCGAGTGACAGCGGTCAGTACAGGGGATTTTCTCTCGCTGTGCTGCAACCTGAACTGTACAATGTGTAAAGTTTTGTATTTTTGTGTCATCAAAATAAGCTACAAAATAAAACACCACATATATTTTAACAACGGTTGTTTCGATTTTCTAAATCAATCAAGTGTGTCTCCATTCAAGGATGGACGTCAGACATCTGTGCTCAGAATGGGTGAAGTTCAGGTTGCTGTGAAGCGGGGTGGTCACTATCTAAACTAACATAATATATTATCAATAATGCATGCACTAAATAACACTTGTTCAAAGTCTTTCAGTCGGTTATGTCTCTATAAAAGTCACACATATATCTATACTATCAATTAACATTGGATTATACAGGCCTAAGGTCAAGGGTCTTGACCACTATAATACACTGTTTGAAGTGTGGGTCTGTGCTCACAAGAATCTCCGGCATTTGTTATTGATAGGCAATGATAAACTGCAGTAGGGGTCTAATGTTAGTTGGGGATCTGCTAGGTGGGCATCATGGCGTGGTCAGTGGTCTGGCACATGAAGAGAATACCTTGCAGGAACACAGGGTCAGAATGGCAGTAAGTTTCCACTGGTGAGGGTGCGTGGGCAAGGACACGTTTGTGGAGATGAACGAGCCATGTGCTTGGTTCAGGCCGGTTCACATGCAGGACCGTGATCTCAGCGAGTGATGTGTTACATTTATTAGCTGTTGCAAATACCTCAGGAGTTTTCCAGTCAGAGTGGGAACGAGGGTGTGGGCCATGTGCTCTGCGCGCTGTACTATCGCAGTGAGGCCTGGTCACCAAAATGGAGTGGAAAGGGGGTACAAAAATGGATGCCCCGTGTCCTGCTCAGTGTTCCCATCTACGCGAATGTCATCCAAAGTTAACATCACATAAGGGCAAGGGGCAAACCCACTACTGGAGGCACTTGGTATGAGTTTCTACTGAGAAGTAAAGGATGAGAGGGACCTGATGGCCCCTCGCTCCCACACACTTGCCTGCACGCCAAAAGGCGGTTCGCACCCGGGGATGAGCGCTGGCATGGGGGGCTGTGACGGGCGCAAACGGCCAAGGTGCCAAACAGCATGTACACTTCAAAAGGTATCCCACGCCCAGGGGCCATCGCTCACATGGCCTCCTCAGACCCCGTGTCTCCAGGAAGGCCTCCCCTGAGGCAGGCCGCCCCCCTGCAATCCACATAAGTGTGTCTCCATTCAGCAGTCTTCCTGTGCCTTATCTGCATGCCCCAGGCCAATCCATCCCACCCCCTCTATCAAAGGCGGTTCGCACCCGGGGATGAGCGCTGGCATGGGGGGCTGTGACGGGCACAAATGGTCAAGGTGCCAAACAGCATGTACACTTCAAAAGGTATCCCACGCCCAGGGGCCATCGCTCACATGGCCTCCTCAGACCCCGTGTCTCCAGGCAGGCCTCCCCTGAGGCAGGCCGCCCCCCCTGCAATCCACATAAGTGTGTCTCCATTCAGCAGTCTTCCTGTGCCTTATCTGCACGCCCCAGGCCCATCCATCCCACCCCCTCTATCAAAGGCGGTTCGCACCCGGGGATGAGCGCTGGCATGGGGGGCTGTGACGGGCGCAAACGGCCAAGGTGCCAGACAGCATGTACACTTCAAAAGGTAAACCACGTCCAGGGGCCATCGCTCACATGGCCTCCTCAGACCCCGTGTCTCCAGGCAGGCCTCCCCTGAGGCAGGCCGCCCCCCTGCAATAAACATAATACCACGACATACACACGTCATTCATTCACAAACACACCCCTGTTTCTAATACTTTATAAACCACTTGATATGTCTCATGAGAACATCTTTGTGCTTTGCAAGTCAACTCCTGAACCTTCTACCTGAGAAGCACTGAGATCTATGCTAATCTGCTCGTCGCTGTGCTATCTGTGACCGCTTCGAGCAAACTCGTCAGTGTGCTACCTGTGGCCATCTACCTGTTCTCCTGCAACATACTGCTCGGCCTGCTGAATCCAACTGTTTGTTGGTCAAGGTAAGGCCATGTATCCTAGTCATATTTCGGTCATTTTTACATTTCAATCTATTTGCTATTACAGTACCCAATAGAGCTATGGTCATTGGTCTCATTGCTATTGACTTGAGTTTCAATTGTTATGCTATCAATAGATCTATTTATTTTCATCTGTGTCAATTGTCATCGAATTGCATCCTTCGGGGGTCCAGTCTATAATGTAAGCATGGTTCCTTTTCGTGCAAGACAGAACATCCAAGTGACGAGTCACATGTTCAGAGTTTAGTCACATAATTTAAAAAATGTCTGTAACTTATGCAAATACTAAGCCGCACATGATGAACTGGTATAGTTCCGGCGACCAAAACAAAACTTGCATTGAGCATGGTATCGTTCATTTACTTTTTTTATGACATTTTTATTCATCAAGGTTTTATAATAATCTTGATATTTACTTTTCAGAATTTTCAACAATGCCTGCCTGTTCGATTAGCGGTTGCCCTTCGAAGACCCATGCTAAATCTGAAGGCACTACAATGCATGTATTCCCGAAAACTGTTGATCGAATAAGAGAATGGGTCAGACATTGCGGATATCAACTGGATGAGCTGGAAAGTAGAGTCCAACAAGTCTTTGAGGACATGAGGGGTGATCGATACCGCATCTGCAGCCGGCACTTTCCCTCAAACATGATATGATATGATATGATATGATATGATATGGTATTTGTAACGCGCCTATACACAAGTGTTTCAAGGCGCGACGAGGCAGGGAGGGGGGGACAAGGGGAGACAGACAACGATCCTACTAGGCCAGGTGTCATTCAGATCGCGCAAGTGCAGGGGTAGGGGAGGGGAAAAGTGCAAGGTGAAGGGGAGGGGGGAAGTGCAGTACAAGGTAAGTGGCGTACGTAATAAATAAATAAATAGGGCCAGCTGGTGGCAAGTGTGAGGTAAGTCCAGAACAAGTGCTGGGGGAGGGGGGGGCTGTAGGGATACAGAGACAGACCCGCAGTGCAAAGGGGTTCCAGGGCATCAGAGCAAGTGGAGAGTGGCAGGGCCCAGGACCGAGGCCGTTTAGAGTGGTCCAATTGCAGGATCAGTGAAAATTAATTAGCTGTTCAGCAGGGGAGAGGGAGAGGGAAAGCAGAAGCAAAGAGGAAGGTTTTGAGGTGCTTCCGGAACCGGAGATGGTTCTCCTCAAGTTTCAGGGAGGCAGGAAGGCTGTTCCAGAGGGAGGCCCCTGCCGCGGAGAGAGATCTACCCCCAGCTCGTTGCTTCGAGAAGCGGCTAACCCTGAGGGAGTTGGAGGCGGATGAGCGAAGGGCTCGGGAAGGAAGATATTTGGGAAGAGAGAGTTGAAGGTATTTAGGACCCAGGCCCCAGAAGGCCTTGTGGACATGTACACCACATCTTGGGTAACAAAGAAGAATAAACGGCGATCGACATCAAAATTGCTCGCAAACGCTATTCCCACTCTATTCGTCCACAATCCGCCACTGGTGAGTCAAGTGTCCGTTTTTAGCTTTAGGCCTTGCGGTAGTGTGTAGGTAGCCGAATGGATTCATTGATATTTTAGGTGTTGTTTCCAATTTGTAATACTTTTGACATTGATATGAGTGTATAGCTTTTTGAATAATGACATTTATCAATATATTATTTTTAGATTTCATAACCCACAAACGAAATCTATATATGGGCACAGGGAACTGTGCTATATTGCGCATTACTCAAGTATTCTGTCTCCTTACATGACAATTTTAAATATTGGCATTTCATTATCAAACAATAATTTACCTTTACAACTTCTTGACTATCCCTTGAATCTGGAGCAAGAACATTCTACTTCCGTCACGTGCTCGCAGTTATCAACCACTTCTAGCGCGTATCAGGTAATCATACTTGGCTATTCCGCTACAGGCTTGTTTTATGCATGTCAAGTAATAGTTTGTATGTATCGTGTGATTATTTTACCAATTGTTTGGTTAGTGCTTTCCAATTGATATACACCTTAGTTGTCGTACCCTGGTGTTTGTTTTGAGTTATAATTAGTGTTATCCATACTAATGCAAGTACTGTCTTTCAGGGAGATGCTGAAGCGTCCACCACATTGACAACAGCGCTAGATGTTCTTCAGCAGCCCGAGGTATGGATACTGACAGCTCAACTGACCGTGATCATCAGGACTGGAACACTTGTCGTTTGATTGTTCTACACCATGTTTCATTTGTGGTTAGCCATTGATATGTACCTGTGCGGTCGACCCCAAGCGTGTGTTGTGTTTTCAATATTGTAATCCTTACTAATGCAAATACTATGTTTCAGGCAGTTGTTGAATCGTCAACCCACGCACTTGATGCAGAGCCTGACATTCAAGTAATTCCGGTGGAAGCGGGACCATGCGGATACGAATCGGCGCAACAGCTTTCGGAAGTGCGCACCACATTGACAACAGCCCTAGATATTCTTCAGCAGCATGAGGTATGGATACTGACAGCTCCATCGAGCATGATCATATAACGTGATTCCATTTGCTATACTTTCTTCCCTATTAACGCAAGTACTGTGTTTCAGGGAGATGATGGAGCTTCCACTACAATCACAAGATCCCATTTAGATGATGCAGATGTAAAGAAATTGGAGAAATAAGTCGATTAAATCTGATCATTTTTAAATATTCCTTGATTCTTTTAGACATATGTGGTTATCTCTTTATATGTACCTGTGCCGTCGACCCCAAGTGTGTGTTATGTTTACGATATTGAAAACCATACTAACGCAAGTACTGTGTTTCAGGGAGTTGCTGATGCCTCCTCTTCAATATAATCATTTGTGGCAGTCCATGCAGAGACAGAGGTATGGATACTGACAGCTCCATCGAACTAGGTCATCAGAGCTCGAATACTTGTCGTTTGATTGTTCCACACAATGTTTAAATCGTGTTTGGCTATTGAGATGTACATGTGTGTTCGTCCTCACGTGTGTTTTATGCTAACAATATTTTGATACACAGTAATGAAAATACTATGTTTCAGGGAGTCAATGGAGTCTCATTCCGTGCTGTCTATGCGGATACAGAAAATATAGTCGTTGCAGCGCAAGAGGAAGGGGAGACATGCGGATACGTATCGGAGCAACAGCGTGCAGATGTTGAAGGTCGAGTCAAAAAAGTTGCAAAGAAAAGAAACAAAAATAAGGTTAGTTACAAACACTTCATAACTTTCGAATTTGTTTTGCACTGGGGACTATTTTATGTTTTTTTCAAGTCAATTGTACTATACTTTATCTTGTGTTTAAACTGAACATCCCTTTTCCAATCTGTCCTCTAGTTACCCGTGGGTATACGAACTATACATACACAGACAGTGAAGCGAATGAGAGATGTTGCTTGCCAGACCATTTACACTATGGAGGCTATGGAGGAACTATTAATTCAGACGCGGCGTGTTGAGACTCGGGATGCTCATGTCCAATGTACAGAAAATGAAATGAATGTGTCCGGAGAATCTGGCAAAGTTGTATTGGACCATTGCTACAGTACGACCGCACCACCGCAACAACATGATACTGGATGTATTGAAGATAGCACTGAAGTAGTCGCAGATCAATTTACAAAATCTACACCCGCCAAAAAATTGCCACCAAAAAAGCTGTTGACATTGTTGTGTTCTCCCATCAATGTTGAAGTAGCAGATGTTGAAATGACAGAGAATGAACCAGCAGCAGCATTCACCGACGCATCAGAACTTGATAGCAGCGATATTTCTTTCAAATGTAGTGATATGTCCTCAACGTCACAGGCCGAAACAACTTTGACGCAGGATGACAGTCTAATGAAAGAGGACAAATACATAGTATTCGACAGTTGTTTGATGGATATTATAAGTATGCTGAAATGTGGGCATTCCGTCAGAGGGAAAGTATGTGGGAAGCCATTGATTCATGTGACTCGTCAAAAACAAGGCAGTCACGTCACAATACATGCCGCCTGTAGATTAAATCATACATTCTCATGGTCTGCACAACCGATGCTGGGGAAACTGCCAGAAGGCAATCTACTGTGGGCAGCTGCATCACTTTTTAGTGGCTCCAGTTTTAGAAAGTTAGAGTCTTTCTTCCAGTTTGAGGGACTCCATTTCATTTAAAAAACGCAGTACTACAAATACCAACATGATTATCTGTTTCCGGCCATTAGTGATGCTTGGAAAATTGAACAATTGTCTCTAGCAAGTACATTCGAAGGCAAACGATTCAGGCTAGCCGGCGATGGACAGTGCGACAGCCCTGGATTTTCTGCCAAGTACTGCACCTACCACTTTCAGGACATGGATAGTAAGAAAATTGTGAGTTCGGTGGTCGTGCAGGTAACACAATGTACATCCTCAGTGGCCATGGAGAAACTAGGATTTATAAAATCAGTGGAATATCTGCAATCGTGTGGAATGGACATCGACCTCATAGCCACGGACAGACACGTTTCAATTGCCAAGACAATGAGAGAGCAGTTCCCACATATTAAACATCAATTTGACGTATGGCATCTTGCTAAATCAATCAAAAAGAAAATCTCGGCTGCAGGGGAAAAAAAAGGTTTGGAAAGTATTTCAGAGTGGTCCCAGTCTATCAGCAACCATCTTTGGTGGTGCTCCAAAACGTGTGAAGGGTCAGTGGAAATACTACTTGAAAAATGGCAGTCACTGATGCACCACTGTACCAACGTGCACCACTGGTCAGAAAACCTACATTTCCACCAATGTGAACATGGCCCTTTATCCCCAGTGGAGGCACGGAAGAAGAAGTGGTTGAATCCATCTTCACCGACAGACAAAGCCATTGAGAAGATTGTTTTCGATAAAACTCTATCAAGAGATTTGAGGGGACTGACAGAATTCTGTCACACAGGAGGTTTGGAGGTGTTCCACAATATGTGCCTAAAGTACAGGCCAAAGCGCTTGCATTTCAGCATACAGGGCATGAGACATAGGACTCTACTTGCCGTCTTGGCCCATAACGAGAATCTTGGCCGTGAACAATCTAGGACTAAGGGTAATGTAAGGATGCCTCGCTACACTAAGGCCTTTTCAAAAAGAAGTAAGCAATGGGTGATCAAACCAGTCTATGAGGAAATGGAGTTTGACTTTGTCAAAAGCCTTATTGTTGCTGTATTAGAGAAGCACAGATATGGAATTCTGAACGTTTCTGTGCAGAGCACTGATCCATTGCCACCCAACATTGCCACTCTGCCATGTCCACCCAAAGGAGAGCTGGTTGTGAAGTACAAATCCCAGTTTAAATAATTGTAATACGATTGTCTTTTTGTAAATAGATGTTATTGTACAGTGTGCATACAAAGTACGCTAACCCTAACCCCTACCTTCACCATCCTGGGTGCCGAACTACCTGGATGTCATCTTTGAATTCTCTCCCTATTCACCTCATATTGCTGACCTTGTCTATATGTGTATGTATATATTTTTGTTGATATAACTAATTTTCACAATCTCTTATAAATGCTGGGCACTGTTAACCGAGGGGAGGCTTGCGTATTGCAAATAATAAAACAAACAAACAATAAATCTCACTTTCAACTCAACTCCTCGGGTACTTTATACTTTCCCTGACCTTCCCCAAAAAATTAAAAGTCTCAATAGTTATGGTTCTTTGGGGCTTCAAAGCTCGCAGACAACGAAGACAAAATTGGGGGCCTTAGAACGCGCCAAGCGAGACGTTGCAGATGGGAGAGAAGCCAGTTCGCATTTGCACATTGAGGCGCACTGCATAGATGGATTCGAAACTTCAAGTTCTCACAGATGGCTTTACTACGGGATGTTGCAAAGAAAGAATGTATGCTCATTTCTAGTGAAGGTCAGCGGCTTTGATTTTCAGCTCGCGCCCTGAAAAGGCCCACAACTCGCACTGGCAGTATAAGGTTCTATTGTTTTTTGACCTTGAGAGACAGGGACCATGCCGAAAGAACTTCATTTGAAGGGGGGCGTTGGGGGGTGCAATATCGTAAGAGACGATAAGGCAGAAAATTCTTAAACTAGACCGAATTTCATGTCAGTTCAGTATACGAAAAATCATTGTTAAGAGCACAGGTGGATTTACGGACTGCATTACGCAGAGACACAATGGAAATTGCAAATATAATGTAAGTAACTCTTTAGACGCTTTTATACCGGAACGAAGAATTAATGAATGGATGCATGAATAAATGAATGAATGAAGAGCTTTGAAAAGGTTTGTGGGATCGTCCTTGTAGCGGGCACATGGGCATGCAAGTCGACATTCCACACGCATGTAGACAAAAAGTCGTTTCTCATTGTGTACTAACATCGATTTATTTCGTTAGTTTTCGCATTGATTTTAGAGCCGAATATACTCCATTGCACTATCCTTGAAAGCAAATAGTTTCAGCTCGGCCATAATAAATAAAATGAATAATATTAATAAAGATCGGCTGGCGAGACTAATTATAAATTTTATGTTTTCAAAACAGGTATATACTTCCCTTTTGCCACTGCCACCAGTTTCAGACCCCGGCAGACGGTTTCTTCAACCGCCAACTGCAGCTTAATGTAAACAACTGCACCATTCTGATGATCTTATGGGACGATCGCCAAGGGCCCATATGCCCTTACGCGGTACTAGCGGCTAGAAGCAACATATCAACCTTTACGCTGGCCTGGTGCCTACTTGATGGAACAGCCGTGCGGTTCAACGTGCGACAAAAGTGCTTCTTTGAATGAAAACCAACACCCTGTGTACCATAAAGGAACAGCGCGTGACTCACGACAACATTTTACAGATTTGCAGATAGAGATAAAAGAAAATAAATGAGTTTCGGAGTTCATATGGCAATTGCTGAATATTCTATAAACATTTAATATCAAATAAATGTACTTTACCAAATTTACTGTGTTGCTGTTTGATTTTAAAGTACAGTTTCATATTCCGAATTGTAGCGCCCTGTGTTGTGAGCTGATCTGTGTTGGTTTCCGGGTTCTGTGTGAAGTCGCGTAGAAGACGACTGGGCGCATTTGCCTACGCAGCACAGTAACGTCACGGAGAGAGGCGGGGAATATGAATCTTTTGATAATGTCAGGCTCAGGGGCGGGGGATATGATTTAGTGCCGCAAAAGCAGGTCAGCCAGGGCGATGCGGCAAGTGATAGGATTATCACAAAATGCCATCTCCCTGGTGCCTGTTTTCGCATGCGTTTAATGGACGAAAACTCAGGTAAGGTCCATAGGAAATTTTTCTAAAATCGAGCGACTTACGCTTAAAAACACATGGCCGACCCGTAGCGGCAATAAAAAAATTTGACCGAACCATTCCTTTAAACCCACTAGACCATATACATTTTTATACGGTTCCGGCTGGGTTTAGTCTCCATTTCTTTTTGTAAAAGTCTTTCTTGTGTTTTACTCTGCGCGCCAAACCAGGTTTGGTTCCTTTGTTCGCCATCCTTTCACGGGCATCTGCACAGAAGCCCTCCTTAGGCGCCTGTATGTCTGGGGGGCACAGGATGTGCGGGAGGGGTTTAGGACTCCCTGCACAGGGTCTCCTTGGAGACCCATGTCGCACTCTCATCTGATTGGCTGTGGTGACTGTCCCGTCGGGACAGCCACCCTGCTGTGTGATTGACCGCCAGGCTGTGTGAATGGGGGAAAACTGCATAAAAAGCAGGTCTCTGGGGCTGGAAATGCAGAGTCACCACTGGAACGAGAGAACCGAAGAGGAGCTGACAGAAGAGGACCCCTACCATGACTGAACCTTCCGGTGAAGCCCTGCTGCAGGTCTGAATCTTCATACTCCAACGACAGGGAAGATCTGCAAGGAATCTTCTCCCCTTGAGATGGTGGGAAAAACCAGTTTACCAAACTGCTCTCCATGCCTCCCTTCTCTGGTCGAATTTACTGTACAGAGCTACAGTGAACCGGATAGCCAGGAGGAACGGACCCGGCTTGCGTTTTAAGGAACGCAACTTTTATTTGTTGCTTTGCCCTGCTGCTGGTTTCTTCCCTGGGCAGTGCAGGACCCTCCTGTCTTCCTACTTCGCGTCAGTCCTGCAGTCGCTTCAGGAACCGTGAGCCTGCAGGATCTGCCAGGGACGTCCGCCTCATCTACAGCTTCTTCTCCATTTAAGGTACTGTTCAAATCTGGTTGTTTGTTTCGTCCAGCCGCGGTGAAGGTGTGTGAAATCTTTCGCCAATCCGAGGGCTTGTCCTTGTCCATTCTTTAAGCTCACTTTTCTGCTGACCAACTTCGTCCTGAACTCTTGGCAAAGATTTAACTGCAAACTACCCTGAAATGTGTGATCCTGAGCAGACTTTGGTCCATTGACTTTGTGCCAGGCCCCTTTAATCTGATTTCCTCATTGTAGTTCCTTTTTCTAGACTGCCCTGCTTACTTACTTGTTGGTGCTGCTCAATTCTTGTCTAACTTTGTCTTTCCCTCCATTTTTAAATTGCTGGAGTGCCATTTTGCTCACACTTCATTTTGAGCCTAACTTGTCCAGAATCTATTGGGGGTGGTGCACTGGATTAAGAGTGTGATTTTTCAACTGCTTTACTTTAGTGAAATGTTTTACAACGGATGTGTAAATAAATGTATATTCTTTTACTCAGAACCTTGAGTCAGTGTTTGTTTGAATCATAGTATTTGCTTTCCTTTGTGTAACTATTGATACTGCTCACTTGCTCTTGAGATAAGTCTAGCTGCTGAGCCATCGCTACCACTTTACTGTGTAGTACAGGCTTGTACCAAAGGTGAATTTGTACTGTCACTTGAAGTCCTAATTGTGTGTGGTGTTCCCAAAGGGGACTGCATATAATTCAGCCTAAAAGTGCCCCGCCCTTATTCGGTAACACTTTCCTCAGTCCTAAAAAAAAGGTCACATTGCAGCACTGCAGTGGTGGTGCCCTTCCCTGATTCAGCTACACTATCCTCAGTCCTAAGGCAAGGATCACATTGCAGTACTGCAGTGGTGGTCCTTATTCATTTACACTTTCCTCAGTCCTAAGGCACGGGTCACATTGCAGTACTGCAGTGGTGATGTCCTGCCCTGATTCAGTTACACTTTCCTCAGTCCTAAGGCACGGGTCACATTGCAGTACTTCAGTGGTGATGCCCTGCCCTGATTCAGCTACGCTGTCCTCAGTCCTAAGGCACGGGTCACATTGCAGTACTGCAGTGGTGGTGCTCTGCCCTGATTCAGTTACACTACCCTCAGTCCTAAGGCACGGGCCACATTGTAGTTCTGCGGTGGTGGTGGCCCTGCCCTGATTCAGTTACACTTTCCTCAGTCCTAAGGCACGGGCCACATTGCCGTACTGCAGTGTTGGTGCCCGGCCCTGATTCAGCTACACTTTCCTCAGTCATAAGGCAAGGATCACACTGCAGCACTGCAGTGTTGGTGCCCTGCCCTGATTCTGCTACACTTTCCTCAGTCCTAAGGCACGGGTCACATTGCAGTACTGCAGTGGTGGTGCCCTGCCCTGATTCAGTTACACTTTCCTCAGTCCTAAGGCACGGGCCACATTGCCGTACTGCAGTGTTGGTGCCCGGCCCTGATTCAGCTACACTTTCCTCAGTCATAAGGCAAGGATCACATTGCAGCACTGCAGTGTTGGTGCCCTGCCCTGATTCTGCTACACTTTCCTCAGTCCTAAGGCACGGGTCACATTGCAGTACTGCAGTGGTGGTGCCCTGCCCTGATTCAGTTACACTTTCCTCATTCCTAAGGCAAGGGTCACATTGTAGTTCTGCGGTGGTGGTGGCCCTGCCCTGATTCAGTTACACTTTCCGAAGTCCTAAGGCACGGGTCACATTGCAGTACTGCAGTGGTGGTGCCCTGCCCTGATTCAGTTACACTTTCCTCAGTCCTAAGGCACGGGTCACATTGTAGTTCTGCGGTGGTGGTGGCCCTGCCCTGATTCAGTTACACTTTCCTCAGTCCTAAGGCACGGGCCACATTGCCGTACTGCAGTGTTGGTGCCCTGCCCTGATTCAGTACACTTTCCTCAGTCCTAAGGCACGGGTCACATTGTAGTTCTGCAGTGGTGGTGGCCCTGCCCTGATTCAGTTACACTTTCCTCAGTCCTAAGGCACGGGTCACATTGCCGTACTGCAGTGGTGGTGCCCTGCCCTGATCCAGTTACACTTTCCTCAGTACTAAGGCACGGGCCACATTGCCGTACTGCAGTGTTGGTGCCCTGCCCTGATTCAGTACACTTTCCTCAGTCCTAAGGCACGGGTCACATTGTAGTTCTGCGGTGGTGGTGGCCCTGCCCTGATTCAGTTACACTTTCCTCAGTCCTAAGGCATGGGTCACATTGCCGTACTGCAGTGGTGGTGCCCTGCCCTGATACAGTTACACTTTCCTCAGTACTAAGGCACGGGTCACATTGCCGTACTGCAGTGGTGATGCCCTGCCCTGATTCAGTTACACTTTCCTCAGTCCTAAGGCACGGGTCACATTGTAGTTCTGCGCTGGTGGTGGCCCTGCCCTGATTCAGTTACACTTTCCTCAGTCCTAAGGCACGGGTCACATTGCAGTACTGCAGTGGTGGTGGCCCTGCCCTGATTCAGCTACACTTTCCTCTGTCCTAAGGCACGGGTCACATTGCAGTACTGCAGTGGTGGTGCCCTTCCCTGATTCAGTTACACTTTCCTCAGTCCTAAGGCACCGGTCACATTGCCGTACTGCAGTGTTGGTGTCCTGCCCTGATTCAGTTACACTTTCCTCAGTCCTAAGGCACGGGTCACATTGTAGTTCTGCGGTGGCGGTGGCCCTGCCCTGATTCAGTTACACTTTTCTCAGTCCTAAGGCACGGGTCACATTGCAGTACTGCAGTGGTGGTGCAGTGGCAGTTGTGGTGTCCTATGTGTGGTCACTTTTTTTCCTTCCTCAAGTGAGAGTAACCTTTCAGTACTGCAAGAAGGGTGTATCGGCACCGCAGCAAGATGGACATTTCAGTATCAGAGGGGAGCTGTCTTTGAAGAATTTATAGACAATAAAAAAGGTTAACGAGTCAATTCTGTGTGTGTCTGTCACGACTCGCTCCCTTCGCTCCCGTTCCCGCCACTTGGGGGCATGTTTTGGGACTTATTCCTTGCTGGACATTTCCTCCGAACCTAATGCCACAATGTTGTAATGAATTGGGAGCGCTAAATCCCTATTTTCCAAACTACTTCCCTTCCGGATCCATTCCAGGTTTTTGGCAGCCAGCATGCTTCTGTAACCAAATGACTGTGCTTCCCAGAATGCCTGGCCCACTGCTCCACCTCCACCCTTGCAGGACAAGGTTGGGTGGAGGATAGGCAACACCTGTGGCTGCAGGTGCAGCAGTCAGCACACCTGAGGCGTGTGCTCGTTTAACAGCTTTAAAAGCCTCAGTCTCACTTCAGTCCAGCGCTGGTCATCGTTTGCAGTGTTCCTGTTTTTGACTAGTCCCTGGTTCCTTGTTCCTTGCCATTGTACCTTGTTCCTAGTTCCTGTTTTCTTGTTCCTCCGCCCTGAATCTCGGATTCATGCTCTAATTGATTTTCTGCTCCCTTGATCCCCTTTTTGCCTTCCTCTGTTTGCAGGCAGCATTTCTCAGTGCTTTCCCCTTTTAGAAGCAGCCCAGTTTGTCTGTGTTCTATATTTCTTTGACTTTGTCCTTTGCTGCTGTAAACCTTTATGCCTAGCCTTCCTTTTTGATTAGCTTTCTATCTTTTGCTTGGAGGAGTGGGGGAGGTTTGCCTTGGTTATTTCGTTTTTCCCTGCTCCTGATCCTTACTTTCCATTGTGATCCATTCCATGTTTTCCATTACACTTTTGCATTTATTTCCTATTTTATTATTGAGTGTGGGGAGCTGTTGTAACTAGCTCCCATGCGATTATCTTTTGCTTTCCACTCTGTTCTATTCCTTCTTGCCACTTGACTTGGGTTTAGGTATTTAGTTATCCTCACACTTTGCCTTTACTGCCTTCTGGGTTCTTGTTTGATTTACAGGGTTGTGGGTTAGCACTGACTTTTGAGTGGTCTTTCCGGTCCTCGTGAATACGGACATCCAAGTGGTCTTTCCGGTCTTCGTGAGTACTGGCATTCATGTGGTCATTCCGGTCCTTGTGAGTACTGTTTCCAAATCCTTTATTCAGTACCGTCTAGAGTGTCAGCTCACAGATTCTGTCATTGCTTGCCCTCCACGTGGGTTTAGCGCTGTCAGTACCTGTAACAGCAATTGGGGGTAAGGCGCTTGCCGACTTTCCTCGCGGTCAGGTGCTTACCCCACATCCCTTTTCATATATTGGTTTTGTTGTCACACTCTATTTGCAATCCTGGGTTTAGTATACATGAGTCTTGGTTCCTGGGTGCACATTTCCCTTGCCATATTCGCTGCCTTTGTACTCGCCTGACTAATCCTGACAGTATGACCAGCCCAAAATTCCCATTGAATATGGCAAGTTTACGAAAGAAAGGCAGCAAGGCCTCTAACAAGTTTGTACAGAAAGCTTCCCCTACATTTACCTGTGACAATCAAATCACTAGTCTTGGCTTAAATGAACTCCTTGTCACGAATGGGCATTTACGAGCAAAGTATTTTTCCCATAGGATGGCACATCCTACATTGCCTGATCCTAGTTCGATCTTTTGTTCTGATCCCGATTCTATGTCAGCGCAAGCCTTAGCCGCAGAAAACAACACACTGTTAGACTTATTATACAAGAGTACCTCTGTTGTTGAACCCCATGATTCCAGTTGTGCTTCACCTCAGATAGAACAGTTTCATGGTACAAACATAAAGAATGGAGGGGTTCCTTGCATAACTTCTGTTTTCTACCCTCAGTCCAAATACGTCGTTGCACAAGTACATACGGTAGTCCCTAATGTCAAGAGGTCTAAGGTCAATAGTTTGCTTAAGGGTAACACAGACCAAGTTAGTATGAGAAAGTATAAATCTCAGAACCTGAAAGCAGTAGAGGACAATGCACAATCGGTGCACATCCAGATTGCTAGTGCAGGATCCAGCCCTGAGGCCACTATGCCTTCCTCTGTGCCTACTGATAGTGATGTACAGTTAATGCAGGGCATGCTAAGAGCTAAGCTTGAGGAGTTAACACAAGAATTCATTTCTTTACAAGAGGAGAATAAGATCTTGCACGCATTCCTGAATACACCTCAGACTTTATCCATTGATGTTGATGAAGTGAACACAGTTCAGCCCCTGAGTGCAGAGACTTTGGTAAATCATGATAATTGCCAATACGTTAGATCTATTGGAAGTGAAAGTCTTTTTTCTAGCACAGCGCTCAATCTGGGCACAGTTTCTAACAATTGTTCTGCTGATTGTCAGGGATTGCAGTTAGCTGAAGATTTACAAGCCACTCCTTTACCTAAAGTTTCCTGTGTAGCAGTCTGTCATAATTCTGAGCTAGCACACATACAAGCTTTTGATCTCCAAACACAATACACAAAGGTGGCATACACAGATTCAGTCACTACAGTAGGCTTAGGTCCTGCTCTTGATACAGCTGCTGAGACTGAAGTAGATGTTAAAGCTGATGTGGAAGACGATCTTACCTCTGGGTTCACTCTTCCTTCTGCCAATTCTGATCAATACGAACAGTCAGAGACAGTACAGATTTCATGTTCTGATGAACTCATTCCACAGTATACAGAACCAAAAGACCAGCAGGCGAATCCTGAACTGTTGATTGTAAATCTGCCTCTTTCAGAAGCTAAGACAGAGGAATGGACAATTGACGAAATCCTGATTAACAGAGACTTTACTATGGTGATTCCACTGGTTGATTTTGACTTCCACAAACAAAGAGACTCTGTGTCACCCACTAAAGAAAAGGACTGCAAGGGTACAGTTCAGTCCTTGGTTACTGGAACCAAGGAGTCTAATGCCCTAAAGGTGCCCTCCATTCCTGAGTCACCAATGTGTCTATCAACTTCTGAGACTTCTGTGTGTCCTCCTACAACCATTGACTCTTCTATGATCCAATCCACAGCCCTGCAGTCATCTTTGGTACACGTGTCTTCAATCAATGAACCGCTGCCATGTCTGCCATTTAATCAAGAGCCTCCACCATGCACGGGGTTAGTCCCAAAGACCCTGACATATTTGGATTCAGCTACCGAGATGGCTCCAACTTGCATGCCTTCAGCTTCAAAGTTTCCTCTGGCCTGCCTGTCTTCAGCTACAGTGACTCATCCAGAAGATCATCCTTCAGCCAGAGAGCCTCCGGTAGTCCATCATATGTGCATGTCTTCAGTTCCAGAGTCTATTGCTTGTTTGCCTTCAGTTCATGATACACCGGTATCCTGCTTAGCTTCGCTTCCAACATCAGAAGTATACCTGTCTACACCATCAGATCCTGCTGTATTTTCTCCTGCTCCAGACAGTCCTCCTGAATCCCAAACATTTACTGTCGATGAACGTTTAGATTGCCTTTCTTTTGCTTCAGGAGGAGCACCAGAATGCCTGCCTTTTCCACAAGACGATTCTCCCAACTGCTTCACTTTAGCATCAGAGCCTCCAAAAAATGCAGCATCAGATTTTGAGACTTTTGCCAGCTCCCGCTTCAGAGTCATCAAGCTGGACCAAGTGGTGAGTCAGAACCACTCACCTGGGTGTGCACAGGGGGTGGTGCAGACCGGCGTATTACCTACAGAACTTGTGCAACAGAATTCCGCCAAGAAGCACCAGTTGGGTGCTAGTAGCCAAAGGAAGGGAATGACTGCTGCAGTTCAAGATGTGTCTGTTATTGCTCCTTCTGCGAGTGTGCCTGAAATACCAAGTACTGTGTCTATCACTCCTATCAGTATGCCAAACGTCCCTGCTGTTGTATCCAACGTGCAACAAAGTGGCTACACGACTGTCACCAGGAGTACCAGTCTCGTACAACCCATTGGACTTCCAGGCATCCAAGGCGTAGAATATGTGCAATCAAACCTTAATCATTTTCAACCACAAGCCTTTTCCCAGATGGATGACAGAAAAAGATCTGAAACTCTACCTCAGCCGCCACCTTCTCTAATGGCTGAACATGAACATTTCCTGAAGCCAGCAACTTCCTTACCTCCCGCATGTCCGCTCTCGGCAGAAAGGCTAACAGAACTTCTACCATTGTCTAAGGCAAGTTGCACCAGCCTGCCTCCCTCCTCAAAGACTTACAAAGGTCCACTCCCAGTGACTGAGCTTCCTGGACCTTCCAACTCTGCTCCAGGTCCTGTAAGTTCTTCATGCCTTTCTTCAAACCATGAGTCTCTTCCTCACCAGAAGTCACCGTTTCCATCAGTATCACCTCCAAAGACAACGCACTCTTATCATGGAAGCCCATCTGCCTTTGCCCACAAGCCACCATTTCCATCAGTGCCACCTCCAAAGAAAAAGCACTCCCATCATGGAAAGAAGAAGTCTCGTGCGGGTGGCGGGCACCCGAAGAGGGCCGTAGGAGGGGGTATACTGTCACGACTCGCTCCCTTCGCTCCCGTTCCCGCCACTTGGGGGCATGTTTTGGGACTTATTCCTTGCTGGACATTTCCTCCGAACCTAATGCCACAATGTTGTAATGAATTGGGAGCGCTAAATCCCTATTTTCCAAACTACTTCCCTTCCGGATCCATTCCAGGTTTTTGGCAGCCAGCATGCTTCTGTAACCAAATGACTGTGCTTCCCAGAATGCCTGGCCCACTGCTCCACCTCCACCCTTGCAGGACAAGGTTGGGTGGAGGATAGGCAACACCTGTGGCTGCAGGTGCAGCAGTCAGCACACCTGAGGCGTGTGCTCGTTTAACAGCTTTAAAAGCCTCAGTCTCACTTCAGTCCAGCGCTGGTCATCGTTTGCAGTGTTCCTGTTTTTGACTAGTCCCTGGTTCCTTGCCATTGTACCTTGTTCCTAGTTCCTGTTTTCTTGTTCCTCCGCCCTGAATCTCGGATTCATGCTCTAATTGATTTTCTGCTCCCTTGATCCCCTTTTTGCCTTCCTCTGTTTGCAGGCAGCATTTCTCAGTGCTTTCCCCTTTTAGAAGCAGCCCAGTTTGTCTGTGTTCTATATTTCTTTGACTTTGTCCTTTGCTGCTGTAAACCTTTATGCCTAGCCTTCCTTTTTGATTAGCTTTCTATCTTTTGCTTGGAGGAGTGGGGGAGGTTTGCCTTGGTTATTTCGTTTTTCCCTGCTCCTGATCCTTACTTTCCATTGTGATCCATTCCATGTTTTCCATTACACTTTTGCATTTATTTCCTATTTTATTATTGAGTGTGGGGAGCTGTTGTAACTAGCTCCCATGCGATTATCTTTTGCTTTCCACTCTGTTCTATTCCTTCTTGCCACTTGACTTGGGTTTAGGTATTTAGTTATCCTCACACTTTGCCTTTACTGCCTTCTGGGTTCTTGTTTGATTTACAGGGTTGTGGGTTAGCACTGACTTTTGAGTGGTCTTTCCGGTCCTCGTGAATACGGACATCCAAGTGGTCTTTCCGGTCTTCGTGAGTACTGGCATTCATGTGGTCATTCCGGTCCTTGTGAGTACTGTTTCCAAATCCTTTATTCAGTACCGTCTAGAGTGTCAGCTCACAGATTCTGTCATTGCTTGCCCTCCACGTGGGTTTAGCGCTGTCAGTACCTGTAACAGCAATTGGGGGTAAGGCGCTTGCCGACTTTCCTCGCGGTCAGGTGCTTACCCCACATCCCTTTTCATATATTGGTTTTGTTGTCACACTCTATTTGCAATCCTGGGTTTAGTATACATGAGTCTTGGTTCCTGGGTGCACATTTCCCTTGCCATATTCGCTGCCTTTGTACTCGCCTGACTAATCCTGACAGTGTCTCCTTCTTTCTCAGTGGGGAATTACATTTTTATTTTAGAAATAATTCATTCATGCACCTAATAAAAGTATTCCTCATAGGATTTTTTTAAACATGAATAGAAGATACGTTATTGGCTATTAGCTGATGTTATAAAGCTTCTGACAATGCTAAGCAAGCCAACCAGAAGGCTGGTCTCTAGCCTTCTCATCTAATCAAAACACAGCAATTATCATGCATATCAGAAAGATATAAGGTGTCAATGTTGCAGATTCAACTGAGTTAGCAAAAATTGTTGAGGCCCGGCAATATGAACAAGGCCTTACCAGGAAATGTGTGCTATAGGAACAGAAGAGTGTGACTTGATTTCAAATCTTTCACAAACTTACATCAGTTTTACATAATTATATTAGCACGCATTTTTACATATGTCAATTCATAAAATACAGATCAATTAATACACATCAATTAATGTACTCATCCATTAATTTAAAAACACATTATACATTAGTCACCCTAGGTACAAAGACTGTACATTATAAAATGTATCATCTAAGCTTCCAGTAAAATCTTATTTAAATATTTTAACATAGCTACTTTTAAAGACACTTTTGAAGCCTTCATTCAACAAGCCTTCAACAACATAGGCCATCAAAATTCCGGTGTAAGAGTATTACACTGAGATAAGAAAATGCCAAAGTGAACCTGTCTCTGGATTGTTAAACACGGACAATTAACCAACCCGGCGTTCCACATTTTGTAACTCATACGCTTGATTACAAAATCTAGAGTTACGCTGATCTCCAGGAATACCCGAACAGACTCCACTCCTACTACTTGATTTGTTGGATACAGGTTCAACCGACCTTTGAAAACTGATTCCCCGCTTTGGACAAGGACATTTTAAAAGATATCCAGGTATCACATCAAAAGATTTACGTCGGTCATTAACATGGTAATATAGTTTAGAGAACGTTTCACATCTGCAGAAGTCTCCGTACAATCATTCCAAAATTAGTCAGTAGTGTTTCAAAAGTCGCAAATAATTGTTTGAAAATTGCCGATATCGCTTTCATCCAGGATACAAGGCTTTTATCACTTACCATTAACATCGTTTTGTATATCTGGTAACACACAGTTCCTTCTACTGCAATCAGACATTTGTGAAACATGGAAATACTTCTCCACTTTATCACTGACAGCACCCCTAACTCAAATCGAATAATTTTAATCGGAACCGCATTTGGAAAGTTCAAGATCTTACTCCAAAACATTCCCTCTAGTGGTTCCCAAGGATGGTATGCAGGCATAACCAGGGGTTATGCACCATAAACTAGGGCTAGAACAACCTTCAGTTTATAGAATCCTGTGACCGGTACTAGGGAGAATTTCCCGAGCTTCTTATTTATCAAGCATACCTGCAGAGCTAAAGATTTGGTTTAAGTTGTTCATAATAATTGTCAACTTTGCAGTTCTTGTGACAGTAAACCCAGGGTAAATGAAGGAATCCACTCTCTCTAACACATTTAGGCATAAATGCCAACAATACCTTTTCTCTTTGAACTTCGTGCAGGGGTTGATTATCAAAATCTTTGTTTTCGCAACATTTATTTATTTATTTATTTTGACATTTGTATAGCGCGCCTAACCCGTAGGCATCTGGGCGTTTATGGGAAGCGTATTAACGTCTGTGTATTTGGCTAATTCAGACAGTTGATGCTGAAGCCCCATAGGGGTTTGATCCATTAACACTAAATCATCAGCGTAAAGAAGACGACTAATCAGTAGGCCACCTGACAGGAGAGTGGGGGTGTCTAGCTTTGCTGAGTGTGTCACCTATATCCAAAATGAATAAACTAAATAGCAAAGGAGCCAGCATGCATCCCTGTTTAAGACCCCGATGTGTTGGTATGCGCCGTGATAGTTGGCCTTCTTGCTTGAAACGCACTGCAATACATGAGTCAGTATTAATAAATATCTCTTCAAATTTCTCCTAAGCAACCACTTCTGCAATTTTGACCATAATAAGAGTCTATCCACACTGTCAGAGGCAAAAGCAAAATCAACAAAAGTCAAATAAAGGTTTTATTTGCTCTCAATTTCACAATAGTAAATCCAATTCATTATAAAAACCATTTTAAAACGTGTCAGAGTCTTTGACAAAACCTGCTTAAAAAGGTTCAACTCTATTGGCCAATGTCACCCCTTGAGTACCAGAGATGCAAAGATTTTCCCTGGAATATCTAGTAAAGAATAGGCCTATAATTTTTTGGCTCCAATTAGTTTCCTTTCTTAAAAATAGGCAGCACTATAGTGCAGGCAAGTAAGCAGGATTTTGTTCCCAATTAAAATGTGCTTAGAAATTCGGTATGAAATTGCGGACCAGAGTTCAAGGGAATTTTTGAGAGTAACATTTGAAAGCCCGTCGTGGCCAGAGAGTTTTTACTTTTTAAAATGATCTCTTGAATATCATCCTTACTGAACTCAAGTGGCCAGGGTGCCAGCGTTTTTACCCAGTCAAAAGGCCTCATCACGACCCTGGTTCTGACGGAATGAAGGGGGCCGGTACGGGACCGGCCCCCTTCATTCCATCAGGGCTGATTACGAGGTTCCCTTTGCGGGACCCAGATCAGGATCTTTTCTGGGTCCTGCGAGGGGAAGAGGGAGGTAACAACGGGACACTTGTGATGTGCCCATTGTTACCTCCCTCCCCATTCCCATTGAGCCCTACGGGGGCTCAAATGGGAATGGGGAATGGTTCCTGCACGGAGGACTTACCGGGTCCTCCTATGTCGGAAAGACCCGGTAAGTCCCCATTGCGGGAACCCGGTAATGGAGCCCGGTTTGGAGGCAGCTACCTCCAAACTCGTAATGAAGCCCAAAGTCACTCTCCTACAGATGTGTGTAAAATTGCAGCCCAAGCAGACTCTCCAATTGGGTTTAGTTGAGCGGCTGCCTGTATATTCGAACACAGCTTAACTTCTGCATCTCTCTGCAACATTTAACCTGTATGGCATCTTTAGCGCTCTTTCAGGAAATCTGCAAGAGGGTGGCACTGCTCTGTTAGTGAATTTCAAGCATGGCAGATAAGATGCTCCACAATTAGTGGCGACAAGAAACTTGTGGTCTAGGATGAAATTGGAGGCAAGGTAAATTAAAATAAAACTAAGGCTTTAGTTCCATCGTGTGGTTAATTTGTAGACTGCACGAAGAAAGTTCTCAATTTCACCCGACGATTCAGGACTATAATAGAGAAGGAGAGGGAAATTTGGGTTTAGCCTACAGGTATGAGCGGAATTGGGCCAGAACAAGGTAGAAGTTGCAGTAGTCTCTATTAGTCAAGTTATAATTAACCACCTGGTAGCTAAATGGTGCTAGCTCTTTTCATTGGATAACGTCTTTCATTCTCATAATCCCTCTGGCACATCATTGTGGCTGGTTGCCTAATTTCTTGATTTCTGGCAGGTCTGGGTTCTCCCTTACAGGTGATTCCAACATTCTCCTGCCCCACACCATTTGTTGAATCACCACGCTTCTTATCTCGATTATCCACTGTCCTGTCTGTGGCAACTCTTTACCCGAGGGAGTCCCATATAGTATTTTTGGTATCAGGTAATATTATCCCCATATATATGGTCGCCGTAAATAATATCGCTGGGAAAAGGTTGCGGTGATATTATATGGGTGACCATATATATGGGGACAGGGGCAAACATTTTTTTTTAAAAAAAAATGTTTGGGGGTGTCCTCTGCATGTTCCATGCAATAATGTCGCCACAAAAAACGGCAATTTTTCGGTGATATTTTTGCATGTAGAGATTTTTGTGGCGACATTATTACATGGAACCGTATTTTTTGGGGGCAGGAGGGATCCTCCATCAAGTTCCATTCCAATTTAATGTGTGCCATATCTGGATCTACAAATACTCATTAATTCGCTGCCACTAATTGTGCCGCCAAATCACATTTTGTAATATCTGGGAATCCCAGCCTCTCCTCCCAAACAGATCTTGTTTAAAGGGCTATTCCTGGGGTTCCCTGTCCCCATGTAAATTCTCTTTGCAAGTACTCGATCTTTTGAAATAAGTTTTGGGGGATTCTCACTGGGGTATTCTGAAGAACGTACAGCAGCTTCGGTAGGACCATCATTTTAAATGAGTTGGCCCTTCCCATTAGTGATATTGGTAAACTTGCCCAGTGTTTAACATCATCCTGTAGTTTGGAGAGTAGTGGCTTCAGGTTTTTGCCTTAAAGAAATCGGTCCCCTCTATTCCAATATTAATGCCCAGGTATTTAAAGGTTTCCCTTGTGATCTTCAATGGGCAATCCGTCGCGATTGCCTCAAGATTTTCATTCCACTGTTTCCCCGAATTCACTAATCCGCTCCGTTGCCCTGGGTCAGGAGTTTATGGGTCCCTTTAAATTAAGACAATGTCGCCAAATAATGAAATTCGGTCCACCTCACCCCTTGGGCATTTGAATCCCTTCAACATTCTGACCCTTCTTAATCTATCCGCCAAGAGTTCCATTACCAGCAGGAACTAGAGGCGAGAGGGGACAGCCTTGCTGTGGGCCCCTTTGCAGAGGGCAAATCCTTTGTGTTGTGAGGAATTCGAACATCCGATCGGGGAGTGCGCGCTCGCTGGGCTTTTTTTGATTTTTTGATATTGAAAATGAATGATGGGAGATCAACCTCTGAAAGTGTGTGAGGCCATTCTGCACACATTCTCTGCTCGCTGCACGAAACCCCTAGTCACGTGTACTCCGAGAGGGCACAGCCTACAGGCGCTGTCTTCCCCTGTCTAGTTCAGCTGGAATGTGACAGCCACTGGTACATCAAAGCATCTCAAGAAGGGGGAAGGCACACCTTCCTCCGGCCATGGTTAGCCTAGTTCAAAAATAAAAGGCTCCATGGATCTGCTTAACTATTGTTTAGTCCGGCTGGTGGCAGTCCATACTAATGAGAGATAATTGAGGCAAGCCTGGCAGGGGCTTGCTTGCTGGACAGACAACAGGAAAGCAGGGCTAACACTCCGTTGGTATGCAATGTGTCAACTTGAAGCTAGTTCCCACCCCTCTGTATGAAAGGCAGTGAATGGCATATCTGGGCCCATCAGTTACCGTAGGCACCCCTGCAGAGCGTTATATGATTTGAGGGAGAGAGGAAGTCTGCCCTTGGCACAAACTTCAAGGGAGACCTGCGCTTTAATCCAGAGTCACAGAGGGCTCAGTTAACCAGAGAGACACTGATCCACAACAGACCGGAAGATGGGTGGCACTTAGGTATATGTTGTCTTCCCTTACCTTTCCTGTTGCAGAGCACTCTGGTCCTGACCTCATGCATAACAAAAGATTGTTGGTGGAGATCCCGGATTGGTTCATTAAGGTGAGCTTAGCCTGCACCAATCACTGGGGCCCATTTGGCTTTAAAAGAGGGCTGAACCCCTCACTTAGGAGATCATCGACGACTTTGAAAGGAGAAAGAAGAAGGACTAATTTGGACCCGGGCTGAAGGTACCGTCTACTTTACAACTTCTTCCAGTGAAGTAAAGCCAGGAGTTCCAATAGGGAACCAATATCCCTCCCCTAAACATCTCCCAGGGAACAAAGGGAGATACCGGACTCAGAGGACCCTACCAGCAGCTCGAGAGCCAGTACTCAGCCAGCACACAGCATGCCCTGCGGTGGGAAGCGCTGGAGAGTATCTGAACAAAGGACAATGATGTTGCCTGCAAACGCTCTCCTGAGCTTTGGGCCGTACGCCTTGAAAGGACGCCATGAGCCCGGCGAAGAAGCTAGGAGTGCCACACAAGCATCAACCAGCGTCCCTCTTTTAAGGCCATCTTCGAGGCAGTCGAGCACTCGAACCGCGACTGGCTGCACAACTGACTTGTCATGCTGCAGTCACTAAAGCTGTCCGAGATGCCTCGACCAGCGTTCCAGATCCATCAACCAGCACAGAGACAACGATTCTTGGCCCCGAGCCGCCATATAGGCCAGTCTGCAGGCATCTGTCCAGCCTCGCTTGCTGAACTGCCTGCCGCCTGACAGCCGCAGCTGTCTCCTGCCTCGAACTCTGTCTCAAAAGCTGTAAAGCACCCTTGAACGGCCTCAACGGTGTCGAGCATCAAGAACTTCTTAAGCACCAGGTGTAGATGGGGAGCAGGTGCAAGTGGATCTTACCTAGTAGGCAAGTGGATCTTGGTCCCCTGACCTAAGTACCGCCCACCTAGTGCCTTCCTGGTGCTGCTCCTTTTCCCACTAAGCAACCCCCGCCCACCTGGTGTCTTCCTGGTTGCCGCTCCTTTTCCCTACTTAAGGAACCCTGGTTAGGCAGAATCACATGCAGTACCCTTTGAGAACACTACATGCAATTAGGACAACAAGTGTATGCACAATTTCGCCTTTGGTACAAGCCTGTACTACACAGTAAAGTGGTAGTGATGGCTGAGCAGCCAGACTTATCTCAATAGTTTAAGTGATCAGTAGAACAAGTTATACAAAGAACCAACTAATGCAGTGATTCAAACAAACACTTACTCAAGGTTTCTTGGTAAAAGAATATACATTTATTTACTCCGTCAGTTTGAAAACATTACACTAGCAAAAGCAGCTCAATATCACACACTAGTAAACCACAAATACACAACCGATAAGTAAATGAACAGGTTTAGCTCTACTGAAGTGGGAGCAAAATGGCACTTCATATATTTTGATAGGGGTAAAAAGACAAGGTTATAAGAATCAACAGCAAAAATGCATTCATAGGCAGGGCAAAGGGTTTCAGTAAACTGCAACCAGCAATTCATCTCATAGGCCTGGGCCAAAGTCAATGGTTCAGGGTCTTTGTATTGGATAGCACAGTTCTGGTAGTAACGGTAAAGTCCTTGCCACAGAGTTTAGAAGAATTTGGCTAACCGAATGTTTTGACGAATGTTTAGGGAAGGACAAGCCTTCGCAGTTGAGGAAAGTTTCACACACTTTCTCGATGGCCGAAAAGATTTCCGGACCGTGTTTGCACAGTACCTTGTTAGTGAAGAAGAGCTCTAGCTGAGGCAGTTGTTTCTGGCAGTTCAAGCAGATCTCGCTGTTCCTGAGCTTCAGTCATTGGGACAAGAAGGAGGACGTCGGGAGGTTCCTGCCCTGCCCAGGGATAAGGCCAAAAGCTTAGCAAGACGTCGGTTTAAGGTGTGAGTGCCTTAAAGTCCACAAGCTGGTTTCCTTCCCTCTGGCTATCTGGTTTTCAACAGCACTCTGATGAAAATTCAACCAGATGTGGACGAGTCCAGGTGGCTTACGAGTTGGTTGTTCCCACCAAAGTCAAGGGAAGAAGTTAACCTTAAAGGGCTTCTCTGTCGATTGGAGTTTCAGGCAATTCAGACCTGCAGCAGGGCCTCACTGGTTGTCCAGTAGTTGCAGCAGTCCTCTTCCTCCAGCTCGTCTTCGGTTCTTTCGCTCCAGTGGACCACTCTGCATTCCAAGTCCCAGAGACCTGCTTTTAAACTGTTTTCCCCCATTCATTCCACCCTGGCTGTCACTCACACAGCAGGGTGGCTGTCCTTGTCGGACAGTCAGCTGGCCAATCACACCAGAGTGCATTCTAGTCTCCTGGGAGACTAAGCACAGGGAGTTACGGGCACCTCCCTCACATCCTGTCCACCCCAGACACTCAGGTACCAGAGGAGGGCTTCAGCACTGAAACCCGCCAAAGGCCAATGAACAAAGGGACCTAACCTGGTTTGGCGCACAGAAACAAACACAAGAAGGACTTTTCCTAAAAGAAATGGTAAAAAAAGATAACCAGAGTCCGTTTTTACAGATAGGTCTGGGGCCCATATTGAAAAACATGGCTGACCCGATTTTTAGCTACTGTTGTTAGCGGTCGGGAAAAATCACGATAGTTTATCTAAACCACTGCCACCAGCCATTTAAAGTAGGAAAAGGTAACATTTGACTGTTACATGAGTGTCTTAACTCAGGGGAAGCTATGCATCCCCTCCAGCACTCTATACGAAGATAGTGTGTGCTGGGTCAGCACATTTAAAGTGACTAGTGAAGCCAATTTAACTTTACATGCTCTGGGAGACAGTAGTCAGTCCCAGAGAAGGTATTTAAACCTTGGGGAGTCTGAAAAACACCTCTGTGCCACTGCACTTAAGGTGCTGTGTGACACACAGGAAAAGATTATGCCCATGGAGTTGTTTTAAAACCCCATAACCAAAGAACACAAAAGTAAAACACACACAAAATACATGGAAGAGTGGGAAAAAAAGGCTCTCATTCTTCCCAGGTAAAAAAAAATCAAATCGTAGAAATCCAGCAAAGTTGTTGGGGGTCTCAAAAGGTAAGGGCAATTAGCACATTTTGAGAATTCTCCCTAACACTTGTCCCCCCCAGACTAAGGGACAGGAGGATTTAATCCACTCCTGGATGAATCTCCTTACTCCAGTCGGTCAACCATCCTGGAGAGACCATCAGCATTTTGGTGGTGACACCCTGACCTGTGTTCAATGGTAAAATCAAACCCTTGCAGGCCGATTGACCATCTCAGTAGTTTTGGGTTTTCCCCTTTCATTTACATCAACCATATCAAGTATTGGTGGTCAGTCTGAATTACAAAAGTAGATCCATACAAGTATGGTCTAAACTTCTTCAGTGACCACACAATAGCAAAGCACTCACGCCCAATGGTTGCCCACCTTGTTTCTGGTTCCTTCAGCTTCCTGCTGATGAAGCAAATGGGGTGCTCCCTACCTTTCTCATCCAGTTGACTAAGGAATACACCTATACCTGTATTTGAAGCATCTGTCTGCACAATGAAGGTATTGTTATAGCCAGGAGCTCTTAGGACTGGAGTTTGACAAAGGGCTTTCTTTATGCTTTCAAATGCTTGAGTGCACGCCTCATTCCATCTGACCTTTTTAGGGAATTTGGGAGAGGAGATCACATTCAAGGGAGAAGCTATGGTCCCATAGCTCTCAATGAAGTTCCTATAGTAACCAGTGAGGCCTAGGAAGGCTCTCACTTGGTTTTGAGTAGTAGGGGTGGCCCAGGTTTGTACAGCATGTATTTTGCTAGGCAATGGCCTGATTTCACCTCCTCCTACCTCATGTCTAAGGTAGACCACTTTACTCTGACCAATTTGGCACTTACTCGCCTTTATGGTCAGATGGGCCTGCTCAAGAGCCTGCAAAACATATCCTAAGTGGTCAACATGTTCTTTCCAAGTAGGGCTGAACACTGCAATGTCATCCAAGTATGCCATGCAGATGTCCCCCATCCCATTCAGGACTTGATTAACCATCCTTTGGAATATAGCAGGTGCATTATTTAGTCCAAAAGCCATTACCTTAAACTGGTAGAGGCCTGCTGGGGTTGAGAATGCGGTTTTCTCCTTGGCATGGTCTGTCAGTGCTATTTGACAATAGCCTGAAGTGAGATCAAAAGTACTGAGGTACTTGGCTGAACCAAGTTTATCCACCAGTTCATCTGTCCTTGGTAAAGGGTGGTCATCAGTCTTGGTGACTGCATTAAGAGCTCTATAGTCCACACAGAATCTCAACTCCTTGGATCCTGCCTTTGGTACTAGAACAACTGGACTAGACCATGGATTGGTAGAGGATTCTATTACCCCGAGATCAAGCATCTTGTTGACCTCCTCCTTTATGTGGGTTCTTACATGATCTGACATCCTGTAACCACCTGTACCATCACGTAAACAGTCACCAGTGAGAATATCATGCTGGCCCCAAGGGGTCAAGCCTGGTGATAGTGAAAACAGGGAGGCAAACTGATTTAACAGAAACTTGCACTCCTCCTGTTGTTCAGGTGTTAAATTAGAAGAGAGATTGACTCCTTCTATTTTCTCATCTAAAGGCTGGCCTCTGTGTAGGTCACGTAGAGGTTCACTCTCCTCCTCCTCTTGGGCTGAAGCTAGAAGCAAAGCTCCCACTTCTGGTCTTGAGACATAAGCTTTTAGAAGGTTGGTGTGAAAGACTCTGGGAGCCTCCTTAGGATTCCCTAAATCCACCAGATAGTTGACCTATCCATGTTTACCCACAACTTTGAAGGGTCCTTTCCATTTGTCCAGTAAGGCCCTCTGCCTTGTAGGTACCATAACTAGAACTAGCTGGTCTTGAGAAAACTCAACCATATTGGCCTTCTGGTCATGCCAATGCTTCACCAGAGCCTGACCTGCTTTCAAGTTATCTGATGCTTCTGCCATCATGTGTGACATTCTCCTCCAGAGACCTATGACATAGTCAGTGACTCTCACTGTCTTGGGGGAAGGAGCACACTCCAACCTCTCCTTAATTAGGGCCAAGGGGCCTCTAACTGGATGGCCATAAAGAAGTTCGAAGGGACTAAATCCAACCCCCTCCTGAGGGACTTCTCTATAAGCAAATAGAAGGCATGGCAGTAGAAGGTCCCACTTTCTTCTAAGGGGTTCCTCTAAATCACCTATCATGATCTTCCTTGTACGGTTGAACCTCTCTACCAATCCATTTGTCTGAGTATGGTAGGCAGTTGAGAACTTGTAAGTTACTCCACAGTTTTTCCACATGGCCTGCATGAAGTGGGACATAAAATTGGATTCCCTGTCAGAGATAACTTCCTTAGGAAAACCTACCCTGGTAAAAATACCAAGTAGGGCCTTAGCAGCAGCCTGAGCTGTAACAGTCCTCATAGGTATAGCTTCAGGATACCTAGTAGCGTGGCCTACTACAACCAGGATAAACCTGTTTCCTGAAGATGTTGGAGGGTCTAGGGGACCAACAATGTCGATTCTTACCCTCTCAAAAGGGACTCCTACCACTGGGAGAGGCACCAAGGGTGCCACATTCTTGGCTGCACTCTTGCCAGAGGTTTGGCAAGTGTGACAGCTCCTACAGTACTCATCTACATCTGACCCCAATTTAGGCCAGTAGAAATACAAAGAGAGCCTTTCTTTGGTCTTCTTAAAACTTAAGTGACCAGCCAAAGGTATAGCATGGGCTAACTGTAGGAACTGGAGTCTGTTTTCAAGAGGCACTACAAGTCTTCTGTAGTCCCCTGGGATAGACTCAGTCGGTTCACTGTAGAAGAGGCCATCTTTCCAGTACAACCTATGCTTCCCTGGCTCTTGCCCATCCAGCTGGGATGCTGCCTGTTGGCAAATACCTTCAAGAGCAGGACACTCTCTTTGACCTCTACTGAAGTCTGCCCTACAGGGTCCACCTTTTGACAGTAAAGACTGCAGCTCAGGATGGTCTGTAGGATCCAGATCTCCAACAGGAGCAAGGTCCTCTTCCAGCTCTGATTCCACAGCAGCTGATTCAACCACACAAGGTTGTTCCACACACTCAGCCTCAGCTGGTAGAGGTGTGACTTTGGACAGTCCTCTAAGGAATGCCCTTGTTGGTAGCACAGGAGTGCTGGCTGGTTTCTTCCTAGAGGTTTCAGGTTTCCCCTTTTCCTCTCTCTTTTTCGAAATTGCAGTCAGTAAGTCCTGTGGACTGGGAGTTATAGTTTCCTCTATAATCTCTTCTTGAGAGCCTTTTAAGGTACTCTCTCTGGCCTTCCAAGTCTGTTCCTGTTTCCTTTTGCTGGGAGGCCTGGGGGTGCTTGATACAACTCCAAGAGTTTTTAAGTCATTCCCCAACAGGAACATCCGAGGTACTTCACTCTGCACACTTACACGTATCTTGACAGTCATGTCATTGCACTGGTTGAAAGCTGGTAACTGTGGAAGCATTTGGACAGGGCCTCCAGCAAGCTTAGTTAGGAATTTGGGTGTTTTAGCAACATTCTCAACCTTGAAAAAAGATTCATCAACTACAGTTATGCTGGCCCCAGTGTCTCTGATGGAAGGGGTCTCCTGACCATTCATAAGAACACTGTCTTTGTAATACTCTTTAGTATTGTCTGGAATAGAGTTGTACACATCTAAATTATGTTGTTCCCACAGACCCAGGGATACTAAAGAAACACTGGCTGAGACTTTCATGGGTTCCTCCGCCAGTAAGTGAAAGTTTCCACTTGCCATTGGTACTTCGTCCTCAGGGGGGGAGAAGGCTAAGGAGACAGTGTGGATCCCTGAAGGTTTACCCTTACATCTGGGATCCCCTTTCACATGGTCCGTTGACCCACAAGCATAACATTTTCCAAATGTCTTTATGAAAGGAGGTTTGTTCTGACCTCCTTCTGATTTGGAACCAGGAGGTACACTAGCCTGATTCATTTTCCCAGGGGGCTTACCCTTGTTATGTTTGTGGCCCTCTTCTGGAGGGGCAGTATTAGAATTCTCCTTGTTGTCTTTCTTGTGCTGCTTTCCCTCCTCCTTCTTCTGAGTTACCCCAGAATCTTTGTGAGTGGCACTGTTGGCAACCCACAAGTCAGCAGCCCTTGCTAACTTCTTTGGATCAAGTTCCTTAGAGTCAGCCAAGTGCTATCTCAGATCAGGAGAGCAGGCATCATAAATAGACTACAGCATAAACAGAGCTCTCATACCTTCATGCGTGTTAACTCTGTAACCCTTAACCCATCCATCTAAGTTTTTCAAACATTCAGTCATCCAGGTAGCCCAATTGGTACCATCATGCTTTTTGAGAGTTCTAAACCTCTTAAGATACTGAGAAGGGGTCTTCCCAAATCTAGCTATCAAAGCTAGCTTCACAGTTTCATACTCCTTTCTGTCTGTATCCCCCAACTCCATTACCACATCAGTTGCAACAGGGGGTAGCCTAGAAAAAAGCCAAGGAATCAGCTGATTCCCTGTAATGTTCTGAATCCCATGGTTATATTCAAAAGCAGCCAACCAATCCAAAATACCAAGCTTAACCTCATACATACTTACTGCATCTTTGGGCATGCGAGGCCTCTTAGGACTGGAAGACGTAGAGGACTCTGGGAGAGAACCAGTTTCAAGAGACAAAGTTCTTGAAGTTTGCTTCGGTTTGAGCTTGTATTCTTTAAACTCTAACTCAAGTCTCATTCTTTCTAAAGAGACATATTCAGAACTTAGTGTTGGACCTGGTGGGGTCCCAGTGGTCAAAGGTTGAGGCCTATGAGCAGGTAGAGGTAAAACAGGGCCTACATTTTGAGACTCTTCTTTCTCATCTAACGCATCCATAACATTTGAGTTACTCTCAGAAACTTTATCATCCTCATCAACATTTTCCACATTGGCTGCAAGGTGGGGGTTTCAGACCCACTCCTCAGACTTTGGTATTCTAACAACTTTTCTATCAATTCAACCTTTTTGCCTGTTACAGTGATATTCCTAGCTTTACACATATCTCTCAATTGATCAACAGTTAAAGTCACTAGGGTCTCCTGTCTGTAGCTTTCCATGTCAGTCATGATAAAACAATTGCTTCTCTAGTGTTGCTTAGCCTTATGAGGATTATTTGAACAAAGGTAAAAGTGGCACTCGAAATGTAACAAGTATACTTTATCCTCATCGCTGTACACCGGTGTTAGGCAGAATCACATGCAGTACCCTTTGGGAACACTACATGCAATTATAACTACAAGTGTAAGCACAATTTCACCTTTGGTACACGCCTATACTACACAGTAGAGTGGTAGCGATGGCTGAGCAGCCAGACTTATCTCAAGAGTTTAAGTGAGCAGTAGAACAAGTTACACAAAGGACCAACTAATACAGTGATTCAAACAAACACTTACTTAAGGTTTCTTGGTAAAAGAATATACATTTATTTACTCAGTCAGTTTGAAAACATTATACTAGCAAGAGCAGCTCAATATCACACACTAATAAACCACAAATACACAACCGATAAGTAAATGAACAGGTTTATCTCTCCAGAAGTGGGAGGAAAATGGCACTTCATATATTTTAAAAGGGGTAAAAAGACAATGTTATAAGAATCAACAGCACAAATGCATTCATAGGCAGGGCAAAGGGTTTCAGTAAACTACAACCAGCAATTCATCTCATTGGCCCGGGCCAAAGTCAATGGTTCAGAGTCTTTGTATTGGATAGCACAGTTCTGGTAGTAACAGTAAATTCTTTGCCACAGAGTTTAGAAGAATTTGGCTAGGCGAAGGGTTTGGCGAATGTTTTGGGAAGGATAAGCCTTCGCAGTTGATGAAAGTTTCACACACTTTCTCGATGGCCGAAAAGATTTCCAGACCGTGTTTGCACAGTACGTTGTTAGTAGTGCTTTCCTGGTTGCCGCTCTTTTTCCCTACTTAAAGATCCCTCCAGCCTCTTTTCCTTTTCAGATGGGGAGCAGGTGCAAGTGGATCTTGGTCACTTGGCCTAAGCCTCGCCCACCTGGTGTGTGCCTTCCTGGTTGCCGCTCTTTTCCCCCACTTAGCAAGCCCCGCCCGCCTGGTGCCTTCCTGGTTGCCGCTCTTTTTCCCTACTTAAGGAGCCCCCCAGCCTCTTTTCCTTTGCAGATGGGGAGCCGGTGCAAGTGGATCTTGGTCACCTGGCCTAAGCCCCGCCCGACTGGTGCCTTCCCGGTTGCCGCTCTTTTTCCCCACCTAACAAGTGCCGCCCACCTGGTGCCTTCCTGGTTGCCACGCTTTTTCCCCTCTTAGCAAGCGCTACCCACCTGGTGCCTTCTTGGTTCCCGCTCTTTTTCCCTACTTAAGGAGAAATACAGACTCTTTTCCTTTGCAGATGGGGAGCAGGTGCAAGTGGATCTTGGTCACCTGGCCGAAGCACCACCCACCTTCTTAGCCCTGTCTCTTCCTTCCTGCTCTTAACTCTTAGATCAAGGGCGTCTCACGCCCGGGCGTCTGAAGTGAAGGGCAGTCGAAGAAAAGGGCAATTTCTGTTTGGACCTGTTTGGACAAGGAAGATCCACGCCCCGAACCCCTACCTAAACAGCAGGTAAGCATGCACCAAAATGTGTTTACTCACTCTGTCCCCACAAGGCCATCCCCACCCCTCTGGTCCACCCGTGATGTTCTCTTGTGCCCACCTCCCTTCTCGCACACAGGTGTTGCCTGTTTTTCTTGATTCCTCTACCCTGCTCCTCCTCCCACCCACCAGCCTACTTCTGCAAGAGTCTGTCCTGATACATTCTGGTTTCACAATCACCGTCTTGTGGCCAATGCTGGATTTGACTTTTATGGACTTCATTGATTCACTGTGCATCACCCTTTCTCATGGTGGCCCAGAATCATGCTGTTCCCATCGTCATCTTGTATCCAGGCTTGCAACAATAGGTGTTTCCACTGACTTCTGCAATTGTATTTGCTCTCCCCTCTTGCTTCTCCACTCTATTTGACTGCTTAGTCTCTGTCCTGCCCTCCTCCCCTTACTTTCTTCTATGCACTTACTCTATAAGAATTGTCCCTGGACCTAGTATGATAGCAACCTTGTCTGTCTCGTCCCCCTTCTCCTTAGTTGTCCCGCCCACCCTCCAGCACTATCTGAAATGTCGTCAAGCCTAGTACGATAGTCACTTGTTTTGTTCCTTCCCTCCCTTTCTGCACCCTTCTCCCTCACCTTTTGTTTTCTCCGGCTCTACCAGAAATGTCATCAGGCCTAGTACGGTAGTCTCCTGTCTGTTTCCATTTACTTCCCGCTCTCCCCCTCCCTTCCCTATCTATGTCTTAGCTCTTGCACTATCTGAAATGTCGTCAGGCCGAGTACGATAGTTAATTTCACATCCTTACTGTTCATGGCCTGTAAGAATGTCATTGTATTTTCCCTTGTTCCCTCCCTTGCCTTGAAGCGCTTTGAAATACATTGTGTATAGGCGCTATAAAAATAAACTATCATATCATATCATTGTGGTACTGCCCCCTGGTCCTTTTCTGAAGGCCCCTAGAGACAGTTACAACCCTTTGCCCCTTGGTACTGAAAGCAAATAACCTTGAACAGTAAGACTGATTAATTTGCCAACTATTTTCCTGTCAGTATCCAGAGTGCTTGCCTTTCCTTCGTGAAAATGTCTGTCCTCTGTGTTACTTTACAGGATGGATTGTAATTTGTAGTGTGCTAGAACTGTCTGTTGTAGTAATAATAAAAGTAGATATTTTAAATACAACCTTGTCTACATAGTCCCTTTTATCATTGGGTAATAACTATATTTTCGCTGTGTTGCAACTAACCAACAATCCACGACCTTGCAGAGATAAGCCTGCCGTTCCGTCCACGTTACCAAAATTGGACAAGGAGGTTTATAATTGACTTGTGTTCCAATCTATTTGGATCCAATCTGGTGTACTAGAGGTGTTGGGCTGATTGATGGTGTATATACCGATATTCATCCTTGGACCACTGGTGCCCCGGAAGTTGATTTGTCACATGTGTTCCCGTTCACACTTACCTTTGTCAATGGTTAGCAAATATAATTTGACCCATGATGTGAATCATGTACCAAATCCTGCCTTCCCCATGACTGCCCATAGGAACTCCCATCTGACTAAGTCAAACACCTTCTCTATGTAGAGGGCTATAAGTGCATGGGGGACCTGCAGTAAAATAGGACTTTCCTAAGGCATTGTGAACCCTTTTGAGATTAATTTTGGTGGCTCTTCCGTGACAAATCCACACTGGTGCGAATGCATCATCTGGCTTATCACTGTAAGCATTCTATTCGCCAGGATCTTTGCTAGGATTTTGTTTTTCCCATTCAATAGGGAATTGGGGCGATAGGCTGCGCAATGATTTGAAGGCTTCCCCTTCCTATATCTAACCACTATCATTGCTAGCCTAAGTCTTCAGGCAGCTCCCATTTTTTGGTTGCTTTCCCGGAACATATTCCCCATCGCCTCCATCACTTCCCCTATAACTTCTTACAGGACTCAATTGCGATCCTGTTGGGGCCAGAGGTTTTCCCTGACTGCAACTGACTAATTGCCATCTGATGTTATTCTACTATGAGCTTGGAGTCCTACTCTTGTTGTGCACCCCCTTGTATAGGGTACGTGGACAACTTCCAAACAAAAATTGCTTGCTAGCCTCTAGGTCACGCCCCCCCCCCTCAACTTGGTACGCTCCTGTTACTATGAAGCGAAAGCCTCTGCTATTTGTTCTCCTGTAGTGCAGTTGAGTATTTCTCACATCCATCTGGTCACCTCTTCTCTCGATTAACGAGCAATTTCCCTGATTTGTACTCTGTTCATCTTGTCTCGCTTTCTATTCCCAAAATGCCTTTTTTTGCATCATCGATAGCTATCGCTCTATATAGGTCAGTTGTATTTATAGGGTATCTCCTACAGTCCTGTTTTTTGCTCTATATATTTTCAATCTTCTTACTTCGGATTCCAGCTTTTCAAGTTGGATTTGTCTCTCCATTGTGTGTTGTCCTGTCGCTGTAATCGGCAGACCTCTATTTACCGTTTTGTAGGCCTCCCATAATGAAAGTATTCTTCTGTCCCTTCATTTAACGTCTTCGCTATTTGGGGATTATTGAGATAGTAAGCGTCTGCCTCCAGCCGCCTCCCCCCTTCAGCTCCCTCCCAATGATGATTACAAAATAAAGGGGTGCGTGGTCCGAGATGCCACTAGCTAGATATTCTGCCTCTGTAACGATCCCGGTGTAATCTAGTCTCAAAAGTGATTTGTGGACGTTAGGAGTCATGGGGGGTGCACATCTCTTAATATGTCCCTCAATCCTGCAGCTTCTATGAAGGTATGGAGTCTTGTTCGCGACAACTCATATATCTCCCCGTGCATAACAATCTGTCCCTCTCCAGCTGCACTGTTTGTTGAAGTTGGCCCCCACCGTCACCTCCACTGCATGTTTAGTCACTAGTGTTTTATGGTTGCAGCATGCCGGTCTGCAGTGTCTGTGGTGAGTATACATTAAGGATAGTTGTGATTCCCCTAGGTCCCACAGATTCCCACTGATCAAGACGCACCTCCCCTCATTATCTCTACTATGTTTATATGCAGGGAAAGAGACTGTTTAACCACGACTACTCCTCTTGATCCTCTACAGTTCAACCACTTTTTATTGCGTTCTTCCCAGGAAGGCGCATGCCATTCCAATCATGTGAGTCTTTTCTGACATTATTATGTCCGTCTGTTTACTAAGGAAATTTGACACCAGGCCTCTTAATTTTGTCATTGAGTCCATTCACATTCCATGTCAGGCATTTCAGGGAGTTTTTGAGATCTGTATCCGTACCCGTCAATTTGGTTTATCTGATTGGTGCTCATAATGTTCCTTTTCTTTAAATTTTAACAATTTCTTTTGAGTTCCACCCTCTCTATACTTCCCCCCAACTTGAAGCTTCCGTCGCCCTTAAAACATGAGAATATTCAGTATCACCTATGGTTGAAATTTTTTGGGGAGCGATTGCCTCGGCCTGCCTGCTCCACTCCAACCAATTCCTCTTGTGTGTTCCTACTTTGGTGGTTTCATTACATCATCATGTGATGATCCAATACCCAGTTTTTTATTCACTCTTCAATCAGCCTAGCTCATGATTGTTTCTCTCTTTATTCCTCAGGTCCACGTTGGCTTCCTGAACCTTGACACTTTGCTTATGTAATGGTTTGTCGACCCAGTCCTTTGCTTATGTTGGGTCAGAGAATAATCTGACTCCCTGTGGTTTTATCGCTCAAAGGGTGGCTGGATACAGCATGGCATATTTGAGCCTTCTTTCTCTCAGCCTTCTTTTAACCATCTTGAACAACTGCCTTGCCTTTTGCACTGCTTTCGTAAAGTCTGGTTAAATTTACACACTTGCGCCGTTCACTATTACTATGCCTTTCTTTCTTGCCGCTTGCAAGATCACATCTCGATCCCTGTAGTTCAACAGTTTGGCGATAACAGACCTCGGTGGGCTCCCTCATGGCAGCACTATGCTCGGTACCCTAATGACTCTCCCCACAGAGAAGAAACTGGATAAACCATGAGGGCCCACCCAGTCTTTCATCCAATCCTCTAAGCACAGTTCCATCAATGATCCATCAGTTTTTTCGGGGAAAGCCTGTAATTCTTATTTTACACTGTATGGCTCTACCTTCTGCATCCTCTTCTTTATGTTCAGGATCTGTGTCTTGGCGATTAGGTCGAGCATATCTTTCTTCATCGGTCCCAATTTATCTTCCACTTCGAGTAGTCTATTTTCAGTTTCCCCCACTCTCGCTGACACTTTTTGAAGATCTTGCCTCAGAAGCCCACATCTGTGCAGATAGCATCTATTTCCGGTTCCAGTGATGTTTTGGCTTCTTGAATTGTATTTAGGCTCTCTTGGGTCGAATGGTTGGGCAACATCTCTTCTTTCAGCATATGCCCTCCCTTTTCCGTTATCGTCTTGCGGGCCCCTGCTAAGGGTGGCGTGGTGTACGAATCCATTTTGGTCTGTAGGCTTGCCTTTCTATTCTTTTCTTGCTCTTTTGCCACTTTGCAGTGGCCTCCAGTGATGTGGTCCCGCACCTCTGCCTGTGTGCCTGCTCTGCTCAGAGCCGCAGCTGGCTGTTTCTTTTTCCAAGCCATTTTTCTGGTCTTGATGGACGCTGTATGCCTTCTCCCTTATTCGATGCAAGCCCCAACTGGGTCACTTGTGTGTAGTCACTTCTACCCAGACGCCTTATCACCTTGGAATACCACCGGACCCACCACTCATTGCATTTGGGCTTATTCACAACTGCAGCTCGACACTGTTATCTCAGGCCGGGTTCTGTCTCCAAGTGAGAGGCCTCAACTTCCAGGAATTTTCCTTTCCCCTGATGTGACACCTTACACACCCTCCATCCGTATGCTCATTGCTCCCTGGCTTTTTATCTACGTCTCTGGAATTCTTCCCCTTGATTTTCAGGAAATTTGCAGCGTTTTCCCCACTGTTGGAGCAGAGCAAGCTATTCTTGTGACTATGTCATGTGACTGCAGGTCCTTACCATTGGTGGGCTTGGACTTGCTTCCAGGCTGTATTTTGGATAAGAAGAGGACTCCTCTGCCATTTTTCAGATCAGCATTGCAGCCAACAATCCCTTCTAGATGAACAGACAACTGAAGATGCAAAGAAGACTCCTGCAGAGGCCTGGCATCCCTTCCTGCATCTGGCCTGTTGTAGCCCTGTTGGACTATCTGACCTCTGAAGACCCTGAGTGGAGCTTCAGCCGTTGCACTAGTGGGACCAACTAGTCTTGAACCTTCGAGTATCCAATTTCAGAGGCTTCGGAAGTGTCCCTGGATCACCCGGTGGATTGACAAGCTCTCTTGTGGGCAACCTCGCCAGAAGCGCTGCCATTCCACAGTTGCACCCAGAACTTTGGCAGTCACCAGCATGTGGTACAAGTCGCCTGCCTCCATATTTCAGTCTCCCAGCATCAAGGGATCCTGTCCTAGAGAAGCTTCTTCAACCGTGATTGGAAGGATTCTGTCATTGCCTGCGTGCAGTGGCCATGGCTAGAACTTGCCTTCCTCCGCCATGAAGGGTCTGCCTCAGCGAATCTTGCATTTCTTCATTGCCATGGATTTTCATCTTGCATCTGCACCTGTCCAGAAGAATCCTTGCCCGCGCAGCTCCTCAGCACCTCTCACCGGAAGCAAGGGCGGGAAATCCAACCTCCAGGGACTCCCAGTCGACCCATTACGTCCTCTGGGAAAATCAGTCAGGGGTAAGTAAACGCAAAGTATTTGTGTCCCCCTGTCCGCCATATGATAAAATTGATAACCAGCCTCTTTGTATCCTGCTGTTCCATTCCGCTGCCTTTTGGTCGTCAAACCTGGGTAGCACCACCTGAAAGATAAGAACACAATTCTCCTACCTAGTAACTTTGTTGCATCTCTTCTTTTGAACTCACCAACACAAGTAAATTAGAGTTTGCGGATAAGGACTCCTTCCTGTGACTTTTGGGCATAAGGCCCCATTCTCCTCAGGGATTGGACTGTTCAGCTAGAGAAATCACTTGTGACTTGGTTCCATCTCTACTGCATTAATTACCTCTTTTATTTGATTAAGTCATTTGAATCCATTTTAAGAAACTATGGTTAATGTATGCATGTTTATTAATGAGTTTTGTGCGAGATCATCTGCTTGTTTAATTTTTTTGTGTGTGTTTAAGGCCTAGAATAAATATTTTCATTTTTGTACATTCCTGTCTAAATTGAATTATTGCATGCTTCACTGTGTGGACTCATTGCGGGCCTCTGACCCCACTCGCACTCTCCTGAGAATAGCCTTAACTTCTCTCCATTGCTATCTTGATTGGTTTTTGGCTAACATCTCAGAGTTCACTGTTCATTGTTACTAGGGTGGCCTCCTAGAATCTGTCCATCAGGCCAGATTCTAGTAATAAATCTTAACATATCTCCCAGACCTTTACCCCACCTCCCAACTGCACTTATTGTCACTGCACTTGCACTATCGGAATGTCACAAGGCCTAGTAGGACCGTCCTTACTGTTATTCTTTTTCCTCTGCACCTTTTTTTTGTCTTGTGGCACCTGGAAACACTTGTGTATAGGCTCCCTATAAATGTCTAATAAATCTAATACACAAATAAATAACATGAAAATAACATCAGGTTGGTTTGCAATGATTTCTGAACTTTTGAACCCATCTCTATAAAAGAAAAGTATTCTTGGAAACCAAACGGCACATATTTCTACCAACTACAGCAGAGAAGAAATATGGCCAAGACGCTATAATGTCGCACACTGATCACAAATTTTGTCTTAAGCGCCAAAATAAAGTGTGATGCAGCATGTGAGCTATGCAAATATCTTTGTGCCTTATCCATGCATGCTAACATTCTGAAGTACCTAGTAGGGAGATTTTGCCATGAAAACCGGGAGAAATTAATTTGACCATAGGCTTGCATTGAGGACAACTCTCTGTCCTCGCCCTCACACCAACCACTGTACTACTTGCCTTGCATTCTCTTCTAGTGTTCTCTGTTCGCATTCCACACTCATAACATTCCCTCTGCTGACATTCCTAACACTAGTGAGGAGGCCGCCTTTCTTCTAGAGGACTTTATTCCTGTATCCACTTTCCATATTCTAATATTACTCAACTAGAGTTGTAATGACAAGTGTATGGGAGGAAAGGTCTCTAGGACCCCCCCCCCTCCATTTCTCACCAACATGCGGCCTATGACTCGCCCGACAGCCATCAATGCACCTGGGCCCAGGATGCAGAATGGCCGCAGGTCGACACACGGGGCTGCATGGCTCATCCTGTAGTATGATACTGACTCCATTTTGTGTTACACATAGACTCCATTTTGAGAATAACAAAACCAGGCCTCACTGGCACAAGCAGCCCGCAGGGCTACAGCTCTCCCCTCCTGAGCGCGCACAGAAAGCCCAGCGTTTCCCTCACCCACCTCCCCTTGGCGGCCCTACTGAAGGCCTGTTCTCATGGGAGACTAGGTGCGAACAAGCTACATCACAAACACTGTATCTTTTCACCTTCCGCAGTCTATCACTGACCTGACGATGACGGGCTGGAGCTGGGGTCTGAGAAAACAAAGCTGCCTCAATAAAACTTGTCCCGTCCTCTCGCAGACCCCCACATCTATGATATATGCTGTGGATAACCCCCAACCCCGTTCCCCATTTGAAGTGCCAGACATGTATGCTAAGCCCGTGCGCCACCCTGTTTCACCCATGCTGCTAAACCATCTGTAAGGACGATACATTTGTTTCAAGTCCATGAGATTGATTGTACGTATTGCAATAAGATGGCCCTCTCCCATCTCAGATCACCCACACGTGAAGTTATAAAAAGTATACTCGAACCTGCCATTACTAATCAAAGATTATTGTTGCTAGACAATATTTAAAAGCAATTATGTGATATCCATATGTACTCTATGATTTCCTAAAAATATAATGTTCATAAAATGGACAATTAAGCTTTGCAATATGCCTGGGTTTCTAAGGTAATGAGTGCCGACTGTATACCAGAGTGTCTTTCGAAGTATTTGTTTATTCCCTGAGCATTGAGTCACACAAGTCATATTATAAGCAGAACGTTACAGACTCTTCCTTGTGGTAATGCACACACAAACCTATTCCTACCTCATTTTTAAATGCAAGCTTTTCTTGTGTGTCCCGCACCCAGATGTAAAAACCTTAGTCCTGTGAATGATGTGCTGCTAACAAGATTGTTGTTGATAGAAGTTGTTTGCAAACATGGTACTCATGATACACGAAACTGTGTAATACATGTAATGTTCATAAGCTCGCATGATCTCCGATGTACATGTATTTATTTTGTAATTATACTAGCTTAATCCTGTCTCTCAGTTTTGATGATGTGCACATAACTTTATAACGTAGATGAGTAGAAACAAGGCCCTCTCTCCCTTCTCTGTAGCACCGCGCGCCCAGCCCCCACCTTCCACCCCCATCTAGCCTAATTGGGACATTAAGCCCTAGTTCCAAATGTGAATGATTGTAACCCCTCACCTCATCGCCTTTTAGATGTATACCCTGTACCCTCTGACTAGCGAGCAGCCCAGCTCACCCTCACCCTGATAGACCATGGTGGTCATATATTTAATCTTGTACTAACAAACTATAAATATGCCCCCTTTAGCTCTAACAAAGCAGAATGCTGGATGTATCCCAGCCATGTGCCCCCTGACAGAGCACCTGAACTCCTGAAGCAGCCCCTTTTATTGTATAATGTTTTTATGAGGATAAGATAAGAGCACCCAGAGTTATGTGCTATTTTTTGTGTGATGTTAGATTAACAACGTGTAATATCTACAGGGCACCATAAATTCTAATGAATGTCGAATGAGTATGTGTGGCCACAAGGGCAACTGTTATGTAGCATAAATTGTAACAGCCCGGACTTCCTCGGACCCAGCGCTCCACCCAGACGAGCCCAGCTGACCCGAGCCCCCCACACTGGCACCACGTGGATCTCCGCCAATCATGGAGCACCTTCCATACACAATGTATAATAGCTAATCTTCGCCACACAATCCCCACGACTTATGTGCCCCTTATAGTTTACATCACTGAAGACGTTATTTTGTAATAAATATGACTGTTTATCTATTGTCTGGAGAGCGCTCTCGGAGTTTGCAGAGTTCTCTGCTTGCCCTATATTGGTTTGATAAACTTTTTGACTTCACCCGCACTTGGTCTTGGTCTCATTCCCAACTGGGGTGTGTCCATTATTGCCCCTCATTGTGGAGTTTTAAATGCCTTATTGGGGGACGCTCACTTTCACAAGTGTGAATGGTTCAGTTAGTCCCCCTCTAGTGCTCTATATGAGCATGGGTTGAACCTCCTAGGAGTGACGACGCATTGCCCCTATTAGGCGTCAAGATATGTTTGTTCTCTTGGCCAGAAAGACCATTTGTCTGTCCTGGACTTGAAGACACGCTGGCACTCCTGGGCTTGAAGACAAAGATAGGCCCTTTCAGGGGCCAGAAACTGATGATGTGATGCATCGGCAGGGCCAGAAACCGACGAGAGGCACCACTCACCTTCGTCAAGTTGGTTTACCCAGGGTACTGCACTCCTCCTCGCCTTTTAACTACCCCTCTCTACTTTTGATGTGCTAGTTATTTGGTTAAGATGTTCAACCAGACGCCACTTAGCATACTTAACAGCCACAGGGCTTCTTCCACAGTATTTACCTTATTTTCAGGGTTCACCTTCTGCACTTCTTCCTTCCTCCTCCTACCTTTTCTTCCTCAGAACCCCTCCCAAAATGTTCCTCCATCGGTGGCCCTCATCTTTTTGTCTGTACCTTTCAAACTGTTCTCCAAGTAATTTCCCCCTTTCTCTTGTGTCTCACCTTCCATCTTTCTCCATTTCCCCTTGCTAGTTTTCCCCTCTTCACGCTGCTCTCCCCCTTTCCCTTTTCACATATCTTCACCTTCCTCTCCGATCACCTTTCTACCATCCACCTTTCTTTAAGTCTTACCCTCCTTCCACTCCCTTGTTCCTCTTTTACCCCGCTCTTTACTGCAATGCTGTTTCCAAACTCCCACACTAGGCCTCCGACCCAAGCCTCCCTGTATAGCCCTGTCCCTTTTGAAACTGAAAAAGGGTGTTAATAAATGTACCCAAGTCCTTGTGTGTACGTGACAAAGTGATTGGCTCTTCTGAGTAACTCATCTTCAGATCTAGTGGTTTGTATCAGTTATAAATTGTCAGCTGCCAACTTGAAGTGAAGTAGCACTGTCATGGTAGCTGCCTGACCCCACCATGGTTCCTCCTGCAGGCAGCTGCAGAACAACTCTGCCAACCTTGAACCTCGTCTGCCAACTTCATTGCATACCAGACTGTGTATTCAAATGTACTTTTAGTTAGATCAAAGACAATACCCACAGACCTTTTGGCCTTCTAATGCAGAGTTGTACATTCTACAAAACTCTACCAGGTCTTGAATTACAGACTGGTACCTGGCAAAGGAGAACCTTTTTTTATGCTGTCACTCAGTTCATTGTTGTACTCAATATGTAATTCTTTTCACTGACGGTTTCATATTTTCAGTCATTTATATTCCATGAAAGTATTTATACTGTTAAAGTAGACCTTATTTTCAGTGTTAAATATCTTATCCATTGGCATAATTATGGATCTATGTGTTTTAATTGAACCTGAACTATTTGCATGTTTTCCAAATGTTTTGTATCTATTTTTTTTTTTAAATGTCAGAATGTTGGGTAGGTCGACCGCCATCACCTGCCCTCCTCCCCACCCCTTACACAATCCAATATGGCCTGACCCCAACCCACCATCTACCTTTGGTGGTATACAAAATGTAAAGCAATTGGGGGTGGGGGGGAATTTCAACCAGTTTGGGGGGGGGGGGGTCGACCAAAATACATAAACCTATAATTATACTGTTAACTGGTGTTATGTTCACTAATATTCTTAACAAAAATCTACACAACATTAAAAAAGAATAAAAAACATTAGCTTAAAGAAATAGACAATTGGATAATAGAAATGTTTTATTATGACAAGTGCTTACACTGTAAAACAACAAATAGTACATATACATGTATAGACTGGATACATACTATAAATTACACAGTATAATTGGCAATTGCCTTTTTAAAACCAAAGATGAAATTGGTGGAGCCATATGGAGTGAACCCGCTTTACCGGGAGGATAGCCCAGCGACAACGTGCATGCCTTGGAAGCAAGACAACACGAAGCAACACAGGTTCGATCTCTGGGTCCGTGCTTAGAAACCTCTGGGTGTTTAAGCGCATTATAAATATGCAAATAAGACACACACAAAAAAAAAAATTACGCAACTTCTGTAACAGCGCCTTGATGCCTGCGGGCTTTGTGAGTGCTTTAAAAAATGTAAAATAAAAAAATAAATACCTGGCAGGATTGGGAGAAAAAGAAGCTTAATAGTGAAACATTTGTGGAAAAAACGGTTCTCATAACTGCACATGAAAAGCTGCAAGAATTTTATAACAGAAAAAGTAAAGTTTATTATTGCAAATGTTCACAATCTTTTGTCACAATATTTCCAGTAAGAGTTCAACAGATATCACAACTTCACACCTTTAGCAGGGGCATGCTGATGCACAGTGCCAGGGGGTTGTGACGCAATTATCGATCTATAAATGATTTGCTTTGCATAATGGTGCTGTATTGTTAACAAGTCCGGATAAACTATAGACAACTAAAGATCTCAGAAAGAACATTTTCAAGTTAAAAACGTCACTCGATATATGGATTTATAGGACAGTGAATTAAAATAACATGAAAGGCAACTCACACTGCCTAAAATTTAAAATGTGATTAGAGTAGAAGGAACTCAAACACTTGACCCTTTTCTGGAGCGCACCTGGCACTTTTTGAATCTGTTATACTCTTTGCACTTTAGTCTTTAGGGCATTTCCAATACTTAGGATTTACTTTGGTGACGTAATATGGGTCTGCATTGACTTTATGACATTTTGCACTCAGCACTTTTATATGCACATATAATGTACAAGGCAGTTTTGTCAGTATTTAACATGCATTTGTGTTTTGATATGTATTCTTGTTTTTTTTTAATGAGTTCTGTGTTACGTATGCAGTAGTCTTTTGCAATACCTTATTGTGAGAAGGGCAAAATGAGTGGTACGTATTTCTACATTAACGTGCACCTGCATATATGTTGCTGCCATTACATGTATTATATGCATTAGGCTTTTATTTTTGTTCACAAACAATTCACTTATTTATGCTCCACCCTGTGTCTGACATATTGAGGAAAATGACTCATTATATCAATTTATTGTTTAGCAACATTTCTTGCTGATAAAGCTAGTAACGGTCAATTAGTGAGACTATGCCCATTACGTTCTTTGTGTATTGAGCTTTGCTGCTAAACAGAAGACAGTGAGATCTTGCCAAAATTGGTAGTGCCATTTCTTCTTTGATGTGGAAGGCGACACCCGCCTTTGGTCGTAAATTGGTGTGAGTTCTGAGAACCACCTTTTCCCTGTAGAAGATAATAGAAGGTTGTACTTCACAGAGAGCTTGAAGCTCACTTATCCGGCAGGCCTGGGTGACAGCAACCAAAAAGTCCACCTTTAATGACAGCCATTGACAATTGGCAGTTCAGTTTTCAACATGAGCGCCAACAGAATCACAGTGAGGGTCCCACTGGTGTGCAGTATTCTCCTTGGCAGGTAATCTATGTAGATCGTTAACATGGCTCCAAAGTATTTGATTTACAAATGACAGCATCCGTAGTCAGCTGTTCTAATATGCCCCCATCTCTGCCAAATAGGATATATAAGAGACCACAGACACACCACTTTACACTAATTGTGTGATGAAGGAGATATCGTCCAGTCTTGGCTGCAGTGGGGTTTTGGCACTACCTTAACAGCAGTGGAAACAACACCTAGATGCCCTTCGGCTTTAGTTTGCGCTATATTACATTTTTACATAATAATAACACCTCCATTTACCTGCGTACTGTGACCTGGTAGAATCCCTCCTAGTGGACCTAATGCTCCCCATATTCTTTTGAGAGGGTCCCAGGTGACTGTAACCTAGGTCCTATAACGATCCTTCAGATGGTGTCACTTCTCCCCAGGGGGGAGACTCTTTCTTGGAGTTCAGGGAGCTGAGGCCGCAAACCAATAGTCCCCCTAAAGGTGGTAACATGAGGGAGGACCTCATAGGGAGGAACTCCCTGCCTTGGAGTAAGGATGAGAGTTTGGGATACAGTGCTTTAACTCCAAGCACAAGGGGTAATAACACCCAACTCTTCCTTACACATGATAAAATCAGAGACAATGGGGGTCATTACGAGTTGGGTGGTAAGGGATACCGGCCACCGGTAAGGAGACCGGTACCGGTAATCCCTTACCGCCCAATTCCGAGGTCCCTTGGCGGGAACCGTAAAGGACGTGTGGTACTACCACACGTCCTTTACGGGTCCCGCTAAGGGACCAGGGCGCTAATAACGGGCCTGCTATTCGCGGGCCCGTTATTAGCGCCTTCCCCATTCCATTTGAGCCCTATGGGGGCTCAAATGGAAATGGGGAATGGTTGGTTGAATGGGGACTGACCCGGTAAGTACCTATTCACCCAGACCGGACCCGGTTTGGGAGGCAGCCATGGTGCTAATAGAACCATGGCTACCGCCCAACTCGGAATGACCCCCAATGTATTACTGTAATGTGTCAGTCTCCCTGTGATAAGGACTGGGATGAAGAAGAAAACAAGAACACTACAGTCAAGCATGAAGTATTCAACTAGCTGCTCTCAATCAGACTAATGTTACGCTAGGGCAATACAAGCTACTTAAGACAAACAGTAAAGAGGGACTTGGAAAACCACCTCCGAAGAGAGAGCTACTTCTGCGAGGAGAGTCCGACAAGCAAGTACACTGAAAAAAAGCCCACGTTCTGAGGCTGTAGCGAGACAGCCGTCTGAAGTGCTGGAGTTGAACCAAGGGATGCAAGGGAACCATCTCATCCATCAGTGGAGAGCCAGCAAACCTGAAGTTGAAAGTCAGTGGAGGTGTTACCTGTAGCAGGTGGATCATACAATCCAAGAACGACACCCTGACCATTAGAACTAGCCTACGGTAAAGCCTTGTGGGAAGTACGAGAAACTGTGGTGGTTGCGAGACCTGTAATGGATGGACTGTTTGTCTGAAAACTTGCGCCCTGATCACAAGTCATAATGGACCACAAAGTCAAGTATGCCGAAGAAGAGTAATACAAGAGAGTGACAGGCCGCAAAGTCGAGGGGACAGAGGAAGAGAGTGACAGGCTGCAAAGTCTAGCCAGCCGAAGGAGAGTGGAAGAAGAAAATAGACGATCAAACCTACGACTCCTGGTAAGACCAGTAAAGAATTCCCTGAGAGAAGGTAAACGGAACAGTGATAAGTCCAGGAGGGGGCCAGGACAACTTATGAACTGGAAAGAGAGACAAAAGCAGTAAACCATTTTGTAAAGCAATTCCTTGGTCAGTTACATAAGAATGTGGTATTGAGCAGTTGAGAAAGACTCAAGAAGACTCTCCCTCGTCCATGTTGGGCCAAGTTAAAAGACAGAGTTCAAGTAAAGAGAACAGCAAAGCATTGGAAGGAATTAAACATGTAGATGAAGGATTTAATGCTGAGGTATACTTGCATAAGCTGACAGATAGAAGGGAACCATTCTCCAAGTTGTGTTACAAGTGTGGAACTTTGTGAACACAGAACATTATGAGACTTGTACTCTCCTGGGTTGTGATAAGACCTCTTTGGATAGCTTAGTTTGTTTTGTAGTGACAGGGATCATTTAGGAGTTTGACTAGGATGGAATACGTTCTTTTTGACACAACAGATTTTCAAGCACAAGCTTTAATTTTGTTGAGGTAGGGAACCACTTCTAGTTAGGGGCAAGATAGGTTTTGCATACTTTTATTCATAAATAATGTTTATAACCAGAACCATGCCTGTTTTTGGTCAGACTGCTCCTTCCAGGTCACCATAGTCCTCCGGGACCAGGCCATCAAGGAAAGATCTGTGCTTGATACAAGACCCCTACCCACCCACCTTTACTGTTTGAGAAGATCCAACCTCAATAATAAGCTCCACATGGCTTCCGAACCCAGAACTTTCTGGTTGGAATACCACAACTTCTTGAGCCAGTTCGGTAAAATCAGGATTAGATGGTAGTTGCTTGTGTGCTTCCATTTGTGAAGGTTACTAGAGGGACTGGTGTAAAGAGTCCAGCCATCTCAAGTAAGGAGAAAGGCATCCCTGTGAGAATGTTCCCCCTCCCCCTTCCAAGATGCACACGGAGTACACTTTTTCTTCCGAGTCAGCATACCCCAAGCTCAGAGGATTGGCTGTAAGATTCACATGATGTTCCCATTCATGGGGGACGTATGACTTTCAATTAAGAACATCTGCCCATACAGTTTCCTCTTTCGTCACGTGGGACGCTATTGGAAAAACATTGCCGGCACCAGTCCCACAACTTGAGTGCGAACATGCAGAATTGCAGACCTCATGCTGACATAAAATAGAGTTGTTGTGTTGTCAGTGCAGATCAACACACGATGGCGACCTACCAGATGGTGCAGAACGCCTTCAATGTCAGATTGCTCGGAGTGCTCGTCAATATATATGGTGTGCCTGTTCCTCCGAGCTATAGAGATCATGGATCTCCCATTAGGCTCCTCAACCTGAAAGGCTGGAGTCCGTCACAGGGGTCTTGCTCAGGTATGGGTAAAAGGCATTTGCAAAGTCTGGTTGCTTCCCTCTATTCCACCCTGCAATTCCTGATGACCTATTCCTGTCTGACCCTGTGAACAGATGCTCACAAGATTTAATTGTATCTCTTTCATGTGTTTGGTTATGTTACCAATACTTGTAAACTGCAGCTTACACCCAAAGGCATCTTAGCACTAGCTAGCGGAATGAGGATGGAAAGAGCTAGAAAAGATACATATTTCTATCAGAGATAGTTCTCAGTGGCACATAAAGCACAGGGAATAGATTTACAAATGTGGACCGCTGCGACTGGAAAGGAACGGTCCTCAATACAAGTGGTCTTGAATCAGGGGGGACAGAAACAGGACGGGCATTTGCCAAGCAGAGTGTCAGAGCAGGAATGTACAGACAGAATTTGGGCTGTAGATATTCTGCCCCAGTTCCATAAAAGACATGATGAACTAGATATTAGGCCTTGAACTGAATGCGCTTGGCCATGGGTAGCCAATGAAGATGGTGCACAACTGGAGTAATGTGAGCACAACTAGGTGCGAACGTGGCTACTCTGGCTGCAGAGTTCTGCAGGAATTGAAGGTGCCATAAGTAGACAGGTTGTGCCAGAAATAGGGTGTTGCAGTGGTCCATGGAGGACATAACAAGTGAGGACACCACAGGGGCACGTAATTGAGAAAGGAGAAAACAAAGAACCTTACTATGGGTTTTCAGTTGAAGATAGCCCCTTTGATATACTGCACTTATCTTGAGATTCTGCAGACAGAGAGGCCAATATCTTTACCCTTAAATCTTTCACTAGCGGAACAGGAGAAAGAAAAGGGCCCAAGGAAGATGGCCAAAAAGAGGGGGTCCAAAAGGCAGTAAAGGAAGGAGGGCCCACCACCAACACCTCACTTTTTTCCCCATTCAACTTCAGCTAGCTATTACACATCCATGCACCTACAGCTTCGAGGCAGGCCCTAAACCTTGTTGCTGTCTCGACAAGAGAGAGAGAGAGAGAGAGATCTAAACGGACCATAATCTGTGTCATCTGTTAAGAGTAACATTGGAAGACGTGAGAGCAGATAAGCTTGGTAAGAGGTTGCATGTCCATGTTAAACAAAACCTGGAAGATGGAGGAACCCTGAGGGACTCCACACGTCAAGGCAGTGGGCAGTGAGTGAAAAGGTGGGAGGGACATTGACTGTTAGGTCAGAGAGAAATGAAGAAAACTAGGAAAGGCCAGCCCGGATGAGCAAGATGGCATGGTTAATGGTATCAAAGGCAGCAGATAAGTCAAGTAACAAAGCACTGACGCTGCCTGAGTTGTGCAGCCGAACCACATAGTCAACGTTGGAGACCAGCACCTCCTCTGTGCCACGTTCTGGACAAAAACCGGATTGCAAAGTGTGGAAGAAGAATACTCAAGAAAGGAACACAGGAGAGGGCAGACTAAGGCTTCAAAAAGCTTCATAAAAAATTGAAGAAGCAAAAATGTGCCAGGACAAGAGGGCCTAAAGAACGCTTTTTCAAAAAGTGGACCAACCAATTTCTTTTCAAGAGAAGCTGGGATCTGACCTGTGAGAAAGTATTAACAGCATGTGTGAACAGAGGGCCAATCAGAGGACACAGTCCTTCAAGATAGAGTGCCCACAGCAGGCCAGTCTCTGCTGGGGCATAGGGTGAGGCACAGCCTCCGGCCGGCCCGGGGGCTGTGCTACGGAGCCCGCGATGGGCAGCGAGAACAAAGTGGAGAGGAGACAGGTCCCTCACACCCGGTCTATAGTAATTTGGAGGAAGGTGACTAAGCTTTCTTGCAATCTGTGTAACAAGAGTCACAGAGGGGGACATGTTGGCAAAAGCGTCCAGGCTGCTTATAGACCCAACTGGAGAAAAATGTCTAATTGACGCCCATCTAGACTTCCAGAGCAGCCCGGCCACCTGGTCCTTGCATTCATTCCTATGGCCAACTACCAGATGGCAGGGCTCGCAGATAGGGTAGCCAACTGTTCCGCATTCTGCGGGAAGGTCCCGTTTTGGAAGACTCTGTCCCATGCTGGACGGATAAAAGTCCCACCTCCTTTCATTTACGTAAATGCTTTGTTTGTGGGGCTAAGGGAGCCCGTCTCCCACATGTGTCCCCCTCCCCAAAGGGAAATGCTCTAAAGGGGCTCCCTCTAGAGCTCAAAGGTGGCCAGGGGGCCTGGCCTTGGGTGCCTGTCTCCCACGTGGGTCATCTGTCCCAGAGCCCAGCAGCGGTCCTGGTGAGCCCCGGCAGGGTCGCGGCCCCTGCCCAGAGGGAAAATCTACAAGGCGGAGGGGAAAGCTCCAAGTCAGCCTGGCCAGAGCTCGAGGGCGGCCAGGGGTGCTGCCCCTGGCATCTGGCAACTGCCTGGCATGTGGGTCATCCATCCCCAAGCCCAGCAGCGGTCCCGGGGGAGCCCTGGAAGGGTCCCTGTCCAGAGGGAAAAGCTCTAAAGGCCCCCCTCTAGAGCTCCAGTACAGCCCAGGCCAGAGCTAGAGGACAGCCAGGGTGGGTGCTGCCGCCCCTTCCCATGGGCACCTGCCAGTCACTTGCCAGAGGGGGCCAAAGGCCCTTCCCGTCTGGGCCCATTGGAAAGCTTTGCACGACCAGATGGCTCTCTGTGAGTAGGGTGGCCAACTTTCTGAAATAATTTTACAGGACACTTGCGCACAAGGCAGGGGAACTTTTCCCTCCTGGGAGGCACGGCGACCACGCCAGGGCTCCCAGCGCTGGGCTTCGGGACTTGGTCACACACACCTGCCATGGGGACCGGAACTAACACATGAATGCCATGCAACTCGGGTCCGGCCGCTCTTAGTGGTTCTAGTCCCACAGAGGAAAGGGACCCGCTCGGGGCGCCCCTTGACACCAGCATTGCATTTCGGACTTGGTCACACAAGGGTGACATTACCCTGAGGACCGGGAAGGCACCACGGCTGCCCCAGAGCTCCGGCCAGGCCGCGTTACCAGCCTCTACCCGTGCAGAGATACGGGGACCCCACAGGGTCGCCAATTCTGTTACTTGCACTTGCCTGAGCTCCGCTGAAACTTTAGTCAGAAACAGGTGTTGGAATTTCCGTTTCTGACGTCCATCTGTGCATTCGGTGGAAGTTCTGCACTTGGAAACATCATCGCTGGGGCCGGGACTTAAGACACAGCCTCCGTGCACTAAGCCGCCACCAGCGAACCAAGGCCCAGACTCTCTTCCCTGCATCGGGCCAGATGCGGAGGTGTCTACCGCCTGTGCCACAGAGCCACCCTGCAGGGAATCACTTCCACACAGGCTATTCCACACAGACTGGAACACAACCGGAGACAAATGTAGGAGTCAGCTGGGCCAGCTGCTACTGGGGCCACCTGGTCCGACTGCCCTGGCCCCTCGACCAGATGGCCGGTTGGGCCCCCAACCAGACTGCCCGGCAGCCATCAGGGCATACCTGCCCTGATGACACCGTACAAGGCTTAAGGCACTACCACCTCTGCGTGCTGGGGTTTAAGCTGCCACACCTCTTTCCCGCCTGCCTCCCAAGGGCTCCCACGACCGGGAAGGGACGAGTGCCCCCCACACCCAGCCCGCACACCCCCACGTGTGTGCACCCAGGATAGATGGGAGTTTTCTGTGTGCCCCACGGCACAGTGGGAGGAAGGATGGAGGCCCTTGCAGCTCCACTGTGGCGCCTTTTGACAAAAGCTTGGCTCAGAGGATGACTTTCAATAGATCGCAGCGAGGTAGCTGCTCTGCTACTTACAAAACCCTGACCCAGAATCAGGTTGTCCACGAATGATTTAGTACCAGGTTCCCCACAAACATGCGGTGCACTATGGGCGAAGGAGATGGCCCCCTTCTGTTCACACCCGAGTCCCGAGGCAAGCGGCTCTACGCACCGGCCCAGAGCCTGGCTATCCTAGGACAAACTGAAGCTCCAGAGCGCTGCGGTACCATTACGGTTAGGGGGATTCTGACTTAGAAGCGTTCAGTCATAATCCCACAGATGGTAGCTTCACCCCATTGGCTCCTCCAAGTACATACACCAATTGTCTGAACCGGCGGTTCCTCTCGTACAGAGCAGGATTACTATTGCAACAACACATCATCAGTAGGGTAAAACTAACATGTCTCACAACGGTCTAAACCCAGCTCATGTTCTCTATTAGTGGGTGAACAATCCAACGCTTGGTGAATTCTGCTTCACAATGATAGGAAGAGCCGACATCGAAGGATCAAAAAGCGAAGTCGCTATGAACGCTTGGCTGACACAAGCCGGTTATTCCTTTGGTAACTTTTCAGACACCTGCTGCTTCAAACCCAAAAAGTCAAAAGGATCCTGAGGCCCTGCTTTATTTTATTTTATTTTATTTTATTACATTTGTTATACGCCCAGACCCGGGGGTATCACGGCGTAGTTACAGACAATGGGAGAATGCAATCTTAGAAAGAACTCAGAGGTCCACAGGAATAGCAATCAATAATATACAATAATATACAAAGCAGTCAGGAATCAATAATATACAATAATATACAAAGCAGTCAGGTATAAACAGTTAATGGGAGGGGATTAGTGCTCTGGTTCAGTTAGAACTTATTGAAGAGCCAAGTCTTCAAGAAGCTTTTGAATTTAGGGAAGGAGGTTTCATTCATAATATGGGAAGGTAGCGCATTCCAATGTCTGGGGGCCAGTGTTTTGAAGCTACTACCCCCTGCTTTCTCTCTTTTGTATCTGGGGGTTTCAAGGTATGCGTTTTTATTGGACCTGAGAAGTCTGGTCTGGGGCTTCATCATGACTGTGTTGTTGAGGTATTTGGGAGCTTTGTTAGCCCTGCATTTGTGGGTGATGCGCAGGGTTTTAAATAGAATTCTGGCTTGGATGGGGAGCCAGTGGTGGTCTCTTCTGGTGTTAGAGATATGTTCGGATTTTTTGATGCCTAGAGCTGCTCTGAGGGCTTTGTTCTGCATGAGTTGAAGTTTGGCTATGTTGGCTTTGGAAGTGCCAAGGAATAGGATATTACAATAGTCTAGCTTAGACAGTATGAGTGCTCTGGCTAGAGTAACACAGTTGTTGGCTGAGAGGAATTTACGGCTGAGGGAAATGAGTTTGGAGGTGTAGGAAGTGGACGAGGCTAATGTGTTTTGGGGTCTTGACTTGTTTAAGAACAGGGATTATGGTTCCATCGATGGTGAATGATTTGAAAGCGGGCTCAAGGGTGTTGATTTTGCTGGAGGAGCCTAGTATGAGGAGCTCGGTTTTGTCGTCGTTGAGACAGAGGCTGTTATTAGCCATCCAGTTTTGGATGAGTGAGTAAATTTGGTTAACCAGGAGGGAGTCTTGTTCATGATTGCCTGAGAGAGGAATGAGGATTTGGGCGTCATCGGCGAAGTTGGTACAGATGACACCCATGGCATCCAACGCTGCAAATAATAGCTTGGTGTAGGCATTATACAGAGTGGGGGATAGGCAGGAACCTTGCGGCACACCTGCAGGGACAGGCACTAGGTCTGCTGATTCTTTGCCGATGGATACTCTGGAAGTCCTATCAGCCAAGAATGATTTGATCCAGTTGGTAGCGTTCTGAGCTAGGTTGAAATTGTTTGCTAGAGTGTTGCAGAGTTTATCGTGGTCAACCAGATCGAAGGCCGCTGAGAGGTCCAGGAGCATCAGTAGACAGAGTTTGCCTGCTTCTCTAGTGGCATCCATTTGGATCTTCAGATCAAGGAGGGCTGTCTCTGTGCTATGGTTGGGACGGAAATCTGACTGGTGGTCTCCTAGTAATTGATGTTGTTCCAAATGGTTCTGAATTTGGCAGTAGGCTATTTTGTCAATTATTTTTAGGAGAAATGGGACCGTTGTAATAGGTCGGTAATTAGTGGGTATTGTTGGGTCCAGGGATGTTTTATTTAGAAGTGGTGTCACCCAAGCTTTTTTGATACTGGTGGGGACTGTGTTTGTAAGGAAATAGGCATTGATGAATTTGGTGATGATAGGTGTGAGGGTGGGGGCACATAGTTTCACTAGGTGGGAGGGGAATTGGTCTTCTTTACAGTTGGAAGCTTTGAGTTTCATTATGGTGTCAAATACTACTTTGTTAGTCACTGGTGTGAATTGAAATGGGGGGCCAGTAGTGGCATTTGATGTGGTCATTGATATGGTGGGTGGAGTTTTGTCAGCTAGGAGCGTTTTTTTACTATCGATTTTATTTTGCAGTAGGAGGATTTTAGATGAGAGTGCGTTTTGAATAGTGGTGCACCAGTCTGCTAGCGTTAGAAGGCGCTGAGGTTTGACAAGGGTTTTCGAGCTCTCTAAGGATGGTAAACAGTTCTTTGCTGTCTGAGGACACATTAGTAATGCAGAGGTTGAAGGCATTGGCTTTTTGGGTGATTATTGCTGATTTATAAGTTTTGTTGGCTTCAGCGAAGGCAAATGCCGATTCTGGGGTATTGTTTTTCTTATGGAGGTGTTCAAGTGATCTTTTTGTGCGTCTTAAGGCTACAAGTTCCTCATTAAACCAAAAACAGGAGCGTTTGTCAGGTCTACGGGTTTTAGTGGTGATGGGAGCAAGTAGGTCAATAGTTCATACTGAAAATCGAGATCAAGCAAGCTTTTGCACTTCTGTTCCATGGGAGATTTCGGTCCTCCCCGAGCTCGCCTTAGGACACCTGCATTATGGTTAGCCAAGTGTACCGCCCAGCCAAACTCCCCACCTGCCACTGTCCCTGGAGTGGGTTGTGCGTGGTGAGTGCCGGGTGCTCGCCCCCCACCTCACCAGGTAAGTGAAAAAACAATAAGAGTAGTGGTATTTCAACGGCAGCCCAAGGGCCTCCCACTTTTCCTACACGTTTCATGTCTCTTCAGAGTGCCAAACCAGAGTGACTCTCCAGAGGGTATTCAGTACCCACTGATTCTGCCAAGTGTTCCCCTGGCTGTGGTTTTGCTAGATAGTAGATGGGGAGACTGGGAATCTCGTTCATGCACATCACTAATTAGATGCCAAGGCATTTGGCTACCTTAAGAGAGTCATAGTTGCTCTCGCCGTTTACCCACACTTCATTGAATTTATTTACTTTGACATTCAGTGCACTGGGCAGAAATCACATTGCGTCAATACCCACCGTGAGCCTTACGCGATGTTTCGTTTTAATTTAACAGTAGGATTCCCCTGGTCCACACCAGTTCTAAGTCAGCTGCTTTGCGTCGGCCGAGAAAGAACGCCGGCCTCGAACCCTGGGAGGGGAACGGAGAGAGACGACCACCGCAGTTGGGGCGATCCACATGATTGGCCCGGCTCACATCCAGAGTGGGCGCTGCCCCAGTGGGGGCGCCTCGTCCAGCCGTGACACGCGGCCAGCTCTGATTCAAACCCCAGCCCAACCGACCCAGCCCTTCCTAAAGTTACAGATCCGACTTGCCGACTTCTTTTACCTACATTGTTCCAACATGCCAGAGGCTGTTCACCTTAGAGAACTGCTGAGGATATGGGTACAGCCCGGCATGAGATTAAACCATCTCCCCTGGATTTTCAAGGACAAAGAAGAGCTCACCAGACACCGCCGGAAACGCAACACATTCCGGGGTGCCCTGCCCTTCATAAAGAAAACAGAACTCTCCCTGGGGATCCCGCCAGCTTCTCTGGGATCGTTTGCATTACTGCACTGGATGCCCGTCTCCACCATAATGGGTTATGAACCAGACTCCCTTTCGATCGGCTGAGGGCAACGGAGGCCATCACTAGTCCCTTCCGAATGGCACTCAACCATTTTTTAGGACCGACTGACTCATGTTCAACTGCTGTTCACATGGAACCCTTTCTCTACTTCGGCCTTCAAAGTTCTTGATTGAATATTTGCTACTACCACCAAGATCTGCACCTGCAGCGGCTCCACCCAGGCCCACGCCCGGGCTTCCGTGCGCACCGCAGCAGCCCTCATACTTGTCGCGGCTTAGCTCCCGCGGCTCTCAGTACCATTCATTTTCAGGGCTAGTTGATTCGGCAGAGGAGTTGTTACACACTCCTTAGCGGATTCCGACTTCCATGGCCACCGTCTTGCTGTCTGTATCAACCAACACCTTTTCTGGGGTCTGATGAGCATCTGCATCGGGTGCCTTAACCCAGCGTTCGGTTCATCCCACAATGTCAGTTCTGCTTACAAAAAGTGGCTACACGCCAGCAAGCCGGGCTTCTTACCCATTTAAAGTTTGCGAATAGGTTCAGATTATTTCGGCCCCAAGACCTTTAATCAATCGCTTTACCAGATAAAACTGGGGTTTCCGTGCACCAACTATCCTGAAGGAAACTTTGGAGGGAACCAGCTACTAGATGGTCTGATTAGTCTTTCACCCCTATACTCCGGGCGGACAACCGATTTGCATGTCAGGACCGCTACGGACCTCCACCAGAGTTTCCTCTGGCTTTGCCCTGCCCAGGCCTAGTTCACCATCTTTCGGGTCCTATCACGCACGTTCATGCTCCACCTCCCTGACAGAGCAGGCAAGACGGCCGGAGGTGCGTCCACCGCAACGGGATCCCAGCCGGCGTGCGGCGGCCCTCACCTTCATTTTGCCACAGGGTTGCCCTCCAACTCACGCACATGTTAGACTCCTTGGTCTGTGTTTCAAGATGGGTCGGGTGGGTAACCGACATAACTTCCGACCCATGGCACCCTTTGCGTGCCTCCCCACCCAGCGGCGTGACGTGTTTGGGGCACACTGAGGGTGGTCCACCACAGTCGGCAGTCGTTATCGGGAGCCTGATGCTGCCCCAGTGACTCTCAAGAGGGGTTGGGATGGCTGCGGCAGCTGTCAATCTCCCTTGGCGCTGTGGACACAGTAAAACTGCTGTAAGGCGCTGTAACACTTTCTGCCGGAGAGGAGAGCCACCTGTCCCCTGGGGTTTCCCCAGCCAACCTGGAGCCATTATGGTGGTGCACCGCCACAGAGGAAATGCGCCCCGTGGGGGCTGGGTGTGTCCGGGCGGCAGTCCCACAAGGGCATCCACCATTCCAGGAGACTACCTGCCCGCCGTGTTGAGTCCTGCGGGCGTACTACACGGACCCCACCTGTTTACCTCGCGACGGTTTCCCGCGCTAACTCTCTCTTCAAAGTTCTTTTCACCTTTCCCTTACAGTGCTTGTTGGTCATCCGTCTAGTTCCCGTATTTAGCCTTAGATGGAATTTACCACCCGCTTTGGGCTACATTCCCAAGCAACCCGACTCTGAGCAGACCCGATCCCGGCGTGCCAGAGGCTGCTACCGGCCGAACACCGTCCGCAGGGTGAAACTCGATCAGAAGAACCCGAGCCCCCGGAACGATGGTGGGGAGTCAGTCTCCTTTACGCCACATTTCCCACACCCGCCGCTGAACAGGGATTCAGCTCTGGACTCGTCCCTCTCACCTTGCAGTTACTGAAGGAATCCTGGTTAGTTTCTTTTTCTCCGCTTAGTAAAATGCTTTAATTCAGCGAGTCACCACGTCTGATCTGAGGCCGTAGTTGGGGGAGTAGAAAGCTTGGGGCGGCTAGCCTCGGGTCCGGGGCTGTATGGTAGGTTGCCCCAGCCCCCTGCCTCTGGTGCAACCGAGTGTATGCTGTCCCAATCTGTGGCCGAAGCCCACATGGTTGCAAGGCCGGCGCTCCAGGGCCATTCCGTGCCAGCAGCCGTGGGACCGCACTGACAGCCACATGCGGCACAGCCATGTGCCCGGGGTAGGGTGAAGGTGTGCCAGGCTTTTTTAAGGCCTGCTGCCGCCACCACCAACACCAGGGTGCGCGGCCCTCTCAAAACCCGCACAAGGCAAGGAAACTGAGGAGGCCGGGACACGCCGGCAATGAGCCTGCATGCCAGGTCCAGGGATCCTGCAAAAGTGCTGATTGGGGTCTGACCTTAGGGGGACAAAGGGAACGGGGTCTCTGCGACAGCCCTAGCAGCGCCCCTGGGTGGGAACGCTGGGGCGATTGATGTTTAAGCTACCCTCAGACAGGGGCCGCAAGGTGCATTCAAAGTGTCGATGATCAATGTGACCTGCAATTCACACCAATTCTCACAGCTAGCTGTGTTCTTCATTGGCGCGCGAGCCGAGTGATCCACTGCCAAGAGTCACAGGCAACTTTTTGTTCCAGACGTCGGCCTGACCTTGCTGGTGCAGGTGAGGCTGGGTGGGGAGGGCAGCGCCGCCTGTGGTGAGACAGCCCAGTGCCCCGTTTAGCTTCCCCACTTGGGAGTCGGCAAAGACCATTGTGGTTTTAAAACAAAAACAACAAAAAAATCCAGGCACTCAGCCCGGGAAGCCTGCCCACATCCGGCAGCAGCACAATGCTTCCCATGAGGATGGAGGCAAGCCGCTAGAGTCTTCAAACCCCATCCAGGCCACACAGAGCTGAGATCCAGGTACCTGGGCAAGAGGGAAGGTCGCCCGCTGCGCTGACTGTCCTGGCCATCGCCCGCCCACAGATGTGGGTGGCTGGAACCTCGATGCCCGCCCGTCGAGTAAGCCTGCTGAGCCATGGCTCAGGGTTCACTCCTGGTGTGCCGTGTCCCTGTCTGCCTGGGGAGGCGTCCCTCGAGAACAGCCAGGTTTCCTTAGACTTACGGCTGCCCCCACTCTGGGCTCCCCTGCACCCACGAATGCCCGCCCGCTGGCAGGTCAGAGAGAGGAACGCGTGGCAAAAGCCAGCACATCGGCCGGCTCAGTGAGGAGAGGGGGGCCGCATGGGGCTCCCTCTCCGTTGCGTGGTTGGGGACATCCCCAGCAGGTTATCCCAACCCTGCCAGGCGTCCCTGTCCATTTGCTGTGTCGCTGACCCCCCTCCGGTGGAATGGAATCCCGAGCTCCGGCACCTGGTTGCCCATGTGCCCCCTGGGCTGTGGGGTATGCACACCTGGGACACAACCGAGGTCGGGCCTGCGGCTCTACCTCTGGCTGTTCCGCTGTTAATGATCCTTCATGCCCCCACTTACAAGCAGATACCCCAGCCCTACATGTCCCAATTCACAATCAAATGCCCCATTTCTCCTTCCAAAAACACGTTCCCGGTTCAAATGCCACCCCCCTCTGGAGCCACATGCCACCATCCCTCCCTACGAACCCACACAAAGACACCAACATCCGTCCCTCCATAACTACACCAAGATGCTCCACCCCTCTCTCCAGAGCCACACCCATATACTTCACTTCTACCTCCAGACTCAGGTGGCACCATCTGCCCTCTCTCTATACCCACACCCAGATTACCCCATCCCTTCGACACACACATGCTCCCACCGACCAACACCCTTCTCTCCAGACATACATACCCCATCCCTCCATTCAGACCCAGATGCCCCCTACCTTCCCACCAGTGTGCTCCAGCCCTCACTTAGACCCACATTATCCATCAGTCCCTGACATGCCCGCATGATTTTTTTTATTCTCGATTTAATCGCCTTAGCAATTTTTACAAGGATGAAGCTGAAGAAGATGGTCAAAGGGACCGATATTTGAAAGTGAAGGTGTAACAGGAGGGAAGAAAGGTAGTGTTGAGTAGGATTGATATGGGTTAAGGCAAGGTGGCTTGCTTCATCTAGTGGAATTGGCTCTCGTCCGAGATTATTGAGACTTGAAGTTGAATGTAGCTTTTGTCCTTAACTGAGGAGAAGATCAGTTGCAGAATTTTCGCTGTAATAGTCACCCATGAGGTTTTCTCACCGCCTATCAGGCACGTCCACCAAAGTTCTTCTTCGTGGATCCTTGCAGATGCCAGGTGGTGGAATAAGTAAGGAGTTCTTACGGAGGATGTGCCAGGATACGTCAGGAGTAGGTGATGTAATGATTCGGTCTCAGCCAGATTTCTATAGAATCTGCATTTGTTGGATGTTGAGAAGCCTCTGATCATCAAGATTTAATTTGTCGGTAAAAGGTTGAGCCGAGCCCTAAGAAAAGTGTTCCGTAGTCTTCTGTCTGGATATTTCTTCAGGAATAGCTGAGTTTCATTCAGTTTTCTAGGCTGGGTCAGAAGGTGGGATGTTAGTTTGTATTTCGCTGCTAAATCCTGGGTAAGGATCCAGTCTTTTTCATCCAACTTCTTTTTTATTTTTGTGGGATTTTGGATCAGTTCTTCCACCGAACTTTGGATTGCGAGTAGTTGATCTTTGCAGTCTTGGTCCCATTGCGTGAGCATTTTGCAGCTACCACTTCTGAGCTCTGTGTTGATCAGTGCAAATACCAGTGGCCCATTTGATTCAAAGATCTTCCGGTAGAGCATGATGCTATTGCGGGCCACGGTAGCCTGGAGAGAGGTCAAGCTCAGTTCACGACTGATTAATGTCATCAGCGTCGATTTCGGGAGGTTTAAGGCTGTCCTCCAAAAGAAGCTTTTCAGAGTCAGCCAGATGGTTTTTGATAGAGTCGGCTTTGCCTCGGCTCCATAAGTTATGGCCGGGATCACTTTGGCCCTGTAAAAGTTGATGGTTGGCTGGAGAGAGAATCTGCCGCATTTTTTGTCTACCATTTTCGCCTGAGAGGACACGTTTCTTATTTTTGTGTGGAGCATAAACTGCATAGCTTTTTCCGTTTTAGAGCTGTCCAACATAACTCCCAGGCATTTAAAATCCCAACACCTTTTCGAGTCCACAATCTTCCAAGTGCCATTTCAGCTTTTCGTTGTTCCTGTGATTTTTTCAAAGGACATGATCTTAGCTTTGAATTTGTTGATTTCCAAATTGTGTGTACTTGGACATATTGTTCAGCTGTCTCTGTAGGCCGATGGCAGTTTAATCAAACAGTATCAGATCGTCTGCGTATAGCACTCTTGACATCTTCTCTTGGCCTACAGACGGGGGAAAAGCTCTCATCTCTGCAGAGGCATTCCCGTAGTCTCCTAGGTAGGCCAGAAAAAGGGATGGAGCGAGCTGGCAGCCCTGTTTTACACCCTTGAAAGTGGGGATTTCCGCTGAGAGAAGGCCATGGTTATTCAGACGGACTTGTACTCTCGTGTTCATGTGGAGGGCTTTTAAGGGCCCCAAGATTTCATTTGGGCAATTCCACAATGATAATTTCAGCCATCGTTTGTCTGTATTGACTAGGTCGAAGGCTTGTGTGAGATCTATGAAAGCCACGAAGATCCGCGGCTCCCCTTCAATAATCTTGGCTTTTAAGATGCTCAGGAGCATAATGCTAACACTGGTTCCCATATTCTTTTTGAAACCTGACTGGAACGGGTCGGCACATGGAGCTGTTACTGACCATGATTCACATTTTTTCAGAAGCAGGGATCCAGAGACTTCGCCAATAACATCGAGTAGGGCGATTGGTCGAAAATTTCGAGGATCATCTTTGCAGCCTTTCTTGATAATGGGAACTATGGTCGATAATCTCTGGGATGTCGGGAGAACCTTTTGTTCTCTAATTCTTTTCAAGACAAGACTGATGAAGGAAGTCCATTCGTCTGGTAAGGACTTTAAGTCGGTGTTGGTAATGCCATCCGGCCCTGGTGCCCTTGAGTTTTTCAGTTTGGAGATTGTGGCCCTGATGGTTTCTGTGTTGTGAAGGTCTATCCAGGGCCCCTCACATTCGTTTGATGGCGACAGGGTTGTTTGCGAGGGGAACGCAAATAAATTGGTGTAGAACTTCACCCAGGACTGTTACGGGATTCCATTTGACAAAGCCTCGACTGTGGATCTTCCTGTCGCTCTAATTAAAAGACCAAAAGTCTCAAGAATTTTGATTTCCGATGGCTTTCAGCATTACTTCAGAGTCTCTTTGATATAAAGTCAAGCGATAACCATTTACCCGCGATTTATAGGCCCTTAGGATTGCCGATGCAGCATTTCTGGTGGTTTTCGGTATTTCTACAGACAGCAAGCCTTCTTGCTTTGCGTACTTCATGCCTTTTTGCGATCAGTTGGGGGTCAAAGCAGTGGGTTTGTTGTTTCCATGTTTGACACTTGTTGTTATTAGTTGGTGGCTTTGTTCTATAGTTAACTAGGAGAAGACTGTTGTCAACAAGCGAGGGATGCTGATTTGCCTTGTTCTTATGCTTGGATCCCTTGTAGGCGGCTGTTAGCTCACAGGTGCTGTTTACAGGCAGTCTTCAGCAATTTCCCTTGGTGTTAGGCTCTAGGAAGCTGAAAAGAAGGATTTTTTCCGATATACTGAGGACCATTTTATGGTCAGTAAGTTGTGATAGTTTGCTGTGGATTTCATAATTTTAACATCTGTCAAAGCAGGAATTAGCGACTGGGATATAAAGATGTAGTTGATAATTGCAGTTTGAGAGCCTCTCTCCCAGGTGGGAACATTATTCCTCTCCTTGGTTGCAGTGTCAAAAAATGTGTCTTGCGTCCATTAGTTTAAGTAGTGCTTTGCCTCGTTTGTGTGCAGATTGCACATTGGGTTCCTGTTTTGTTTTGTGGCGCAGAGTGTTTGCAAATTGCATTCAGGTCGCCACAAAGAAGCAGGTGAGCGTCGGGATGTTCCAGGTAGATGTTGTCGATTTGGTTCGATATCTTCTCCAAGAAAGAATCCATTGTGGTCGCTAAGGGGTTTCTGTAGATGTTCATTATCACACTGGAAGTGGTGAGAGGAGCCTCTGTGAGGTTATCAAGGTGGGACCACAACAGCAAGACTGTCAAAGATAGTAGTTCGACAGACAGTATGTTTTTAATCTGGAGACCACTGCCCAGGCGCACTGCTGTCATTAAGCTAGAAGCGAGACAGCCTTTTGCTCCTTTCAAGGCCGGGGAGAAGGCAAGTTCGAATTCATCCAAGCTGGGCTTCTGGACCAGCCCGGTTTCCTGCAAGCAAAGTATTTCGAAAGTGGTCAGGTCAATCTCGCCGAGAGCCGCCAAGTGGAAGAAGCCCCTGGTGTTCCAGGATCCCAACGTTAGTGACACGGAGGTCGAAGATTGGTAATGGTTGCTTGCGAATTGCTACTTTGTAAAACGGGCTGAGGGTGCTTTGGGTATCCATGCCCATAGTTGAGAGTCCGAGGCTGGTTTCTTTGGTTCTTTGGTAGAGCGCTGGGCGGGTAAAAAATGCGCGGTTGTCCTTTTTACTGTTGACAGTGGGCCCATTGGGTGTCTGTCTGGGTCCTGCTCGGTAACAGAGTCTGATCAACTGTTTCGTCTAGTGTTTAACTTGAGATTCTTAGGTGAACATGATGCTCGTATATCCGAATCTGATTTATGAAGACACCGGGAAGGTTTGACCCCTTTCTTGTTCACGGGGTAGCTCGAGTCTGACACTGGTTCTGGGTCAAGCTGACAAAGCGTTTGTTTGCTCAGTTGCATAAGTAACTTTCCTTTTGATGTTATCCATCTTGGTGAGTAGAGTGGAGTCCTCAAATTTTGTTTTTTTAACACGGTCAGCTTGAAGCCTTTTCTGCTTAGTTTTTCTGACGTATCCATTAACATTGCTTCCACTTTATGGGAAGCTGTATAGAGGTGAGAGATTGCTTTTTTCCCCTCGTGGCTAGGATCTACAATTTTAAAGTCTTCAGACTTTAGTTGTCGTAGAGAAGAGAGGCTTTGTAGTAGCTTTAGCATTGTGCGTCTGTTCAATACAATGTAATCTCTGTTATCTGTATGTGGTCTGAGTTTAAAGGAGGGTCTATGATTTTCTCTAGGCTCTGATCCTTGATGTTGTTTAACCCGACTAGAGCATTGAGCCGGGACTGATGACTGTAAAGGATTTTGCGCTTTATTGATGGGTGAGAGCCGTCGTCTGCTTTGGGGGCTGGCTGCTGGTTTGGTGTGGGGCTGATTTCCTATATTTGATTCTCTCGTTATTGTGGTTGGCCTGGGTGAAGATCTTACTCTTGAGCGGTGGCCAGGTTGCGTTTGTTGTACTTTGGTTTGTCGAAAGGTAATACTGTCCTGAGGAGTTTTTGTCATTGTTTAGACTCTTTTGCGCTCATTTAATGAAATAAAGTTTGGGCCATTGCCCTTGTCAGTTAGGTCACTTTCTTGGGCGGAATTTATGGGAAGAACTTGATCCAAGCGAGAGCGGGCCTCAAGTTCTTCGTGATGTTCACTAAGCTCCATCAGATCGCTGGTTGCCAGGAATTCATCAACAGTTTTCGGTGAGGTTATTTGGTTTCGCATGGGCGGGATTACCATGTTGTTCTCTTTTGGGTTTGCTTCCGTCCGCCCCTCAAGTAATAAGGGGTTTTGGGTAGCCGGTGTGCTGGCCTCTGATAGTTTAGAGACTTCCTTCGGATGCAGTCGGAAGACCAGCTGTTTTATTGGTGGTAGGTTTATCTTTGGTGTCCGCTTTGTTGATTCGAAGATAGCACATTTTTTGTTTGACGGGTCCTCACTCTGGGTCTCCAGTTGTGGGGTATTTTCCCTGTCTTCTACTAGGATAATCTTGTCATCCAGGAATGTGCCATTTTTTACAGTTCTTGTTTCTTTAGTTGTACCTTGAGGGAGCCCATCAAGATTGTCAGTCTTTGTTTTCGTTTGTTTAAAAATTGGTATTTCTTTGATTGAGACGTGGTGTGTTTGGGTAGAAACTTCCCCCTTTACTTTTGGATTTTCAAAGTGGGGTTCAGTCATTAGAGAGGTTGTTGTGTCGACCGTCTGTGTTGCTTTCTCAGCAAGTTTGTAAGGCAAGGTAGGTAGTGTTTTATGGGGGCTTTCATTTTTCAACGATACTGACCCTCCCAGGTGGTTGGTTGGTCCTCTGGCTGCGTTTTATGGCGTTCATGTATCCTTCCAGGTATACGAGTTTGGAATGCATCATTGCGAAGATTGATGTATGGTCTTTAAGAGTGTCGTTTGAGTTCTCAAGTTTGTTAGGCAGAAACCTGTGCAGTTCCCTTAGGGACCACTGCAGAAGGCTTAGGACTACAGGTGTTGGCAGTAAACCCAATTGGTAGCAGTCTGTACCACCCAGATTTACCTGGTAGCTGTGGCTGAGCAGCCAGACTTCTCTCAAGAAGAGTTAGACAGTATATAGAGTATACAAAATAGGTACAGAGATACAGTAGCACAAGCAAACACTGACCAGAGCTTGGGTATAAAAGTATATAATTATTTATTTAAAAACACACTTGTAAAATACACCAACACTAATATGGCAAGCAAGGTCAAACACAGTCACTATCAATATATATACATCCCTGATTACTTATCTTATTGAACAAGTCTTAGTTAACACACCACTTATTTGCAGACAGAGGTGAGCGCTTAACCTAAGATGGCACTCCAATAAGTTAGTTAAAAAGGGAGGAAAAAGGCAGAATTAGTAAAGTACACAATACCAACACTTTAAAAAGAACCACAGCAAGTCAGAAAGGCAGAGTCTACTGTTACAGCAACAAAGTTCATAGGCCAGGCCCACTCTTGGAGAGAGCAAGGCGGAATGTGTCCAAGATCACACAGTTGAATACTACTTTAAAAAGTCTTTGCAGATAGTTCGAGACGGGTTGGATCAGTTCAGAAAAAGTTAGTTAGCAGGTCTCAAGTCACCCCAGGATAAAGAGTCAAGGATTTACGGGACACCTTGAACAGTCTGTTGCAAAGGAGACCAGGCGGGACACAGTACCTGAAATGGTGAGAAAGCTCCAGCGGGGGCAGTTGTTCCTGGCAGCGGGTGCAAGTCGGTGCTTCGTCCAGGGGAAGAGAAGATCTCGACGTGGAGGAAAGTTGGAGGTCGTTGCACTGCCAGGGAAGAAACCAACAGCAGAGTTTCCCGGTTACAAGTTACTACCCTTTTATTCGCGGTAGTGGTGAAGCGTGGCTATCCGGCCGCCAGGGTGCTTCGACCACGAGACGATCCAGGAAGGCGAAAAGAGGGCGAACTGGTTATCCCCACCATTTCAGAGGAAGAAGACTCTCCGGGATGAAGATCTTCTCTGTCGTTGGGAAGTGGTGAGACGGTTCAGCAGGGCTCCACCGGTGGTGTCGTCGTTGCAGGTCGGCTCAGCTTCTCCCTGTTCGGATTCTTTGGTGCTGTGGCGACTTCTGAAGTTCCAGTCCACAAAGCCCTGCTTTTATGCAGAAAACCCCCATTCATCAGTCCTAGCTGTCACTCAAACATGCTAAGTGGTGAGCCGGGCGGCTCACCACTGGGCCAATCACACAAGAGTTCGACTTGAGTTGCAGAGGCAACTCAGTCCAGGGTGCCTGAACCCCCCTTCCACACATCCTGTAGACCCAGACAGAGTGGCACCACTTTTGGAGGCTTCTGTGCAGAAGCCTGCCAAAACGTGGAACAAAGGGCTTGACTTGGGTTGGAGTTACAGAGGCGAACACAAACGCCATTTTAAAACCGAGTCCTGGCAAAAAGACCCAACCGGGGAATAAATATTAAATAAATAACCCGGCGGTATCTTTAACATTGCACCAAAAAAGTGGTGCGTGGGAAAATACCATAGGAAATATTCTGGTGGAATATTTTGCGTGGTAACCACTGCCACCAGCCAGAAACTCGACGAGGGGGGACTGCACAGTGCCCCCTCGAAAAACAGACACAGGGGCAATCTAATTACCCCTACCAGTACTTCCACAATATGATGGTTTGTACTGGTTCTGTTCACAGTTTAAGACTAGTAAAGTCAATGGTGACTTTACATGCCCTGGGAGATAGTAGTCAGTCCCAGGATATGGAGTCTATGTTTGGGGGTCACTATGACACCCCTGTGTTGCTGCACTGAGGGTGCTGTGTAACAAACATCCCAAAAACACATGAAGCCCTATGGAGTAAAAGACCCCATAGCCCATAAAGCACATTACAAAGTCAAAGGATATCTCAAATCATGTCTAAGAGTGGGAGAAAGAGAGTCTCACTCTTAGCAGGAGAAAAAAATAAACCCCAAAAATCAAGCAAAGCTGCTGGGGTACTCACTAGGTTTGGGAAATTAGCCTCAACAGAGAATTCTCCCTAACAGAGTTTGCAGAAGGGGGCCAAAGCAATAGTGACCGATGACATGACAGAAAAGATATCATTTTTTTTTGCAGAAGATTCTTTTGAGCTATTGTGGATCAGATCGCTCTGTCTTCTGGAACTGGGCGGCAGAGATGGGAAGAGCAGAAGAGATGCTCTACGGGGTGGTAAGCCTTTTAATCTGTTACTGTCTCTTGGTTTGGTCAAATCAGGGAATTGTGAAAGGGGTGGTTTGTGCCCTCTTGGTGTAAGAAGTTGGTCCACATTTCTCTCGGGTTTGCCGTCGGGTGGTGCATTCTTTAGCCCGGCGCTTTCGCAGCTAGGCTCCGATATCACGACCAGATTAGGACAGATCAGGGGTCTCGTGTTTGGAACGAGGTTTCTTGGTAAAGGGACAATTTGGTGGATGGATGCGTCCCCTGGTGAATGGTCAGTGGCCGCTATCAGGGTCACATTTTGAGAATTCAAACTGCTGGCAGCTACCTGATTTTGTCTAGGCTTATGGGGGTGGGGGCAGGGGTGTTCCTCAGGAGGTTGTCTTCAATTGTCGTGGTTGGGCCCAATGTTGGGATATAGTCTATGGGTTTTTCAAGGTGCTGTCGTGATGACAAAGATAGGCTTTTCCCAGGCGTGCTGATGCCAGTTTGTTTTGTGCGTTTTAACTGGTAGTTGCAATTCTTGGACTGCCTCGAGCATTTCAGCGTCCAAGACCTCTTCTATGATGTCAAACTTGCACGTTTCTTGCTTTTTGAAAAAAAGTCTTTCAGGGTGTTTGCGAGTCTAGTTTGCCTGCTGGCAGTTTTCAATAAGGCACTATTTGTTAGTGCTAGTTTGTAGTCTGGCGAGGTTGCTTTGGTTTTGTAGTTGGAACTTCGCCTAATACTTTTTTTTGTGTTGGTAGTCTTCTTTTTTGTAGCCCAGTTAAGCAATGGGACTTGTTTTGATTTTTTCTGCTGGCAGGCTTTCTTAAGCAATGGGACTTGTTTAGATTTTTTCTGCTGACAGGCTTTATCAGATTTGTTTTTGGTTTCTTTTTTGCAGATCGTTTAATTGCTTCGTTTGGGGAAGCCTGAGGTGATGTAGAGAGCTGCGAGGAGTTGGGCGATTGCAGGTCCTCTGTGTTGGAAGGAAGCCTGTCGCTGGAGTTTGCAGGCACTATGACTCTGCGCCGTTTTTGCGTTGGTGTGTTCGGGGCTGGATTGAGGTCCTGGAGGTCCGCCCTCACGAGGGGGCGGGCCGCCGCAGCACATTCAGCTCTCGGGGCTGCGCTGTGTCAGGTTGTCCCTTATCTCTGCCATCCAGGGAAGCGGGCACGGGACTGACCACCGGCGATCCACCCGCAGCTTGGGGGCACGTCTCTCCTTCAGGAGGCGCAGCCACCATGCCGCTTTCAGGTGAGTTGCTCAGGGGAGCCCGAAGCCTGTAGTCCACTTCGGGGGGCGGGAGAGCCACGTTCGTTAGTGAAGTTTCCCAGCAAAGATGTTATGTGCCGGATGTTTGAGAGATTCCTTCGATGGTGTAGTTGCAGATAGGGGCGCCTTTTTCCAAACGAGATGGGACACGCTTGCCTCTGTGGTGCGGTGCTAAGCCGCCATCGGGCATGAATTCGAAAAAAGTTCTGCGAGCGGATGTCACGCTCATCTTCATTCATTTGAGCAACTTTATCAGGGGAAAAAGTTAAACTGGTCTTGGTCCCCGCATTTGAGGGGTCTGACAGGGGACGTCGAGCAGGTAGTGAAGGGCGCTGCATAGAAGGGGGTTGGTATCCGTTGTCGTTGTCATTAATGACTTCTTTCCGCGAGCGCAGGCTGCGAAGGCAGCAGCGCTCATCCTCCAGCATTGTCCCAATGCCAGTACCCGCAATAATGGGGGTGGCAATGAGGATGGCACCCCCTGCAGCCCTCGCAGCCATAGACTGCCACTCAATCGCCACTCCGCACCCCCATTATATGCCCTGTCCCTCCACTCCAGATCAACGATGCCCCCCTTTGATCCAGACTCCACCAAGGTGCCCCATCCCTTCCTCAAAACCCATACCATGATGCCCCATCTTCCTTCCGCACAGCAAGATGCCCCCATCTCTTCCCCGACCAATGAGGCCCCATCCCTTCCTACAGACGGACACTAATGTGCCCCATCCCTCCCTCCAGACCCACACCTATGTGCCCCATCCCTCCCTCTCAGATCCACACAAATATGCCCCATCCCTCCCTCTCAGACCCACACCAAGATTCCCCATCCCTCCATTGCAGAGCCCACCAAGAGGCCACCAACCCTCCATGCAGACCCCACCAAGATACCACCAATCCTCTCTCAAGACCCATACCACGATGCCCCACCCTCCCTCCACACAGGAAGATGCCCCCATCGTGCCCTCCAGACTCAAATCAAGATATCCATCTCCTCACACCAAGATGCCCTATCCCACCTTTCAGACCCAGGCACATTTGCCTCATCCCTCCCAGACCCACACCAAGATGCCCCATCCCACTCTCCAGATGCACACAGATGTCCCCATGCCACCCACACCAAGATGCCCAATCCCATCCTCTGAAACAACACCTAGATGACCCATGCCACCCTGCCCCATGCCTGTTGCTGACTGACACTAATGTGCCCTCATCCATGGCAGACCCCCAAGATACCATCAGTCCCTCCACACAGCAAGATGCCCCCACCCTGCCCTCCAGACCCACACCTAGTCAATCAATCCATCCAGACCCACACTGTGCCCCATTACCTCCCTCCAGTCCCACAGTGCCCCCATACCTCCCCCAGACCCACACCAATGAGCTCCATCCCTACCCCCAGACCCAGACAAAAATGCCCCGGACCTCCCATCAAACCCACACCAATGTGCCCTCATCCCTTCTAGTCAGACACACAAATACCCCCATTCCCGCCATCCAGATGCACCCATTTGTCCCATCCCACTCAAACCAGGATGCCCCATCCCGTCCCCCAAACCCAGACCAATGTGTCCCATCCCTCCCATCAAACCCAAAACCATGTGTCCCACGCCTCCCATCAAAATGACACCTACGTGCCTCCACCCACTCCCTCCAAAGCCACACCAAGATGCCCCATCCTACAATCCAGATGCACACAGATGTCCCCATCCCACCCTCTAGACCAACAGATGCCCCATACCTGTTCCAGACCGACACCAATGTGCCCCTATCCATTGCAGATGCCACCATCCCTCCCGCCAGACCCACACCAATATGCCCTATCACTCCTCAGACTGACACCAATGTGCCCCCATCCCTCCCCCAGACCAATGTGCCCGTCCCTCCCATCAAACCCACACCAGGGGTCCCCCATCCCTTCCCTCCAGACCCACACCATTCTCCCCATCCAACCCAAACCAGGATGCCCCATCACTCCCTGCAGACCCACACCAATGTGCCCTGTCCCTCCCATCAAAACCACACCAATGTGCCCCATCCATCCCATCAAACTGACACCAGTGCCTCCATCCACTCCCTCCAGAGCCACACCAAGAAATCCCCATCCCACCTGCAAGATGCACACAGATGTCCCCATCCCACCCGGATGCCCCATCCCACCCTCCAGACCAACAGATACCACATACATGTTCCAGAACAAAACCAATGTACCCCCATCCATTGCAGACCCCACCAAGATGCCACTATCCCTCCATCCACACAGCAAGATGCCCCCATCCTGCCCTAGAGACCCACACCTAGATGAACCATTCCCCCCAGACTCACAATGTGCCCCCACCCCTCTCCCAGACACAGATCAATGTCCCCATCCCTCCCATCAAACCCACAACAATGTGCCCCATCCTCTCCCTCCAGAGCCACATCAATAAGCCTCCAACCATTGCAGACCCCATCAAGATGCCACATCCCTCCATCCACACAGCAAGATGCCCTCAACCCACCCCCAGAAGAACCATCCCTCCCTCTAGACCCAATGGGACACCATCCCTCCCCACAGACCCACACCAATGTGCCCCGTCCCTCCCATCAAACCCACACCAATTTCCCCCACCCCCCACGATCCACAAGATGCCCCAACCCACCCTCCCAGCACACACCTAGATGACGCATACCACCCTCCATACCAACACCAATGTGCCCCAACAATTGCATACCCCACCAAGATGCCACCTTCTCTCCCTCTAGACCCACATCAATGTGCCTCCATCCCTCCCCCAGACCAATGTGCCCGTCCCTCCCATCAAACCCACCCCAGTGTGCCCCCATTCCCTCCCTCCAGACACACACTGTTGTCCACATATAACCCAAACCAGGATGCCCCAGCCCTTCCCACAGACCCACACTAATGTGCCCCATCCCTCCCATCAAATCCACACCAATGTGCCCCAACCCCAACCTCCAGACCCACACCAATGTGCCCCGATCCCCACCCTCCAGACACACCGTTGTCCCTGTACAACCCAAACCAGGAGGCCCCATCGCTCCCTGCAGACCCACACCAATGTGCCACATTCCTCCCATCAAACCCACATCAATGTGCCCCATCCCTCCCATCAAACATACACCAATGTGCCTCGATCCACTACCTCCATAGGCACTTCCAGATGCCCCCATCCCACCCTTCAAACAGATGCCCCAAACAAGCTACAGACCGACACCAATGTGCCCCTATCCATTGCAGACCCCACAAAGATGCCACCATCCTTCGAACCACACAGAAAGATGCCCCCAGACCACACCTAGATGAACCACCCCTCCCCCAGACCAACAATGTGCCCCATTCCTCCCCAGACACAGATCAATGTCCCCCTTCCCTCCCAGCAAACCCACACCAATGTGCCACCCTCCAGACCCACACCAAGATGCCCAATCCCACCCTCCAGATTGATACAGATGTCCCCATCCCACCCACACCAGGATGCCCCATCCCTCCCATCAAACCAACAACAATGTGCCGCATCCCTCCTATCAAACCAACGTGCCTCCATCCTCTCCCTCCAGAGCCACATCAAGATGCCCCAGCCCACCCTCCAGATGCACAGATGTCCCCATCCCACCCACACCAGGATGCCCCATCTCACCCTCCAGACCAATAGGTGCCACAATACTGTTCCAGACTGACACCAATGTGCTCCCACCCACTGCAGACCCCAATATGCCACTATCCCCCCATCCACACAGCAAGATGCCCCCATCCTGGCCTCCAGACCCACAACTAGATGAACCATCCCTCCCCCAGACACACAATGTGCCCCCATCCCTCCCATCAAACCCACACCAATGTGTCCCCATCCCCTCTCTCCAGACCCACACTGATGTCCCCATCCCACCCAAACCAGTATGCCCCATCCCTCCCCCCAGACCCACACCAATGGGCCAGGTCCCTTGCATCAAACCAACAATGTTTCCCATCCCGCCCATCAAACCAACACCAAGATGCCCCCATCCCACCCTGCCGATGTACACAGATGTCCCCATCCCACCCACACCAGGATGCCCCATCCCACCCTCCAGATGAACAGATGCCCCATACCTGTTCCAGACTGACAACAATGTCCCTCATCCATTGCAGAGCCCTCCCATGATGACCCATACCTCCCTCCAGTCCCACACCAATATGCCCCATCCCTCCCCAGACCAATGTGCCATCCCTCCCATCAACCCCACACCAATGTGCTCCCCATCCATTGCAGACCCCACCAAGATGCCGCTATCCCTCCACCCACACAGCAAGATGCCCCCATCCTGCTCTCTAGACCCACATCTAGATGAACCATCCCTCCCCCCAGACACAGACCAATGTCCCCATCCATACCAAACCCACACCAATGTGCCCCATCCCCTCCCTCCAGACCCACACCAATGTGCCCCTATCCCTCCCCCAGACCAATGTGCCCGTCCCTCCCTTCCATCCCACACCAATGTGCCTCTATCCTCTCCCTCCAGACCCACAACGTTGTCCCCATCCCACCCAAACCAGGATGCCCCATCCCTCCCTCCAGATCGACACCAATGTGCCACTTCCCTCCCATCAAACCGACAGCAATGTGCATCTATTCACTCCAAGATGACCCATCCCACCCGCCAGATGCACACAGATGTCCCCATCCTACCCAAACCAGGATGCCCCATCCTTCCCCCAGACACACACTGGTGTGCGTTTGATGGGATCAAACCAACACCATAGTGTTCCACCCCTCCCATCAAAATGACACCAATGTGCCTCCACCCACTCCCTCCAAAGCCACACCGAGATGCCCCATCCCACTCTCCAGATGCACACAGATGTCCCTATCACGCCCACACCAAGAGGCCCCATCCCACCCTGCAGACCAACAGATGCCCCAAACCTGTTCCAGACCTACACCAATTCGCCCCATCCTGCCCTACAGACCCACACCTAGATGAACTATCCCTCCCAAAGACACAGACCAATGGTCCCCATCAAACCCACACCAATGTGCCCCATCCCTCCCCCAGACAAGTGTGCCAGTCCCACCCATCCCCTCGCTCCACAACCACAGTTGCCCCTATCCAATCCAAAGCAGGATGCCCCATCCTCCCCGCAGACCCACACCAACGTGCCCCGTCCCTCCCATCAAACCCACACCAATGTGCCCCATCCCTCCCATCAAACCAACACCAATGTGCCTCCATCCACTACCTCCAGAGCCAAAGATGCCCCCATCCCACCCCCCAGACTAACAGAAGCCCCATACCTGTTCCAGACCGACACCAATGCGTCCCATCTCCTCCCGACCCACACCAAGATGGCCCATCCCACCCTTCCAGCACAAACCTAGTGACCCAAGCCACCCTCCAGACCAACAGATGCTGCAAACCTGTTTCAGACTGACACCAATGTGCCCCCATCAATTGTAGACCCCAAGATGCCACCATCCCTCCATCCACCCAGCAAGATGCCCCCATCCTGCCCTCCAGACCCACACCTAGATGAACCATCCCTCCCCCAGACCCACAATGTGCCAGCATCCCTCCCCCAGACAGACCAATTTCCCCATCCCTCCCAGCAAATTCACACCAATGTGTGCCATCTCCTACCTCCATACCCACACCAAGATGCCCCATCCACTCTCCAGATGTGCACAGATGTCCTCATCCCTCCCACACAAAGATTCCCCATCCCACCCTCCCAGCCCACACCTAGATGATCCATGCCACCCTCCAGACCAAAAGATGCCTCATACCCGTTTCAGACCGACACCAATATGCTCCCATCCATTGCAGACCTCACCAAGATGCCACCATCCCTCCCTCAAGACCCACACCAATATGCCCTATCCCTCCCCAGACCCACACCAATATGCCCCATCCCTCCCATCAAACCCACATCAATGTGCCCCATCTTATCCCTCTAGACCCAGACTGATGTCCCCTTTTGACCCAAACCAGGATTCCCCATCCCTCCCTGCAGACCCACACCAATGTGCCCATCCCCTCCCACCAGACCCACACCAAGATGCCCCATCCCACCCTCCCAGCCCACACCTAGATGACCCATGCCACCCTCCAAACCAACAGATGCCTCATACCCATTTCAGACCAAAACCAACATGCCCCCATCCAGATGCCACTATCCCTCCCTCCACACCAACATACACCATCCCACCCCAGACCCACCCCAATGTACCCCCAGACCAATGTGTCCATCCCTCCCATCAAACCCACACCAATGTGCCCCCATGCTCTCCCTCCAGACCCACACCGATGTCCCCATCCAACCCAAACCAGGATGCCCCATCCCCCCAGACCCACACCAATGTGCCCCGTCCCTCCCATCAAACCCACACCAATGTGCCACATCCCTCCCATCAAACCAACGTGCCTCCATCCACTCCCTCCAGAGCCACACCAAGATGCCACATCCCACCCTCCAGACCAACAGATACCCACACCTGTTCCAGACCAACACCAATGTGCCCCCATCCATTGCAGACCCCCTACACTGATGTCCCCATCCCACCCAAACCAGGATGCCCCATCCCCCCAGACCCACACCAATGTGCCCCATCCCTCCCATCAAACCCACACCAATGTGCCACATCCCTCTCATCAAACCAACGTGCCTCCATCCACTCCCTCCAGAGCCACACCAAGATGCCCCATCCCACCCTCCAGACCAACAGATACCCACACCTGTTCCAGACCAACACCAATGTGCCCCATCCATTGCAGACCCCAACACGATGCCACTAGCCCTCCATACACACAGCAAGACGCCCTCATCCTGCCCTCCAGACCCACACCTAGAAGAACCATGCCTCCCTCAGACCCACAATGTGCCCACTTCCCTCCACAGACCAGAGTCCCTATCACTCCCAACAAACCCACACCAATGTGCCCCATCCCCTCCCTCCAGACCCACACCAAGATGCCCCTTCCCACCCTCCCAGCCCACACCTAGATGACCCATGCCACCCTCCAGACCAACAGATACCCCATACATGTTTCAGACCAACACCAATGTGCTCCATCCATTGCAGACCCCACCAAGAGGACACCATCCCTCCCTCCAGACCCACACCAATATGCCCCACCCCAGAACCACACCAATGTGCCCCCATCCCTCCCATCGACACATGTCCCCCATCCAAACCACACCAATGGGCCTGCCTCCCCTCCCTCCAGACCCACACCGTTGTCCCGATCCAACACAAACCAGGATGCCCAATCCCTCCCCGCAGACCCACGCCAATGTGCCCCATCCCTCCCATCAAACCCACACCAATGTGCCCCATCCCGCCCATGAAACCCAAACCAATGTGCCTCCATCTACTCCTTCTAGAGCCACATCAAGATGCCCCATCCCACCCTCCAGACCAGCCTACCAGTTAACGTGCGTATCTTGCCCTTTTACGCATGTAAATATGGCAAATACGGACCATTTAATGTTGTACTGCGTACCGTGTACGCTTTGATTTATTAATTAAAAAAACATATTTTCCACCACTCAATGGCAATGTAGCATTTCTTTTGCCAGCAGCATAGCCTTCTTATGCATGATGGTGAATTTCCAACTGAAAGACCAAATCTGTGACAGCTAAGCGAGCAACACAAAGCATGCGCCCTTTTAAAATGTGTTCATACCCATAACGTATGTGTTGGATACGTTTTACTCTCTTGCAGAGGAGAAAACTAATTTTTACTCTCTTGAAATTGCATTTACGCTCTAATTTGAAAAATCATGTGTAAAATACTCCCACCTCAAAATCTTATCTGGAGCACTGCTCCAGACCCACACCAATGTGCACCCATTCCTCCCTCCAGACCCACACCAATGTGCCCCATTCCTGCCCCGAGACCCACACCAATGTGCCCCATTCCTGCGCCCAGAACCACACCAGCGTGCCCAGCAGACCCACACCTATCCAACATTCAGACCCCACCAAGATGCCCATCTCATCCTCTAAAGTCTAGACTAATACCATCATTCCCCATTCTCCCTCCACATAGCAAGATGCCCACTCCAGACCCACACCAAGAAGCCCTTGTGCCTCCCAAACCACACGCAGATAACCCCAGCCGACCCCCTCTAAAACCACCATCCTAAACACACCATCAAACATTAAATTACTCAATTAGCCCCCTTTGATCAGTTAAACACCACCATCCACCGTCCCTGTTCCTTTTCTTAGCCCTCCATACCTTTGACGTTAAATATCTGAACGTGATTTTTAAAATAAATCTAGTTTTCCGCTCCCCCGTCTCAATCTGGTGTCTTGCAGGAACGTTCGGTATCCCGTACAGAATGGAAATGTTTGTTAAGTTCCGCCCTGCGTCCCGCTACGCGGTGACGCAGGGCGTCCTAAATAAAAGCCCCGCCCCCACGTTCGGGAGGCAGTTCTGGGGCCGACCAGCAACCTGTGTGGGTGTGCAATCCTTTCGGCTCCCGCCGGAGCTGCGCAACAGGCTGCGCGGCCTACTAGCATTATGCCAGCCCCCGCGCGCGCAGACCGAGGGCTGACAATCTAACAATGTTATTCTCAGCCAACCAAGAGCACACGGATTGCTGTTGCTCTGGCAGCCAGAGTCTGCAGTCTCCCCGAGTTTGAGCTAGGTTCCATCTGGTGTTAAAATGCCCACCTTAACGGATGCAACTGCAAGCAAAAGGCACGCAGATTCCGATTGCACCAGCAGCCAGAACCCTCCCGCCCAGTAAAAGGTCTCTAGAAAATCCCAATGATGACGTCGGAAGTCTTCAATGATGAAGAGCAGGCGGACCCGTTGCTTTCGTTCGTTTCTCAGATGGGAACTAGACGCTATCATCCCCGACCGTAACACGTATCCTCGTCTGAGCGTGCAAAGATGAAGAGTCAAGTGGCAACGTGAGGCTCGTGACTTGCCAGATACGTCGGAACGTGCCAAAGTCACGTGATGAAGCATGGGCGGGGCGTTGCTATGGGCCGTTTCTAGGATGGGAACTAGACGCTACCTAGACGCTACAGAGTCCGTGAAGGGACACGAAGACAGCCGGTTGAGAGTGGGCGCGCCAGGGGCCAGTAAGAGGGGCTGTTCCGACTCCCCTCCACAATGTATGTTTCTATTCTCCTTCTTTACTCCTTGGCAGCCCCCCTTTCAGTGGAGGGATTGCATGGGAAGGGGCGAGGAGGACTGGGACTGAATAACAGCCTATGCTTAGAGGTGCAGGTGCAATAGGGAGTGAGTCAGGAGTCTTTTTTTTTTGTTATGGGTTAGGTCACGCACTCCAGGCAGACGAGATGCGAGCTGGGCTGATTAGAGAGGTGGACTTGAGCAAACAAGCTTTGACAAATCCAATAGCTGTGTCATTTTTAGGTAAGTGTGAGTGAATAGGCGAATTGATAAATATGGTTGTGTAGGTAGGTGGATGGATGAGTGGGTGCAAGTGCCAAGCCCATTACTCATTAATACCGTTCAATAGGCTCTCACCCGCCAAAATCAAAATTGTTTCTTTTCATTCATCTTGGATACTCAAAGTTATCAGAGGTATGTGGGTGGTGGAGGGGTGGACGGATGTGTTGTTGAATATGACTGTATATTTGGATAGATGAGTGAGTGAATATAGGTGAATGAATGGGTAAATATGGCGGCATAGGTGGTGGATGGGCAAGTTGCTGAATATGGTTGTATGGATGAATGGAAGGAGTTGGTGAATGTGCCTGTGTGATTGTGATTATGGTTGAATATGTATACAGATGAATGGGTGGATATGACTGTTTAGATGAGTGGGTGAATGTGGGTGAATGGAAGGAGTTGGTGAATATGGCTGTATGGATGTGATTATGGTTGTATGTGTATACAGATGAATGGGTGGATATGACTGTATAGATGAGTGGGTAAATATGATAGAACGGATGGATCTATGAGTGGGTGAATATGGTTGTGTGTAACGACTAGTTGGAGGAGTCAACTGCAAATGTTGAAATGCCTCAGCAGTTTGAAAGAGGGTGCGGGCGGCCCTGCTTGAGTACCCCCAGATGTGTCTATCCAGGGATCACGCTCTGCTCCACAAGCGTTTCAGTAAGGATGAGGACAATCACTGATACCTCAGAAGCAAGACATACCTCCCCCCCTCTCTCTCAGCCTGGCATCAATAGATGAAGCTCGTTTGCTCCTTTTAAATCGCATCAGTGCTCGTGGAGGGGGAGCCAGCACATCCCGACCACCATATATAGATCCATGTTCTTGATGTTTCATAAACAGATTGCCCACTTCACGTCAGGACGAAAAGCAAATGGGCTGATATAAATATGATCATGTGGCATAAAATATCCCCACCGTATGCTAAATAGATTTTCCAAGTCACAGAGGCTCTATAACCAGAAAGAGGAATGAATCCAAAAGGCCTGAGACTGGGACTAGGCTCTATAACCAGAAAGAGGAATGAATCCAAAATGTCTGAGACTGGGACTAGGCTCTATAACCAGAAAGAGGAAGGAATCCAAAAGGCCTGAGACTGGGACTAGGCTCTATAACCAGAAAGAGGAATGAATCCAAAAGGCCTGAGACTGGGACTAGGCTCTATAACCAGAAAGAGGAATGAATCCAAAAGGCCTGAGACTGGGACTTAGTTGGTCCTAGTGCAACCAAACAAAACGTGCGCAATCCTAATAAAGCGGGCACTATCAGTAGGCCCCTTAATGTGTTGCATTTGCAATAATTGTATGTATAGTAAATTAGCATTTTAAGCACTTTAATGAGTGTCTCTTGTAAAACAGGCTGACTGCATGTTTTGAAGTATGTGCCGAAATACATGTAGGTAGGTTCCTGCTCTCCTGTAATGCATTTTAGCGCTAAACCTATCGGGATGCACGCTGGTGGAGAAATAGTTCACTTTCAGATCATCTGAAAAAAGAGCACTCTGGGTAATCAAAGGGCTAGGCGGCAGTTGACTTACATTTCAGAGAGATGCTTTTAACCTGCCGTTCGAGCAGTGGCAGCAGCCGTTGTGATTGATGGCTGAGCTCACCTGTGAGGACTTATTACTGGCTACCATTGATGTCCCATGGAGCCAGTTTTGATACAATCATGATGAATACATGATGAGGGTAAACAGTAGGTAGTCCAAACGTTTTAAAAAATTAAGAACTTTTTAATATAGTAGTACTTTTATTTATGTAAATCATCTTTTTTGTAGCGCTTCAAGCAGAATTCCTCTTCCTTCTGAGCACAATCCTAAATAAATGGTGCTCATTCTATTGATTTCTGAATTATGAAAGGGTCAAGTGTTAATGGCTGGATGCAACGCTGCAACCTGCATGTTAAATCTATATCTATACTGTTGGCACTTTCACCCACTGAGCCATATTAAAGACAGGCTTATACTTTCTGCAAACTGAAGAGGAAAGCTTTACTAAAGGGCAGAAGTGAAGTTAAAAAGGGTGGGCGTCAACAGGGTCTGTCTTCTTGTTTGATGTGAATACAAGTAAGAATCAAACTTTAATGAGAAGAGGCATTGCTCATAGTTCAACCAATAATAATATACACTGAGCAAGTGTATTTTTAAATAAGAGGCATCACTCATGTGAGGATGCCCAAGGCACAGCATCTGCACCTGCAGGCAGGGCAAGAACACGCTTAATTGTCTTTTTGTTGTCAGTCTTCATTGGCCAAACCAATCCGTTGGGACAGATATTTCTCAAAGATGTTCAACAGCCGCATACTTCTGTGTGTATGTTGGTATAATTTCATGTTTTTGTATAGCACTGAAGATTTATTCCGCTTGTAGGCACTGTAATAATGGCTATTATTAATACCCAGTGTAATGGTAGTCAATGCATCGATCTCCAAAGGATGAAGGGCTGAGTTGGTGCTGCCGGCATCCAAACTTGCGAAGTGCAGGCTTGCCCCGTGTCCGAGATTAGCACTTAACCAGTGAGTCATCATGCCGGATAAGAGTGTTCAGGCAAAAGGAAGTTAAGTCTATGTGTTTGTTTATTTAGGCGTTTTGTACTGTGTGATGTCTCCTGGTGGCCACTTCACAGCAGTTGCCTTTTGGGCGGCAGTGTGGTGAACGCCTGGCTTTGTGTTAGCTCAACACAGTGATTGCTCCATCAGTCCAGGGGTCATTTCATCTGGAGTTTGAAGGAGATCTTTGGGTGGTGTCTTGTCCGAGGGTGGAATGGGTCCATTATGCTCTGCAATTAATTCTTCGGCTTACTTGTTCCAGTCCAAGATGAGAGGCATTGCAGGACCTCTACTAAGTGTGGGGCTTCTACTAACCTCACTTACATAGCCATGAGGTTCAAGCCAGCACAGGTGGGAGAAAAGGACTCGTGGCAATGCGTAGGTGAGAGAAGAGTAAATACCCTCAGAAGCACTACTTAGGCTTTACATGGCATAAGAAGTGCACCTATCCGTGTTTTTAGATCTGTTGCCTGTTCTGCATGCAGTACGATAGATAGACTGGGCTGCTTGGACGTTCTTGAGGGTTGCTCAGAGCTATATAGCGATGGCACTAGTGATGTGGCAGGCTGGAATACTCTTAGGCTGAATGTTACCCTAGGCATATACTTCTTGCACCTTGTTCTGAAAGGTAAACTACAGCCCATCTACCAGCCTGTGACTCTGTGTTGCTCAAGTTGCATACCCTTCAACTGGTGCTTTCTCCACCGGAGATATTGCCGTTGTCAAGTGAGTATCTGGGAGCTTATGTAAATATGTTCTATTAGGAGTTTTGCTTTGGGCAGAGAATAAACTGCTTGAGAATGTGTGCCAGGAAAGCAAAGTGATGGAGTGGGAAAGGAAAAAAGATTGAAAAATCAAAAACCAGTGTCTAACCATGTTAGCCGTGGATAAGAAGCAGATGGACTCCTAACATGCTGACCTTGAGCAGAGGCATCCAGTAAGTAGCTCCGGAGTGGGCTGTCCTGCTGCCATCTGTAAGGGTGCCCTGCTGGAAGCGGATGTTTGAGCAAAGCTGCTTTATTATTAGACTGTTTAATGTTACACCTCCGGAAGTGGGGTCTCCTTGTATGCACTCTTAACAGCGTTGAGCAACAAGGAGAAGGAATAGCCTGCAGGCGGGGCATTAACATCTTCCAAACTCTTCCTCCAAGACAGTGTGCCTTGCCTGCTGCGAAGATGTCATAGGCTCCAGTGGTTCTGATTTTGTTTGGCTGTGCTGGAGTGGTCATTGCCACAGAGTTTCCTTACAGGCTTATGGTTTATGTCTGGGAACTAGTACAAATGAAAAGGGGAAAGGCTTTGGTCTGGTTGTTATGGCCTTGTCTTTGGGTCATTCAGTTCCCTTGTCATTGGTGCATTTGACCGTACCCACAGTGTGTGATCCGAATCACCTTGACCTACCCTACCCGTCTTTAGTCTGCTGAAATATTAGCAGTGAGTGGGCATGCCCTATAGGAAGCCCTTTTAAAAATAATCCTACAATGTGTTGCGTATAGCATCTTTGCTATATGTATTGGTTCATGCCTGTGTACTTATTGTTTTCTCTCTTGTATTTTAGCAGTGCAATGCTAGCCCAGGTGCCCCCGTCTCCATTGAATTCCAATCCTTTCCCACGACTTGGCCACAGCTTGACCAGCCAGCAAGTGAGTACTGATTATTGAGTTCTTTTGTACATCTGTTTGCATCATTTGGACTCCATAGTGTGTCCTCCACACCCGGGGTTTGCTGTATGAGCATGGAAGGGTGATAGGATTCCATTGTACGATCTGATATGGCTAATGTGGCCCCTCACCTGTGCTTTGTCACATCCCTTATTCACAAGACCACAAACAACCGCAGACATGTTTCAGCCTCATTAGCATCATCACCAGTAGCTTGGGTCTCTAGGCCCAGTAGGCACGGGACCCACGTCTGGGTAAACCTGTCCCCTTCAGTCAGAGTGGCTGCGCAAAACAAAGCATAGCTCTGGGTAACCCTTCAGACCATTGTTCTTCATGATACCACATGCAGCGGTAGACACGTTTAGGTCTCATTGGGCATCACCAGTGCAGCTTGGGTTGGGCAAACCTGCATGCCATCCTTCCTCTTGGTCCAGTGATGCCAAAACATGTCTAGGACTGCATGGGGTCTTGTGCATAAGGGATGTAACCAAGCAGTTTGGCTGGACTGCCAATTTTGTGGTTTGACCAAGGCTGATTTGCATATGGTCTTTCACCTTTCTGTAATGGGTTGGCAGGCCGAGGAACAATGGTCTGCAGGGATGTCCCGAGAAATTGCCAGAGGTTTTAGGTTAATGCTAAACCTTCAAGCCATCCTCTCTTTTGTTTTGCATAACTTAATTTCTCTGCTGTTTGAATCAAAGTGAAATTGTTTAAACTACCCAGAGTAGTAGAAAACCATTTTACTACAATGATATTGTTATGACAACTGTGAAGGATGAGTCATAAATAGTATTCATGATCCTGCCAATCTTTACAGGAATATGTATGAAAGCTAAAGTAGGGCTGTATTGCACTGAAATGTTCTCGTAAATGAAAATCACACGTGTTTCAGTGCAAAACCATGATTAAAATGTAATCCTGACATCAGGCTGAAAGGACGGAAATACTGTAACCTATCTTGGAATCCTAAATGGTGAAAGTGAGCTGAGATCTATTAATTACCATTAAACTGACATGACATTGGCTTTAGCACCGTTTCCCTCAATTAATCAACACTAATCTCACAGTAAATTCATTTTCTATTTTTTAAAAATGTTTTATTCGTATTTGGTTATACAAAAACCTTCCATTTCCATTCACAATATTAAAAGGAAGAGAAAAAAAAGAAAACGATCAAAGTGCAAATTTTCCATCTCTAGTCACTTAAGATAACTATTCAGCGCTAAAAAGAAGCAGAAGAGCAGAATAAACTAAATTTTAAAATTTGCATTAACTGAAAGACACATAAAATGAAAAGGAGAACGAGGGAAGAGGTGGCCTATACAAACACATAAACTAACAAACACATGGAGGTCTTATTCCTTCTCATTTACTGCTTAACTGAGGAGGTAATTCACCTGGAAGTGGAATTTTCAGGGAGAGACCTGTAACCACTTCTTGCTCAACACAATGTCATACTTCTCAAGGACTTTTACCACTGCCATTGTCGGAGAGCTCGAGTGTCCAGAGATTAGTCTATCCTAAAACAATCCAGCCATGTGGTCCTCTCTAACAACTCCAAATCTTGCAAAGAAGGAAAGTCTTGCAGCCAGATCCCCTCACCCTCCAACAGTAGATGTTTCAGGGTTTGGTTGGAGGGTATTTTACAGATGTTACATAGGACGATGGAATTCTCCCCTTTTCCCCCTTACTGCAAGAATCTCCCCTGTGTGTGCTATGTTAAATCTTATTCTGAGAAAGGTCATCCTAATCCTCCAGTCCGGGGAATTTCAAGAGGTATTGGGTTAGAACGCCTTGTTTTTTTCTGCTTTTAAGAAAAGGTTTTCAGGAGTTTGGGAGCGCATCATATCGATTGTGGTTATCCAATCTGTTTCATCTAAGTTCTTTTTTGCCTTTAGAGGGTTGTGTAGCAATGTCTCCAGGTCTGTTCCTGTCTTTTCCAGACCCTCCATTGACCTTTCTTCAAGAGTAGTATTTTGGATTGTTTTGCTTCTAGGTGGGCCTTAATATCAAAATACAAGGTACCCTTCTGAGCAGTGATGATTAAGCGCAAGCGGGAGATTCATTTCCAATCTGCCTGGGATTTGAGTGAATGTAGGCCCAGTTCGAATCTCAGCGTAGACATGGAAAGGCTCAGTGGGAGACACAATACTCTCTGCCAGACTAGCCCCTCCACCTTTGCCAGTCTACATTCCATAGACATGTTTTTGTTTCTAGTCCATAAAGGATCACTGGGACCACTTTAGATGTTTAAAATGTAATCAATGGAATGGTAGTAAATTTGCAGAATTTTGCTAAAATCTTTTTAATCTGGGGAACTAACTGCGCAATCTTCAACTGCACATCCTGTTCAACCTTCCCCTGCGATGGTGCGGCTTAGACCTTATAACCCAGGTAGGTTAGATCTTCCACTCTTAAGATGATTTGGCCCCCTAGCTTCCAGTCTAGGTAGTTTATCTTCTTGAGTGGGTGCTTGAAGACGACTATCCTCGATTTCTTTGGACTAATGGCGAGATCATTTTCCCTTGCATAGACATCCAAGAGACGCTGCAGCCTTGCTGGTGTTTTGTCCTGGTGTTTTGTCCAGCAGGACTACATCGTCGGCATAGGCAAGCCAGTGGATCTTGCATCCGTTGATTATAGGGCTGGCCAATGCAGATTCTTCTAGGGACTCTCCCATGTCAGTAAGGTAGAAGTTAAAGAATAGAGGGGCTCCCAGGCAGCCCTGACGTACTCCTCTTTCTACCATGATCGATTCTGACAGATGACCTTCGTCATCAAGCCGGACTCTAATGGTGGTATCTTTATGGAGTTCTACCAACATAGACAAAAGCCCCTCTGGAATGCCGCATTTCCTTAGTTTTGACCATAGACGATTTCTGTTCACAAGGTCAAAGGCCTTTGAGAAATCGACCCAGGCACCATATAACTGTTGTTCTCCTTTGACCTTTTGTTTTTTAACTTAAGATGCTTAATATAAGCCCATTTAGTGCTGTCGAGTGCCCTCCTCTAAAGCCCGTTTGATGTTTTGAGAGGTTTTTCTTGTCCTTCACCCAGCCCTCTAACTCCCCCAATAAGATCTTCATCAAAAGATTACTCTCAATATCAAGGAGGGCGATCGGCTGATAGTTTGTAGGTTGTAGCCGGTCAACCCCCTTGAATAGCGGAATAATAACCGCAGATTTCCATGATGCAGGGAATTGTTGTCTTTCTAGAATCTCTCCAAATAGCCAAGAGAGAAGTTTGGCCCATAGTTGGGGCTGTTTTATCAGCATTTGATAAGTTAGGCCATTTGGCTCTGCTGCTTTGGAGGAGGAGGATTTGGCAATCAGATCTAATAAAGACTGTTCCCCCAGGGGAAAACACCAACAGGTGGTTTTATCCAGCCTGCACTCCATCATCACAGGGTTCTTGAAGCTGGCTGACAGAAACTCTATCCAGCTCCTTTCTGGCACCAAATTGCACAATGCAGTGTCTGGATTCCCCTCTAACCGACAAATTACTGACCAGAATTCTCCGCAGTCATTGCTTCCTGTTAACTTCAGCATACGCTCGCCATCTTGCTGGAGTCGCCACATCCTCCTGCCCACCGACCACTCCTTGTACTTTGTGAAGCTCTCTTATACTCCCTTCCATATTCCTCTCTACTGAGACCCGCTCTCTTCAATTGTCTCAGTTTCTGTTTAAGGAGCTTTATCTCCTGTCTAGTCGCCTCATCATATGAATGTCGATGGACTTGTTTGCTTCCGCCACCCCCCTCCAACCTTGGCGGACAGATCTGCCAGATGTGTTTCACAAATTCCTCTGGCTGGCATAGGCCCTGCTGGATGGCCTCTGGAATCTCCAGGAGTCTTTTATTTAGAGCTTCCCCTTCTTTTTTGTATTTACACAGAGACGTAACCTGCCATTCATTAGCGAGTAAGTTTGAGCCTGTTTGGCTTGCAAATCTGTTGTAATATCTGAGAAGGATAGTTCCAATCAGGAGTGATCACTTCCACCCCCTTGCTCGATCTTCAGTGAAACATTGAATGTGAATAGGTCAGCTGTCATGAAAATATAATCTATTGTGGAGACGGAGATCCCTCGATGCCAAGTCAGGGCCGCTGGAGTGTCCCCTGGCTGATTCCCATTTACCATCTTCAATCCCCATCCTGCTAAAAATTCCACCCAAACTTCTCCCATACCTGAGATTGTTCGGTATCTACCATTACCAGAGTTTTTTTTACAGTGCTACACATTGGGCATTGAAGTCCCCCGCTAATATTACTCGAGCACTCCCATTGCCGGTTTGTACCTTTCCAGCAATATCGACAGAGTATCCAGGAAAGCCTGGAGGCTGCAACAGGCGGGGTTCCAATAGATATTTATAAGAAACATCTCAAAGGAGGGTTTTGAATTGTTCATTATGACCTTGCTCGCTTGAATGCCGATTTTATTTTTAAAGATCACTGTCGAATCATCTATCGTGGCATTTCTGAGTGCCATCAGCAGGCACCCTGACGGTCTGCCTTTGGCTTTTTGGAGGGCAGGTAGGCAAAAAAAAGTATATCCTTCAATTAAGATTGGATTTACCAACCATGTTTCTTGTAATAATAGAATATCTATATTCCGCAATAGGTGGTCTTTCATTTCCCTGGAGGTGAATGTATTGGGGCCCTGCGTGTTCCAACTAACAATAGACATCCCCCTCTGTCTAAAGGTACTGAGTCCCCACCTCCAATTTCTGCAGAACCTGTGTCAAAATCTCTGGTAACATGGAGAGGGCTTTGTCTTGAGAATTGCCCCTGTAGTTTCTCTGTTCCACTTGGTTGAACTCCAATTTACTGCCTTCTCCAGAGCATCTGCTGGCTCTAGAAAGCCACTTTGTCGCCTGTGGCGCAGTGAAGGATGTTGGTGGAGGCTCTGTGCGTGAGACCAACAGACCCCGTCTCTCCAATTCTGTTGACGCTCCCACTATTGTTTCCAGGCCCTCTCTCAATGTTAGTCCCACTTCGACTGTAGAGGGGGAATTGATGTTTGGAAAACGTACAGATTCAATGTCTTGAGAGCTCAGAAGATAAAGATTTGGTATCTCCTTGAAGTAGGAGAGAATCGCACTTCTGCACAGCAATCTGTGTTTCTTGTTCTTGTCTGAAATTTAGAGCCAGACTTTTGGCATCGCGAATGAAGACATTGCATCTTCTTTGGCCTTACTTTCCCATGCTGAATGTTTTAGTTCATGTGGAGCCACCGATATTTATGTCTCCTTCTTCTCAACTTCCAGTGACTTTCCCCCTCCATTATATTTTAAATCAAACACTTGCCTTGTCCCAATCTGACTTCCTATATCATCAACTTTTTCCCCTGCAATGTGGCCAGGGTTTTCAGGAAGATTGGCGCTATCTTCATGGACTTGCCTTGGATCTCAGTCTCCTTCATGTTATCGATTGATTTTCTAGCCACAGCAGTGTGTTTATTCAATAGGAACATTGGGGCTACCGTTAGAATTCAGTAGAGCCAATGAGGAGCTTTGATCATTCTTCTTGCTCTCATCAATTTGTGGCAGGTGTGCCTCTTTTCTTTCCTTTGTGCTAGGCTGTGTGTTCTTGATCTCCTTTTCCCTCTCTTGACAGTCTGTTTGGAGACCAACACTTTTAATTTCAATTCTGTCCAGTGGGTCATCTTGGCAACACTTGTTTTTTAAATTTCAGAGTTGCTCTATTTTTTACCTGCCTTTCCTCCCCTTCCTTTAACACCCTCCTCCGCAGTGGCTGGGCAGTTTATATGCTCTTCTCCATCCAGATACTCGCTACTGGTGACTTTAGCAAAGATCTTAGGAAGGTATTTGTTTCCGATTTTCTTTTTTATATTTCCCACTTTTTTGTTTCTTTGTTTTTTTTTCCTCTTCCTCGAAGGAAGGAGGGATTCTCTATTTCTCCTCTTCCTTCTTGTTTCTCTCTTCCTTTCCTTCCTTCTTCCCTTAGATCGTTGCTGATCCGTCTCCAGCATGGTTTGCTGAGCTTGGTCCAAACATTTCGGGGGGAGCTCCTTTGATGGTTCCTCTTGACCAGATTCCTCTTCTAGAGCTCCCTCCGCTACATTAGCCAATCTTCTGAACTCCTCAAGTATCGATTGTGACAGGGGGGTATCATCAAATTGCTAATTTGTCTCATCTGGTCTATCTTCCCCGACCTCTCCCCTCTGAACTTGCCACATAGTTTTCATTTGAGTCAGCAAATCCAGTAAGAGTATTTTATTTTCCTCCTCCACTTTTCTCATTGAAGCCAACGAAAGTTGAATGGCTGATGTATCTAATCCTTGTTTGGCTATCTCCAGTCGCAGATCCTTCATCCAGGGCAAAAGGCTGGAGTTGATGATATTTTTACAACCCTCCAAAGATGAGTCCAAACCTGCGGTTTCCTTAGTGAGTTCCAGTAGAATCCCTGCTTGCGCCTGGACTTCGGTCTTTAACAGTTCAAAGACGGAGACCAAGGAGTTGAGGATATAGTTCAGTGCTGGAATTGTTGCTTCATTTGTGCAAGACATTCCTTGTTGGGCGAAAATGCTCTGTGCTTGGATTAGGTTTGGTGGGGAACCAAATCTTCTCTCTTCTTCCAGTGACTCTCCTTCGATGGTTACACTGGGCCCCCTTTCATCCTCCTGGCAATCTATGGTCTCTTTTGTCGCAGATCGTTCTAGTGCAGCCAGAATACCTGGTTGCTCCTTATTGGCCACCTGATTCTCCATACAAGCCTCATCCTGCTCTTCCTGGGACCGACCCATGTGCTGAAGATCTTAGTCGTCCACCCTTTTGTTTTTTTTTCTTACAAATGTGTTCATTTATCTTCTTTTGTATTTTCTTAGTTGTAACTGTATACGCCAGTCCTTGCTTCCAAGATTGTATTATTGGGCGATGCTCCGTAACCCCTGCCATGACTGGAATCGGGGTTAGTGGAGGGCTAATGTTTGCATGAATTTGTGCATGGATTTGTATTATCTGGCCCTCTTCAGCTACCCGAGTGGGGTCAGCAGAACGATCTTCCTGTGGGAGCTGTTGGTCTTGGGGCTCCTTGTCCTCCAAGACCTCCTGAGGTTCTGAATAGGATCTGTCCCATTCTGGGCTTCTAAGGTCGTCCCTTGTCAGGGTGCTCCGAAGTTTCATCTTTTTCATATTTTTTATTTATATTGTAGTTTTTTTCTTTTTCCTTTTGGCTTCTGTTCTGGAGACAGCTTAGCTGACTGCACGTTAATTGCACCCCGACCACTGACCCTCCTCTAGTCAAAGGGGTTCTCAATTACTCCCTTGAAGGTTTACTTTATGGGAAAATTTGAGCCGCTGGGGTGACCCTTACCAACCCGTCTCAACTCTAAGCTATCAGTGATACCTGGGTTGAGACTATCCACACTAGAATTATAGGCGGATAGGGAGGACTAGAGAGGCAGTGAGAAGGACAGCGCTTCAATTTAAGGTGCTGCTTCAGATCAAGCAGGAATTCATTTTCACTTTTGCGTCAAATCTTAATCACGCGCAGCTGAGGGCTTTCCAAGGCACCCGATACCCAGAGTTTTCCTTTATTTCGCTAAAATCCCATTTAGATTTGTTTGAAATAATACAGGAGGGGAGGGGGGGAAGCAGAGGGCGCTGCGCCGTGAATCCAGTAGTCCGCAGACCCAGCTCTCCTTACCTCCTTACCTCACTGTTCTTCCACTCCTGTCGCTCAATTCTTAACCTTGTTGTGTCTGGAGGGCTGCTGCGAGGCTATTTGTCCTTCAGCTCCCTGATCCATGCCGGTCCCGATCCTGGTTCCTCTGTATTGGATCCGGCTGCACTCGGGATAGATGTTGGTCCTGGACCTGCGTACGGCATTGCACTGTAACAGTCCTCGGCTATCCGGGCAGCACGGCAAGCACAAACAGCAAAAAACAGCGGTTACAGCCTCCGCCCTTTTCTCCTCGATTGATCTTCTCTCATTCAAAAAGTAGCACATGCTCCTCCGTACACGAACACAGAAGAGAATGGCCCGATCTTTGGTGCCTGCCAAAACCTGAGAAGCAACATTATGCATCGTTATATAGTCATCCTTCATCCCTATTGGGACTTCCGCCAAATACAAGCTAAAGGTTTTTCATTTTGTCAAAAAAGGCGACCTGGTGAAGTCTAACCCCCTACATATGTGCTCCCTACATTGTTTATTTAAATCACTCATTGAGACAGAGCTGAATGAAGCAGAGGGCCATAGACATTGGGAGATGCCCTGCAGCCATGGGCAAGGGATTGCCCGAAGGCTGCCTGCTGGAGCGAGTTAGCAGCTGAAATTTCTGGAGAGATTTCGGTTTTACTGAACGTCTGCTTTCTTTTCATTTTCTCCTTTCGTTTTACTGCGGCCATGCAGGTTACTGCTAAAGTGCCCCTGTTTTTGAAGGGCAACTTAATTCATTAAGCACAAGATTCTTGCTAGATTTGTTCATACTTTATTTCCTCAAACAAAATTCTCTGACTTTCAAATTGAAACTTTATTTAACAAAAACTGATAGAGAACCAACAATTACTTATGAATTTTCAATTACTGTACCCTTTAAATTGGCATATCTTTTAGGAATTAAATGAATGAGGATTTTCATTACGTATCAAAGCACCGATAGTGAGCTAAATAGATAACATTAGAAAGCTTATGTCACATGTATTTTCTGTAAACCAAAGAACTCTTATGTGCATATCTTTCACCGGCAATAATAGTTGAGTCTTAGTGTAACAATACGTTGTGGCATCCAACACAAAGCCACATAAAGATGGTTTTTTAGATTGTTTAAATTAAATTACTTTAAATTGACATATTCAGTGAAACCAGCCATGAAGCTTAGAAGTTGGTTTTAAACCGACTGCAAAGTCTTGTACCAAATGTAGGGGAGGACTGGTCTTGGAGACCCCCCTCGCCTGCATCTCCTCCCCAGGTGAGGACCATGGCTCTGTGGGCGCCCCCTCATGCCACCCGGGCCCAGGTGGAGGAGGGGTCGCCCGCTGATGACATTGCTTCTCGTATCCATTACCCGCATGTGCTAAAAGTTAAGTAGGCCTAGAAGCCATCTTGTCTAGCAAGATGGCGTTAGCTCAGCGCACTGTAGCGCGGCCCCCACCTTTGGAGGGCTTTCAAGCATCCCTGTCGCCACAGCACCCTGGCAGATCCGCTGTGAGCGCGTTCCCATGAGAAAGATGAATATGAGCTAACGCAAAAATACTAACACTGTAACACTTCACCTTGTACAATGTAATACTGCTCTCCGTGTGACCCAGGCAGCAAGGCCAGGGCGACGGGGAGAACTGCAGCATAAGACTCTGATGAAAGCAAGCAAGAATCTAAGTATGATTGTTAAAAAACTACTTCTCTCAATAATAACCTGCAAAATTGTATATTGATTATAGAAATGTATGTTTATCTGACACCAGCGATGGGGAACTCATACCCCGCGACCCTTTACTGTAATTGGACTAACGCTGCTAGATCACAGAGGAGGATGCACACAATTATGCACTGAAATGTGTAAATACTTTAGTTCTGTGCGGAAATCTCAACCCTTATCACCCTCTGTGTCCCACAACCAAACGCTACCTCACATGATGCAAACGCGTAAATAAAATAACCAGATACTGTAGTGGATAGAAAGCTTTACAATTATAAGGTACTCAGATTGATTGTGTCAAATAAATGTTTAATGAAGTTGAAATGTATATGCTCGAATAGCTTAAACAAATACTGTAAGAGTGTTCAAACGTTATTAATGTTCTCCATTCAAAAGTCGGCAACACACGAGAAAAATACCTTTGTGAATACGTGCAAGGCCATTCTCCCTCCCACCCTGTGAAGCCTGCGCCGTGCTGCCCCACCTCCCCCAACCAGGCTGGACCCTCTCCAAAGACTTGTAGGCCCCGTTACAGCATCCAAGGCCACAGCCCACCACCTGCGTTATTTACAACACGGCAGTAAAACCTCTGTTTGAATTCACTGATCCACCAGCACCCCCTCGTAAACCCCACATTCCCCCAGACCACCTTAAGATTCATGGCTCCGTACACACGAGGCCCCCAACACTGGGACAAGACACAGCGGCCCATTCATAACAACTTTTAACGAAACAGAAAGACATGTACCACCCGTCCCATGCCCCAGAGCCCAGCCCCGTGACCTACAATACCAGTCAACAGGACACAGGTAAATCACACTCTAACAAACGGCCACCAGACCCCTCACAAGGTGCATTCCTCCTGTGTTGCCTTTATTCGTAAGATAACCTACTGAAAGATTTACTGTAGAAAGTAACATGTTATTTCTCCACTAACTGCACTGTGCATGGCTTAGGGCAAACAAGTCAGGGAAGATATTCATCTTTGTCACAGGCTGCCCCAGCGCACCAACACCGCCCGGATGAACTCAAGCCGACCTATCAGGCCCAGCCCAACCAACGAGGCTGACCAGTGACGTCTTCCTGCCAAGACCAACCACGCTGCAGCAACACCTATAGTTAGTCGACGCCACCCAATCCCAATGAACCTGTGCCCCCTATAGTATGTAGGTTCTGATGACGTCTTTTGTATTAGATATACGCCTGTCTTTGCTATTGTCAGACAGAGCGCTCTCGGAGGTTGCAGAGTTCTTTGCATGCCCTATTCAATTTGATAAACTCCCACTTACGCTCACCCCCACTCTGTCTTGGCCTTATTCCCATTACGGGAGAGTCCGTTATTGTCTCTCATTGCGGGGAGGATCGTGCTGTTTTGGGGGCGCTTCCTTTCAGTGGTGACCCCGATAGCGTGATTTTTCTGAATTATTTCTTTCCAACTCCTTATACCTGTCCCCTTTTGGCACGAGAATCTCCGGTCGAAAAGGGATACGCACGGTGTGCCGGCTCCGGGAAGCCGCCCGCCAACGGCGACCGGTACACTAAGCAGTGCGCACTCAACAGAAAGGGGGTACGGGATCCCCGTTGAAAAATCCCCTTTGAGTGCCGCTCGCCGGAGCCGGGGCTGACTGTTGAGCAGACGGTAACACTGTCTGGACGGACCCAGTTTCGGAGACTATCGGTTCAAGACGGGCACGTGAGTACCGAGTGCGAGCGATCATAAAGGGAGTGGGAGAGGAAACTTAGTATAGAAAAAAGTGGACGGGTAGAAAAGGGGAACACAGGGGTCTACTAAAGACCAGTTTTAAACTTTCTTTGCATTTATTCTTTGCATATGGCCATTAGGATCAAGGAGTGAATAAGAGATAAAAGTGACGGGAACCTAGCTCCGAAAGGGGGTGGAAGGCGGCGCCGCATAGTGCTACATTGACTAGTACTGGGAATATATGAAGAGGTGAAAAATAAGTTATAGGTGTCTGGAAAAGGGAGACACGGAGAATATATATATTAGTATATGCTACTCTTTCTATTCTTTTTTCTTCAAGGGTTAGGGGTCAGGACTCGAAGGGAGCCTAGGTTGAACTTGCCAATATAAAATAGCACGACAGGGAGTCCAACTGCAAGAGTGGGGATCGAATATTGACACATATAGATGTGCGTATTAATTACATAAGTAGAACGACAGGGACAGCTGGCCAGGGAGGAAAGGGAGGGAAAAGTGAGCTGCGAGTGAAAGGATACTGTGAGGTGCGCGCACATTGTGTGTGTGTGTGTGTGTTGGAGAAATAGTTGACGGTGTGCACGCGAGAGGGTGTTCATGTATGACTATTGGATGGCTATGATGAGCATGATCGAATGAAGGCCTGCAGAACCGAGGACAAAGAAGGTGTGGGAAGTGCGATATTGTTTGATTGATGGATAAACTTGGTTGATATCACTGATAATTTGCTCTTATCTGTGCCACACAAAAGAAAAAATAGTAATATCTAGAGTAAAGATTGTAAACGATTACTGTTGTTAGTTGAAAACATGGGGGCAGAAACTCCCTTATCACATATCTGTAAAAGCCTCCCGGGGTACGCGGAGCGGATTAAGAAATATCATGATCAATGGATCACAGAATTGAAGGGGGATGGTTTGCCCCAGATCTGGCCCGAGGGGGGGTCCTTCGACAAAAGCATTCTAGATATGGTATCGACATGCATTCGTCTTAAATACAAGGGAAAGCAGTTGCACAATAGGAAGGAGATATTAGATCTCTGGAGATTGTTTGAAGAAATACCACCACCCAAAGCTCCGGTCACTAACACTGATCTACCATCCACCACCGACAACCCACTCATGATCCCGAGAGAGGAAAAGGAACAGCCAAATGTAGAACCACCTGTGGAAGTGATAAGTTTGTATCCAATATTAAATAAGCCCGTTCCCGCAGCAGGATACAGCGACCCCACTTATGTGCCTCCCCCGACCACTACTACACCCCAAAGGCCAACGGCACCCCCGCCATACGAAAGTACTAGGGAGCGAGCCCAGGCAGGCACACAAAGGGTGGACATAGAAAAGCTAACGAACGATTTGGAGTCAAGGCTCTCTATAGCGAAAGATGAGCTTTCACGAATAAAAGACATATGCGAACGCACAGCATGTACTCCGGCAAGGTCAGGGCGCGCATCTAGAGCATCAAGTGAGAGTAGGCAAATTGAAGATGGATGGAAAAAAGGTGAGATATTGTTCAGGATTGAGGAGGAGCCAACCCGAATAATAGAGGTGGGGGCATTGGAAGGGAGTGCTAGTGATGTAGAACGACCAACAGGGATCAGAGAGGAACTATTATGTGATATCCGGGGCGATCTAGAGGAGAGTGACAGGTTGAGTATGGCGGTAGGAGGAGAAAGCGAGGAGCTGGACGGTGCATGCTCACTGGGAACAATAGATGATGAGTGGATGGGACGATTAAGAAATAGGGTGGGGAAGATGGCCTCGTTGGGATCAGCAGCGACCAAATTAGACGCAGGTGCAACAGCGAAGGGGAAGTTACAACTCCCGCTGTTACATAGAGGGGGAGGGAGGCCAAATTACATCCCATGGGCTCAGATGGACAAGGCTAATTTATTGAAGTTGTTACCCCCGCTATCAGGGGGGGCGAGTAAATGGATATATGCATTTGAAAAGCATACTGCCGGAGTACCCCTGGCAATAGGCGATGTGAAGAGCCTACTGGTATCAGCAGTGGGGGACCAGGCAGACAGAGTATGGGCAAAGGCCGGTTTCCCGGGAGTAACATTAGATTGTGATCGTCATGACGGGGCTTCCTTTAACACAGTGCGTGCACGGGTGTGGGATGCCCTGAGGGAAACGTTCCCAGATACTCCAGACTTGCAATCAGTAATGCAATGTACTATGAATGACGGGGAGGATGCTATGGATTACATTTTCAGGGTCCAAGAGATGTGGAGAGCAGAAACGGGCACGCCCTGGTACCAATCGACATCATTATTTTATTTCATTATTAAAAGAGGGCTCCCAAAAGAAGTGCAGAAGGCGCTTGATAAGATAGCGGGCATTGAGGCAAAGGGGTGGCCGGAAATCCAGAGTATAATTGTGCACCATTGTAAGAGAATTAAGGAAAGGGAGAAGGAGGTGGCCCAGAAAAGATTGGCAGACGAGGCAAAGTTAGTACAGACAAAGTTGGTGAAGGTCGCAGCAGCAGTAGCCGCGCTCCCACTCATTAGGGAGGGGGATGAAGAGGAGGAGGGGCAGATTGCAATACAAGGGAGGATGTCAGCTAACTGGGCTGGCACAGGCCAGCGACAGTGGAACGAGCAGGAGCAGAACGGTGGTCCAATGTGGCAAGAGTGGGCCCCACGAGGGGGAAGAGGTGGGTACAGGGGCCGGAGGGGCGGACAAGGGTACGGTGGAATGGGAGGAAACGGGTGGCAGGGTCCCAGAGGTCCACAGGGGAGCTGTTGGAATTGTGGGAAGTGGGGACATTACTCAAGGGAGTGCAGAAACCGACCAAACAATGGGTTTCAAGAGGTAGAACAGTATGGACACCCCCACCCAGGGAGCCCATACGGCCTCCCAATGGGACAACCCCAACAACAACAAGGGAACGTAGGACAAAGGAGTAATGCGCAACTGCAAGGGCATCAGTATAGAACACAGCACCACCCACAGAACAATGACACGATACAGTACACACCAGGTAACCCCTTCGCCACAGTAGCAAATGGAGCCCCCGCCCCTGCACCCTACAGTGGTGTGTCGGTTGTTTCTGGGAGCGTATTCAATCAAGGGGGGGCAATGAGACACCCAGCATAGGACAGCCCACAGAGAACACTTGCGTGTCCAGTTCTATCTACAACCTACGATGCATCAGAGGAACCATTGATAGGGGCACAGATAGGAGACAAGCAATTCATATTCATGGTGGATTCGGGAGCGGAGAAATCATGTATTAAAGAGGGCCGGTTCCCGTTATCTAACCGGAAGTTAGAGACGCAGGGGTTCTCTGGGGCTGTAATTGAAGTTCCTTACACGGAAGAATTGGATGTAACAATAGGAGGCAAAACAGTGAAGGCGCCCTTACTGTATTACGAACGCTCTCCAATAAATTTACTGGGGAGGGATCTCTTAAGCAAACTAAATATGACGATATCATTCACAGAGAGAGGTATAGTGTGCTCAACACCCGGAATATGTCCACTACGCGTGATGGCAGTAGTACAGGCCCATACGCTCACGCAAGAGATGAGAGGGTTACCAGAAAATGAGGAAATGTTTATTGAGGGCATGAAAACATTGGCTCTCATAATCCCAGAGCTAAGGAGAATGGACTGGAGGATCCCAGCGGAATTCCTCTTTCGCCCCATAGTGTGCCCCGACGCAGCCCCAGGGTCAGTACTATCATTGGACTTGCACGCAGTACATGTATCAGCCAAAAGAATATGTGTGATTGGTATTGACAAGGAAGGATGCGAATGGCGTACAGTACTGTGTACAAATGCCAATATCCCACTCCGGGAGCTGTCTGATGAGGAGCTCTTTTCAGACGAAGAGGCAGAGGGCGAAATAGTGATGGAACTAGCAATGCCATGCGACATCATGATTACAGTGAGATAAATCCCAGTACAACTAATGGCAGTGGTAGGAGCGCCACAGTCATTTTTCGATGATGACATGAGGCTTGTACCTAACAACCTATGGACCAACGGCCCCCATGATGTAGGGCTACTACATGGAGTTCAACCTGTAGTAATAAAATTAAAACAAGGAGCAATATTACCCCGTGTAAAACAATATCCGTTGTCCCGCGAGGCAGAAGAAGGGATAAAAGAAACGATTGATGCCCTATTAGCACAAGGAATAATAGTACCATCAAACTCCCCATGTAACACATGCATTTACCCAATCAAAAAAGCAAAAGGAGGTTCATGGAGGATGATACAAGATTTACGCCCACTCAATGACGTGATCCAGAAAGAGTTTCCTTTGGTCCCGAACCCTGCAACAATATTATGTAACATCCCAAAAACAGCATCTCACTTCACAGTTGTTGACTTGAAAAATGCATTTTTTTCAATCCCCTTAGCAGAAGAAAGTAGGTACTTAACAGCATTTACACTGGGGGGAAAGAGATACGAACACTGCAGGTTACCACAAGGGTACTGTGAAAGCCCAAGCATATTCAACAGAATACTACATGAAGACTTAGGGAACTTATCTGTAGAAAGCACAGTAATTCAGTACGTAGACGATTTACTGGTCTGTGCACAGGACGAAGACGTATGCAGAAAAGACTCAGTGACACTCCTGGCCTTACTTGCAAATAAAGGGTACAAAGTGGACAAGGGAAAACTGCAATACTGCCTGACGGAGGTCTTATACTTGGGGCAGTTGATATCAAAAGACGGAAAAAGGATCATACCAGACAGAGCAGAAACAATAAGAGCAGTGGGAAATCCCATAACAGTAAAAGACATGCAGAAATTTCTGGGAATGTGCAACTACTGCCGAGCATGGATATTAGACTATGCGGCATACACGAGGCCCCTATTGCAGGCACTAAAAGAGGCCCAGCAGGAAAACAGACACATACAATGGACAGAAGAAATGAACACATCATTTGACTCACTGAAAGAACTCATATCAAGCGCTCCAGTTCTGGCAAACCCGGATTATGGACGCGAGTTTTACCTGTTCTCACACTGCAAGGGAACACTGATGACAGCAGTGCTGACGCAGAAGACATCATTGGGCCATAAGCCCCTGGCCTACTATAGCGGCACTTTAGATGCGGTGATGCAAGGACATTTCGCGTGCGAACAATCACTCGCTGCAGCCGCGTTCGCCATTGAGAAAAGTGCCACGATAGTAATGGGATGTCCAGTAACGTTGTTTGTGGAACACTCATTATTTGCAATACTAGAAAGGTCAAAGAGCACACTGACAACACAACGCGCAACAGCATATGAAATAATATTGTCCAGCGCAAACATCCATGTGGTGAGATGTAAAACAGTGAACCCAGCCACATTTATCACAGAAGCTTGCACCATAGAGGACATGCAAAACCACGATTGTGTAACACACACAGGCGACAAAGACGAGGATCAGGTAGTTTGTGAGAACGCCCTAAATGAAGGGGAGGTGTATTTCATGGACGGATCAGCATCAATTGACATGGACACAGGAGAGAAACATGTTGGTATGGCAGTGGTGAGGTTAGAGGACGGCGAATATGAAACATTAGTGCAATGCCGCCTCCCGTCACACTATTCAGCACAAGCAGCGGAACTGATTGCATTGATAGAAGCACTACATGCAGCTAAGGGTTGCGCAGTAACAATATACACAGACTCAGCATACATGACAACAACTGTACACGGAGGCCTGGCAAGGTGGGGGCGGAGAGGGTTTCGGCGAGCAGATGGAACACCTGTTCAGCACGCAGAATTGTTGAGAGAATTAATTGAAGCACTACGAGACCCCACAGCAGTAGCAATAGTAAAATGCCAAGCACATACATCAAATACAGATATCGTGTCTTTGGGAAACGCGGCAGCAGACGCTGCCGCCAAGGAAGCTTCATACTTTCAAAAAGGTGAGGTAGGGGAATACATGTTACAACACACAACAAGCCAAGATATCGCTGCAGGATATAACATGATGCCTACACAAGAAATAATAGAGTTGCAAGAGGGAGCTAGTGCAGAAGAAAAATTACTATGGACTAAAAGAGGATGCAGCAAATCGCCAACAGATTTATTATGGCGCCAGGAAAACTCAGGGAAAGCAGTAATGCCAGTAAAATTGTTAGAAATAGCATTTCAACAACTACACTTCCCTGCACACAATACAAAGCAGCACATAGTGGCAGAGATACAGGAAGATTGGTTTGCACCCTGTCTCCAAGAACATATAACTAGGTTGGCTTTAGAATGCACAACGTGTCAAATTTACAACTCAGGAATGACATTACGCACACTAAGGGGTACAATACCAAAACCCATTGGGCCATTTAGAGAGCTCCACATTGACTATGTCGATATGGGAGAAAGATGTAATGGGGCACGTTACATGATTGTGGTTGTGTGTCCATTTTCGAGGTGGGTGGAGGCAGGCCCCTGTGCACGTCCTGACGCGAAAGGCGCTGCAAAGTTCTTAGTGAGGGAAGTATTCCCGCGCTGGGGAATTTGCGACGTAATTCGCTCAGATAACGGCACTCATTTTGTTAATGAACTGTTCAAGGAAGTGACTACATTATTGGGAATAAAACACAAATTGTGTTCGATTTATCATCCCCAAAGCAATGGCGTAGTGGAAAAGATGAACGGACTGTTAAAAGGCTGATTATCTAAATTATGCTTTTCCCTAAAAAAGAACTGGATCTACTGCCTGCCCCTTGCACTGTTTGAACTGAGAAACCAGCCGAGCAAAGACCACCATTTGTCCCCACACGAGATCGTGACTGGGAGGAGAATGCATACATCACATTCGCCTCTCCGTGAACGTTCAGATGCACACAGAAGCGCTGCGATATTGGGTGAGGAGTTTACGGACTACTTGAAAAAATTAACACAGGCAGCGCGCGTAATAGCAAAGCAGCTTGCCCCGCCCTTCACAAGCGAGGAAGGTAGCACGACTGAGACAGTGACAGAGCCTGACAAACCGCTACAGTTAATGCCAGGCGATTTTATATATGTCAGAAGTTTTGTGCGAAGATGGAATGCACCACGTTTCCATGGCCCATATGAAGTTGTGTTTTCTACGCCCACGGCGGTTAAGGTTAAGGGCCTTAGATACTGGGTGCATTTGACAGATGTACGAAGAGCATATAACCCCGTGCAGGTTGAGGTGCAAAATGAGGCACAGACAACAGCAAATAATGAAGTTGAGCAAAATGAATGAACGATGAACCTGCGCATGTATGGCGAATGATCATAAATATGAATTGCAGGATGGCGCGTATAATGGTATTAACAAAAAAAAAAAAAAAATGTTTTTTTTATTATTATTATTTCTCTGCTTGCATTATTTTTCGTTTTACACACGTGTACCAGTATATGAATATATTGAATGATGTATTGATTTCGTTTACTATGAACCCCTTGTCTGTGAATTCAACTCCTGGCACCCCACCCCACCCGTTCCCTGTCAAAATTACTTTGGCGCTGACGGTGCCAACAAAATGTTTACATGCATGCACTTAATGCACTTTTGTATCTCAAACTGGAGCTACCATGGCATCTAATGGGCAGCTTGCAACGGATAGATTTAGTAGATTTAGACAATTGTTGATTGACAGATGTAGGTACTCATACGAGTGTGGATTATCACTGTGTGTTAGTGTTTTTCATATCTATGTTTTGTCTGGTAACATATTGGTTCATAGCGTTCATCTCTATCGAGATGAACGAGGGGGGAGGGGGGAGTAACTACACCCTGTCCCCTGGAACCAATCTAGCTACAAGTGCGAATACCAGGGAAGGTGATTTTTTGGTGTGGGATGGGTCAAACCTTGTATGGGGATACTATACTACACCACCTACTGCTGTGTTATCAAAAACAAAAGGTTTACAGAATGAAATACAAAATGCTACGATGTCTGTACCAGAAATGTCTGATTACAATGCTCGCGGCTTGAATGACCGGAACCTATCTGCCATATCATGGTTGTATAGCAGCCCCACTAGCCAACCCGCCCCCATGAGAAAAAATGACCTGTTATTCATTGAAAAAGACGGGAAGGTGAGAACTATGGCATATGAGGAGGTGGGAAAGGGGGGTGGGTATGAGAAAGAGGGGCCTATTTTGTCATTTACTAGAACCAAAAGACACATAAGGAGCAAGAATAGCAGACGGAGAAGAGAGACAAGTAGGAGGGGGTATGATGAGTATTATGGGTTGGGGCTGGATAAGATGGAAGACCCACGACACCCCCACCAAGCAAATAAGTGGTATGCAGACATGAGTGCAACAGCCAAACAAACAACAAACGAGAGCTGTTATGTCTGCTCTCTCATTCCCCATGCCTCAGGCACACCCAAAGTGCTGCTACCTAAAGAATTGCCTATTGTGGATGCCCAATGTCTCCTTCATCTCACACTGTGCAGAATAAAGAACACCTTCCAGGCACATGACGTCAGTTTCAGGATGATACAGACTGAGAAAACCTGCTACCCAAAGCCAGCTGGGGTGGTATGTCTTAAAGAACCATTTTTTGTCATACAAGGGACACTCTTTTCAGACAACAAGTGGAAGGATGAAGAGGTAATGTGTAAAGCGGAAGCACTGAGGGGGGTGCAACCAGATAAGCTGCAATGGATAGAAGAAATGTGCACAACAGTATGGAAAGAGCACATTACCAAACTGACATGGGTGACAGCGATGGAAAAACCCTTCAAGCTACAGAGTGAAATAAACAATGAACTATGTTTCAAGGGAGAGGGGAAAGTGGCAATGGGAACCAACAAGAAATGCAACAAAACCCTCACCATCCCAGACATGATGAAAGGAACAGCTGCATTAATGGACACATACTGGGTATGCGGCAACCAGGCATACCTGCACCTTCCCCAGTCGTGGGGTGGCAGCTGCTCAATGGCCACTCTACATTCGGCCCTAATGGTGATCCCAGAAAGCCACGTTGACACGAACAAAAGGACACAAGAAAGCGTGCACCAGGGTGTGGCCCCACCGACTGCTAAATCACACATCTATGTCCTGTCTTCCGGAGGCAAGGAAGAGGCACTATCTCGAAACAGACGAGCATCAAACTACATATCAAAGGCATCATCTGATTTGTTGGCACAGATCCCAGACAGGTATCGACTGTTCAGCTCCGTAGAAACATTCTTTGCCTCACTTATTTCAAGTGTCCAAGCGAGGGCAAATGCAAAATGGCTCCAGATAACACGGTGGGAACTGATTCAGCTGGCCAATGACACTGAAGAAGGGTTTAACATAATAAAAGTGGAACTGCGAGCTTTAAGACTGATGACCATGCAGAACAGGTATGTCCTGGACCTGTTAACGGCGATGGATGGAGGTGTTTGCCGAAAAATAGGAAGTGGCTGCTGCACTTTCGTACCTTCTGAAGACGCAGAAAATGGATCCCTGTCCCACGTGATCGAAGCAGTGCACAACCTGGGAGAAAAAATGAAGATGGAAGGTGGAGCAGCCGATAGCACATGGTTCGACAATCTCTTCTCCTGGGTCCCCTCCTGGCTTGGAATGACTATTAAATTTTTGGTGCCAGCTGTGGTGTTCCTCCTCGTCGCTTTTTGCCTGTGCCAGGTGAGCCTCCGATGTTGCGCTAACGCAGTCCCTAACGGTGCAATGATGATGGTGACAATGGACAACTCCAGTGGTACAATTAGAGCAACACAAGAAGTACACGTGCAGACAGGAACAGATAACACTCCCAGGTAGCAGGTAGTGCCTATGTATCGTGACAAGTATATAGTAGACAAATTGTGGCACACCACCATCAAAGAACCCCGCGATCTAGAATGGTATGAGGAGGTCTGGGTAGATTTGGAGGAAACTGGTGACTGTATATATTTGACATGTACACCAGACGAATATGCCAGGAGAGGGGAGAGCTTAAGGGGGGTGTGCAGGGCATGGATGCCCATCAAAGGAACACCTGCATGGGATGACGCAGTGGTAGAAGAAGGAGAATGTAGAAGGATAGAAGAGCTAAAGAATTCGTTACTTTAGTAACGAAAGGGGGGAAATGTAGGGGAGGACTGGTCTTGGAGACCCCCCTCGCCTGCATCTCCTCCCCAGGTGAGGACCATGGCTCTGTGGGCGCCCCCTCATGCCACCCGGGCCCAGGTGGAGGAGGGGTCGCCCGCTGATGACATTGCTTCTCGTATCCATTACCCGCATGTGCTAAAAGTTAAGTAGGCCTAGAAGCCATCTTGTCTAGCAAGATGGCGTTAGCTCAGCGCACTGTAGCGCGGCCCCCACCTTTGGAGGGCTTTCAAGCATCCCTGTCGCCACAGCACCCTGGCAGATCCGCTGTGAGCGCGTTCCCATGAGAAAGATGAATATGAGCTAACGCGAAAATACTAACACTGTAACACTTCACCTTGTACAATGTAATACTGCTCTCCGTGTGACCCAGGCAGCAAGGCCAGGGCGACGGGGAGAACTGCAGCATAAGACTCTGATGAAAGCAAGCAAGAATCTAAGTATGATTGTTAAAAAACTACTTCTCTCAATAATAACCTGCAAAATTGTATATTGATTATAGAAATGTATGTTTATCTGACACCAGCGATGGGGAACTCATACCCCGCAACCCTTTACTGTAACTGGACTAACGCTGCTAGATCACAGAGGAGGATGCACACAATTATGCACTGAAATGTGTAAATACTTTAGTTCTGTGCGGAAATCTCAACCCTTATCACCCTCTGTGTCCCACAACCAAGCGCTACCTCACATGATGCAAACGCGTAAATAAAATAACCAGATACTGTAGTGGATAGAAAGCTTTACAATTATAAGGTACTCAGATTGATTGTGTCAAATAAATGTTTAATGAAGTTGAAATGTATATGCTCGAATAGCTTAAACAAATACTGTAAGAGTGTTCAAACGTTATTAATGTTCTCCATTCAAAAGTCGGCAACACACGAGAAAAATACCTTTGTGAATACGTGCAAGGCCATTCTCCCTCCCACCCTGTGAAGCCTGCGCCGTGCTGCCCCACCTCCCCCAACCAGGCTGGACCCTCTCCAAAGACTTGTAGGCCCCGTTACAGCATCCAAGGCCACAGCCCACCACCTGCGTTATTTACAACACGGCAGTAAAACCTCTGTTTGAATTCACTGATCCACCAGCACCCCCTCGTAAACCCCACATTCCCCCAGACCACCTTAAGATTCATGGCTCCGTACACACGAGGCCCCCAACACTGGGACAAGACACAGCGGCCCATTCATAACAACTTTTAACGAAACAGAAAGACATGTACCACCCGTCCCATGCCCCAGAGCCCAGCCCCGTGACCTACAATACCAGTCAACAGGACACAGGTAAATCACACTCTAACAAACGGCCACCAGACCCCTCACAAGGTGCATTCCTCCTGTGTTGCCTTTATTCGTAAGATAACCTACTGAAAGATTTACTGTAGAAAGTAACATGTTATTTCTCCACTAACTGCACTGTGCATGGCTTAGGGCAAACAAGTCAGGGAAGATATTCATCTTTGTCACAGGCTGCCCCAGCGCACCAACACCGCCCGGATGAACTCAAGCCGACCTATCAGGCCCAGCCCAACCAACGAGGCTGACCAGTGACGTCTTCCTGCCAAGACCAACCACGCTGCAGCAACACCTATAGTTAGTCGACGCCACCCAATCCCAATGAACCTGTGCCCCCTATAGTATGTAGGTTCTGATGACGTCTTTTGTATTAGATATACGCCTGTCTTTGCTATTGTCAGACAGAGCGCTCTCGGAGGTTGCAGAGTTCTTTGCATGCCCTATTCAATTTGATAAACTCCCACGTACGCTCACCCGCACTCTGTCTTGGCCTTATTCCCATTACGGGAGAGTCCGTTATTGTCTCTCATTGCGGGGAGGATCGTGCTGTTTTGGGGGCGCTTCCTTTCACAAGCTAGATGTCTACGTGTACGATTTTAAAACAATTTGCATAAAATACAAAATAAAGTGTATTTCATATTTTAAAATGCCTCATGGGATTCAAATCTCAAGCGGTTGTACTTTTTTCTATTCCATGAATGTAACGTCTAAGGCCTCTGTAGCTAACATTCTCATTGTTCAATTTTTCTGAAGTTGGTTAAACCTGACTCCCGAAAAAGATTTTGACAATTCTACGTTCTAGAGGTATCTAAAACTACATCATGTTAAACCTTTCAGGATACGGTCTGATTAAAATGTCAATGTCACTCTACTAAACACTTTTTCCAGAGGGGTCATATACTATCAGAGAGGATTAGGTTAAACGGAGCACTGGAGTGCTCCAACTGTCACTGTCACAAAGCCAGTATATCTACAGTATAGTCGAGTTCCCCCAATGTCCAACTAACGATGTACACAAAATGAACACTATCAAAGATCTGTATATACAAAAACAGAGCTCTCTGAATTAGGCCTTGTTTAGTGTATGTAAACCTGGTTCAGTCTCACTGTTACATAATGTATGTATACCGACTTAAGAGTGATGCAGAGTTGGAGATATTGACCACGTAACAGCAAGGCTTATTCCAGTACTGACATGACAATACTGTGACGGTGTGAGCGAGCCCCAGTTTTTGACGCACTGACTATGAGACGGCTCCAGTTTTTGATGTACTGACTGTGGGACATTGAGAGTGTTTTGGCACATTTATGTGTTCTAGAGAGGGTATTTCAACGTTGATTGTGTAGTGCTTTGTAAAGACCCCCTGACAGAAATGTAGAAGGGCTGGGACATTATTGAGAAAGAAGCAGAGGCAGATGTGATATCTAAAGTGTTGTCCAGTGCAGACCGTATATATACGAGAGCCTGTAGTGCTAGTATGGTTGTATGTCGTTTGTGACAGTGACACTTTGCTATGTGTTTTATCTAGAAAGGAGAACACAAGATATATTGGATGACTGCGGTATAGCCGTTGGATGGGGGGGCCTGTGAAAGAGCTAAAGACGTGGCGATCCGTGCAATAAACTCTGAGCTGCTCCTCCAAGTTTAATGCGGTGCTAGTAGACCTAAGGCTGCCATTCGTGGTGGAGTCTGTGTCCAGAGTGTAATATTTGTAAGTAGATGGAGCAGTGAGTTGGTTAGTTGGGAGGAAGCGAGCGATTTGAGATTTCTGAGGAGGCCTCTTATTGGAGGTTAGTGCCAAAGTCAACCTTTCCAATTCAGTCTGCTGTTACTCAGAGATAAGAAGCTTTGTCGTGTCGTTATCCATTTGGGTGAAGGCTATGGTACATTTTTGTGTTTGTTGTGGGGTGGTGTCTGTACCCTACAACTGATTTGCAAGTGTTGAGGGCCTAATCAAACTGATTTCGCTCTCCTAAGTTCCTTAATTTAAGCACTGTATGCCGGCGTATTGCAAGTATTGGTGATACTCACTCGAAAGGGTCCTTACTGTGATTCATCCTGTGTTAAGGTTAGTGTTCTGATTGTTGTTTGTTCTAAAAGACACCACAGTTGAATTAGACACCACAGTTGAATTTCACAGAACACACACACACTTTTCAACACCTTTATTTCTCTAGAAGTGATGTAAGACATTCGTAGAATGAATGACACCTGAAGAAGGACACTCTATGGTCACAGTGGGATGAGGAAGAGCTAACGAGAGATCACTAAAATAAGTATTCTTTTTTTTTTTTTTTTTTGACAACTTTATTTAAAGATTTATCAAAAGAAATGCATATCATTCCAAAACAACAATTATGATAACAAGAAAACGACAAATAAAACGAAAAAAGCATTTTACAAGTTGATACAAATAGGTTTTTCTTACTATCAATTATCTCTACTAATCGCAACAAACCTAATTTGAAATAACTAGCCAAAAATCAGAGGAAAACAAGAGAAAAAATAATTTAAAAAAAAATTAAAAAAAGAAAAAACACAAACACACAACACAAGACAAACACAATAAAAAGAACACAATAGTAAATTAACCACTCTGAAACAAAAACCATCGCCCATCAGCACTTAATTCACACATAGAGTTCATTAAAAGCCTCCCACTGTTCCTTATAAAATTCTTCTTTATGTAAAGCATAATACTTAATCCTCTCAAATCTTGAGAGCAACTGCACCTGCGATAACCATTGATCAATACTTGGTTTCTTTCTCGTCTTCCAGAGGCGTAAAATTGGACGAGTCGCCACCAAAAACACCTTATTAGCCCAACACAGAGTCTCATAGCTAAAGTGACGAGTGCCCACTGGTGATTTCAAAAGAACTGATGATGGTGTATTTGGAAAAGAGATGTTCCCGACCAAATCAACTCTATCCAAAACCTCACTCCAAAAACCTTTAACCCTCGAACAATTCCATAACATGTGAAGCAAAGTGCGTTCCTCCGTAGAACAATAAGTATTCTAAACAACCTGATGTCTGGAATTTAATCCCTGTTCTAAATATGCAATTCCAGGGATGTCCACATCTTCCAGAGTATCATGGTTGCTTATAGCTCCACAGCAAACTACTTTGTCTTGATTTGGTCATTTTTGGTGTCTTTACCTTGGTGTTTTCTCTCTTTGTCTTTATTCTTTGGGTCCAGCAGTCCCAGTGTGATATTTGTGCATGTCCCCATTTGCCCTAGGGGTTTTAGACAAGGTAGGAATACTCTGCCTTACTTGTGTACTCATGGGTTGTGTTAACCCCCCTACCTGGGTATTGGAAATGTCTTTTGTTCGGTTGATGGCCTTGAAACTTCCACCATATTCTGGGCCAGAGCACCCAGCTGGCTTGGCACAAACTCCTTCTCCACACGGTCTGGCCCCTGCCAGTCTGTAGGCTCTGGTTCCTAGCAGGCTCTCCATTGTAGCCTTCCCTTGTCCTTGCCTCTGCTGTGATGTGGCATGATTGGCTCAGCCACTTCCTTGTTCTGCAAGTTTCTAACGAGGTGATCTATTTTGCTTGGCCTACATCAGGTGTTGATTGTGTTTCAATAATGTATCTCAGCTTGTGCCCTGGGCACGCTGCCATAAAGGACCTGTCCATCATTTTTGGATCAGGCAATACTGTTGTAGCGGCCGCCTGATGCTATGCAATGACCCTCAAATTCACTGTTGTGTTACCCTCACAGCTGTTGCGCGTTCTCGCACTAATTGGTAACAACTGCATTGCATTTTTTTGTCTGCTGACGCATGGCTTTCCTCTGCCTCCATGACAAAGTTTGTACACCTGTCTTGCTCGGCTTCTCAACTCCCGCTCCACTCATGGAGCAGAGGACTGACTCAGAAATGTCTGAAAAATTCCTTGCATTGGCTCAGGTCTTGTTAACCCTTCCCTGTAGCCCATTGACTTGGGGTTTCGTCTCCGGGGGAGTGGTAGTGACCCTCGGATGCACACCTGGGTATTTGTCCTTGATTCATAAAACGTATTACCCCCCCTGTTTGTCCAGAGGACACCTTCTTAATCATTTCATCACTATGCCCCCTTTTTTTGCTCGAGGGAGAGTTGGCAAAGCTCTGGGGGATCATCCACATACCACCTCTAGCAGGGTGCATCATGGAGCATATGACTCTGCCTGGCTCCAGCGGTCCTGAGACTCCTCCAGTGGCTGGTTCATTATTATTATTATTAGGGTATTTATTGAGCATGTATCAAGCTTCAGGAAGCAATAGAGCGCTTTACAAATCATAGGGGGACCTATATAGTGCAGGAATTAGAGATAAACGGGAGTGGGGGCTAACCATGGTGGGCAATTTGGCAGTAAGGGACCTGCAAGCAACCAGAGCAGGGGATGAAACTGGGTTCGGCGGGAGCAGATCACCCTCGCCCAGGTTAGGCAGGAATGGAGTGTGTGTGTGGAAGCAGGTGTTACGGAGGTGACATTCCTTAAAGAGGAGGGCCTTGAACTCCTTCCAGAAATGTTGAAACAAGCGGGCGAGTCTGGTGTTTATGGGAATGTTCAGGTAGATTCCTGGTTCCCCTCCCACCCTAGCATTTTCATACCCTGACACCAGATACCTATCAGGAAAATCTGCCTTCGTTTGTAGTTTGGCCTCTCCGGTAATCTACAAACATGTATTGTTGGAGGCTGGGGCACCAGCGTATACTCTGTGAATTGTTGTCATTATTGCATGGCAGCCAGGTTAACTAGCTGTGATCCAAGAGGAGTTCCTGCCTGTCAAGTTGTATTATAAGGCTTGCATAGTCCACTTAATAGCCAAGCACTCCGGTTCTATGATGATACAGTTACACTCATGATGAAAGAGCTTTTGGGACCTATTTATAATGTGAACTAGTGTGGACCCTGTCTCTCTTGGGGAAATTCTGCACCCAAGTCTCTCTTGCAATATGAAATTTGTAGTATTCAAAGTTGTCTTAAAGTCAGGTATGCCTAACAGGGCGGGTTTACAGAAAGCATCTTTCAAGGAAAGAAAGAGTCTTGTTTTGGATTGGTTCTGTTGGGAAGGCATGGTATCACAAGTATTGCCACTGACACTGAAAACCTTTATTGAAAATGTAGGGGTTGGAGAATCTCCAATTTTGCCCCATAACTAAGATGGGAGTACTCTCGACCATCAAACGCTAAACAAAACAGTCCTAGTGGAGTCCATCAAATCAAAATGGCTTATGCTAAGAAGACCTAAAGCCTGCCCTATGTATTGCACAAAAAAAGTAAGACGGAGAAATGTATGCAAAAGGAAAAATCAGTGTTCAAATGATAATGTGGCTGAACCAGTTCTCCTCCCCATGTTTAGGCCTAAAGTAAGGCATTCCTTGTAGTCAGGATGACACACTCTGGCTCGGTTTCAACACAATACACAGTTAAAACCGTGGATCGAGGCCCGCCTGGCCTTCCACGTTAAAGTCTTTCTCTGACTTCGAAAATAATGTTTCAACCAAAATGTTCGCAAAGATCCCCCTCTGTCGGGCTCAGACATTTCACCTTACAGTTCTCGTAGGTCACCCTGTGTTGTGCTCAGAGCTCTCACGATAAAGTGTAATACAAAGTTGCAAGGGGGCTCCCTTCCCCAAGCTTACTATACTTCGGGTCTCCCTCAGTTGTGCTCGGACCACTTTCAGATGTTGAAGTCTTTCGAATGTGCGTGGCTTTCTTTACAGACCACAGCAAGACCACTTTGACTCCACGTTCACTGTTTTACTTCCACTCTTCCTTTCCCTAGGAATTAATCTTCTTTATTTCACTTTTGCTTTTTGTTCGCCTTTTAGCTTCAAACAATGTACCTTTCACAGAGACTTTTGAATGGGCTAATTCCTTTCACTGGACCACTCCGTGACTTAGTATCGTTGATCATACAACTGCATTTTACTTTAAAGTTAATTCACATGTCTGCCTTTCTTCGCATCTCATCCACACGGGTACAGCCGTCACTTGTGATATAATGTTGCTACTTCATTTGCTTTAACACACAATGGTCTCTCAGGTCACTTGCCAACTCACCGGCTGTGTGCTCTTCTTTCTTGTTTCGCCATTTCCAATGTACTTATCAAGGTTAGTACCACAGGCTTGGCCTTACCTCCCCAACTCTGTCGTTTATCCGGGAGAGTCACTGGCGTCCTTGATACACGATGCAATCTTCACTTGTGGGATCTGGCCTTCTCCATGTGTCTTTATGGTCTGTCAGAGGCAACGACCTCCAGTAGGGAAGCATTGGGGGTTTCAGCTCACTGCCCTCGTCCCTTGGTCTGTTGTTCTGCTCCAGTAGGTGTGCCTTCGTCCCAGAAGTTCTGCTTGTACTGGTGTTCTGCCTAGCTCAGAGTGTGTCTTTACGTGTTGCCTTTTATCCGTATGAGTTAATAGGTCTCAGGTGTATGCACTTGAAGTCAAATGCCTGTCTTTGCCTGACCCGATTAACCAGACATGTCCAGTACGATGTATGAGAGTTATTCTTGTTACTCTGTCACCCTCTTCTGCGGTCCAGTGTTTGTGTAAAAAGGGGGAGAGGGGTTGGGATCTCGGAGTATCCTAAAAAATAGGATGGGGAAAATGAACAAAAAAAGGGGGAATACCGCATCTCTCCATCGGCTGCTTCACCCTCAATCCCCGAAAACCCTCACCCAGGTGAGCCTCCCGCACTGGTCCACCCTCAGGGTCTGGATCCAAAGGAGATGGCCATGACCTGGCCACCTGAGAGAGAGATCCCCGGGAAATAGCGTGTAAAACACCCTCTGGTTTCTCACAGTTCCCAGTTAATCTGATGGTCTGTTCCGGCTTCAATTTGTCTGTAAGTGTCCCAGCTATCCTAGAGCATTTTCTGGATACATTTTCTACATTTTCAGTAGTAAACCATCGGACCCAGAAAGGCCCATAGTTCTTTCATGGTTGTGAGGCATGGCACTTTCTGGTCGGCTGCTACCTACTCTACATTGGGTGGCACTAGCCCATTTCCCCTTGCAAAACCTGACATAATTTATGGCGGGTTGTGCAATGTGGCTCTTCAATGGGTTAATGGCTAACCTTGCCTTCCTTAACGCTTGACACACCAGATATAGATGATGAATTTGTATACTGGTGTCATCTATAACTGTACTTGCAAAGGAACAGTAGGGTCCCAGCATAGTACATCATCTGTTGGAGTGTGACAGGAGCCCTTAGCAACTTGAACAGCCAGATGGTGAATTGGAATAACCCCTCATGGTATCAAAGGCTGTCACCGCTTTGTCCTCAGGAGCTGGCGGAACCTGCCAATAACCTTTGGTAAGGTCCAAGATAGCTATCACTCTGAAGGCTCTAATCCTTTTAATTAGTTTGTCCACCCATGGAACAGGATAAGCATCAAACTGTGACAATTTATTAACTTGGCGAAATCAATCTCGCCTGCTGCCATCAGGCTTTCCAACCAAGATTACTTAGAATGTCATGGACTTTGAGTGTGTTCCATATCCCCTAGGTGTAGCAGTTTCTTGATTTCTGCCTACACACCTCAGTTAAGTTGGATATACTTCCATAAGGTGTTTAGATATGATGGAACAATCAATGAAACGTATCATGCTATTATTAGATATAGAATTTGGTATCAGGTAATATTATCCCCACCAAAAATATCGTCGTACATATGGTCGTCGGGAACGGCCATAGGCGATATTTTTGGTGGGGATAATTTATGGGGTAAATGGGTGGGGGGGTTGCAGGAGTGTCCACTGCTTCCGTAAAAAATATATGGGGGTTGCTGGGGTGTCCCCCACAGGTTCAATGGGGTAATATTGCAGCAAAAATATGGCAAATTTTCTGTATGCCGATATTTGTGCGGGGATATTATCACATGGAACCTAGAATTTTTTGTTATGTGTGACATCTGCTTCGTGATGAGGTGGCTTCTCAGAACCAAGTAGAAAACCAGAGAGTAACGGGTTGAGCAGAAGTAAGGTAAAATGATCAAACATGCCTACATATAGGTTTGAATTTTTGCTAAGGAGGAAATAATTTACTGTAGGGTTGAGCACAAACAGGAGTTGTTCCAGCGTGAAAAGTCTTGAATAGCAAATACTTTGCCGCCTACTCTCATCTTTCTGAAACCTATAGGTTCAAAGAGACTGACACGCTGTGACTGTAGTTTACAACCAGCGTGATCGCATTTAAAATTCTCTCTCAAAAATGTTGCCAGCTTTATAAAAGGCTCTGCATAATACACACATTACCTTGGAGACAATCTGCTTGTTGATTGTGAGCCAGTCCAATTGATCAAGAGCTTTAGGAGCCAAGGCCTGTCAGCCCATGGAGGCATCGTCATTCTTTAATCTCTGTAAGCGGTAGATCAGTTATGCCAGGAAGTCAAGCTGTACTCAATTTGCGTAACAATATGGGAGATTATTAATGTCAGTTCTGCATGGAATGTGTGCCCAAAAGAAAGAAAAGGAGTATGGCATCTGAGTAAGTGTAATACATGAAATCCTGAATGTGCGGTTCCAGTGAAAGGTTTCAATCCATGATGACTCTTGTTTCCACACCTGGGTCACTAATGTGGGGCAGGGGCCTAGAGAGGTGGACCAGTTATTAAAGGCCAATCAATCATTACAATCAAGATTTCTGTTCTGGAGGCATGCTGCTTTGTTTATTAGCTTCCATCCAGGTGTCGAAGGCCATCATACAGAGAGACCAATTGGGAGTATCAATTCGAAGCAGAATCAAAATGTCATCAATGTCAGTCATACAGGATGATGACGCCCACCTCACCTGCATCAACCATGGCTCTGACCTCATTTTACATTATAGTTACCACATATTCTGTGCTGTGGAATGGACTGGAAAAGATGTACAAAGCTGATCGAAGGTTGGCCTAAATCCTATGCTGGGAATTGAAAAGTGAGGATTTCTTAAATAAGGCTGTTTTACATGTAAGGCAATCACAATATCTAGAGTTAAAGGTGGAACGAGGCAGTGAAATGTATTTAGGTATTATTCCTAATGCGGATATGCGCTCGCTTGTCATCGGGTCCCCCATTGATTCCTTTCACCATTAAAAGCTGATCGAAGAATCTGGACCCCCTTTGAGTTTATTTATGATTGTGCTGGTGCAGTGTAGACCTTAGCTCATTTTCTGCTTGTATGTCCTCTGTGTAAGGTCTATTAGACTGTGTGGTTGAAACCACTGTTGAGTGAGGCTCAAATCGGGCATCTCAGTGAGGGACTGTTTTTGGGCTCAAAGTACAGTGAGCTGCCTAGTGGTGTTCACAGTAGGACAATATATATTAAGCTTGTTTGGGTCAGATGAGTTGTTAGCTCGAATGTGCTCAATGAGTTGATCAAATGCAGCTTTCTAAATTAGTTTTGCAACATAGGGAGGTTTGAGTAAGGCATTTAATCAGCCAGAACATCTGGGCGAACCTGTGCTTTCTTAATTAGTGGTGGCACAATAGCCTTTTTAAAGACAAAGAGGCCGATTCATGGAATAATTAGCGCGGCGCAAGTGGCCAAAAACGTGCGAATCGCAGTGGAATAGCGAAAATCGCAGTGGAATAGCGAAAATCGCACGAAAAGCAGCGCACATCGATTCATGGAAGGCCGTGCGCGAGAAAACCATCGGACGTGCGATAAGAAAGTGCGCGGCGCACGTTGGCGCACAGGCCATCTAACGGCATGCGCCAGGTCACAGCGAAAATCGCACAGTCCACAGCGAAAATCGCACATAGCGCGGCGCACGCAACAAAAGTAGGCGGAACACGGGGCGTAACACTCAGAATGGGGAACAACTTGCCAAATTGTGGGCGTCACGGGGGAAGCACAGGGTAAAAGTGCGCAGAACGCCCACACGCTCGCATACAACACGTATTCATGGAATAGAATAGGGCAAAAAAGCGCACGCTCAAAGCAGCGCACAGGCACAAACAGGCACAAACACGACCGCCACAAGAAAGCAGGCGGTAGCGTCTCTGCGCCTGCAAGAAATGTGCGCTAAAAGGTGCGCCAACAAATAGCACCTATATACAGCCATGATCAATGTCCAATACTGTGGCCCTCCAGGACAAATGACGTACAAAGGGGTACCCACAAACACAGACACGCGCTGAGAGAAAAAATAAACGTGTGCGTGTATACCGGGGTGCGCGGGAAGTTGCACACGAGATATGGCCGGGTACGTGGATTTCAGGGGTGCGCGGGAAGTTCCACACGCCATTAGTCAGGGTACGTGGATTGCAGGGGTGCGCGGGAAGTCCCACACGCGATATGGCCGGGTACGTGGATTTCAGGGGTGCGCGGGAAGTTCCACACGCGATTAGTCAGGGTACGTGGATTGCAGGGGTGCGCGGGAAGTTCCACACGCGATATGGCCGGGTACGTGGATTTCAGGGGTGCGCGGGAAGTTCCACACGCGATTAGTCAGGGTACGTGGATTGCAGGGGTGCGCGGGAAGTTCCACACGCGATATGGCCGGGTACGTGGATTTCAGGGGTGCGCGGGAAGTTCCACACGCGATTAGTCAGGGTACGTGGATTGCAGGGGTGCGCGGGAAGTTCCACACGCGATATGGCCGGGTACGTGGATTTCAGGGGTGCGCGGGAAGTTCCACACGCGATTAGTCAGGGTACGTGGATTGCAGGGGTGCGCGGGAAGTTCCACACGCGATATGGCCGGGTACGTGGATATCAGGGGTGCGCGGGAAGTTCCACACGCGATATGGCCGTGTACGTGGATATCAGGGGTGCGCGGGAAGTTCCACACGCGATATGGCCGTGTACGTGGATATCAGGGGTGCGCGGGAAGTTCCACACGCGATATGGCCGTGTACGTGGATTGCAGGGGTGCGCGGGAAGTTCCACACGCGATTAGTCACGGTACGTGGATTTCAGGGGAGCGCGGGAAGTTCCACACGCGATATGGCCGGGTACGTGGATATCAGGGGTGCGCGGGAAGTTCCACATGCGATATGGCCGGGTACGTGGATTTCAGTGGTGCGCGGGAAGTTCCACACGCGATATGGCCGTGTACGTGGATTTCAGGGGTGCGCGGGAAGTTCCACACGCGATATGGCCGGGTACGTGGATTGCAGGGGTGCGCAGGAAGTTCCACACGCAATTTGGCTGTGTGCTCCCAGGCATTACCTGTACACCCTCCACGGCCCCTGCAGGCAGCACACACCACAGGGGACTACCCTGCACACCTGCTCATGTCTCCCACCACCCCCACCCCCCAGCACTGTGGGGAACCTGCCAGCAGGCCCCCACCCATGTCCAACCCATGTCTCCCACCACCCCCACCCCCCAGCAGTGCAGGGGCACCCTCCACCAGGCCCCCACTCATGTCTCCCACAACCCCCAACCCCCAGCACTGTGGGGAACCTGCCAGCAGGCCCCCACCCATGTCTCCCACCACCCCCACCCCCCATCCACCAGGGGCACCCTCCACCAGGCCCCCACCCATGTCTCCCACCACCCCCACCCCCCAGCAGTGCAGGGGCACCCTCCACCAGGCCCCCACCCATGTCTCCCACCACCCCCACCCTCCCGCCACCAGGGGCAGCCTCCACCAGGCCCCCACCCATGTCTCCCACCACCCCCACCCCCCAGCACTGTGGGGAACCTGCCAGCAGGCCCCCACCCATGTCCAACCCATGTCTCCCACCACCCCCACCCCCCATCCACCAGGGGCACCCTCCACCAGGCCCCCACCCATGTCTCCCACCACCCCCACCCCCCAGCAGTGCAGGGGCACCCTCCACCAGGCCCCCACCCATGTCTCCCACCACCCCCACCCTCCCGCCACCAGGGGCAGCCTCCACCAGGCCCCCACCCATGTCTCCCACCACCCCCAACCCCCAGCACTGTGGGGAACCTGCCAGCAGGCCCCCACCCATGTCCAACCCATGTCTCCCACCACCCCCACCCCCCAGCAGTGCAGGGGCACCCTCCACCAGGCCCCCACTCATGTCTCCCACAACCCCCAACCCCCAGCACTGTGGGGAACCTGCCAGCAGGCCCCCACCCATGTCCAACCCATGTCTCCCACCACCCCCAGCCCCCATACACCAGGGGCACCCTCCACCAGGCCCCCACCCATGTCTCCCACCACCCCCACCCCCCAGCAGTGCAGGGGCACCCTCCACCAGGCCCCCACCCATGTCTCCCACCACCCCCACCCTCCCGCCACCAGGGGCAGCCTCCACCAGGCCCCCACCCATGTCTCCCACCACCCCCACCCCCCAGCACTGTGGGGAACCTGCCAGCAGGCCCCCACCCATGTCCAACCCATGTCTCCCACCACCCCCACCCCCCAGCAGTGCAGGGGCACCCTCCACCAGGCCCCCACTCATGTCTCCCACAACCCCCAACCCCCAGCACTGTGGGGAACCTGCCAGCAGGCCCCCACCCATGTCCAACCCATGTCTCCCACCACCCCCACCCCCCATCCACCAGGGGCACCCTCCACCAGGCCCCCACCCATGTCTCCCACCACCCCCACCCCCCAGCAGTGCAGGGGCACCCTCCACCAGGCCCCCACCCATGTCTCCCACCACCCCCACCCTCCCGCCACCAGGGGCAGCCTCCACCAGGCCCCCACCCATGTCTCCCACCACCCCCACCCCCCAGCACTGTGGGGAACCTGCCAGCAGGCCCCCACCCATGTCCAACCCATGTCTCCCACCACCCCCACCCCCCAGCAGTGCAGGGGCACCCTCCACCAGGCCCCCACCCATGTCTCCCACCACCCCCACCCTCCCGCCACCAGGGGCAGCCTCCACCAGGCCCCCACCCATGTCTCCCACCACCCCCACCCTCCCGCCACCAGGGGCAGCCTCCACCAGGCCTCCACCCATGTCTCCCACCACCCCCACCCCCCAGCACTGTGGGGAACCTGCCAGCAGGCCCCCACCCATGTCCAACCCATGTCTCCCACCACCCCCACCCCCCAGCAGTGCAGGGGCACCCTCCACCAGGCCCCCACTCATGTCTCCCACAACCCCCAACCCCCAGCACTGTGGGGAACCTGCCAGCAGGCCCCCACCCATGTCCAACCCATGTCTCCCACCACCCCCACCCCCCATCCACCAGGGGCACCCTCCACCAGGCCCCCACCCATGTCTCCCACCACCCCCACCCCCCAGCAGTGCAGGGGCACCCTCCACCAGGCCCCCACCCATGTCTCCCACCACCCCCACCCTCCCGCCACCAGGGGCAGCCTCCACCAGGCCCCCACCCATGTCTCCCACCACCCCCACCCCCCAGCACTGTGGGGAACCTGCCAGCAGGCCCCCACCCATGTCCAACCCATGTCTCCCACCACCCCCACCCCCCATCCACCAGTGGCACCCTCCACCAGGCCCCCACCCATGTCTCCCACCACCCCCACCCCCCAGCAGTGCAGGGGCACCCTCCACCAGGCCCCCACCCATGTCTCCCACCACCCCCACCCTCCCGCCACCAGGGGCAGCCTCCACCAGGCCCCCACCCATGTCTCCCACCACCCCCAACCCCCAGCACTGTGGGGAACCTGCCAGCAGGCCCCCACCCATGTCCAACCCATGTCTCCCACCACCCCCACCCCCCATCCACCAGGGGCACCCTCCACCAGGCCCCCACCCATGTCTCCCACCATCCCCAACCCCCAGCACTGTGGGGAACCTGCCAGCAGGCCCCCACACATGTCCCCCTGGCCCCAGGTCCTGACGATACACAATCATGGCAGTAATGGCCAGCATACCCAGCACAAACACCCAGGCAAGGATTGCATGCACCCACATAGTGAATGCAATCACATGACACAACCCCAATGGCAAGTATGCAAAAGAACACATGTCCGTCACACACACATACACAATGGGTGCAAGTGAATGTCAAAACCCATATCATGACATGTAAGAAACCAATGAGAAAAGAACACAAGTGTAAGAAAATATAAAAATGTATTAAAAACAAAAAATAAGTTAACTTTTCAAACATACAACTATGTGGCTAAGTAAATAAAAGGTCCATGTCCGAGAACAAAAATGATAAACCAAAAAACAAAGGAATAAAAAATAAATAGATTTTGTCCAAAGCAATACCATGTAGTAGGATATCAAAGAAAAACCATTACGTCATGGTGTAAACAATAAGAAATTAAAAAAATGTATCTCCCAACAAAAAAAAACTATATACAGGAATGTTCCAGGGTCCATGAGCCCAACACCATAAATGAAACCTACTACTAACTAATGAAAAATATATGTACAAAAAAGTGGCCATTGTCCGAGCGGTCCAAAATAATAAAAATAAATAAAGGAAACCTAGCACTAACTAACTAAATAACTATATACAAAGGCAGCGGGCAAGTCCTGCGGCTCACTTGGTGATGCTGGCCAGGGCATCCTCGAACTCCATGTCGATGTCCTGGAGGCGGGACTCTGTCCTGGCCCCGAGGTCTCGCAGGGACAACCCCATGTGCACGTCAAACTCCCTGCGAGCCTCCTCGAGGCACTCAGCCCGCCTCAATGCCCGACGCATGGAGATCTCCGCCCTGGCCATGGCGAGCCGCTCCTCTTCCGCCCGCTGCCGCTCCGCACCTATCCGCTGGCCAAACTCCTCCCACACGGAACACACCACCATGCCAGGGTTGCCCTGCCCTCCGGCCGATGCCTGCCCCTCTGATCTTGATGGCCCTGAGCCATGATGCCTCCCACGTCGAGCCCGCTGCTGCCTCCGACGCCACTGCCTCTGCCAGCACGACGGCATCCAGGCTGATGGTAACCACCGACGCCGTCGTGCACGTGCCCTGCCCGATGATGCCGTCACATCTTCCATCTGCTGGGGTCCACTTGCTGTGTTGTCCACCCCTGCTGGACCTCCGACTCCCAACTGTGGCAGGGATGGGATCCCCACCGAGCTGGCTGCATTGGTCGGGGCAGGTCCACAGGGGGCCATGGTGGCATCTGGGCCGGAAGACGGCAAGGAGAACGACCGGTGGATAGCCTGCACAGAGGAGGAGAGGGACGTCAGATTGGCCAACACATGCAGGAAACCCCCGAACATGGCCGATCCCAATTGGGCCACGTCGGCACGGTGCACTTCGTGATGACGTGCGTGCTCCTCCCGGGAAGCACGCACGTCATCACGAATCACAGCCATGCGCATCGCGACCCCAATCAGGACCTTCTCCACGCGGCCAGGGGTTCCCACGTCCGCAGGTGGAGGGGAGTCAGTTGACATGGACATCCCCTCTACCTGCGGACGGGCCTGGGACGGGGCATCCCTGCTGGTGCATGGTGGTGCACTCACAGGGTCAGGGTCAGGGACAGCGACATGCACAGGCACCTCCACGGTGACCTGTGCTGCCTCCTGCCCCTGGCCCTGGACTGCACCACTTGCACCAGCAGGGATTCTCCCACCAGGCCCCATGTGTGCACCAGTGTCGGCCTCCTCCTCCTCTGTGCAAACCACCAACCTGGATGGCTCCTCACCGTCTCCCGCCGTAGCAGGCCCCTGTGGGGGCTCACCCACCCCTTCCGCTGCAGCCGTGGGGGCATCCCCGCCGCCTTGCTCCACAGCGCCGTCTCCGCCCTCTTCTTCACTAGCCGCTGCGTAGAGGGAGACAAAGGACACAAGCATCAGGCTACTGTACAATGGTCCCCTAGACAGGAAGCAATAGCAGATGAGCACCACTGTCAAAGTACACTTCCATCATGTCCCTCCACAACACATGGATCAGTCCAGGCAAAACACACACAGTAACAGGCATGGTGCATGCCATGGACATTTCCATGCATGTCCAATTGACTCTTGAAACATTCAATGATATGTAACTCACATGCATCATGGCTCATGCATATCACATGCACACACTTCACCTCAGTCACATCCATCTGGCCCCAAACACACCGAACACAGGCGAAACAAGGGTAAGTTGGGTGCGTCACTGAATCTGTGCATTGTCACACACATGTGTCATGCATCCATGGCATGCACAAGTCACAGACACGCAGGTCAGGCACACAGACATGGCTACCATATATGTACCTGGCATCAGCACCCATCCTTCACCCCCATCCATGTCCAGGTACAGAGACTGGCATGCTCTCATGTCCAAAATCTGCTTAGGGCTCCCCATGCCGCATTTCAACACATGCAACAACCATGTGGGTCACACATCACTGGTCGCACATGCATTACCATGATGTCCCTGCACACATACATGCATACATGGCCCATGGCACACATACAGGCAAGTATCATAGAACCAGCACACCGCAACATGCCCTGTCTCACACAGTAATGCTTGGACACTTACCGCTCAACTCCAGACGGGCCTCCCTCTCAAGGACCTGGGCGTGGAGCGCTGGGCGTACGCGTTCCAGGACCCTCTTCTGGATGGAACTCATGCGGCCCCGGCCCCCCTCCACGAGACGCCGGGCCTTCACAAGGGTCCTGGACCTCAAGTCCTCCCAGCGCTTCTTGATCTTCTGGACGTTGCGGGTTGCCACCCCCTCTGCGTTGATGGCAACCACACAGTCGGCCCAGATCCTCTCCCGTCCTTCCTTGCTGGCGCGGGACGATCCAAAGAGGGCATCATACTGCCCCAGGACATGCTCCACCAGGACACCAACTTCGGTGGCAGTGAAGCTGGTGCCCCTCTGCCCCTCTGGCCTGGGGTTGCCACTGGTGCCAGATGTGGAAGTGCCCGACATGGCAACCCCAGAGGCAGGTGTGGGTGGGCAACTGGGTCCTGGGGCTGGGCTGTGGAGCGATGTAATCCCAGTTGGGAGTCTTCAGTTCCAGCAGGGGTGGACACAGCAACTGGATCCCTGCAGATGGCTGATGTGCAGGCACCAAATGGCAGGGCACGGTGGCAGCAGGCAGGCAGGCAGGCAGCAGCAGATAGCACGTGGGAGGCTGCTCAGGGCACTGGGGGGCAGTAACTCGGCCTTCTGGGCAGGAGCGTGGTGTTCCGTGTGTTTTCGGGTGGCCAGCTTGATACGGAGTGATTTGGCATGTGAAAATCCTGCACGTCAGCGTGAAATCCGAGGAAAGGCCCTTAGCGCGTAAGCGCGTCAGCACGCATACGCAATTCTATTGGACCAGAGTCCCTCAGCGCGTAAGCGCGTCTGACGTGATCCGCACGGGCGTTCCCCACTCAGCACGTGATGACGGAGCACACGTGGAAATACTGCACGTCAGAGTGTCATCGCGTGTAATTGGTCAAAAGTGCGCGTACACGCGATTGGCCTATGTACGTGTATTTCAGCGATTGGCCTATGTACGTGTATTTCATCGCGTGTAATTGGCCAAAAGTGCGCGTACACGCGATTGGCCTATGTACGTGTATTTCAGGGGTGCGCGGGCACTTACACACGCAAGTACGTCAGCGCACCTGTATGCCTGCTGCGTGGGAATTTCCACACGCTATTGGAGTGGGAACTAGATTCCAGGGGTGCGAGGGTCACACGCTCGCCTAGAACACGCGCAAAGCATTAATTTGCGCACTTTTCAAAAAACAAGCCAGATGCCAGGATGAACATACCGTTCCTAGCAGCAGTGGCAGTGGGCTACCAAAGGAGGAGGAGGAGGAGAGTCAGGGCCAGAATATTCACACCCAGAACCAGCCTTTTCGGGATGCCTGATGACCAGGTGTATGGAAGGTACAGGTTTCCACCACACATAATACTGGACCTGGTCAGTGAGTGGGAGGATGACTTCACATCACCCACCCTGTGCTCTCAAGCACTCAGCCCCCTGGAGAAGGTCCTCAATGTACTGCACTTCTTAGCCACTGGATCATTTCAGCGGACAAGTGCCATAGTGGGTGGGGTGTCACAGGCCACCCAGTCACGCTGCCTACACCAGGTCTTGGACATCATCACTGCACGCCCATCAGTCCGCAGGCACATATACCTGCCCAGAACACCTGCTGAAAGGCATGCTGCCGCCCTGGATTTTTACGGAGTGGCACGATTCCCCAAAGTGCTAGGTGCCATCGACTGCACCCATGTGGCTCTACGTCCCCCCAGGGCATCTGAGCACATCTATAGGAACCGCAAGCACTGGCATTCCATCAACGTGCAGGTAGTATGTAATGCCAAGGGAATCATCACCTCAGTATATGCCAACTATCCCGGCTCCACCCACGACAGCTTCATTTACCGAATGTCCACCCTAAGCCGGGACCTAGAAGCTGGGCGGCATGGCGATTCATGGCTGCTTGGTGAGTATGTATGCCACTGCACATGCATGCATGTTGGATACTGAGCAAGGTCACAACCCCACCAATGATACCAATCACCACCTCCACAGGGGACAGTGCCTACCCTCTCAGCCCCCACATGATGACGCCAATACGGAACCCCACCACGCCACCCGAGGTAAGATATAACACAGCCCACATTACGACCCGGGGCATAGTGGAGCGCACATTCGGAGTGCTAAAGTCACGCTTTCGCTCCCTTGACCGTTCTGGCGGCCAGCTGTTATACGCTCCCCCAGTAGTGTGCAGGATCATAGTGGCAGCATGTGTCCTGCACAACGTTGCAACACGCCGGGGCCTGGCCGTGGACATGGTGGTGGCCCCACATCCCCAACCACATGCACAGCCGCTGCGCATGGGAGGGGAAAGGGCACGGGGGGAGGCAGCCCGTACACAGCTAGTGGCTAATTACTTCACATAGAAATCACACCCCTGTGGAGAGCACACTGCCCTGGCACATTCCATCTGACAATCAATGATGACTCAACCTGACACTGATCCTGAATGTCTGGAGAATGAACCGTGAATACCATATCAGCCTGAGATTGTTCACCTGGAAGTGTCACAATGTGTGCATCCCTACCCACACAGACACCACCAATGCAGTTTTGTGGAGTTACACATTCAAGCAGCTAAAAAGAATACCCACTTGCAAAATGCAACAAGAGGACAGTGCCATGTCAGCCAACCCAACCCCAGCACCGCCACACGACACACCGTGCCATGTCATGCTATTTGCAGCTAAACAAAGTAATCCCCACAACATGACACTAGTGTCACTATGTACAGTGTCCCTATTAGAAACCTGCAACACCTGAAATGCTCACAGCAATGCCGGACCAACAACATACTTGAGCACGTACTACCATTAACATGACATCACAAATGTTACAAATTAGTAGTCTCACCACCTGGTAATGCCTGCACTCCCACCACTACCAACTGTGCAGTGTTGGCGCCATGTAGAGTCGTAGGTGCACTGCTGCCAACATGGACCCCATCTCCAGACTAGAGGTCCTTGGGTAGACATGAGGAAGGGACCTGCAAATTGGGAGGTAGACACAGAAGATGTGTTACACATCAATGCAACATGCAGTGTACAACACAACAGCAATATGAACTAGGAATGTATACACAGTATTGACTACAGACTGCCCACACAGCTCATGGGAGTCCAACGTCACTGTGTAATTCACTGTCACTTGGGCACACCCTTTGCAAGCCCATGGAAACGGGAAGCAGGAGGGGTGTGTGTGACTCAAACCCAAGCATCTGAACCAAATACATTACAAGCCTGCATGTGCCCAGCCACAATGCAGCGTATGCCCACAGGAACCACGGAAGCCAACAAATTGTCCCAAAAAATTGGGAAAAATAGAAAATTAAAAAAAAATTAAAAATAAAAATAAAAAAAAAAATAAAAAAAAATAAAAAAAAAAAAAAAAAAATGGCCATTAAAGGGCCCGGGGGGGTTGGGGAGGCCACCCAGGAGGTCCGAGGTCAGGGTGCACACCAGAAACCACCTGTGTGGATCCTGGGAAAAAAAAACACCTCCATGGGCTCATGGCCCACACGGCTACCCTATTGTGGGAGTATCACTGCTGTCGCTATTATCACCCTGTGCAGCTGCATCCGGAGGTGGTTGCACTATGGGAGGCAGCCCACGCAAGGCCCTACTCTGTTCCTCCATGGCTGCAAGCATGCGGGTGTGGTAGGTCTCGTTCTGGAGGATGAGGGTGCGGAGGTCCCCATGCAACAACTCACGGGATGCCCGGACCTCCGCCCTCGTTGCTTGCATCTCAGCTGAGAGCGTACGGGTGAGACGCTCCAGCTGCTGTTCTGTCCTTTGGTGTGTTGAAGCCTCTAGCTCAACAAGAGTCGTCCTGAGTTGATGTAGCTCCTGCCTCAGGGCTTCCCTGTGGCCCTGGGACTCTATGGAGATGGCCTCCTGCAGAGTCGCCAGTGCCGCCCGCCTGTCCCTGTTGGACGCCAACATGTCCTCCCTGTGTGACTGGCAGATGGAGTCGGTTGCCTGCTCTAGTCGCTCCATCAGCCTTTCAGGGGGGACAATGGAAGTGGCCACCCTATCCATGGCCTGAGCCATCATCTCGGATGATGCTGCCTGTTGGGTAGCCATACCGTAAATGGATTGCTCCCATGCGGTATTGCCAGGTGGCGTACGGCCACCACGTCGGCGGGCACCACACCTGTCTGGGGCAAGGCGGACTGCGCCTTGCTGTGCCGGCACTGCCTGAGGCTGCAGGACTGCATTCCCCCTCTGATCTGCTGGCCCAGGAACAGGATCAGATGTCGCGGAGTGTGACCCTGCATCCGTAACCACCAAAGGCCTAGCTGCCAACACTGACATCCCCATTGAGGGTTCTGACCCTGGTGCAGGTGGGTGGGACAGAACAGATTCCCTCCCTGGAACACTCACCTGCGACGGCACGTAGGTCTCATCATCCGAGTCAACAGCTGAGTACAGCTCGGGGGAGGTGCAGCCAGAGACACCCCTTGAGAGCACGACCTGCAGCACTTGTGGGTTTTCACCCACCAGCACACCACGTCCCTCACTGGTGGTTGGTCGGCCCTCGGACCCCTCCTGGCTCTGCACCATCTCCACAACCCCAGCAGTATCAGGTGCGTCTTCCCCTGCAATGACATAATGACAAAGAAATGGAAACCCGCATTAGCACCATGGCACACAATGAGGGCTGAGAAGCAAGAGAACCAGTACTTGATTGACACATGTCCCACATGACTAAGACCCTCCCATGCATGCACCCTCACTGCGTATGAAGGGCAGGCAAATGGCACACACTCATTACACAAAGATGGAAGATGAACACATTTCATGCATGCTGCCTGGCAGTGGCATCACACATTGCCCTGTGATTGCCAGGTGACACACACATGCCATCACACAGATGGCATGTGCCATTGCTATTGAGTGTAGATGGAGAGGAGGGCAGCACTTATTCATTCTGTCCAGTTCCCACATGCAATAGCTTTTCTAACTCAAACAGGTCTGCTTTATCACCTGGAGCTGCCAGTCCAATATGGTCCAATTGCACAGGGACATGTGTGAACATATGATATCCAGGTAACAAAGTAACTCCACTTTACCATGGCCATGCCATACATGTGACTAGAGGACTGAGGAATGCCTAGTATAAGTGGTGGAATGCATACAATCTGTCTGATTGAACATAGGAAAATAATCAACAATGTAGTGGCAAAGTGACACTTCAAGGCCAACTTGGGTGCTGTTGGGCTAGATGTCTACTGTTGGCAGAAGGGATACTGCAATGGCGAAATGCAGATGCGCAGGATGTGTTGCATGAAGCACATGGCTGACCCATTCGACTCAGGCGCACACACTCTCACCTGGCACACAAACAGATGCCCTCACACACACACCATGCACATGGATGACACACACATGCATGTGCACTCACCGGACAATGCCTCGTAATCAGGCAGATCTCCCACGCCTTGGATCTGTTCCTCCGTGACGTAGGTCCCAGCGACTGACTCATGTGGAGTGAGTTCCATGTCTTCTACTGGAGACCCACCTCCAGTCACTAGAGTTGCGGCATGACTTGAGGCCAGCTTCTTCTTTGCCCTGCGCTTTAGGTCATTCCAGCGCTTGTAGCAATCATTGGCTGTGCGCCTCACGATTCCAAGGGCACTTACGATGTCCGCAATGGTCTGCCAGTGTGCCTGGCGTTGTGCAGGTGTGGTCTTGGATCCTGCAACAATGACCATCTCGTTATCATGTCCGGACACATACTCGACAAGTGCATTCAGTTCCACATCCGTGAAGCTGGGCTTCCTCGACGGACCGGACTGTGTAGCCGTGTCGGGGGCATCAGCCTGTGCCGGACGAGCACTCTTCCTCTTCCGCTTGGAAGGTGGTGGTGATCCTGAGTGTCCTGCGCCGCTCTGGACACTAGGGGCAGGAGCCCTGGTGGGCTCTGTATCAGGTGTGTGGGATTGCACACTCAGCATGGGAGTTGGTGCAGGCATTGGCTCAAGTGTAATGGTGTCATGGGGAATGTCAGCAGAATGGACTAGGACGGACACTGTCCTGGCTGGGTGTTTGAGAGCTGGGGTGGATGGAGCTGCAGCTGCCCCTGCAGCCTCTCCGCCCTGCCTACTTGGGGCAGCAGATGACCTTGCTGCCCCAGATCCACGTGGCATGATAGCATCAACGTGCACCGGCGCACGTGTCGTAGCCCTGCTGACCTGGAAGTCAGCCATGGAGTCAGCCAGGTCTGGTGCCACAATGGGCTGGTCCAACAAGGGCTGAGCATGGATGGTGTCAGCCACTTCAGCCTCAATGGGAGGGGGGGAGGGGGGGAAGGGGGGGGGGGGATGATGGGTGCCCTTGACTGGTCCTCCACACATGGGGGGACAGGCTCACCCTGCAAGTTACGACCACGTCCCCTACCGGATCCACCACGGCCACCACTTGTGGCTCTTCCACCTTTGCCACCCTTACGGAATCCTCGCCTCCCACCCATGGCACTGATATTAATGTGCGTATGGGAGTGGCTGTAGACAATTGTCCTGGGCAATTGGGTGTCAAAGGGGTTGGGTACCAGATGGTAATTGTACCCTAGTGCTCTAGCACGGCTGATTGTAACCCCTGGGGAAAGATGACGGGTCACGCAACGCACAGGAGGCCCAAAAAAGGGAGATGACGTGCACGCAACCCCTCCTAGACCACGTGTGCAGAAAGAAAAACCTGCACTACGCTGTGGCACCCAGTAACACAAGAATGAACGTATGCGTGTCACACGCAGCCTAGAATGACCTCTGAAGGGGTAGGCTACACACGGGGCAAGCACAGAAGTTAGATACGTGCGTGACTCACCGTCTGCCAGGTAAAAGAGCGTGAAAAATGAACGCGTTTGGTTGGCAACACCCCCGCCAAAAGAAGATGTATACGCTGTCTGAGGAGACAGGACAACAGTAGAAGGGGACACTGTTTGAGGGAACAGGCCCAGGAAAACCAGTACAAGAGAAAAAAGAGAAAAAGCTGTCAGAGGTAACAGGGAGTACGAACTGGAAACGCCGTGAAGTAAATCGCGTGTGAAACGACAAGAAGTACAGAATTCACCCACTCGCTCTCCACGAAAAGCACGTACAAGGAAATGGTGTTCTACACTACCTTATATACAGGCCCACACGTACAGCGTCACTTACGCGGCGTGTACGTGCTTGGCCCATGTTCACCAATCACACGCTTTGTCACTTCTGCGTGTAGATCCATTTTCACCAATCACACGCTTTGACACTCCTGCGTGTAGCTCCATTTTCACCAACCACACGCTTTGTCACTCCTGCGTGTAGCTCCATTTTCACCAATCACACGCTTTGACACTCCTGCGTGTAGCGCCATTTTCACCAATCACACGCTTTGACACTCCTGCGTGTAGCGCCATTTTCACCAATCACACGCTTTGTCACTCCTGCGTGTAGATCCATTTTCACCAATCACACGCTTTGTCACTCCTGCGTGTAGATCCATTTTCACCAATCACACGCTTTGACACTGCACGTGCAGGTGACTATAGATGCACATATGCTGGTGACGGGTTTTCGCGCGATTCGCTGACGTGTGGGATTTTCACGTGCAAACTCACTCCCTATCAGGCTGTCCACGCGTTCACACACGAAAGACCACGCTCCTGGCCAGGAGGCCAAATTACTGCCCCCCAGAGCCCTGAGCACGCTCCCACCTGCCATCTGCTGCTGCCTGACTGCCTGCTGGCCACGCGCCCCACAGTGCTGGTGGGTGGGGGTGGTGGGAGACATGGGTGGGGGCCTGGTGGAGGGTGCCCCTGGTGGATGGGGGGTGGGGGTGGTGGGAGACATGGGTGGGGGCCTGCTGGCAGGTTCCCCACAGTGCTGGGGGTTGGGGGTGGTGGGAGACATGGGTGGGGGCCTGGTGGAGGCTGCCCCTGCACTGCTGGGGGGTGGGGGTGGTGGGAGACATGGGTGGGGGCCTGCTGGCAGGTGCCCCTGCACTGCTGGGGGGTGGGGGTGGTGGGAGACATGGGTGGGGGCCTGGTGGAGGGTGCCCCTGGTGGATGGGGGGTGGGGGTGGTGGGAGACATGGGTGGGGGCCTGCTGGCAGGTGCCCCTGCACTGCTGGGGGGTGGGGGTGGTGGGAGACATGGGTGGGGGCCTGGTGGAGGGTGCCCCTGGTGGATGGGGGGTGGGGGTGGTGGGAGACATGGGTGGGGGCCTGGTGGAGGGTGCCCCTGGTGGATGGGGGGTGGGGGTGGTGGGAGACATGGGTGGGGGCCTGCTGGCAGGTGCCCCTGCACTGCTGGGGGGTGGGGGTGGTGGGAGACATGGGTGGGGGCCTGGTGGAGGGTGCCCCTGGTGGATGGGGGGTGGGGGTGGTGGGAGACATGGGTGGGGGCCTGGTGGAGGGTGCCCCTGGTGGATGGGGGGTGGGGGTGGTGGGAGACATGGGTGGGGGCCTGGTGGAGGGTGCCCCTGGTGGATGGGGGGTGGGGGTGGTGGGAGACATGGGTGGGGGCCTGCTGGCAGGTTCCCCACAGTGCTGGGGGTTGGGGGTGGTGGGAGACATGGGTGGGGGCCTGGTGGAGGCTGCCCCTGCACTGCTGGGGGGTGGGGCTGGTGGGAGACATGGGTGGGGGCCTGCTGGCAGGTGCCCCTGCACTGCTGGGGGGTGGGGGTGGTGGGAGACATGGGTGGGGGCCTGGTGGAGGGTGCCCCTGGTGGATGGGGGGTGGGGGTGGTGGGAGACATGGGTGGGGGCCTGGTGGAGGGTGCCCCTGGTGGATGGGGGGTGGGGGTGGTGGGAGACATGGGTGGGGGCCTGGTGGAGGGTGCCCCTGGTGGATGGGGGGTGGGGGTGGTGGGAGACATGGGTGGGGGCCTGGTGGAGGCTGCCCCTGGTGGCTGGGGGGTGGGGGTGGTGGGAGACATGGGTGGAGGCCTGCTGGCAGGTTCCCCACAGTGCTGGGGGTTGGGGGTGGTGGGAGACATGGGTGGGGGCCTGGTGGAGGGTGCCCCTGGTGGTTGGGGGGTGGGGGTGGTGGGAGACATGGGTGGGGGCCTGCTGGCAGGTGCCCCTGCACTGCTGGGGGGTGGGGGTGGTGGGAGACATGGGTGGGGGCCTGGTGGAGGGTGCCCCTGGTGGATGGGGGGTGGGGGTGGTGGGAGACATGGGTGGGGGGCTGATGGAGGCTGCCCCTGGTGGCTGGGGGTTGGGGGTGGTGGGAGACATGGGTGGGGGCCTGCTGGCAGGTTCCCCACAGTGCTGGGGGTTGGGGGTGGTGGGAGACATGGGTGGGGGCCTGGTGGAGGGTGCCCCTGGTGGATGGGGGGTGGGGGTGGTGGGAGACATGGGTGGGGGCCTGCTGGCAGGTGCCCCTGCACTGCTGGGGGGTGGGGGTGGTGGGAGACATGGGTGGGGGCCTGGTGGAGGGTGCCCCTGGTGGATGGGGGGTGGGGGTGGTGGGAGACATGGGTGGGGGCCTGCTGGCAGGTGCCCCTGCACTGCTGGGGGGTGGGGGTGGTGGGAGACATGGGTGGGGGCCTGGTGGAGGGTGCCCCTGGTGGATGGGGGGTGGGGGTGGTGGGAGACATGGGTGGGGGCCTGCTGGCAGGTTCCCCACAGTGCTGGGGGTTGGGGGTGGTGGGAGACATGGGTGGGGGCCTGGTGGAGGGTGCCCCTGGTGGATGGGGGGTGGGGGTGGTGGGAGACATGGGTGGGGGCCTGCTGGCAGGTGCCCCTGCACTGCTGGGGGGTGGGGGTGGTGGGAGACATGGGTGGGGGCCTGGTGGAGGGTGCCCCTGGTGGATGGGGGGTGGGGGTGGTGGGAGACATGGGTGGGGGCCTGGTGGAGGGTGCCCCTGGTGGATGGGGGGTGGGGGTGGTGGGAGACATGGGTGGGGGCCTGCTGGCAGGTGCCCCTGCACTGCTGGGGGGTGGGGGTGGTGGGAGACATGGGTGGGGGCCTGGTGGAGGGTGCCCCTGGTGGATGGGGGGTGGGGGTGGTGGGAGACATGGGTGGGGGCCTGCTGGCAGGTGCCCCTGCACTGCTGGGGGGTGGGGGTGGTGGGAGACATGGGTGGGGGCCTGGTGGAGGGTGCCCCTGGTGGATGGGGGGTGGGGGTGGTGGGAGACATGGGTGGGGGCCTGCTGGCAGGTTCCCCACAGTGCTGGGGGTTGGGGGTGGTGGGAGACATGGGTGGGGGCCTGGTGGAGGGTGCCCCTGGTGGATGGGGGGTGGGGGTGGTGGGAGACATGGGTGGGGGCCTGCTGGCAGGTGCCCCTGCACTGCTGGGGGGTGGGGGTGGTGGGAGACATGGGTGGGGGCCTGGTGGAGGGTGCCCCTGGTGGATGGGGGGTGGGGGTGGTGGGAGACATGGGTGGGGGCCTGGTGGAGGGTGCCCCTGGTGGATGGGGGGTGGGGGTGGTGGGAGACATGGGTGGGGGCCTGGTGGAGGGTGCCCCTGGTGGATGGGGGGTGGGGGTGGTGGGAGACATGGGTGGGGGCCTGGTGGAGGGTGCCCCTGGTGGATGGGGGGTGGGGGTGGTGGGAGACATGGGTGGGGGCCTGGTGGAGGCTGCCCCTGGTGGCTGGGGGGTGGGGGTGGTGGGAGACATGGGTGGGGGCCTGCTGGCAGGTTCCCCACAGTGCTGGGGGTTGGGGGCGGTGGGAGACATGGGTGGGGGGTGCCCCTGGTGGATGGGGGGTGGGGGTGGTGGGAGACATGGGTGGGGGCCTGCTGGCAGGTGCCCCTGCACTGCTGGGGGGTGGGGGTGGTGGGAGACATGGGTGGGGGCCTGCTGGCAGGTTCCCCACAGTGCTGGGGGTTGGGGGTGGTGGGAGACATGGGTGGGGGCCTGGTGGAGGGTGCCCCTGGTGGATGGGGATTGGGGGTGGTGGGAGACATGGGTGGGGGCCTGCTGGCAGGTGCCCCTGCACTGCTGGGGGGTGGGGGTGGTGGGAGACATGGGTGGGGGCCTGCTGGCAGGTGCCCCTGCACTGCTGGGGGGTGGGGGTGGTGGGAGACATGGGTGGGGGCCTGGTGGAGGGTGCCCCTGGTGGATGGGGGGTGGGGGTGGTGGGAGACATGGGTGGGGGCCTGGTGGAGGGTCCCCCTGGTGGATGGGGGGTGGGGGTGGTGGGAGACATGGGTGGGGGCCTGCTGGCAGGTGCCCCTGCACTGCTGGGGGGTGGGGGTGGTGGGAGACATGGGTGGGGGCCTGCTGGCAGGTGCCCCTGCACTGCTGGGGGGTGGGGGTGGTGGGAGACATGGGTGGGGGCCTGCTGGCAGGTTCCCCACAGTGCTGGGGGTTGGGGGTGGTGGGAGACATGGGTGGGGGCCTGGTGGAGGTTGCCCCTGGTGGATGGGGGGGTGGGGGTGGTGGGAGACATGGGTGGGGGCCTGCTGGCAGGTGCCCCTGCACTGCTGGGGGGTGGGGGTGGTGGGAGACATGGGTGGGGGCCTGCTGGCAGGTTCCCCACAGTGCTGGGGGTTGGGGGTGGTGGGAGACATGGGTGGGGGCCTGGTGGAGGGTGCCCCTGGTGGATGGGGGGGTGGGGGTGGTGGGAGACATGGGTGGGGGCCTGCTGGCAGGTTCCCCACAGTGCTGGGGGGTGGGGGTGGTGGGAGACATGTGTGGGGGCCTGGTGGAGGGTGCCCCTGGTGGCTGGGGGTGCAGGGGGACATGATCAGGTGTGCAGGGTAGTCCCCTGTTTTGTGGGCTGCATGCAGGGGCCGTGGAGGGTGTACAGGGTACACCTGTGAGGGCCCACCCAGCCTATTCGCGTGTGATAATTCCCACGCACCCCTGTAATACACTTACCCTGCCAAATTGCGTGTTGAACTTCCCGCGTACCCCTGTAATACACGTACCCTGGCTATTCGCGTGTTGAACTTCCCGCGTACCCCTGTAATACACGTACCCTGGCCAATCGCGTGTTGAACTTCCCGCTACCCCTGTAATACACGTACCCTGGCCAATCGCGTGTTGAACTTCCCGCGTACCCCTGTAATACACGTACCCTGGCCAATCGCGTGTTGAACTTCCCGCGTACCCCTGTAATACACGTACCCTGGCCAATCGCGTGTTGAACTTCACGCGTACCCCTGTTATACACGTACCCTGGCCAATCGCGTGTTGAACTTCACGCGTGCCCCTGTTATACACGTACCCTGGCCAATCGCGTGTTGAACTTCACGCGTACTCCTGATATGAAGGTTGTCCGCTTTGCGTTCCTTGTTTGGCAGCCCTGTAAAGTGGTCCAGGGTTAGCGCAGCCCTTTGCGACGATTTAGCGATTTTGATGGCTTTTCCTTGCGCGAGGGCGTTCTTGGGGGCGTTACTGGCGCTGCTGCAGGCTCGCTGCGATACTCTGCGCCACGGCTGGTTTGGGAGCATGAAATCCATGAATACGCTGTGCGCGGAAATCGGTTTTATCGCACGTGCCTGGCGCAGACAATCGCACACGGACACTCTGCGCCAGCCGCTTGCGACACTTTTCTGCGAAATTCTATGAATTACCCTGTTTAGCTAGAGAGCGTGTAGACAGAGCAAGGTTAATAATATCTCACAGGAGTTAGCTATTGTAGTTTCCAAGAAATGTGTTTAAAGTATGAAATTGGACAGGGGGTCACATGAGGACCCTGAGGTTTATCTTTTCCGAACCAAGGTGAGGAACTTTGATGCCGATGAGGTTAAACATTATTTAAACACCAAATGGCAATTTATGGCACTGTGATGATTAGAGATGGTGTTGGCATGTGTTAATTAGTATTTGATTTCCATATAGATGTCATTAATCATTTGTGTGAAGATCGCGGCTAGCCTATCATTTGTTTCCCATGAGAGCAGAATAAATAGTTAATTTTTCTAGAGGGTTCCCAAATAGGATGAGAATTTGAAAGAATTCCTTCTGTTCAGGAGGTTCAGTAATATTTTGGTTAAAAAAAATATATATTTCTTAGCGTATTACATAATTGCTTATATTTCACATTTAAGCACTGGTTCGTAGGATTGCTTCCACTTTCTTTTTGCTTGCCTTTTAAGGGTACTTCGCCTTTGCAGTATCCCTATGAAACCATTTCTTAGGTGCTTTTCTTGTTTTAGATGAGGTTACATCCTTTGGTATGAAGGTGGAGGTCAAGTCATTGGAGGACATTTTAGTTGGCATGGTCTTCTGGTTGCCATTTTCTTTCCATTACTTTACCCAACTGACATGATGAATCTGATCTTTCTTACATCAGTCGAGCTGTTGGGCTCAGCAGATGAGATCCCATACAAACTCTATTATGTCTAGTGGCCAGCAAGACCATGATCTGATATGTCTGGATTATGTTCACTCTTGTCTTGGGTTATATTGACTCTTTGTTTCTCTTGCCCCTGGTTCGGGTGTTTTTGTACAATATACCAAAAGTCCCCCTGTCCCTTGTTCTCTGCACAAAAGGGGACCTGTTATTGGCTTGGTTTCCCTGCTGATCCCCACCATCTTTCAACATATCCAGTACATCGGAGGTTGCCTATCATGTACTTTCTCCACCAAGTGTAGCAGCACATTCTTAAGGCAGCTTTCAAGGACTGAAAGGCTCTTATTTGAGATTGGTTCCATGCAAATCTGATTGGCAGGTCGGTCTTCAATTTGTCTAAGTGTTCATGCAATCCTAGATAATGTTTGGATAAACCTTCAATGGTAGCCCGCCAGACCTAGAAAGCCCCATAGTTCTTTCTTTGATAGGCTACTTGCCATTTTCTGGGAGGCTGCTGCCTTATCTCCCTGAGTTTGTGCTAGTCCATTCCTCCTCAAAACCTGACGCTGTGTTGTGCGAGGTGACGCGTTGCTAGATTGGCTGTTAACCCTGCAACTCTATATGCTTAACCCACCAGATCTAGATAGCACTTACAGTCTTCCCAGTTCCGATGCTCTAATAATAGACCTCCAGATAAGTGTTGTACCAGTCCCTTTTATGCATTAAAATCTTGTTGAGAACAGAGGGTAAGTGAGTTGACAGAAACTGGGACACATCTTTTGAGTTTTATCTTCATGGAGGAAACTGCAGACCATGAAGGAGCCCTTTGGACATTTTTCTGTGAGCTGTGTGCACTGAGCTTGTCGGAAGCAGCACACAGCGAGATGAGGAATGGTTTCTTTCTGTTCAACTTCTGTTGTGTTTTGTGTCTATACATGCTAATGGAGCCCTCTCATTACACATAGGATTTTGGGATTGTGCAGTAATGAGATGGACAACGTAGTTGCAATTGGGAAGTATCCTTTTAGTAAACAAATGATGCTTCATCAGTAAAATTCTATTCGCAAGCTAATACCCAGCTATAAAAAGAGTCACTCGCTGCAACCATTATATACAGACACACAGCAAACCATTTCTCACTCGCAAGAGTCGCATGTCACTAGCCAATGGCTAGTGGCAAATGCACATGTACACCCCACTTGCTTGCATTGCACAAAAGTATTTTTCAGAGTTCCTGTGTTTTGGCATGTTTAATAAAGCTGCATCTATGTGGTGTGTTCATGTGTGTGTGTGTGTGTGGTAGGAGAATGTTTTCCCCAAATGTAATAACTTATTTGAAGCCAGACATCTTTGCTACACAGATGTTTTGTTTATGGTTTCTGTTCATGTTCAAGTTTAGTCATGCTCTGGTTGCCTGTTGCATACATTTTACACAAATGGTGAGTCAAATTATTTTTACTCTTACAGTTTAACTTTGTCTAATTATTACAAATTCAGCTAGCCCCACCTCATAGCCTTGTCTGCGGCACAGATGAGTATGTAATTTCTATGTCCATTAAACCTGAACTTGGTAAATTGTTGTCTGTGGTAAATGGTCATAGGCAGCGGGGCCTTTGTTCAACGGTGAGTGATTGTCATTACACCAGTTACTCTTTCACACTTTCAAGACTATACTTAAAACATTGAAAACCGGACTCTCCGGCCAGTGCACGCACTGTTACAAAACAACAATCTAATGTTTGCTTTTGTGAATGACATAGAAACGCAGCACAAAGCATATAAATGTTGTGTTAATCCAGATAGGTATTTGAAATGTTTGTTGCAGGATTCCTACCCACTTCTAATCACTGTAATTACTGTTATCCCATTCTATGGGATGAGATCCCTCTGAAGGATGTAAGGCTAACTCGTTCCATTGAGGCACTCCCTTCCCAACTCATTCAGCAATTCTATAACAATAATGTCAATATTGTTGGGAGAAAACAGGAGGCATCCCTGTGTACCTGTCATTGTGATGCTGTGGATAAAATCCAGTACCTGTCTGGTACTGAGACGAATAAAACCCATAGAGTGATATTGAATACAACTCAAAAACAAAATAAGTACTTACACAATATACTGTGGGAGCCCCAGAGCAGTGTCTTAAAAGTGGGTGGAGAGAAGACACGTCAGAGAGAAGCCCGGGAGTAGCAAACCAGCTGCTGGAAGAGGAACACTGGTTCACATGGTCCAACGCTGTCCCCCCAAATGGAGAGGGGAATTGCAGAGGAGAAGGTTCTGAGGTACCCTGTTCAGAAGGCATTCAGACAGAGACCTGCAAAGTTGGGGGCGAGAGGGGGATGAGGAGGAGGAGAAAGTATCCCTGCTATATTTGCATCAACTTTTGTCCTTCTCCCATTCCCCCATTATTATCTTGCCCCATTTCTCTTTCATTTATGGCCCTTCAATAGAGTCTTATTGCAGTGCACAGTGGGTAATACTTCTCATTAGGTGACACTTCTCTCTTGTCATTCTGTTGTGCTGCTATTTTCTTTATGGACTTCGGACAAATGGATCCATGCCCTCCTTTCCATTATCTTCACTGCTGTTGGGGTTGCGTAGACAACTTTAAAAGAACTGCAAAACCTGGGCTCTTTCCACTTTCTTACCACGTTGTGGATGAGAACTCTTGTCTCTACGATAGAGAGACTATGTTTTCGGAAAGTCCTCCTCCTCCTATTGTGACTTGTGTGCTCTTGAGCATTGGTCGGGAGATATAGCGGAGAACATTTGTCAGATATGCTTTCATTTAATCTCTGAGGATCTCTGAGCTAGGGTTAGCATCCGAAATTGAACATGTAGGAGGGACAGGCGCATGCATCCTTCTACCCGTTACAATTTAGTGCGGGTCAAGTGGTGATCCGCACTGGGTGAGTTACGGAGGCCAAAAAGAGCTAGGGTAAGGCAAGAAAGCCAATTTTGGCACAGAGAAGATGTTAGCTTTGCCAAATGTTCGTTAAGTAAGCCATTGAGCCATTCAACAATCCTGTTCGTGTTTTATCCCTAAGAGGCATGTAATTACATCAAAAAGGTTGTTGGCAAAATGCTGGACATTATCCATCCATATCTCTTCACATGCTCACCACCTTGGAAACACTTCCCTCGCCAAGTATTTGGCCACAGATCTCGTGTCATTTTTTGCACAGGGTCCCGCCTCAAGCCAACGTGAGAATGGACCGACAACAGTGATCATGTACCTATAGGATGCTCATCTGTCTCGCATGTCGACATAATCGATATGCATGTGCTGGAAGGGCCCTTCCGGCCAAGGTATTGTTCCCCCTCATTGTTTTTAAAAGTATGACCAGACAGAAATTGTTAACATGTCGCACACGGTTTCCTTTGAATTCTGCCACTCTCTCGTGCAAATTCGGCATATACCATCCTTCATTCATTTCTGCCACTATACTTTCTTCAGATGCATGGGTGGGGAAGTGCCGCTGTTCTAGTGCTACACTTAGCAATTTTCTGAGCATTACAGGCTTCCCGTTGCTATTCTGCCTCCAGATGAAGTCAGTGGTTGAGAGTGAGCACCCACACTGTATCCATAAATCTTTTTTCCTCTTATGGTGCTTCTGCTTGCAGCTCTATAATTTGGACGATGGGTATTTTGTTGAAAATATCCTCTCTCTCTCTTCCTCCCTACCCACCTTCCTTTCTACTGCCATAAGTGGGGCTCTTACGGTTGCCCATGGGTACCTTCTTGTACTTCCTTCAGGTAAGTAGGCTGCTTCGTTCACTGTTCTGTCAGCCATTTAGTTTCCTAATGATATTCTGTCTTGTTTACCTGTGTGGGCGGCGCATATTATCATCACCACTTCACCTGGTACTTTTAGGGCCTCAATTAACTGTTTAAGCAGCTCTGCATGTTGTACAGGGAACCCGTCACTTCTACGGAATCCTCTTCTTTCCCACATACTAACCCTGAATGTATTGTTGATGTAACATAGGCAGAATCGGAATAAATGTTAGCAGAATGCCCTTCCATCATGTTTAATGCATTGATCATTGCAACCAATTCTGCTGCTTGTACTTTGTAGTGTGGGGTAGTCGCTGTTGGGATGCTATTACATATTCCCCATTTATGTTGCACACTACCGCCGCTCTAGTATGTCTCCTTCCTGTCTCCAGGTCTATACTCGACAACCCGTCAATATAAACCTTGTCCGGCCCTGCTATTTCTTCTTCCTTTACATGTATGTTCTCTTCCATTCTGTTGTGCGTGGCACAATCATGTATGTAGTCCCCTTCCTCTATAGGCTCTGCTAGGTAGGTTGCTGGGTTGACCACACAGCGCCTCACCATCGCAATGGCTGGGTTAGTCAATATTACTTCGTAACCTGATGCCCTCTGTGTTGTTAGTGGGCTATTTTTCTAGGATGGCAAATAACGAGTGCTCCACGGACAGTACTACAGGGTACCCCATGGTGATTGTCGCTGCCTTTTCTATGTCAAACGCTGCAGCCGCAAGCAATTGTCCACAGGGAAAGTGTCCCTGCATCACTGGGTCTAGAATACCACTATAGGATAGCTTGTGTCCCTGTGGGTTCTTTTGTGTGAGGGCTGCCGTCATCACTGAGTCATCTAAATGTGAGAACAGATATAATTTTTCTCTGTAGTTTGGGGTGGCCAGAACTGGCGCGTGAGCCAGTGTGTCTTTTAACTCTGTGATGCTCTCATTCATTTGTGATGTCCATTTTAGTTCCCTCTTCTCTTTCTGTGCCTCTTTAACGCCCTGCAAAAGGGGGTTTGTGAATGTGGAATAATTGAACACACATGCCCTGCAATAGTTGCATAGTGCCAGTAACTTCTGCATTTACCTCTATGCATATAATCTGTCCCAGATACTCAACCTTTTCCTGGTAATATTGCAATTTCACTTTGTCTACCTTATAGCCCTTGTCCGCTAACAATGTCGGAAGGTGCCCTGAATCTGCTCTACATTCTCCCTCTGTCTCACTACATATCAACAAATCATCATCAACATACTGGATCACTGTGCTTGGCATTTGTACATTTCTCAGGTCCATCTGGATCACCCTGTTAAAGATGCTAGGTGACTCACGGTACCCTTGGGGAAGCCGAGTGTGCTCGAATCTGGTCCTGTGATACGTAAACGCAGTCAGGTATCTTGAATCTGGGTGCAATGGAATAGGAAAGGAGGCGTTGTACAAGTCAGTGACTGTGAAGTACTTCACCTTTGTCGGGATGCTGCATAATATTGTGGCGGGGATTCAGGACCAAGGGAAATTCTGCCTCAACCACATCATTTAGATGGTGCAGATGAAGGATCAAGCACTATGACCCACCCTTCAATTTCTTTATCGGGTATATCGCTGTGGAAGCCTCCGTGAAAGGAATCATAAGACCGGGAACTACAGCTGCCGCGTGGTGTAACAGATGTCTACGGTCCACAGGACCCTCCCGCACTGACTGATAACCATGGGGGCGGGGGGCGCACTTGCTACCGTGGTACCGTCGTTGACTCCAAAGACAAGAAACAACAAGGAGGTCCGCACTGCCAGTGAGTCGAAGGGTAAACTGATAGTAACACGGACGGTGTTGAGCAAAGGTTGCAAACGGCAACTTATTATGAACAAAGAACTTGTGTGCTAAGTGAACTTTTATAGCCCAGGGAAAGACCAGCTGTAGAGTGGTCCAGCGCCACGTCGGCGTCCATTCATCAGACACTGGCTGGTCCCCTTTTCTTGTGAACATTATTGTAACAAGAGGCTGTAGGAAAGGGCGTAATAAAGTTAAGGTGGTCCTACAAGGGTCGAAAAAAAAACCCTTGTACATTCGAAAGCCCTTAACCCATTACCAAGGTTTTGACATTGTGAAACGGGCATTTCTACCCGGCTGAGGGAAATGCTGTGCGAACGGTGAATGTGTGAAGCCTGACTGGGGGCTAAGGTGAAGCCTGACTGGGGGCTGAGGTGAAGCCTGACTGGGGTCTAAGGGAAATCCCGACTGGGGGCCAAGAGAAAGCCCGACTGGGGCTTAATTAAGAGAAAGCCCGACTGGGGCTTAATTAAGAGAAAGCCTGACTGGGGCTTAAGAGAAAGCCTGACCAGAGGCTGGAAAAAGCTAAGGGAAGTGAATCCCGCAAGGTATTACAACTAAGTGAACTGTGTTAAACTGGCAAATGTGAACCCGGCTGAGGGATTCCCGTGAATGAGAGCAAAACATAATACCCTGTAGTGTCGACAAGTGTGAACCCGGCTGAGGGATGTCCACAATGAACAGTTGTTTAAAAAGACATTGAGACCCTTGAATGTTACAAGTTGCTGATATCTTGAACGAAAGACTGTAGTGAACGCGACTGAGGGAGGCCAACGTTGCAAATGGATCGGAGCCCGGTTGAGGGGGATCCACGGGTGAAGGCAAATCACCCGACGGGAAGATTACTGAAATGAACTTTTTGTTCTTTGTTTATAGTACATCAGGCCCTCCGAGGCAAGAGACTTTGTGTAAAAGAGATGTGGCCACAGAAGGCCCTGATATTTTGGAAACTAACTGTAAGCTAACTGTGAGTCCCGCCTTGTCCTGTGCTAAAAACATGGGGAAAGGAGACCCCAGTTATACCATCCTGACTCATTTCTGGTGAACATTAGCCCACACGATTTTGTACCTTAGCTATAAGTTTTGGCAGAAGGTATTTTTTAGTATAGACCCTTTTTATTTGACAAGACGCCACTAGGACTGCCTTATTATTTGATGGTCGTAGCTTGTTCCCATCTTAGATTTAGGTTTAGATTAGGCGTTTTTCTCACCCATTTATACAGTTTAATTGAACTGTGATCACTTGTGTCTGTCTTTACTGTTGCCACCATGAGTTCCTTACAAGAAGTGCCAAGTTTTAGGCAGGTTATATGTATAGCAATTGTTATAATAGGTACACACCTCTTTGTACAGGCAAAGAGTGAGGTTAGGACAGAATAACAATGGGGCACATGGCAAGAAGAACCTATAAAATGGAACTGCGTGCTTTATTGGTGAGTCTTGAAGATACTCTTGTTCTGTAATTTAAATGAATACAATGGAGTGTTTAAAATAACAACTCCGATGCAACAATGGGTTTCTTATGCTTTGCCTTTCTAGATTGAAGGGCTGAGGACCTCTAAAATTACCTGTGTGCAAAGGATTCAAGCCATGATAGGGTGTAGCGCTAAGGTATTTAATAGTAATAGTTAAGTTCTAAGATTATAGCAGTTAATCTTGAGGTATTATCATCATGTGTCCACATTTTGCAATTAACAGTAACCCCTGTCATTTTTATGCAGGTTACCTACTATTATTGCAAACAAAAAAAAGATGCTTTGTGTACTTTAACCAGAAAAGGTAATTATAACCTTCTAAGAGATGTATATTACCTTTAAAAGTAACATCTGTAATCTGAGAGAGTAATATTCTCTTTTTTGACATGCCGTCACTTGCAGATTTCTGTAAAAAAATTATGTCTGAATCCAGAGTATGAGGACAGAAGATGAGAAATTAAAAAAAATATATAAAAATGGAAAAGTAGACTACCCATTAGAATACTCATTTTATTTACAATGTGTTTTTATACAGGATTTGGAATGATTTATACTCCTGATGAATGTTCATTAACAACGGCCAAAAACTGAAACCTATTGAGTGCTCTGCTTCATTGATATGTATCAATAACATATCTTGTGAATTGAAATATTGATTGTACATAGGATATTTTCAACTTAAAATAGGGACATGAAGTTGATATTAGTAATTAAGTGCTTTAAAAATGGAATGTTATTTACGTATTGTCGAAATAGTGCTGCCATTTATAGAGGAGTTATATGAATACCGAACTGAATTAAACTTTGAAAACACAGCTGAAATGCATTTATTGAATGCCGAATGGAGTGAAACTTTGAAACACAGTTGAATCACATATATCGAATTGAAAGAAAACCTTGAAACTGAGCTAAAGTAAACTTATGGCATACGGAACTGAATAACACTTTATGGGCAAAGTTAACAACGGAGGACAACAAAAAGGGAAAGTGCCCATTTGCTAGCACTTACTAAAAAGAGCGCAAGTGTATAAGAATGCAACAAAGAGGTGGGGTATGAAAAAGACCACCATAAAGAGAACTTTATAAATGGATACAATACCGCAAAGCCAGAAACTGACAAGAAGTGTGTAACACGTGGTGGCAAAGCCTAGAGGCTAGCCAGGAGAACCCAGGAAAGTGTAAAACTGCACGCAGAGCCAAAAGGCTGATGAAGAGAAACCAAGTGAATGTGAATTTGTACACGGGTACAAGTGCAGAAGAACCTGTGTGGGCTGGAGAGCCTAGGATTCCTGGTTGTACGACCTGTGATGGGTGGACCGTGTGCTCTGACAACTGCGCCTAGACCAGTGAGCCCTAAATTGTGAAAGCCAAAAGACATTGTGAAATAAACCAAAGAGCGCTGTGAGTGAACTGGTAAAGCCAACCAGAAGGAGGGTCAAGTGGACCTAATTTTGTGGTGAACAGTGAAAGATTGAAACCAGTGCAAGAGCTAAATTGAAATCTTGGGGGAGGAAACCCTGAGATTTGAGGAACTGCAAATACTGTCTTGAGGACAGAGCCTCAACACCCCTTTTTGTGTGAACTATGTTGCATTGAACTTGGGGAAGGGAACCCTGGGGATTGTGTATAACTATATTGCCTTGAACTGGGAAAAGGTAATCTTGAGACTTTTATGGAACTTTCTTTAACTTTGGGAAGGGAAGCCGATAGGGAAGCTAAGAGCTGGAAGAAGATCAGAATTTTGTGTTGATCATCATTTCTTTCATTAGTGACATCCCAACACATTGATTAGCTTTAGTTGTGAGGTCAAGGATAGGTTTTGGACACATTTTAAGTGGAACTCTTTGACTCAGACTTCCCTTAGTTTCATTTAGATAGAGAAATCCCACCTTAGCATAGGGCAAGTTAGGCCTTCTACCATCCTGACATTTGAGTTAATAAATCATTTAATTCCGAACTTTGAATCTGTTGTTTGTGTCTTGCTTCATGATGCGTTCATACTTCCTGTTGCCTAGCACGTTCAATTTAAAGCACTCTGTCTGGTCCACTGCGCTTTCTATGGCTCTATAGCCGAATACTTACAGGTGAAATTTCGACTGTATATTCCGGACAAGGCACCTCGTTCAGCTGACACTCGATTGGTTTCTGTGCCTCGTTTCAAGGCCTCCTGGATTGGTGGCAGTTTTTTCTCAGTGGCTGCAGCTCAGCTTTGGAACTCTGTAATACCCAATTTAATTAAAAAAAACTGCCTGTATGGATGTTTTGATCGAATTGCTTGTTACCGTTTTGTTCGAAACCAAAAATACCAAACATGAGGAGCAGGGGCTGTGGCGGTGTCCCCGCTCCCCATGTTCGGTATTTGGGGGTTTCGGAGGTGCAGGGGTGTCCCCTGCTTCCTTACCAGTGGTGGCAGGATACAACAAAACAAATAATGAAAGTTGAAAAGGGGGGCCGAGCAATTAACTGCAGGCAGTTCACCCACAAACTAAAAAAGCACGAACTAACAACCCAGAACCTGGAATATTCCTTATACTCCTTATATTATATTCCTTATACTCTGAGAACCATTGAAGAGCATCTTGCTTTTCGGTGGTCACTGAAAATGCATCTTTTCTAGTTCCTTCCCGCCTCACTCTTGCTTTGTAGTGTCATGATGCTTTCGGTGGCGACTGTGCGCTCTATAAATTCAGGCTAGCATAACACAACAAACATGCAGTGACATAACCATGGTAGTTCATGTATACATGAGTGCCCATTATCAAAACAATGTTCTGCCCTGTGGCCTGAAATTGTCCCAAAGGTGTTCACCAAGATATAGACTCCATAATGTCCCATAAATACCTCCAAGGAATTCATGTTTACGTTTACCTGGACAATTGGCTAATATGGTCCACAACCCCTTCCTGCATCAAGGATTCAGTCAATGATGCCCTCCACCTAGCTTTTGCACTCAGCCTAACTGTAAACCAGGGCAAATCATCTTTGACCGATTCCCAGAGAATTCAGAATATTGGCTTGATCTAGGGCTGTGAGGTGGTGCTAATTCACATATAGAAATCTGTCTATGTTAAGACCTCAGTGCAGTTAATAAACGAAAGCAAGTAGTGAAGTGCCACTCGCTCTCTTTGTTGTCTAGGCTAAAGTGTAAAGAATGGCTTAGAAAATTCCCCATCCTCAGACAGGACCACACCTCGAGGAACAAGATGGTGCCAGTGCTTAGAAGAGAGGTCAACCATATAACCTTCAGGAACAGTCCTAACCGATACACCTTCCAAACATTCTCCTGCTGCCGTCTACGTTGGGGTGGATTTCTGTGTCTGATAGCTTCAGACCATACCCAGTATGGTCAGACAATGCTTGGCACCTCAAGATGGTGAATTCCGTAGCCAGTTAGCCTTATGCAGGTAGTCACTAAATCACTCATTTCCACATCTATTACTGAAGCACATATAACAGTGGATTGGCCTCACTGTGACACAAACCATTTATGCAGCATTTAAACACACCTACCTTTTTAAAATGTCAGTATTGCGATTTGTGACGTTGAAACAGTGTCCCCTGTACACAGACAAAATATCTGCACCCACTAGTTAGCTTTTCATGTCCTCACCATAGCATTAACATGCCTATTTTTCTTTATTATTCCCATCTCGTCTCACTCCAGAGACAGCTACACTCTGTGAGGCCTCCAGAAACCTCCATGAGGAGGAAATCGCGGGAGAAGAAGAACATCTTCCTGGGACTTGAAGTGGCTGAGACCATCCAGTGGCAGAGCTGGGAGCCAGGAAAGGTTATCACCAAACATCTCACCTTGAAAAACCTACAGTTGAAGCCACACAAGCTAAAATACAGGTATTTGAAAGGAGGCGCTTTGTTTGTCAAAAGATTTTAAATAACACCTTCAAGACTAAATGTTTTTTGAAAATCGTATTTTATTAGGTTTCATGCATGTGTTACAACTTTACAGAGCATAATTAAACATGGGTTAACAAAGAAAACAATTGTAACATGTCTCCCCCCCACACCCTTCCAGTTCAAGTTATCACTAGATGCTTGTTTGACAGGTTCTTAGAGAGCATAGCGGTGTCGTCACAGTGCGCATTAAGACTAAATGTTTTATATCTGAAATTATCTTATCACATATTGTTAAATGGCACTGAATCTTTGAGAAAGAGCCTGTTCTTCAAATATGGCATCTTGAATGGCTATTTTTTTTTTTTTGTATTTGTAAAGCGCACTAAACCCATGGGCACCTAGGTGCCGGTTACGGACAAGAGCAAGGTCAGAATAATGATTATTGGCTATGTTAGTGGAACTGCATAGAGACACTCAGTTGAGGGTTCGGTTGGATGAGCATGGACACCTTTCAGAACTTATCAGGGTGGAGGGGGGGGGGAGGTCAGGCAAGGTTGTCTTGCGGCCCCTCTCTTCTTTAATCTTTTTTTTGGCTTATATGGGTGTCTTCATGGAGTCGTCTGCATTGGCCAGTCCAGAATTAAATGGGAAAAAGATCCATTGGCTGGCCTATGCAGATGACATAGTTCTGTTAGATAGAACAGCCATAGGTCTCCAACGACTACTGTCCACATTGGGGGAAATGCAGGATTGAACAAACTTTCCATAAATCCCCTCAAATCGAGAATTGTGATCTTCAAACGTCCTCAAAATAAGATCCATTTCTCAAATTTGTTCTTAGAAGGAGAAATTATTCAAAGGTTTGAGGAAGTGAAATACCTGGGTTATAACATCTATGCCTCCCCCGCTCTCCACAAAGAAGAAGCAGATGTAGCATGAAAGATAATGCAGATCGGATAACAGATGCTTAAGCTAAATTCCAAATACTGTAAGTTTTCTATTTTGCCATTGATATCTATCTGGCAAAAGCGGTGCCCGTGGTCTATACAGCCTGGAGGCTAAGCCTCAGCTGTGGCTCATAAACTGGAGTGCCTTGGAGGGTTAATTATGGAAGAGGACTTTAGGCCTTCCCATATGCACTCCGAGTTGGAGCCTTGGATTTGAACTTGGCCTTAAATCTCTAGGATGTATAGCAAACTGGAAATTGATTTCGCTCTACTGGGAGATTATCACCGGTCAGAGAACTACCCTTTACGGGGACATCAAATATCATATGGAGAATTCCAGTTTGCCTATTCTGACTAATCTTGAAAAAAGAGCGAAGGAGTTCTTGGTCAGGGTAGACCTGGACGTAGAGACTCTTATAGCCAACCCACTAAAGGTTAAGTGCGAGTTGGAAATTAATGACTGGATCGAAACCATATCGAAAGTGAGACAGTCGTCTTCCTACAATCTTTTCCTCTCAGCAGAACAAAAACTTGTCTGTCTCTCTCATTATTTAATGATATTTCCAGATAAGTCTGTAAGAGATAACTTCCTTAGGATAAGGTTAAACTTGGTTCATTGCGGTGAGGTGCTGGCAATGCGCCATCAAGGTGACAGCGATAAAATTATGTAGAATCTGTGAAATTCCATCAAATCAAACATTAAGGCATCTTCTGATGGAATGTGAGGGATCCTAGAATGTACGCTTGGCGTTATTTAGGAGATTTGTGTTGTGCTAGGAAGGGATCTCTGCAGAATATTTCTGGGATAGGTTAATCTCCGGGTATGACATCGCTGTAAGTTCAGCGGTGGTTCGAGTTTTAAAACTCTGCAAAATAATTGGAGTAACATGTAAGGAGTAGAGGAGAGATAAGGTTGGAAAATCAGCTTAGCAAAAGATTGAGTTATTATGGTTGTAAATAACATGTTTTTATGTTTGTTACTATGTGATTGATTATTTTTTATGATTTGTATTCTGTATCATTTGTAAAGGTTCAAGGTGGAATCGAACACAAATAAAAAAATTAAAAAAATAAGGATGGGCTGGTAAAACAAGTCTGATAAGTCAAAGAGCCAAGTTTTAAAAAGCTTTCTGAAGGCACAGAAAGATGATTCAGAATGCAAGGTGAGCAGCAAGGAGTTCCATAGCGTGGTGGCCATGACTGGGAAACTGGAGCTTCCTGCTCTGCTGGGTATTAATCTAGGAACGGTGAGGCAATGGTAGTTAGCAAAGCGTGTAAGCCTAGACTAATTGTATTTTTCAAATCTTTGTGATGGGTATACCGGGGCTGAATTGACATGGCAGAGGTAATTGATGGAAAGAATTTTGAATTTGATGCAATTACGAATCTGGAGCCAGTGAGCCCGAATCTGGAGCCAGTGAGCCTTTCTTCTGGCTGCTGTGATATGGTCACGTTTAGAAAGACTGAGGGCAACGTGGAGGGCGTTATTCTAGATAACTTGCAGCTTGCTGATGTTACTTCCTGAGGTGCCTGCCAGAAGAAGTGTTGCAGTAGTCTTAACTTGGATCCTATGATACCTCGAGCTAAAGTGAGGTGGTTGGTGATGGAGAGAAAGGGTCTGCTAGTGTTTATGAGCTTCATAGTGCAGGCGGTGGAGGAGGCAATGGTGCTTACTTGTCGCCGTATGTCAAGGGTGGCGTCAAGGTAGATTCCCAGTGTTTTTACTGCCAGGGAGACCGGAATTATAATCCCATCTATCACAAATGATCTGTAGAAGAGTCAAGTTTGTTGAGTAAGGGTTGGGTGCCGACAAGGAGGATTTCCGTTTTTTTCATCATTTAGGCAGAGCAGATGGGATGCCATCCAAGCCTAGATAATCTCATAGATGGAGTTGGCGGTGTCCTGTTATAAGGGTTTTATCCTGTAGTGAGGTGATTTTACCATAAGGGCGTTTTGTAACTTGCCGCACCAGGAATTGTCTTGGCAGGTTGTGTGGTTGGAGTCTCTAGCTCACGCAGGATGGCGAAGAGCTTGCGTGTGTCAGAATTTGTATGATCAATTCTGGTGTGTAGATGGAGACGTGGACATAGTGTATGTCCTGCCTGTACTCTTGAGTAATGATGGTGTAGCATGATTTGTTGGCGTCGGAGGGGACTTCCAGCCATCCTGCCTTGGCGGGTCATTTCTAGGCCGAATGGCTTGAAGGTCGGGGTAAATCACTCATGTATGTGTGTAGTGGGTTTGGCCTCATGCTGTTTCAGAGGAGCAAGTGTGTTTACGGCTTGGGAAACTATATTGTTGCAGTAGTCCACAAGAATGGTGGGGTTGGTTCTAAAATCTATTCTAGGACGGCAGTCTGCAAGCATAGGGAGAAGGCAGTCTTTTGTGAGATTGAGGGTGCAGCGTGAAAAGGCGGGGGCAAGGCGACAGTGGCGCTAGTGGGGTGTTTAGCCGTAGGGAGGAAGAAGGAAATTATACAATGGTCTGAGCAAGGGCAAGGTGTGTTGGATAGGGTCGATATTCCACATTTTAGGTCTGCAAGCCAGTCTAGCATACGTACTAGGTTGTGAGAGGGTGCTGGAATGCGCTGAGAGAAAGCAAGGACGTTTAGAGCATTGGCTAGGGAGATGGCTTCTTTATCTGAAGTATCATTGAATCCTAGGTTGACATCGCCTAGAAGAAGAGTTGGGTTTCAAGCAACGGTGTGATCCTCTTCGAAGAAGAGGGTAAGACCTGCGGGTTGATGGATGAGGTGTCGGGTGATGGTGGCAGTTGGGCAAAGAAAGAGTTTAGCTGGCAGGAGGTCGCAATTAAGTGGATGGCTGATTTTGAATGCCCTAATGGGGAGTGTCTCTTTATGGATCTGTGCTACCGAGCCACCTCTGCTGGTAGTTCTGTCACTGCAGAGGATAGTATATCCTGGGGATGGCGATAGTCAAGGCCGGACTAACTGCTGCGTTAAGCCAGGTTTCAGATATGGCAAGGATGTCTAGATCGTTCATGGCGAGTAGGTTGTGTATGTCGGGAGCATGCGCCGAGATGTAGCTGGCATTAATCAAGGTGCATTGTAAGGGAGGGAGGGGTTTAATGTGAGCGTTGCTGAGGCTGTGATCGGTGTGTGCTTGGATGGTGTAAGAGGGGCTCTGGGGGTGGTGTGGTGTCGTAGTTAGGAAAGTTGGGATTGATGGTGCGTAGGCATAGATATGCGTTTCTGATGATGATGATGATGGTAGTGGGAGGAAGGGAGCTGCAAGGGGGGGGTCAGTGTACATGTGGTGTGGTGGCTGAGCCTTGGGGGGCCTAGGCAAGGTGACTGGGTGGGCCATGATCTGCTAGAGCAAGGGGCCGGGTTCAGTAGGCATAGTATGTCGCATATGGGTGCTCGGGTGTTGTGGGTAACGGATGAGCATGGTTTCATTTAGAAAGCCAAGGGTGGAAGGAATCTAGTAGGGGAAATAGTAGTTTGGGAACGAAGCGCATCGCCTGTGGTAGTGGGGAGGGTGGAGGCACATAACTGCAGGTCAGGCCCTGGTAAGAAGTTGGGCCTTCCTGGCCCAGCCAGCCAGGTGCCTTACTCGCGGGCATTGGTGTGGGGCTGCGTCACCTGCCGGCAAAGATCTGCAGCTGGGAATTGTAGTTGTGGCAGCAGCCAATCAGGCGATCCTGCGCGCAACACTCCAAGGAGCACTGTACCGCTGTAGGGCGATGCTGCTGCTGATGGGTATCGGGTCTTCTGTTATATCAGCTGCCATCTTTGAAGGGAGCGCAAATTCCTGCAAGGCTTTGTAAGGCCCATATGAGCTCGCCTTGCTCTTTGTTCTGGGGATTGATGTGTCTTGGTCTTGCTTGAAGGTAGATGGCAGAGTAGCTGCCTGTGTAAGCATCCAGATAGGCTGGGGTTAGCTGTTACTGTGATAGGTGTCTTTTCACAGGTCCCGAAGTGTCTGTTCTATATCAATGCCCAGTGCTCCTGATCTGAACCACAAAAGCCAACAATTTTAAATCTGGTTGGAGTACAGTTCCACTGTTGATGGTTGTGAGAAAGTAGAGCACTGCCATTCCTTATTGGATTTCAATAGCAATAGTTATAGCTGGTAGTCTCTCTCACTCTCTCACTCTCTCACACTCTCTCTCTCTCTCTCTCACTCTCACTCTCTCACTCTCTCACTCTCTCTTTCTCTCTCTCTCTCACTCTCTCCCCAGAAGTTAGTTATTTAATTGTTTAGGCACTACAAAACACCACTTAATTCATGTCCGTATCCCCATCAACCATTAGCTTGAACAACTTAGGTTTTTAAAGTAATATAGTGGCACAGTGTAGTGAGGTCAAAGAATGGGGAACTCAAATGCCCCACATTTTAAAGTATCTTCATGTCTAACCTGCTGCTTCGTTTATATTCTCATCTCTTTTATCGAACAGTTCACCATCTACAACGTTCTTCAGAACACTCTTTCCACAACCAATAATCTTGAGCCCTGGAACCTCCTTTGCTCTTCCTGTTACGTTCCATCCCTTGGAAAAGGTAAGGATAATTAATGCTCCATCTCTGTCCAAAGATGCAAAAGAGAAAGGTGGTAACCCTGGAGTGGGCTTCATGATGTTGAGTGGAAACTGTGGTGTAACATGCAGCACGCCTGAATATGAGATATTGAGATTATTTAGCTTTTCACTGCTTCCAGATTTATCTTTGTTGCAACTTGGCAAGCACAGTGGAGACGTGAGTGCGGGCACAAGACCGCTTTTGACCCTCCTAGTCATAAAATGCACAATGTTTTGGGTAGCATACTACAGACACTTCATCATTACATGTGGCTTTTAATGGCAAAAGGGCAAAAGCATATTTTTTCCCATTTCTGTGGTAACCAGTGGACACCCAGTCAAAGCTGAACTCGGGGCACCTGGCAGCATGATCGCAATTGTGCTAGACATTGCACCTCTGAGCTAGAATGTACATGCTTGGCTTTTATGAATATTATCTGCGTTTGCCTCCTTCCTAGAGAGAGTATGAAGACTGCATCCGCTTTGAAACCTCTGAGGGGACCTTTTCAGTATTGTTGCGTGGCACCCTGCCACACCATGCACTCCTCATCCCTAAATCTCTGCACCTGCCCATGTGTGCTGTGGAAGGCTCATCGGAGAGCTCCTTTGTGATGCGCAACATGAGGTGAGTGGACAGTGGACAATAGAGGTCCATCCTGGGCCAGGTGTGTAAGGCCCTCTGCTAATTGGAAATGGTGTGAACTGCAGATTGCGGGACTTTTTAGGCTTCAGTTACTTCTGAATCAAAAAGAGCAATAAGAAGAACCCTATTGACACGGCACACACACGGTGTATTAAGAAAACATATTTCCAGCATTTTGCTCTCTTTAACCAGAAGTTGAACAAAAGATTAGAATGCCTTTGTTCACAAAATGCGTAATTATTCTAGCAATCCATACATTGTTGGTCAGGCTAGTCTAAATTCCATTATAACTGTGCAATGAAGTTGTTATGATATGGTATGATAAGCATTTAGAGGGAGGACAAGACAACGATCTTACTAGGCCTTGGGTCATTCAGATCGTGCAAGTGCAAGAAAGAGAAGTGCAAGGGGAAAGGGTGTGGTGGGGAGAAGGCCAGGGGGAGGGATGGGAACAGCAGGGCAGCAATGCTCTGAATAAGTGCAGCACAGGGCAGTGCGGCTCTGGGTAAGTGCAAAGGAGGCAAGGGACTGTAGAGTTTACAGATTACAGCCCCTAATTTTTGTGCAAGGCCCGGAGGCAGTGCAGGGGTGACCGATCAAGGGAGAGCCTGGTACCCAGTGAGACTGTGAGGGTAGAAAGCAACCAGTCGGTGCGGCAGATGGGTAGGTCAGCAGGGGAGGGAGGGAGAGCAAGCAGAGGAGAAGAGGAAAGTGTTATGCTGCTTCCAGAACTTCAGGTGGTCCGGCTCAAGTTTGAGAGGTGAAGGGAGGCCATTCCAGAGGGAGGCACCTGCAGAGAAGAGAGATCTACCCCCCGCTCTCTGCCTTGAGAAGAGTCTGACCCTTAGAGAGTTGGAGGTAGCTGAGCAAAGGGCTCTAGAGGTAGGTATTTAGGACAAGAGCATTGGATGTAGTGCGGGACCCAGCCCCAGAAGGCCTTGTGGACAATACAAAGGGTCTTGATCCTTGCAGCCACTGGGAGCCAGTGGAGAGATTTCAGGGCTGGAGAGATATGGTCCTTGGGCTTGAGGCCAAGGTCAAGTAGTGAAGTCCTGTTATGGATTAGTTGCAGAAGGCGGACAGTAGCAGAAGCCAGATTGAGAAAGCGGCTTTTGCAGTAGTCCAGCCTAGAGAGAACCAGGGCTTTGGAGACACTGAGCTTCTGGGGGAAGATAAAAAAGGGAAGAGTACCTTTGAGGAGGTGCAGCTGGTAGTGGGACTTCTTGGTGATATCCGAGATGTGAGGAGAGAAAGAGAGAGTGGAGTCGAAGATGACACCAAGGCTTTTTACCTGACAGGAAGGCGAAGGAAGAGGGCCCAAGGAGGGGCGGCCAGAGTGAGAGAGGGGAAAGCAGAAGCACGAGTCCCAATGAGAAGGCTCTCTGTCTTACTGGGATTAAGGCAGAGATCCTTGGAGCGCATCACTACTGAATCGCGAATAGACAGTCTGGAATGAACGAGGGAGGAGAGGAGGTTTAGGGGAGCCTGAAGGAGAGCTGAGTGTCATCTGCATAACACTGAAAGTTAAAGGAGAAGGTAGAGATCAGGTGGGCCAAAGGGGCCAAGTAGAGGTTGAAAAACCAGCGTGAGAGGATGGAGCCCTGGGGAACGCCTCAGGTGGAGAGAGAGGTGGCAGAGAGAAAGGAACCAAGTTGGACCTGGGAAGGGCAGTCCCAGAGGAAGAAGGTCAACCGTTCCAGAGCCTGATCCATGATACCCAGGTTCTCAGTCGATTGATCAGGATGGCTTGGTTGACTGTGTCGAAGGCAGAGGAAAGATCCAGGAGGCTGAGGACAGAAGCAATGCTGGAATCGAGGTTAAAGAGCAGTTCTTACAGGTGTTCAGGAGAGCAGTTTCTGTGCCTCTGGCAGCTCTGAGGTCAGACTGATGGTCTTGGAGATAACCAACAGATTCAGTGTGGAGAGTAAGCTGGGAGATGGCCAGCATTTCCAGGAGTTTGCCCAGGAAAGGGGTGATAGCGATCAGCGATAGTTTTTCGGACAGGTAGGATCGGCAGACGGCTTCTTAAGGAGGGGTGAACAAAGGAGTGCTTGAGGAGAGATGGGAAGGTTCCAGTGGCGAACAAGTGATTACACACATTGGCCAAGGCTGGATTGTGGGTGTCAATATGGTCCTTGGTAGTTCTGGAGGAGCAGGGGAGCACCTGTTTGGACAACACTTTCATAGATCAGACTTGTCTAGAAACCCTGTCAGGTGAAGTCAGAGAGAAAGCGGGAGAATTGACCAAAAAGGGGGTACAGAGAGGGAGAGGGAAAGGGAGAGGAAGAGAAGATGGAGGACAGGATGTCCTGCGTTTTAGTGGTGAAGTGAGAGGCCAGAGCCATACAGAGAGCTGTGAGCGAGCAGGAGATGTAGAGACTGCAGCAGGGTTGGCCAGTTCCTTGCAGGACTGGTCAATCTGGTCACAGTTGTCCAACTACATTTCATTTGTAAGGAAGAGACAAAGGTTATGGATGGTAAAACTTTGAGCATATCCTCATAACTGTTGCAAATATTGGAAAACAAGTTGATGTTATGAATCATATTGTAGCACCCTTATTGCACAGCCTATGCTTTTGAGAAAAAAGACTCTTCATCAGGAAAATACCTCTAGTTACAATACACCCAACCGTTCATTTGATCTCCCTAACTTTGGTTACCGGGATGTTAGAGTTGCAAACCCCAAAATGTCACCAGTCATGGTTCCTAAAGCGACCATAACTCTGCCACCTCAGAAGCATCGCTCATGACATTACTGATGTGTATGCACTGTTGATGAAAGCGTGAAGAGGGGGTTTAGGGTGCACTGTGTACTCTGGCCATATTAGGTTGGTAGCAAGTTGAGTCCACACAATTGCGGTACATGTGTTGTGGCTTCAATCAATTTAGCAAAACATGTAGGCTGTGTACATCTCTCTAAAGTACTACACACCCACCCTCCCCTTTATATGGCCTACCCATATAACTACACTAGACATATTTAAAAATAAACCAAACACAAAACCGCACATAACAATATTGTAGTACAACTTCGTTTTGCACACATACTTTTAAAACTATTACAAATATACTAATTTGTATATACACAAAGTCCAGGGGTTTGTCTCAAAAAATGTTAGCCAGAAAAGAAAAGGGAAAAAACAAACACCACTCTATGACCACTAGAATGCAGTTCTTGGTGTAATCGCCTAAACCAAGGTTACAAGGCAATACGCCTGAATTAAAAAACACTCAGATAAAATACTTAAAGTTGGTGGCAACGTTGGGGGTGCTTTCCTAACATCAGACACATGCACCCAATACCACAATTCTTTTACTTTAACAGCAAGGGAAGTAGCATACACCACTGTGTACGTCCCATTATAAAGGGGTTCAATCCACCTTCTATCAACATTTTTCACATAAACTTTGTCATTTGGAAACAATTGCAGTGGTGGTTAGCTAGCAGATTCTGGTACAGCACAGTTGTCAGTTTCTTACGACCGTCATGGAGCAATCTGTTGAGCATGGTGTTAATACACTTTGTTAACTGAGTTAAGTATGAATGGAATTCATCCCCCAGAATCAATGCAGCCCTGTGAGCATCTGAAGCACTACACACAGGGGATAGTGGTGTGTGCATATGTGTCCTCATCGCTATTTCATGAGGGGAGAGTTGGTGGTCCTTACAGGGCTGAGTCGTCAAACTGAACAAGGCCAAAGGGAGACAATGCACCCAGTTCCTTTTCAGTGTTGCACAGAGCTTCGATAACTTGGTCTTAAGCAGTCCATTCATCCTTCCTACAATCTAGTTGGCCTGAGGGTGGTAAATAGAACACAATGTGTGCTTTATTCCCAAAAGAGCTAGAATCTCCTTGATCAGCTCATTAAGGAAGTATGTGCCATTGTCACTTTTAAGAGAGTTGCACACTCCCCATCGGGGAAAAACTTCTCTTATCAACAATTTAGTGGCCGATTTGGCATCGGGATGTCCCCTGTCGCACTTGCCTCCGGGCCCTACACCCCACCTTCACTCAATGCACTTGAGAAATTAACCCAAGAGAGTGGCTCTCTCGGCACTTACCCCAGTCTCAACTGACTGGGTGCACTTGATCCTCCCCCTCCCTGTGACCCTCTGTGCACTTGCAGGATCCGTATGCACCGCACCTGATGATCGTCTGTCAGTTCTCCGTTGTCTTCACCCCTAAATTGCACTGTTGAAACTGCAGAATCGTCGTCAGGCCTATTTGCTGTCTCCCAAACTACACACGTACTCTGCCTGTGCAGACTATTATTGTCTCCGAATTTCAAGGGCTCTGAGCGACTGTTTGATTTTTTTCCCCATTTTCCCACCCTCCTTGAGTGCTTTGAAACACTTGCCTGTGTATAGGTGCTATATAAATAAACAATACCATACCATTCCTATTGAATTAGGGTCACATATCACATCAATACATGAAAATGCTCTTTTAAAATTTTGCATGAATTGACGTGATGACTCATTTAATTGGGTCATGCTATATACAACCTTCTTGCATAGAATGATATGGAGCAAATTGTTTACTAATCTCCCTTTCAAAGTCCTCCCAGGACAGCTCTTTCTGCTCATTCAAAACTCAAATCCAGCTAGCAGAAGCAGGATCCATAGTGAGATGGAAGAACCTACCGTATTGTGTCTTAGGGATTTCAAGCATCTGAAAATGTCAGTCATGCTCTTGATATGTTCTTCAATGGATATGCCTGAATCCATTTTGAAGGGTTTGATTAAAGTCTTGATAGACTTCATTATCTTTAGTGCATTGCACAATGTATTGTACGATGGGTCATTTTGCCCCCATTTGCTTGGATCTGGGTAGTGTGAGAAACCAGAAGGGGTCTCACCCACTAGTCCCCAGGGATCTGTCATCCAGGTGGTCAGAACATGGCCATCGTTTTTGGATCCAGTTGCTGGGGGTGGACCAGTGCGGGAAGATCACCTCGATGAGGGTCTTTGGGGAGTGGTACCGTGACACCCCGATGGTGAGAGCGGTATCCCCTCCCTTGTAGCACATTTACCCCATCCTACCCGGTAGGATATTTAGTAACTCTACCACCTGGCCCCTTTTACAACACAAACACCTTCTCACTGACAGCCCTCTAAGGGAAAACAGACTAACACCCAAGCTGTGTACCTAACATGTTCCAATACCATGGTCGGGCGAGGTCAGGCAATTATCGACAGTCACTCACACCTGACTTCCATTACACTTCCCCAAATGGATAAAAGGTGGAGCACGAAAGCACACTCTGAGTGAGGGAAAACACATGAGGAAACAGCAGTTCCAAAACGGCAGTTTAACGAGAGAAGAGACGGCGCAACAGAAAGGGATCACAAGGAGGGATGTACCCTTTACTTTTTCAACAAGGAACCGTTGCTTTCATGAGTCCTGGAGATTGTAAAACATAAGACCAGGTAAACGGGCTGAAGAATCCTGCATTGTGTGTCGGAGATACCCGGGGCCCTCCTGCGTCAGTAATCAAGGCGGGGAGAATCCGCAGCCACCGTGGTACTGTCCTTGGCTCCAAGAACAAAGCAGCATCAGTGAAATCAACACAGCTGGTGGTGTTGAAGCCAAGGTTGCAAGCAGCACCATTGTATGGCGAGCACTGGAACATATATTGTTAAAACGCATGTGAGAAGAGACTTGAGTGAAGTTAAACTGCTGATGAGTGATTGAACTTTAAAGCAAGCTATGATACCTTTGACAGAGTGGTCCGGCACCGCGTGGGTGCTCAATCGAAGGTCTCTGTAAGGTATCCAGCTGAGGAGTAACAAAAGTATATATATTTCATCCAAGCCCGGCAGAGGGAGATCATTTGAAAGTGAACAAATACATTTGAATCGAAGTGGACATGCGACGGGCCAAGCAAAATCCGGCGCACAGTCGAAAGTCTTTGTTTTTTGATGAAATAGATAACGTTTGGAAAAATACATGAATTTGGTCCGAGCCCGGCAGAGGGAGACCAATTGAAGATGTTGTGTTAAAGTGGTCCCGAGCCCAGCAGAGGGGGACCCGGGGTGAATCGAAAATGACCCGAGAAGTTGTACATGAGAATCCAGAGCAGAAAATAACTTTTGAATGTTTGTTTGTCGTTTCAGGCCCTCTGAAGGAAGAGACTTTGAATGGCAAAGAGACTTTAGTACAGAAGGCCTTGATACTGAGATTTGAACTGCATCCTCGTGCTAGAGAAGACAGAGACTGTGCTAAGCTTGAGTGTGCCGCCTAGTCCTGTGCTGAAAATATGGAGAAAGGAAGCCAATGGCTTGAATATCCTGACATATTATTTCTTGAACACTTTTCTTTTGCATAATATTGTTTCCCACACTATTTGTATTTAGAAGTGAGGATTGGCAATAGGTTTATTAGTATAGGCCCTTTTATTTTAACAAGACACAACTAGGACTGCGTTATTATTATTTGATGGTCGTAGCTTGCTCCCATCTTTAGATTTAGGAATAGATAGGTGTTTTACAAAGCCAGTTGAAGTTCAATAAACACCCTTGAACTGTGGCCACTTGTGTCGGTCTTACTGTTTGATACCATGCCTTCCTTACAGTAGGCAGACTCAGTCTCGAGTACTGGAGAGCGGCCTGCTCCTGCCAAGTGAACAACAGGTGGCCCATTTCCCAGACTGTGGCTGCTTTCAGCCTCAGCCAGGGAAACAACCTGCTGTCCACAAGGCATAAACCGCTCTGTATACCTATCACCCCTAACAGCTGAAGTTTGCCGTCTTATCTCCCTGCACTGCACTTGCTGACCCTGAGCGTGATGGTAAAATGCTGAATTTTCTTTCCTTAATTGGACAATTTCCCCATGCATTTCAGCAATTTGCGTTTTGCAGTGATCAACTGTTTTGATTCTTTTATCATTCTCACCCATAAGCCTAAAAATCTCATCTTCCACTGCCTATAATTCTTTTGCTGGTTGACTGCCCCCCATTCCGTAGTGCGTGTGCCTCTGGCAATGCAATATCTTTATCTTTTTGGACACCTTCCAAAACAATTTTTACATGATCAATCTCTCACTTTCTGACCGCTGTCTTTCTTTCTGTGCCAACTGTGCACTTACATCATCATATTTGGCCAGTAACTCTGCATCGAGCTCTCTCTGTTTCAAACTCCATTTCACTTGTAACAATTCCTCATGCACTGCTGCCAAATCGCACTGTAATTCTGCAATAACCTTAGTCTTTTACCCGGCAATTAAACAACCTTATGTAATGAGAACCAAAGTTTGGCACCTAACCGTATGGCAGTCAATCTGCTGCTTACGATCATCTGCCTGAAAAAGCTGGGTAAAGCATGTTTGTCATATGCTCCCTTCATTTAACATCTTACTGAAACCTTCCTGATCAACTTCAGAGATAATTCTCTTCTGCCAACCTTGTAAAGTCACAGGTAACCATGTCGCCAAAGCAAACAGCTAAGCCTCCGCATAATCACAAAGGTCAGCAAATCCCACTTCATCTTCTGTCATATTTGCACACTAATGATCACACAATTCCACCAAAGTAGTAAAGAGAAATTCAAAGTGCACCTAGCACAATCAACTACTTTAACAGAGGAAAAACAAAATGAAGGATTTCAAAGTGCACCTACAACACATTCTGACCGTACTATGTAGGGGCAGGCCCAGCAACTGTACCTTAAATCAAACTGCCCAACCAGCAATGCCAAAAATTTGTCAGATATTTTTATCGCCATGCTTCTACAATCTTATGCACAGTCTTATGTGTTTCTCTGATTTCTAGCATGTAGATCAGTACATTGCAAAATGCATCTTTTATTCAGACCTCTGACTAAGGTCACTACCAGGTCTAGTTATGTGCAGGGCTTTTGCAGTTATATTTTTACCCAATTCCACCCCCTACACATTACAAAATAAGCATGCCACACAATAACCAGCCAAGCGCAGCTTTCATTATTCTGTAATCCATTTTATAGATTTAAAAAACAGAAAAACATAGAAAGAAACACAATGTGTGATCATTGGGCACATATAACATTGAAAACAAACGGAGAAAAAAGAAAAATGTTCCAGTTTATCTGTTTGTATTATTTTCATAATCTGTCAATATGCAATGCATTTATGGCAATGGCAATTTTAGAATCATTCCCTGTATTCTCTCATCCCAAGCAAAAGGCTCTCCTCTGTACACAACAAAATAGATTTCCTTCTGAAAATTTGACCCGGGGCACACTCTCATCCTTGAGCTGCTACAGCTTTGGGAGTGTGTCAACTCTTTTGTCTAACAGTCAGCTAGCTTCGCATAGAAAAAATGAAATTGCTCTGCAGCAAATGAAGAACAAAGGGGTTTTTCTGGTGTCTAATCTGACTTTTCGCTAATGAGTGTAAATGTACCAAACACGTGTCACAATCTCTCTTCATTTGTCATTTTTATGCTTGCCCTCATATTTTAGAAGAGCTCTGTCGCTGCCAACTGACAGCAAACCTCTTTGACACACAGTCTCTCTCTCTCTCTCTCTCTCCCCCTACCACTCCCACTCCCTTTCCCTCACTCCACCGCCAACTTGTAGCTCTCCTGTTCTCCTGTTTTCTTCCAGCATGCAGGCAGCTCAGCTCAGCACTGCAACTGAAATTCTCGGATCTTTTCTGTTTTTTTCTCTCCTTTCCTCTTGCTTCCCATCCTCTTGAGAAAAGAACCCCCCTGGGTGTATCTCTCCCTTTCCCTTTCCCTTTCTCTCTCTCTCTGCCTCTGCTCTCTCTCTGCCTCTGCTCTCTCTCTCTCTGCCTCTGCTCTCTCTCTCTCTGCCTCTGCTCTCTCTCTCTCTCTGCCTCTGCTCTCTCTCTCTCTCTCTGCCTCTGCTCTCTCTCTCTCTCTGCCTCTGCTCGCTCTGCCTCCGCTCTCTTCTGTCCCACTTCTTATGGCTCGCTACAGAAAGTATACCATATTCCAGCCCTGGCTGTGATGTCATCCTTCAATCAAACTTGTTTTTGGAGGGAACTCCCTGTAATTTTCTAGAAGGCTAAGAAAGTGCTCCTTCACCATTACCTTTGTACAGGGTTCAGCTCAATGGCTCCGGATGGATAATTGAAACATTTCCCTTCCAGTTTCCTGCGCTGCCAGCTCATACACAATGGACCGGTTTAAGCAGAATGAATCCTGCAAATGCATTGCGCAGCCTTCATGTCCACACTGTAAAACAGTTTTCATTTGTGCATTTCATTTTCCAACCCAGCACCGCAGAATGACATGCCTGCAGTCTGAGCCATCCCATTCTAATCATTCATTGGTAGTGGGTTAGGTGTTAGGAGTTATTGGTTTATATGTTAGGAGTGAGTAGTGTTAATCCCTATGCTACCACTACACTTTGCCTATGCTATGCTATGCAATGCTGACCCCAAAATCATCCCTTCTTCACTTCACACCAGTGCTAACGTATATGCCATGCTGAAATACACACCCTCATCTTCCATACATCGGCACACACCTTCCATTGAAGTCTGAGTTGTCACCAAAATTCCCTCTTGGCTAAAATTCCACCTGGTTATAATGCAGTGCCATCCTTTGACGTGGTGCACTTTCATATTAGTATTTGAGATCCCAGCAAAAAGGTTGAAGGGTAGCATTGTCCTTCCCTCCTATCTCCCTAACTGTTGCATTATCCTCCTCCTCCTCTTTCTCCATCTATCTATTACTGGTTTCCAAATCTTGTGTTGCGGCCTGGACTCAGATGGATCACGGATTTTGGTGAAGTCCACCAACATCCAATGTTCTGCACATCAGCACTTGTTTCTCCTGGCTCATTAGTAGATACAATGTGTACCTCCTCTTCCCCTTGTTTTAAAGAGGCAGGGGACAAACCTCCTCCCCAAACTGCTCACTCTCCAGTACCCTGAAGTGTTGCCGACACATTGACACTCAAAAAGGTAATGTTCTGTTGCTAAAAGCAGAGGTAATGTTGCAGATTTAGTTACAGACACTGAATGCACTCCCTTTTCTCAAAAGATTTCTAATATTTGTTATCTGCAACTTTGCAAGCAACACGTATTTGGCATGACCACTAAAAGATGGCACATTGATTTGCAGCCACTGAATGTGATATAATTTGCCTGGCCAACTTCTTACAATTTTGCGGTGGTGTTCTCCTCACATTGCCAAAACATGGCTTGCATGTATGTCATGCAGTGTGGTCATTGGGAATTGGTTTGGTCTGTAGTAGGTGGTAAAATATTAGCTATCCTATTTCAGTTGACATCTGCCTCAGCTAAATCTTATTTTAAGTTTCTTCAAGTCCCTCACCTAAAGCCTATTCCCTCAACTGCTCTAGCAACCTTCATGCCCATTTTATACCATTGTAGTGTGAACCAATCAAAACACTATGCCTTAACCACTGTTAATGTTGGGAACAACTTGATATGTCATAAATGTGCAATATTCGGGCGTTACAAGTTATGCCCAATCAGTTTCATCCAGGTTTACATACAGGAGAATTTCAATTGTACCAAAAGCATAGATCAAGCACAAAAGCCATTGTCGTGTTGCTGTTCTGCAAGCTGTGGTGCATAAATACTGCATTTTATGCATACCCATGTGCAATGTTTCTACTTAACGATACAGGCCATGGACTGTGGTTGCAGTAACTATATCAGTAGTGATGTGTAGGACATGGCAGCATGGAATGGCTCTTTCTTACAAAGTTTGTACTGTTACAAAGTCCTCAGCCTAACCATGGGTGTAGATGGTGGTGACGCCAAGGGCGGAAGGGGGCGGTAGTTGCTGCTACAAGCCATGTGATGCTAGACCTGCAGAGGTGTGGAGACGATCCCCTGGCTACCCCCACCATGCCACAGGCAGGAGGTTAGGGTTCACCACATCTGCCTGTGTCAGTTAGGGTCTCTTTAAAGAATGCAGCTGTGCCATCTAGCAATGGTATTCAAACTGTGTTGTCTCATAAAGTGACACAAACAATGGCTGCATGAGCCAAGCTCAAAGAACCCCTTCAGACGCATTGAGGATTTCCAGCGAGCGAGTGGGCCCCTTGTCCCACCTGTCCGGATAACTGGATGAGACGTGCAGCAAACTGAGTGTCATCTAGACAGAAACACACCGCATGGGAGGTATGTTCTATGTGAGCCTAATGGTGATACTGCAATCCAAGGTAGCAGACTGACTTGATAGCATTTTGGTCTGCATCACGCTGCAAATTCCTATGCATGTTCAAATACGGCTGAAGCAACTGTGGTCTCACAAGCAAGCAGCCAATCAGCAAGTTACTCTAAATATTGCCTACAGGTGAATGTTGGTCCTCTTTTAGAAATCCTATTATTGCTAAAGCAATGTATAAAAGGCAAGGCGAACGTTCCATTGCGGTTAGTGGTTGAAGGCGAGAGACAGGAGGAAAGAGATTACAAGATATGAAGGGGTAGGGGGTGAGAGCAGAACAGAGGATGAGAGGAACAGCATTTAGAGTTGGAAATAGGAGGAGAGCAAGAAGAGAAAGGAAATGGAAGACGATACGGTGCAGAGGAGAAGAAAGAGCACAGAAGACAAACTTGCTGGAAGACCAGGCACATGTTACGCTGCAAGGGAGTCAAAACGGTTGTTGGGGGGGGGGGGGGGGGAATGGGGGTGAGGGGGGTGCAGAGAGAAGCAAACATGAGCAGGGGGAAGTCTGGAAAGGGTTGAGGAATGAGCATGTGATGTGGCATTGAGAAGGTCCTGGTGGCGTTGGTGTACGGAGAGAAGAGAAAGAGAGTGAAGGAAGGCCGCCTAGCATGTGCCTGAGAATTGGGGTAGTAAAAAGAAATAGGGGCCACAGAGAACAAGGACTCTGGGAAAGGGAAGTGGTGAAAGTCCAAGTAAGAAACCAGTATGAGTTCAAGGGTGGTCTGCTGTCTGTCTAAGTCGTAGTGCTTCTGAGAGACTGCTTCCAACACAGATGTTTGGTCTGGATTTGATTGACAAGTAATATTTCAAACCCAAGGGACCCTAAGTACCTAATACCACCTAAAACGACCAAGAAAGTGTGAAGATCCTAAGAGAAGTTCACTCTCTGAGATTGTGAAGGACAGGCGATGCCCAAATATTCAGTAAGTAGTATGAAAGACATTATGATTAGGAGGCAAGTCCAGCCTGGACTTGAGAAACCTTTGAAGGACTTATTTTGTGTTGTCGCATTGACTTTCTGTCCTGTGCCATCTTGAACTACTCTGAGAGAAAGAGAGAGTGAGGAGGGAAGAGAATTGAGTAACCACTTTGAAAGAGATGCAGAGCTTTAGGAAGAATTGAACATGGTCTCTGTTTTTATTTGTTTCATTCAAGAGTTACATATAATTTAAACCCCCTTAAATAAAGGTTGGTAAATCCATGATCCTTGTTCACCTCTTGGCATATCACATGAGTGATGCATTTTTTGATGTTGAGTCATGACTGGGTTGGGTTATGGTTACTTTAGAAACCATAACTGACACATTTTGAGGGTTATGTTGTTTTACCCTGCCTCTGTAATGTTCCTGCAACCAAATGTGTTCACTGATAACATACCTATGGTGCCACCTTGCGCTTAGTTTATTTCAGCCAGATAGAACCTACTCAGTGAAAAGGGATAAAAAAAAATACGCCCTCTGATTCAGGCAAGACTGTTGTGGCAATGATTCATACAATTCATTTAGGCCACTTGATGATGCCCATAGACCAGTGATATTTTCATCACACAGTCACTCTTTATAAAATATCAACACATATAAATTGACTGCTGCATCCTTAAACTCATGATTTACCTCTTTGCAAATCTCTGTTCCCCATAGTGAGCTGCAGATGCTTTTCAAATGGGAAGTTCCAGAGCCTTTCTCCATGATTCCAGTGTCTGACGTTCTTGAGCCAAGGGGACAGAGCAAAGTCAATGTCATTTTTCAACCTCAAGCAGCTCTGGTGTACGACATAGTGGCAAAATGCTGGTTTGGTGACCAGGAAGAACACGAGAAAAGCATCCAACTTACTGCTATTGGTAAGGACACCTGTAGGGCACGTGAACAGGGCTCATTGGCCAACTGTGGGATGCTGATCGCTGCTACCTTGAACATTGTGACTGTTTAGTAGCCTGCATATAGCATGGCTCAAGCAAGTGTCCCCAGAGCTACGCTTTGCCAACAGTCAGTTTGCCTATAGGTGATTAAGCCTAGAGAAACAGCGCAGCTCTCCAGTACCCAGCAGTTCTGGAAGAGTTGAAGCTGTGTTGCCTTTGGGAGGTAAGGTAAAATCATGGCCTACTTAAGAGGAGAGTCGCACCGTACTGAGCTACTGTTACTTATGTTAAGATTGTATTTTAGACTGTACAAGTCACCAGTGTAGTAGTCTATCAATGCCAAGGCATGTAAAGCGAGTGGGATACTCTGCCCCTGCCAGGGGTAGCCACACCTTGGCCTGTGTAAGAATAGAAAAGGGCAGTATATATAAGCCACAAGAGTTATGGGCGTAACCTCACAGGACATGTGGTGACTCAGTCACACAACAAAATAAAATGCACTGAGGATACACCACTTTTTTCAGTTACATGATTTATAGACAAGCGCAGGTCACTTTATTTACATAGCTGACCTGCCCAATCAATGAGGGCAGTGAGCCAATGAAAACCAGCCTGGGGCCTACTCGCTTTAATACATTAGCACATGCATGTCAACACGAACATATGATTGGCTCACAGCACCCCTGATGGTGTTGGGAGCGCATTTTTCTATGACCAGCCCATAACTGGCCAATCATGGTGAACTATTTAAAAATGTATCCCCCCTGATTTCTCTGTTCATATGCTCCCCTTTTTTTTTTTTTAGCTGTGCTCTGCTGTTTCCCAACTATGCAAGCATAGATATATGCATACAGTAGAAAGATGCATCCCTATTGCTGTTTGAGGTATAGGGGTATAGGGATGCGAATGGGACAGCAGCACTTCTCACTGTACAGAAATGTCCTTCTAGGCAATGTGCATTCCGCTGCACCTGTTCCAAACAGGCACACAGCAGTGCGTTGCCTTTTCACACATTTAATAGCACATACCTTTTGTCAAATCAGTGTGCAATTTATAGATGCATGGAAACTCCTCCTTTTGCTCCTTCGCCTGCACATATTGCCCACAGGGACCATTGGTGGGGAAGCTCATCTGCATATACACATCTGGAATGAACACATTCTGATTCCCTTTTTGAATAAGGTGGGACCTTTGGAGCCCTTTTAATTTCACTTAAATACCAGTAAAATTATGTTTCACCTATGTGCTCAAACATTTTGTGAAGTGGGACCCTTGGTGCCCAGCCAAGCCTTGTGCAACCTACTTTGTTGTCCTCCTTTCTGCGCTAAGTTGTAAAATGACTTTTAAAGGTTCCTTTTTTTATTTTTAGCTAAATACCCTCACCTGCTGGTAAGAGTCTTTGGGGAAGAAGAGAACCAGCCAGGGCAGAAGGAGTTGGAGCTTTGCTTTGGCCCCACCGCCATCGGCTGCATAGTGGAAAAATATATAGAAGTGCACAATGTGTCTCCGGTATGTAAGAGCAGAAACCTCAATGACACAAATAATTTCTGAACTTGTATGGGCACACACACATACACACCAGTCTATTCCTTATTTCATGTATTTCATGCCACATGTCTTCCTTTGCATTCCTAAAGGCGGAGGAACCAGAGAATTCATGGTTGGAGGCAAACTTGAGCCGAGCCAGAAAAGAGGATTTGAAAATATTAGAATGGAAAAATGTGAAGGCAGTACATGCTTGCAGCACACTTAGCAAAGCACGCCCCCCTATAGCCCCATAAACAAAAGACCCTACCCTGTGCCCCCCACCTCCCATCCCATCAACACAATCCGCCCTACATGGCTTCCTGCCTCCCCAGCCTCTCACACCAATAGGCCCCCCTACCACCCACAACAAAAGGCCCATACCTAGCACCCTGTCTCTGCGGGGCAGAGAGTGGCCACTGGCTGCATTTTCATTGGAGGGTAAGGGGAGGAATAAGGGGAGTACTTTTGCTGCCACTCACTGTGCCTGCAACTACCTATCCTGTCCTCCATGGTCCTTCAATGGTGAGTTGTGAGGTGTGGCTCAGGAAGTCAGGCAGACACCTCTGCACCCCCCATAATTAGGTAATCGAGACCATTTTGTTTTTACGTCTGCAGCAGTAGCACAAGGCGGTTGGGCTCTGCCTGTGGTTTGGATGTCTTGTGCCTTGATGGTTGGGTCGAGTTAGTGCCTGTGACACATTTTTTATTTTATTTATTTGTTTGTAAGGCGCTGAAAGCCCGCAGGCATCAGGGGGCCACATAGAGAAGTTAATTTACACAAAACAGTTGACTACGTGATGGACAGAACACAAGACACTTGCGATGCCAAGACACATAGAAGGACAAGTACTACTCGGGGATGTCTAGTTCATTTGAATAGGAAGGTTTTTAATTGCTTTCGGAATCTGAGGAGGTTTGAGTCGGATCTCAAGCTCAATGGCAGTTTATTCCATTGCTGAGCTGATCGATTGGGGAAGGCTTTACCTAACCCATTTGTTTTCCTTGGAAGGTTTGTTGTAACAAGTCCTTGAGTCTCGGATCTAAGGGTACGGGTTGGGATGTAGCCCACGATCTTGGAGTTCAGGTACTCTGGGGCTTTACCGTATAGGTAAAGCCAAAGATTTAAAGATTACACGTTCTTCGACCCTAAGCTAGTGCAATTCCTTTCGTGCCTCACTGATATGGTCACTTTTTGCTTTCCGCTTAATTATCCAGACAGCGTGGTTCTGAATATGCTGGAGTTTTGTCAGGCATTGTTTACTGGCCCCCAGTAGTAGGGCATTACCAAAGTCCCCTTCCTGGTACTGGGGACCTTAAGTGAGGTGACCAAAGGGTACCAGGGACTTCGCAAGCCAGTGGCGGGGGGGATGATCGCCCCCAATGGCAGTATAGAGAGGATCCCCAGGTCAGCTCCACTTAACCCCTCACACTGGGCAGGATACAGTCACATGCCAGGTAACTATGTTACTGGTCCTTTAAGGGCATTGCCACAAGACCCTCGCCTCCACCCTGGTCAATAAACACCCTTCTGAAACCAGACGCTCCAGGATTTAGGCACCAAACTCACTGACCAACATCCTAAGAACTCTAAAGCACTGCGGTCCACGTACTCCTTTCCCCCCCCCACACACAAGCACAGATTTTCAAAGACATCAATCCAAGATGATAGACCACCTTCTTAAGCTCACTGCCCACCTACTGTTCGGTTTACATGCCAAGACATACAGGGCACACCTACAGGCCCCAATGCACAGACCGAGCCGAGGGGAGAACCCAACAGCATACGAAAAGGACATTCTATTAAAGAGTGGTTTGGGAGTTCGGAAAAGGATGATGTGGTAGGGGTTTAGAGTAAAGTAGCGATTCAGGAATGGAAGGGGTTTGGCGAGAGACAGAGAGAAGCACAGGAAAGTGGATACAAATTGAAGATTGTAGGAGGGACTCATGAGCTGTTAGGAGGGAAGCATCAAGAGGAACAGGAATGCGATATCAAGGTGTGGTAGGAGGAAAATATCAGCAATTTCCCCAGTGCCTGCATCTGCCAGCTGACCCCTTCCCCCCCCATGTCTACCTTACTCCTAATTACTGGTATTGCTGCTTAACTGTACAGTACTGCAGCCCTCCTTTAAGTTGTGCCCCTGTAGCTGCATTCCTGTCAGCCCACTGATATACAGTGCTCTGCGGCTTCTCAAAGATCAGTGCACACTCCATGAATAGCCAAAATAAAAAAAATAAAATGGGAGGTAGTCAGATGGAGATATCCAGAAGTGGTGGGAGTAAAATATCAGGACATGACAGTAGGAAGTCATCAGAAGATGACAGGAGGGCAGCATCACAAGATGGTAGAGCAACTGCAGGTCTTAAGCAGCAGGAGGTGGTCGGAAGAAAAGATCAGGAGGTGGTAGGATGGAGACACGAGGAAGAGTTTAAGAATCCGGATAAAGCTCAAAGTACTAGAGAGTTGCGCTAGTACTAGTTGCGAAGGCAAGAAGGGCCAAGATGGCACACTTAACACAAGCGAGGAGGTAATGGTGAGACTCAATGAGAAGGGGTTAAGCCCATGATAGGAGGAGGAACAAGCACGTGGCATTGCATTGAGATTAAGACCTTAGGGCAGTGTTAGTCAACATTATTATAATGGGCCGCCTCCACCCACTTGAGTAAAAGTATTATTTCTGGACCCCTCACAAGCTATTACTGCTTATATTTTCTATTAAAAACAGATCCTTAATCACTTTCTATAGAGCCTTGCGGCCCCTTGACATCCTTCGGTCCCACCTAGTAGGCTAGCCCCACAGTTTGAAGACCACTGCCATATGGATAGAGAGGTGGTGCAGAAGGTAGGAATGAGGACGTCTGGAAATAGAGGGGATAAGGCACTGTTAAGCTCTTCTCCCCAGAAACGGAGACATACAAACCGACTTGACTCTATCAGTAAGGGAATGAGAAGCTGCGCCTGTAACTGGAACCTGTTGCAGAGACTTCTTGTCTATAGATTTTGCAAGGACATCTGAGGTGGTCATATTCCAGCACCAACCGGAGGACTGTTGGAGAAAGAGCTCTAGAGAGAATGTGAGTCTTGGGGAGGAGAAAATAACAAACAATGGATGCCAGATCTTTCCTAATGGTACTGAACCAAGGAGCTCGACCCAGCCCTTTAAGACGAGGTAGAAATTCTTTGAGATGGATGGGGATGCAGAAGATGCTCAAACATCAATAATCCAATCAACTCAGGAAGTTGGCAAATCAAAGCTGGTTTATTTGCAATTGTCTAAAACAGGGAGTTACAACAAACCTCAACGGGCGTTTGATTGTGTTCTCTCAACAAAGCTTATAAAAAAGCATCTTGTATAGTAAAAACTCATCATTGCTGATGTCATCCTACGTGGCAAACTACAAAAGCTATTGGCGAAAGTGATTGGGTCCAAGGGAACATCTACGTATAAGTTCCATACTGGCCTAAGAAAGTGATCGGGTCTCTAGTATCAGGTGGGGCAACTAAGCCCTCCCCTCAAACAGGTCACTATGAACGTCATCAAATACACTACGTCCCATTGGTTACACAAACTATAGGGCTCTTTACTATGTGGTCCTCTATAATTGGTTGTCACCCTTACATCCGTCAGTTCTTTTCCACATACGCCAGCAGCACGCAGGATGGCCTCCAGGTTCTGGTGGGTTGGTCTTGACCATAGCTTCCCACCAATTAGCCTACTATCCATCATCACTCTGCTACCTGCTAGTCAATTAGCCCTTTGAAGATTGGTCTTGAGTTTGTTCTTCAGGCCTGAGAATAAAAGGGAGTATAGCATACTCTATCTCCTTGCGTAGGCGTAGTATGTCACAATTGTCCATTTTCAGCCCTTCATGTGAATGAAGACCATGGTGTTAATTTGTTAAATGTTCGCCAGAGGGCGCTGTGCTCGAGGCACGTAGCTTGGTCCCTCGAAGGCCAGCGTCGACGTCATCCGTTGTATAAAGGGCTCGAGCCGCGCCCGTTGGATTCAGTTCCGTTTGTCCGAGCTTCTGCTTTGTGTATCGAAACGACACGTCAGTTTTCTCATCAAAAATGTCTTCCTCAAATCCGACAACACCCAAGACAGGTTTTAAAAAGTGTCTGAAATGTGGAAGAAAGATGTCCATTACGGATCCTCACCGCAACTGCCTTTGGTGCCTTAGTCCTGATCACCGAGTCGACAAGTGCGGGTCATGTCAGGCGATGTCGAACAAGGCTCTTAAGGAACGCCAAGGTAAGCTAGCGGTGGGAGAGAAGTCTTTGAAGTCAGCAAAAAGACTAAAAGACTCAGGAGAGTCGAGAAAATAATCTCATCACTAGTGGAGGCGGTCAAGGTCCAAAAGTCGCTTGAGGAAGTCTTCTTCCTCTTCATCTAAAAAATCAAAAAAGCGACGTCATAGATCTTCGTCCTCTTCTTCCTCTTCGCCCAACAGAAGGTTAATTTCTTGTCCTTCTAAGCATGATTCCCCCCAAAAAATGAGGCCTTTAGGGCTTCAATGCTAAAAAATGTTGAGAAGGCCGCCCGACCCCCTCAAAAAAGTTGCGTGAAGAGCATGCCCCTGCCCACTCTAGAAGTGACAGAGGGAAATCTAAAACGCCACACGCTAAATCTGACAAAAAGTCGAGGGCGCCCTCGGAGGATGATTCTCCAGCGCCTCATGAAACAATACAATAACCTTCAGTGCACAAATCGAGGTTGACAGAGGACAAAATGGTGTCCTTATCGTCGAAGTCAGGTATTGATTCGACGCGTCCTTCGATGACTTAGTCGAAGCCAAAGATGGCGTTGATACCTTCGGCCTCGGCGTCAAAGCCTTGCTCGATAACCTCTGGGATTCCTTGGAGCATATCGAAGCCATCGTCGATTCCATCGACCCCTTCGATGCCTTTGTTGGGGAAATCTTTTATACCGGTTCCCAAGTCTGCAACTATGGCTAAATCTAGGTCTATGCCGCCACCTTTACCAGAAAAATGTTTCCACCCTCAGCCCAGACAGGAATTTTTTTAATCCATGTCTGTTATTTTTGAAGAACAAACCTCTGATGAGGAAATTACATCAGCTGGTGTTAGATTTGGTACAAGAGAAGTCCCTGAGGAACTAGTAGATCCTAGTTCGTCAGACCTTTATGACTGCCTACAATCAGCCAGTGGCCTAGATACCTCACCTGAGGTAGAATTTGAAAGGCCTGACCCCACTGACCTCGCTGAACCGGGGTATAGGAACCTCATGGGAAAAGTGATAGATTTCATGGGGTGGAAGTCAGTGTCTCCAAAGTATGACCAGGATGACTTGACTGATATCATTGATGAAGGACCTCAGAAAGACCCAATCCTTCCTTTCCACAAAGCTCTTCAAAAGAGAGTTATGACACATTGGGAGACCCCAGAGTCTTTACCAGCTGTAAATAAGAAATTTGTAGGAAAGTAGAGACCTGCTCCCTTGGATCCAGAGTATCTGTCTAAACACCCTTCACCTGAAAGCTTGGTGATTCAAGCTCCGACTGCGAATAGGCAATCCACTTATCCTTCCATGCCCCCTGACGGGGACGACAAAAAGATTGACGCCTGGGCGAGGAAAGCTTTCACTTCGGGTAGTATGGCCCTTAAATCTACTAATGTGACTTGTACATTAGCTAGATTTACTTACACCCTGTGGAGCTGTTTAGATGCAGCGGCTGAACACATCCCGGAGAGTGAGGAGTGGGATGGTTTCCTGGCGATAGTAAAGGATGGAAAAGAGGCTATGGAGGAGTGCCTCAAGTCAGGACTAGATACTGCAGAGAGTATAAGCAGATCCATGGCATCTAGCGCAGTCTTGCGTAGATTCGCATGGCTAAGAAAATCTGGCTTTGCATCGGATGTACAGTCCAGATTACTTAATATGCCCTTTGACAGCTTGAGGTTGTTTGGCAGCAAGGCGTACAAGAGCTTGGAGAAGCTGCAGACCTCGAAAGCGGCAGCAAAATCACTCAGCGCCGCTATAAGGCAACCTCAGCAACACTCTTACGCAGGCTCATCTTCCTGGAAGAGTTGCCCGTTTCGCTTCTATTCCTCTTTTGGAAAAGGGTGAGGGCAGGCCAGTCAGAGAGGCCAACAGAGAAAAGCCTTTCGTGGTGGAAAAGGGAGAGGCTCGAGATCAGCCACAGCAGCGGCTACTACCTCCTCAGCCACTGCTGCAGCCGCTGCAAAGCAACCTTGAGGTCTTAACCCACAAAACCCTGGTGGGAGGTAGAATCACTCAGTATCTGGACGAATGGCGGGGCATTACGTCCGATGCCTGGGCACTAGAGATAGTGACCCATGATTACTGCCTTCCTTTTCATCAAAGACCTCAAGATCATCCACCGGGAGCCAACTCTGTAAAAATTCCAGAACCGCTCCTTCTGCAGGAGATTTTAACCCTGCTAGAGAAAGGTGCAATAGAACATGTACCTGTAGCGGAGAGGAACAAGGGTTGGTATTTTCTCATCCCCAAAAAGGACAGAGGATTGAGACCCATCTTGGACTTGAGAAATTTGAACAAATTCCTCAGGAAGGACAAGTTCAAGATGGTGACCCTTTCTCAGATCCTTCAGGCTCTTCAGATTCAGGACTGGCTGGTTTCATTAGACCTTCAGGATGCTTACTTTCATGTGCCAATCCATCTCAAACACAGAAAGTACTGAGGTTTGCAATTGGCGGATCTCACTATCAGTTTCGAGTTCTCCCATTTGGGCTGACCTCCGCCCAAGGGTCTTCACCAAACTAATGGCGGTGGTGGTAGCGAGTCTCAGGAGGACGGGGATTCACATCTACCCTTACCTGGACGATTGGCTAATCAGGGCAGGTTCACCTGAACGGACCCAGGAACATCTAGCCATGACCTGTCACTTCCTACACAAACTGGGCTTCTCCCTCAATTACAAGAAGTCGCAAATGATTCAGAGCCAAAGACTCCAATTCATCCGAGCAGTCCTGGACACCAAATCAGGGAAATCCTCGCCTCCCGAGGAGAGAGCTCACCACATTCTGCAGATGGTATCAAAGTTTCAAAATGCCCAAAATCTACCGGCGTTCGATTTCCTAAGGTTGCTAGGCCTCATGGCATCCTGCATTTTTCTGGTGCCAGAGGCTCTACTGAGGATGAGATCCCTACAATGGGCTTTCAGGACTCAATGGTCCCAGTTTTCGGGGGAGACGTCAGATCTTCTACAAATCCCGTCCAAGGTGGCTCAAGTCTCCTATGGTGAGCTCGCAAGGAGAATATCCTCAAGGGGGAACCTTTTTGGCAACCATGGCCGGAGATATATGTAGTGACGGACACCTCACTCACAGGGTGGGGAGCCCACACCAACGATCTGACAATCAGCGGTCGTTGGTCTCCATCGGAGTCCAAACTACACATCAACCTTTTGGAGCTGAGTGCAATCAGACTAGCACTGAAGGCTTTTCTGCCCTCTGTACAGGGAAAGAATGTCCTGATAATGACAGACAACACAGTGGCCATGTACTACCTCAACAAAAGAGGCGTGGGATCACTTCCACTGGGCAGAGAGGCAATGCAGCTCTGGTTTTGGGCAAGGCAAGAGGGAATCTCTCTATTGGCAGTTCACCTTGCCGGAGAGCTGAACACGGCGGCAGACGCTCTGAGCAGGCAGAGCACAATCTCCCATGAACCTTTAAGGTTCTTAACTTTAAAAACTATTTTACTAGTGGCTTTAACTTCAGCCCGCTGGGTGAGTGAGTTGCAGGCACTCTCTTGTAAGTCTCCCCGCACGATTTTCCACAAGGATAAATATATTTTAAAGGTTGAGCCTTTTTTCCTACCTAAAATAGTTTGATTTCCATCTGTCACAGAAGATCACTTTACCTTCCTTTTATCCTCCTCCGCACACTAATAAAGAGGAGGAAAGATTCCATAGACTAGACCCTAAAAGGGCTCTCAGCTTCTAGATCTCTAGACTGGAACGATTTAGACAAACTGATCAGTTATTTGTCGGTTACACTGGACACAAATTGGGCCTTGGTGTGTCAAAACAAACCTTATCCAGATGGATAATTCTGGCAATATCTGAATGTTACAAATTGGCTGGAGCCTCCAGATGGTTTAATGGCTCATTCAACCAGGGGCATAGCAACTTCCACAGCTCTTCAGAGGGGTGTCCCAGTGCAGGACATTTGTGCTCCGGCCACTTGGTCATCTATGCACACCTTTGTAAAACATTATTATTTAGACACCACTTCTTACCAAGGGAGCCTTTTTGCAAAAGCCGTCCTTCATTCGGTACATAATTAAAAACTCTGGTACTCCCTCCTCCAAATTACTACTGCTGTGGGAGTCTATCTAAGATGAGGAATACGTGGGAGGACACAACCCATTTGAAGAACAAGTTACTTACCAACTGTAACGTTCTTTCGACTGGATGTTCCTCCCACGTATTCCTCATCGACCCTCCCATCCTACCCCTCCATACAGTTTTTACGCTTTTTACACTTGTACTTCCTTAAGAGCCTGAGATCTGCCGGCACATAATACAACTGATGTGACCATTAACATCGAAAAAACAGAACTGAACCAATGGGCGCGGCTCGAGCCCTTTAGATGACTGATGACGTTGACGCTCAACGGCGGCCTTCGAGGGACCAAGCTGCGCAGCCTTTTTTTCCGAATAAGCAGCAAGCTGGCAAATATATCTAAGATGAGGAATACGTGGGAGGAACATCCAGTCGAAAGAACGTTACAGTTGGTAAGTAACTTGTTCTTTTTAATGAACCTCTCACGTCTTCATTGTTTTCGTGCCCGTCTTCTGAACCGGAGATTGTTCTTTCACATATTTGTAGCTACCGTCTGATCATTCCGGCCCAGAGCGGCCTTGGCTTGTTGGGGCTGGCCCAGCCTCGCCCTTCTTTGATTCACTTCTCTAATTCAATTGCTTTTCAACTGTGACACACTGAAAAAGACTTCCTTTTCTGGTTCAACTCTGCTAAAATGCATAGTGGAATCGTCCATAGTTCACTTACTCCTATATGTGTGTGTTGGCGCATGCCGCAATCTGTTCACTACATAGCTAGCGTTAAGAATACTTTGTCTACTTGTGTTTCTTTGCATCTGTACACGTGTAAAATGACTTAATATCTTCATTTTTTTCATAGCATAAGCATCTTCATCTTGATCCTGAAATGTTGCTTAACTTCGATAATTTCTTGACATCTTACGGAATGTTTGTTCTCTTGCCTCTGCATCTCTTCTGGGTTCATCAGCCCTGTTTTGTGTGACCTGTTTTGTGTGACGTCCCCACTCTTCCCTTTCGATCACTTTTCCTACTTCTGGGATTTAATTCAAATGGCCTTCCTATTGTCGTGTATGCTGGTATGGCTTTCTTAATGGGAACCTTGCTTCCAGGATTCTCCTTGGTATTGGTATCTTCACTGGCACTGCACCTATTACACATTCTGGTTCCCAGGATATAGGCAACATGGGAGCCATGCTTGAGGTGGGGGTACTTGGCTCCTTCTCTTCAGTACCGATCTTTGCTAATGGTATGGAGATCTGCAGAGGTTGAGAAAAAACAAGAACAATGATAATCCTTTACTACATCTGCAAATAACTAACCCCAGGATTATACTCCCGATAGATGCACTGTCCCAGTTGGCTCACCTTTTAGTAAAGTCTGTAGGCACTCCATCCTGCTACTTCTGGCAGGGGCACTTAATTGCCATGGACCAAGTTCCTTCACTGGTCCTTTGCGGGCGGTAGTCCAGTCCAGCTGCGACTACCCAGTTTGTTTGGTAAGTAGTGTTCTTAGTCTGTCTTCCTTTGCATGTTGGTTTTCAACCTTTCTTTGTATTGTTCGTCTTCCGTTACCTTTCGTTTGCTTTGTTCCTCAAGTGTCCGGTCTATGTGTTATCGTCTGTACCTTCTGTAATCCTGTTTGTGCTATTTCCCCCTTCTAGGTGATGGAAACGGGGCCCTGGAGCTGCTGAGCATGGATGCTGTAACCGGAGCGATGAAGAACTGGATCCGCGGTTGAAGGTAACGGGTGAGATGTATTGTAGCGTTGCGTGCATGCTTTTAAATACGGCACGACTCCCAGTTGCGATGCGCTAACCTTGTTTTCTTTTGCAGCAACTGGACTCGTTGAAGAAGACTGCTGTGGAGAGATAGCAGAGCGGAGCGTCGGATTCCTGGGTGAGTATTTCTCTGCAGGCTCATGCGTCGATAAGCGTCACGTTGCTTTTGAATGCAAGTTAACGCGAAGCACTGGCTCGGAGGATGGAGCGGCTTATATAGCTGAACTCCCTTGGCCACGCCCATTGGCCTGTTCTGTTTGCCACTCCTATTCACTGACACGTAAAGCTGGGCCAAGAAAGCCACATCAAGCACCTTGCAAATAAGAGGTCTGGGAAATAAAAATGGCAATTCCCCACATGAGTCTGGTGCCAGAGGTGCCAAGATAAAGTACAGCCAGGCACCCTGTGTCTGTGTGTTCCAAAGGGGCACAAATGAGTAATTCCTTGGCATGGTCTCATGGCACCCACCGTCCGGGGTATTTGTGTATGTGGTCCAGGGTGTGTGGTTGTGACAGCGCTCCTCCTCAAGCCCCCCCTAGGGGTAATTCCCTCGTTGGACCTGGTTTGGTTAGGTTGTTGAGATGAAAATGTCTGAATAATCGTGGAGCATGGACATATTCACCAGGTTCCCAGGTCCGGTCTTGGGGTCCGTACCCATTCCAATCAATGAGATGGTATAACTTGGATCGGACCAATTTGGAGTCCAAGATGTTGACCATCCACTATTATAGGATCCGGTGGTGTGTCGATCTGTGTACCAGACTTCACTTGTTTCAGGAGAGAAACATGGAATACAGGATGGATTTGCATATTTGGTGGCAGGTCCAGTTTCATTGCAACAGGGTTGATTATAGCCTTGATTGTGTAGTGTCCCAAGTATTGGGGGTGGAATGCCTCTGGGCCTTTCAGTGGAATATATTTGGTTGCCAACCATACTCTGTCTCCGACTTGATAGTTTGGGGCCTTCCTTCAATGTTAATCCGCAAAGTGCTTTTGTTTTTCTTTAGCCTTGGTTAGGTGTTTTTTGGCTTCCTTGAGGACTCTGGTAATGTTCTTGCATAGTGTCTTCACTGCCGGCATTTCCAATGACTTGGGTGGGTCAAAAACGGATGTTTGTGGTTGTCATCCATACATAATGAAGAATGGGCTTTGTCCCGTACTGGTGTGGATAGAGTTGTTGTATGCATACTCTGCTAACCATAGTATGTCCTTCCAGGAGTCCTCAGTTTGTTGCAGCATACATCTCACATATTGTTCCAGCGTTTGATTTGTTCACTCGGTCTGACCGTTGGTCTGGGGATGATGGCTTGTGGATAAACGAAGGTCAATCTTAGCAAGTTTGCTGCACCTCCTCCAGAATGCGGAAACAGACTGGCTTCCCCGGTCAGATATCAACACTGATGGAAAACCATGTAACCGGACTATTTGCTCCAGAAACACTGTGGCTACAGCGGATGCAGTTGGAAGACCTTTCAGAGGGATGAAGTGGGCCATTTTGGAGAATAAGTCTACAATGACTAAGATGGTGTTGTACCCGTTGCAGGAAGGGAGATCCGTGATAAAGTCCAACGACCGAGTGCGCCAAGGAGCAGTTGATACCATCAGAGGACAGAGGAGACCTGCAGGGCTTTGTTTCTGGGATTTGTTCTGAGCACAAACACCACAGTTTGCGATAAACCGGGCCACATCTCTCCGCCAGGTTGGCCACCAGTAGTTCTTTTTAATCTTGGACAAGGTCTTGGTTATCCCCGGATGTCCGTCCACTAATGAATCGTGGTAGCTTGTGATAAACTGATTCTGTCATTTCTTTTTCTGCAATGTAGAGTCGCCCTTGATAGATTGGCAGATTGTTCACATTCCTGTTGTGTTTTTTGATCCATAAGATGTTGGAGTTCAGATTTTAAGTCATCCACGATGGAAGCTGCAGTAATCGAGCCTATAATCCTTCCTTTTGGGGCGATTGCCACTGGGTCTGGTGCAGCGAAAGCATCCTCATCCTTGCTCATACGGGACAGGGCGTCTGCTTTCCCATTACGTATTCCGGGTCTGTTGGTGATGGTGAAATCGTATTCAGCAAAAAAAAGAGCCCAACGAAGTTGACGCGAGGACTGAGCTTTGGCGGTTTTCAGGTATTGCAGGTTACAGTGATCTGCGATTACGGTGACTGTGTGTCTAACTCCCAAAAGGTAGTGCCTCCAGGCTTTAAATGCTGCCTTGATGGCTAGCAATTCTTTATCAGTAATCGCGTAATTTAATTTGGGAGCGGTGAACTTGCGTGACCAGAATGCCACCTGGTGTAATTGTCCGGTATCAGGGTCCCGCTATGATGGAACTGCTCCCATGGCTATTTTGGAGGCATCGGTTTTAACTATATATGGAAGTTCAGGTCAAGGATGTCGCAAAATTGGCACAGAAGTGAATGCTTGTTTCAATTTCTGAAAGGCTTCCTCTGCCTCTGCAGACCAATGGAACTATTTGTTCTTCCGAAACAAAGAGGTGATTGGGTGAATGATCTGGGAAAATTCTGGGATGAATCGGCGGTATAATTTAGCGAACCCGAGCATGCTTTGTACTCCTTTTACGGATGTTGGTGAGGGCCAGTTGAGAATAGCATCCACTTTGCATATGTCCATGCGCACGCCTCTTGGAGTGAGAACAAATCCGAGGAATTCATCTTCTGTTACGCGGAAGAAGCATTTTTCTAATTTGGCCTATCACCGATGTTGCCAGACTTTTCCTCGACTGCTTGGACGTGGATGACATGATCTTCTTTTGTGGCTGAGTAAATTAAGATATCGTCTATGTACACTAGTGCACAGACATCTAATAGCTCACGGAGGAAGTCATTCATGAAGAATTGGAACGCCGCGGGGGCTTGCAGAGCCCGAAGGGCATAATCTGGTACTCAAAAAGGCCATATTTTGTGCTGAAAGAAGTCTTGCACTCGTCCCCCTTTTTAACTCTTACTAGGTGATAGGCTCCTTGGCGGTCCAGTTTCTGTCATGACCCTTGCCCCTGGCCCACACTGGCAAGTCAGCCTTCCAGTTAGGGCCAGGTCAAAGGCCTTAAAACCTCATCCAAGACTCTCTTGGAGTCAGTCCTGGCGCCTTTGGCGCCAGTCTCATAACCATCATGAAGAGCAACATTAGAATGGGACTATTTAACTTGGGGGTGGGGGGGTTCAGCCAACATGTAAGCACACACATAGCTCAGTTACAAGGAACTGAGCTATTCTGTCTAGTCTTTTGGGTGTGTCAGGCCTGGGACTACTTTACCTGAGACTATTTAAACCACACCCAAACAGCAGAACATGCTTTGCGTTATTCTGCTATGAGCAGTGTAACGCTCACCGTGTCCAGTTCTTTGATGCCAGTTTACCTAAAACCAAGGACCTGCAGAGAGAGAGAGAGAGGGAACACTACGAAACTTACCTGGAACAGTATCCTGTCTTCAATCCATCGCCGACTTTATTTCCACTCACTTGAAGGTACGAACTCCATCATCCTGCACCGCCTGTATCCTGGAATACCATAACCTGGAAAGAGGAGAAAGAAAGACAGCATTAGTAAGTGTTTACTCACGTTTCCTCCCGAATGAAGAAAGCCACACAATTCTTACCTGGGTAGTCATCTCCTGGTCAGTTTCATTGCTGCAACATTACAGCGCTTGGCGAGGAACATCGCAACCTGCAAGGAGAGAATAGACACAGGTTAGCAAAATAAAAGGTGAAATAGCACCACGCATTGCGCATTACTCACCGGAGAGCATCGCGCACACCGCGCTTTCGCCTACCAGCCCATGCACATCTTCAAACTGCATGACAACACCAAAATACCTTTCCATACCTAAAAGGAAAGAAGCAAGATATTATTATTTGAAATAAGAGGAACGTAAGAACTGCATATAAAGACTGTAAAGCAGCAAACCTACGGAGTCGCAGCAGGCCTGTATTCCCACAGGGGGGCTTGCACCAGTGATGTAACTTGGTCGCTGCTCGCCCCCCACATCTACACGCCCCTGCCATGAGGAGCAGGACGGATAATCCACCTTTTACAATATTAAGGTGATGAGAAGGTCCAAGGAGGAGGAAGGAGTTGAGGCCAAGGGAGGTGGGAAAAAATAAAGACAATCTGGTATTGAATCCAGCTCTCCTATATTGCAGACCCATCTTTAACCAGAGGCACGAAAAAGAGGGGCGAAGCCGCAGGTGACTTGAATGGGCGATTGAAGCCATTTGCCAGGTATTGATCTAGGTACATCTTTAAGTGCTGATTCTCCTGTTCATTCAGGGCATATATCCGGCTGCAGGGAACCTGAGCTCCAGGTACGAGATCTATCTGGCAGTCGTAAGGCCTGTGTGGAGGTAGAGTGTTTGCCTGCTCCTTCTGGAACACATCCAAGTAGTCCATGTATTCGGGTGGTAGAGTTCCGGTTACACCCAGCATGATCCCCACTTTAGGTCTTGGGCCTTTTGAGGGGGTTTCTTTATCATAACATGTGTCAGCACAGTCTTGGGAGAAGGTCAGAACCCGTGTGCGCCAATCGATCTTGGGATTATGGGTCTCCAGCCAGGGCATCCCCAGGATCAGCTGGAACGGGGGGGCGCTGATGAGATCGAAGGTGAGGTCCTGCCGGTGGCCGTCCTGACACAGAAAGGTGACTTTCTCGGTGTAGTGCGCCTCGGGGCCTGAAGACAGCTGAGATCCATCAACTGCTGTGACGTTTTCCAAAGTCTGCTTCTGTCGAAGAGGAAGGCCTATCCAATTCACCAGGTCTTGGTCGATGTAATTACCCACAGCTCCACTGTCTATGTACGCCTCCAAGGCATGTAACTTTGACGGTTGTTTGTGGTTGACCAAGAGCACGGAATTACTAAGTGTGAGGTCTGTAAAGGTTCCTTCTCACTGCTCGACAAGTGGACCCCCCTACGCCTGCCGGGCGCTGGAGTTTTCTGAATCAGGTTTATCTTCAACTTTGTCCGTTGCTCCGACCGTTCTTCTAGGTGGTTTCACCGGACATTCTCGGAGGAAGGGGCCAGCCTTACCGCAGTATAAACAAAGCTGCTGCTGCCTCCTTTTCTCTCTTTCTGCCTTAGGAGTGGACTCTGCAAGCCCCCAATCTGCACGGGTTCAGACTGGTCCTGTCTGGTTGGTGCCTCACAGGGCCGCACGTAGACCGATCGCCACTCTGACTTAGCTCGATCAGTTTTGCGGTCCGGCAACCTATGGTCTCGTTGCACTGTTAGGTCGATGTATTCTGCACATCCTTCGGGAGGATTCACTGCTTGGGCTAATACATACTGTAGTTCTCCTCGCAAACCCTGATAGAATAGCGTAGTTCTCTTCCCCTCCGGCCAGTTGGTCTCGGCTATGAGGTGATTGAAGGAGGCGATATATGTTAACATGTCCTGGTTGCACTGCCGAAGTGACAACGGCTTGTTGTCCAGGGCTTGTCCCTGAGTGTGTCGAGCGAACAGCTTCTCCGGTTCATGTTGGAAACCCCCGAAGTCACGAAGCAAGGGGTCATCTTGGTTCACCAAATGTATTGCCCAATCCGCTGCCCTATCCCCCAGGTATGAAAGCACAAACGCTACTCTTGACTGTTCGTTGGGGAATGCTCCCGGTGACATTGGTTCATGAAGACGACGTATTTACTGGGATCGCCTGAAAAGCACTCGGGAGGGGCCAGAGGAACCGCCCCAGGAAGGACAACTTGTACTTGCGTGGATTGTGAGGCTTTACTGGAAGGTGCAGACCCGGGTAGTGAGGCCTGGCCAGCCTGTGTCTGGAGCAACTGCCTTGTTAGATAGTCTGTACGCTCCCGGTTTACGATTAATTCTCTCTTCGGGGAATTAATTTCTTGTCTTTAGGTATGTACTTCAGCCTGTAAATCCCCAAGCAATTGGGCCAATTGGTCAGTTTCTGACGTTTCCATTACGCCCAGGCAGAGATTTGTAGGAGGCTTTGCGTTCTGTTACGCTTGCCTTGTCTCTGCGGGGGCGTTGGGGCATGGTTGTAGCCCTCCCAGGGGTGAAATGCGTCTTGGGAATGTGCTTGCCGTGGACACCAGTGACTGCGGTAAGAGTTTCCCAGGGTCAAGGACCTGTGTGAATACAAGGGGAAGCGTTGTGTGATGCTAGCTGCGACCTTGCCCCCTTCTGTCCCTCCCCAGGATTATACTCCCAATAGATGCACTGTCCCAGTTGGCTCACCTTTTAGTAAATTCTTTGGGCACTCCGTCCTGCTACTTCAGGCAGGGGTGCGTAATTGCCAAGGACCGAGTTCCTTCACTGATCCTTTGCGGGCGGCAGTCCAGTCCAGCTGTGACTACGCAGTTCGTTTGGTAAGTAGTGTTCTTGTTCTTGTCTGTCTTCCTTTGCGTGTTGGTTTTCAGCCTTTCTTTGCTTGTCTTTGTATTGTTCGTCTTCCGTTACCTTTCATTTGCTTTGTTCCTCAAGTGTCCGTTCTGTGTGTTATTGTCCGTACCTTCTGTAATCCTGTTTGTGCTCTTTCCCCCTTGTAGGTGATGGAAACGGGGCCCTGGAACTGCTGAGCACAGATGCTGTAACCAGAGCAATGAAGAACTGGATCAGCGGTTGCAGGTAACAGATGAGATGTATTGTAGTGTTGCACGCATGCTTTTAAATGCAGCGTGACTCCCAGTTGTTGCGATGCGCTAACCTTGTCTTGTCCTCTTCTTTTGCAGCGACCGGACTCGTTGAAGAAGACTGCCATGGAAAGATGGCAGAGCAGAGCGTTGGATTCCTGGGTGAGTATATCTCTGCAGGTTCATGCGTCGGTAAGCTTCACGTTGCTTTTGAATGCAAGTTAACGCGAAGCACTGGCTCCGAGGATTGAGCGGCTTATATAGCTGAGCTCTCTTGGCCACGGCCATTAGCCCGTTCTGTTTGCCACGCTCAGCCACACCTAGTCACTGGCACGTGAAGCTGGGCCAAGAAGGCCACACTCAGCACCTCGCAAATAGTAATTTCCCACGAGTCTGGTGCCAGAGGCGCCAAGACAAAGTCCAGCCAGGCCCCCTGTGTCTGTGTGTTCCGAAGGGGAAACAATGAGTCATTCCTCTGCATGGTCCCATGGCACCCACCGTCCGGGTTATTTGTGTATGTGGTCCAGGGTGTGTGGTCGTGACAGCCCTTCAGTAAGTCTCTATACTGCGCATGCTCAGTATTGGAAACCAGCGAGCTGGCAGTTTCAGATGGAGCCCTACAATAAAACATCACCGAATGGTAAAGATAACACTGTATACTTCACAATAATAATAGCGTTAAGATTCCGAGGTTAGTCTTAAACATACATTTGTGTTCTTGATCAAAAATGCAAGCAAACCACTCCAGCAGCGCTTGGCCCCACCGTACATGTTCCAATGTCCCAAGGAGTGAAACAACCAATCAAACTTCTCTCTGTTCTGAGCCTTATCTTCAATCTGAATCAATGTACAGGCCTAAAACCTTGTGAGCTTCATAAAACCAGTACATTCCTGCTTGACAATGTTCATGAAAGGCAGTTTAGAATGCTGCATATCATTCCTTTATTTAGAGGAACAACCTATCGGCTCCACTTCCACCATGTTGGCTTCGGATTGTTTCATGTTTCTGGATGTCTTTATTAAGGCATAAACCTACTAAAACACTAATCCTAAATTATATACTTGTGATAAAACGTTAGACAAAACCCTCCTGTGAAGGTTAAGATTAAGGGATCGATTCATGGAGCAAACGTGCACTGAAAATCCCAGCGCAAGCAGGCGCAAGGTGGTGCAAGCGTGAGAAACGCAGCGTGCGATTCAAGGAAGACGCTACGCGTGTTTCCCGCTGTCCGTGCGCCCAATCCTGCCATGGCGCACGCGGGCACACACGGCGTGCGCTACGCGCACAGCTAAAGCGCACATAGCGCAGCGCACACAACCAAAGTGGGCGGAACAGTGGGCGTAACACGCGGAATGGGGAAGAACGCGTGAAAAAGAAGGCGTAACTGAGGAAGTACTGCAGGGAACTACACGGAACGCCCACACGCACGCCAACCACCCGTATTAATGGATTCGAATACGGGAAACCCGCGCACGGCAAAAGACGCACACAGGCGTCAACGCGTCCGCCACACGAAGGCAGGCGGAAGCGTCCCCGCGCAGTGTATAAAAGTGCGCACAAACAACAAACACGTATATACAGCTACGATGAATGCCCCATTTGTCGCACCACTGATCGTGGGACACCGCAGGAGGAGGAGAATAGCCAGGGCACGCATTTTCGCACCACGGACAAGCCTTTTTGGGATGCCTGACGACCAGGTCTACGGCAGGTATAGGTTTCCACCCCATATCATCCTAGACCTGGTCAGGGAGTGGGAAGATGACCTTACATCCCCCACCCTTTGCTCCCAAGCATTGAGCCCCTTGGAGAAGGAGCTCAATGTCCTGCATTTTTTGGCCACTGGGTCATTTCAGCGGACTACTGCCATAGTGGGGGGGGGGTCTCACAGGCCACGCAGTCACGCTGCCTACACCAGGTACTGGCAATCATGACAGCGCGTCCCTCAGTCCGCAGGCACATATACATGCCCAGAACACCCGCAGAAAGGCAGGCCGTTGTCCTGGATTTTTTCAGGGTGGCACACTTCTCCAAAGTGCTCGGTGCTATAGATTGCACCCATGTGGCCCTACGTCCACCTAGGGCCACTGAGCACATCTACCGAAACCGCAAGCACTGGCATTCCATCAATGTACAGGTGGTATGCGATGCAAAGGGAATCATCACCTCTGTCTATGCAAACTACCCTGGCTCCACCCATGACAGTTTCATATACAGAATGTCCGCCCTGAGCCGGGCCCTGGAAGCTGGCCAGCATGGCGACACCTGGCTCCTAGGTGAGTACAAATGCCCTTGCACATGCATGCATGTCACACACACACACACACACACACACACACACACACACACACACACACACACAAATACACAAACCCCAATAATCACAACCATTTACACCTCCCCAGGGGACAGTGCCTACCCTCTGAGCAACCACATGATGACGCCAATCCGGAACCCCACCACACCACCCCAGGTAAGATACAACGCCGCCCATATTGCAACCAGGGCCATAGTGGAGCGCACATTCGAAGTGCTCAAGTCACGTTTCCGCTCCCTTGACCGCTCTGGCGGGCAGCTACTCTATGCACCCCCAGTAGTGTGCAGGATCATTGTGGCAGCATGTGTCCTGCACAATGTTGCAACACGGCAGGGCGTACCGGTGGACATGGTGGTGCCCCCACATCCCCAACCACAGGCGCTGCCCATGGGAGGGGACAGGGCACGTGGCGAGGAAGCCCGGACCCAGCTTGAGGCCACATTTTTCACCTAAACTCCCACCCCTGCGGAGTGCACATAGGCCTGGCACATACCAGTTGACAATCGATGATGACAAAGAGACAGTCAACTGTCACAACCCTACCACCCTGAGATAGTTGCCATGGAAGTGCCACATTGTCTGCATCCCTAGCTACTTAAACACAAGCTATCCTGTCTGACCAAAAGGCACACATATGACATGACATGATATGGCCTATACACAAGTATGTCAAGGTGCGATGAGGCAGGGAGGGGGGAACAAGGGAAGACAGACAACGATACTACTAGGCCAGGTGTCATTCAGATTGTGCAAGTGCAGGGGTAGGGGGAAGGGAAAAAGTGCAAGGGGAAGGGGAGGTTGGGGGGAGTGCAGTACAGGGTAAGTAGACTGAAAAACAAATAAATAGGCCAGCTGGTGGCAACTGCAAAGGTAAGTGCAGACAAGTGCTGGGAAGGGGGGCTGTAGGGATAGAGAGACAGTCCCGCAGTGCAGGGGTTGCCAGGGAGGCAGTGCAAGTGGAGAGTGGCTGGGCCAGGGAACGAGATCGGTGAGAGTGGCCCAGTTGCAGATCCAGTGCAGTTCCAGTGAAGAATTTTGCAAGGGAGAGGCAGAGAGAAAGCAGAAGCAAAGAGGAAGGTCTTGAGGTGCTTCCGGAACCGGAGACGGTTCTCCTCAAGTTCCAGTGAGGCAGGAAGGCTGTTCCAGAGGGAGGCCCCTGCCGCGGAGAGAGATCTACAATAATAAATAAATTATATGTCTTTTTTTAATATAATGGTTTTGTAAATGGTTTTATATTTTTTAATATAATGGAGAGATCTACCCCCAGCTAGTTGCTTTGAGAAGCGGATGACCATGACATGCAAGGTGTGAATCACACACCTGCAAAACAGGCCATGGCCATCACTGTTATGTCACTCAAACCCTCCCAAACCACAACATGACATGGCAAGCAATACCCATACACCAACACAGTAACAATAAGGTACACATTGCCATGTCCAAAATGTACAGTGGCATCAGACAATGATGCCTGACATGGAATCAGATGAAATGACTGACCAACAACCTCCCACCCAAAATAAGTAATTCCCAAATGCATTACAAGAGTTGTAGACGTAACATAACAATGAATGCCTGTCTACATGCACATTGTGCATTGCAAAATCAACACTGTAGCTTCTGTGTTCTGTGTCCAACTCCTGCAACACACTGCTCAGCGCACAGCACAGTGAACAGCCATTGTGTGTGATGCACACCCTGAGCATCACATCTAAGCGACAGACCACATCAAAAAGCAAATTAGGCATGTACAGGATCCATAATTGGTCACAGAACATATGCTGCAGGGACACAGTGGGCACCAGAAGGCAAACAGTGTACACGTGGATATGCAAGGGTGGTTGTAGATGTAGTGCATCAGAGTGCAAGTGTGTGGGTCAGTAAGGACATGCACTCAACATATGCATGTGCAATCAAGTGACCATCAGTGTCCTCTACACATCACATGTGAACATTCACCATGTGTACACCCCAGCATGTCAAACCACAACTATTCCCTCACACCTGAAAGGTAAACACAACACATGAACAGGCATTGATCAGCAGATCACAACATGTACATAGGATACCACCATTACAATGTCAGGGTTCCCATCACACTGCAGGGCAAGGCAACTATCAACAACCCCCCCCCCTCACAAATGACCATGACCCACTGAACAACTGCACCTGGGTCATGGAGCCTTCAACCTTCAATTCCACCTGGCCACAGGATCACCTTTCCCCTTCGTCACCATCTCCCACCTTGTGTGTAAAAAGGTGCCTGCACCCTCAGAGTCCACCCTCATTTGCAAAATCACAAAATCCAAGCCAGAAAAACGAACCAGAACACCCTCCAGTAGATGACTTGACGTAGCAGTACCTCACAAAGGCCAAGTACTACCACAATGATGTAACAACCAAGGTAGCACAGTAAAACAATGTCACAACAGGATGCGAACCATGTGTGGTACATAACATAGAATGATGCACCATGAACGGATGTGTACTGTCACAGGTCCCGTGTACAGGCGCGGGAGTGTCTGAAACAACCACCCCCACCGTGTCCCGGGTGCCTGCAAGTTCAAACTCACACAGGCCTCTGAGACCCTGGTGGGGAAGGAGGGTCAGGGATATGCAGTCGGGACAGGTGTTGGCACACTGGATAACTGAAATGAGTGGCAGGAGAAGGGGAGGAGGAATGACACATGAAAGTAGGGAATGCACGAAAATGTACTACCTGCATGAACACATACACAATCCAAACAAACTTGGACATCATTGTCATGGCCTTCTGTAGTCCAGGCTTAGGAGTGGCACGAACCAACCACCCCCTCTAGGGTTTAGGCGCCTGCAAGTTTGGGGCTTACACAGGCATCCACAACCCCAGCGGGGAAAGAGGGTTATGGAACGTTGCTTGGATAGGTACGGGAAGCAGGAACACCGGGTAGAGGGTACAGGGTTTAAAATTGGATAGGATTCCGGGTGATTAGGGGAAAAAAAACATACCAAATTGAATTACACATTCATCCATGCATTAGTGCACCCCCCAGCAAGCCTATGCAGAGCAGTTTGAAAGAAAAACAACAAGACACTTAGCTCTGGTTTTGAGTGCCTGCCTCCTGCCTGCGCACTCTCAGGTCCGGTTACAGGAGCACTGCAATGCTGCAAAGAGAGCCACAGCCAATAACCTGTTGCCCATTACACACAAACACACCACCAAACATGCCCCATAGCAACAAACTACTCTACAAACAGACAATCTGGTGTAGATTCTTCGTACCCATATATAACATTACCCCTGTGATGGGTCATACACAGTCAGTGCAGTAAGTCAGCCGCCGGTGGTTGCGTGGCAAATGGAACACCAATGTGTCACAATGCACCCAACATGCAATGTTCCCTGGGTAAGCAGACAGACCCATATAGCAAGGCATGACTTCAGAACAAGTTGTGTTCCACCATGACTGAAACAAAGTTGGCAGCGCATGTATCAAAATGTACATGGAAATGAAATGCACTGCACCCGAGTATGTCCCTTGCTGTATGTCCCTGTGAGCTGCCCCTTTCCATGTCTCGGAAGGCTACATGGTTGATACAAGTGCCTCAATGGACCTTGGTGTACCAGAGGGTATGTGCCACTGCCCCTGCAGGTGCCCCAGACAACCTTACAATCAACAGCCATCAGTGCACCAACACATCTGAGCTGCATTGTGTGCTTCAACACCAATATTCGTCCAAGATCACCCTCAGTGCTGTGACTAAGCCTGCATGTGCAACTCGCCTGGTGCAAGCCTTGCTGTGTTGTGGCCCCCCTGTGCTGCTCACCTTGCCTGGAGTTCCTTGCAACACGTCAGCAGTTCTAGGATGTAGGTCTGCAATCCCTGTGCCTCTGCTTGTGCACACATGTGCATGTGTGCACCAACAAACGCGTCCAGAATTCAGACGTCCAATGGGCCATGTCTGCTGGCAAAGGTGCTCTGGAGGCTCATCCCCCTGCAGAAAGGGCATGAAACACATGATTAATGCTTTAAAGTCATCTGTGTGTGTCTCTTCAGGCATCTCATTACTTGACCATGTCAGAGAGTTACATCAGAAATCACACCATCAGTCCGTCTTTCACATCCAAAGTGTGGAACACACTATCTACGGCATGAATTGCAACAAGCACGTGTACAGTAAAGCTAAGAAACATACTACACAATGCATAGCAATGAATGTACACATTAATCATGAAACACCCCATCTAGCAAAAGCTGAACAGTGGACAATAACACCGAAATCATCCCCACTAGGGATGTCAACACAAGTCACACAGCACCAGACATGCCACAGATATGACAGTCCAAAGCCCTTGTGTAATAGGTTGTCACACCGAACCATCCTTGCGAGCCCATGGATAAGGGAGGCAGGAGTGGCAAATGTGAGTCAAGGACCCCAAGCAGCAAACAAATACACAAGACAAGCCTGAAGGGCCCAGCTGGAACAGACAGTGGATGCCTTCAAAAGCCACATAGCACCGCACCGTCACATGAAAGCACAATAGACAAGCAATTTTAAACTATATTAACTAATTACACTAACTATGGAAAACCTACATTACCTAATTAAACTAACTATCAAACAGAAACTTAACTAACTAAACTAAAAGAAAAATCAAAAATGGCCACATATGACCCAGGGGGGAGGGGAGGTGAGGCACCCAGGAGGGGGGAGGTACAGGGTGCTGCTCAACACCCACATGCGATGATGCTAAGCCAAAAAAAAACCTCCATGGGCTCAACGCCTGCACAGCCCGACCTATGTGGGAGATAGATGGCCGTCCGAGTCTGGCTCATCCTGGAAAGGAGGACGTGGCACAGTAGCCTGGCTACGCCTAGCTGCAGCTTGCCCCTCGTCGGCAGCAAGTTTCCCGGAAGGGTGAGCCTGGTTCTGTGTGGCGATGTGACGTAGGTCTGCATGCAGAACCTCACGTGATACATGTGCTTCCTCTTGCAAGGTAGCACGTGTAACACGGAGTTCCTCCTGCAAGGCCTGGCTGGACAACCGCTGCACCTCCCGGCAAGCCTGTAGCTCAGCCGAGATGGTACGCTCAAGCTGTGCAAACCTCTCCTCTGCCCGCTGCCTCTGGGACATCATAAGGACACCCAGAGTGGATTTGAGGGAAGCATACTCCTCCCTCTGGGCATCCATGTGCGCCTCTGCGTGAGCAGCAATTGCTTGACGCAGAGAAGACATTTCAGCCTGGTGTGCCCTGTCTGAGGCCGCCATGCCCAGCCTGAGCGAGCGGGCCGTGGACCGTGCCGCCTGCTGCTGGAGAAGCACCTGCCTAGCAGGGGGGAGCACAGATCGGGCCACACGCTCCATGCTCTCAGTGATGTTCTCCATTGCTGCCCCCTGCCGTTCTGAATTGGCAGTCATGTCTTGCTCCCACTCATTATACTGCGGTTGCGCGCGGCGACCGTGTTGCCGGGCTTGACCCCTGCGGGACCCGAGGACCGGGGTTCCTCGCTGTGTTTGCACCGCACGCGGCTGCACGACTACATGCCCCCGTCGACATGATGTCCCAGGCACATCAGTGACTGGTGTGGAGGGTGACCCTGCGTCCCGATCCAAAACAGGCGGAGGAACCAAGACTGTCTGATCCCTCAGTGCAGGTGTCGCAGACAGAGGAGTGTCCACATCAGAATCACTCACCCCTGACACATGGACTTGATGCTCATCCAATTCAACATGGACGTCAGAGTCGTCATCAAGGCTGGACTCATAGGCAGCCAGAGACAAGATGGACTGTAGCACTAGGGGGTTTTCGTGGCCTACCACCCCACGACCCCCACTTGTGCCGGGTTGATGTAGTGGTAACAACCCTGTGTCTGGCATGACAACACCATCCTCCACCTCCATTGCATCATCACCTGAAAAATAGAGAGAAAAAAGGTCACTACACATGTCAGAAGCACACAACACACACACACACACCGACAGCAAACGCATCAGGCAGACATGTGACACACAACATATAACCTGGCATGCATGCTGGGTCAACTTTGAATTGCTTCTGTGATCAGACCTGTTGAAAGGTGGCAGTTTCCATGGAAGTGGGTCTATGCAGTGCAGAAAATGTGTACACCACTCACTACCTACATGTACAAGGACTCCATGGTGTGTGCCAGGAAATGTGAAGGCAGTGCAAGGTCAAATTCAGGCATCACGTGCATTGTGCATTCAATGTGTACCATATCTAGAAGCCAAGCACCCCTCTACCCCAGTACCAAAGCAGGGATGCCTAGCATGGTATCAAAAGGCTGACCATACACCTGTGTATTGACAGGCAGTGTTGACTGGCATCAACAGCTTAATGTGATTCAAGTGACAACACTGCAAATGATGATGGGACAGTAAGCAGGACACATGATGAAAACTCTGGAGGCCGCCCATGTGTGAAGAAGACACAACAACAGTTGGACAGAGTCATTGGCCATTGAACAGGCTAAGGCCTGTGAGCCACACAGATTGTCAGACCCTACACATGTGTGCAACGCAGTACTGAGCCACAGTTGACATGGGCAGGCTGATGAGATGCCATGCAATGTATGTAACCAAGGACTTGTATTACAGTGATCATCCAGTCAAGGACACATAGGGGCATGCGTGCAATGCACATGGAGCATGAATGGGCACTCATGTCCCTGCGGGACATCTGACCTATGCACAGTACAAGTGAGATACCCTGCATCAAGTACTAAGGCTGTACCACACAGCATATTTCTGGCAGATTCTACGCTGGAAGTTAGCATCTACACAGGACGCATGAACAAGAAAGTACACATTGGCAAGATTGAAGCAGACCAGTGCAAAGGTGGAACTGGGGTGCAGAGTGGCGGAGGAGGGGCAAGGGAGCATGCCTACATGGAGTCCCCGCATGCAGACAGAGGAGACATGCATCACGGAAGCTTTGCATTACTTACACATCAGAACCATGTACACGTCACATGTAGTGGCAATCATGCACAACACATCCCACAAGTGAAACACACACGTCCTCAACAAACACGCATCAACACTCACTGGACTGAGCATCAAAGTCCAGCATCTCTCCCACTCCTTCGACCAATTCAGGTGGTATGAACTCCGCAACGAGTGCCTCATGCGGAGTGAGCTCTTCCTCCTCTGGTGCAGGCCCACCGCCAGTCACCAGAGTCAAGTTGTAATTAGAGGCACGCTTAGCTTTAGTGCTGCGTTTGATGTCATTCCAACACTTTTTGCACTCTTGCGCCGTGCGCACCTCATGGCCGAATTAACTGACATGTTCCGCAACATGCTTCCAGTGGGTGTCACGTTGGGCAGCCGTAGTCTGACTATTGGCACCCACTAGCATGTCACGGCTGTGGCCCCGCACATAGCCCATGAGGAAGTCCAGTTCCTGCTTGCCGAAAGGCTTCTTCCTCGACGTGCAGGAGGTCGTGGCTGTGTGTGGGGTCCCAGCCTGTGCTGCAGGTGCAACCTTCCTCCTCTTGGACTGTGGCGCAGACCCTGGCTGGCTAATGCCGCCCTGACCAGTATAGCCAGTGGGTTCGGTGGATTGAGCCAAGGGAGTGGCAGGTGGAGGGACGACCAAAGGCCTGACTTGTGTCAGTGGCAGCTGGGTGCCCTCTAATGGACCCTGCGCAGCAACATCAGCTGTGGCAGGGTCATTGACCGCAACGGTCCTGGTTGGCAGACTCACAACCAGGGTGTTGTTGGGTGCATCTGCCCCTGCACTTGCCAACACCCGGCTGTTCGGGGCAGCAGATGACATAACTGCCCCAGGGACACGTGTCTTGGTCTGAGCAGCCCGGCCTGCCCCTATGGTTTCCCTCCTGGCCTGTTGGAGATCTACCAAGGGCTCCTCAAGTGCCAACGCAGCCTGCGCTGGCAGGCCCAGAGCCTGGGTGGCGGTGTCCACAGCTGCACCTGCAGCTACCACTACCCTTGGGCCCGTGGCAGTCGATGGAACGGACTGCCGGGTCACATGGGCGCCAGTGCCCGATGCAGAAGCTTACAACCCCGGAACCACAGGGGGTGGTGGCATGACTGCACCGACACATGGCACAACATTCTGCTCAAGTGGCGCACCCCTGCCTCTTCCCCCTCTGTGGCCGCCCTGGACACCCTGGAGTCCCCCTACTCCCTGGTCACCATGGCCACGTCCCCGACCACGCCCGCCACGAGGAGTACGCCCAGCTGAGGCGCCCCTCACCTTTGGTGGCCTCCCAACCATGGCACAGATGTAGTAGTGCCGGCACAGATGGAGTAGTGCCAATGGGAGGTGTACACCACAATTGACCTGGGCAATTGGGGTGAAGGGGGTGGGAAGCAAGATGTTAACAGCCCCCCTACACCTGCAAGGCTGTATGTGACCCTGGTGATGTAGTGACGGGTCACGCAACGCTCAGGCACCCCAAAACTGCAGTACAACCGTGCACGCAACCCTGCAGCCTACGTGCGTGGATTCAACCTCCCGCAGTACGCGGTGGCACCCAGTAACACGAATAACGCATACGCGTGGGACACGCAGGCTACTATGACATCGAAAATGGGTGCGATACACAGGGGCACCCGCAGTGGGAAAAAGAGCGTGTGCGACTCACCGCCTGACTAGCGCGATGCAGAAAAACACGCGTAGCCAATACCCCCGCCAAAAGAAGAGATACGTCCTTGATAGCTGTGAAGTTGTGATGGCGCGCGAAACAGGAAGCAGCAACACACGTCGGTCTCCACGAAAGGCACGTACAGCGAACTGCTGGCCCCGCTCACCTTTAACCCGTGCTGAGGGAAACGCCCGCCCGCGTCAAGTCACTTACGCGCATGGGCCCTTTCCTCGGATTACACGCGGACTTGCAGTTTTTCACACGCGCTGAAACGCCCATGCACGCCTGCGCGCATCACGTCACAGGGGCGCTTGCGCATGAAGCGCCTTCTGTCCAATGAAATTGCGTATGCGTGCAGACGCGCTTACGCACTAAGGTCCTTTCCTCGAATTACATGCTGACGTGCAGAATTTTCACGTGCCAAATCACTCCGTATCAAGCTAGCCACGCGTAAGCACACGGAAGACCACGCTCCTGCCCAGAAAGCCGAACTACTGCCCCCCCCAGAGCCCCGAGCACGCTCCCATCTGCTGCTGCCTGACTGCCTGCTGCCCACTTGCCCTGACATTTGCTGCCTGCACATCAGCCAGGGGTGCTGTTGCTGTGACCACCGCTGCTGGAACCGAAGACTCCCGACTGGGATTCCATCGCTCCACAGCCCAGCCCCAGGACCCAGTTGCCCACCCACTCCTGCCTCTGGGGTTGTCATGTCGGGCACTGCAACATCTGGCACCACTGACAACCCCTGGCCAGAGAGGCAGAGGGGCACCAGCTTCAGTGCCAGGGAAGTTGGTGTCCTGGTGGAGCAAGTCCTGGGGCAGTATGATGCCCTCTTCGGAAGTTCCCACGCCGACAAGGAAGGACGGACTTGTATCTGGACGGACATCGTGACTGCCATCAACGCGGAGGGGGTGGCATCCGCGACTTCCAACATGTCAAGAAGCGCTGGGAGGACTTCAGGTCCAGGACCCTGAACAAGGCCAGGCGCCTCTTGAAGGCAGCGGATGGTAAGGGGCGCCGGGGCCACTTGTCAGAAGATCAGATGAGGGTCCTGGAACGCATATCCCCAGCGCTCCACGTCCAGGTCCTTGAGGGGCAGACCCGTCTGGATTTGAGCGGTAAGTGTACATGCATCCTGATTGTAAGCTGTGCGTGTGGTGATGTTTCAGTAGTGTGCAGGTTGCACATCTGTTTGTATGGGGTCGAGTATGGGTGGGGGTGTACAGGGCCGTGAGGCTAACACATGCGAGGGCTGTCATGTGTGAGACATGGATGGTGCTTGTGTGTGTAGGCTTGCATGCCAAATGCAGTTGTGTGAGCACACATGTTTGGATGAATGTGTATGTAAGTAAACATGTTCGTGATGTCACGCATGTATGTTGTTTTCAGCTGCATGTATCAGCACTGTGTACATGTGCATGTGTGTGTATTTGACAAGGGTGCAACAGTGATGCAACATGGATGCATGTGACAGCGGGATGTGGAAGCCTGATTGGCAGATGTGACATGGATGCCCATCTGAACACTGCGACACTTGACAGAGGTGTACACATGCATGCAAGTGTGGTGGTGTGTGTACATGTGTAGTGCACTCCCTGTGTTGCATGTGATGTCTGGCTCACCATTGCCTGCTCATGCTGTTGTATGTGTATGGATGGTGCTGGCAGTTGCGATATGGCTGTGGTATGGCTCATGTGTGCAAGTTGAAATGACATGTGTGTTGGGGATTGTGATGGCATGTCTGAGGTTTGCCAATGCCACTCATGTACAACTGTCATGTGTGTATGTGTCCATTGTACAGTGCCCTGATGCCTGTGTTTTATTTCTCCCTGTCTGCAGCGTCAACTGATGAAGAGGGCGGAGAAGGTGCTGTGGAGCACAGCGGCGGGGATCCCACCGCCAGCCGGAGACGCAAGGCCCGGCTCCCCTCCCAGGTTGTGATCTCGTCGGGGAGTGAGGAGTCCGGTGCCGCGTCCCAGGCCGCAGCTGCCGGGGGGGAGGTCCAAGAGGCGGAGGTTGGAGTTGGACTCCTCGGCAGCAGAAGGGGCAGCTGGGACCCCACAGGGCCCAACGGGCGAAGATGGCACGGAGTCATCCAGGTTGGTGGGGGGTTTGGTGGAGGAGAAGGCCGTGCAAGCAACAGAGACGGGGTCTGGAGGTGGGGATTCCACTGGTGCTAGTGGTGCAGTGCAGGACCAGGGACCGGAGGCAGCACAGGCCGCCGCGGAGGTGCCTGTGTGCAATCCTGTCCCTGCATCATCTTGCACCAGCAGGGATGCCTACGTCCGGACCCGTTTTCAGGAAGGGGATGAGCTCACGACAACTGGCCTTCCTCTGCCTGCGGACGTGGCTATCCGGGTCCGGGTTGAGCCTGTCCTGACTGGTGTGGCGTTGCGTCAACGGGCCATGCGAGGTGACCTGCAGTCTTTTCATGAGGAGACTGCACGTCATCTCAAATGGATCGTTGACCGCGTCGGCCTACTGGGACAGGTCACCCAGGCCAGATTCCTCCGTTTGATGGGGCTTGCTACGACCCCCTCCTCAACTGAACCCCCTATGCGCCAGTCGTCCTCCGTGCCATCTTCCCACCCATCAGTCACCTGGGTGCCCTGTGGAGCTGCCTCTGACGGTGCGGCCAGGCTGGTGGAGGAGGCATCCCTGCCACAGTCGGGAGTCGGGCGTCCAGCAGGGGTGGCCACATCAACGACTGCACCCCAGCCAGCGGAGGATGTGCAGGCAGCAGGAGGCAGTGCACGGGCAGAGGCACAGCAGCAGCAGCAACGTGGTGGGAGCCATGATGGCTCGGGGCCTTCGACATTGGAGGGGCAGGCATCGGCTGGAGGGCAGGAGGACCCAGGACAGAAAGTGTCTTCCGTGTGGCAGCGGTTGGGCCACGCCATAGATGCAGAGCGGCAGCGGGCGGAAGAGGCACGGCTCACGATGGTCAGGGCGGAGAATTCCATGCGGAGGGCCCTGAGGCGGGCCGAGTGCCTCGAGGCAATCCGCAGGGGGTTGGAGGTGGACACGTCGACGGCCCTGCGGACCCTCGGGGCCATGGAGGAGGACCGCCTCCGGGACATTGAGCAGGAGTTCGATGATACCCTGGCCCGGGACATCCAAAAGTGAGCCGTCGGACTAGCCCGCTGCCCTTGTAAATAGTTCTGTAGTTAGTGTTAGGCTTCCTTTGGTCTTGCATTTTTTTTGGACCTTTTGGACAATGGGCCACATTTTTTAATATAGTTTTTTTTTATTAGGTAGTGTTATTAGATAGGTTTCATTTCTTCTGTTGGGATCATGGACCCTGGCTTGTTCATCTGTATATAGTTGACTGTTGGATTTTCTTTTTTTTTTTTTACAATTTACCCATGGAGCAATGGCTTTCAATTATAATTTTCCATTGGATTTACTTTTGTGGACTGTGACTTTGGACACCATTCCGTTGGATTATGATTTTTGGTTTTGCATTATTTCACGGACATGCTGCTTTTTATTTTTTTTAATTCCCATTTCTGTTTGTTTATTTTTGATTCAATTTATGTTTCCTTTAATACATATTTTTTGTTCAAACTTCAATGTGTAGTATCATCTCATTGGTTTCATGCATATCATGATATGGGTTTTGAGATTCACTGACACCCATTGGGTGAATGTGAGGGACATGTGTTAATTTCCAAACTTGCAATTGGGGTTCTATCATGTTATTGCCATTTCTAAGTGGGTGGATGCAATACTCGGGTGGGTGTTTGGCATTTGGAGGCTGACCATAGGGGCCAGGGATCTAGATTGTGATGACATGTTGGCTGGGGGACATGAGTGGGGGCATGCTGGCAGGTGCCCCACAGTGCTGGGGGGTGGGGGTTCAGGGGGACATGAGTTGGGGCCTGGTGGAGGGTGCCCCACAGTGCTGGGGGGTGGGGGTGAAGGGGGACATGTGTGGGGGCCTGGTGGAGGGTGCCCCACAGTGCTGGGAGGTGCGGGTGCAGGGGAACATGAGTTGGACATGAGTGGGGCCTGCTGGCAGGTGCCACACAGTGCTGGGGGGTGGGGGTGCAGGGGAACATGAGTTGGGGCCTGGTGGAGGGTGCCCCACAGTGCTGGGGGGTGGGGGTTCAGGGGGACATGAGTTGGGGCCTGGTGGAGGGTGCCCCACAGTGCTGGGGGGTGGGGGTGAAGGGGGACATGTGTGGGGGCCTGGTGGAGGGTGCCCCACAGTGCTGGGAGGTGCGGGTGCAGGGGGACATGTGTGGGGGCCTGGTGGAGGGTGCCCCACAGTGCTGGGGGGTGGGAGTGCAGGGGGACATGAGTTGGGGCCTGGTGGAGGGTGCCCCACAGTGCTGGGGGGTGCAGGTGCAGGGGGACGTGTGGGGGCCTGGTGGAGGGTGCCCCACAGTGCTTGGGGGTGCAGGGGGACATGAGTAGGGGGCCTGGTGGAGGGTGCCCCACAGTGCTGGGGGGTGGGGGTGCAGGGGAACATGAGTTGGGGCCTGGTGAAGGTGCCCCACAGTGCTGGGGGGTGGGATTGCAGGGGGACATGAGTTGGGGCCTGGTGGAGGGTGCCCCACAGTGCTGGGGGTGCGGGTGCAGGGGGACATGTGTGAGGGCCTGGTGGAGGGTGCCCCACAGTGCTGGGGGGTGAGGGTGCAGGGGAACATGAGTTGGGGCCTGGTGGAGGGTGCCCCACAGTGCTGGGGGGTGGGCGTGCAGGGGGACATGAGTTGGGGCCTGGTGGAGGGGTGCCCCACAGTGCTGGGGGGTGGGCGTGCAGGGGGACATGAGTTGGGGCCTGGTGGAGGGTGCCCCACAGTGCTGGGGGGTGTGGGTGCAGGGGGACATGTGTGGGGGCCTGTTGGAGGGTGCCCCACAGTGCTGGGGGGTGCGGGTGCAGGGGGACATGAGTTGGGGCCTGGTGGAGGGTGCCCCACAGTGCTGGGGGGTGGGGGTGCAGGGGGACATGAGTTGGGGGGCCTGGTGGAGGGTGTCCCACAGTGCTGGGGGGTGGGGGTGCAGGGAGACATGAGTTGGGGGCCTGGTGGAGGGTGCCCCACAGTGCTGTGGGGTGGGGGTGCAGGGGGACATGAGTGGGGGTGCAGGCTAGTCCCCGTGATGTGGGCTGCCTGCAGGGGCCATGGAGGTTGTGGAGCGAACACCTGGGAGGACCCACACGGCCAATTCATGTGTAGTACTCCATGGAACCCCTGAAATACACGTACCCTGCTGATATTGCGTGTGAAACTTCCCGCGCACCCCAAGATACACGTACCCAGGACATCCGCGTGTGGAACTTCCAGCGCACCCCAGTAATACAGGTACCCTGCTGAATTCACGTGTGTAAGTTTCTGCGCACCCCAAAATACACGTACCCAGGACATTCGCGTCTGGAACTTCCCGCGCACCCCGAAGTACACGTACCCAGGCCAATCGCATGTGGAACTTCCCGCGCACCCCGAAACACACGTACCCAGGCTAATCGCGTGTGGAACTTCCCGCGCACCCCGTAGTACACGTACCCAGGCTAATCGCGTATGGAACTTCCCGCGCACCCCTGAAATACACGTACCACGCTCGCACAGGGCCAATCGCGTGTGAAACTTCCCGCGCACCCCAGTAATACAGGTACCCTGCTGAATTCACGTGTGTAAGTATCCGCGCACCCCAAAATACACGTACCCAGGACATTCACGTGTGGAACTTCCAGCGCACCCCTGATATACATGTACCCTGTTTAATTCACGTGTGAAACTTCCCGCGCACCCCTGATGTACATGTACCCTGATGAAATCGCGTGTGGAACTTCCCGCGCACCCCTGAAATACACGTACCCAGCTGAAATAACGTGAGGAACTTCCCACGCACCCCAGTGATACACGTACCCCGCTTGCCGTGCTGGTACAGGGTTAGCGCAGCCCTTTGCGCTGGATTGGGGATTTTGATGGCTTTTCCCTGCGCAAGGGGCGTTCTTGGGGGCGTAACTGGCGCTGCTGCAGGGTCGCTGCGCCACTGTGCGCCACGGCTGGTTTTGGTGGCTGGAATCCATGAATACGCTGTGCCCGGAAATGTATTTTGGCGCACGTGGCTGGCGCAGGGATTCGCACGCGCACACTGTGCGCCAGCCGCGTGCGCCACTTGTGCGCTGAATTCTATGAATTACCCCCTAAACCTCAGATAAAACCCCCCTGTGAAGGAAGCAGCCACCAACCGTGTGTACTAGTCTAGCAAACGTATGGCCTGACATTAAGAGAAGGAATGCATTTTCAGCCTTTACACCTGGCTTGGCCTAGTCTGTCTATCAATGTCCATAATATGAGAGCTCAGTTTTTGAAGCCTTTGTGAATTTTCATAGCAGTTTTGTTGCAAAATATCCTGTGGTAGATTTGTGCTAAGAAGAAAGCCTTGGGTGGTTAGACGTTTCTTTTTATTTTATTTTATTTTTTTCTTTAATTTATTCTCCTTTAGTCAAAGAACTTGTCTTTTCACAAATTTACATTTTTAAATCACAATTCATATAAAATCTTTTTACATATATTTAAAAGGGAAGAGCATTAATCAAATTATCACTTCAAAAGTCCCAATTCAAGTAGAAAAGTTACCACTGCCCAGGTCAGGAGACTTTCATGGCCAGAACTCAATCGGTCCCAAAAAGATTGTGTTTCTAGCGACCATTATTTGTCCACAAATCTGAGGAATGTTGTAATCCTTTGTGCCCGTGTGCCTAGGCATTCTATCAGAACGTGCCTCAAAGTATCTATTCTTGCGTCGTTGCAGCGTTGGCATGTACTATCGCTGTGTAAATCCTTATGCCTAGAAAAGAGAATTTCTTTCATTGGTAATATGTTGAGTCAGAATCTTAAGAATTTGTTCTGTCCGCTAGTATTTGGAAAGCACCTTAAATAACCGGTTAGGTATCGCTGTGGTTTATCATGAAGCAAGTGAGAATGGGGCATTTGTTTGACCTCGTTTCTGAGATCGTTTGCATCCAATCTTTTCTTCTGAGTCGTTTTTTGACATACATTGGATTGTCACAGAGATCACTTACTTCACATTCACAGGAACTCAAGATATGCTGCACATAGCTGTCCAAGCCTGACAAGAACGGATTATCCTTCTCAATTAGTTCTTTATTTAGGTCTGCGTATCGGATATTTACCTGGGGGACCCTAATCAATCTATAGGTTGATAATATTCTCCACTCTATATGAGAGCAGAGAGAGGGGAGATCCAATTCACTCACTGAAGATATCGGGAGACACTGAACATTTTTCCATAGTGAGCCCTCTAGCGTTTCCATGTTTATTGTTTAAATTGCTAGGATAACGTCTACACCATAAGTCAAGGTAAAAATTACTTTGCTGCCGTAGAATTTTGTCAGGGGGGGGGGCGCTGTTGCGCACGCTACAAAATGGCCGCCTGATTGCCGAGCTCCCGCTCCACTGACAAATCCTTCTGGAATAAATCCGTCTTGGACCTACCTAACGCACCCCGAACTTTACCACCGCTATCCCGGGTGCTCGAGAACATTCATTTCAAATCCTGAGTCGGGGGGACCGTGGAAGACGGAGTTCTGCCTTCTTGAACATTGACCGACCCCTGCGGCGGTTCTGGTCCGGGGGCGGGAACCGAGCAACTCACTCGAGCGCCGCGGCCTTGGCGCACAGGAGGGCCTTGAAGTGGGAGGATCCTGGGACCCCGCCCGGATTCCGCTCTTTGGTCTGGAGCTACGCTGGAACCACGCTGCGGTGCTCGCCTCTGGGGGTGCAGGCCGGGAGGATCGGCCCCTCGCTCGACTACACACTTTAGGCGGCTACGCTCCCGGGACTTGGGAGGGTCGGAGCTACCGGATAGCGGAATCGCATACGCCACGGCTCGCCTGTCGGGGTCCCCCCGGAGGAAACACACAAAACAAGGTGAGAGCGATCCCCCCTGCTACAGACGCCCCTTCGAAACACCGGGTCGCTTCATACACGCGGCACATATACGTATTGGCAGCCCGCTCCGTTGAAGCAGCTAGTATAGCGGACACCGATATGGGGGAACCGTCCAAGGCGGGAAGAGGCGCTAAGGCCCTGGCGGGGAAAAAGAAAGGCCCGATGGATGCATATACGGGTAGCCAAAACACTCCTACGACAGAAGATCCCCGTTCTTCCACTGAGGTTGCCTCGAGCCCTGAGCCTTCCGACCACGTCGATAAGTTGACCGAAATAGTTCAGAATGGCTTCCTTTCTATTAACACGAAACTAGATGACATTGTCTCCACCATGAGCTCTCTCAAGGCCAGAGTTGAAAAGGAAAGCTCACGAATTACAGAAGCCGAACATAGAATCAGCTCCAATGAAGATACCATCACACACCACACCCGTGATATCGCCCAGATTAAAGGGGACTTGGCCAAATTGCAAAATAAATGTGAGGACCTGGAATCTAGGTCAAGAAGGAATAACATCCGTGTGGTCGGAGTCTCTGAATCTTTTGGTAAAACCCAGATGGAGCGACAATTGGAGGAGCTACTCACAACATTGTTTGGACGTGAGACTTTCTCAGATCACTTCTTGGTAGAAAGAGCGCATCGCACTGCTGCCCAGGTTCCTAAGCCGGGCGCCCCGCCGCGCACCATCATTGCAAAACTCCTCAACTATAGAGACAGGGACACGATCCTTCGCAAGGCTAGAGAGAAGGGAACACTACAGTTTGAAGGAAATCGTGTCCACATATATCCGGACTTCTCGGCCGGGGTTCAAGCCAACAGGAGATCCTATGAGCCGGTCAAGAAGCTCCTACGAGAGCGTCAAATACCATACGCACTTATATTTCCTGCTAAAATGCGGCTCCAACACGCAGGAAGGGCACATTTCTTTGAATCCCCGGCCGAGGCTACACACTACATTGAAACTTCCATACCCCTTCCCCCTAATGGGGGCAGGCCGATACAAAACAACAGGCCCAGGCCGGCCGACTGAAAGGCGATTTTGAATGCATAGGATAATAACGGATACAACATACGGTTCTCGAGGGTAATGCTTAAGAAACTGTCTAATATTTATGGGTCCAGATATTGTTAAGGGATGGAGGCTGGGACCCAGTCGGCGGCCATGTGAGGCAACATGGCCACCCTCGGAAGGTTCCACGAGTTTGGTCTGATTCATTGTCAAGTTGGGGACGACAATGAGGGGTGGGGGGTGGGAAGGGAGGTTGGGATTGAATGTTGCAGTCCTGAACTGGCCCTATACGGGCACAAAGTTGATGTTTCTGTTTTTAAAAGTAAAACGTTGGTCACACTCGAACCGGCACCGAGCAATATAAATAGATGCTATATGATTTTTGCTCAAGATTCGGACAGACATTGTTGTACAAGGTTCAGGCGATGGGCTGCGGGTTAAGCTTTTGACATGGAATGTACGTGGATTAAACATACAAGCTAAAGCCAGGAAAATCGGGAATTACATCACGAGGCACACCCCCCAGATACTGATGTTGCAGGAAACACACTTGGTGGGGGTTGATAATACACGCATATTGCCTAAATGGGGGTCCTTTAGATACTATACAGACTATTCGTCTCAATCCAGGGGGGTTATCACACTCATACACCCAGGATTGGGATTTAAGCCGGAGGGTCACAGGGTGGATCAGTTGGGTAGATATGTCTTGGTCTGGGGGGAAGTTGCCACCATTCGCCTGCTCCTAATCAACACCTATGGGCCCAATATTGACGACCCTACATTTTACCTGGAACTTTACCAGATAATTGTCTCACTTGGGTCCCCAGTAATCATTTGGGGTGGTGATTTCAACCTGGTCCTGAACCCCTCCCTGGACAGGGCCTCTAGGGCTGTCAGGGCTCCCTGTAAAGCCTCCCAGACTCTTACACATATCCTGTCCCAATTGTTTTTGGTTGATGCATGGAGGGAGTTACACCCCGATAGTAGACGATACACATTTTACTCCTCGGTTCACGACTCTGAATCCAGAATCGATTACTGGTTACTCTCTTCATCATTGATAGCAGCACTGAAGGGATGCGAAATCCTCCCGCGCACCATGACAGACCACTCCCCAGTATTGCTAGATTTATTACTCCGGAACGTCCCTACACCTGCCAGAAGGTGGAGGATGCCCAGTGGAATGCTCGCAGACCCCGGGGCGATTGAGACACTACATATTGAAATTACGGAGTATTTCTCGACAAATATGGGATCGGTTGATAAGATCGCAACAGTTTGGGAATCCTTCAAGGTTTGGTTGAGGGGTGTCCTGATATCCAGGTCTACAGGTATGCTTAAAAAGGTGAGGAGTGATTTGTCTGAGGTTGAGTCCAAACTAGATAAACTGGAGACAACATACACCCGCACCCATAGTAAAGAAATACTGGGAGACATACAAATTCACCTTCAGGAGTTTAACAAACTGGCTGATAGAGAGGTTCAATATATCGCTGCCCCCATGCGGGCCCGCAGGTATGGGGAGGGGAACAAGGCGGGTAAAACCCTTTCGAACCTACTTAAACAGGGTAGACAGCCCCCCCTGATCACTAGCATCCATACTCCACGAGGTGAGGTTCGCCTCACCGACGTGGAAATAAACCGGGAATTTTTTAACTTCTATGAACAACTTTATTCAAACAAAGATTTGAAATCGCTCCCGGAAATCAGGGCATATCTGGAAGCCCTCTCACTCCCTAAACTCACAGAAGAGGAACGCCTCGCCATGGACCTACCGATATCCCCAGACGAAGTTACAGAAGCAATCAAGGGTCTCGCGGCAGGCAGGGCCCCTGGGTCGGATGGAATCGGGGCCGAATTCTACAAAGAGTTCCGCGAGGAACTTGTCCCTATATTAATACAGGTTTGGGAGGAGGCACTCGAGAGTGGAATCCTTCCTCCAACCTTTAGAGAAGCAATAATAACGGTCCTCCCCAAGCCACGACGACCACCACAGGACGTATCGTCATACAGACCCTTGTCACTTATAAACACAGATGCAAAAATATTTGCGAAAGTCTTGGCCAACCGACTTCTCCCGGCTGTTCCCTCCCTTGTTCACCCCGATCAGAACGGGTTTATCCCCGCGAGGTCCACCGCCCTGAATCTGCGCAGACTCTTTGGCATTATGGCACAGATTGATCCCAAAAAAAGTGCGGTTTCCATAGCCCTCGATGCAGAAAAGGCATTCGACTCTGTTTCGTGGGTTTATCTCTTCTCGGTCCTTGAAGCATTCGGTTTGGGCCCCAATTTTGTGAAGTATGTCAAGCTTCTATACACTAAACCGGGTGCACGAGTATTGACAAACAAAACCATCTCTGATATGTTCCTTTTGGGCAGGGGCACCAGACAGGGATGCCCTTTTTCGCCCCTTCTGTTTGCCTTGACCATTGAGCCGATGGCTGCCGCAGTCAGACTCAGACACTCACACCGGGGGATCATGATGAAGGGGTCCACCCAACTAATTTCACTCTATGCTGATGATACCCTATTATATATCAAGAAACCCGAGGTAAATCTGACACCTATAATGGAAGAAATACAGGAGTTTGCAGCATATTCTGGTTATACTATAAATAGGACCAAATCTGAGATCTTTCCACTCACCCCATCCACTGTTAGGCCCCCCTCCACCGCGGAACTGGGATGGTCAGAGCACCGCATTAGATACTTGGGGGTTGTGGTATCTAGAGATAAACACACGTTATACACAGACAATCATGAAGCAGCTCTCCGCCAGATAAGTACGAAACTCCAGATTTGGGGCCACCTCCCACTCTCGTTGGCAGGCAGAATCGCGGTCCTTAAAATGGTCATCCTTCCCAAACTACTCTACCTTTTTGTTAACGTCCCCATATGGCCGGGCAGAATCTTTTTCGCCAAGCTTCGTACCTTATCTGTCTCATTCGTCTGGGGTGAGAAAACGGCCAGAATAAGCTGGGAGAAAATGGTTGAACCATACTCCATGGGAGGAATATCGGCCCCGGACTTCGAGTTATATTATTATGTTTCCCAGGCACAGTTTGCTAGATACTGGTACGACTCCCTAGAGGATACACCACATGCCTTACTGGAAGAGCGTACCACATATCCCACAAACATTAAATCAGTTCTTTTCGACACCAAACACAGAGACACCTGTGACTATAACCCCGTGAGCTCCACTATAAGGGCATGGGAGGCGATATTCAAGAGGCTGAAGATTGAGACACCCTACAACCCGGATGTCCCCCTTTGGAACTTTCCGGGCTTGCCCCCCACTCATGATACCACTATACGAGATTCATGGGACCCAGGCGGGGAAATGAAGGTTGGCGATATGTTTGTGGAGGGGAAGTTTGTTGAACTGCAACTGCTACTGAGAGCACTGGGTGATGGACCCCTTAAAACTCTCCAATACTACCGTATTAAATCAGCCTTTGGTAGGAGATGGCAGACGTTCCCAGACGAACCGTATGTCCATCCTTGTGTGCAGTTGATCACAGCTACGAATGGCTTGGGGATCTCCAAATTATACAACGCAATACAGGCCCATACCCCTACACTCAATCGAGTGCGAGAGAAATGGGAGGCAGACCTGCAGGCACCAATTGAAGATGACAAATGGGCAAGATATTGCAGGCTTACTAAAAACATCTCACTTAATTCTGGCTTGAGATTAATTCAATTCAAGATCCTAAATAGATTACACTATACACCCTCCAAGGTAGCTAGGTTTGTTCCTGGGGCCTCCAGCTCCTGCCCAAAATGTGATTCACTTCGGGCGGATGCCTTCCATATGTACTGGAACTGTCCGGCTGTTGCGGGGTTCTGGGGAGAAGTTGCTAAACTATTGGAAGATGTAATACAAATTCCCCCGGTTATGACTCCTCAGAAATATTTATTTGGCGACATTGGCAAATGCTCGGAAAAAATTCGAAGATTGTTTAATGTTATCTGTGCCATTGCCAAGAAGTGCATACTCCAGAAATGGAAGAGTCCCGCCCCGCCCAGTATGAAACAATTCTTGCAAGAACTTACACATGTGAACGAGTCAGAAGAACAATTTGTCATTACCCGACCTTCAATGTGTAGGCCCAAAGATATTTGGGGCCCCTTCAGGGTCTATCTGTGTAACATGACCGACAACGACAATGTACCATTGTAACGGACTGTTTTTGAACATAGCTAAATGTATTCTTGTCATCCATGTAAGCTCCCCTTTGTATTCCTCCATATGTGTTGTTCTTTCCCTTATTATTTCTCTTGTTGCTTCATTACTCCTTTGGAACATGATGCCGCTGTTCTTTTGTGACCATCAATAAAGAAAGTTTTAAAAAAAAAAGAATTTTGTCAGGGGAACTGCAGAGAACTTACACAAGTTAAAGCTCAATTTGTTCATTTGGCTCCCCAAATTGATCAGTTTTTCTTCCAGGATGCCTTCTATACGACCGGGTATTAAATCCTAAGTAAAGAACCTCCTTGCCTTTAGATATTACTTGACCTGACAGTTCCCAGGTGAAGGTTGTTTCCCTAGTCCGAGGACGTTTGAAGGCAATTATTTTGGATTTGGCAGGGTTTATCCTTAGGTTGTTAACCCTTGCAAACTCTCCCAAGGCATCCAACAATCTCTGCAGTCCTATGGGAGTGTAATCCAGGAGCACAATGTCATCTGTGTATGCTACCCAGTTAACCCTCTCCTTACCCACTATAGGACTAGCGAGACCCTTCCCCCCCACAAGCTATTGGCTAGATCTGCCATGTATAGATTAAAGAGCCTGGGAGCCACCATACATCCCTGTCTCACTCCATTATAAATGCAAATTCGAGTTGATTGGTTCCCCCTTGCATCCAGTCTTATCCTGAAAAAAAGACTTATTATGGAGCTCTATTATTATAGGTAGGAGTTATTTGGAGGGGGGGGGTCTCCATTCTGCTGTCAGTTTCAGCCATAACCGTTCTCTATTTACAGTATTGAAGGCCTTGGACAAATCGACCCCGGCCCCGAAAAGAGGCGGCCCGCCTTTCAGAAAGCTTTTGCTAGATGTTGTACTTCGGATCAGACTGTTGAGTGTGTTAGACAAGCCTGTCCTTATCCCAATTTGGTTTTTCAAAAGTATTCAATTTTTTTTATCCAACTTTTGAGATCTCTCAGCACCAAACCTGCAAATATCTTACTATATGCATCTAGAAGGGAGATCGATCCCCCTTCTTATATATTGGTATCACTAAAGCTTCCCTCCAGGAGCTCACAATCTCCTAAAAGAGAATATTTGACCATAGGTTCTCATCCGATTTGAAGATCTGATTGTTGAGACCATTTGGTCCTGAAGCCCTTGATCCCGAAGATTTCTTAATGGCCTCCTTTACCACTTCCACACTGAGATTTAGCCCCCACCTTCCCCTGTCCTGACTAGACTCTGCAAAGTCTCCCAGAGGTCCAGATAGGGTAGAAAAATGCTTCACCCCTACTGACTCCTGTATGATGTTGCTTTGTGTAATCATCTGTCTCTGTTCTCTCCGCCTCCAAGTTGCTCGTAACAAGGGCTTGGATCATGAGATTCAGCCCACGATCTGAGCCACCGGACTGGCTGACTCCCCCGCCCTAGGTGCTAATAAGATTTAGTGTTGACAAATGCTGTAAGGTTGTCATTCATAGCTCCTTAAAAGATACTTTTGAAACATATAACCAAGGAAAGGACTGCAAAGCATAAATAAAGATCTTAATAGGGACGACCTGAATTTGGAGAGAAGAAGGGTTATTCAAAAATACACTGGCTGGTCGAAGACATATTCTACAATACATTTATGGTGAACAGATGCAGAGATCCCTGGGGAACCAAAGTTCCAGAGATTTCTTGGCTATAGTACAATGTTTTCTGTTGGGTGTACTCCACTGCCCTAACGAGGAAGGAAAGGTAAGTTCAAAGTTGACGTGAATTCCAGTTAGGGTGATTTCCCCCTGAAAGAAGAAAAGTACTAATTGAAAGACCAGGATTACGAAATTGTATAAAAACCAAAAGTGCTTCCTATTTTTCAATTTGTTGGCTTGACTTATCTAGGAGCTCTGCTCGGGGAAAAGGTAATTCAGTCCAAATGTAAAATTGAGCTTCATCCAGCTGACAATAAAAATAAAATAGAATGATTGGCGTGATTCTATAAGTTTGCTGCGTCTCTATTTTCTATTCTTTACATATTATACCATGCTTCTCTTTCAGGCTTTCCCTCCAATGCTGGAAGGAAAAGACCAGTACAGGATATTTACATGTGCTTATTATTACCAACAGATATATACATATGAGCTCAGACACTGGTCTCTCTGTGGCATGAATACCCAGTTGGTATGCAATAAAATGTTTTTATTAAAAAAGAATCAATCTCGGAGGTTCTGATAACCATCTCAATCAACATAAACAAAACACACCTTTGGTTGATTCACCTTCTTTCAATAAAAATACTATAGAATTGTTTGCAATTGTATCTTACTCCTTTAAAACATTTCGTTCTGTTGCATTTGTAATGCCTAAAGTGTGGTGCTAAATGTAATCTCCAATACCACTTGCTGAGACTTACATTTCTACATCAGTCATATATGCGGTTGCCATATCTTTGTTTACCTATTGGTCAATTCTGTTAATAAAAAATGGCCCTACATAATTGGGCCCTAACTTGGTTTTATTACCTCATCAGACACTTGAGGTTAGCCCGGTTTCTTTTCTACTGTTAACTTATTTGATTAAAACAATCTATCCTACTCCTTCTCTTTTTAGTTCCTCATCATATGTTCCATCTTGCTTGGCCTAATTGGTCCATAAGATTAGGAAAGGGACTTTTCACAATCTGGGCTTTTCCTGACTGCGCCAGCAAGATTGAAAAATAATCTTTTGTGCTATTTAATTTATCAATGTAAAGATTACTTTTGCCTGCTAGGCTTTTCTCCATATTTCAAAAACCTTAATATATGTATGTAACTTATTCTCAATAAGCAACCCCTGTCTAAATGCTAAAAATAGTGTGTATGTGTGCACATAGAACGCATAGCTTTTTAGGCCCAGTTATTACACTTTATTGATGCTATATTTATTTAGTGAATACATAACTACTTGAGGCCTTGCGTTGGCGCTTCAATAATGACATATGCACCTGTAGTGAATGCATAAGCTCAGTACATTACTCTCTATATAAACTCTATTGTTCTAAACTGGTTTTTGCCAATCTATATGTGGAAGTATGCATCCCAGGTGTCCATGTATGCTATACACAATTTTAATCACCTATATAATATATGTATAAGGAAGGCATGATATCAAACAGTAAGACAGACACAAGTGATCACAGTTCAAGGGTGTTTACTGAACTTCAATTAGGTTTGGAAAACGCCTATCTAATCCTAAATCTAAAGATGGACGCAAGCTACGACCATCAAATAATAATAACGCAGTCCTAGTCGAGTCTGTCAAAATAAAAGGGCCTATACTAATAAACCCATTTCCAATTCTTCTAATAAACCTATTGCCAATCCTTCCTTCTAAATAAAAATAGTGTGGGAAACAATGTTATGCAAATGAAAAGTGTCCAAGAAATGATATTCAAGCCATTGGCTTCCCTTCCCCACCTTTTCATCACGAGACAAGGTGGTGCACTCAAGCTTAGCACACTCTCTGGTTTCTCTAGCACGAGGACGCAGTTAAAAACTTCAACATCAGGGCCATCTGTGCCAAAGTCTCTTTGCCATTCAAAGTCTCTTATTTCAGAGGGCCTGATGCAAAACGACAAACATTAAAGTTCCTTTCGTCTTAGGATATGACAACTTCTCGGGTGATTTACTGTTCACACCGAGTCCCCCACTGCTGAGCTCAGACCCACTTTGACACGAAATCTTGAATTGGTCTAACTCCAACGGGCTCGGACCAAATTTTTCTACTTCATCAAAATCAAAGACTTTCGAATGTGCACAGGATTTTGCTTGACCCGTCGGAGGACCACTTTGATTCACAATTACTCGTTCTCGATGTGATGTTTTTCTCAGTTCACTTTTGCCACTTCTCAGCTGGATACCTTGCAGAGACCTTCGATTGAGCACCCACGCGGTGCCGGACCACTCTGTCAAAAGTATTGTATCTTGCTTTGAAAGTTCAATCACTCATCAGCAGTTCAACTTTACCTGCGTCTCTTATCACACGCAGTTTAACAATGTTCGTTCCAGCACTCCCCATACAATGTTGCTGGTTGCAACCTTGTCTTCAACACAGCCGGTCTTGTAGCGGTCTCCCCAACTAAGTGGTTGTGTTGATTCACTGACGCTGCTTTGTTCTTGGAGCCAAAGACGGTACCACGGCGGCTGGCACTTCTCCCCGCCTTCATTATTGACGAGGGAGGGCCCCGGGTATCTCCGGCACACAATGCAGGATTTTTCAGCCTGGTTTCCTGGTCTTATGCTTTCTATTCTTGAGGCTTCTGGAAAATAACTTGTCGAAAAGGTCAAGGGAATTTCCCTCATTGCAATCCCCTTCTGTTTTGCCATCTTTCCTCTCTCGTTCAGCTGATGTCTCAAAACTGCTGTTTCCTCGTCTGCTTTGCTTCGCTCAGAGTGTTCTCTCATGGTCCACCTTTTATCCATGTGGGGAAGCTTAATGGAAGTCAGGTGTGTGTGTAATGGTCAGTAATTGCCTGAACTCGCTGGACCATTGTATTGGGACATGTCAGGTGTACTGCTCGGGTGTTAGTCTGTTTTCTCTCATTTCTGGCTGTCTGTGAGAAAGTGTTTGTGTTGTAAAAAGGGGGTGGAGAGTGTGGAGTTAATAAATATCTTACCTGGTAGGATGGGGTAAAGGTTTTACAGGAAAGGGGATACCACGTCCTCACCACCCGGTGTCCCACTCCCTGAAGACCCCTCACCCAAGTGATCCTCCCGCACTGGTCCACCCCTAGGAACTGGATCCAAAAGCGATGGCCGTGTCCTGGACACCTGGATGAAAGATCCCCGGAGACTAGTGGGTGAAACACCTTCTGGTTTCTCACATACCTGCGCTTATTGACTGAATGCTGAGGTTTCAAAAGGTATGTATACCCTATAAATAGCCAAATAACCTGACACCATAGATAGTTTACATTATAAAAAAAATGCCAAGTGATAATATATCCCAAATGACACTAAATAGTATGGGCTATAACACTTGGAAAATAAGATAATGCTCTCAGCAAACAAAGAACTAGAAAATTATAACGAATATGGAAGTTTTATCAATTGCGATCTTTGGTCCAAGATGGTGATGAGCTAGTCTATTGCATGATTCCTCCTCTCAGCATTGTCCGTATGCCTGCTCAGTCTGGTGTTATGCTTCAGGAATGGTAAATGGAAAGCAGTGACAGCCAGTTTTATGAATGTTTGACTATGCAGTGAGTCCGGTCATGTTTGATTTATTCAGAAGGCCCACACTGCTCCGGGAGGACGGTGCACATTGCAGAGTAATCCAAGATTGCCTTACAGAGGAAGAAAAAGCGAAGGAGCATGAGAAGCAAAGTGTGGTTTGTTCACGATAAGAAAGGAGACACAGTAGATTAATCAGAAGAGTGACCAATGCAGGATAGCTACTGGGGGGAGCTGCACAGGTGCCTGGTGCATAATATGCATTTCATTGTGATAGGTATCTGTAGTGGGGGAGAGGAGTTGAAGAGGACCATAGAGGTTGATGAAGAAATTATCTCTCTGAAGTGTTTGGTAATTGAAGAAAAGGATTTCCTATTGAGACTTTTCTCTTCATATTATTTACACTACAAAATCAATTAAGAAATGCAAATGTTTAATTTTGCTTGCCTTTGTTGCTTTCTGTTATTTCAATTTATTTCATCTTCTATTGAAGGTTGTAAAGTTTCATTACAGGCTATTATTGATTGGCCAAATTCACACCTTGCCTCCAGTCATAAACCATTTACATAACATTTTGAAACGTTTGCAAGCCCTCTACTGAGAGGGAATACCACCAAATAACCTGTTCTCTGGGGTGGTCACCAAACAGGAGGGACTAGAGTCATGTTTTGTCTTGCTGAACCATACCAAAGAGGAAGTGTCTTTTTGCACATCAGACTGTTTCCACCCACAAGGGCGGTCTAGCACCTAAATGGTAGGCAGTTCTCAGCTCTGTATCAGCAAGCCCAGACATGTGTTTCTGCCTCATTGGGTGTCATCAATGAGGTGTGGCTGTGGTCCTGTCTCTCTAGGAGGAGCGAGAAAGGGGCCCAGGTCTGGATTCCTCTTGGGATGAACCCCCAAGCTTTTCAAAATGTGCAAAAAAATGGGATCCCCTGTACGGAGAACAAACCCTGCCAAATAACCTATTTTATGGGATGGTTGCACGCTGGGGGTTCGCACTGATGGGACTCGGCAACGAAGATTTGTGTAGACGTTAAAAACCAACCCGCAAAGGGACCGGGGTGCTAATTACGGTACCGCAATTTGCGGTACCGTAATTAGGGCCTTCCCCATTCCCAATATGCCCTATGGGGCCAAAATGGGAATGGGGAAGGGCAATGGAGGAAGGAGGAATTACTGCCTTCCCAACCTTGGAATAGGGCGGTAATTCTCCTTTCCTCCAAGGCGGTACCGATAAATTACCGGCTTGAACCATGGCGCTAATAGCGCCATGGTTTACCACCTACCGTGTAATGAGGCCCATAGTGAGCTAAAACACGATTACAACTGCTAGTATGGAACATTCATTTGAGCACGTTTTTGTCTGTGTTCAATCTCGTTAGACGGGTTCCTACATATTTCCAAATTACATAAATATATTACATTAAAAAAAAACACTGTCTAAGCTCCAATCTCTTAAGCCATCGATGTATTTGTACATGTCCAACTGGCCAGTCCTTAAAGGCAATTACAATATTTGAGTATTTAAATGTGCACTGTGAATGATGTAAATCTCTCCTATACCCACTATCAGCACATTGACCTCACCCGCTTAAAGAGGTGGTGTTCAGGTCCTATGATCTCCATATTGCACATTACTTCCACGTCTGTAAGGTGCACTTCTCTGTTGTTCTTGCAGGTGAATGCTCCCTTCCATATCGAGAGAGAAAAGCCAACACCGTCGCTCCGCCATGTCTTCTCGTGCAACATGATGCAGGCGGTGATTCCACCCCATGCAAGCCTAAAGATTCCCTTTTCCTTCCGGCCTCAGGATGTCGGCGTGGAGAGTGTGGATTACTTCTCTGTGATTCCCATTGGCAACATCACCAAAACTGTTCTGAAGGTGACGGGATGGTGTCAAGGTAGGTGGGGCGAGGTGACTGTGCCTGTGGAAGTCCGACCTTACAGTCTGAGGAGAAAGAGACCCGATATAAAGAGTCTGCTTGGGGCTTGCAGGTTCATAGAATATGCGACTGATGCTATTCTGCTGAGGTATTGGTTGAAAGGAAATTGGCTTCTCCACATGCAGCCTTTATTCTCTGGGGTGCTGGCGCAAATCAATGTAGACGAGAGTAAATGTGAAATGATGTGCCATTGGAATGGTGTATAATTTTACTAAAACTCTACTATCTTTGGCGTAAATAAAAATGACTTTTGTGAATTCCTTCTATAAGTGTTGTCTGTGGGAAGATAAAAGTAGTGGTGCTGTTGTCCCTCATCATGGTAGGAGTGCTCTCAAATGGGTTCACGCCACTTCTGAATCATCATTCCAATGTTGTGGCTTCTGAACCTCCAGTGAAAAATGTAACCTGTCTTCTCCTAGCATTCTTCAATTTCACTCGTCCATGTTCGGCATGGCATCTACTAGATTATTTCACGAAGGACATGGCACACGTCTTCGTGTCGTTGTTTTGATGGATCCACTCTCACCGACAGTCACAGTTGTAAACCTATTCAAGTACCTCTGAGAACCGCTGACTTTCTCCATCTTTCTCATCTCTGTCCTTCAACTTTAGCACTCCAAGAATGTTTGGCTAGTCACTTGTCTGCTCACAATGAAAAGTGGGTTGAATACTGGATTTCGTACCTTCAGAACAGTAATTTCCTTCTAAGATTGTCATTGTTGGAGTAGTCACATCAAATGGCAATAATTGCAGATGTGCCCTTTCCACAATTGAGTGTGCACGCAATACCTTGCTTTGTCAAGGCCTTCCAACATGCCATAATTAGTGCTCCAAAACCACTTATCAAAAGACTGGGCTGCCATAAAACCCTGCAAATCTGTTTTCCTTTATCAGGGAACAAATCTGACTCTATTTTGACAACACCTTGTGGGAATGTTATTTATACGAAACTCTTGTTCTCCAGCATGGGGTCTGGCATGGATTCACATGCTCATGAATGTTCCCCGTCGTCAGGCCGGGAATCCTCGGTATAGAAAAAAATCAGTATCAGTTTCGTTTCTGATCTGTCTTTCTTAGTAGTAACCAATCACTGGTCTCTGGGTCATACCGCCCCCAGCCAATGACTGCCCTCTCCCTAAGCCCCGCCTCTGGCAGCCATCCTCAGATTTTTACAACACGTTCAAGTGTTGGGAGTCCTCATGCTGTAGCTCTCGAGCTTTTGATGCGTTTTCGTGCTTTTTCAGGAGATTTTTCTCATTTTTCGGTTAAATAGAGCCTCAAGCTCCACCGTTTCTACATCCGATCAACGGGGATCCATTTCGGAGTTTTCTACGCCCCTCAAGGGTGAAGTTTTCGTCGAGTTACGCTTTTGGAGGATTCCAGAAGTTCCGAGGCCTACCCCGGACATGGCCTAGGAGAAAGGAAGCTCGACGCCCGGGAAGCTGTTCAGGACCTGCCCTGGATGCCAGCTTCAGAATGTTTTCAAGGAGGACGAGCATTCGTTATGCCTCTACTGTCTCCATGAGGACAAGACGCACACGGAGAAGGACTGTGCGTTTTGTGGGAACATGTCGGAGATGACCATGAAGGATCGCCACCTCCGTCTTGCCAACTGGCTGGATGGGAAGAGCCCGTCAGGCGAGAAGAAGAAAAAGAAGTCAGAGCGGTCTTCTAAGTCCTCTGAGGGCGCCCCGGCGACGGGGGCCCAACAAAAGGCTAAGCACCGCGAGTCCACGGGCACCGGGAGCGCCTAACGGTCGGGCTCCTTGGCTGCCAGGCAGGACGCACCCTCCCCGGCGCCATCAACCACGAGCCAACGCTCTGGCTCGGGTAATAGGAAGTCTGAGAACCCGGCGAAGCTTCTGGAGAGGCCTTGGTCGATCTCGAAGATTCCGGCAGAGGGGGAGCGAGGCTCGGACCCTCCCCCCAAGGTGAAGGCCCCAGGCGTCCAGAAGGTGGCGATGGCCTTAATTCACCCTGCTAAGACCTTGATTGAGGATGTCGCCGCGGCCCTGGCTCAGCCTGTGGAGGCGCCCTCAAGACCCAGAGTCTCCCTGCCACCGCGGAGGGAGTCGTCTTTCAGGCCCATTGAGAAGACCCCCACGAAGTCCTCGTTGGAAAAGGTGGGGGAGGGGCTGGTGGCCATCGTGGATACGGACACGACCTCTGAAGAAGAGCTCATCGAAGTCGTGGAAGAGGCTTAGCCCATCTGGAGGGATCCCGACGAGGGCGACGACGAGAGCGACGGTGTCGCCGACAAGGCTCCTCAAGAGCCCTCGCGCCCGTCGTTTCCGGCGCCGCAGGACACTTCGGCGGCCATTTTGTCAGCGATTCAGTCCTTATGCTCGGAGATAAGGACAAGGTTGCCCCTTCCCCCGATGGAGGTACCTGAGCCAGGCCCGCCGGGGGAACCGGAGCCAGGACCTTCGGAGAGTCCACCGCATAAGAGGAGGAGGACGCATCTTACGCCACCTCTCCCACCTCTGCGGCCTGCTCTGCCTTCCCCCCGGTCTAACAGGTACAGAGGACGACGGAGGCGACGACGGGACGTGTCCCCCATCGCACCCTGCTCGGGCGTCCCCGCCCGACGAGATTGGATCCTTTCATGCCATGATTTCCAGGGCATCCGAGCTTTTCCAGCTCTGCCAGGAAGAAAAGAAGAAAGAAGGGTTCCTTTACTAACGGCGCAAGGCTAAAAGGAAGACGATCCTCGCCGTACCGCTTCTTGTTGACATCTGGGATGAGGGGCTCGCCCTCCTCAAGAACCCTGCCACAGCGCCGGCAAAGAGGGACCGGTACGAGAAGAAGTACTGGGTCCCCGACGCTGCCCCCTTGTGCCTTCGGGCGCAACCTACCCCGGATTCGGTCGTCTCGGCGGCGGCAAAGAAGAAAGCTGGGGGGGCATCGGGCTCGACATCAACTTCCCCGCCGGACGGCGAGGGCAGGAAGTTGGACACAATGGGACGACGGATCATCTCATCCGCAGCGACGACTATCAATGCGGCCAACGCCCTGGCTATCGTAGCCCGCTACGACAGGGAGTTGTGGTTCAAAATCGCCCCTCTGTTAGACTTCCTTCCGGACGCCAAAAGGGCTGAAGCCCTTGAAATCCTACAGGAGGGGGAGATTGCTTCAGACCACGCCATCACGGTGGCAACGGACATCGCCGACACCGGTTTCCGTCAGTTGGGCAACGGCGTTTGCTTGAGACGACGAGGATGGCTCAAGGCCACGGATTTCCGCCAGGACGTACAAACCAAGGTTTTGGACATGCCCTTCGACGGGAACAACCTGTTTGGGAAGGCGGTTGATGAGTCCCTTCAGGCCATCAAGACGGACACAGAGACTGCCCGGGCACTGGGAGTGCTCCAACAACGACGGCCGTCCTTTCGGAGCTCCGGAGGCAGACAAGGTGCCTCCAAAGGATCCGGCAGTGGCTCCTCCACTTACCGCCACGCGGCAAGATCTTCGTCCCAGGTAGCCTAGAGGGGACGCGGCAAGTCAGGTGGTGCCCGTCGTCGTCGACAGGGAGGTCAAGGAGGCAAGACGGCCTCCAAACAAGATTGAACCGACCGTGGGGTCGGGCCCCCGCCGAAGCACCCCGGTGGGAGGCCGGCTGGTGAGGTTCGTCAGCGTGTGGGAGTCCATCTCCACCGACCGCTGGGTGCTGGACGCCCTGGCCCAAGGGCACGCCCTCGAGTTTCAGAAGAAGTGCCCTCGTGTTCCACCCGTGGCCAGGAAGGAAAATCGCATCCCTCAACTACTGTTGGAAGTAAGGGCGATGCTCAAGAAGGGTGCCATCGAGCTCGTCCCAAAGAGGCTTCGGGGCTCTGGAGTTTACTCAAGGTACTTCCTCGTAAAAAAGAAGACAGGAGGATGGCGCCCCATCCTGGACCTACGACGACTTAACAAGTACATCAAGGCGCAGAAGTTCCGTATGGTCACCGTCCAGCACGTGCTGGGACAGCTGAAGGAGGGCGATTTCCTGTCGTCGTTGGACTTGGAGGATGCGTACTTCCACATCCCCATTCTAAAAAGACAGCAAAAGTTCCTCAGGTTCGTGGTCCAAGGGCGGCACTACCAGTTGAAGGCCCTCCCGTTCGGATTGACGTCCGCACCCAGGTTGTTCACCAAGTGCCTCGCACCGGTGGCGGCGCGGCTGCGCCTACAGGGGATCCACGTCTATCCCTACCTGGACGACTGGCTCATCCGGGCAAAGACGAGGGAACTCGCCGTGGAGCACACTGCGAAGACCGTCCAGCTGCTCACGGACCTGGGATTCTCCATCAACTTTCCAAAATCCCGCCTGGTTCCGTCGCAAGTCGCCCTGTTTCTGGGAGCCAAGCTCGACACAGTGGCGCGGCTGGCCTCGCCGTCGGAGGAAAGGACCAGGACCATTCTGGGCAAGGTGCAGCGTCTGCTGGTCACGGACATGGCCAGGGTAAGATCTATCAAGTCCCTCCTCGGGATGATGTCCTCTTGCATTTATCTGGTGCGCCTTTGCAGGCTGCGGATGCGCCCCTTCCAAGAGTTCCTTGACGCCCGCTGGGTCCAGTCGACGGGCAGCTTCGAGGACAGGATCCCTCTCAACGAGACGTTCCGTCAGGCGATCCGGTGGTGGGGTACCCGCTCCCATCTGGCGGCGGGCACGGACTTTCAGATCCCAGCTCACCAGGTGACGGTGACGGCGGACGCCTCCCTGGAAGGTTGGGGAGCGCACTCCGGAGATCTTCACGCGAGAGGCCTTTGGCTCCCAGAGGAGAAGTCACTCCACATCAACATTTTGGAGCTCCGCGCAGTGTTCTGGGCCCTCAGGTCCTTTCTTCCGTCTCTCAAGGGCAAGGTGTTGAGGATCTTCACCGACAACACCACCACGATGTTCTACATCCGGAAGCAGGGCGGGACCAGGTCCCCGGCCCTATCCAAGGAAGCCCAGGATCTGTGGCATTGGGACGTCGCCCAACGGATGTTTCTGGTGCCTCTTCATCTGGCAGGGATAAAAAACACGATCGCCGACTCACTCAGCAGGGAGCTGCGCTCGTGCCACGAGTGGGAGCTACACCAGGATCAAGTGGATCGACTCATCCGACGATGGGGCGAACCCCAAATCGATCTCTTCGCGCCGGCGATGAATTCCAAGTGCCGGTGGTTCGCCAGCAGGTTCCCCCAGCCGAGGATCATGGGCGATGCTTTCTCGTTCCCGTGGGACGGCCTATTTCTTTATGCATTTCCTCCGCTGCCGTTGCTGCTCCGGCTCATCAACCAGCTCAAGAGGTCCCGGTGCAAGATGATCCTCGTCGCACCGGCGTGGCCGAGACAGATCTGGTTCCCGGACCTTCTGGACTTGTCAACGTCCACACCAGTCAAGCTGCCGACCGACGCAGACCTTCTCTCCCGAGAAGGGGCGCCATTCTTCACCACAGCCCGGAGTTGCTGAACTTGCAGGCCTGGCTCCTGCAGCACTAGAGTTTGGAGGGTACGACATCCCGGCCGACTGCAGAGAGGTTCTTGCAAAGGCCAGGGCGTCCTCAACTCTCAAGTGCTGCGGACATAAATTGAAGAGGTTCTCTGTCTGGTGCCGTGCACAGAAGATTAACCCTCTGCGGATTACGGCCCCTCAAGTACTGCCGTACCTACTGTCACTGGCCAAAGCTGGACTGGCTCACGCCTCCATCAAAATACATCTGGCTGCAATCTCCCGATATACCAGGACTACGAGACGGGCGTCCTTGTGGTCTCATCGCCTGGTGAAAGAATTCATGAAGGGGCTATTCCGATCATTCCCGCCGGTGAAGGCTCCTGCCCCGACGTGGGAGCTCAATGTGGTGCTGACCAGGCTCATGGGGGCCCCATTCGAGCCTATGCATTCGGCGCCTTTGAAGTTCCTGTCATGGAAGACCGCTTTCCTCGTGGCCATCACCTCCGCGTGACGAGTGGGAGAGATCCAGGCCCTATCTTGCAAGCCTCCATACTTGACTTTTCATGAAACGAGGGTGGTGCTGAGGACGCACCCCTCCTTTATGCCCAAAGTGCCGTCGGACTTCTACCTCAACAAGCCCTTGGTGTTGCCAGTTTTCTTCCTGTCGCTTTCTTTGCCGGCCGAGAGGACTTTGCACTCGCTGGATGTAGCTAGAGCGCTGAAGTTCTACGTGGACCGCACAAAGAGTTTTCGGAAGACGTCACAGCTGTTTGTGAACTTTGGGACTGTGAATCAAGGGAAGGCTCTTTCGAAGACTTCCATTTCCAGATGGCTCTCCGGCTGCATCATGCACTGTCACCGGTTGGCAAACCGACCGCTGCCCGGCCGTCCGAGAGCCCATTCGACCAGAGCGATCGCTGCTACCACGGCGTTACTGTCTGGTGTGCCCCTGCTGGACATCTGCAGGGCTGCGACGTGGAGGTCGATGCACACCTTCACAAGATTGTACTGCGTCTATCGGGACTCCAGGGAGGAGTCCAGGGTCGGCCAAGCAGTGCTGCGCAACCTGTTCGCCTAAGGTGAGCCTGGTGAGAAGGTAAGGTTGAGTTGTTGTATTGCTTAATGTTGAGCCTGTTGCCACCTCCCGTGGTTGTGCATGTGTGTACTGCTATGTATTCTCTTATTCATGAGCATGTGAATCCATGCCAGACCCCATGCTGGAGAAGGAACAAGTTACTTACCTGTAACTGTTGTTCTCCAGCATGGGTCTGGCATGGATTCACATGTGAACCCTCCCGCCTACCCCTCTGCGGCTCTTCACTTGGTCATACTTCCACTTTACGTGCTACCAAATCTGAGGATGGCTGTCAGAGGCGGGGCTTAGGGAGAGGGCAGTCATTGGCTGGGGGCAGTATGACCCAGAGACCAGTGATTGGTTACTACTAAGAAAGACAGATCAGAAACGAAACTGATACTGATTTTTTTCTATACCGAGGATTCCCGGCCTGACGGGGAATATTCATGAGCATGTGAATCCATGCCAGACCTGGAGAACAACAGTTACAGGTTAGTAACTTGTTCCTTACAAACATAAGTAAACACTCCCTGTTCCCAAATTTGGTTATTTAATTGCCTCAAAAATATTTGGAGGACAGGTGAAAAGGTTAAATAGAGGGGACGGGAAGTGGGAGACCAATGTGGGCAATTTTGGCAAAACCCCCCAGTCAATGCAAACTGAAGGGATGTTAAAAAAAAAAAAAAAAAGAAGCTATTTCGAAGAACAATTTGTTGCACATGAATTTGTTAAAACAACTTGATACCCATTCTCTGGATATGGGTTACAAAAACATGCAGGGTAAAAAAAATCCCATGACATTAATTTCTATGTTTTTAGATTGTTGTCAGAATGTTAGATTGTTGTCTGATGGATAACTGCATATCTCTCGACAAGCCTAAATGTCAATGAGGAATAGGCCGTTTCTGTACATTTGGTCATGTGACAAGTGAGAATGAAACCAGCAAATCCTAAAACATTACTTTAAGGCTTTTTTTCAGGCCTGGTGCTAATGCGCTTAACAACAAGAAAGAAAAAACTATCTTCACATCCAGTTGCGGTCTATGATGGATGCTCTGTTAGAATAAGTGTGTTTCTTTTTAATCCATTAATACTCCTCTTTGTAATGATTTAGAAGTTCAGCCCTTGATTCTGACCACCAAATATAGAGCATGGACTGCCTTCTCCTCTCTAAAAGTAGCTCATCAGATGCTTCCTTATCAATCAGTGAGAAGGTCCTGTCTCGGACCTGTTCACGGTTCTCCATTATATCCAAGCATCTTTGAACTCAGCAGCTATTTCTTCAAGGCCGTCTGCATATTTTGTCAGAAGGAAGATTATCGTCTGCTAGGACAGGTTACAATCTCAGTTGGATGAGTTTCTGTAACTGCTTTTGATGTTCTTTTGTTGTTCGTTTGATTGTGCCTTGTTTTCTTCAGTTTGACTCCTTCTCTTCCCAGTATTCTTCAATTTCTGCAATCCCTGTGTGCAGGCTCTTTGTTCTGTGAAGTGCTATTAAAGCATGTTTTAAAGAAGAACAATGTGATTTTGGAACCTGCGTATTCTTATGAACCCAAACGCCTTTTGGATAGGGTTCGCCATTGCTGCGTTTGACATCTGCATGAAGGTTCGGTGAGATTCAGTTTTATCTGTAAGTAAAGCCTTTATAGTTCTTCATGGGAATAACCTTGTTCACAGGACAAATTTGGTTGGTCTTCGGAGAGTACTTTTTGATTTGCTTGAACTGCACATCTAGTAATTCGCCTTGTTAACTTCCTAATCCATGATGCCAGCTGAGCAGCTGAGCAAATGCTTTGGATAGTACATCTATCGGAAGAGAGACAATATGAGTATTTGTCAGGTGTTTCTGCCTCTTGGCTCTATTAATATAAAAGACTCTTTCTAAGAAATACATTCCCAGGGATACTTTCACTTGTATTCATTGCTGTTACCAAATGTTCTCTTTCAAGGCAACTAACAGAGCATTACCCAAGAGTGCCAGAACAGCCTTCTTGTGTAATGTTCCACTAGCCGAGATTTGAAAAGGGAAACTCGGTCCATACTTTCTGCAAACATGTTACACCTCCTTTATTCAGATACCAGGACTGACTTTCAATTATGAAAAACATCTGGGGGAAAATCCTCATTGGATAGCTTCTTCCCTGCTAGTGCCCTTGTTTCCAAGCTACTACTGCTTGGTGATCTTTTCAAAATGATCTGTTCACTAATGATTGCTAGAGAATGAACGGTTACTGTCCTGTTACTTTGTTGCTCTTTCCCTGCTTCCCTGCTTGTTGCAAACTTAGACCCTGTAGCAGGACAGGATGGTAAAGGGCATTTAAGGTGCAGCACAATACAGCTCAATTTAGAATGTGTCATCTCTGGTACACAAGCCCCCGCCCTTCAATTACCTGGATATCATGTTCCACTACATAACCGGCCGCAGTGGCACAACTGCCAGCCAGTTTTTGCACGTAGCGGTCGGGTCATGGAGCTATATGCTTCATGTCCTTTCTATTTTATTGATGTATGTGCCAGTTTCTACTATTTGCAGTTCCTGTCAGTGCTTTTCAACAGGGAGTACATATTCATATTGCAGGAGTGGCGGAGTGGGCAAATCTGAGGGTATAACCTAGAGTACTGTGAGAAACCAGAAGGTGTCTCACCCACTAGTCCCCGGGGACCTGTCATCCAGGTGGCCATGGCACGGCCATCACTTTTGGATCCAGATCCTGGGGGTGGACCAGTCCAGGAGAATCACTTGGGTGAGGGGTCTTCGGGAGTGGGAGTCGGACACCGGATGGTGCAACGTGTTATCCTCTTCCCTTGTCACACCTTTACCCCATCCTACCCGGTAGGATATTTAGGAACTCTACCCCCTACCCCTTTTCTAACACAAACCCTTTCTCACGGACAAGGGAAAACAGACTAACACCTGAGCTGTGTACTCGACGTGTCCCAATACTATGGTCAGGCGAAGTCAGGCAATTATCGACAATCACTCACACCGGAGTTCTGTTACACTTCCCCACATGGATAAAAGGCGGAGCATGAGAGCACACTTGGAGCGAGGCAAAGCACACAAGGAAACAGCAGTTTCAAGACGGCAGCTGAGCAAGAGGGGAAAGACAGCAAAAACCGAAGGGGATCGCAAGGATGGAAATTCCATTGAACTTTTCGACAAAGAACCATTATTTTCCATAGACCTCGAGAATAGAAAGTGTAAGGCCAGGAAACCAGGCTGAAGAATCCTGCATTGTGTGTCGGAGATACCCAGGGCCCTCCTGCGTCAGTTATCGAGGCAGGGAGAATCACCAGCCGCCGTTGTACTGTCCTGGGCTCCAAGAACAAAGAAGCATTAGTGAAGTCAACACAGCTGGTGTGTTGGGGATACCGATCCAAGACCGGTCTGTGTTGAAGCCAAGGTTGCAAGCAGCAACATTGTATGGCGAGCGCTGGAACGAACATTGTTAAAATGTGTGTGAGAAGAGCCACGAGTGAAGTTAAACTGCTGATGACGGATTGAACTTTAAAGCAAGCTACAAAACCTTTGACGGAGTGGTCAGGCACTGTGTGGGTGCCCAATCAAAGGTCTCTGTGAGGTATCCAGCTGAGAAGTGATCACAGTAGATACATTTGGTCCGAGCTTGGCAGACGGAGCCCAATTGAAAGAGAACAAATAAATCTGAATCAAAGTGGTCCTGCAACAGGTCAAGCAAAATCCTGCACACAGTCAAAAGTCTTCGACTTTAATGAAATAAGGAAAGTTTGGAAAAGTACGTGAATTTGGACCGAGCACGGTCGAGGGAGACCAATTGAAGGTTTTATGTTAAATTGGGTCTGAGCCCAGCGGGGGGGGGGACCCAAGGTGAACAGTAAAATAACTGTGATGTTGGATAAGTGAAATTCCTGAGATGAAAGGAACTTCACTGTTTTGTCATGTTGCATCAGGCTCTCTGAAATAAGAGTCTTTGAATGTCAAAGAGACTTTGTCACAGAAGGCCCTGATGTTGAGATATTAAACTGCATCCTTGCGCTAGAGAAGCCATAGAGTGTGCTAAGCTTGAGTGTGCCACCTTGTCCTGTGCTAAAAACCTGGGGAAGGGAAGCCAACGGCTTGAATATCCTGACATATCATTTCTTGAACACTTTTCTTTTGCATAACATTGTTTCCCACATTATTTGTATTTAGAAGTAAGGATTGGAAATATGTTTATTAGTATAGGCCCTTTTATTTTGTCAAGACACCACTAAGACTGCGTTAATAATTGCCCCCATGTGAGAAAGTGGCCTCACAAATGTCACTTTCCCCTGGGAATAATATCCAGGTTAACAAAGCCAGATGCAATCCATATAATCCTATCCCCAATCCAAGGCACCCACACCCTTTCAGAAAATCTAGTATGCAAGAAGTTCACCTTCCATAGTTTCTCTCTCTCACTCGAGGAAAAACTGGAGTGGATCCAGGAAACTGGACTACTGATTCAGGAAAATAGTATACACAACCCCTAATCAGTTCCCAGAAGCCAGGGAAGAATGGTGGAGGACATGTTTCAAGTACAGGCCGCCCTCACCCTGATGACAAATCAGATGGAGGACTACCTCTCTCATAATCACCTTCTCTTGCAGAAGGAAAACCCAGAATGAACTATGGATATGCAATGATGGATTCAGTATTAGGAGGATTATGGGAAAGTCCTCAATGCCCGACAGAAGTGCTTTACACCTATCAAAGAGGACAGTCATGGGACACTGATGCTCCTCTCCCATTTATCACTCACAGATGGGGAGAAATGCAGCCTTTTGCAGGACAACTACTAGACAAAAAGAAAGAATTCAGCCCGCCCCTCCCCCCTCCCCCCACATACGCACTCAGGGTAGACTTGAAGAGAGGAAAATGAAACTTTCCTCTACAGCTGCGTAGTCCTTTCCAAGCCTTAATCTTGGGAGTCTAAGGAGCATGTAATGAGAGAGAAGAGCCCATGGTTGCATCTCGCTGTGCCCATATAGAGATACTCATAGTTCTGCAGCAGAAGAGCTTAAGAGTGACTCAGTTTGTTGGGATCCCCGCTGAGCTGGTAAGAGACAACGAAGTATGCTTACTTTCACTGGGACACAGCAACCTCTACTTTCTGCCCCTTCTGAACATCTACCATTGTGTCAATGAGAGCCATTGGGGCATGCTCAAGTGGGGTGATGGAGCTGCCTGGCAATCGATTTGGCCCTCTTTATCCAATTCCTCTCAGTGAGGTATTGACCTGCTGTGCATGTACTAAGTGGTAACAAAATAGGCAATGTCAGAATCGGCATATCGCTAACTGCTTAAGATTGCCCCATGAAAGAATCCTAGACAGAGCCTCCAAGCCATGCGCATTTACACCATCTATTGTAAAACTGTTGGCTTTGTCAGTGCTTGTTTAACTCGTTGTTGGAATCCACCTTTACTCACACTGGACACATCGATTAGTCTAAAGGTTATGTATAGCATCCATATTATTATGGGGACATATAATTACGGATGCGGTCGAACGGAACACATCCAAAATTTTGCATGGACTAAAAGTCCGAAAAATGCTATCACCAAAGGTTCGAACCACCAAATGTTCGAACCTTTGGTGGTAGAATTATAGGTTAGTATAAAAAAAAGACTGCACGGGTGTCCCCCGCATTACCCCGCTCACTATACTGTGTGGTATAGTGAGCGGGGTGTTGCGGGGGGCACCCCCGCAGCACACCCGTGAAGAAAAAAAAAAATGCGGGGTGTGTCTCCCACAACATCCCGCTCACTATACTTTATAGTATAGTGAGCGGGGGTTGCGGGGGCAACCCCTGCAGCCCCCATAAAAAAAGAAAAGAAAAGGACCCTGCAGTGCCGGTTCCCGATGAGGGTGTGGGTGGGGGGTGTGGTATGGGTGTGTTGTTGGTGTGTTGTGGGTGTGTTTGTATGTGTGTTCGCATGAGAAAGGTGCAAACCTTTGGTAGTTCATACCTTTCTCTTGCGAACGTTCCGGCCGCGGTAAATTCAGCCGCGGCCGGATCACTTAGATTCTATAATTACATTTGCATTCCAAGACCATATGTGTTTCCACGTTATTTTACCCTCCATTTCTCCCCAAAAATTCTTTTGGTAGACCCATTTATTATTGTTCTAATGTATTCCTGTTGTGTGGTGTGTGAGGAAGCAAACACTCCATGTGGAATGTATTTAGTCTATTGGGTTCTGAGTTCTTAGCACAGCATTTGGAGAAGGAGCTGGGAGAAAGCTGTCTGTGCTGGGAGTCTCTGATGTTATCTCTTAATAAACCCCATGTTAAAGTGCTACTCGTGTGTTTGTGCCATTTTCTTGTCAATGGCGACAAGGATTTACATACTGTGAGAAGGAACTGTCACACTCACCTGGTCTCCACGGGGGCGATGCACGTGGCTGAAGAATGATGTCTGCATTGGCTTTGCACTGCTTACAGATTGGTGATTGCCTGCGTCTTCCCTTTGTTCTCACCTCAGGAGGCGCTTGCCTGTAATGCCGAAACAAGATTTTTGCCAACTGAGTGAAGCCAGATTGACTCCACCACCCTCCGAGTCCCTTCACTTCCACTGCTCACCTTGAGTTTTTAAAAGATGGTCTCTCCGTCCTGCAATCTCTAGCAGGGGCGTGTTATGCGCAGTCTTTCCCAAGATCTAGTTACTTCACTGATCCTGTTGGGGGTGCTGAATTTGAAGAGCCGGAGTAGCAGGTATGTCTCTATACCAATAGGTGCTTGGAATAGATGTTAAAAGTCTTCGTTGCCCAAGTGTTAATTGGCGTTTGCTCTTTTCTTTCAGACGCGGCTCGAGCGGTTTAGGATGAAGGATTGACTCTCCTTACGGTGTTGAGCAGGTTTCTTGCAGGTAAGTATAGCGCAATGTGAGGCGCGCTGGATATTTGAATGTCTTTTCTTTCCTGTGCACGGCTAACCTGCTTTGTCTTTTCTTGTCTGCAGGTGCGGCGCAACTCCAGGAAGAAGATGGAAGGACTGCTCGGTGAAACTCCTGGGGGATGCCGATCCCGGGTGAGTGATAAATGCCTGAATACCTCCTTCTCTGCTTCTTCTCTACAGGTGCGGCGGTCCGGGAATAAGCTGAAGGCGAGGCTGGAATGATAAACTGCAGGTAAGGCCCTCGATGCTTTATTAACTCCTGTTCTCCTCTTTTCCTTTCTACAGGTACCGATGGAATGAAGACTCTGGACGGGCGTGGTCGCAGTTCAGGAGCTGAGCAGAGACGGTGAGCGTTACGCTGCAGGAGTGCAGAATAACGCAAAGCGTGTTCTGTTGGTAGGGTGCGGTTTAAATAGCCCTGCAAGTAGTTCCAGGCAAGTAGTCCCTAGCCGTACCCTGCCACTTCAGGTAAAGTAGTCCCACAGCCACACCCTGCACAGAAGGTCTCAGCCTCACTAAGATGAGGATAAAATCCCACGAAGTTCAATACATACTATGAGCCTGGCACCAACGGCGCCAGGATTGAGTCCAGGAGATTCTAGGGCACTCCTTTGGGGCTTGATGAGCCCCAAAGGGTGCCATTACCCGGGATAGGCTTACCAGTTCCTGGGGTTTTGGAGCATGCACCATGACAGGAACGTAGACACCCGGCAGCATGTACAGCATCCATTCTCCCAATCAAGAGTTTCGGCTCCACCTGCACAGCGTTGACACGGAAGAGTACCAAATGTAGTTGACAGCCGGTGCAATTGTTGGGTAAGCTGTTGAACGGCGGAATCAAAGAAAACCCAAGTAAGGCCAGCTGCGACCCCTGCCGTAACTGTAGTGTTGCTGAAATATGCGCGAGAACAGCATATGCACAGGGCCTATTAGTCCACAGCAGTGCCTGGCCTGCGTGTCAGAGGGTTAACGCGCACACGCGACAGAAGGTTAGCATATGCACAAGACCTACAAGTGCACAACGGTGCCTGGCCTGCGCGTCAAAGGATTAATGTGCATGCGCGTACTACGTTTTTGTGCTTCTTAAAGGTGGTCAACAGCACACTGCTCCCAAGGAGCGTTAGCATTGCGCTCGTCTGACTTTTACCCAAAGGTTTTGCAGAGGTCCTATAAAAAAAACAAAAGGAAAAGGGTTAATTAACCTCTACAACACATTTGTATAGCATCGGAAACGGAGTGTAAAAAAATAAAAAAGGAGGTAAAATAATACACTAAGATGGCAATGCCAGGTGTACCTAGGCCGCCAGTCTTCATGGCTTCGCCGGGTCCAGTTAAGGTGAAATGGTCTCAGTGGAAAAAAGGGTTTATCCATTACATTAAAGCAGCATGTGGAAATTTGTACTCAATAGATATGAAGTTGTCGCTCCTGATGCACTTCCTTGGTCATAAAGGGCAATGCATATTGATATTGATATTTTATTTCTATCGCGCTCATACACAAGTGTTTGATGAATATATGATACATTATCCCCCCCTCGCCCCCTTGCTGGTTGGTGATGGTGGGGAAGACAATGCAAGTGAATTTGATTTGGCTCTTCTCAAACTGGATCTACATTTCAGCCCCAAAACAAGTACCATTCTAGAGACCTACAATTGTGGAGTGTCAGTCGTCCAAGAACAAGGAGAGCGAGTGTAGAGGAGTACATCACGACCCTTCGTTATGGCTAAGGGACAAGCCGTCATTGGATGAGGTGCTGGACATTGCTAAACGTGTGGAACACTCAATGGCGTGTGTTGCAAAATTATCTGAAAAGGAGAACTGCGAAACAAAAGCAGAGGTGTTAAACGCAGCCGAGGGAAGATGGAGAAAAAAAGGGAAGGAGAAGTTTACCAAAGGACCTGGTGGCAATAAAAATAACTGCATGAAAGGAGTGAGGAAGGAGGAGCGGTTGTGTTTTCGATGTGCCAGCAACTCACATTTTGCTGCGTCAATGTCTTGCCCTGGTCATCAAGTTACTTGTGCCAAATGCAAGAGAAGAGGGCATTTTGCAAACTGTTGCAAAAACTATCAATTTAATCAAAGAAAACTTTTATACGTGACTGAAGAGGAAGGTCGAGGAGGAGGAAAGTTGTCATGTTGCGAACATTACTGTTAATGGTATTCAAGGTGTGGATGAAGAAGAATCTGAGTGCCCATATGCTGTGGTTTAATGCTCTGGTGTATGTAAATGACAAGGAGGTGCCGATGATGGCTAACTCTGATTTGAAAATTGAACTTATGACGAGATGTGTATTTGAACAAGAAATTGGGGGAGATGTGAGGAATTTATTGGAACCAGATATTAAACCAGGAGGTTACAGTCAAGATAAGATTGACCTTCTTTGGTATTTCACTGCGAAATTTGAATTCAAAGGAAGGGACTCACAAGGAAAGGTCTATGTGACTAAAAAGGCTGCAACATTGTTGGGGTGGCGTGATCAGAAGAAATTGCAGCTGATCATGTGTTACATGTGGGTTCATCGATGTGTGAATGGTTTAAAAATGTAAATGTATTTAAGAAAGGTGTGGGCAAAGTGAGTGGGATGAGACACCAAATCATTTTTAAAGAAAGGAGGTATACCGGTATCTGCCAAGTGATGTCCTGTTCCGATGGTGTTAAGAGACGGAGTAAAAAGTGAAATTGAAAAATTACTCAAAATGGGTATTATCGAAAGGGCTGGAGGTGTTCAATGGATTTCTCTGTTGGTGGTTGTGAAGAAGGTATCGGGTGATTTGAGATTATGTGTGGATGTGTGAACTGAATAAATGTGTGGGGGGCGATAGGCATCCATTGCCAAATATGGGAGAGATGTTGGCTATGGCAGAGTATTCTGCAAGTTAAATATAGCCTCAGTATACCATCAGGTAGAGCTGGAGGAGGGGTGTAGAAAACTGACAGCGTTTATAATGCATGAGGGGGTCTTCAAGGTTCGAAGAATGCTGTTTGGTTTAGTATCAACGTCTTCAGTCTTCCAGAATGTTATGGATAACTTGTTTAGAGGAATCAGAAGTGTGTTTTGGTTCCAGGATGATGTGTTGGTATGTGGAGAGACGGAAAGTGACCATGCTAAGATTTTGGAACAGGTGTTGAACATTTTGGAAAAGAGAGGAGTGACATTTAGGGAAGAAAAATGTATTTTCAAAGAGAGCAAGGTAGAGTACTTGGGACATGGATTATCTACGGACGGGGTGAGGTCAAATAGGAACATGGCAGCTTCAATAAGACGTATGGAAAGGCCTAAATCAAAGGGAGAGCTACATTCTTTTTTAGGTATGATTCGAGTTCTAACAAAGATTTGTGAAGAATTTTGCGGATAAAGTGTGTGAGATGAAGTTATTGAGGAAAGGGGAGGAGTTTACCTGGGATGAAAAATGTGAAAACGAGTTTTCCAGTATAAAAGAGGAAATTGATTTAGCGAAACCCTTGAAAAGCTTTAATACGTATAGGAGTGACATTACTGTGGATGCAAGTGATTGTGGCATCGCAGCTGTCTTATCACAAGTGTGGAATGGTGACAAGCAGATTATTGCCCATGCTTGGAGAGCATTGAGGGGTGCGGAAAATAATTATTCTGTCTTGGGAAAGGACACGTTGGCGTGCCATTGGGCAGTGCAGGCGTTTCTGAATTTTGTGTGGGGATTGAATTCATCATAAGGACGGACCACAAACCATCAAAATGCATTCTCGAGAGTAAAGGAGTTGGATAACTAGGATGCAAGCACCTTTTTGAAATTCAGGTTATTCCCGGCAAGGAAAATATAATGGCAGATTGCTATCGAGGATGTGTAGTCACATGGAGGATGGGAGCGCGATTGATATGTCAGAAATGCTCTTTGTAAACCATGTGTCATGACCCTTGCCCCTGGCCCTCACTGGCAAGCCAGCCTTCCAGTTAGGGCCAGGTCAAAGGCCTTAAAACCTCATCCAAGACTCATAACCATCATGAAGACCAACATTAGAATGGGACTATTTACTTGGGACTATTTAACTTGGGTGTGTGGGGGGGGTCAACAAACATGGAGGCACACACATAGCTCAGTTACAAAGAACTGAGCTATGCGGTCTAGTCTTTTGGGTGTGGGAGGCCTCGGACTACTTTACCTGGACTACTTTGGGTGTGGCAGGCCTGGGACTATTTTACCTGGACTACTTTACTTGAGACTATTTAAACCACACCCAAACAGCAGAACATGCTGTGCGTTATTCTTCTGTGGGCAGCGTAACGCTCACTGTGTCCAGTTCTTTGATGCCAGTTTACCTGAAACCAAGGACCTGCAGAGAGAAAAAGAACACTACGAAACTTACCTGGAACAGTATCCTGTCTTCAATCCACCGCTGATTTCAGTTCCACTCACCTGAAAGTACAAACTCCATCATCCGGCACTGTATGCATCCTGGAATACCATAACCTGGAAAGAGGAGAAAGAAAGACAGCATTAGTAAGCGTTTACTCCTGTTTCCTCCCGAATGAAGAAAGCCACACAATTCTTACCTGGGTAGTCATCTCCTGGTCAGTACCATTGCTGGAACATTACGGCGCTCGGCAAGGAACATCGCAACCTGCAAGGAGAGAAAAGACACAGGTTCGCAATATAAAAGGCAAAACAGCGCTGCGCATCGCGCATTTCTCACCGGACAGCATCGCGCACACCGCACTTTCGCCTACTGGCCCATGCTCATCTTCAAACTGCATGACAGCACCAAAATACCTTTCCATACCTAAAAGGAAAGAAGCAAGACATTATTCGAACTAAGAGAAACATAACAACTGCATATAAAGACTGTAAAGCAGCAAACCTACGGAGTCGCAGCAGGCCAGGATTCTCACAGGGGGCTTGCACCAGTGAAGTAACTTGGTAGCTGATCGCCCCCCACATCTACGCTCCCCTGCCACAAGGAGCATGATGGAAAATCCACCTCTTACAATATTAAGGTGAGGAGAATGCCCAAGGCGGAGGAAGGACTTGAGGCCAAGGGAGGTGGGAAAACATGAAGACAATCTGGTATTGAATCCAGCTCTCCTGTATTGCAGACCCATCTTTAACCACAGGCCTTACCAAGGGACCGGAAGAGGGTTTGAAAGTGCAGATCATCCAAGCAGGGCTGGGTGGCATCCCTGTGGATACCAGGTGAGCATAACACCATGAGGGTATTGTGACCAAGGAGGAATGGTTGGAGGCTATGTGTAGTGATGAGGTGTTACCGCAGATCAAAGGATTTGTGGATTCAGTTTGACCTAAAAAGAATGATTTGCAACAGGGAGAGTGGCCGTATTGGGAAATACGTGATGAGTTAAATGTGGTTGGTGATGTTTTGTTTTGATTTGGTTGGTGATATTTTGTTTTGATGGAAACGAGCCGTAGTTCCTGCATTGAATAGAGAAAAAATTGTGGATTTGGCACATGTTTTTCAAAAAAAATAAAACATTTTGTATTGTTTTGAGCAACAACCACAAAAACAAAATAGGGACTAGCATGACCATTCTTAGACGGATAATATTATGTATAGTACCAATTACAAAAGGCGTTTCATGAAAGTACATTTGTATGTTGTTCAGAGTCTCGCGACCTATGCCAGAGGGCCTAGGTCACCCCTCCCCCATAATTTGTAGGCTTTGGTAGGGCAGCCTCTTGCATTGTAGACCCTACTCTCCACCATAGCCCATGTGTCCATATTTATTATCCATTGATTCTGTGTCGGGGCCTCCGGGGCTCCCCATTTCTGCGCTATGTTACGTTTCATCAGCCCCGCTGCTGTGGTTAGAAGCAGCCTTTCCCACTTAGCATCGTTCTCGTTTGGTATGCCTATGGGTAGGACCTTTGGATCCAACTGTATGGTGCAGTCCAGGACTCTAGCAAGTTCATTGCAGCATGCGTTCCAAAGGGTTTGGATCCGGGGGCATGTCTAGTGGATATGTATAAAGGTTCCCTTGTCCTCTCCACATCGGAGACAGTTCTGGTTTGGGGCCCGTTTCCACCCATATAAGCTTGTCCTAAGGTAATACACTTGGTGCAAGATTTTAAATTGTACCAGGCCGAGCCTGAAGAGATGGCAACCTCGCGGGGATGCTTTAGCACCTGAATCCAGTCTTCTGTGTCTATCCCTCCTACGTCTATTTCCCATTTGGCTTTTAAGCTATTTAATTCAGGAATGGCAAAGGATGACATAGCATTATATAATATGGAAGTGCATTTGGTGGGGATGTGCGCTGGCAGCATATTGTGTTCTATGGGTGTATAGTCAGGTATGGCGGTATCTGCTGGTATGTGGGTTTTTAGGGCATGAACTAATTGTATATAGTGGTACTGCTTGGTACTTGGGATTCCGAATTTTAATTGCAAAGCATCACATGAGGCCAGTTTCCCATCTACAAGGATATCCCCAACTTTCAAGATCCCAGTCCCTATTCACCTAGGCCATGGCTCAATTTTCCCAATCTTGGCCAGATTGCTATTTTGCCACAGGGGCTGTGCAACGGTTATCTTGTTCTTCCACCCTACAAAAGGGTGCGCTTGCCTCCAAACATTATTAATGTGCGCTGTGGTTGTAGGCGGAAGCGTTCTCGGAGGGGTTGGTATATCAGGCGTAGTGGGTCTGTGTCATGAATAGCCGCTATGTAGGCCCTTATGTGAGGTAGTTCCTGGTGACCATGGAGCAGGTCATTGAGGTCACAGGGGATGGCCTGCGCTCCACCCTTTACCGGAAAGAGAACGGATTTCCCCCAATTAATTTTCAATCTGCAGAATTCACCAAAGCGGATGAGCATCCGTGTCACTTCAGGGCAAGACCGGGCTGGGACCCCCAGGTACATCAGAAGATTGTCTGCATATAACAACGTCCGGTCCGCATGCCCCTCCGCCATCTAAATCCCATCCAGGCTAAGCTCCGGCGAAGCCACAAGGAAAGCGGCTCAATCGCAAGGGTGAAAAGGAGGGGAGAGAGGGGGCATCCTTGCCACGTACCCCTGCCGAGAGGAAAGGATCGAGAGGGCCACCCATTCACCCTGACCTCTGCCTGGGTATTTGTATAGAGTAGTTGTACCCATCCTAAAAAGGTATCTCCAAACCCCATGCGTCGCATAATTTCCCAAAGGCTGTCCCATCGGATTGAATCAAACGCCTTTTCGAAATCAATTGCCAATAAGGCAATTGGTGTATCTGCAATGGGAGTGCGTTCTATTGCTAGATGGAGGCGTCGCAGATTAATTCGAGTTGACTTGTGTGGCATTAAGCCACGTTGGTCCGGGTGGACATGGGTGGAAGCGACTGATTGTAGTCGGTTAGCCAGGAGTTTGGCAAGGAGTTTGGCTTCACTATTAATTAGCGATATGGGCCTATAGGAAGCGCATCTTTCAGGGTTTTTTCCCGATTTGGGAATAACTATGATGGTCGCCTTACATAGATCTGGTGGAAGGGTTCCCTGTACACAGGCACGAAGGAACATTTTATGTGGGGGGGTGCCATTTTGTCCCCACCCAGCTTTTGCCATGTTTCGACTGGCAATCCATTAGGACCCAGTGTTTTCCCTGCTTGTAGTTGTGATATAGCATCAGCAATTTTGGTTTCAGAAAGGTCGGAGTCCAGTTGCTCCTTATGTTTTGTTGAGAGAGATGGTAGTGTAATATCATCTAAGAGGGAGGGGTCCAATGGAGAGGCTGGTGCCCGATACAAGTCGGCGTAGAATTCTGCAAAAGCTTCTGCTCTCTCTGCGTCCGTCTGGCACTTCTTATTGTGCAAAGTAACAATCTCCCAGACGTGGCGTTGTTCCTCATCTCTTTTTTTCAAGCCAAACCAGCATTTTGCCCGCCTTGTCTCCAAATTCGTATATCCTCGCTCTGGAGGCCCAGTGGGCTTTTTTGGCATTATCTAGCACTATATTCCGAAGGCGCTCTTTGGCGAGCTTAAGGAACCCATGAACCTCGGGGGTTGGGTCAAAAATATATATTTTTTCTTAATTATTCATCTCCCCTTCCGCTTCCACTATCTTTTGGAGCCTTTCCTTCTTTTTGTTCGCTGTCCAGGAGATTATCTCTCCCCTCAGCACTGTTTTATAAGCTTCCCATATCGTTACTGGGCTATCCACTGCAGCTTCATTGATCTCAAAGTATTCCTTGGTTGCGTCAGTGAGACGGTCAACCAATTCGGGGAACCCAAGGTAGTAGTTGTTCCACCTCCATGTTCTAGGGGGGAGTATACCATGCATTTGCAGTTTCACCGTTAGTGGTGAATGGTCCGAGATACCACGGGGAAGCAGCTCTGCGCACATTGCTCTGTGCAGGTCGGTGTTTGGAAGGAAAAGGTAGTCCAACCTAGACAGGGAGCCGTGGGCTCCAGAATCGAACGAATATCCCTTAGTTACCGGGTGTAGTCCCTCCACACATCACGAAGGCCCAGGGCGGATATAGAGTTGGCCAACTTCGTGGGGGTGTCCGGATTACGTTGTCTAAGGTGAGTGCAGTGTATGGTATTACACATGACATCGTTGAAGTCTCCCCCCAGAATCCACGTGTCGGATTGGTGTCTTCCCATAAGAGTAGTCAGTTCATCTAGTAGTTCTTGCCCCAGTCCCGGTGGAGAGTACACTGAAGCAATGGCCATCTTCTCACCCCAAAGCGTTCCTAAGATTAACACATAGCGACCCCTAGGGTCTTGCTCTACGATTTGTGGAAGAAATGGGACACATTTATGTATCAGGATAAGAGTGCCTCTGGATCCCATTGTGTGTCCCCGCGTGAAACGCGGAGCGATAATTAGTTCTTGTAAAGAAGGTGCAGTTTGTCTCTGCTAGGTGTGTCTCAGTTAACAGAGCTATGTCAGGGGAGTGCCTATTTAGGAGTTGTGTAATAAGCCGTTTTTTGATCCCGGAGCCCATTCCGTTCACGTTCCAGGTGAGAAGTTTAAGGGATTTGGGACGGTCAACAAGTGACGGTCGGGATTGTGTGTGTGCCATTTATAGCGTGTATTGAAGGGTCTTCAGGATATCATGATCTGGAAAAAGGGTCAGTATCCCGCTGGTGTGTTCTGCGGGGATGGGTTTCCGGTGTAAGGTAACGTAAGGTAGCTCATACAAAGGTTTGTGATTGGATCGTCTTGTGATCATGTGATAGCCCCAAAATAACAAAGAACCGTGCAAACTCTCCCAGCCCCCCCTATACTCCACCCCAACATGAAGTATCTGTCACCCAAACATTGCTGACACTCGAACGCTTAGGGCGTCAGCTTAACTCTCCAGTACTAACGAGAACAAAAAGAAAAAAACACTATCCGAAGGGGGGAGCCCTTCCTGGAGCTCCATCTCCTGCACCGTCTGCTTGTGTCATTCGTGTTCGATCAGGTCATACGGCAAAGAACAGACTCCAAGGGATAATGTGTTGCTGTACTGCGACGATCCGTGCCGTTTCCTTAGCACGAGACCGTGGCGTTGTCATCTGTCATTCCGGTCCGCTGCTAGTTCCGGGGCATCTGGTACCAGCACTTCTGGATTTCTAACAGGGGAGGCACAAACAGGTCTACGTCGGGGTCTTCCTCTGTCTTGTTGGTCTCACAGTCATTCGCCTTCAATGTGGGCTTCTGCCCATTTACAGGCCTCTTGCGAGTCGGTGAAATGTATCGTAGATCCTTTATGGTAAATTTCAGCTGGGCTGGGAAAAGCAGTCCGTATTTAATGTTCATGAGGGCCAGCTGTCTTTTGAGGGGCTCGAATGATTGCCGTGCACATTGTACCTCCCGAGTGTAGTCAGGGAAAAATGCAATCCGGGATCCATTGTCCGTAATTGTCCCTTTTGAGCGCGACATCTGGAGGAGGTTATCTCTGTCCTGGTAGTTGAGCAATTTAGCGATTACCGTTCGAGGTGGTGCACCTGGGATTGGTCTGCCTGAGGGCATCCTATGGGCTCTTTCCACTAAGAAAAGTTTAGAAAAGGAGTGAGGCGCAAAGATATCCGCAAGCCATTGTTCTAGAAATAGGTCCATGCTATGCCTTTCCTTACCCCCCAGAAGTCTGAGAATGCGCACATTGTTGCGGCGGGATCTTCCCTCCCCCTCATCCACTCTGAATTCTATAGTTTTCAGACGGTTTGATGCTTGTGACAGCTGCTGGCTGACGCCTCTGATGTTGTCTTCCGTTTCGGAGAGGCAGTGTTCCGCCTCTCCAGTCCGGGAGGTAAGCTTTTGAAGATCATGGCATAAAAAGGAGACCTCTGCCGCACTACTGTCCATTTTGATCTCCATGGAGGAGCGAGAGCTGGCAATGGCAGCCATCATGTCCCACAGTGAGATGGTATCCTCGCCAGTGGGGTAAGTTAGTCGTGTTGCTTGGCTCGTTGGTGCCGGGGTGGTGGCAAATGCATATTGGTCCATGCTACTCTGCGTGGTTGTTTTCTTTCGTTTACATTGCCCACCTGCGGCTTATGTAGATGCAGACCGTCCTTCAGTGTCAGGTGTCGCAAGCCGGAGATGTTAGGGTTAGAAAGTTTTACCCCCCAGGCCATTCTATCGGAGTGTCTTCAGGATGTGAACCTTCAACGGGACCTTGGGAGAGGAGGCTAGGGTTCAGGGTAAATCACAGGTGGAGTGCATAAGGCCCAGTTCTGATATAGCGACGGCCTACCTGTATGTCCAGTAGGGTGGGGGGAAGGGCAGCCGCACTCTTTCTATGCCTTATGGTTGCCCAGGTATCCCTTTCTAGCTGTGGGGAGAGTCCTGGGTAAGGGGGCACTTACTTGTGGTGTGCCTCGGCTTGTCTGCGCCTACACCGTCCCTGGGGATGGCCTCTGGTGCGGGCGCCTCGCTTCGGGCGGCGTTCAAGTACCTGGTAGGCGTGGAGGCAGATCAGGTCTGATCGGATGTCTGCTCCTTGTGGTGCGGCTGGAAGCCGTTGGTATCAGGTGGCCTTCAAATGTACATAACTCTCACATCAGCATTGTGGCCCCAGGGTGGGCGGCTCCTCCCAGGGTTGTACACTCAGGTGGTTCCTCCCGGGGTTACTCACACACCAGCCGTTTAACCAGTGTACGCCTCCCGTGCTCCCTGGGTAGCGCAATGTTCCTTTCTGTCTGTCCCAGGCACCCCTGTTGTGTCATGTGGCAGCCCCTTATGGGGAAAGGAGCGGTCTCCGCCCGGCGTCGCAAAGCACGTCTGCCTCACGCATGGGGAGTGGGTAGCTTGATGGTGTCCGTGTCCCCTTGACCATCACCACAGGGTTACCGCACGCCAGAGAGCACTTGTGTGCTGGATCGTCACCCGTGCTCTACCCTCCATTGGTTTTGTCTTGGTCCTCTGGTGATTTTCACTGCCTCCACAGCCTGCCGATGCACCTGAGGGTTGGAAAGTCTGGTTGCTCCGCTAGCAGATCCGCGCGCTCCAGGCGGGTCCTCCTGTCTCTGTTTCGACCGCTGCCACATGGGTCCGTGGTATGGAGCTGGTGATGGCACTCCGGGCGACTGCTTAGTCGCTCCACACCTCAGTAGTCGGCCATTTTGAAGCGCGTACGGGCCGGCCCCCGGCGCTCCGCTACTTTCTCATTTACCCGGCCAGTTGGGCCGGCAAATGCCTTAGACTCGACTCGCTGAAGCCCCACAGTTTGCGGAGTCAGTTCATGCCTTCCATCAGTCTTTCCGTCACGAAAAAAAGGATGATTTAGCAGGATGTAATCGGCGCTTGCGGGAGCTCACAGGGCTCACGTCTTCATCCTTAGCCAGCAGGCCACGCCCCCAACTTGGCACATGTTGCACGAACAAAAGGAATTTTGAGGAGTGAATATTGGTGGGCAGGTTTTGATAGAGTTGTTGAAAGGAGGTTGGTTAATTGCATAGAATGTGCTAAAGCCGGTAAGGGTAAGGGTGAGGTTGCTAAGGAACAGCCCGTAGTGGAGGTTGGCATTCCAAATAAAGTTTGGGATGATTTTGCGATTGATATTTTAGGTCTGGCGAATTTGGGAGGTGGCCATAGTAAGTATGTGATGGTTCTTGTGGATCTGTTATCAAGATGGACGGAATATAAAATTGTTTGTGATGTCAGTGCGGAGAGCATCGTAGAGTTTATTCAATATGTGTTTGCAAGAGAAGGTATTCCAGGAAGTGTTCTTATGGATAATGGCACTTAGTTCCCTGGTGGTTACTTTGTGGAGTATGTGAAAAGGTATGGAATAAAACGCAAAAGATCTGCTTTGTATCTCCCGGTAGGTCATGGGATGGTTGAGAGGGTGAATAGATGTGTCATGAATGCCATTTGCATGGCAAGTGCATGTGGGAAGGACAGGAAGGTTATATGCATTGCGGATGTTGATGCATGCGACCACAGGGGTAAGTCTGCTTGAATTAATGAGAGGTTGGAAGGCAAACACGCAAGTAAATACGCAATGGCTTGGGATAGCGAGGGAATCAGATTGTGTGGTGGTGGATGAGTTGAGAAGAAGGTTAAAAAAGGATAAGGAGGTATGGGTTATGAGAGAGAATATGAAACGTGGCAAGAAGGTGTTAAGAGTGGAATGTGGTGATTGGGTGAGAATAAAGAAAGGTGTGGTGAGAAAAAAAGGTTACCTTCTGTATTCAGACCGATTGCAGGTGATCGCTGTGTTGAAGGTTGCTGTCAGGGTGAGTGGGGGTCAGATATGGAATGAGAATCAGATTGCGGTGGTGAAGAGCGGTTTCATTGGATAGTTGAAGGGAGATGTGTTGTAATGTATTCCTATTGTGTGGCGTGTGAGGAAGCAAACACCATGTGGAATGTATTTATTCTATTGGGTTCTGAGTTCTTAGCACAGCAGTTGGAGAAGGAGCTGGGAGAAAGCTGGCTGTGCTGGGGGTCTCTGATGTTATCAATTAATAAACCCCATTTTAAAGTGCTACGCGTGTGTTCGTGCAATCTTCTTATCAATCATGTAGGTATTGTGGTAAGAAATTAGAAGGAGCAATTGGGACACTATGAAAGTGAGTGAGTAACTGAAAGAAACAAAATAGACTGTTGAAAATAAAAGGGTGCATGATATTTACCTAGAATTGTATGCATTGTAAAATGGAGAGCTAAAAGTAAGTCTCCTTACATGCTGTGCCTTGCAAACACCACATTTAATAAAAACAAAAATGTTACCAGCGTTTTTAATGGCAGGAGAATATTCAAGTGGCTCTTTGTTTTATGCTTTGAAGTCTTCCGAGATATTGTCAAATCTCCCTAACATGCATTTGAACTCTGTGTTTTAGTGACCCAATAGTACTCCAGCGTGCTTCTCTCTCTCTCTCTCTCTCTCTGCCTCTCTGCCTCTCTGCCTCTCTGCCTCTCTGCCTCTCTCCCTCTCTCCCTCCCTTCCAACTGGTTCGGGCATGCCTGCCCTGCAGTCTGAAGGAGGGAAAAAGCTTTCCAAAAAGAGACACTTTAAGATTTTTGAATGGGGTCAGTATGCGCAAACATGCCTTCACGTACCTGGCCTCGCCTCCACCCATGCATCAACAACCCCACCACCCACTTTCTGTTTTTTCACCTATTGGTTGAATGTGGGGAGTTTCTCATGCGCTTCTATTTTTTGGGGCAATGCTTTTTCCTCTTTTTGCTGTCTCTGCTCCTAAAGGGGTGTATTTTCTAATTTGATTGGCTATATTTTTTTAAACATTGCCTTCTTTTGTGTGCACGCTGTTCATGACTGGTTAAAGTGGTGCATATGATGCGGTAAGCACTACTCAGTGCCTGAACGTCAAAGAGCCTGCGTAAGCTGTCCTGGGAACTTCCATTTGGTGAGTTCCTGACAGTTCTTTCTTGGTAGCAAACCCAGATCGCCGAGAACCTGCTTAGTTTCCAAGCTGAGATGCTTTGTTTTCTAGTGGTAAAAGGGAGTCTGAACTGGGAGCGGTCTCTGATTCAGTATGGCCTCTCGCTACTTCTTTCACGGTAGCCACCTCGTGTTTCAAGGGGCTTTTCATCACCCGTTCAGGAGTTGAGTACATCTCTGTGGAAAACACCAAGTGGCAGGACTTGGCCTTCAGTACCAGAAGACCTTTTCACTCGAGAATAAGGTTCAAACAGTACAGAAGAGGAGTGGTCCTGTCTTGTCACTGTCCTGAACAGACAGTGGGCACTCTGAGGACATCAAGTCCTCTAATAAGGTGAAGCCCAACTCCCTTCTTTCGGAGGTTGAGTCTAGCTCCCTCCAGGGACCTGGTACTGCTAAACCAGCACTGGGGTAGCTAGGCCTGATACTTTGGTGCAGGTAAGCCAGACATTGTTTACATCTTTATTCTCTTTGGGTCAAACCCACCATAACAGGAACTACCATAGACCTCCTTTGTCACCCGCCTCAGTATCGACTCAAACTTCTTCAAAGAACAAGAAGCATGAGCGCAAGTATCGGCACTCAAGGGGGTTGTGGGCCAGTGTTCATCTATGGAACCAATTCAAGGTAACTAATACAGAGGCTGGCATCTTTGATCCTTCTGATTGTTTTTGGGTACTGCCTCAAGAGATTTTTGGTATGCCTGCAAGAAAAGAGGTTTCTTCCACGCTTCAGTTCTCCCCAGAGTAGGACCTGTCTCGAGACTCTGTCTTCAGTACCAATCTTCTTAACGAGCGTGCAAGTATGGAGACCTATAGTTTTAAACCTATACCAAAACACTCTCAATAATTCCATATTTCCTTCTCCGCATAGGGCTGACATTCTAGCCTTGTGTGACACCTCTATGTCCCCTTTGGCCTCACCAGAGGAAGTGCCTGCTCCAGGCCATTCTGCCTCACAAAAGGAAGTGCCTGCTCTGGGCCATTCTGTGGCCACTGTAGATTTATTTGAGACTATTACTAGAGCTGTTGTGCACTCTGTTATGTCAGATCAGTTTTTGGAGGTTTTAGCTTTAAAACGTACTGACAATTAGTTGACTCCAGTGGGCCCTTCCGGCCTGTTTCCCCTTTAGTACCAACAGATGTAACTCAAGTTAATCTTACTCCTCCAAAGGTTCCAGGATTGATGTTGATACTTCCAATGAAAAGGATGAAATTCCCATCCATTATTCAAGGCAAATTTGCATAGTGATGAAGAAAGCTATGCAAGCCCGCGTAAAACTGCCTTCTGAAAAACCTACTAATTCTGGCCTCTTTTCAAGGCTTTCTTCCTCCACCCCACATAAGCTACTTTTGCCGACGGAAACCTCTGCAACGAAGCAGGGAGTGCAAAATTGGTTTAGACCTTATTCAAAGCCCATCATTTTTATGTCATTGGATTTAAAATATTGAACTCCTAAGGATGAACCCTTTGTTGTTATGGGGTCTCTTCCAGTCCAATCTGTGGTGTTTTCAGCAGCCCTGATTAAAGGCAAGTGCCCTATTCAGAATCCATCTGCAGAATCCATCTGAGGACGAGGTTTCTAGACAAGTCCGATCTATGAAAGTCTCGTCGAAACAGGTTCACCCCTGTTCCTCCAAAACTATCAAGGACCACATCGACTCCCTGGCTCCTGCCCTGGCTGATTTCTGCAATCACACCTTTGTCACCGGAGTCTTCACATCCTCACTGAAGCACTCCCTTGTGCACCCCCTTCTTAAGGAACCCTCTGCCGACCCCTCTTGCCCGGCTAATTATCGCCCAATCTCCATCACTCCCTTCCTGGGCAAGCTCCTGGAGAAACTGGCCATCTCCCAGCTTAATCTCCATACTGAATCTGTTGGTTGCCTTCATGACCATCAGTCTGGCTTCAGAGCTGCCAGAAGCACAGAAACTGCTCTCCTGAACATCCTTGAAGATCTGCTCTCCAATCTTGATTCCAGTACCCCTTGTGTCCTCATCCTGCTTGATCTCTCATCTGCCTTTGACACTGTCAACCATGCCATCCTGTTCAACCGTCTCCGTGATAACCTGGGTATCACTAGTCGGGCTCTGGCATGGCTGACTTCTTTCCTCCCAGGTCCAACTTGGGTCCTTCCTCTCCGCTACCTTTTTCTCTACCTGTGGTGTCCCCCAGGGGTCTAACCTCTCTCCATGGCTGTTCAACTAATACCTGGCAATCCTTGCCCATCGCATCGCCGCTCTCTGACCCACCTTTCAGTGTTATGCGGATGACACCCAGCTCATTTTCAGGCTACCCTCTACCTCCTCCTCTCCTTCCCTCATCTCCGACTGTCTGCTATCTAGGAGTGGTGTGCCGACAATGACCTCTGCCTTAATGCCAGTAAGATTGAGATTCTCCTCATCGGCACACCCGCTCCCTCCTTTCCTTTTGCTCTCAAGCTGGCCTTTCTTGGTCCTCTTCCCGCTCCCACCTGCAAAGCCAAAAACCTCAGGGTCATCTTGGACTCCACACTCTCCTTCTCTCCTCACATCTCTGATGTCTCCAAGAAGTCACACTACCAGCTGCAACTCCTCAGAGGTATTCTGCCTTTGCTCTACTTCCCCCAGAAGCTCACTGTCTCCAGAGGTCTGGATCTCTCTAGGCAGGACTATTGCAACAGCATATTTCTAAATCTGCCTGCCTCTACTCTCCACCCTCTGCAACTCATCCAGAACAGGACTGCGAGACTTGTCCTTGGCCTCAAGCCCAGGGATCGTATCTCTCCCGGACTGAAATCTCTGCATTGGCTCTGCATACGTTCAAAACCCTCGTCCACAAGGCCTTCTGGGGTCTGGGACCTCAATACCTCCAACTTGCTCTTCCTAAATATCTTCCTTTTCAAGCTCTTCGCTCATCTGCCTCCAACTCCCTCAAAGTCAGTCACATCTCCAAGCAACGAGTTGGTGGTAGATCTCTCTCCTCGGCTGGTGCCTCCCTCTGGAACAGCCTCCCTTCCTCCCTTAAACTTGAGGAGAACCATCTCCGGTTCCGGAAGTACCTCAAAACCTTTCTTTTTGCTTCTGCTTTCTCTCCTCTCCTCTGTTGACCTCCTGGCTGAAACCGGTACTGCATTGGCTGCCTGGACACCCTTCTGATCCCGGGCCCACGTCCCTCCCCTGCCAGTGTCACACTCCTGCACTGCCCACCTTGCAACCCTCGCGCTTGGGTACTGTTCTGTATCCCTACAGTCCCCACTCCCCACCAGACCTCGGTAGCTGATGTTCTCACTTACCCTTGCACTAGCCACATGCTGGCCGCTATTTTATTTATTGTTATTATCTACTCCCATGTACTACCCTTTCCTTTCCTCCCTTCCCGTGCACTTGCACGATCTGAATGACACCTGGCCTAGTAGGATTGTTGTATGTCCGCTTGTTCCCCTCCCTTGCCTCGTTGCGCCTTGAAACACTTGTGTATAGGCGCGTTATAAATGCCATATCATATCATATCATATCCTTGATAAGGACTAAATAGCTTGGGAATCGCAGTGTAAAAAAATGCATCGGAATGCCACTGTAGCACTCCAACATTCAGAATTGGGAGGTGCTACAAAGGTTTGGTGATTTGCTTCCTTCTGAGATTCAAGAAGAATTCCTCTTCTGGATGGTTGAGGGTTAAAAAAGCAGGTTTACCGCAGCTGCAGGTTAATAAATACCTCACTCACGCTGAGTCCAGAGCGATTCATTTCTCAGTCTGTATTCATAGCATGCCTGAATACTTCGACCCTCCACTCTGACAACCAAAATAAGGTAACAGACATAAACATGGGTACTGTTACTGCCATATATCCAAGCACCATTTCTACACCCTATAAATCAGGGTGTCATTTCTCTACAGCGTTTAAGGCCTTTTAGGCAAGGCTATTAGTTAATGTCAAATTTTCCATCTCCACTTCTTCTTAAGGTGGATCTACAACAAAGAGAAACAGATTTCGTTCTAAAAATAACCTATAAGTGTCCTGTTCTACCAACCAGTCCTCTGCCCTAAGACTGCCTGCCTCCGAAGTGGGGTGCATGCTTTTCCATTTCAAGGCACGCATCATGCATCCAAAGTGGCAAGAAGGCTTTCCTCTTTTTTACAAAGTCTGTTTGAGCATCACACAAGACCCTTGCACGCTCCTTATTATCAGAAAAGGTCTGTCCCTTAACATCCCTCCGCCTCTCGAGTCTCCACAAAGGTGTCGGAGGTATTCTCCAGAATGTATACAAGGGATTCAAAATCTTCCGTCTCATTGCATAGATGCTGTTCCAGGGAATGAAAGAGGCTTCTTAGGATTAGGGTTGCGCTTCTATTCTTGCTACTTTACAGTGTTAAAGAAAACTGGTGATGTCAGGCCTTTTCTGGACCTCTCAGAACTCAATGAGCTCCTGCCCTTTGTAAGCCTTTAACATCACAGCTCTTCCTCATATATTGGAGGCCCGCCACGTAACAGACTGGTTGACATCACTGAATCTTCAGGATGAATATTTTCGCATTCTAACTAGAAAGGACCACCATCTGTTCCTAAGGATTTCTGAGGGCAGCCAGCACTTCAATACATGTACCTTTGGTTCAGACTGAACGAGACTACCAGGGTGTGCACGAGGGTGCTGTGGTTTGTGGTGGCTCTCCTCCAGCTTCACAAGATTGACATTGACCCCTACCTCGATGAGTGGTTAATCAGGGCCTCCTCAATGGAGTAAAGTTGTCCAGCCATCCAGCAACATTACCACATTGCAGATGTGTCTAGGGCAGTCACCTGGGCCACCCCTAATGCTTTGTTAAGGACCATTCTTTGGATGCCTCATCAAGGAAAGCTCCTTCTTTTGGCCAGAATGTTTTGTGCAACTTTATTCCTTAAGTCCTGGATGGACATATACTTTCTCTGCCACCCAGTACTTAGATCTGCATGGTTTAGTTTCCCAGCCAGTTGGAAAGGAGGGAGAGCAGGACACTGTAATACAAACACATTACATCCATGGTACTCTTAGTCCTTGCTCTCCCTGCTTCACAAAGCCCTCCCAGAAGTCTGCTCTATGCATATGCTGTGTTAACTCATCCACAGTGAATGGGAAGTGGTGATTGGTGACACCTGGGTGGGGCTGGGTCGGATACATGGAGGGATGATAGTTTGTACTGGCTCAATTCTAAGTGCCAGCATCCTGTTTTGGAGAAATGCTTTTCCTATCCAGCCTGCAACGCAGGCATGCCAAACCAGTTTTGAAGAGGGAGAACAAGGACTAAGAGTACCAGAATTACCCTGAAGTTAATTTGTTCAAAGTGACTCTTAATGTTCTCTTATCCTCATTTACAGGTCCATCTGTGTCACTTCGTAGCCCCATCGTGAACTTCGGCCTAATCAAGCTTGGAGAGCAGGCATTGCGCACTCTGGAGATCCATAACAAGTCCAGCGTGCCGGCTCATTATCGGTTTGACATTGATGCCAAAGAGAGCGTCTTCTCCTTCGACACTCACTGCAGCGTTTTGCCAGGAAACACCACGCAGACCCTCAAAGTCACTTTCTGTCCGACTCGCACAATTGCTCACTATCGAAGAGTTGCCTGCCTCATCCATCACCAGGTAATAGCCAGATCAGCAAACAGATGTAACTTTGCAATGCATACCGTTAGGGATTTTTGACATAAGAAGCCAAACATACATTTCAAATGTCTGCATTGCTTGGTCTGTCCCTGAGTTCATGCACCCTACACAGGATCTCAAATGGGTGTGATTCTCGGTCGCTGCACCTTCTGTGTACCGCACAATGCCGACCAACAGGAGGGGAAAAAGATCTGTGAGATGCCAATGTGGGTGAAGATGGTAGAGTTTAAAAGGTGAAATGGTTTGAATGGAAATGTGGTTTATCTAAAGCAAATGGTATTTTCATGGATGCCTAAGCAAAGATGTATTTCGGGTAAAAGGATCCATCGGCTAGGCCACTGGAACAGGACCTACAATTAGGGGAAAGACAGGTGGTACAAAACAAATTGAGCTTTTAGAACAGATCGCTAAGATAAAAGTAAATAGTTAGTGAACGGTAGACAGGTTCATTGTTGACACGCTGGCCCCAATAGTACTTAGCAAATCATGTTTCATGAGTGTTTTGCTGCTGCTTATATGAAATACGGTATTTATGCTTGGTAATACCTGGTGTGACAAGCTATGTATTGTGTGTTTCCCAACTTGCACTTCAGCATTTTTTAAAAAATCATATTGCTCTGGACTATGGTTACATGAGAGGAACTCCTGGAACTTCCTATTTATTTAAACACACTACTGGGACCATTACCCTCAGAATAACATTTTTCCTGCAGATTTCTACCACATATGGAACTCCTAAAATGAAATAAAGGATCAAGAACGTAATACAAAGTAATTGTATTACTAATTTGTACCAAGCATATATGTCTTGGTCAAGAAGAAGCTTCCAGTGTGTGATTTGTTGGCCAAAACTCAACAACTGATATACAAATAAAAATGAAAAAAACACTGAACTTTATTGCCAAAAGAATTAAGGTATAATTGTAATTTCTTTGCACATACAATAGTGCTGAAGTGCTAGTTGGCAAGCACTCAACCATAGTATAACCAAATAACATGGTGGGAGAAATGTATGAATGCTCAGCAAAAACCAATATTTTTTTATATCTTCTGCTAAAACGGGGAACGATCTGGAAGTATGATATGATAGGTTATTTATAACGTGCTTAATACCCAGCGGTTTCTAAGCGCGGACCCGGCGATCGAACCTGTGTTGCTCTATGTTGTCTTCTTTGTTTATTTATATAGCGCTCCTTACCCGGGGGTATCTGGGCGCATTTACAAGAGTATTTGAGTACAGTTTGCAAAAAAGGTTACATACATAGTACAATGGTTACATTATTTACAAATACAAATTCACAGTAGAATACAAAAGATATATACAATTGGCAGTATACGTGAATACAAGCAGAAACATTCTTCGGAAGGTTAAGAATCTTTGGCCAAGAGCCAGCTTTTGGTGTTTTTTCTAAAACTAAAGAAGGATTGCTCAGTTCTTAGAGTTGTGGGCGGGGAGTTCCACAGCTGGGCGGCAATCACGGGAAAGCTACTACACCCTGCTTTTTTCCGTTTGTATCTCGGGACTTGAAGGCAAAAGGAATTTGCTGTTATCATGGGGCATGTTGATGTGTTTTTGACAATTTTCTCTGTTAAGTATTTAGGGGCCGAGTTGTTTAAACATTTATATGTGAGGGAGACAGTTTTGAAGTGTATTCTGTTCTTAATAGAGAGCTAGTTGTTATTTCTTCTAGCCTCAATTATGTGTTGTCTTGCTTCCAAGGCGAGCGTGTTGCCCCTGAACTATCCTCCCAAGACCAAGTAAGAAACTGTGAAAAGGAGTTCAGTGTGCACAGAGAGAACCAGAAAATGTGCAGCCTGTGTATACTAAAGGAGTTCCCTTGCGGACAGAGAGAACCAGCAAAAAGGGTGTTAGTCAATTTAATGCCTTTTTAATTGTGGGTGAGGATCTTGGCACTCAAAATAAACATCAGCTTTGGTGACCTACAAGTACATAATATAACCTCCACAGGGCTTGCTTGGCTTTTTTTGGAAGCAGGAAAAGGCCTAGTCATCTCAGGTACCAATATTTTATTAAACGTATGCTCTTATTTCTTTACCAATTGGACTATAGACTTTAATTTATGAGTGTTGGCGAACGAGTGCAATATTGGAATATTAATTGCAATCGAGGAATGTTAATGGACTCTTGGGGAGAAGAATGAGTGAGGTAGTATTCAAATTGTTCTGTACATCAAATTTGCCTGCCATTTACTTTGAGGGGTTCCATGCACTCAAGTCTGAGGTAGACAGAACTATATAAAGAATGACATCTCCCCCAGTTGGGTTGTGCTGAGATTAAACAGACAAAAGTCACACATCATTAGTACAACCAAAGTGGGGCTGTGTGTGGTACTAAGAGGGGATACTTACATTTGTTTCTTGTTGCTCGCTTTGTAGTCAATGCATAGCCCTAATATTGATGAGATGCATTGTTTTGACCAGTTTCTTATAAAGTTCATGAAATGTGGGGCCTTCTATATTCTCTTTGCAGACTAAAACCTATGTAGCTGGCAGCAATAGATCACTGAAATCTGACCTATCCCTCTGTAAGTGAGTAGGGTGACCATAAATGCACTGTGCATTACTTGACCTTATAAAGGAACTGTACCTGTAAAATTCTGTCTGGATCCATTTATTCAGTACCAGGGATATACATTGTACTCATACATAGAATGTATGCCGGCAGTGCCTGTTTCTTTGATCTACACAGGGCACTAAATCCTCAGCACCTCTCTGACATGCTGCTTCAGAGATCAATCTGAAATGGTTAGGACATTTTGACCCCTCACAAAAACAATGGATTTGGGATTGTAAGAACCATTTATATGAAATTACAAAAAGGTAGCAGGCGCCCCTCTCTCGAAAGTACAAGGCATGATAACCTGTTCAGTGGTTATTAAACACATTGAGAGTTCGCAGCCATCTGCTTTTTGCTCACTGTACCTTTCACAGATGGGAAATATCCATTTGCATATCAGTCTTTGTCCTGCCCTGGGGCAGTCCAGCACCGAAATGCTATGGCAATTCTCTTCTGAACAAGAGTACCAACAGCAACCCCATACACGTGTTTCAGCCTTGTTGGGCCTCATCATTGAGGTGAAGCTGTGCCTCTCTGAGCACAGTGAGCATGGAGTCCACGTCTGGTTGCCCCCAGGTAACTTAAGGTGACCAACCCCAAGTTCCTTCTAAAAATACAAAAAGGTAGCAGGCCCCCTTTTTGGTACACTTGGTACTCTTGTTCAGAAAGGAATTGCCATAGCATTTCGGTGCTGGACTGCGGTTGCTTCTTCTATTGAATCCTCAGATACTGATAGTGATTCTGAGCAGATGTATGACTTTGAGGACCCGACTTTTATAGAGTCTAACAAAGACACCTCATCCACACCTATGCTAAATGCTATTGCCTCTGCCTTCAACCCCCTATTCACTCTGCTCTAGAATGGTGGAAGTCATAGTCCTAATACTCGGCTGCAACCCGGAGCACCTTGAACAATGATCAGTATATGACGAAAGTTTTTATAATACTCTACCTGAAATTAGCCTGATACTCTTGCAAGAGCCAGCAACTAGTTTAAGCAATAAGAAATCCACACAGCAACATCAGCAACACCCGCACTTGAATTCTTTGAAGCCAGTGTCTACACATGATCTCTTTGAATCTCCTTTAGAGGCGGAGACCATAGCGGCAGTTATATAATCGTCCTGGCCATCAAAAAAACATAAAAGAAATTGACCTAGGCACCTCACGGACAGGGACAAACTTCTAGAAAATAGGTGGAAAGGGACTTTTACCAATGCGACTGGTAATGCAGAGTCGGTTATTTTTTCTGAATCCTCTTCGACTCAGAATGCTGATAAAACGAAGGTCACCAGAAGATTGTACAATGGTACGGTGAGGCAGGTCTACCTGTGTGGCCCCCTTGACAAATGGCTCTCTTCTGACCTGGCTACTACACCGATGGCCAAAGGGGTGCCATCAGTGGCACAAGTCTCTCAACTGGCTGTTCGGATATCTGCCGCTGGTTGCCTAAAGCCTATAGATGAAGCTGGAAATAATGCACCTTGATTAAATCATGCTTTTGATTCTCAGCATATTTCCATACCTGTCTCAACTAGCTCTGAACATGTATCATTTTATGGACAAGCTTTAGACTCTTTACATATGCAACATTTCCTGCACTATGATAATACCTCACAAGGCTATTTGAATAACAACAGTGGCACACTGTACGAAACAAAAGGCACAACACATCTGGGCAAGTGTGTCAAAATTGAGGAGATTAATCCTAGCTATGACAGTCATTTTTTAAATCGATCATTGCTCTTAGAACTGTTCTGTATCATACCACGTACATGGGCAATTAGCACTGAAGATATATTGCATGTAGAGCTCCCCAAAGTTGATAGCCCTACTAATTGGTCGCGTGTGGAATTTGCAAGCCCTGTGGTGGCTGCGCTCTTGAGTACATGTGTCATGGAACTACAATCATTGGGCTTTTAGTTAACAGTATGTAGAAAGCAAGTGTCTAGATTGCCGTTCAATGTAAACTGTTTTCATTCTGAGGCAGATACAAACCACATGGGGTCACAAGCTGCTACGGCCATGGAAACAACTACTCTACTGTCTTCCATACCACAGCGGGAAAGTGCAGCCAAGATGCATAAGGAAATTACTCACTGTGTTCCTGACATTTTGAAGGGAAATACTAATTGACGCCTACAACCTAAAAAGAACATCTGGTGGTTGTGCTGGAGCACCAGGGGCTATAGCTCTTTTTTTACTCCACCCGTATGGCGTATGCATATCACAACTTGTGACATCTTTTTACAACAAGAAACATGAGCAGTTAAGCCATTTAATATAGATGGCTTTAATCTATTATACCTTCAAGCTATTAAAAATATGAAGGGGCAACCTAGTGGGGGCCTAGCCATGGTTTCTCGTGTCCAATTCGAAATCAAACCAGTCCTTTTATCTGTGTACTCTCCATACGTGATGGCAGCCGTAGTGCATGACTCAAAGAATCCAGCGTGGTGTATATTAATTGTGAACATTAATGACGCCTCTGATGGTTTGGTGACTAAGTGTATTCAGCTGATTGTTGATAAACTATTAACAAACTAGTACAACATTGGTAACGGAAACAATGTAACAATTGCAGGAGATCTGAATGACCCATATATATGTACTAGGCTTACAACTCTTAATGATATTAATACACTTGAAAGTGCCTTGGGTACCGGTGACACTTTTACAGAAGGTGATCTTTCCTGGTGGCAGTTTATACGTTCATTTGATTTGATTTGCCTCAACAACAAGGAACAAGAAAATAACTTACCTCCTACTACCTGGAAGAATGGCAACTCTTCCTCATCCCTTGACTATGTCTTCATTCACACAAAATGATGGTCGCTGTGTAGTCATTTGGATATAACGGAGTCTGGGGTCAGTGATCATTCCACACTTTTGTGGTAATTAAGATTGGACTATACTCAAGAAATTAAATATATTGATGCCGATATTAATAATTCTGGTAATCGGATTATTTGGTTGACGGCTAATATTACATGACTGAACAGATACATGGACATTAATTGGTTGTCTCTTGAAGGTTGGTTGATAAATAATAATTGGAACTTCAGTGGTATAGTGACCATTTAGTGGAAATCGCTCATTCCTATATACCGTAAGAATTTTTCAATCCCTCAAATAATGTTTTGTTTGATGTGGTCATCCATAGGGAAAAGAAAGCTTATCGCTGTACAAAAAACTCTATATTAAAGAATCAAGTAATCAACATCAGTGAAAAGAACAGACAACTGTCCCGATTATCTACTAGCTATAAGAATTGGCTAAGAGGCTACAAGTAGTCTACTTCCAGTGCTTGCTGCAAATTCTTAAATAGATTACTTTGTATTCATGATAGCAAAACAATTTGGGCACAAATTAGACACTATACAGTTGGACAAACTTTACATGATCTAAATCCCTTATCTGAAGGTGCGTGGTGTAAAGCGATAGGCAATCTTTACTATGATGATGACATAAAGGTTTCGGAGACATATTTTAAATCTGTTGTGGGCCGGGATTTTACAGGATTCACTGTTGATGATATATTATTAGTCATCAAGACCCTTACGACTTCCCAAGCTCCTGGTACCGATGGCATACCTAATGTGGTTATGAAGGACAATCCAGATCTATGGGCTTCATTATTGGAGCAGCTGTTTAGGGATATACAGTAACCACCGGTATGTTACCTGATAGTTGGCACAAATCAATTCTGGTCCCCGTCTTTAAAACATGTTTAGTCTCTATATTGTGGATATAGACGTAGAAATAGGACGAGCCCAAAACCACCCCCCATCCATCGACGGCACTATTGTCCCATGGCTTGGCTATGCCGACGATATTGTTTTACTTGACTATACGATAGTTGACTTACAACATTCCATCGCTGCTCTTGCCACTTTCACAGAAGCAAATTATCTCAAAATTAATATCTTAAAAACTAAAATTGTCATCCTAGGTGGCAGATAAAATAAAACCTCTTTTAATGCGGCCATTTCGGACAATCCACTAGAAATAGTTAAGAGGTATATATATCTTGGAAATCTTATTAGTTGTCATACAGATAGGAACATGATTTTATTGGTCCTAAAGTAATGAGGAAATGATGCTTGATAAAAATGTTTATTAGACAAAGAGAAGGCTACAATATGGAGGGGAATCCTCACCATTTATGAAACTAGTATAATACCTGGCATACTTTATGGCTTAGCTGTCCTTCCTGAGACCAAGACTCTGTGGCTTGAAAAATTGGAGGCTAAATTATTATGTTCCATCTTAGGTGTTCCATCTTGTGTCCCTGTAGCGGCCTTAGGATGTGAGCTACGTCTCATGTCTTTGTGTGCATTATGGTTATTGCAGTGTTCTGAGCTTTGTCTGTTATCGTGTCATTTGCACATGGACACTTTGTTAGGATTGTTTGTGAAACAACTCTCTTACTCAATATAATATGTTTCTACACAAATTAAAATCAACTGTCACAACCTATTTGAAGGATTTAGGTCTTTCAGTAGAGCATCTTGTGAAAAAGAAAATAGCGTGCGATATAGATAACAATTTGAACTATTTAGCTAACAAAAATAATGATTGCTCATATAGTACCCAATGGTTTAGATGTCCACTAGCTTGTACTTATTTAATCAAGCTGTGTTCAGTACAATTAAGAAGGTTTATTACATGTCTACATTTGAACATTTTGCCCACACAAGAGCATATAGGGAGATGGACAAAAACACCATATAATGATTAATTATGCCGGCTATGTGCCATGACTGATGTGACCATCCAACATATTTAACTGGCTGCCCGAAACTAAGAAATGTATACTTGAAGGATTACTCTGACTTTACATCCACTTCTAATTTTATTGAGACTGACCAGTTTTGCTGTAGTGACTATGGAGCGCAGTCTGTACTGATCACTGCAGCATCGTTGTATGTTTGGAAGGAAGCCCAAAATCTCTTCAACCATACTTAACTAATATATGTTCAGAGAAAGTCCTTTAGTTGTTTTGAGCGATAAATTCTTCACTGGGTGTTTTCATAAACTATTCATGTAGTAATTTTAATGCTCTAAAGGCAGTTATTCCCCCGCTGCTCTCCAGCATGTGGGTGTTAAACCTAATCAAAGAGCGATTGCACTGTAATAAGATGAGGCAGCTGACGGTGGTAATTTACTCGATTTTATGTAATTTTATAATATCTTTTTATTCTTGTTGTTATGTTACACTCTGTAGTACTATTTTTCTATGAAAGTTGTTGCCTTTCAGATATTATCAACAAATTGATAGTTTTATTGTGTCTTGAACCTTGCCTTTTTTTGGTCTTTTTAGTCATGTATTGTGTCTTAGATGAGCAATCATTTTGATTGTATTTATATATGTATATGTATGTTTTATTGATATTGATTATGTGCAAAAAGGGTTTTATTTAACCAAACGCACAATTACAAAATAATAAAATATAAAAATAAATAAAATATAGTAATGTCTGTGTAGAATGTTCGTAAAATGGGTCTTGAAGATGTAGTAAGCCTGGCAATGCAGGCTTTGTGAAGCATTACTTTATCCAGACTCGTTATAAACAACTAGGCTAGCAGAGAGATTATTCATTGGGACACAAGATGGGAGTTCTTGCTGTCCCAGAATCCCTTTTCTCTTTCTCTTGAGCCGCTCACAATCAAATTAAAAACATTGAGTGAGATAAGCCCATATAACTTAAGTGAATTATAATAAAGGTACACTGGTATGCAGACAAACTAGTAGTCAGAACTACTGACCTGGCCATGTCTCTTCCTGTTTTCTTATGGTTAAGTAGAGAATTTGGGCAGATATAACACCATTCAGAAGAAGAAAATCGTAGACTTGAATGTCTGTTTGGGTGGGGAGGGTGCAAATTATACCAAGGAAATTACCACCTGTTTGAAAATGTTCATTTTTCCAAAGCTGAGAATCAGATTTTCAAACACTGCCTCCTATATTCCAAAGACCTACTTGGACCAATTATACCCCTGCCCTATCATCCTTTATCTGGTTTGGATAAAAATTCTGCTTTTCGCCAAAGAAGCTGAAACCTGTAAGGACAGGGTGATGACCTTCCCCGACTTTAGGCAGTATTATTGGACCGGTTCGTCTTCAAAGCTACAGTTTCTAATCTGCCCAAAATATTTCCAACCTTGCGAGATCTGGTTGTACTGGAAGATCTGGAATGCTTTTTTTTAACTTAGCTTTGAGCCTCACAAATTCTTCCATGTGTGAGGGACATTTCCAAAAGGTATACCATCCTGGTTGTAACTGACATGACAGAAGATAGGCAGTTTCCGTAAGCTTTTCATAGGGGTCAGTGGGATTTCATGTAATACCGATCTTCTGAAACAGGTCGGGCAGATATTCAACTTCTGATTACTTCTGGGATTGACTGGAACTGCAAAGAAAAACACAAACATTAGAAACCACAAGGAAATGTGGCGACATACAAAATCGCTTTATTATTTAAAACTTATCAGTGCAGGTTTCTACATCCATTTCTCCAGCATGGGGTCTGGCATGGATTCACATGCTCATGAATATTCCCCGTTGTCAGGCTGGGAATCCTCGGTAAAGAAAAATCAGTATCAGTTTCGTTTCTGATCTGTCTTTCGTAGTAGTAACCAATCACTGATTTCTGCGTCATACTGACCACCGCCAATGACTGCCATCTCCCTAAGCCCCGCCTCTGGCAGCCATCTTCAGATTTTTACTGCACGTTCAAGTGTTGGGATCCTCGTGCTATTGCTCTCGAGCTTTAGTGCTTTTTTCACGCTTTTTCTTAGGAAAATGTCTCTTTTTCCGTCAAAAGAGCCTCAAGCTCCACCGTTTCTTTATCCGATCAACGGGGACCCGTGTCGGATTCTTCTATGCCCCTCAAGGGTGAAGATTTCGTCGAGCCACGCTTTTGGAGGACTCCAGAAGTTTCTCAGGCCCATCTCGATCATGGCCCAGGAGAAGGAAGGCTCAACGCCCGGAAAGCTGTTCAGGGTCTGCCCTGGATGCCAGTTTCAGAATGTCTTTACGGAGGACGAACACTCCCTTTGCCTCTACTGCCTGCATGAGGACAAGACGCACGTGGAGAAGGACTGTGCATTTTGCGGCAATATGTCGGAGCGGACCATGAAGGACCGCCATCTGCGTCTCGCCAACTGGCTGGAAGGGAAGAGCCCGTCAGGCGAGAAGAAAAAGAAGAAGTCCGAGCGGTCTTCTAACACCTTTGAGGGCGCCCCGGCGACGGGGGTCCAACAGAAGGCCAATCACCGCGAGTCCGCTGGCACCGGGAGCGCCGAACGGTCGGGCTCTACGGGCGCCAGGCAGGGCGCATCCTCCCCGGCGCCTCCAACCACGAGCCAACGCTCTGGCTCGGGTAAGAGGAAGTCCGAGCACCGGGCGAAGCTCCTGGAGAGACCCCGGTCGAGCTCGAAGGCCCCATCGGAGGGGGAGCGAGGCGGTGACCCTCCCCCCAAGGAGAAGGCGGTGAGCGCACCTAACGTGGTGAAAGCCTTGATCCACCCGGCCAAGGATTCTATCGAGACAGTCGCGGCGGCCCTGGCTCAGCCTGTGGAGGCTACACCATTGGTGGCGACCTCGGGGCCCAGAGTCTCCCTGCCACCGCGGAGGGAGTCCTCTTTCATGCCCATCGACAGGACCCCCGTGAAACCTCCGACGGAGAAGAAGAGGGGGGCAGGAGGTCGTCGTGGATTCAGCCTCAACCTCTGAGGAGGAGCTGATCGAAGTCTTAGGCCACGGCGTTGGCGTGGAAGAAGACCAGCCCGTCGGGACGGACCCCGATGTAGGAGACGACGAGAACGTCGAGGGTGCCGACGGGGCTCCTGACCGCCCGTCGGAATCCCCTCAACCAGTGCCGCAAGACAACTCAGCAGCCATTTTGTTGGCTATACAATCCTTATGCTCGGAGATAAGGACGAGATTGCCGTTACCACCAACGGAGGAACCGCTCCCGACGGGGGACCCGGAACCAGGCCCTTCTGGGAGCCCTCCTCTTAAGAGAAGGATTCATCCTCTGCCTCCTTTTCAACCATCGCGCCCTGCTCAACCCTCCTCCCCGTCCACGACATGTGGGGATGATACCGGGACTGACATGGCCGCGACGGGTACAGACGACAAGCTTTACGACGAGGATCTCCCGTTGTCACCCCCTCCCCGGGCTTCCCCGCCCGATGAAATTGGATCGTTTCATGCCATGATCGCCAGGGCATCCAAGCTTTTCCAGCTCTGCCCGGAAGAGAAGAAGGAAGGTTTCTTTTACCAACGGCGCCAGACCAAGAGGAAGGCGGTCCTCGCTGTACCTCTACTGGACGATATCTGGGATGAGGGTCTCGCCCTCCTCAAGAACCCATCCACAACGCCTGCGAGAAGGGATTGGTACGAGAAGAAGTACCGGCTCCCGGACGCGGCCCCCTTGTGCCTTTGGGCGCAGCCGACCCCGGACTCGGTCGTCTCCACGGCGGCCAGGAAGAAAGCGGGGGGGCCTCGGCCTCTACGTCAACCTCCCCGCCGGACGGCGAGGGAAAGAAATTGGACACGATGGGACGCAGAGTCATCTCATCTGCAGTGACGACGATTAAGGCTGCCAACGCCTTGCCTATCGTAGCCCGCTACGACAGGGAGTTGTGGTACAAAAGCGCCCCCCTGCTGGACTTCTTACCAGACAAGAGGGCTGAGGCCCTAGAGATCCTGCAGGAAGGAGAGGTGGCGTCGGACCACGCCATTACGATAGCGACGGACATCGTTGATACTGGATTTCGCCAGTTGGGCAACGGCATGTGCCTTAGGCGGCGTGGATGGCTCAAGGCAACTGACTTGAGTCTTGGACATGCCGTTCGACGGGAGCAACCTGTTTGGGAAAACAGTGGACGATTCCCTACAAGCCATCAAGACGGACACGGAGACGGCCCGGGCTCTTGGTGTTCTCCAGCAACGACGGCCGCCCTTTCGGAGCGGCGGAGGCAAGCAGGGTGCCTCCAAAGGTTCCGGCGGCGGATTTTCCACCTATCGTCAAGCGGCCCGTTCGCCGTTGCAGGAAGCCTACAGGGGACGAGGCAAGTCGGGCGGACCCCGCCGCCGTCGTCGCCAAGGAGGACAAGGCGGCAAAGCCTCGTAGAAGCAGGACTGAACCGGCCGTGCGGTCGGGCCCCCACCGAAGCACCGCGGTGGGAGGCCGGCTGGCGAGCTTCGTCAGCGTGTGGGAGTCCATCTCCACCGACCGTTGGGTGTTGGACGCCCTGGCCCAGGGTCACGCACTCGAGTTTCTAAGGAAGTGCCCGCGCGTCCCCCCCCATGGCCAGGAAGGAACATCACGTCCCTCAACTTCTCTTGGAGGTAAAGGCGATGCTCAAGAAAGGCGCCATAAAGCTCGTCCCAAAGAGGCTTCGGGGCTCCAGAGTTTACTCAAGATACTTCCTCGTGAAGAAGAAGATGGGAGGATGGCGTCCCATCCTGGACCTACGACGACTGAACAAATTCATCAAGGCACAGAAGTTCCGGATGGTCACCCTCCAGCACGTCCTGGGTCAACTGGAGGAGGGCGATTTCCTGTCGTCGTTGGATTTGGAGGATGCCTACTTCCATATCCCCATCCTAAAGGGACACCGAAAGTTTCTCAGATTCGTGGCCCAAGGGCGTCACTACCAGTTCAGAGCCCTTCCCTTCGGATTGAGGTCGGCACCCAGGGTGTTCACCAAGTGCCTCGCACCGGTGGCCTCGCGGCTGCGCCTGGAGGAGATCCACGTCTACCCCTACCTGGACGACTGGCTCATCTGAGCAAAGACGAAGGAGCTCGCCGTGGAGCACACGGCAAGGACCGTCCAACTACTCACGGACCTGGGATTCTCCATAAACTACGCCAAGTCCCACCTGGTGCCCGCGCAAGACGCACTATTTCTGGGAGCGAAGCTCGACACAGTGTCGCTTCTGGCCTCTCCGTCGGAGGAAAGGACGAGGGCCATCTTGGGCAAGGTGCAGCGGATGCTGGTTGCGGACGCAGCCAGGGTGAGGTCCATCAAGTCCCTCCTTGGAATGATGTCTTCTTGCATTTATCTCATCCGCCTGTGCAGGCTTCGGATGCGCCCGTTACAGGAGTTTCTGGGCGCTCGCTGGATCCAGACGACGGGCAGCTTCGAGGACAGGATCACACTCGACGAGAGCTTCCGACGAGCGATCCGGTGGTGGGGCACCCGCGCGCATCTGACGGCGGGCATGGACTTCCAGACCCCGGGCCACCAGAAGACAGTGACCACGGATGCCTCCCTGGAAGGGTGGGGAGCGCACACCGAAAACCTGCACACGAGGGGTCTTTGGCTGACGGCGGAGAAGTCCCTCCATATCAACGTCCTGGAACTCCGTGCAGTGTTTTGGGCCCTCAGGTCCTTTCTTCCGTCCCTCAAGGGCAAGGTGGTGAGGGTCTTCACCGACAACACCACCACCATGTTCTACATCAGGAAGCAGGGCGGTACCAGATCCCCAGCCCTGTCCAAGGAGGCGCAGGATCTGTGGCATTGGGCCGTCGCCCAAGGGATGTTTCTGGTGCCGTTTCATCTGGCAGAAATAAAAAAACACCATCGCCGACTCGCTCAGCAGAGAGCTGCGCTCGTGCCACGAGTGGGAACTACGACAGGATCTAGTGGACCGCCTCTTCCGACGGTGGGGCACACCCCAGATCGATCTGTTCGCGACGTCGACGAACTCCAAGTGCCGGAGGTTCGCCAGCAGGTTTCCCCAGCCGAGGAGCATGGGCGATGCTTTCTCGTTCCCCTGGGAGCGCCTGTTCCTATATGCGTTCCCTCCATTGCCGCTGCTGATCCGGCTCATCAACCAGCTCAAGAGGTCACGGTGCAGGATGATCCTCGTCGCACCTGCGTGGCCGAGGCAGATATGGTTCCCGGACCTCCTGGACTTCTCAGCGTCCCCGTCGATCAAACTGCCAGTGGACGCGGATCTTCTCTCCAGGGAAGGAGGTGCCATCCTCCATCACGACCCGAAGTCGCTGAACTTGCAGGCCTGGCTCCTGCAGCGTTAGAGTTTGGAGGGTACGACATACCAGCCGACTGCAGAGAGGTTCTTGCAAAGGCCAGGGCGTCCTCAACTCTTAAATGCTACGGACACAAATGGAAGAGGTTCTCTGTCTGGTGCCACGCACAGAAGATTAACCCTCTACGGATTATGGCTCCTCAAGTACTGCTGTACCTACTGACGCTGGCCAAGGCTGGACTGGCGCACGCTTCCATCAAGATTCATCTTGCTGCGTTCTCCCGATACACCAGAACCACGGGACGGACGTCACTCATCGTCTGGTGAAAGAATTCATGAAGGGACTGTTCAGATCGTTCCCGCCGGTGAAGGCCCCGGCCCCAGCGTGGGAGCTCAAAGTGGTGCTGACCAAGCTCATGGGAACTCCGTTCGAGTCCCTGCACTCAGCTCCGTTGAAGTTCTTGTCGTGGAAAACAGCGTTTCTTGTGGCCATCACCTCTGCACGACAGGTGGGAGAGATCCAGGCCCTTTCCTGCAAGCCCCCGTACTTGACTTTTCACGACACGAGGGTAGTGCTCAGGACGCACCCCTCCTTCATGCCCAAGGTGCCGTCGGGCTTCCACCTCAACGAACCCTTGGTGTTGCCTGTTTTCTTCCCGTCGCCTTCGTCGCCGGCTGAAAGGACTTTGCACTCGCTGGATGTGGCTAGAGCGCTGAAGTTCTATGTGGACCGCACGAAGAGTTTTCGGAAGACGTCACAACTTTTTGTGAACTTTGGACCTGTCAATCAGGGGAAGGCTCTCTCGAAGGCTTCCATTTCCAGATGGCTCTCCGGCTGTATCATGTACTGTCATCGGTTGGCAAACCGACCGCTGCCTGGCTGTCCGAGAGCCCATTCCACCAGAGCGATCGCAGCCACCACGGCGTTCCTATCTGGTGTGCCCTTGCTGGACATCTGCAGGGCTGCTACGTGGAGGTCGACGCACACCTTCACGAAATTCTACTGCGTCGATCGGGATTCCAGGGAGGAGTCCAGGGTCGGCCAAGCAGTGCTGCGCAACCTGTTCGCCTAAGGTGAGCCTGGTGAGGAGGTAAGAATTGCTTGATGTTGAGTTTTGAGTGTAATGCTTAATATTGAGCCTTTGCCAGCTCCCGTGGTTGTGCATGTGTGTACTGCTATGTATTCTTTTATTCATGAGCATGTGAATCCATGCCAGACCCCATGCTGGAGAAGGAGCAAGTTACTTACCTGTAACTGTTGTTCTCCAGCATGGGTCTGGCATGGATTCACATGCGAACCCTCCCGCCTACCCCTCTGCGGCTCTTCACTTGGTCATACTGCCACTTCACGTGCTACCAAATCTGAAGATGGCTGCCAGAGGCGGGGCTTAGGGAGTTGGCAGTCATTGGCTGTGGTCAGTATGACGCAGAGATCAGTGATTGGTTACTACTACGAAAGACAGATCAGAAACGAAACTGATACTGATTTTTCTTTACCGAGGATTCCCAGCCTGACGACGGGGAATATTCATGAGCATGTGAATCCATGCCAGACCCATGCTGGAGAACAACAGTTACAGGTAAGTAACTTGTTCCTTCTGAATTGTAAAGTGTAAGGTTTTGAAAAGGTACATCTGCATAAAGTGCACAGGTATAAAAGCGAAACTGCAAAACGCCAGCACCTCTACCTTATTTTCTGTGTTTTCGGATGCAAACTTATTTCTGCAGATTACTGGGTCAGTTATGAGAGATAATACTAGATTGCATCTAGATGCCCTGAGGTGTTTCTTAAGCATATTGATATATGGTACATGTTTTAGTTCTCAGGTAAATAAATCCATAGAAAGGTCACAAGTTGGGATCACCTTTTTTTATGACAAATGGTATCAGGGTTGACTGCCTCTAATCTTTAGAGACAACATCTGCACAATTTGTGGAGACTTTCTTATCACCAAGATGCATTTTCGCCATATATCAAAGCCTAGTCGTGTTTTTCAATGTAGTCTTTACAAATATTTCCAATGACGTTGAGACATAAATTGCCCCAATAACTAACGCCATAATATTAGAATCTATTTAAGCAGTAGGCATGGGCTTCATAAGCTGGTTACAGTCCGGAGCCCAAGTTACAGGCCTGAACAAAGTGAGGCCTTAGCTGTCTGCAGAGCCATTACTGACCATTGATTCCTTGGGTTTCAGGTGTTATCGCTATTCGCACGCAGGGTATAATACCAAAGGTATTTATAGTCTTAACTTTTTTTCAAATAACACAGGCACGATCCTAAGGCCCCTGTCTTTATATTTATTTATTTATTGCATTTGATTACACGCCCAAACCCTTAGGTATCACGGCGTACATACATCTATTTGTACATCTTAGGTTGCATAGTCATAAAAATCTTTGGTTACAAACAGCATGGTTATGTTACATCTTATTCATACACCTGGACGCCCGCAACCACACCCCGGATAGATTCACCAGCATTCGCCTTACATCTACACTCATGCCAAGACTCCCACCGATTATGGCGAGCTTTTGGATCAATTCACGGTCCACAGGTAAAAAGCACACTTGTCTCGCATCCAGTATCTTCGGCCCACAAGGCAGCACATTCAACTTGGCCACCCAGCCCACTCCTTCCCTTCCCTTAAACCCCCCACTGCCCATACCGATAACCCTTCTTCTTCTGACCCCCTTCACTCCTATGCTCCAAAGCGAATGCTTCCACCAGCACACTGCTCCACTACCATCTGGCCTACTGATCACATGAGCTCTGCAACTGTCTCCATGCCCCTGCAACATCACGGTGATCTACTTGATACCTCACCCGACATGCTTTCAGCCCACAATGTCTTGAACAACCTGCACTGACTGCCCCACCCTCTTCAGACCCAGGACCCTTGTCCCTTGAGGCTCTTCGCAACTTGGGGAGCTATGACTTTCGCTCCACATCCTCCGCAACTCCTTTGCCGCCTGCTGGCGACCCATGTATCACTACTGCCCGATGTTTTTTTTCCCAAAAATGGATTGCGTGCAAGGCTTGTAATGCCACCCCTTTGCCGCCTGCTGGTGACCCATCTATCACTACTGCCCAATGTGTTTTTTCTAAAAGAATGCTCTTCCCACATGGCGTACAATATTAGCCCTTTGACACCCGCTGACACACCTCACATCACCATAGCCAAATGTACTGCTCCAAAAAAAAGAAACGTCATAAGGGTCAGTCATCAGACCTGATTGAAAAGAGGAAAATGGTTCCTTAGAATTATAGTTGCAATCAGGGAAAGCTGGGTTATATTTTATACTTCGCCCTGAAGTGTTAATTGGAACATAGTTTTCACACACAACAACACTTTGTGGGATCCACTATTGAATGTGGAATTTTTCTTTCTTTTTTTGCCATTTAATGTGTGGCCTCAGTGGTTATTTCTTCTGGGGTAGCCCCCATAGCATGAACGGGCTTCTGTCCTTCGGTGTGGGTTGATGGAGTCTTCTGTCCATCTAGGGATAGGGTTTAGGGCTGGTGAAGATCCTGTCCCTAATGTTGAAATGAATTGGCTATTGACCACCTGCTGCTTGGTGATGATCGTAGCTTGTCGGTGTCTCAGAGGACTTTGGGGCCACATTTCTAAGAGGAGCTATTTCCATTGGTCACAGGACCGTTATTCTTTTATTGACCTTCACAAGAAGTGTGTGGTCCCCAGGTCATAGATCACTTGTTGATTAAAAAGTTTTAAAAATCAAATTCGTTGTTGTGGGCTCCTTTTGGTTATTTCAAAAGATCTGGATGGGGTGTCCGGTATCTTCTTTTGATGGTCTAGTTTTTTCAGCTAGTGCCTCTTTATTCCAGTCTAGTTAGGGTGGTGGAGTCCACAGAGCAGCAGAATTTTAGGATGGTCCTTCCTCCACAGATGACATTCACTTTCTTAGTGGTATCCCAACTTGTTTATTGGGGTATCCCAGGTGAAAAAAGGGTCGACCGGTTTCGATGATAGTCATTAATCATTTTCTTCAGGACCATGTACTTAGGCCTGTCACAATAGGATCAGGATGACAGTGAGAACGGAGAAGCCGTCATCCCATCTGCCCAAGGAGAAAGAAAACCAAAAATGGTTTTATATTCATGAGGTCACAGTTATTTTGAATCATTAAGTCATAATGTATATCCATGGCACTCAGCTTCTAACAAGTAGAGCTGTGCAGAAGGTAATGATGAAAACCATGTGAAAAACTAGAGAGCCTCTTTGGCAGGCCGCACCACGACCAGCACGAGAAGCGCTCGCTCGGCATTGAACGAGTAGCGGCGAGAGGAGGCTGCATAGAGACCACTGCAACAGTTGGTAAAGAGCGGAAAGTACGGTTGGGGAGACACTCGGTCGCTGAATCGTGATCGGGAGACCCAACGAAAACCAAAAATGGCGGCGCGAGGGGCCGTGGGCAAGAATAAGACCAAACAACCAACGATGGACATTTTTGCGAAAGCACAACTGTCTCCTGCGGCCACCGCAACCAAAGGCCCGATGGCACAGGCTGAGGGCGCGACAGCGGCTGATAATCATCAGCCATTACGGAGCTGAAGGAATCTTGGGGGGGGGGGGGTTGCGATGATGGACCTACGTACTTCCCTGGAGGCTAAAATTGAAGCAGTGGGCATCGAAGTCTCCCTGCTGAGACAAGACGTCAGGGGACTGGCGGAACGCACAAGCAGCCTGGAGGGCGCAGTGAAATCTAACACGGACACCAGCACCAACAATACAAAGGAGATCCATGTCTTCAAGCAACAGGTGGCCAACTTGGAGTCTCGAACAGAAGAAGCAGAAGGGAGAGCGAGGAGAAACAACATTCGCGTGGTGGGTTTGCCGGAAGGCGAGGAGGGCCAGGACCCGACTGATTACATCGAGAACTTACTCCTACAAGGAATCGGGGCCGGTACACTCTAACAGGGATTTGCGGTCGAGCGTGCACATAGAGTCCTCATGCGGAAGCCGAGACCAGGGGCCCCACCACGAGCGATAATTGCCAAAATACTGAACTACAAAGACCGGGAGCACTATCACGGCATACCCGGATTACACTATGATGGTTCAAAGGCAGCGGTACAGCTATGTAACTATCAAACGGAGGCTGCGGGCGGCTGGGATAAAATATATGCTGCTGTATCCTGGGAAATTGAAGGTCGTGTATAACAGCAAAATGCATTTTTTTGACACTCCGGAAGAAGCGACAACGTGGTTGGATCTGCAGGGCTGCCCGGATCAAGACACAGAGGAGACACAAAATGGACGTGAGAAGTGACTCAGACATGGTATGCATTTTGCTATGCGGCGAGCGAACATCCTAAGGGCGCCTAGGCGAAGGCTGAGAACGATGGGCCTGGCTGTAGGAGACTGATATTCGATAACATATTGCGGATTGTGAGAGACTTGATGGACTTGAATATAGTGGCGGTTACATATATTTAAACTGTGTAGCAATGTGTAGTTATTTGATGCGCTATTGGAGCGGCAGGGCGGTAGCACCCTACCCCCCGAATTGTAGTTGTAGTTATATTAGGTTTGCCATTAGGGCAGCCTCACCCTGCGGAGCTTCGAGTACAGGCGAAAGCCGGAAAGAGCTAGATGCGGGGGAGCCCGAGATCCAGGGATGGAGCTGGGCAACAGTTGGGGGGGGAGAGTGTTGGGGAAGGGATGGGAGGCGGGGGGGAGAGGGAGCGGGAAGTTCGGTGTGTTTTTGGTTAACAGGGTTTGAGAAGGGGATGCAAGCCTATATAGATTGGAAGGGAACTCAAGGTTACACTGCACCTGGGGGGGAGGGAATGGGATTATACCAGGCCATGGGGGACCTTAAAATACTCACATGGAATGTGCAGGGGCTTAATAGCTACTTAAAAAGGAACAAGGTTATGCTGTATCTGCGCAGGCAGGAAATAGATATTGCATTGCTACAGGAAACCCACCTTACACGGGAGAGAATGGACACGATTGCGGGAAAGTGGAAGGGGGTGTTGGTGGGCTCTTCGTACTTTGCCTACGCAAGAGGAGTACTTATATGGGTGGCGCCACATGTCCCGTTTCAGCGGTTGCAAGTGGTGGCTGAGACAGACGGGAGGATGGTTATGCTGAGGGGATTGGCAGAAAATAGGGAGATAAGTATTGTTAACACGTACGCCCCGACCCAGAACACGGCGGCATACATTAGGACACTGAGTGCGAACCTGAGCGTGTGTGTGGGAAGCGCGGTGATCTGGGGAGGGGACTTCAACTGTGTATTGAACCCGAGGGTGGACAGATCGGACGGGAAATTGGATAGACCGGCCCCTGCAGCCAGGGCGCTACAGACACTGCTTGATGACTTTGGGTTAGAAGATGCATGGAGAGTGTGGCACCCTGGGGAACGGCAATATTCGCATTATTCTGCCCCACAGCAGTTATCAACAAGGTTGGACTATGTCATCGCATCACCTGAAATGATAGCGGAGATTGCGCACATAGAGTACAGGGCCATGGTCCTTTCGGACCACTCGCCCCTGATTCTTGCGTGGCAATACTGCCCCCCGAGGGCGAGGATCCCGACATGGTGCCTACGAGCAGAGGCGTTGAGAGACCGCTTCTTTAGAGAGGATTTACGGGAGGAGATAGTAAACTATTTCGAAACTAACACTGGGAGTGTGGACTCAGCGGGAACACTATGGGAGGCCTTTAAAGTTGTTATGAGGGGGGCGGCCATGGCGAAGTCCAATGGCCTACAGGGTGGGGTTTCAACTGAACTGAGGGAGATGGAGGCTAAACTGGAAGAGGCCTTAAAAGCCGGTGACGACACAGCGGAGAAGCTAGATCTGATACTTAAGCTGCAGCAAAAATGTGCAGACTAATGGGAGAGGTTGTGCAACCTTAACTATAAAAGGTACATAGAGAGACGGCATGCGGGAGGTAACAAACCGGGGAGACTTTTGGCGTGGCTATATAAGAGCGAGACCCCCAGAGCCACAATCAGAACTATAGAGAGGGAAGATGGTAGCGTAGAGGACACCCAGGAGGGAGTTAATCAAGCGTTTGTGGATTATTATAAAGTGTTATACGGGGAAAGTAGCCGGGTAATGATAGAAGAAACGCTTGAGGATATGGGGCTGCCCAAGATAAGTGAGGAAGAAAGAGAGGAATTGGACTCCCCGATCACCCTGGAAGAACTGGGGGAGGTGATGAGGAAGTTGCCTATTAGTAAGACCCCGGGGACAGACTGGCTCCCAAGCGAATTTTACAAGGTATATATAGAAGAGGTCCTCCCCCTGCTGCTAGAAATGATAAACGAGGCGTTTAAGACGGGCCGCTTACCGGAGTCACTGAGAGAGGCTGTTATAGTACCTCTCCCTAAACCAAATAAACCAGGGCGCAGCTGTGGTTCCTTCAGACCTGTGTCAATGTTAAACCAGGACGGCAAGATATTAACTGCGGTCTTGGCGAATAGACTGAAAAGGGTCATTGGTAAGCTAATACATCCGGATCAAACGGGCTATGTCCCCCATAGGAACATCACCAACAATCATAGGCTACTATAGAGGATCATTGAGTTTGGCAGCGGAAGTGAGGAGGAAATGGCAATCGTGTCCTTGGATGCGATCAAGGCCTTCGACTCCGTCAAGTGGCCGTGGCTGCTGGCGGCCCTGAAACACTATGGGTTAGGGCCTGGCTATGTAAGGTGGGCGAAGATTTTGTATAGTGAACCGCTGGCCAGTGTAAAGACGGGATCTGTGATATCAGAGAGGTGGCAGCTTAGTAGGGGTACTAGACAAGGATGCCCGTGGTCTCCTATGCTCTACATACTGGCCCTGGAGCCTCTCGCGATCTATCTGAGGCAGCAATATGACACCATAGGCATCGAGGTGAACGGGGAGCAGCATTTGGTCTCCCTATATGCAGACGACATGTTGCTGTATGTGCGGTATCCGGAGGAGAACCTCCAGTACATTTTGGAAGTGCTTGGGAGATGCGCTGTGCTATCAGGCATAGCGGTGAACCCCCAGAAGTCTAGTCTGTTCCCGTTGGGGGGGGTATATAGGGGTTCCAGCGGAGAGGTTACCGGTTTTACAGGTACCGTAGGCGGTTAGTACTTTTCGGTACCTGGGGATAGATATATATCACACCGTGGGGGAGGAGCATAGGTGTAATACAGAAGTGGCAATCCAAAAAATGTAGAAATGCATGCTGTTTTGGGCGAAGCTGCCTTTGGCGATGATGGGGCGGGGAGCAATACTAAAGATGGTGGTGCTGCCGAGGCTCCTACATTACTTCGGGAATATTCCGTACCTGATTCCTAAAGAGTTCTTTACCAAACTGAATAGCATGTGTAGGGACTTTCTGTGGCATGGCACGTGAAACAGAGTGGCGTTATGGAAGCTTCAGAACTTCCATGACAAAGGGGGAATAAAGCTACCCAATTACGAGGCGTACTATGTGGCGAGCCAGTTGCAATATGTTGCCAAATGGCTATCTGATGAAGAGACCTCCGAACTCAGGCTGTTTGGGCGGGATTGTGCACCTTTTTATTTGAAAGAAGTTATGTGGGCACCCAGGGCGGAGATGGTGGGGCGCCCTAAAATGATGCTGCTGGGGTGGAAGGTGTGGCACAGGGCATGCCATTTGATGGGGAACCCGTCCCCATGCTCGCCGCAGATGCCATTGGTTGTATTGACCGGGGCAGACGCTCAGCTGCGACTGATACTCCGGACCCACTGGGAGCCGGCTGGGGTGGCAACGATGGGGGATATTTGGCATGGGGGCTCTTGTGTTACTTTTGAGGGGCTGCGGGAGGAGGCTGGGTTGCACGAAGGCCAGTACATTACGTATCACAGAATGGTACAGAGGATTAAGAGAACGTGGCCCGAAACTGTGTTGGAGGAAGAACTGGATGACACCATAGACGTGATATATGATATAGCTGAGGGGGGCCATGAGGTTTCCAGGGTGTATGAGATGTTGATGTCCAAACTGGGGAAGGAGGTCACGCAGCTGAGAATGGACTGGGAAACAGAGGTCGGGGCCCAAATGGGAGATGGGATGTGGGAACGGGTGCAAAGATATCATAAGAGGGTGTCTAGAAACGCGAGGCTGAAACAGATACAGCTTTACATAACACACAGGGCTTATATGACGCATTGGAGGATATCAAGGTTCGAGAATGCAGGTCGGCAAGCATGCCCCAAGTGTGACGAAGAGAACGTGGGCATGGTGCATATGTTTTGGTCATGCCCGATCATAGAGAGGTTCTGGAGGGGAGTAAAAGAGAAACTAGAAGGAAGAGGGGTCAAGATAGTAGTGGATACGGTGTGGGCCTGTCTGCTGGGGGGGTTCCCCAGACCACGGAAACTCAGGCATGTAAGCAAACTAAGGGACCTGGCTTATGTGCTTGCAAAGAGAAGGAATGCCATGGGATGGAAGTCATGCCATGTGCCGAGGATAGAGGTGTGGTGGAAAGACTTGCAAAAATGGGCAGAAGCCAAAACCATAGCATGGCAAGAAGCGTGTAGCAATGGTGGGGAGGAGGAGAATGAGTCCCTGATGGCCTGGAAATCACTGATAGCCGGACTGTTTGGGCCATTAGATGACCCGACTGAACCTGTTAAGGAGGAGACCGAACCACAGGGTGTGGAATCTGATGGTTCAATGTAATAGACTTGCAAGGGGGGTAGGGTAGCGGGAGTAGTGGTTAGGAATTTTTAAAAGTGTAATGGAACTGTTGAAAGATGCACTGTTTGTTTGGTTTTATTGTTTGTTTGGAAAATTTAATTAAAACTTTAACAAAAAAAACAAAAAAAAACTATGACCTCACGAATATAAACCATTTTTGGTTAAGACAACGTCATCGACCCTGATGAAGGCGAGACCATCGAAGCCTCATGCCCCGACTGCACCAGCGGCACTCGGGATGTCGAAGGATCCTTCAAAGGTGTCGACCATATCAATGACATCGAGTAGAATTCCGATTCTCTCGACGACATTGAGGTCATACTCGAGTATATCGACGCCGTTTGTAAGTTTGTCGAGACCAATGACATCTACATCGACAACTACAACAGTGTCTCAAGCAGTGTCGACCAATTTGGCCCCCTCATCACTTGAAATGGGTTTTACCCCTTACCCACGCTCTGACTACTTCAGAGCGTTGTCCTCTATTTATGAGGAAGGGGAAGACTCTGATAATGAAAGGCCATTTGGCTTACAAACGACACGAGTTCCTATTCCAGACGAGCTAACATCAGAGGAAGTCAGATTAAAAGATCTTCAGGAGTCTTTACAGGATGCCAGTTGCATAGATACCTCTCCAAAAGCTAACTTCGCCAGACCAGAACCTGAGGAGCATACAAACATGTCTTATAGAGCTCTTATGGTGAGAAATATGAAATTTATGTGGTGGTCAGCACATGCACCCTCTTTCCAACAAGATGACTTAACAGACATCTTAGATAAAGGACCTCAAGAAGACCCTATAGTTCCATTTCATGCAGCATTACAGAGAAAGATAACTGCAAATTGGGAAACACCAGAGGTTATCCCTGCAGTAAACAAAAAGCTCTTGGCGAAGTACAGAACGTCGGCTTCAGATCCTCTGTACTTAACTAAGCATCTGACCCCAGAGAGCTTGGTAGTACAGGCTGCGACTTTGTCAAGCAGTAAATCGGTGTACCCCACAATACCACAAGATAGGGACGACAAGAAATTTTACGCCTTGGCCAAAAAGGTCTTCTCGGCATGCAGCATGGCACTTAAGTCAGCTAACGCCACTTGCACGCTAGCAAGATTCAGCCACACCCTTTGGGATTGCACTTCATCAGCGGCTAACCGTCTCCCAGAAGGGGAGGAACGAGACGCATTCTTGAATATCTTCAGGGATGGGAAGGATGCGATGTGTGAGTCCCTCCAAATAGGTCTTGACTCTTCTGACAGCATCAGCAGAGACATGGCGGCCAGTACCACAATCCGCAGATTTACGTGGTTGCGGAAGTCTGATTTTGCTCCTGATGTACAAGCCAGACTTCTAAATATGCCCTTTGACAGCACCTCTCTATTTGGCAAGTAAGCTGATGACAGTTTGGAGAAATTGCAAATCTCCAAAGGGGCAGCCAAATCCCTTGGGGCTGCAATTCGTCAAACTCCAAACCACCCCTCCGGTACATCCTGGAGGGGAAAGCCCTTTCGTTTTTACTCTGCATTTGGAAAAGGCAGAGGGCAGCCAGCTGAAAGGGACCAGAGGCAATTTACCAGTGGTGGACGGGTCAATGGTACCAAGTCCGCATCAGCAGGTGCTGCCTTACCCTCAACATCTGCGTCAGCTGCTCCAAAACACCTCTGAGGTCTCTCCTCACAAAACACCACTAGGAGGCAGGTTAACTCAACATCTGACAGAATGGCAGGCTAATACGTCAGGTGCTTATGCATTGGAAACAATTGCCCAGGGTTACTGCCTGCCTTTCCTACACACTCCTCAGAGTAATCCACCGGGGAGCAACTCTTTGAAGTTTCCAGATCCGCTCCTTGTGCAGGAGATTTTAGACCTGCTAGAGAATGGTGCCATAGAACCGGTACCTGTAGCAGAGATGAACAAGGATTGGTACTTCCCTTACTTCCTAATACCAAAAAAGGACAGAGGATTGAGACCCATCTTGGACTTAAGAGAATTTAACAAATTCCTCAGGAAGGACATGTTCAAGATGGTAACCCTTTCTCAGATCCTTCAGGTCCTCCAGCTTCAGGATTGGTTGGTATATCTGGACCTTCAGGATGCTTGCTTTCATGTGCATCTCCATCTCAAGCACAGAGTACCCGAGGTTCGCCATTGGCTGCTCTCACTATCAATTTTGGGTTCTGCCATTTGGGCTGATCTCCGCCTGAGGGTCTTCACCAAGTTAATGGCGGTCGTGGCAGCAAGTCTAAGGAGGGGAGGGATTTATGTCTACCCCTACCCGGATGACTGGTTGATCAGAGCAGTGTCCCCGGAACAAACTCAGATCCATCTAAATTATGTTCACCACCTCCTCCACAAGCTGGGCTTCTCACTCAACTTAAAGAAGTCACAGATGATACCATCACAGAGACTCCAGTTCATTGGAGCAGTCCCTGGATGCATCCCTGGTAAAGGCCTTGCCACCAGAGGTGAGGGCTCAAGATATTCTACAGATGGTGACCAGATTTCAAAATTCCCAGTCTACCAGCGTTTGATTTTTTTTTTTTTTTTTTGAGGTTGCTCGGCCTCATGGCATCCTGGATTTTTTAGTGCCAGAGGCTTGCCTGAGAATGAGATCTCTCCAGTGGGCTCTCAGGACTCAGTGGTCTCAATTCTCAGGAAGGATGTCAGATCTCCTACAAATCCCGAACAGATTAGCACGAGACCTTCAGTGGTGGGCCTGTCGGGAGAACATTGTGAAAGGAGAACTGTTTTGGCAACCATGGCCGGAGATGACAGTAGTCGCGGACACCTCACTCACGGGGTGGGGAGCCCATACCAACGACTTAACCATCAGCGGTCGTTGGTCTCCATCAGAGTCCAGACTACACATCAACCTATTAGAGCGGAGAGCAATCAGACTAGCACTGAAAGCTTTTCTGCCATCAGTACAGGGAAATAATGTTCTAATAATGACAGACAACACAGTAGCCATGTACTACAAACAAAAGAGGAGGCTTAGGGTCACTCCACTGTGCAGAGAGGCAATGCAGATCTGGTTCTGGGCAATTCAGGAAGGAATCTCTCTATCGGCAGTTCACATAGCCAGAGAGAAGAATACGGAGGCGGACGCTCTGAGCAGGCATATCAGTCTCACATGAGTGGGAACTAGCTCAGGAAGTCCTTCAAGAGATCTTCACCCTTTGGGGAACCCCTCGGGTAGATCTGTTCGCAATGAGTGTCAACAGGAAATGTGAACGATACTGCTCAAGGGAATTTCCCCCGAGAGGAGCTCTAGGAGATGTGTTTGTGGTGGACTGAGAGTTTCCACTTCTGTACACGTTTCCTCCAGTCCCATGTCATTCCTCACGTAATAAGGAGGATCAGGAGCTTCCGGAAACCCATGATTCTAATTGCCTTGGATTGGGCAAGGAGAACGTGGTACCCGGATCTTCTAGACATGTCCATCTGTCCTCCAATTCGTCTTCCACAAAGAGAGATCTTCTCTCGCAAGAGGAAGGTCAGGTTCTCCATCCCGATATCCGGGCTCTCAACCTTCATTCAACCTTCATTCTTGGTTTTTGAAAGGTTGAGATACAAAGATTGGGACCTCCCGGATGACGCAATGGAGGTATTGCTTTTGGCCAGAAGGCCAGCAACTAAATCTTTATTCCGCTGCCGTTGGAACAAATTCTGCAGCTGGTGTAGAGATAAGAATATTGACCCTTTCTCATGTAGTACAACAATGGCGTTATCTTTCCTGCTATATTTGGCAAATTCAGGACTTCAAGTTGGCACAATCAAGGGTTACCTCGCTGCGTTATCAATCTTTAAACACACAGCTGAAGAACCCTCATATTTCATGTTGCCTCTAGCCATTCAGTTTCTGAAAGGGTTGACTAACGTCTTTCCCCCAACTCTTTTCCCTGTGGGATTTAAATCTAGTCTTAAAATCTCTAATGGGCACTCATTTGAACCTCTTCATTCCTGTCCATTAAGATTTTGCACTCTAAAAACAGTCTTCCTAGTGACTTTAACTTCTGCCAGAAGAGTGAGCGAACTACAAGCTTTATCTTGCAAACCTCCACATACCATCTTTCACAAAGATAAAGTAGTTCTTCAACTGAAGCCGAACTTCCTCCCAAAGGTTGTCTCAGAATTTCATGTCACAAAAAAGATAACCTTACCTTCATTTTATCCTCCTGCTCACCCAGGGAAAGAGGAAGAGAGATTGCACAGGCTGGATCCAAGGCATGCCATGAGTTTTTACATTAACAGACTTGCAAGGATTAAGCAAGCAGATCAGTTGTTTGTGGGGTATGCAGGACATAAACTAGGTTTAACTATCATGAAACAGACCATCTCAAGATGGATAATACTAACTATCATAGAGTGCTATAAATTGGCAGAAAAAGATCCTCCTCAACACCTCATCGCTCATCCAACCAGGGGTATCGCAGCCTCTTCAAAGAGGAGTTCCAATTAAAGACATCTGTGCGGCTGCCACATGGTCCTCCACACATCCTTTAACCAAATTCTACAGTTTAGATGCCTCCGTTAGCCAAGAGACTAAATTTGGGAAAGCTGTGTTGCACTCTGTGCATTCTTAGAAAGTCACTACATTTTACTCCATGTCTCCTCAAAACTGTTGCCTGCCCATCGAAATAACAATACTGAAGTATTTCTGCAATGAAAGTTTGGAGTTTGTTTATTTGTAAAGCGCACCAGGCCCATGGGCAACCGGGCGCATACTCTTAAATACAGGTTACACAAAGTATATACGCAGGGCCAGATTTACTGGTAGTACATGAATACAGAATACAAGTTATGAGCGATCCAGTAAGGCATATTTACACAGATAAGATATGATACAGGTAGAGGTCCGGCTAGCGAGGGGACCTTATGCTTTCTGGGTGAACAGCCAAGCTTTAACACTGTTCATGAACATTAGGAACGAAGGTTCAGTTCTTATGTGCGTTGGCAGAGTGTTCCACAGTTTGGAAGCTAGGACAGGGAAGCTCACGCCACCCGCTTTTTGGAGTTTGAATCTCGGCAAGGTAAGGCTATGAATTTGGGCAGATCTGGTGGGACGGGAAGAGGAGTGAAGTGCAAGACGCGATGTGAGGTGAGGTGGGGCATAGTTGTTCAAGCATTTGTATGTCAAAGCTAGCGTTTTCAGCGCAATTCTTTTTTTACCGGGAGCCAGCGTAGGTCAGATCTAACTGTAGAGATATGGGATCGTCTAGGGATATTGAGAGCTGCCCTTCCCTTATGGCATTATTTTGGATAGTTTGGAGTTTATTAAGGTTGGACTGACTAGTCCCTAGGTAGAGGGCACTACAGTAGTCTATTTTGGACATGAGGGTTCTGGCCAATGTAGTGCAGTTGTGAGTGTTCAGAAGTGGTCTGCAGGCGGTGATATGTTTACATGTGTAGGCGGAGGCCGACCTAACAGCATTTGCTTGTCTGTTCAGGGAGAGGGTGGAGTCCAGATAAACGCCTAATGTTTTGGTGTCTTTGGAGACCTTGATGGTGTTGCCGTCAAGCGTGAAGGACTTATAGGCTTGGTTGAGTTTGTTAAGACGATAGGTAGATCCTAGTAGTAAGAGCTCCGTCTTATCGCCGTTGAGGCAGAGTTCATGTTGAGCCATCCAGGCTTGAAGGTAGCCTGTATGCCAAAAAGTGATGCTGGTTGGTTCAAAACTGAAACCTGTCTGCCCAAAACTGCTGTATGCATGCCCAAAATCGAGGTGTATCCGCACAAAAAGGCCAGCTGCTTGCCTACAAGCCTAACCTGCTGGCCCAAAATTGTAGCTTGTCTGCCCCTCGCCACTGCCAACCCGCAGAATAATGCTGCCTGCATGCCCAAATCTGATGTCTGTAGGCACCAAACTGTAACCTGTTTGCCCAAACCCACGGCCTGTTTGCCTACAAGTGTTGCCGATCTGTCGGACAATGTATGTATTGCAAATAATGTATGTATGTTCCAAACAGCAACCAACTAGTCCAAGACTACAGTGTACATGCCCATAAGTGATGTAGGTCTGATAAATGATGTTGCAAGTGCGCCCAGAGCTGAAGCCTGCTTGCATGTAGCCGAAGACCATCTGTCCAACACTGTGCCACCATGCATACACAATGCCTCCAACATGACCAATAGGCTCACTATCTCAGGTCTACTCCCCGATGGCAATCAGCATGGCCCTAACCATGCCTTTACCCTTATCACCAAAGCCCCACCTTGCCAAGTTCCTGTGAACCAAGTCACATGCAATACGAAACTGGACTCCTCTCGACAACCACCCAGTCGTTCACTTAACTTATCATTAATCAATGGGCGCTCACTGCCTGCCCATGCCCTAGACATCCACAACCTCTCGTCGAACAACTTGGACGCCTTGGCAATAAGAGATACAGATACATGTTGTGTCAGGTCCAGTGTTATCACTTCCTCAGGAGCGATAGACTGAACTCCAGAGGCAGAGGCTTTGCACTCCTAGCCAAAGACCACTTACACATTAGACAACTGAACACCTCTCTCAATGAAAATTGTGACATCCTATCTGTAAAATTGGCTATCTCTCCCACCAACACAATTACGGTTCATCTTGTGTACCGCCCACTGGGACCTTTACTCACATTTGAAGAAAATTCATTACCAGGATACCATCAAACCCTCCTCGCAATTGCTTCTCATGGGTGTTCTGAACCTAGGACTGAATGATCACACTGACCTGCCAGCTACCTCCCTAGCCAACTCCCTGTCTGTTTTAGGAGTTCACACAACCTATTCACAATCCCACCCATAACAAAAGACGTACCTTAAACTGGCTAGAGAGTTCTTGGAGAAATTCAAGGACCATGAAATGGCAGCCACATCTCTGGGTCTCACTGTGCAGCAACCGCAGAAGCCATCTTTCGGCCTCTCCCCAAGAGGAAGAGGCATAAAACGGTACATTGCATTTGGAAAGAGCACAGCTCGCCCAAACCAGGCAAGGCGAGAGGCATTTCTCGCATCCCGGATAGGGTGGAGGGGCTTCTAGGGGCCAGCAGCTGCAGCAGGGGCGTTGGTGCCTGCTAAGCCGCTTTGAGTTCTCCCAGCATGTTTCCCTGGTTGGGGGGAGAATTTCCTTGCACTTGCCTCAGTGAAAGGGTGTAATCTCCCATGCTTAGGCATTGCAGCGCCTCGAATGGGGTTACTGTCTACCTTTCTTAAGAAGACTACCGGACAGACCACAACCCACTCTTCCTCCCCGACAACCGGAACAGGAGCTCAAGGAAGAACTGCGAGCCCTGTTATCGAAAGGGGCTGTGGAAGAGGTGCCACTAGAACAGAGAGGATTGAACTGATATTCCTGTTATTTCCTAGTGCCCAAGGGTCCCATTTGGAACTCGGGCCCTGAACAAGTTCCAGAGGAAAGAAATTCAAGATGGTGACGTTGAAAGAAATTCTCCAGGCTCTACAGTTTCAGGACTGGTTGGCGTTGCTGGATCTTCAGGGTGCTTATTTCAATGTGCCGATCCATCGGAAGCACAGGTTTCGTCATTGGGGACGCGCATTGCCAAATCAAGGTGCTCCCCTTTGGCCTTACCTCCGCAACCAGGGTATTCACAGGGTATTCACCAAGCTCGTGGTAGTGGTGGTGGTGCACCTCCGGAGATCTGGTGTTCACGTATTCCCATACCTGGACGACTGACTAATCTGAGGGTAGTCTCTGCAGCAGGTATCAACTTAGCTCGAGGAAACCTGCTCACTGCTTCATGGGATGGGCTTCTCCCTAAACTTCCAGAAGCCCCACGTCACACCAACGCAGAAGCTCCAGTTCATCTTAGCAGTCCTGGACACACGGGTGGGGAAGGCCCCCCCACCCCCGAAGAAATAATCGCCAGTATCGGGCGAACGGTGTAGCTTTTCCAGAATCAGCCTGCCCTACCAGCGGCTTCCTTCCTCTACCTTTTTAGGTCTCCTTGCTTCCTGTATTTTACTGGTGTCAGAAGTCAGACTGTGCATGCCCTCTCTGCAATGGTTATTGAGGGATCAGTGGTCTCAGTGCTTCGATGCTATGAAGGATGGTCCCAAAGTGTCGAGGTCAGTGGCCCGCGACCTATCTTGGTGGGCCAGCAGAGAAAACATAATGACGGGAGAACCCTTTTGGCCTCTGTGGCCGCAGGACCAGGCGGTCACAAATGCGTCTTTAAAGAGTTAGGGTGCTCGCTGCATGGATCTGCAGGTAGGCGTCCTTTGGTCACCAATGGAATGCTGGTGGCATAGCAACAGGATTGAGTTGCAGGCAATCAGGTAAGCCCTAACAGCCTTTGTGCCCTTTCTCAGGGTGAAATATGCCCTTGTCCTGGAGGATGGACAACACAATGGCCATGAACTACCTCAACAAACAGGGGGCTTTTTGGTCTCTGTCCCTATGAAAGGAGGTGCTGCAGCTATGGGTCTGTTTGCTGGAGAACCAGATCTCTGCTTCAGCTGTCCATCTGGCAGGATTGGAGAACGGAGTGGCGGACGCTCTGGTCTCACATGAGTGGGAGGTGTGCCAGGAAGTTCTTGAGGAGATCTTGGCTCAGTGGGCTGCCCCGACATTAGATCTGTTTGCCACAAGGTTCAACAGGAAGTGCAGACAGTTTTGCTCAAAGGAATCCCGGCAAAAGTGCTCTAGGGGACACATTCATGGTTGTTTGGGTCTTCAACCTCCACTATGCATTCCCTCCGATACCTATCATCCCGTGGGTTCTCAGGAGGTTGAGGAGATTTCAAGCCACCATGATCTTGATCACCTCGGCTTGGGCGAGGAGAACATGGTACTTAAAACTCCTGGACTGGGCTATCTGCCCACCTCTCCTGTAGCCTCGACGGCCGGACCTCGTATCCCATTAGGAAGGTGGGATACTCTAGCCGAACCCAGAATCCCTCAACCTAAATGCATGGCTCTTGCGACTGGGACCTCTCGGAAGAAGTACTTGAGCTGCTACTGGCTACCCCGTTTGTGGTCCCAGATTGGCACCTAAACTTGGCTCTCATGTTCTTGATGGTGGCTCCATTTGAGCCCATTCATATCCTGTCAGACCGCTCATTCTGAAAACAGCTTTCCTGGTGGCAGTCTGGCAGTCACTTCAGCTAGACTAGTAAGTGAGCTGAAAGCAGCCACACGTGACAGCAATTAGAGTGGAGAATCGCAGGAGCCTGCAGAATGCTGTTCCGACCTACACAGTGCTGAGCTAGCAAGCCATGACCGCAACCGAAGAGGCACATCTGCGTCAGAAGTGGTTAACTGGCACTGGAAGCAGACAACACAGAGGACTCATTGAGCACTGACAGGACGAAGCAGCTCTGACAAATTGACGCTGAAGCCTACAAAGGAACCCGAGACGCAGTTCCATAACAGCCAAAGAGACAGCCTCCCCTGAGGAATGCCACTTCCAGGAGCAAGGTATGCAGTGGTTCCAGGGTACCGGCCAGACCCCAGCCGGCACGAAAAGGTATATACCCCAGGCAGGGGTGAGAAAAACAGTTACCAGAGTCAGGGTGAGAAATAAGACACTCCCAGCTGGGGAGAGAGAATCAACAACCCAAGACAGGGCGAGAAACAAGATACCTCAAGGACAAGCCCCGTTCAGAAAGTCTGGCTGCTTCTCTCTGGTTTTTATTTGTTGAAGTATAGTAGGCAAGCACAATTTCGATCTCCCGGCAGAGAGATGGTAACAGTGCGAGAAGGGCCAGAGTATGTAAACTCTGCTGTTCTCAAATGATGTGTGATGTATTCAGTCATTTGTCTGAAATCCCAATGTAAGCACAATTTCAATAGCAGATTCTTGCAACTGCCAAAGCATAAGAGGGGTACAATGTACAGGGCTCAAATAACTCAAATTCGTTCTCTTGCCCCTTTCTTTTCTTGTTGTGAAGTCCTCACTTGTGGCGTTCCTCAAGGGTCTGCCTTGTCCCTGACTCTGTTTAATATCTATATTCAGCCTCTGTGCAATGTCAACTACTCCCAAAGTTTTCGTTTCCATTCCTATGCTGATGACACTCAGATTATTGTCCAGCTTAAGCTGAAGGATCCTAGATATCCGTCTCAGTTTAGGGGCTGTCTGGAGGCTGTTTAGTAATAGATGGGTGACAATTGGATGAAGCTAAATAGGGACAAGATAGAAATCCTGGTGGTCGGCTCCTTTTTTTCCTCTGCCTCTCTCTTCTGCTTTGTGGCCCCCCTCACTGGGTACTCTTCATGTTCCTATCTCTGTGGTTAAAGATCTTGGAGTGAAGATTGTTTCCTCTCCTTCAATGGATGATCAGATCAGCACTGTTTGTCAATCTGGTTAATTTCACCTTCATATTTTGAGGAAAATGTTGCCTTTCCTCCCAGATTAACTAGACGCTCCGGTGGTTGCAACACTGATATAGAGTACAATTGACTACTGTAATTCACTATACCTTGCGGAGCCCAAATACTTGATGCCCCGTTTACAGCTTTTGGAAAATCTGACAGCCAGGGTTGCTACTGGCACTCCCTTTAGGTCCCATATTTCACTAGTTCTTTGTCAACTTCACTGGCGAGAAATTGAGAAATGGGATGTGTTTAAATCGCTCTACATTATGCATCAAGCTCTTTATGGGCAAGGTACTGAGCATTTGCAAACCATGTGTCTGCTAGGTGTTTAAGTGTCTGGTCCAGGTTCCTCGTTTTAGATTAATGAGAACTGGTGGCCGAGCCCTTTCTGTTGTAGCTGCAGAACTATGGAATTCAATTCTGTTTCATCTAAGATCCATTGAAAATCATTTAGAGTTCAGGTGTGCCCTGAGAACATTTGTTCTCTTTTTTTCTGTGTTAGGCTGTTGGTTTTGTTGGTTGGTTCCTGCTTGTTCTCCCAACACCAAGATACCTTTGGTGAGAGTGCGCTTTAGATTTCTAAAGCTTATCATAACGTAACGGGACTAAGGAGGGGGCATAATTCAGCACGTGGCACGAAGTAGCAATGGACAGTCACCAAAGCAGCACTGACCTGAGGTTTTAATGATGGTGGAAAAACTTAAAGAACACAGATATTGAGAACTGCCTTGAGTAGGAGTGGGTCCTCTTCGAGGAATGTATAATGCACAATTACCTGCTGGCCCTTAGAGGCACAGGTAAACCATGTATTATGATCCCAGACCCTTCATTGATGGTGCACAGCAACAGGGGAGGAGTGTCTATGTTCCTGAGGACATGCAAGGCACTCATACATATGATAAGTTGCCCAAGAATTTGCGATTCGCTTGTGCATAAGGTAGGAGTGAGGTCCTGGTCTCTGGTGTGTATGATGCAGATCTGCTTAAGGTGCAGAGTCTAGGAGTGTGGTGATATATTACGCACATGTTCACAATGTGCGCGGTCTAGGGCTCTGGGGACATCTGATACACTGGTCCAGAAAGTTGTGGTCTAGGCCTCTATGGTTATATGATGGACATGCACATAGGGCGTGGGGTCCCGGCTTTTGGGGAATTATGATATGCATGTACAAAGATGTGATCTACGTACCTGAGCACATATGAAATACATGTGGGTTGTAGGCATCTGCAGACTGTTGATGCTCTGGTCCAAGCTGTGAATGTTGCTTTTCTGGGCGCTTGTGATGCACAGGTGCAGAAAGTGTTATTCTGCCCTTGAAACATTATGAGACACAGACTCAAAGTATCTGCTCATGTGCCCGTAAAACTGGATTGCACCGGTTTTGAAGACTACACCCTAGAGATTCCTGCCCACTATATAAACACTTCTCTTGCATAAACAATGCTACATTTGGCTGATAGGATAATGGTAGGCATAGAAACCTGCTGATTCAAGCTGTGCCTTCTTTTCCCCTCCCAGGAGCCCTTGTACCTGGATTTGATTGGTACATGCCATTCAGAGGAGGGAAATCCAGCAGTCCTTCTCTCAAAACACCTCTCACAGTACCGGAAGAACATGGGCAGGGGTCTGACTTTCTACCCGCCGGACATCCTTGGCGCCATGCTGAAAGAAGGCAAGCTACGTTTGGAATCCGATGGATCTCTCCTTCTACCTCCGCCGGCAGTCTGCGGTCAGGTACATGCATAGTGATGGGCATGGAAGTGAACAAGTCAGGAAAAGTATTGTAGGTGTTAGACAATTAGCTAAATGTGAATGCACAATGTCATGATGCAGTGTGTCAGTGTAATATCTTTCAATTTTAAGGAGTAGTACTTTGCCTCCACATAATGCTCTGGAGGGCATAGCCAATATTTCAAAAGGCCTATTAATTTACTCCTTTCTGAACATCTCCTTTGCTCCAGAATACTGCTCTCCTGCTCTCCTAGTCCATGTTTGCTTCTGCTCTTTGTGCTTTCCAAACATAGCTCATCCCATTTCCATTATTTCAACTTTTGCTGCTTTTACGAGGAACCTAACTTTTACTACCTGTAACATCAGTTGGCATTTATAACTCATTGTTCACACCGTTAATGTTTTCCCCAATTTATCCAGTATAATTCTGAATTCTACCTACATTTTACACTCCATCAGCCTCATTTTAAATGGGGTCACACGTTAAATAGAGTCCTAAAATCGAGCTACACAATCTCCTCCTTCTCGTCATTGCGTCTGCTTGTACTCCTGTGTGAGATTTTCATGCAGGGATAAAACGAATGGATTCCTAGGGAATGTGCCTCTGTTTTGAACCAGTAGTGGACCAGGCAGATTCCATAGAAATCCATTTGTAAAGGCTGCCTGCAAAATGTATTTGCAAGTGGCATTTACGTTTCGATTGAGCCAGAGTGGTAAATGGAAGAGTAAAAGTGAGCTTTTCCTCTTTCCTTGTCCACTCTGCCGCATGCAACTTTAAAATTGCATACAGGGGATCCAGCAACAAATGGCAGTCCCCTGCATGTGATTTTTTATAAAATTACCCCCAATGATTTGTGTTGGTCCTGCAACCTCTCAGAACACCAGTCACTGGTGGTTTCACACTTGGGAATGTTTAACCTATCGCCTTTCCTCATTCTTTATCAACCTGTGAATGTACACCTTGTGACAGGTCCCTCATATCTAGCTCAAAGATATGGGTTGATGCATGTCTTTCAGTGCTACGGCAGTTCATCAAAACACAAGTGACTGCAAAGTACATGATTTATATATATTTATGTATAGAGTTTTCAACTGTTCACAATAGCTCAATAAGGTCTTCATTGCTGTCACTGTTTAAATTATTAACTGTGGCAACTTGGGATGTCATAACTCAATGTGGATTTCAATTCTGTCAATGTTGTAATCACAAGGTTTGTAGTTAAAGTAACAGGGCCGCAGAGATTACCACCCCCTCTGCCCCAAGTGCCTAATAATCAGCTAACTTTTAGTTATAGCCCCTCCTCCCCTGCCTTCCTTCCCTTCCCAGTCATTAGGATATAGCACCCAGAATGCATCCTGCCTTTCGACCGCGTCTTAGGGTTATAGTGCCCAACTTGCTTCTTGCCTTACTCAGTCTTGCCATACAGTACTCAGCACGCTCCATGCCTTGGATCACAATCCCAGGGATATAGCACCCAGGATATTTCTTTCCTTGGCTCCCAGTCTCATGTATATAGCTCCCAGCACTCTTTTTATTTTGTTTGTTTGTCTTGGTCCCACATATTGGGGACATAGTGCCCTGCAATCTTATGTTCTTGGTTCCCAGCCTCGAGGATATACTGCCCAGCACACCTCTTTCTGTGGTACCCTGCCTGCGGCTTATAGGCCCAGCACTTTTCATTTCCTGGTTTCTAGTTTTGGTAATGTAGCACCTGGCATGCTTCCTCCCAATGTCAGGGCTATAGTACCAAATCAAGGAGCTGCACTGGCTACCTCTTCAAACAGGGATCATGTTAAAGAATGACTGCATCACCTACAAAGCAGTCGCAACCAAAAGAACAATCTTGTATTGAGATTTAGTGGTGAAATCCCTTGATTGATGCTGTATGGTTCGAGTCAAGGTGAACAGGCGCGGGCAGTAAGGGCTGCTGCCAGTAGGGACTGGATTGGGAAAAGTCGATGACTGGACTATGATGCTTTTATAAACTTGTTTTGCCTTCATAAATTGACACAAAGCTTCCCTTTGATTTGCCTTCTGACATTGCATATGTTCTTGTGCTTTAGGGATGATAACTTGGTGCAATGACACCGGCAATCATCCTGGATGAAGACACTGGAAATAGAAAAAATAGGTTTTCTTGAAAGATTTGTGAACTCCAGTGTTGGATCTTTTATATATTAAAGTCTCTCCGGCTAGGGGACCCCAAATTCTTTATTTTGTAAACATTAACCTTGTTCTGAATTTCTTTAACGCGGCTTACCTAACCATGACGAAAAAGAAGCAGCTGCTGTTCCTGCCATCACTGATGGAGGATTGAAGGGATCTGCCAGAATCTGTTCTTTGACCATAATTGGTGTTTTCTGTGGTTGAGGTCTCCACCATGAAGGGTCTGTCATCAGCCCTCACCATTAATGGACTTGGTGGTGTCACTGGGGAGGCACCGAATGCTGTCTTTGGCGGGTTATTGTTGTCTGTGCCTGTCATCGACAGTGTCCCATAGTTGATCATTGTATGGTCCAGAGAATCCCACCAGTCAAGGTTTTATCGGTCGATGTCAAGAAAGTATCCTTGTCGGTCCTCGTCCCTATCACTGCAGAGATATTTTCTTGGGAGACGGGGTAGATCAGAGATGACTAGCAGATTTCTGGTGAGCATTGACAAAGATATGCCCACCTGTTTGAAGGACATGTTTTTGAGGTGATGCATCAGTTTTGCTCAAGACGGGTAGCTCCTGTTGGCTCAAGCTTAGACAATTGTATACTCTGAGCAGGAGTTCCAAGATGAGAATGAGGTGGTGTCCTGTGAGGATTTTTCCACACCCAAGGAGATGCCTATGCCCTGTCAGCTACATCCCCACTAGACAATAATGTGGCTTATCAGGACCTAATGTAGCGTGTGGCTGCCATCTCCAACCTGACATCCACGGCCCACAGGAGGAAGACCCACTGAGAAGTTGACTTGCCACTTTTGGTCGCAATAATGCCTATAAACTAAGGTTTGGCAGTAAGTCTTCAGAGCTTGCAGATCAACGCCCCTGGTTGCCAGTTGGCCAGGTACGGAATACAAAGCTCCAGATTCGGCACCATTGTGTTTCAAGAACATGCCGTGGGCAGATTCTGTTTTCGCTTCTACGTGCTTACTCTAAGGAATAGACATTGCTTTTGGTGTTACTAATTAGTTTTAATCAAAGCACTATTAATATTTCTATTTTGCAAAAAGAAAAAGAAGAAAAGAGCTCAGTCGTGTTTTTATATTTGTTTGAATATTGATTATTGTTATTTTGTCAGCCTTGAAAAGCATTGGGTGGTTCGAAACATGTGTTGGCTAGTATGGTAACAGAATGGGAACCAAATTGAGTCTTGAATAAATATATTTAGTTCAGGAATTAATCTGCTTTAATTGTCTATTTTGAATATGATATTCATGTGAGCATGTTGAAGAGTGTTTACGCTATAGAATAAATATACAAGCACCCTAACAACTGGAGTACACATTACCTATATTTTGCAGCTTAAGTTTATAGTCATTGGAGTAATATACCACAGGTTCTGAGAATAGGTTGCCCTCATTAAAATACTCTGCAGTAGGAAACAGACAAACATGTTTTAAAAGAAAATTAGCTCAGTATCAATGGTAAAGGAACCTAGCACTCAACTTTTTGATAGTTGTAGAGCAGATTCCATTTAGGCTAATGCGTTAAGGCGGAGGTCGGCAAACCCGGAAGCTTAATCCACCTTCCTTTCAGACAAGGGATCTTGTAAGTTGGACGCTACTGAAAGGAAGGTTATCCAGTTTGTGTCCTTGAGGGTTTCAATATTGCTGCCATTCTAGTGTTCTACAAGAGTGACCTGTGGGATAAGGCACTCTCCCTGTTCGAGAGCCTCCTGGAGGAGAAGCAGTGGGTGGCAGAGGCCCAGTACCAGGAAGGCATCTTGGTTTCTGATAATGTCATGGAACTGACATTATTTTGTGGATGCACGTTTTCTGGCATGAATACTGAGGTAGTCCCGAGGCACCAGTCTGCATTTTGATGATATAGCACCCCATGGAAGAAAGGGGTCCTACAAATTTAAGAAAACATCATTAATAATGGTTTCTAAGCCCAACACTCCAAGAACATATTTAATAGAAATCTGTATTTTTTATGACAATCAATCCAAGCACTGGCACATCATGTTCAACAACATAAACAGTATGCCACCTATTTGGGATACACAAGTGAATATCAGCAATGAACAAGTAACCCCTGTTGAGAGACCAGAGGAATCAATAGTCCCAGGGAGATCAGGGAACTTTCGGCACCAGTCAGAAGACCTGTCCCCGATGAATGTTCCCATTTTCAATTTATCGTCTATTACTTTGACTGAAGCACAAACTAGTGTACTCTCTAGAGGACTTAGTTTTGTTCCTGCTGAAGTAGTGAGTATAGAGTAGGTGGAGTTTGAGCTAAGAAGACTTTTTTGCCAACAGGGAGGAATCAGGATCTGGCCTACACTGCATTTATACCATTAGCATCTTTTAAACCGTCAGATCAAGAACACCCCCGACCCACTGAAATCCTTGTTTTTGAGAAAATCATACTGAGGGCTCTCCCAATAGCTCTGGACCATGAAATTGAGTCCAGATCTAAGAATTTGAGTAAGCAGGAATATACAGCATTGTGACATATGGCATATGTCTTGCATTGGAATAGGATTCCTTTATTTCCATCCTTAAAATGGCTCCAGGATGGATGTTTTTATACACTTTTTGATGGGTTTATGTCACATCCTAAAAAGGCCACTTAGTCATGTGACATGCAACAGAATCGGGTGACTTGACTTCCGTATCCCACTGTACCCTTGCGCAAGGAAACCAGACAGGAGAAGACAATCTGTCAGGTAAGACAGCGCTATCCCTCTAGATGTATTGATCTGACAGCATTTCTGTTATTACAGATTGAAACCAGACACAGGATTCTGAGTGATTTTTTCCTCCCCCTGCTACGAACTGTATTTGAGCTAGTGCCGGTTTCACTATCCAGTGTGGGAAAAACCCCTCTCAAATCTTTCTACCATCCGTACCCTATGTCTCCTTGCTCCTAACGACTCCATTTCCTCCTCGCTTTCTTACCTTGGTTGGCTTCCCTTTCACACCCAACTTACATTTCAATTCCTCTCTCTTCTTTAAATCGCTTCATGACCTTGCTCCCCCTTATCTCTCCTCTCTCCTCTCTTCCTACACCCCTTCCCGATCGATCTGCTGATCTCTCCCTTCACACGTCCCCCCATCCCCATTGTTACGCTCACCTGGCTCCCACAGAGGCGTCGATCTGGACTGGACTGCTGCGGTCTCCACCAATGTGACGCGTAGGGCCGAGATTACGGACTGGACTGGCCCACCTAGCTTCATTTGCTTTGCCTGTAGGAATATTCTTCTGCAAATGGAGAAAGGGAATTAACCACCCGTGGAGTTGAGCGTAAATCCCCCACCCCGCTGTTCTCCCCACTGATCAGCTTGGATGTCCCCTCTTATAGTCTCACCTGATGATTTGAAAAGATGAGCTCTCCATCCTGCATTGAGTGCAGGGGCGCGTAGATAACCAGTTGCTTCACTGGCTTGAAGGAATTGGTGAGTTCCAGGACAATATTGACTCCGATATTCCCGGCAAGACGCCATAAGTATTTAGTTCGTAAGAGTTCAAATGCCTGACTTTCACTCTTGTCCGATTCCTTGCAGGTTGCAGCTTGACCCTACTGAAGAGTTCCCTTTTGGCAACCGGTAATGTTCTGGTAAGGATTTTTATTATCCAACACAGTTCAATAAAATAATGTCCATATGTAACCCGTTGCTTTCTCCCTTATTCAGGCGCTGTGAGAAAGTATGAAGTCTCGGGGAATAATACCTCTGGCAGTAAAATCAGGTAAGTCTTTTGTGGTGAGGAGGGTTCCCCTTGTTAGTCCCTTGTTTCACCTTGCTGTCCTTTTGTTTCACCTTAGGGGCTGGGGTTCAGGATGCAGTGGAAGCTGTGCCGACCCGTGAAATAGAATAGCACCCCCGGTGGTAAAATCAGGTAAGTCTATGGGGGGTATTCCTCTGTGTATTCCCTTGGCTCACCTTGCTGTTCTTGTCTTCTCCTTAGGTGCCGGAGTGCGGCGGGAACATGCAGGAGGATGCAGTGAAATGTGAAGATGCTGCGAAGGCCGGTTAGTTCAGCGCGGCGCTGCAGCAGGCGAGGCGACACGCATAAAATAACTTCTTTCTTCCAGCTTGAAGGCGCGATGGATCGGGAATTCAGGTAAGGATCAAAGGTATTGCTCTTGTTCTAACCTTTTCTCCTTCTTTCTCCCTTTTTCTAGGAGCTCCAAACTCGAGGCGGGCGTGGCAGAAGACTGGATGCAGACTTGCAGGCACGGTGAGCGTTACGCTGCTGGATGCAGAATAACGCGAAGCGTGTGCTGCTCTTCGGGCGTGGTTTAAATAGCCTCCAAAGTAGTCCCAGGTAAGTATTCCTCCCCAGCCCCACCCGGGTAAAAAAATAGTCCCTAGGTAAAATAGTCCCTTCCAAGCCTCGTTTGGCTTGGAGCTCTTGCAGCATGGTCTGCATCAGGTAAGTTTGCAGCATGGTCTGCATCAGGTGAGTTTTAATCCATGAGCCTGGCGCCTATGGCGCCAGGATTGACTCTCCATATGAGCCTGGCGCCATAGGCGCCAGGACTGCACCCAAATAGCCCCTAGCGGGGGTTGTTGGGCTTGCTTGGGGTAACTTGATGCCTGCTTCTGGGGTTGCTGGACTTGGTGTGGGTCCCCGGGCGTAGGCATCATGACAGCACTCCCCCCCCCCCCCCCCAAGGCCCCTCGTAAAGTCGTTCTTCCCTGTGGTTTCGGTTTGTCTGGGAAATTTCGGTGGAATTTTTTCACCAATCGGGGTGCATGAACATGGTCACTAGGTTTCCATGACCTTTCCTGTGGTCCGTAACCTTTCCAGTCGATTAAATAAAAAAGTTTTGACTTCATCAGCTTGGAGTCCAGGATGTTCTTAACTTCAAATTCGGGTTCTCCGTCTACAAGGATGGGGTCTGGTGGCTTGGTTAGTCTTGTCCCTGGTTGTACTGGCTTCAAAAGTGACACATGAAAGACGGGATGAATTCGCATATTAGCAGGTCAATCCAACTTGACAGCCACCGGGTTAATAATGGCCTTAATAGAGTAAGGTCCCAAATATCTGGGGTTAAAGGTCCGTGTTCCCTTTAGAGGTATATGTTTTGTGGCTAACCATACTTGGTCCCCTATTTGGTATTGTGGAGAATCACTTCTATGCCGATCAGCATCTTTCTTGTATTTTTCTTTCGCCTGTTTTAAATGTGTAGTTGCTTCCTTAAAGGCTTGTGTAATCGTAGCGTGCAGATGGTCCACTGCGGGCATTTCTAAGTGTTGGCTTGAGTCAAGGTCTGAGGTTCGAGGATGGTGCCCATATAAGGTATAAAAGGGGCTTTGTCCAGTTCCAGAGTGTACTGAATTATTGTATGCATATTCGGCGATCCAAAGAATGTCTTCCCAATTACTCTCCGTCTGATGTAACATACAACGCAGGTATTGTTCGAGAGTCTGGTTGGTCCTCTCCATTTGACTATCGGTCTGGGGGTGGTGACTGGTCGATAACCTCACATCGATTTGCGCCAATTGACAGCATTTTTTCCAAATATGTGAAATGAATTGACTGCCCTGGTCAGAGACCAATATGGACGGAAAGCCGTGTATGCGAACAATGTTTTCGAGGAACTCCTTGGCCAGGATTGAAGCAGAAGGTGATCCCTTTAAAGGAATAAAGTGGGCCATCTTGGAAAAAAGATCCACAATAACTAGAATGGTGTTAAATCCATTGCATGGGGGTAGATCAGTAATAGTCTAACGATAAGGTGTGCCATGGTGTAGGCAGAATGTCTAAAGGTTGTAAGAGTCCAGCTGTTTTTTTCTTTTGACTTTTGTTTTGGGCGCAAATGCCACAAGACATCACAAATGATTTAATATCCTTTCGCCAGGTGGGCCACCAGAATTGTCTTTTAATTTTAGCTTCAGTTTTTGCAATACCTGGGTGCCCTTCAATTAGGGTATCATGATAACGGGAAATGACTAGCTCTTGTAGTTCCTTGTGTGGCAGAAATAGCCGTCCTTGGTAATAAGGCAGATCATTGGTGACAGAGTAGTCCGGGCCTTTCTTTACCCAGTCCTGCAAGGCTGTAGAATCAAAGAGTTGCTGGATCTTTACCTGAATGTCCTCTAGAGTCTGTAGAGTAGTCATGCCAAGAATCCTTTGTTCGGGAATTATAGGTACTGGTTCAGGGTTCACTTCTGCCTCTCCCATCACTATTCGGGATAAAGCGTCTGCTTTACCATTCTTACAACCTGGTCGATAGGTTTTTTTTTTTGTTAATTTATTTTTATTTTCAATAAAACCAAACCAAATAACACACATTACAACTGTTTAGGACGTGTATAATCAGCATCAAACCATCACATCATACAGTATAATTCTCCGTCCTCCCCCCTCCCACCACACAAACTAGAGCCGGCTCACTCATGTCATCTATGGGAGCATTATCAGGTATTGCAGTGCTTATGCACTCATCAGAGTCCTCTGGTTTGCTATTGTCTTGGGGAGGGTTTGCCATAGAGGTCACCAATTGCCGCCAGGCCAACAAGGGCCCTACTTCCTCCTCTTCCCCCCCCCCCCTAGTAACCGCTTCAAACCAAACTACGGATTCCGCCTCCGCCCATCTGAGGAGGTCCGTCCACCATAGCTCCACCTTGGGTCTGTGGGCTGCCTTCCAACCCATTGCGATCCTGCGCTTGGCCAGGATGTAGGCTAGGTCCTTCATTTTGCTTATGTGCTTTAAATCCCGTGGCCTGGGAAAAATCCCGAGCATGCATGGCCAGGCCGATCCCACGTCCAGCTCTACTCCCCCCACCAGCCAATTTAGTTTTAATCTCTTCCCAAAATCTGTGCACCTCCGGGCAAGTCCAGAACATGTGTAGCAGCCCCGTTTCCACCTCCCCACACCTGGGGCATTTCTGCGTAGCCGAGCCTCTAAAACTTGCAATTTTCCCGGGAGTCAAATAAGCCCTGTGAGTGACATACAATTGGAGTTGTTGGAGTCTCGCATTCCGGGATACCTTTTTATGGTACCTTTGGGCTCTCTCCCATTGCCCATCTGTCATGGGTCCTCCTACCTCCTCCTCCCAGTCCTGCCTCAATTGAAGCAGCTCCTTCCCTACCTTTGCTCTTAGAAGCTTGTATATTCTAGATATCTCGTGCCCGCCCTCCGAAACATCATACATCATTTCCAGGGAGGCATCAGGGTCATCCGCTAGCACTGTCTCCAGCCATCTCTCCCTTACCCGTTTCATGAGCCTAGCGTAGGTTATATACTGGCCTCTATGCACCCCTGTCTCTCCTTGCAACCTCTGAAATTCCAATGCCTCCCCTTCCTGCCATATATCCCCAAGGGTGGCCAGACCCACCGGTTCCCAATATCTATGGACCGCTTCGAACAGTTGTGAGTCGTTCCTGCATAGTGCCACTAGCGGGGCCTGCTGAGAGAACGGCTCTGTCACCCATCATTCTCCTCATTCTGCGCCAAACCTCCCAGCCCAGCCTCAACAGCTGCCCTCTTCCCACCAGTGTGTTCTTTTGTAACCACACCACCTCATTAAAAAAGTATGGGGTCGAGTCTTCCCGCAGAAGCCTGGCTTCCGCCGAGTCTTCAGTCGACAGCCACCTGGCCACATACAGCAGCTGCCACGCCAGGTAATAAAGCTCAAAATTTGGCAGGCCTATGCCCCCCATGTCACATGGGTTCTGGAGTTTCCACAGGGCCACTCTGTTCCTGGAGTTACCCCATATGAAGCCCCTGCACACGCTATGAAGTCTCACAAATAGGCTCCTGGGAATCAAAAACGGGACATTCACAAAGAAGTGCAGGAGTCTGGGCAGGACCACCATCTTAAGCAAGGCCGCTCTCCCCATCATGGTCAGGGGCAATCTGGACCAAAACACCATGCTGTTCTTGACCCCCTCTATTGCTTTCTCTGTATTATGTTGGTGCTCCGCCTCGATCCTGTGGTAAATATTTACTCCCAAATACCTAAATGTCTCTGTCTGCCATGGTATCGGCAGGCTAGGCAGCCTCTGTAACGGGACATTCTTGTATCTACCCAAGGGGAACAGACTAGACTTCCTAGGGTTCACCGATATGCCCGAGAGGGTGGCATATCGGTCCATCACCTTTAGCACATACTGCAAGTTCTCCTCCGGATAGCGCCGATAAAGGAGCATGTCATCTGCGTACAGCGATACCAGGTGTCTACCACTTACTGTACTAATACCCACCTCCCCGTATTGTTGCCTCAGACATATTGCCAGCGGCTCTAATGCCAGAATGTATAGCATGGGCGACCAGGGGCATCCCTGTCTGGTCCCCCTGCTGAGTTGCCAAGTATCTGAGATTATGGATCCTGTTTTAACTCTCTCCACCGGGGTGCTGTATAACAACTGAACCCTCCTGATATACCCAGGTCCCATTCCGTATCACCTCAGGGCTGCCTTCAACCACGGCCATCGCACCGAGTCAAAGGCTTTGACCGCGTCTAGCGACACGATGGCCATCTCACCCGTATCTTCCTCAGTGTGGTCAATGATGTGGTGTAGCCTCCTATGGTTATCTGTGATGTTCCTGCCGGGGACATACACCCAGACCAGACGGGATATCAGCTTACCGATCACCCTCTTCAGCCTATTGGCCAGCACTGCCGTAAGTAGTTTGCTGTCCTGATTCAGCATAGACAAGGGTCTGTAAGACCCACACTCCACGGCCGGCTTGCCTGGTTTTAGGAGTGGGATGATCATCGCCTCGCGAAGGGACAATGGCAGTTCCCCCTGCTCATAGGCCTCGTTGAACATAGCAAGCAGTGGCTGAAGCAGCTCCTGTTTGTATGTCTTGTAAAACTCGCTAGGCAACCCGTCCGTCCCGGGTGCCTTACACGTGGGCAAATGTTGGATCGCTACCTCCAGCTCTTCCGAGGTGATAGGGGCGTCCAATTCCGCGCATTCTAGGTCGTCCACGGTGGGCAGCTCTATGTCCTCTAACATGTCCAGTATGTCTTGGCTCCTATCCTCCCCTGCGTCCTCATATAAGTGTCTGTAAAACTTCAGGAACTCCTCGTTCACCCCCTCCTGGGTATTACAGATGCAACCTTCCTCATCCCTTATCTCACTGATCACTGTGCGGGGGGGTCTCACTCTTATACAGCCAGGCCAGCAATCTGCCCGGCTTATCGCCCCCTGCGTGTAGCCTTGCCGTGTATTTCTTGTAATTTAATCTACATAGCCTATCCCAGAGTCCACTGCAGGTTAACTGCAGGTCTTTTATCTTATCGCTATTCTTCCGGGCGGTATCCTCATGTCGCGTGAGGCCCTCCAGCTCCCTTTCCGTTTCCTGAAGTTCCCTTTCAATGCTCCCCTGGAGCCCTTTAGATTTTGAAATGGCTACTCCACGCACCACCACCTTGAACGCCTCCCATACTGTTCCAACCGAGCGCACACTGCCCATGTTTATATCAAAATATTCCTCGATGGCTTCCCTCAAATCCTCCCGGAACCCCTCATCTTGTAATGCCTCACTCCTAAGTCTCCATGTTGGGATCCGCGCTCTGGGGGGGGGTTGGTGTCGCCACTCTACCACCAACGGCGAGTGGTCAGATAGTACCCGGGCGTTGTATTCCGCTCCCACCATTTCTCCCGCTATCTCAGCCGCTACTAACACATAATCTAGCCTCGTGTGCAGGTCATGTGGTGCTGCATAGTGCGAGTATTGCCTATCCATTGGATGCAACCTTCTCCACACGTCTTCTAGGCCTAGATCTTTTAACAATGTCCCCAGTGCTTTGGCCGCTGGCGCCGGCTTCCACGCTTTGTCGACTGACCTATCCATTTTGGGATTCAGGGTGCAATTAAAGTCCCCTTCCCACACCACCGCACCCCCAACCAGGGGGCTAATTTAGCTGTAAAGGGATCTAAAATAAGCCGCTGTATCATGGTTGGGGGCGTACAGATTTATGATATGCACTTCCCTGTTGTCCAGGAGTCCTGTCACCGCCACCATTCTGCCCTCTGGGTCTACCGTTGAGCTAAGCACCTGGAGTGGCACGTGCGGCGCCACCCAAGTGATAACCCCTCTAGCGTACGCAGAATACGTAGCCACCACAACATGTCCCCTCCATTTTCGCCTGACAACCTCCAACTTCTCCCTTGTGAGATGAGTCTCCTGCAGCAGGGCCACATCAATGTGCATCCTTTTTAGATACAGCATCACTTTGTTACGTTTCAGATAGCTATTAAGGCCCCGTACATTCCAGGTCACAATTCTGAGGTTACCCGATGCCATCTACTCGGTTTGTTCCCAACCCACCTCTCCCTTCAATGCTTACCTTGATGGTTTGTTTTCCGGCTCTCTTCCCCCCCCCCCTCAACAGTTTCCCCCCTCCCTGTTCCCCAACTCCCATCCACTGCACACAACCCAGCCCCTCCCCCCACCCTGCCCTACCCCAACAAATGCCCAGCTCCATCCCTGGATCTCAGGCCCACCCGCGTCTGGTCCTGTCCCGTCGCCGAGGACTAGGACCCCGCGGGGCATCACCGATCTAACAGTGACCTAACTAAGTATATTACTATTGGGTACAAGGGATGCCTCCCAGGAGCTCCCAGTCGTCTATTTTAGGATTGGTGCGTCCAGCGGGTCCAGCCAGTTGATACTACAATACACTTCCCACAAGCTTAATACAACTCTATAATCAAGTCCCAATGTCTTGGCCATGTCACCCCAGGTGCCACAGCCGTCCGCTACTTATCTCCTGCAGCTCCCTTTTCACCGATCCGAAGTTCATCCTACTACGCTGTACAAGCAGCGTATAGTCCGGGTAGGCTGTGATTTTTGCGGAACCCTTTTCAATCGTTCCTCCCCTCAGGAAAAATTTGAGGATCTTCTCCCGATCCCGATAGTTCAGGATCTTTGCCATCAGCGGCCGCAGGGGGGCTCCAGGGGGCGGTCTTCTTGTCAAGGCCCTGTGCGCCCTTTCAACCGCGAACCCCTGGGTCAGCACCCCACCTGTTATCTCCTGTAATAGCATGGATTCCACGTATTCTGTGGGGTTTGGTCCTTCCATACCTTCCGGCAGGCCCACTATATGGATGTTATTGCGTCTGGCGCGCTCTTCTGCTTGCTCAGCTCTGTCCTCCAGATTGCCCACCCGTTGCACAAGGGCATGGAGCTCCTTTCCATGTGCGGCACACGCCTCCGTGTTCGGGACCATCTCCTTTTCCAAGGCCCCAGTGCGCTCCGCAATCGTTCGCACGTCCTGTCTCAGCAGGTTCCCCTCCTCCTGGACCGCTCCGATCTTGAGGTGCAGGCCCTCTTGCAGCTCTTTCATTGCCTGGCCCAGCTTAGTCTCCCAGGCCACCTTTAAGTCTGCGATCGCTGCCAGCACCTCCTGGATCGTGCCCGGTGTTTCCGCCGCAGCCGTGGGGGTCTCCTTGCGCTTGCCCCCCTCCGCTTCTGGGGGAGACCTGGCGTAGGTCTCCATCGTAGACTGTCGGATCCTGGGTCTAACCACTTTAGAGGACATCCTGCTATGTTAGCTGGGCGAGGGCCTGCCGTGCCTCCCTCCTCACAAAGGTCCGCGCAGTCACGGACCACTCTCAGCAGGCCAAGCATGTACTTGTATGTACTTGTCTCTTCTCTCGCGCTCAAAGTGGGCCGTCTCCTCCCATGTGCTCGTACCCTCTTGGTGTCGTGGCCCGGTCTCTGTCGTGTCCCTTCCGTGGCCAGTGCTCGAGTGCGCTCACCTATTCGCCACACTCACTTTGTTCCCCCTCTTCCGCGATCACAAGGCCATCCGGCCCACAATGCCCAGGCCCAGAGGGGCCGCTCTAAGCGCAGGGGATCAGCAATTGTCTCGCATCAGCCTCAACCACTGGCCTGCGCCGGTGTTTCGTCTGACTCTATGGGATTTCTCCCATCTTCCCGTGTATACAGAGTTGATCCGCTGCGCTGTGGAAAACTGCAGCCACCACCGCCCGCTCGTTCGCGTCTGCCCCAGGATCCACGGCCACCCAACTGGTGCGCTGCCACAATGAATTCTCCTTGGTTACCCCGGCATTCGATCCGATTACGCCGCGGGCCCAGCGTCAGTTACCAATGTGCTCGATGAGTCTCAGCAATGTACAGTCCGTAGGTTGTACCAGCTCCGGGTACGTGTGCCCACAGATGTGCGCCGCCTCAGTGAAGCAACAGCGCATTCCGGTCGAGTGCCGCGGTCTGCTTCTAATCGCTGGTCTTGGAGTTCGATGCAGGGGCTTTACAGGACTTACATCTCGTGACCCCTGTTGTCCTCTTTGTCTCTGCCGCCATCTTGTTCCACTCGCCGATCCGGGGCCTGCGGCCCGCAGACGAGTATAACTCAGTGTCCTCACCCTCCACTCACATCAAAGTTTCAGCAAGTGTAGCCATCATCTTCACACGCATGGGCATTATTTTCCAGTGCCGGCCGGTTCCTGTGCACGCACTTCTCCTCCAGGATCATTGTAGGATCAGCAGAGCTCCACGAAAGCACGTCCCTTTACATGGCCATCCAAGCCACGCCCCATCCTGGTCGATAGGTTATCACGAAATCGAACTCGGCAAAGAACAATGCCCATCGGAGTTGACCTGACGATTGGGCCTTGGCTGTCTTTAAATACTGTAAGTTCCGGTGATCGGTGATCACAGTAAGGGTATGCCTGGCACCGAGAAGATAGTGCCGCCAAGCCTTGAAGGCGGATTTAATGGCTAATAACTCCTTATCGGTAACCGCATAGTTTAACTCAGGTGCCGAGAACTTTCTGGACCAAAACGCTACTGGGTGAAGCTGGCCAGTTTCAGGGTCCTTTTGAGACAGGACAGCTCCCATGGCTAGACTGGATGCATCAGTTTCCACTATGTATGGAAGGTCAGGGCGCGGGTGCTTTAATACAGGTGCAGACGTGAATTTCGCTTTCAGCTCTTGGAAGGCTTTTTCAGCTTCTTCAGTCCACATAAAGCGTTTATTTTTTCTCAAGAGTGCTGTGATGGGATGTACAACATGTGAAAAATCCGGGATGAATCTGCGGTAGAAATTGGCAAAGACGAGCATACTTTGTACTCCTTTAACTGAACTTGGTGATGGCCACTTAAGGATTGCGTCCACCTTTCGTGAGTCCATTCGGACTCCCTTTGGGGTCAGGATAAACCCAAGGAATTCAACTTCTGTGGCATGAAAAACACATTTTTCCAGTTTTGCATATTGTTTGTGCTGGTGCAATTTCTCAAGGACTGCTCGGACGTGCTTCACATGGTCAGATTCTGAAGAGGAGTATACTAGAATATCATCGATATATACAACAACACAAACGTCAATGAGTTCACGAAGGACATCGTTCATGAAGTATTGGAAGGCTGCAGGTGCATTGCACAACCCGAAAGGCATCACCTGGTATTCGAATAACCCATACTTAGTGCGGAAAGCAGTCTTCCATTTGTCACCCTCTTTTACACGTACCAGATGGTATGCCCCCGGGGATCTAATTTAGTGTATATGCAAGCGTCCTTCACTTGGTCTAGAAGTTCAGGGATCAGAGGCAATGGGTATCGGTTCTTAACAGTTATCTGGTTCAATGCGCGGTAGTTTATGCATGTTCTGAGGTCAACTTTCTTTTTTGGGCATGAAGAACAAAGCTGAAGATGCAGGGGACTTGGATGGGCGAATAAAGCCATTGGCAGGGTACTGGTCTAAGTATTGTCGTACGTGAAGGTTCTCAGGTTCCGTAAGGGCATAGATCCTGCTACAAGGGGGTTGTGCACTGGGTATGAGATCGATTTGGCAATCGTACGATCTGTGAGGAGGTAAGGTGTTTGCCTGTTCTTTTTGGAAGACCTCCTGGAATTCTTGGTATTCAGGAGGTAGTTGCATGACTGCTGTGGTTACTGTGGCCAGGCCTGCGCTCAGATTTTTCTTTGGGTATCAGGTTTGCGCACAATCCGGGAAGGTTATTCTCTTCTCTCACCAATCAATACAAGGGTTATGTGTTTCCAACCAAGGTATTCCCAGTATTATTTGGAACTGTGGGGCCTTGATTAGATCAAACACAATAGCCTCTCGATGCCCATCCGGACCCAATAATGTCATCTCTGCAGTGGAATGAGTTACAGGCCCAGAGGCAATTTCAGTTCCATCAACTGTGGTGATGACATCTGAGGTGGTTTTTTCGGCAGAGAGGCAGATTCATCCTGGAAGCCAATTCGTAGTCCGCATAGTTTCCAATGGCCCCGCTATCAATGTATGCCCTTACTGCGTGCATACGCAATGGCTGCCCTGGATCTACAATGACCATTGCTATGATTAAATGCGAGGTCTGAGTATCCTTCTTCAAGCTCGGCAAGCGGACCTCTACGCTTGTCGGGCGTGGTCGTTTCCCGAATCTGACTCCATATGGCTTTTATCAGCAGCTCCTACCACCTTCTTGGGTGGTTTTACAGGGCAATCCCGTAGAAAATGCCCAGACGTTCCACAATATACACAATTGCATTTGCCGTCTCCTTTCTCTTTCCTTCTGGGTTAAGGGTCCTTTAACCCCTCCGATTTGCATGGGTTCTGAAGCCTCTGCTCCTTTGGGATTAGCGTGGGTTTTGACCAACACCCTGTTCTCAAACTTGGCTCAATCAGCCTTTCTGTTCTGAAGTCTGTGATCTAACTGGACCACTAAGTCTATATATTCAGCACAGTCTTGAGGTGGGTTCACAGCTTGAGCCAAGACATCCTTGAGTTCTCCTCGAAGCCCTCGATGAAATAACGTGATTCGTTTTACCTCAGGCCATCCAGTTTCCACTATCAACCTATTAAAGGTCGCGATGTAAGATAGAAGGTCCTGGTTACCCTGTCATAGGGACAAAAGTTGTTCGTTATTCAGGGCCTGTCCTTGGGAGTGCCAGGCAAATAGTCTTTCCATGCTCGTTTGAAAGTCCTGAAAATCCCGAAGAATTGGGTCATCCTGAGTAACTAGTGGAATTGACCAATCAGCTGCACTGCTGCCGAGATATGACAATACAAAGGTTACCTTGGCTTGATCGTTTGGGAAGGCTCCAGGTCTGCATAAAAAGTGCAAGTGGCATTGGTTCATAAACACGGCAAATCTTTTGGGATCTCCAGCAAAGCGTTCGGGTGGAGGTAATGGAATATTTCCAGGTAGGTTTATTTGCACAGGGTTACTCGATAACACAGGAGCTGGATTTCCCCCGGAACCAGGTAGGGGTGCTTTTCCAGCCTGGCTTTGCAATAGTTGCCTAGCAAGGTCATCAGTTCGCTCCTTTGACAAAATCAGTTCCCTCCTAAGGGCATTGGTTTCTTGACGGGCGGAATGTACTTCGGCCCTCAGTTCCCCTAGTAATTGGGCCAATTGGTCAGTCTCTGAGGTATCCATAACGCCCGGGTGGGAATTTGTAGGTAGGCTTCGTGTTCTGTTACGCTCACCTGGCTCCCACAGAGGCGCCGATCTGGACTGGACTGCTGCGGTCTCCACCAATGTGACGTGTAGGGCCGAGATGACGGACTGGACTGGCCCACCTAGCTTTGTTTGCTTTGCCCGTAGGAATATTCTTCTGCAAATGGAGAAAGGGAATTAACCACCCGTGGAGTTGAGTGTAAATCCCCCACCCTGCTGTTCTCCCCACTGATCACCTTGGATGTCCCCTCTTATAGTCTCACCTGATGATTTGAAAAGATGAGCTCTCCATCCTGCATTGAGCGCAGGGGCGCGTAGATAACCAGTTGCTTCACTGGCTCGAAGGAATTGGTGAGTTCCAGGACAATATTGACTCCGATATTCCCGGCAAGACGCCATAAGTATGTAGTTCGTAAGAGTTCAAATGCCTGACTTTCACTCTTGTCCGATTCCTTGCAGGTTGCAGCTTGACCCTACTGAAGAGTTCCTCGTGGCAACCGGTAATGTTCTGGTAAGGATTTGTATTATCCAGCACAGTTCGATAAAATAATGTCCATATGTAACCTGTTGCTTTCTCCCTTATTCAGGCGCTGAGAGAAAGTATGAAGTCTCGGGGGAATAATACCTCCGGCGGTAAAATCAGGTAAGTCTTTTGTGGTGAGGAGGGTTCCCCTTGTTAGTCCCTTGTTTCACCTTGCTGTCCTTTTGTTTCCCCTTAGGGGCCCGGGTTGGGCTAGGATGCAGTGAAAGCTGCGCCGACCCGTGAAGAAGAATAGTACCCCCGGTGGTAAAATTAGGTAAGTCTATGGGGGGTATTCCTCTGTGTATTCCCTTGGCTCACCTTGCTGTTCTTGTCTTCTCCTTAGGTGCCGGAGTGCGGCGGGAACATGCAGGAGGATGCGGTGAAATGTGAAGATGCTGCGAAGGCCGCTGAGTTCAGCAAAGCGCTGCAGATGGCGAGGCGACGCGCATAAAATAACTTCTTTCTTCCAGCTCGAAGGCGCGATGGATCGGGAATTCAGGTAAGGATCAAAGGTATTGCTCTTGTTCTAACCTTTTCTCCTTCTTTCTCCCTTTTTCTAGGAGCTCCAAACTCGAGGCGGGCGTGGCAGAAGACTGGATGCAGACTTGCAGGCACGGTGAGCGTTACGCTGCTGGATGCAGAATAACGCGAAGCGTGTGCTGCTCTTCCGGCGTGGTTTAAATAGCCTCCAAAGTAGTCCCAGGTAAGTATTCCTCCCCAACCCCACCCGAGTAAAAAAATAGTCCCTAGGTAAAATAGTCCCTTCCATGCCTCGTTTGGCTTGGAGCTCTTGCAGCATGGTCTGCATCAGGTAAGTTTGCAGCATGGTCTGCATCAGGTGAGTTTTAATCCATGAGCCTATGGCGCCAGGACTGACTCTCCATATGAGCCTGGCGCCCGACTGCACCCAAATAGCCCCTAGCGGGGGTTGTTGGGCTTGCTTGGGGTAACTTGATGCCTGCTTCTGGGGTTGCTGGACTTGGTCTGGGTCCCCGGGGGTAGGCATCATGACACCCATGTACCTCTTCCCGTTTCTGCTCCTAGCCCCCCTACACTGGAACTCCCTCCCTCTCCATCTGCTCTATCCCCACCTTTTCCTCCTTCCGTGCTTCCTTGAAATCTCTCCTTCTCATTCTGATAACATTTGCCCCTCTTCCACTCTCTCTCTCTTCACCTACTCACCTCTCCCTACCTGCTCCTTTTCCCCTTACCCTTACCTCCTTACATCTTCACCCTAATGCCCTTTCTGTTTCCCTCCTCCTCTCCCTTCCTCATCCCACTCCTTCCCTTACTTACCCTCACATGTTAATTGCTCTACTTACTGTTTATTGATTTGACTCATGTCTTGCAAATTGCTTCTACTGTTATATATTTCTATGTATCTTGTTATAATATAAAGCGCTTTGGATTAAGGCGCTATAGAACCACAATAAATACAAATACCGCCGTTTTGAGCAGTGCTTCACCCAAATTAGTGTATAGTGATTGAAAGAATGTGTTTGGCGTTTATTCCTTAGGGGCAGGTTGGTTCCAGAATTTCACCCTGCTTTGTTGTTATTTATGATATGTTGTATTATGTCCTCAACTATGTGTAATTAATTGTTTTGATAGACCATTTGCTTTGAATTTGGTTCTCTCTAACAAACTTTTTTCTGCCTGTAGAAGGCTGGTGCATTTTATGCATCGTTTGGGCCTTATGTCAGCCGAAACTCGAGTAGGCAAAGTGTAAAAGATCAAATTACTCTCTGGATCATTTCCCCTGAACATTCCTGCTGGGATTAATGAGCACTGATTTGCTTATGTTCATTGATCTTTTGAATGAACGGGTGCACACATAACGTGAATAGGTGCTTGAGCTGACACAAGTGCAACTCAAGGTGTACTCTAGAAGTAAGAGTTCATTATTTTTTGTTGTGTTTTGCCTCGGCATAATGGTCATTGCTGCTATAATTGTTTTTCTTTGTTGTGTTGTTTGCACATGTGATGGTGCTTTGTTTGTTGGAGTTGGATTGCCTGGGGATATTTAGTGTTAGCTGCATGTCTATTTTAGGTTGATGTAACTTTAACTTGGTGTCATTTTGTTAATTGCTGATGTTCGTTTGTGTATCCCAAATATATGTAATAGTGTTTATGTTGTTGAATATGACATGGTAATGCTTTTATTGATTGTCATAAAATATGTTTAATTTTCTATTAAATATGTTCATGGAGTGTTGGGCTTAGACCCCATTAGGAATTAACTTTTCTTAAATCTGCAAGATCCCTTTCTTCCATGGTGTGTTTTGATCCCACTTTGGGGGTTCCAGTTTTGTGAAATTGTTATAGGTGGGCTACCTCATATATGCTTTTGTGTGTGTACATTTTGATGCTATTATATACAGCTGTTTAGAAAGAGCTTGGATGAGGCCCTTATGACTTACAGTACTGAAACTGTCATTTCTAGATGGGGCAGCCTTTCAGTCGTCTGCCAGTGGCAGCCACATCTGCAAGTGGTCTGGGGTATCCCACCAGCCATACCTCTTGGCATCGTCTTCACCGTTTAACCAACAACAATCTCAGTGTGGACAGTGCTACTTTTGTCCTATGCATGGGGCCCACAGAAGAGGAAATCAGGGTAAGGGGACCAAACCCTAACCTGTCAACCAGGCCTAACATGGCACTGGTCCCCGGGAGAGAAGATCACCAACCACTTATTAGCATGGCAATTGATAACATCAGACAAGTGGGTGGTATAGATTGGGGCAAAGGACCACATGTTGAAGGTCCAGAGCATGCCTCCCTGCATAACATTGGCAGAGAGAAGAAAAAAGAAAGAGCAACAAAGGAGCAGTGTACACATTCAAACGAGGAGGTGGAGGAGATATTAAAGATGGTGGCATCAAGGTGGTCACCTAGGTCTAAAGGGGACAAAGAGTATCTTCAGGTCACTTGCTTAACCAGAAGGTAGACACAGGGTGTCCATCATGGTCTTGTGTGTTATGAACAAGTACATTATTAAAAATGCTCCGGTCAGGTTTGAGGATCTTCAGACTGTCCCTTGCTCAGGAGGTAGCATGCATGCATGTCTATACCGACCAGGATAATCATCTGCTTTGCTCGCATCCAGAAAGAGTTCAAGTCCATAGTGGACCGACTGCATTCTTAGGATTTGTTCAGTCTACTTGGGAGCACACACCAAACATAAGGTTCCTGGGAACACTGTTCGGCTTGGAGATGGGTCCAGCAGATTCCAAAGTAAAGGAGCTGCCGCAGTTGTGTTTTCACCTTCATCTGGAGAGCAGTGTGTCATCGAAGGTGTTCAAGCAGTTGTTAAAGCTCATATCCTGTAGTATTTAATTGACACCCTTCTGTAGTCTGCAGATGAGACCGCTGCAGGAGCAGCTGGACCTTCAGTGGCATCATTTGGATGGAGGACAGGATTGAGCTGAACCAGCAATAAAGCACAGTCTGCCTGGTGCACCCATGTACCCAATCTTACCAGAGGCTTGTCATTCAGGGAATTGTCTCAATACGTGTTGCTAGTGTCAAACAGATTGCTTTCTCCCTCTGGTACTGCTCCTGTAAACATCGGATGCAATTGTCGGCTGTTCATCTTGCCAGAAAGAAGGATATCACTACAGACTTTATAAACCGAGAGCTTAGAGAGTGCTAAAAGTGGGAGTTGAACTCTTGGTGGCGAGTATTTAGTTTGGTGAGGACATCCAGAAATTGATCTTTTTGCCAGCGCAGAAAACAACATGTAGCCACTTTGCCTCAAGGTGCCATCATCCAGAGTTGTGAGGGGAAGCATTTTGTATGTGTTAGAAAGGGATGTTTGTGTACCCCATTCCTCTGAACCATCTAATCATAACAAGGGTCAGAAAAACGCAGAGTGGCACATGCAGAAAGATTCTAAACACCCATCATGATGCCAAGTGGATTGCACAAAAGGCACAGCCACAGAGCAGGATTACCATATGACTTCATGAAGAGATTTCTATATAGTGGGGAGCAAAAATATAAAGGGGTCTATCATGCCTGTGATGGGTTTCAAATGACAAAACACACTCAGAAACATAAGATTTGAGATATTTATTAGGGAACTCTAACAATGCATCAGCAAAGTAATAAAGAGGTAGGCATGAAGTGCAACGAAACTGTCAGAATTATACCGGTGGCTGTGAGTAATTGAAAGTTCAGGCAGAACTAAAAGTTTAAACTGGCTTTGCTTTATCTTCGTGGGGTTTTGAAGTTCCCTTCCCAACAACACAAACAGTCAGTATCCAGCATAAAAGATCTCAACAAGAACAAACTTTCTGGGTGCCCCAGTACTTGGGACTTGCATTATTCTGAGTTTTTGGCCAATCCATCTGCACTGGTTTCATGCGGACATCCCATCTTGTTCTCCTTTTCTGAGATGGTTGTTCTTGTTCTGTGTTCTATACTTTTTTCAAGAGCCCTTCTATTTGTTCAAGGTTGTCCACATTTGGGTCCCCGTTAAAAAAAGGGGAGGGCCTTGGTCGAGGTTGTGGCAAACCCCTATGTCCTGCATGGGGACCAGGAAGATGGGCATTGTAGGAGAAGAGCCACATACTCTGATGTCTCCTGGTTGGGCAGCCTTTATCCCTAGTTCCCTTGCCCCTCTTGTATCCTACTCTGCTCCCTCCATCCATTCTGCCTCCCAGACTTCCTTTTCCTTCTTACTGGCTTTTATCCATTCTTCTCTCTCTGGGCATTCCTCCTCTTCCTCCACACTACCCTCTTGCTCCTTCTCTTAAACACCCTTTTCTCAGTCTTCAGTGGTACTCTCTTCTATCAGTACCTCAACAAAGGTATTTCTACTGAGTCTTGCTTCGCTTTCCCAACTTCTTCAACCCTTTGGGCACTACTGTGGATTTCTCTGCCTCTCTCACTCTTTGGAGCTACTGTCACTATTGTCTCCTTTTTCAACCCTTTGGACACTGATGTCTCCATCTTCACCTTCTTCACTCCTCTGCGAACTACCCTCCTCCATACTATCACTCTCATCCCACTAGGCACCTGCTTCACTTCTGTGAGCACCATCCTTCCCTATACTATAATCACCATGGTCTTCACCCCTCAAGGCACCTTCTCCCATCCTGTGAGCCCCGCCCTCCTCTACTCTGGTCTCACATTCAAGATCTTCAACCAACTGCACACCTCTACTCCTCCAAGTTACTACTACACTCCTTTTAGAATTGGACTCCTCCTTACTTGTGTTGCCCTCTTTGGCCAATACTTTCCCACTCCTTGCCTCTTGCTCCAGTACCTCACTCTGGCCTGCTGCAGCCACTATCTCAAACTCCTGGGCCCCTGCTCTGGCTCCTCTGAGGTTGCTGTAACAGTCCCTCTCTGGGCTCCTGCCCCTCTCCCGCGCTCCTACTCATGCCCCGCTGCTGAACTATTTACTCCAGTATGGCCTAGCCTCCTGGATCTCTCCTTGAGTAGTCTTCCAAACCCCAACCAGCTCCAAATAATCACCATTCTCGTCTCTGCAGTTTTGCCCACCCGGACAGACTGAGCACTTGGGCTTGTATATGCCTGGGTCCCCTCCCCCATGGCTGGACTGTGAGGCTTTGTGTGGTAATTTTGTGGTGAGACTGTGATTGGTCGTGTCCTTTGTGTCCTACTGAGACCTTCGGGTGTTTCTTTGGACTCCTTCATAAGCCCTACGTGCCAATTTGAAAACACTATATTCGTAGACTGTTGGGAGGGTGAGTGTATGTTTATTTCTCTACTTATGCACATCTTGCAAGGGAAGTTTACAAAAATCTGGGTTCAGACTTTCCGTATCAGAGTGTTTCTTCAGAAAATGTGTGGGCGCCTCTGTGCCTATCCTGCGGTACACAGCAAGTTGCACGCATTTTCTTTGTCGGCTTCCTCAGGTTGTTTGAGTTCCTTGAACAGTCATCGCAGGAAAATTGGGGATATATCTGCCCCTTGACTGTGTCCACTGGCCAAATCGTACAAAGATATTGGCTGTGCCTCCGTGGCACACTTGCATTCAGAAAATTAGCACTGCAGGATATTTTTCAATACATCTCCAACTTTTCTAAGGTCAAGGGGTGAGTTGCCCTAAATGTTTGAGTTATGCCTCTGTGGTCCTCCTGAATCCCTAGAATGAAGGCCATGGGAAACTCTGGGTCAAGCAACCCCTAACTTCCCTGAATCTAAGCCCCTTGAAGTTCCCCCTCAGAAGCAGCTGACCTTCTCAGAAGGGATGATGATGATAATGTTCCAGGCCACGTGTGACTGATCCCGGTTTTATTATAGGGGCCCAGTGATAGTGACAAGCGTATCCTTAACGTACTGCCTCTAGGTCCATCATTTTCTTGGTGAGTTTCCATGCTTCCTTGGACGCCGCACAAAGCACTCCCAAGAATAGGCAGGAGACTTAGTCACAGGGTCTTAAATAAAACAGGATGGCTTGTTTGACAGCAATAGTGTTTGTTTCTCAGAAAATCTTTGAAAAGGTTTTGCCAGATTCTTTCAGGGCCCTTCACAGTATTGGGTTGAAGCGTCCCCTTGCATCTTTCTTGATCTTCCTGCTCCTTTGACTCTTACGTTCCCGATTTTCTTCTGGTTGGAAGACTGTCCCTTCAGTCTCTGGTTTGGATTGGCAGTCACAAATTGGGGTCACGTCTGCTCTGGCACAGAAGCACAGCCAATCAGAGAGCCACCAACTTTGATTCACTGGGTTGCTTCACGGAATCTCACCACTTCCCTCTCTTAGGGGTGCTGGCTATGCTACTCACCAACCCACTTTTATGCTCTTCCTTAAAGTTTTGGCACATGTTTGTACCTGAAGGACTTTTCGTCATCGCCCCTTCTATCCACACTACTTTACTGCCTCTCCTGCACATCCTAAACGCTCCAACAAAATGCTCATTCCTCCACTCCGCCCATGCACAGGACTTAGCCTAGGGACCTCTGTCTCCGCAGTTTTCACTGGGGCTAATAGATGCTTTACTCTAATCTCCTGCTAAAGTCTCACCTTGCCAGCTTTTCGAATGCATCCTACAACCACTTCCCTCTGTCTTCCTTCCCTCCTCTCACTATTCTTCCTCCCTGGGATATTTTTCCTCACTACCTCTCCTCTCCAAATGATGATCCACCTCTCCTTCATTCCACCCTTTCTACGTCCCTCTTCTCTCGCCTGATGCTCTCCCCACCTCATCCCTTCTCTTTTCGCCCTCCTCCTCTCTCGAGTTAATATTCCTCCTTCTTTGCTTTCCTCTACTTCTACCCTCCTCCTCTTTCCTGCCTCTTGCCCACTGCTCTTTCTCCTTCTGCTGTCTCTTCCAGCCTCCTCCAAATGTGGTACTTGTCCAAACAACCACACCCCTCTGCACAGCGTCTTTCTTTAACTACGGTCATAGCTGTCTGGGTTCAGGTTTGCTACATTATTCTTTCTGTACTATGAATGGATTACTAGATTCACTTCCAGCAGACTATTTAGCTTTAGCTTTGTCCCCTCCCTGCATGCCTCCATGGGGGAAGCCAATAAAAGATCTCGCCCTCATCTTGGATTTGATTCTCACATATACATGAGGAATTCAAGCAGGTTGGATCTACACTGTCTGTGCATTCTCTGTCTCTCTCTCTCTCGTTCTCTCTCTCTCTCACATGCTCTCTCTCTATCTCCCACTCGTTCATGCACCCAAGCCTGTAACTTTCTTCCACACGAAATGCAAATTCAAATGGAGCTTCAATTTGGCCTCTACAAGCTACTGGCAAAAAATTCCTGTTCTCTGAACGGGTTCATTATACAGACATGACAACACTCATCAATTGTTGAAAATCAGTGATCCTGTAGGTCGCTGTTCCGATTCGCTTATCGCTTGATGTGCTTTGCACCCTGAAGTAAACTGCACTGAGAATGGGCGCGTGTGGCTTGCTGATATACACCGGAGCAAATGTTGGGGGAGGCGAGAGTTGATGTGCTACTGCATTTGGGACCTTCTGTGCTCTCTCCCCACCTGTCGCCTCACCCTGGCAAGTTGCAGTTCATTGTGGTGCATTGCAGTTCAAATATCTCAAACTTTGCATTCTAGGGCCTTGAAATGTAGTTTTCAAGGTCCCATAGGGACCAAGGGTTGTGTTCCTTGTGTCGAGATCGGTCCTGCTACGACCACATTGATGTTTCGATGATTTCAGCGAACCGTCTCATGTGTGAAGGTGCTGAAATCCAGGGAAAGGGGTAGGGGTGTCAGAATGTCATGTAGCCAGTAATCTCCGGAGGGTCCTAAAAGGTAACTATGCAAAATGTGGTGCAGATTGGTGAAACGGAGTAGAGTTGTATAAGGAACAACGCTTCGCCAAGCCACAAACCCACACATGTTGACTTTTATTAATATAGATTTCTGACTTTCTCTCTCTCTCTCTCCCCCCACTCATTCATGCACCCACATGATGAAATGGCCTGCATAAGGTATTTCTGACTGATTTCCTGTATCTTCATGCTGATTTGAGGTTTGAGATCCTGATTCCCAACCAATTAATAACATGCTAGCAAGGCAGCACTGCATGGAGCTTCACCATAACCCAGCATCATTCAGTCTAGCAGCTTTAAGTACTAGATTTTGGTCACAAGGGTGCTGTCCTTTGTTCCCTCCTCTTCACACTCTACATTACTTCATTGAGTAAACTCATATCCTCTTTTGGATTCTCATAACATTCCTTTGCAGACACCCAGATCTTTTTCTGCTTGCACTCTTCTTCCCAGGAGGTCCCTCAAAGATCAAAGATATTTATCTCCCAGCTTCTTGTGCCCTACCTCTCCTCATCTGTTATTTTCTTTCTGACATACTCCATCCTTCATGGCTCACAGCCTGGGGGTCCACTTTGACGCTAACATTAAACTTAAGCAGTTTATCCCCTCCACCTCTATGGCTTTCATACTTAACCTACTAAAAATTCCTAGAATTCATCCATATCATATCATCCTGCCTTTCTCCCCACTTAAAATCTTAAAGCCACTATTTTCCTGAGCCGCCCACACTACTGCTTCTGCCTGCTTGTAGACCTCCACATTTACTCTTGTACCCTTCGCGACAAGGTCTTTGTAATGCAGGGGCTGGGAATCCCCAGTCCTAAGCGGAACAGACAGGCCAGGAAGTTCCATGCCCAATAACGGCAGAGTCAAAGTAATTCAAAAAGGCCTGTTTTTTTAATAATCAATATAAAACACGGACAGCAGTAAACACTAGATGTCTCCACGTTCTCAACTATTTCCATGTTGAATATTAGCTTATAATAAACAAATAAGTCATAATTGACGTTGGCTTTACAAAAAGCTACGGGAAGGTGGGATTGGTTACGGGAATTTGTCTACATATAGAACCTATACTGGTCGGCGTTTTCTTTGGATATTGAACTTTGGTGGCCCCACCTCGGACCACCCCAAGTATGATAAGGTAAGAAATACATCATTATGATAATAATTAATTGGCTGCTGCAACAGTTGCAAGACAGCATTATCAGAGACCAATGATTAACTAGTACTAGCTTCACCAATCTTGGACATTTGTCAGGTCATCAGCACAGGAGCAAATTATGGTGGTGGGGGAGAGACAACAAGAATCTGTTTCTTTTAATTAACTAAGACCCCTTCCTTGATTTCCTAGGCCACAAGCCAGGGCTTCTAACTTTGAACTTGGCCTTGTCTTTGTTCAGAGAACATTTAGGGAACTGAGGCAAGTGCATATTCTGTGTCTGGCGCTAATTAATGCACACTGTCCTTTATGTATAAGTCACATGTGAGGAGACCACGTTTTGAATTATTCTGCTTGGCTTTTACCATTAATTTAGCTCCTATTAATATGGGTGTTAATTCTCTCCTCAGCCTCTAGAGACTTGGTCGAGCTATTCTTCAGACAATTAAAAGCTTTTAATTAGCCGACACCTGGCATTCGAAGGTTGTTTGTTCTTTTACTTAATCTGTGAGAAATATGTCTTGTGCTTGGGAATTATTCTATTCTGTTCTACTTTATGGCTGGTCTATCCTCCCTTTTCTGCAATAACCTTGGAAAGGGGCATCATAACCCTTGTCTGGTCTGTGTAGATCGATGTTTCAGCTAATTAAGCAATGTGAATTTATTTGCAGATTCAAAGCATCCTTGGCTTTCACGCTAACATAGCAGCACCGTCCATTTTCTCCAAAATGGCCACTCGTTCATGTTGCACTTCTACATTTGGACAAGCTTTATATATATATTGTTATGCGTCTTGTGTTTCAGCATATACATTGGTTATTATGTGTTTCCAGTGTCTATTGAATGCAGGTACCATTCTTCTTGTCTAAATGCGAGTTTGACCTAGTGCTATTGTATTTTCACAGTGAGTGCATATCTGCTTCGTATCTCATGCGTCTGTGTGTCAGCCTAGCATTAAGGTCACTTGCTTTTGTTATCTTCAGTTACAGCATGTTCATGTCTTCTTGAGCTTGTAAATTCATCTCTTCCTCAATGGTTCTAGGATAAGAGTTCCTGGAGACTGCATGTGGGTGGTAGCGGTGTGCGGTATAAAATAACATACGGTTGGTAGGGTTCTCTTAGTGAGTAACGTCTCTCGTATTTGTGATATTTAGTCAGGGGAGGGGTAGACGCGATGAATGATGTATTCATCTGTCTCTCGACATCATCAATACTGCGGTCTTCATCCACTTCCTTCATTCCTGATCTTCCCTTACCTCCAGCAACGTCAGCTTGGGGGATGTCTGTGCAAAATTGTTCCCTGTTCAAAATGTTCTTTCTAGTTTATGAATCCATCTATATTGTGGCAGCCCACTACCTGTCAGACTCTGTCCCAATACTCCACTCCCTCCACCCCCGGTACTGTCCTCGTCCTCCTTGCGCTAATGTACTCTACTTTGCCTTCTCTCTACTTGCACTTCACCACTGGAACTCTTTCTCACTGGACAGTAAAGCACCTCTACTTTCTGGAAGGTACACCTTCTCTCCTTTAGTAGACCTTAGTCCTTACCTGCTGCTCCATTATTCTCTTGCTGGCGCCTTGCCCTGTGAATAATGATTTGTTTGTTCTGATCCCCTCTCTTTGTATCATCACCCACTTCTTGTTTCTATATTTAACACTTCACCCATGCCTATTGTAAGGCCCCCTTCTCTCTGATTGCCCAGTTTGCCCGTGTCAAAGCACCCTTTCGAAGGGATTGTGTCCTCCGACGTATTCCTTCTCTTTTATAGATCATCTCCCAGCTTGCTGTCCTCGGAAAAATGTTTCAGTAGAGGGCACTGCGCATCGATGTCCCTCGAGCCGATGTCCCTTGACAACCTCCCTATCGGCGCCGACGTCATCACGCGTATAAATAGACTCGTGCAGAGTCCGTTGTTCAGTTCCGTTTCTCTGCGCTTCGTGGGGCCTCGGAATATCGTTGCTCAGTTCTTCAGTCAAATATACTTCATTATTCCTCGTGAATACCGACTCGTACTCGATGGCTTCCTCACCCGAACCAACGACTCCACGGTCCGGCTTAAAAAAAATGTCGAGACTGTGGAAAGAAAATGTCGTTGACGGATCCTCACAGGATCTGTTTGTGGTGCCTGGGAATCGAGCACCATTGTTCAGAGTGCGAGGACTGCATGTCCATGACGGCGAAAGCCTTGAAGGAGCGTAAAGGGAAGCTCGAGAGAGGTAAGGCAGTTAATATGTATTCGAAAGTTTCCTCTGCAGAGTCGATACATTTGTCTCCTCGCCATCACAAAAGACATTTTCGTTCTAGGTCTCGAAGCAGTTCTCATCACTTTTCGAGATCTAAGCATTCAAAAAAGAGATGTCGAAGATCCCCTTCCTCATCTTCTTCTTCTTCCGTTTCCCCAAAAAGGGTCTCCTGCCCCACAAAACATAGCTCTCAGGCTGAGTGGGAGGAATTCAGGAAAAAGATTCTGAGCGTCTTCGAGAAAGCGGCCTCGACCCCCTCGAAGACTGCTGAGGTTGATACCCTGGGTGAAAGACCCGTAAAATCAAAACGCAGCGAGTCGCAGCACCCGGCGAAAGAAGCCACTCGAGAGCGTCACGAACCCTCGAGTAAAGGTAAAGTTGCATCTTCATGCCGTCGTCGAAGATCCCTAAGACGCATAGATCGGCGTCATCGATGCCGTTATCGAAGGGTTCTTTGACGCACAGGTCAGTCGAGTCGACACCGTCTTCGACGTCGACGCCGAGAAAGGACAAACCCTCGGCCACCTCACAGCCAGTGACCATACCCAGAGCCTCGATCACGAGAATGTCGTCAACAACCTCGAGTAGAATTCCAATACTCTGGAGTTCATCGAGGCTTCTACCACCTTTCTCAATGCCTTTTTCAATGGCTTCGAAGCCTTTAACGTCCGCGTCAACGTTTTCTCAGCCAATCATGACGAATTTGGCCCCTTCTGCTCTGGAAATGGGATTTATACCATTTTCAAGAACTGATCACTCCAGAGTCTTATCATCTATTTATGAAGAAGGGGAGGATTCGGATCAGGAAAGACCTTTTGAGTTGCAGGGATCTGCAACTCCTGTACCAGAGGAATTTACCTCTGAGGAAGGTAGGTTTAAAGACCTCCAACAATCCTTACAGGAAGCAAGTGGGTTGGACACTTCCCCAGAAGTGGAATTTTCCAGACCAGACCCAGGTGAACATGCTGAAACCCCTTATAGAACCTTGATGGCAAGGATTATAGAGTTTATGGGGTGGTCCCCACCCTCACCTGCTTTTCAGCAAGAAGACCTCATACATCTTGGTCAAAGGTCCACAGGAGGATCCTGTGGTGCCATTTCATGCGGCATTACAAAGGAGAATATTGGCAAACTGGGAAACACCTGAGGTAATCCCGGCGGTTAACAAAAAATTATCAGCTAAATATAGGGTGTCTTCTGCTGACCCTGAATATTTATCCAAACACCCAACTCCGGAGTGTCTGGTTGTTCAGGCAGCTACTTCATCAGGTAGTAAATCGGCTTACACTACTGTTCCACAGGACAGGGATAAGAGATATGACTATGGCCAAAAAAGTATTTTCTGCATGTAGCATGGCGTTGAAATCCATCAATGCTACTTGTACGCTCGCAAGGTTCAGCCACACAGTTTGGGAGTGTGCTTCATCAGCGGCTGACTGCCTCCCGGAGGGAGTAGGAAGGGAAGCGTTCCTAAACATTATCAAGGATGGTAAAGACGCTATGTGCGAATCCCTTCAAACTGGCATTGATTCTGCTGACAGCATCAGCAGGGCCATGGCGGCAAGCACAACAACCAGGAGATTTGCTTGGTTGCGGAAGTCTGGTTTGCTCCAGATGTGCAAAGCAGACTCTTGAATATGCCCTTGTTTGGTAAGAAGGCAGATGACAGTTTAGAAAAGCTTCAAACATCAAATGGCAGCATCAAAATCCCTGGGAGCTGCAATCCGTCAGACACCATATCGCCCCTCAGGAACCTCTTGGAGAGGTAAGTCCTTTCGCTTCTATTCTGCATTCGGAAGAGGCAGAGGACAGCCGGTTCAAAGGGGTCAGAAAAAATTCACCCGAGGTGAACGGGGTAAAAATACAAAAGCCGCAGCAGCAGCAGGTGCCTCTTTACCCTCGGCATCTGCATCCACCCCCTCCAAACCGCTCTGAGGACTCTCCTCACAAGACACCAGTAGGGGGCAGGTTAACTCAAGATGCTTGGGCATTGGAGACAGTTGCCCAAGGTTACTGCCTGCCTTTTCTACGCATCCCTCAGAGTCATCCACCGGGGAACAGCTCTCTGAAAGTTCCAGATCCGCTCCTCTTGCAGGAAATTATAGATCTGCTAGAGAAAGGGGCCATAGAACCGGTACCTGTAGCGGAGAGGAACAAGGGTTGGTACTACCCCTACTTTCTCATACCGAAGAAAGACTGAGGACTGAGACCTATCTTGGACTTACGAGAATTGAACAAGTTCCTCAGGAAGGACAAGTTCAAGATGGTATCTCTCTCTCAGATCCTTCAGGCCCTCCAGCTCCAGGACTGGCTGGTATCTCTGGACCTCCAGGATGCTTATTTCCATGTGCCAATCCATCTCAAACACAGGAAATACCTGAGGTTCGCAATTGGCGGCTCTCATTATCAATTTCGAGTTCTGCCATTTGGGCTGACCTCCGCCCCGAGGGTCTTCACCAAGCTAATGTCGGTAGTGGCTGCAAGTCTAAGGAGGGAAGGGATTCACGTCTACCCCTACCTGGACGATTGGCTGATCAGAGCTGTATCCCCGGAACAAGCTCAGATTCAGCTAGATTATGTCTGCCACTTCCTTCACAAACTTGGCTTCTCCTTCAATTTAAAGAAGTCACAGATGATACCATCATAGAGACTCCAGTTCTTTGGAGCGGTCGTGGACACTTTCCTGGGAAAAGCCTCGCCACCAGAGGTGAGGGCTCAAGATATTCTGCAGATGGTCACCAAGTTTCAAAATGCCCAACGTCTCCCAGCTTTCGACATTTTGAGGTTGCTAGGCCTCATGGCATCATGCATCTTCCTTGTGCCAGATGCTCGCCTGAGAATGAGATCTCTTCATTGGGCACTGAGAACTCAGTGGTTGCAATTCTCCAGAATGACAGACCTCCTTCAGGTTCCGGACAAGGTGGCTCGAGACCTTCAGTGGTGGGCCTGCCAGAAAAACATCTTGAAGGGAGAACTGTTTTGGCAACCATGGCCGGAGATAACAATAGTCACAGATGCCTCACTCACGGGGTGGGGAGCCCATACCAACAACTTGACCATCAGCGGTCGTTGGTCTCCATCGGACTCCAGACTACATATCAACCTGTTAGAGCTGAGAGCAATCAGACTAGCGCTGAAGGTTTTTCTGCCATCTGTACAGGGGAAAAATGTCCTGATAATGACGGACAACACAGTGGCCATGCACTACCTCAACAAAAGAGGAGGCGTAGGACCACTGCCACTGTGCAGAGAGGCAATGCAGCTCTGATTTTGGGCAATTCAAGAAGGAATCTCTCTATCGGCAGTTCACCTAGCCGGAGAGAAGAACTTGACGGCGGACACTCTGAGCAGGCAGGACACAGTCTCCCACTAGTGGGAACTAGCTCATGAAGTCCTTCAGGAGATCTTTGCCCTTTGGGGAACCCCTCAAGTGGATCTGTTCGCCACCAGTACCAACAGGAAGTGCGATTTGTTTTGTTCAAGGGAATTTCCCCCGAGAGGAGCTCTAGGGGACGCGTTCGTATTGGACTGGGAGTTTCCACTCCTGTACACGTTTCCACCAGTCCCTGTCATTCCTCAAATGATCAGGAGGTTGAGAAGATTCCGGAGCACCATGATCCTAATTGCCCCAGACTGGGCCAGGAGAACGTGGTACCCGGACCTTCTGGACATGTCCATCTGCCCTCCAATTCGTCTTCCACTCAAGGAGAATCTTCTCTCACAGAAGGGAGGTCAGGTTCTCCATCCAGACATCAGAACCCTCAACCTTCACGCCTGGCTTCTGAAAGGTTGAGATACAAGGATTGGGACCTCCCTGATGACATCATGGGAGTGTTGCTTTCAGCCAGAAGGTCAGCAACAAAGTCTTTATACCGTTGCCGTTGGAGCAAATTTTGCAGCTGGTGCAGAGAATAGAATATCGACCCTTTTTCATGTGGTACACCAACGGTGTTATCCTTTCTACTCTACTTGGCAAATTCAGGCCTTCAAGTTGGCACTATCAAGGACTATCTCGCAGCGCTATCGATCTTTAAGCGCACTGCAGAGGAGCCATCGTATTTCAAATTACCCTTAGTAATACAATTTCTAAAGGGATTTACTAATGTCTATCCTCCAAGGCCATTCCAAGTTCCCTTATGGGACTTAAATTTAGTCTTACACTTCCTGATGGGAACTCCTTTTGAACCACTCCAGTCTTGTTCGCTAAGATTTCTCACCCTTAAAACTGTCTTGTTAGTGGCCTTAACGTCTGCTAGAAGGGTGAGCGAATTACAAGCTCTACCTTGTAAACCCCCTCATACAGTTTTTCATAAAGACAAAGTTGTCCTACAGGTGAAGCTTAATTTCCTCCCAAAGGTGGTTTCTGAATTCCACATCACTCAGAAAATTACCTTACCTTTGTTCTATCCGCCTCCCCATCCGGGGAAAGAGGAAGAAAGGCTACATAGGCTGGACCCAAGGCGGGCTTTAAACTTTTACATCAGCAGACTTGCTAGGATTAGGCAAGCAGACCAACTGTTCGTGGGTTACTCAGGGCACAAATTAGGACTACCAATAACAAAACAAACCATTTCCGGATGGATTATTTTGGCCATAATGGAATGTTAAACTAGCAGGGAAAGAGCCTCCTCAAAATCTTAGGGCTCATTCAACCAGGGGTATCGCAGCCTCCTCGGCCCTCCTAAGAGGGGTTCCGGTTCGAGATATATGTGCGGCTGCCACATGGTCGTCCGCACATACCTTCACAAGATTTTACAACCTGGATTCCTCCTCTAGTCAAGAGACTAGGTTTGGCAAAGCCGTATTACATTCTGTTCATTCCTAAAAGGAAACATGGCGTTTTACTCCCACCTCCAATTACACACCACTGCTATGGGAGTCTATCAAAGATAAGGAATACGTCTGAGGACACAATCCCTTCGAAGAACAAGTTACTTCTTACCTGGTAACGTTCTTTCGATGGGATGTTCCTCCGACGTATTCCTTATCGCCCCTCCCATCCATCCCCGCAGTAATACTTCCCTTGTGGTTGCAGCTTACGCTCCTTCAAGGTCAATAACCAATTCATGTAAAAAAACTGTTAACGTCAAAACGGAACTGAGCAACGGACGCTGCGCGAGTCTATTTATACGCGTGATGACGTTGGCGCCGATACGGAGGCTGTCGAGGGACATCGGCTCGAGGGACGTCGACGCGCAGCGCCCTCTACTGAAATGTTTTTCCGAGGCCAGTAAGCTGGGAGATGATCTATCAAAGATAAGTAATACGTCGGAGGAACATCCCATCGAAAGAACGTTACCAGGTAAGAAGTAACTTGTTCTTTTAAAGTACTTGGACTAGTGTTAGGTCTATATGGAGATGCTGGCAGATGCTATGGCAGTGTCTACCAGGGGCACTTGCGCAAGGAAGTGGAAGAGGTTCTGCTGCAGCACCCAGTCATACCTGCATCCTGTTCTGTACCAGCATTATGAGATTTTGCCATTTCTACTCGATTTGCCTTGCCCTGGCTTGCATTATTCGTCAGTCGGGGACTCAACAAGAAGTACAGGAAAAGGCCAGGACATGAGTGATTGTTCGTGGTCCTGTGTTTAAAAAGATCCAAAAGACCTCCGTCACAAGCTTCTTCCAGTGCACCATTAGGATTTGGCCTGGAAGCTGAATATTTCGGTTGTGGATGGTGGTTTTCCATCTGGCCTTCACATATGCCGGAGGTAGCCTCTTCCCCTTTGACCAGGGGATGGCAGCCGCTACCTGATCCTGACCCTGGGGCAGCTATATGAGGAAGGACCATACGGGGGGAGTCAACCCTCAGGGGGGAGGACAGGCATCATCGGATGATTCATGGTTACCCCCTTTTCCTTTTAGGGATATTCCCTTCTTTCCTGATGCCTTGATGGCATATTGTCATAACCCCCTTGAACGACTGAGAAGACATGCTGATGACCTCTTACAATATCCTGTAGATGAAGTAACAAAGACTGTCAATCTCATGTGTGTGAGTTCTCGGAAAATACTCGGACAAATAAGAGGAATGGAGTTGTGAGGATCACTAGAACACGGAAGCTCACACTGCAGTTGTTGGAAGGAGGTACGCAATGCCGGGACATTTAACTTCCTGACAGCTGATGCAGGAAATGGAGAGATACCTGACACGAGCAAGCAGCTCGCATCGGAAGAAACTCTGAGAGAGGCTAGCGGTTGGCGAAGTCAAGTGAAGGGGAGAAGCAGGCGAACCACTGCCCAACGCGGAGGGACTTGTCTGTGTCCCAGAGGAGAAAGAACGGAAGAGCTGCAGCTCTGCCGTAGCAGGGCTAAGAGGAGGAGGCAGACAGTCAACCGTGGTAACCAGACCGACAGCAGAGAAGAAGCAGAGAAGAAGCAGAGCATTCGCCCGATCGACCGGCGAACTTCGGCATCCACGGCACAAGGAAGAACAAAGCCAATGAGCCAGGCTGGGGAAGGTGAATGCTGAGGCGTTGAAGCATAACTGCTGTGCACCAGGGAGAGAGAGCTTAAAAGGCATGTGGGAAGGGCGAGAAGCCATTTATTTATTTATTTATTTATTGATTGATTGATTGCAATCTCTTCAAAACAGAGAGACTGTAAACCTATTGGATGTTGAATGTATGGATAAGGTTGCGACCAGAGAACCTAGAAAATGAGAAAGAGTTGTGTTATTTAAGAGATCCCTGGTAGGAGTGTTTACCGGGCAAAGTCAAGTGTATAAAAAGAATCTTAAGGAAGACTCGTGCCCTTGGGATTGTGAATTGAATGAACTGTCTAATAAAGCCCTGACAGGAGAGTATACCAGGCAGTGTCAAGTCTGTGAAGTGAATAGCTAATACAAAGGGAGGGAGTTGTCCACTTGGGCTGTAAAGGACTTGGTTATTCTTTGTGAACTATAGTTGGTGGTGGAGAGATATCTGGGGAAGGGAGCTATTCCCTGGAACTGTGAACATTATCCATTTGGTACTTTTGTGTTGGAATTACACTTTTCTTTTGAACGTCAACCTTTGTGCACTTCCAAAGCCAAAGACGTTACTCTTAGCGCCTGTCAGAGTCAAACTCCAGATCTCCCTCTTCTTCTTCTAACTCCAACCCTCCGTCCACCTCCTCACCTGTGGCGATGGTTCCCCTGGGCGGTTCCAATCTCTTCTTCCACCAAGCAGTTTTTTTTGATGGAGGATAGGGCCTACCCCGGGAGGAAGCCACCCTGACCTGTTACAACAAGGTCTAGAAGTGGCTTCTCTGCCGGAGCAAGCTATATGGGGGAAAAAGCCTGATGGCATAAAAAACCCCCGGCGAAGTTGTGTTGAGTGGATCCCAGATGATATGGAAGGCAGAAGTATAGTGAAACTCCAGAATTGAAAGTCCGACGAGAGTGGACGGGAACGAAATTGACAAGGAGGAAAGGGGCGGAGCCCAGGACAGAAAACGGGAAACCAAAGGGAGAACAAGGGAAGACAACGGAGAAAAACAATGGAAGGTACGGGAAAACAGATGCACCGGCTAGGAGAGCCGAAACAGCGCTACAAAACAGAAAGACGGGAGAGTGAACAGAGAAAACTAGCGTCTCACCCGGAGCCTGACGCGAGAGGGTTGCAACGCGTAGGCTTCCGGGTGTGACGGAAAGAAATAGGCGTGCCGAAGCAAGCGCTGCGGAACAACTAGACCGCTAAACCCAGTGCGTGGTGGAACGTGAAGGGGTGACTAATGGCGGCCCAGTCTCCACCGCGACCATATCCCCCAACATTGGCGGCGCATGACAGCGCCTTAGAGTTACTTTTATGATGTGAGGGCTAGAATAGGATTTTGAACACAGGACATTTTACTTTGTAGCCATTTTCTTTTGTAGTGTTGTAATTTTAGCATTCATCCATGACATAAGTGCTTTTTTACCTCTTTTTACTTACAGCTTTCCTTTTTATATACTGTGTATAGAATTGAGTACTGTTAATAATTTTAGCCTGCTTAAAACGTGATTGTACTTTTTACCCCGTGATTGAATTTGGAGACGTGGCTTAGTCCTCAAGGAGACTACAAACCACAAGCCCCAGAAGTCCTGGTAGTTCTCGCGCTCGCTCACACTTGCTAATGTATGTGAGAACTGCAAGCTACTCCTTCTACTATATAAGTTAACCCTCCTTTGTGTTTGGGTTACTTTGGAGCCATTGTCCTTTGTAGCGTTGTAATTTTAGCATTCATCCGTGACATTAGCAATTTTTACCTCTTTTTACTTACAGCCTTCCTTTTTATATACTGTGTATAGAATTGTGTATTGTTAATAATTTTAGCCTGCTTAAAACGTGATTGTACTTTTTAGCCTGTGATTGAATTTGGACACGTGGCTTAGTCCTCAAGGACACTATAAACCACAAGCCCCAGAAGTCCTGGTAGTTCTCGCACCCGCTCAAATGTGCAAATTGGGTGTGACAGCGCGAGGACCCAATCGGCCTGTGGTGGTCCGTGAAAGACAGGGAAGGCACGGAAGGTACATCCTCCCTAACACCCTCCTTAAAACCTGTACAAATTCAAATATGGGGATTTCAGAAGTTCTGGAAGCAATTCAGTCTGCCCTGGCTTGGCTAGATAATAATAGCAACGTGTTCGCTGTGCGAGATAGAACGTTACTGAGCGAACGACAAACAGTTGTTGCACCCCCATGTGGGTCTCACAATATTCTTAAACCACTGGGGCGCCCGGGCTCTGATCCCTCTTGTGAGGTTGCTTCTAAGGCCCACAAGGATGTAGATCCTACAGCAAACGTATTGCAGAATACGTGGTTAAAGAATGGAAGTGTAAACTATCAGAATGTAACTCCTAATCTAAATAATTGCTTTCAGCAAGCAGGAATTTATATTAAGAAGGATGTTTCAGTAAGCAGCTTCAGTGTCACAAAAGGGACCGTAGGCAATGATACTAGCATGAAATCTGCAGCAGAGTGCCTTAAATTGTTATTATTGAATACGAGGTCCTTATTAAAGCATGCAGTAGAAGTGGCATTATATATTAGCAGTCAAGATATTGATATATGTGCAGCCACCGAGACCTGGAGTCATGAAGCAGCTGTACCGACATTAACATTGGCTATTCCAGAGGGATATATCATGGTACAGCAATATGGAGCTACAGGCAAAGGAGGAGGGGTAGCATTTATTTTTAAATCCATCCTTGATGTTTTGGAGGGAGAGCCCCTAATTAGTGATGTAAAATGAGATCAAACATATTAAGATCCGAACAAATGCTGAAACCACTATAAATATGCTATTTGTTCATAGACCACCCACCCCTATGCCTGACTTTGCTAACCAGCTGAGCAGTATTTTACTGCCCTTACTGAAAGTTAATACTAGGGCAATGGTTTCTGGAGACTTAAATATTTGGCTGGGTAATAACAATGACCTCCGGGCCAAGAGGCTGGAGGATTCTTTAAACAATCTGGGCTTCAAACAACTTTTGGCTATGCCCACCCATGAAAAAGGAAATATCCTGGACTGGATAGCCACACACAACATTAAAATGAAGAACCTACATATCCTTCCATGCCCATGGTCGGACCATTTTTTTATACATTGTATGTTAAACACCAAGAAACGCAATAAACAAAAAGCAGAAAGAAAGGCTAAAAATGTGAAGAAGCTTACAGCCAAGGCACTAGAACCACGGCTAACATCTTTGTGTCAAATGATTATGAATCTCGCAACTACTGATGAGATGACTGAGGTATACTAACAGATGATCCAGGAAGCTACTAACTCACTTGCCCCTCTGAAAAGCAAGCAAGTGCTTGAGAGGAAAAGGAACCCTTGGTTCTCGCCGGATTTACAAAAGCTGAAAGGTATTTAACAGAAATACTTTAATGCATGGAAGTTAACACAATGCACACCTGAGAAGGAGGGGTTTCCGACAGCTGCTAGAGATTTCAGACAAGCTGTGACTTTTATGATGACAGGATCACCAAGGCACACTCAAGCTCAATAACTTATTAAAGGAACTGGAAAAGCCATGCAAAGTTTATACAGACACTTTTGAAAAGAATGATGCATGGAGTAATACTTTTCAAAATGCGTTGATGGGGAAAAATGTATACAATTAAGGGGAATATTGAAGCAAACAGAAAAACCTGTCATACAATAGAGAATACATCAATAGATGGTTCCATTCAGCAATCAAAGAGTCATGAACATCGGTTTAACTTTAAAACCGTTAAAGAAATTGGCACCTATCTGAAACCAACAAATTGTAAGGGCGACCCATGCCCAGCCATGGTAATCAAGGAATGCGCTCCACAGTTTATAGGCACACTCTGTAAATTTGTAAATGCATCATTTGGGGAGAACCATGTTCTGGGTGATCTAAAAAAATGTGTGGATTACCCCACTACTTAAGAAGCCTAGTCTCTGTCCAGCAACAACTCTAAATTATTGTCCTATCACAAATAAACCCTTTTTGTTGAAGATTTTGGACCGTGTGGCCTACACGCAACTTTCTTTGTTCTTGAATAAGCACAATATTTTGAACATGTGGTAATCGGGCTTCAGACAGGGACACAGTACGGAGACGCCTTTGCTGGATTTAAAATCACGGCTTTTGCAGCATATGGATAAAGAGCAGATGGTGACATTTATGCTGCTAGACCTATCTACCGCCTTTGATCTGGTAGACCATGCTAAATTGGCCACTAGTTTAAAGGAGGTAGCAAGATTTTCATATAATGCAGCCCTTTGGATTAAGTAATTTCCAAGCAATCGAAGTTGTAGAGTGTGGAGTGGGGAGGCAGAGGCTACTCCTGTAATTTTGAAGTGTGGCGTTACGCAGGGAGTGTGCTTGTCGCAATCGCTATATAACATATTTACAGTTCCTTTCTTCAACTTGCTGGAAAAAAATAACATAGAGTTCACTACCTTTGCAGATGACACCCAGTGTGTCATCCACATGTCAGGCCAACATAACGAAGACGAAAAAAGGATAAATTAGACTTATGAGAACATCCAATCATGGATGATGGAAAATGGCCTAGAGCTAAAAGAAAAAACTGAGCTGATGGTAATTGGTACAAGCAATACAATAAAGACCCTAGGTGTTTTACTTGATCAGAATCTAAACATGAAAACAGATATTGGCAGCCTGATGTCTTGTACAGCATATCATATTAAATTGCTGGCCCAACTTAGGCCCTACATTTCCCAAACCAACTGCGAGACTGTTGCTAGGGCTATTGTAGGGTCTAAGATTGACTATTGCAGTAGCCTGCTAGTTGGAGAAGATTATCATTTCTCAACTTCAGACACTACAAAATGCTATGGTCAGAACTATTGTTGGCCTTAAAAAGAGAGACCATGTGTCGGAGACCAGGTGGGGACTGCATTGGCTTCCCGTTGCTGCTAGGGTTCAGTTTTGGCTGCTGATTATTATTCACAAATGCTTAAAGGGCTTGGGCCTGCATTATTTAATGGAAGCATTGACAAAAAAATCCAATGCTAGAAAGATGAGGTCTAATAACTCAAACCAGCTACAAATTCCCAAATGCAACCTTACCCAAGTCATCATATGTGCGTTCTCCGTGGAAGCTTTTAAAGCATGGAATGAGATTCCACCCGGCCTTAGAGATATTGATTCGGGCAAAGGATCAAGACATTGCTCTTCAAATAAAGCTGCATACTGCTAGTTAATTCTGTTCTGCGCATGATTTCTGTTTGTTTGTTGCACCCTCACGCCTCACGTTTTATGGTGCGCTATACAAATGAATAAATTAACGTCAAGAACATCTTAACACAGGACAACCACTTGGTAGAGGTAGGGAAATACTACCTAGAAGCAGGGGCAGTGAGGTATTTTCCAACCCCTTTTATTTTTAATAAAAGTTTATAGCAAACACTATGAGTTCTGCGTTGTCTAATTCCTGGCTCTTCACAGGGGCAAGTTGATGTTGAGCACCCACCAACGGTCTGTGAAGCTTCCATATGAATCAGAGTATTTTTGTTACCATCTTCTTCTGGAATTTGGATGGTCCAGCAAATATCCTCTGGACGCAAGAGGGCTTTGAAAGTTTACCTGGACAAGAGATGGGGGCTCCATGGGACTGGGTTGCCGCTATCACAGGCACTGGTAATACTGGTGCCTGTGACTGCAGCAATTATCTGCCTGTAGGGGCCTGATCACCAGAAGGTGAGGCCTGCCGGTAGATCACTGCCCCTACCGGCAGACTTGGAGTTGGCTGGTGCAGTAAGGTACTGATACATGTTACCTGCACCTTATTTCTGGACCGGTCAACTCGCAACGATCCAAACCCGCGTTCTAAGCAACCTAATGGCTGCTTCCCCCTCCTCTCTTCCCTTCATGTCAAATTACCTGTACCTGATGGGGGGTAAGTTATCAGACAAATACACGGATGGGGAGACCCCAGGGTTGTCAGGCTTCCCCTTCCTGGTAACAATGCGTAACATCGCATAGCAGGCCCTCAAGATGTTTGGTTGCAACCTCAGGCCTCGGCATCAGTGTATGATTCTTCTTAATAGCAAGGTTCTGGGGACCTCTCTCCTTTTACTCCTTCCAATTTTGTCCTTTCTCGGCTCTCTTCTCTTCCACTTTACTCTTGGCCCTGCTTTTCTATCCCTCCTCTCTACCATGTCTCTTTTTCCCTCCACCACCTCTTTATTTTTCTCTTCCCCCATTTCACCTTGCCACTTCTTCCTTCCCTCCTCCTTTCTGCCATTCTCTCCCCTACACTGCCTCACCTCCTCTCTTCCTCTCATGCACCTCCTTAACTCCCCTCTTACTCATCTCTGCCTCATTGCAATTCTTCCCTGCTCTCTCCTCCCCACATCCTCTATTCTTCTCCACCCTGCCCTCTCTTCCTCCTCTGCTACCCGCAATCTCCACTCCTCTTCTTCTTGCGCTCTCTCCTCTCTTCCTTCACTGCTTGTCTCCCTCTCTCCCCTCTCTTCCTCCCTACTCTGCCCTGCCCCTACAACTGAGCTCACCAACTCCTGAATCCTACACCAGTCTTTCTTTCCAGCTGTATAGGGCTGAGGCCACACTGAATAAGTGTATGATAGAGTGATAGAAAATTAAGCTGTGTAGTTAGAGGGCAAGATCACAATTTTTTGTGGTTGCCTTCACGCCATTTTCACTGGACATGTGCATGTCGCAAATTCAGTATGCAGGGGGTGCATCTGTGCCAGCAGTACAAACATCTTGCAATACGTGGTGGAAGGGGCAGAAGAAATGTTATACTTAACCTCGGGCTGCACATGCTCTGAAACCCAGGGCAAAAAACTCTGATGCCCTCTCCGTTCAGTCAGCACCAGCGGAGGGCAGGCTGGCTGATGTGTAATGGAGTAGGGAACAAATGACCACACGGCTTGTGTCTCCCAAAGTGTGAAGAAATAGTGCACTGTATGACTCAAGTGTTTAACAACGAGCTAAAAATATCAGGACATTATTTTGAAGGAAATACAACCAATGAGACTAGATAGTCATAGAGGCAATGAATAATGGTGCATTGGTCCATATGAGAAGTTTAAGAATCTCCAAATTTAAACCAGGAAAATAGGTCTGAAGGATTTATACAAATTCATGAATCAAAGACAAATTCAAAGTGGGCAAAAATCGTAAAAGGTTTGGGTTAAGGACATTTTATGGTGTTGCCTACTTCTCCACCCTAATTCTCGTTGTACATATCGAATAACGAAGGTGAATAGTAGCAGCACAGCACTTCCAATTCAGAGCAATTTTTATGGTAAGACCAGTGCTTCGTATTGACAGTGGTTGCAAAGGTAAGATCATATGGGGTTAATGCTTATGACCAGTTAATGGTCTGCAGTTTGAGAAAGAACGTTATCTGCTTTGGACAAAACCATGTCTCTGTGAAAAGCTTAGGGTTGACATTGTATTTTGCTCCCAGAAAATGGGGCAGAAGAAGGCACCATTTTGAAAGGTGCTTTGTTACAATGGTGGGAACTTTTCAACCAGACTTGGAGTTGCAAGTGATAATATTTGTCAGAATATAAGTCTGCTAGTGTCCTTCAAATACTACAACAGGCAAGACTGGGGATGAGATTTCTCCAGTGGCTCTTGAGAGTGCACCGGTTGCATTCCCCTGAGACAATGGTAGATCTGTTCACTCTAAACACAGAAATGGGTTTAGCATGATCCTAAGTGGTGGCCCAAACAAAAGGCAATTAGGATTGTTGACCATTTAGTGGTCCCGAGTTTTAAAACAATAGACGACTGAAGCCTTAATGACTAATCCAATGACCAACTCCAAAACTTCCTGATGACCTTCAGATGGTCAAAGAGTTGCTTCATTAGTTGCAGCAAGACATATTGATTAGTACGAATGCAAAGCACCATATAAACAAATGTGACACCATTGGTTCCATGTGATAATGTACCTGCAAAAATGTTGCCATGCAAGAATGGCACCATTTTATTGTGGAGACATTATCATAAGGAACACGCAGGGGACACACCTGCAACCCCGAGCCTTTTTTTTTTTTTTTTTAAAGGGAGTGGGGGACACCTCGGCAACCCCTTCTCCCATTTACCCCATATATTGTTACCTTATATAATGTCGCTTGAGTTTTGAAGGCTTTTTCTTGCAACCAATGTAGTGTGCCCAGCGACTTAGATGCTGTTGTGTAGTTCCTTGTCGCGTCTTTAGAGTATATCGGAGAAAAACCAAAATCTGATAAATCAAATCCTTGTAAGTATACTCCTCAAAGACAAGCGCCATGATTTGGTTTTTAAAGTTTCTCCATTTAATTCGTACATGATAAATCGTCATTCAACATATGCATGTGACAGAAATAAGGGCTTGGAGAAAGGGAGTGGTTTGAGGGTTTCAGAAAAGAAATGTATATAGTGTAAAAATGAAAGCTGAAAATACATGTACAACATTTAAGCATCAACAGTACTTGCTAAACAACGATTTTTGGGCCATAGTTAACCAAAAATGACCAAAAGCCATACAGATGAGCTTGTGCAAGGCAGGGAAGTCAGTGCACACATGTTGTTCCAATATAACCTATTGTAAATATTTTCAAACCATTATTTGAGTTCATTGTATAATAAACAGTGTCATGATAAATGTATTTGATTTGTTCCATTTAGCATATTGTCTTACCATCTGTACTGTATCCTGACGTATGTTCCGTCTTGTATTGGTGAGATAGACCCCTCTGTAACAGAACGTATCATTATCTCAATATTAATCCCCTTGGTATAACTAACATTTTTTATTTATTTTTGTATTCTGGTATTGCCCCAAGAGAACTTTAACCGACTTTGTTCTTGTTACCCATTGTATTTAAACTCAGGTAGATGGTAATAAGACAACATGCATATGTTGAATGATGATTTATTTAAATTTTTAATATATAAAGAGAGAATCAATAATGCCCAGATTTGAAAATGGCACTTGAGCCGAAACACGTGTAATCACAGGGCACAATCATCTACTAACTAAATGGAGAAACTTTCAAACTAAAACTTGGCGCTTGTCTTTGAACATACATACTATCATATATAATGTTGCCTATGCCATTTTACTGTGACTATATGTATGGCGACATTATATACAGGGACAATATTACCTGATACCACGCCATTAGATTCAACTAAATTATGCAAGTAAAAAATAATGCTTTGGCTATGGGTGAATCCCAAAATCATTTCACTGTAGGCATTTCATGTAGTAGAGGGGAGCAGTGTTGAAGGCAGATACCCCCCCCCCCCCGGGCAGGGCACAGTCCGTGTCGCATAAATGGGCACATCAATTTGTGCTAGCGAGTGTCTCCTAGATGTGGGTTTATCCAAAAAAGACAAGAACTTATTACAAATGTACAAGAAACTTCAACCGCTGTGTCCCCCGCACATATCCCCTCCTTCCCCCGTGCCCTGTTTTTGTTTCAGGACCTTTCCCCAAAAAAATACATTGGAGGATGCATTCCTGATCCCAATGAATTTTACTGATGTATGTATTTCATCCAAACCTATTTAAACATTGTTCGATGGAGAGTCAGTAAGTTTCATACGACCAACTTTGCCTATGAGAATTTGGAATTCAAAACTACTAAATTGATCCAGTTCATGGTTTGAAGGATTCCACTATTCCCTTATCTATCTCAGAAGGAACAGAGACTATTTCATCAGAACCCCAGCAGTCTACACCTCAAACCTGGACTCCTGAGCCCTTATGATTTCAGGGCTGTGATCTCTTGGACTAGGATCTGGAGATTACAGTGGAAGTGCCTGCCTCAATAGATAATGTACTTTCTCTAATGCAGGGTCCTGGATGATTACAATAATACATGTATTTGGTGGCTGTGTCAATGTTTGAGAAAGCTGATTGTTTCTTTTTGAATTGCCAATTGATTTTCAACTACCAAAGCAAACGATAAACGTGTACATCAATGTACAAGAAACTTGTACATCAATGCAGTGAGATTTTAATCTAGTCTTTGCTCCACCGTGCCAGTCAACTGTCAGAATTTAAGGAGACAATGTCAGATAAATTGGACTCTTCATCTACCAGTATACTTTTCCCCATCTTTCTTCCAAGACTGAAGAGGCGCTTCATAGGTTTCACCCCATCAGAGGGCATTGAGCCATTGCATTGTTTGAACTGATGAATACTGAATGTCCTGGCTGCTGCATTACACATGCAGCCCATGGTGGACAGCTACTTGTTAGGCCTAAGTAAGGTTCCATATGTTGCTTATTTTATGATTGGAAGTGCAGAAACAACTTTCTTCTTAAAGGCAATTGTTAAGGTGGCTTTATTATTTGTCTTTTCAACTTTTTGTATGTTGTCATAGCTTTACAATCAATTATACAGGTAAGACTTTTGATTTAGACTGTCTCAAATTTTTCTGCAGTTTAAAAAAACAAAATCCTAAAATTGTTATTTCAATGCCTTTGATTTGTTGTTTGCTTGTTAGGCACTTATACAGAAAATTAATTCTGATTCAAAGCACCCACAGGGAAACATGGAGGGAACATAGGATTGAAGTACATAAAATACACAAACATATAGTGGGGGAAGGAATGGATGCTCCTACTATGCCTTGTGAGTGACTATTCAGAACATGCAAGTGCAGCAAGGGAGAGGGCAGAAGTGTAGTTGCTGGGGTGTCCGTGCTCGTGGATGAGCCACAGATTAAGTGTAAGGTAAGTGCTATACAGCCTGGAGTGGCATTGGGTGGAAACGTGCAAGTCTCCATGGCGGAGGGTGTGCCGAGGCAAGTGCTGAAGGTAGAAGCTGGGGAGATTGGGTGTTAATGGTCAGGGGTCCCGAGGATGCATAAGGGTCCAAGACACCAATCACAGCAACTGAGATTAGCAGAGGAGGGAAGGAGGGGGAAAAGAGGAAAGTCTTAAGGTGCTTTTGAAATTTAAAAAGGTCCTGCTCAAGACGCAGAGAGAGAGGGAGGCTGTTCCATAGGAGGGATCCAGACAAGGAAAGTGAACGACTTCCTGCTCTCTGTTTCGCGAAACACTTTACATACAACAGTTGGTGTCGGAGGAATGTAGAGGTCTAGGAGGAATGTAGAGGTCTAGGAGGAGAGTAGTTTGTGAGAGTTGCAGATAATGTGCTCCCTGGCCCCAGACAGCCTTGTGGATGATGCAGAGGGATTTGAATTTGATCAGTACAGCAACCGGGAGCCAGTGAAGACTTTTTAGGGCAGGAGAGATGTGGTCCCTGTGCTTAAGGCCAAGGATAAGTCTTGCTGCTCTATTCTGGATTAGCTGAAGGGGTCGCAGAGTGTAAGAAGGAAGATTGAGGAGGAGGTTATTGCAATAGTCAAGCCTAGAGAGAACTAGGGCTCGGGAAACATTAAGCTTTCGGGAGAAGGTGAGAAAAGGGAGATTTCCTTTGAGAATGAAGAGTTGAAAGTGGGATGACATAGCAATGTCCTGAGTGTGAGGGAGGAAGGAGAGGGAGGAGTCAAAGATGAGGGAGGGAGGCCAGAGAGAAGGGAAGAAGGAGCGATGGGGTCCCAATCAGAAGGATCTCATTTTTGCTTAAGGATCCAGGGGGAAAGGATAGAACCCTGAGGGACACCAAAGGTGGAGAACGAAGTAGGAGAGGAGAAGGTGCCCAGGATGACTTGTGAAGACAGGTCCGTTAGGAAAGAGGTCAGCCACTACAGTGCCCATTCCGAGATACCAAGCGTATAGTGGAGCCTTTGTATGAGGATGCAATGGTTGATGGTGTCAAAGACAAAGGAGAGATCAAGCAGGATGAGGACATCTGGGGAGTTAGAGTCCAGGGATGCGAGCAGTCCTTCACGAGTATTCAGAAGAGCAGTTTATGTGCCTCTGGATGCTCGGAATCCAGACTGATGCTCGTGGAGAACACCGACAAGTTCAGTGTGTGCGAGTTGAGTTGGGGCAAGGCCAGCTTCTCCAGCGGTTTCCCCAAGAAGAGGGTGATGGAAGATTGAAATAGGGTAGTAGTTAGCTGGACAGGTAGGGTCTGCTGAAGTTTTTTCAGGAGTAGGCGCACAAGGGAGTGCTTGAGGGAGAAGGGGGAAGATCCAGCGTGAAAGAGTGGTTGCAGAAATCAGCGAGTGTGGGGGCAAGAGAGCCAATGTTGTCCTTGATGGTTCTGGATGAGCAGGGAAACCTGTTTGGAAGAAACCTCCATGAAGCGGACCATTTTGGTAACTTCTTCAGGTATGACATGGGCGAAGGAGAAGAAGGCGGAAGGGTGGAGGGTGAGTGGCCAAGGGAGGCAAGGGGGTGTGGGGTGGGTTTGCAGGTGAGTAACAAGGGTGTTCAGGATGTCCTGAGTTTTGGTGGCAAAGTGTGTGGCCAGTGTGTTGCAGAGGGCCTGTGACGGAAGAGGGAAGGAGGAAACTGCGAAAGAGTTGGCAGATATTGAAAATTTCAGCTGTGGTATTGGATGCACCAGATACCAGTGCCTGAATGTGGGCCCTTTTCTTGGCATGGATGGATAGTCTGTATTGCCTTTGGAGCAGAAGGCAGGCCAGTTTGTCAGAGGGTGAGGGTGAGCCTGAGGTTTGCCACTCCCATTCCGTCACTCTGCACTTTCGTTTCAGGGCTGCAAGTTTTGCATTGTACCAGATGTTACACTTAGAGACGGGTTTCAGGCGGATCCTCATGGCTGGGGCAAGGATGTCGATAGTATTGTTGATGGCCAAGTGGAAGCTGCTGAGGGCAGAGTCAGTGGAAGAGTCTGCAGGTGCGGAGTAAGGGGGTGAAGGTAGAAGCAAAGGCAGTAGCTGCCACTTGTTTCATCGGAAGTATGTTTGTGAACGAGGTTGGCAGGGCTTTTGAGGGTGCAGTGGTAGGGCCGAAGGGACCCAGGTGGGAGGAGAGGAGAGAGGGCTGACCAGAGGGGGGCGAGAGAGAGGTCCGAGTGGATGAGGATGTAGAGTGTGTCCAACCAAATGGGTTGGACCAGAGGGGAGAATGGAGAGGGATAGAGAGGTGCAGAGGTCAATGAAGAGTGGATGCTCTGATAGGGGAGTCCAATTGGATGTTGAAGTCACCAAAGAGGAGGAGGTTGGAGGCGGTTGAAAGTAAGGAAGAGCAGAAATTGGCCCATTCAGTGAGGAACAGGGTGGTAGCACCTAGAGGCCAGTAAATGGTAGCAATGATCAGAGTGGAGGAGGGAGAGATGACCAACTTGCATAACAGGCTCTCAAAGGAAGAGTAGAGCTGGGTGGGTAAGATGGAAAAAGGAACCCACTCAGAATAGTTAAAGCAACCCCACCACCAGCACAGTGTGGTCAATGCTTTGAAATGATCTTGAAGCCGTCGGGGATGGGGGAGTCAAAAGCAGTGACTGAGCTGGCATTGAACCGTCTCGATGAGAGCGAGGATATCGAGGTCAGTGTCTTCAAGAAGGTGGCAGATGTCAGCAGAGTGTTTGTTGGCTGAATGGGCGTTAAGAGTCGCCAGGTGGAGGAGGTCCCTGCCTTTGAAGGTTTTCTGAGGAGGAGTACAGGGTTGTGGTACTCCGGTCAGCGGGGGAGGGACAGTGTGACTAGTAGGAGGGAGAGACAGCAGAAGGAAGGAAGTTAATGAGGCAGGATCCGATCATAGAGAAGGAGGTTGGGTTGAGGACTCTGAACGAGGATAGTGCCAGTGTAGTGGACATTAATGATGCATTGTGAGGATGAGAAGCCAACCAAGAGGAATTCCCACTTGGCATCACTGTTAATGGGAGCGGGAGTTAAAAGGGAGAGAGTAGAGTAGAGTAGAGTAGAGATGAGATGAGGGGTCCATAGATCTGAAGAGGGGACAGAAAAAACAATATCAGTGAAGACCTCTCTGGATGTTGCGCTGACATAGGTGTCTGTGATGGGAAGTCCAGGATTGCACGCAGGATGTCTTTTTTGTGCTTTTTCATTCCAGACCTAGTGAAAGAAGGGGGGCAGGAGATAGAGTAGCAATTAGAGAAGATAAGAGAGATGGATAGGGCCATTAGGGTGGCACAGGGAAGTTGAAGGGAGAAGGGTGACTGCACAGCACAGTTCTGGCCTAGTCTCACTAGTGGCCTAGTAGTTACAGAGAGGGGAACAAGAGCAATACAGTTGGGGCCCAAGATGTAAAATACACACAGCTAAATTCGGATTTCAATGAAAAGGCACAAATGCAATGAGAGAGTAGAGTAGGTGATGAGGATAGGCAGAGTGAGATAGGCACAGATACGGTTCAGGGTGCTAGTGGAGGAGGTAGATGAATAGTTAGGCCATCACTCACTGGAAGTCCAACAGTTTGTAGTGGTGCCAGGGCCCAAGTACATGGGATAACAGCATGTACATAGCAGGCTGCAGCATAGTTTGTGGTTGGGGTGAAGAGGTGGGGGTCATCCAGCCCTCCTAGGCCCAAACAAGCACAGACAGGGGCCCTAGTCAAAGGGCCCTAGTCAAAGGGCCCTAGTCAAAGGGCCTTACTCAAAGGGCCTTACTCAAGGGGCCTTACTCAAGGGGCCTTACTCAAGGGGCCTTACTCAAGGGGCCTTGGAAGAAGGGGGCTTACTCAAGGGGCCTTATGCAAGGGGCCTTGGGAGAAGGGGCCGTCTTACTGCCTGCTGGCCACAGTATTGGCTATTCACAGCAGGTCTGCCCACTCACAGAGGGGCAGCTGACTGGCCTGATGGTGGCTCCTCTACACAAGGATGTGTCTGGCATTTTAGAGTGGGGAATCCAAATGCATTTTTTAAATGTCCAAGTGGCTTCGAAATTCAGCTGTGCTCCTTCTAACACACAGGCTAATCATGTGCACATCAAAGTAAGGTGATTGATAATGTCCACAGCAAAAAAGGCACACTTGCTGCGCTATTCTCGTTTTAGTTTGTTATTTTGTTTTTTTGTTTATCTGTTTTTATGAAAAGCAATAATGGCCCAGAAGGGCTTACCTTCAGACTTGCCCTGGACATGTGCCTTGCTGCTCCTACATCATCTGACGGTGGGAAGGAGTTGTTGTGTCCCACGAGGCTTCTGCCCAGCCTTAGTAGGTGGAATAGGGATACAAATTGCCAAACCATAAATTCATATTAAAAATCTTATGCTGAACCTCGGTTTTTATAGAGTTCACTTTTTTGATGGTGCAAAACCGTGCCCAGCTGGAAATCAGTTTAAGGTACTATGGTTCAGATTTTCGGTTATGGCTGCAAACCTATCGTGATCGATATTTGCAATCTCGATTTCTGGAAATGGACGTGATGACTGGATACCAGCACCATTTATACTCTATGGGCTTTTCTCTCCCATCTTGTATCACATAACGCCACTCTGTCAATCAGAGCTATAACCAAAATATAGCTAAGTCCTACCACAAACCCCATCTGTTTTGATGTGCCGAATTTGACAGCCAATTTCCTGATGTGGGTATCAAAGGCTCAAATACATCTCTAGAACTAGTGAGATATGGCCCGCATGGCGAACACAGTAATATACTGTCCATCTGATCTCAGGAGTCATGGAGTGATGCTTGTTGGCCCAATCTCTATTCAATATCCACATTAATGACATACCACACATATTGTCATATGTTATGCCTGACAATCCCAGAATCGGGGGGCAGGAGATTTCTTTGTTGCTATATGTGATATTGGCCTGAGGCCCAAAGCTCTAAAACATGTCATTAATAATATGCCTGAGTATTGGGACACAGATAACATCCACATTAATAAAATCAAGACTAAAATGATGGGTTGGTGAGTCCAGAATACACAATCAAAGAAGTAAAGATGGCAAACCTTGCAAAAAAGTGTGATCTTTTTCTACATTGGCATAACCTCTGCCAGCCGATTAACTAGAGCAATCACATTATTACAATATCTGAAAAGTGAAAAAGAGCAGTGCCTGGCAATGCAAGATTTACCAAACTGTTTGCCAAACTATATGAATTCATTATGACTTATATGAAGATCGACTGCTTGCTGAACCTGTGTGCAGACATTTGGGACCTCCCAACTAATAAACAGTCAAGTTTTGGAGAAGATAACTCCATGTTTCACCAGTAACTCGGAGCCTTCTTCTAGGAACAAATTGTGCCACCAGATAAATTGAAATAGCTTATGAGATGGTGCCATTGCGTTATGTGGGCAAAAAGGACGACTGCCAAAACAAAACATCTGATAGCCAAGTGTTGATCAGAACTCCTCACTGCAGACAATTGGCTGATATAAAAAAGCAGTAGTGACTGAAGTCACAAAAGGTTGCTTGACTTTATTACAGGACCTTTAACAAATCTCCCTTGGGCCTGCAATACCACAGATGGACTGCATCCTCCTAGGAATGACAAGACGCTATCTTGAGCATTGTAACTGGCTGCCAGAGGGTCATGTGGCACACTGCCTTCCTTGTTTTTGAGTCTTGCCTGAATATTCAGCCCAGGCATCTACAGCCAAGGGCCAAAAGCAGCAAAGGGAAACACACTATTTGGGATTGTTGGCCCGTAAAGCACCAGATCCCAAGGCTCAAGCCTGGACTTTCCTTCTTTATGAAAACACCTCCTTGCCTCTTCGCAGAGCATTCCCTTTGCCAGACTGCTACACCTGCCTATAGGTATCCTTCAACCCAGTGCCTCACCATTCACCACAGAGCTTTAATTACCTTGAAGAACCAAGGGACATCCCTTGGTCTGCGTCCTTCCTCCACTGTCTTCATTACCAATGTTTATGCTGCATCATGTGCCTTGACTTTGCTCTCTTTGTCCTCATGCTCCATCTTCTTTCTCTCTCTCTCGCACTTTTTCTCTCTCTCACTCTCTCTCTCAAAGCCTTCAGCTACTACTATTACTAACTTCTACCTCATCCTCCCTCCTCCCCTTCTCTCCTCTGCCCCTGTAACCACACCCCTCAAACCCAACACTCCCCTTCTTCAAGGATCTCCAACCTCATTCATCCGCTCCACCCATGGCCAAATACCTTCTTCGCTCCCCATCCTCCTATCAATCTTTCACTTGACCTCTAGACTGCTCAATGTCTCTCCAACAACTTGTTTTACATCACTGACTACTGTGGCAAACCAGAAAAAGGAGACAAATTCAAGGATGACATTTCCAGGGTGTTTATTCCTAACCAAAATTAAAATGCTCATCTGTCCCTGCTGCTAACAGAGATTTCCCTACCTACAAAACTAAGCTAAGTACTTGGGTGTTAATCCTTTGTCAACATCAAAAGTAGTCCTCAGTCCAGAACCTAATTGCTATCTGGCCATACCACTGTGTAAAAACATAAAAATAGGCCAGAGAAGTAGCCTTTCTGTTCAGTCTTTGTCTGCGCAATGTGCTTTGGGTCTCGGGTCTCTCTCAGTTCGTTCTCAATTCACCGAAATATAGTTCAGAAAATAAATATTTTCAGCTCTCCCTTTAGGTACTTCAGAAAAATTCAGCAAGGCTTTATATAAATTAAATGTTTCAAGTTCTTTACATGGAGGGATGATTTTCATATCCTTTCTATTGGTTTTATATTTTGAACAAATTGATTGTACCCTCCATGTTCCATTCTCCTTATCTTTTGGCAGATGGTCACTTGGTTTCCGATGGCTCTCCAGGCCCCTCTGACTTTCTAGTTTCTTTAACCTTGGAATATACATCCATGCTCCTCAACACTCGGGTATCTGGGGCTTCTGAAGCCCTCCTTATCAGCTTTGTTCTCTTTGCTTGGTTCTGCTCACCTGCCTCGACCTTGGGCAACCCTGATACCTTCTCTACTTTTGGGTGCGCTCCAGCAGGATGGCATCCCAGCGCAAATGTTGCTGTTCGCCCCTCTCCTTTGGTGTTTCCGGCACGTAAGCATCTGTTTCTCTGATTCTGCCCATCTCAGCAGCTCCCACAGTCTTTGCGTTCCAAGCGGAGGATTTGTTCACTCTTTCTATCCTGGTCTCAACTTCTGTTTGCGGGTTCTAGGGCCACCACGGCTGCAGAATGGTCACACCACCAGGTAAAAAGATCCTATTGACCATGTCTCTCTCTCTCTCGGCTGTTTCGCCTATCTCAGCATCGGCCTTCCGGCATCTCTGCTTTCTCACGGTGTCTCTCCATACTACCTCTGGCTCTGCTATGCAGCACAGCTGCGTCCCTCCAGGATGTTCAGGACTATCGCTGTTCTATTCCCGGCCTGCCGGCATCTCACTCTCGTCTCTTGGTTTCTCCATGCCACGGCTAGCTCTGTGGTGCAGCGCGGCTCTGTCCCTCCAGTACGTTCTCATGTCAGAGGCTTGCCTCCGTGTAGGATTCCTCTCCCTCAATTCATAGTTCCTTGTCTCTCTTTATTCTCGTCGCCGTCTTTCTAAGAGGCGTATTGCTTTTCATCAGTTGCTCAAGGGGGATTACAGCATTACCTTGAGAAAATGATATGAAAGCAATGTCAGCATTTGTTGGATGAAAAACAGAAGTAACATCAGTCTCTTCTTTTCTCATATATGCAAAGTATTCTTCACAGGGTGTTCTTGTAGGAAAGATAGTATGTGTTCCCCTAGAGGGCAGTCCCTCCCAGTGAGGTCTTGCTTTTCCTGACCCATACGGAGGGTCTTGCTTAGCGGGGCTCACCTCCCTAGCCTCAAAGGAAGTGGCTCCCCCCGGAGAAGAAGGGAAGAAGGGACAAATTGCCCATATTTATCACACTACTTGAACTTGTATTACTCCAATTTTTATGACTTGCTATCACAGAAACCTGGATTTCCCCTTGTGGCTCTACTACACTAGCAGCTCCCAACACTGACTCTGCAACTTCCTCTCACTCTACCCTACCTGTTAGGAAGGGAAGTGGAGTGGGATTCCTTATTAATAGGACCCTCACCACTACCACCTTAGCCCAGCTGATGTCTCCTCCTCTTCTTTTGAACGTGCCACTATTTAACTCCTCCCTAAGTCAAGTGGTCTTATATATGTGTAGTGCTCAAAAGGTGTTGCGATTGTACCCATGAAAGCTGGATATCAATTAAGGGTGATATTTTGTGGCTCATTTAAAAACATCTAGCCTTGGAAATGCAATGATTTAGTATTGATACCGTCTGCCTTTCACATGTCCTTAAATCTATTGAAAAATGTACTTTTGCATAAACATTGTTACTGTATCATTTCCCCTCTTCCGCTCTCTTGCTGCCTTCATAAAAGCAATGTCATTTTTAGTATCAAACTCTTGCGTCAGCCCTACTTTCGAAATTGTAATGTGGAGAGAAGATGTGTAATTTTTGTTTGTCTCCAGTAACCTTCTCCTTCTTCTAGGATCCTACAAACAGCCCCCCTGTTGATTACCCACACATCGACCCAATGACTGAGTTCTTCGAGGATGGAATGAGCAGTGACCTGGCCCCGTTTCCTCCCCACGTTACGGCCAACATCAACGATTTCAATTTTGGACATGGTTCAGTCGGCATGGAAGGAGAACCATTACCACTCAGTCTGACCAATCACACAAAGGGTACAATCACAGTCTTTTGGACCTGCAGTGCAGAAAGTTCCTTCCGCGTGTCCCCAGAATCCATCGAGATCCCGCCTCTGAAATCCACAGCTTTCCGCGTCCTTTTCATTCCTTCTCAAGTCAACACACTCTACAGTGCTGAGCTGGAGGCTTTTGCTTCCTATAAGGTGAGTGCAGAATAGAAATAGATGATCAGATGATTAGCTGTGGTACAAAGAAATCAAAGTTAACTGATTACCCAAATGATCCACATGTCTGAGTTCATAACCGATGTGCAATGCAGAAGTATTTTTGTAACCAAAATGAAGATTCTAGAGCCTCATTTTTATTGAAATATTTGTATCTTCTCCCTTCTCATCTTTGGAGTTCCTGATTTTCTACTGTCAACTCCCTTCTGCGTTCACAAGTTTATGCTCCCCCTGTTCGACTCCTCTCTCCCGTCAATCAATGTTCATTCAGACAGATCACCCAAACAATTTCACTTTTGGCTATCTAATTGGTAAATGATTACATTATTTAGAACTAGGTGCTGGAGGTGTAGTTCTTTCAGGAGGCCTTTTACTTGTCTGCAGAAAATATGTGCACTGTAACTCTCACCTGTGTGAAGTGTGGGGGTGAGGTCACAGAAAAAATATCAAGTGAGGGGTGTGAATTTAACAAGAATTGGAAGAAGCACGGGAGTAAGCTTGTAAACTAAAAGGGTGTTGGATTGTGGTGAATCGGCCCCCTGGGAAAGCAGTGCATGAACATTTCTGACGCTGTCATTGTCATCCATATTGGCCACCACATGTCTCAGGTCTTTCAAAAAACGCAAGAAAGTGAAGATGGGTTGTGAGCATCTGGAGAAAAAGGGAAAGGCATGTGGGCCATGAAATGAAGAGAAGCCACCAAACGCATTTCTCCGGATTGCTATCAGTTGTAGCTGTGAGACTGCTGAGCATAAGATACTTCAGAGGAGGATACTGCATGGCAGGAGTAAGGCTGACCAGTGTCAACTGGGAGCCTGCGAACACCCAAGCGATCTGGCAATGCTGTGAAGGAGAGAAACAGGGAAGCTGGCCACTCATGGTGATTCCCTTGGTGACTCGTTCTTATAGTCCATCAGATACAGAGGAATGGGAGGCAAGGAAGCAATGGCAAGAAGGCTGCAGAGTAAAGAGGAAACACAAAAGCATAATGGAGAAGTTTAACAGGGGAGACACCAGGAGGAGGACCAAGTGAATGGTCCAGAGAGCGCCTGAGAAAAGTAGCACACCATTGGCACATTTCTGAGCAGGTATTGCAGTCCAGTACCCCGGCCAAGTAGTCTGAGGAGTCTTACTACTAAGAAATAAGAGAGAATAAATTTGATGCACGATGTGGCACATAGTGCAATAGCCTGTGCAACCTTAGGGTGAACATATAACATTTACTGTATGCGGGGGACAATCAGACGATTACCTACCACCATCCTAATAGAGAATATAACAAAAATATTTGAACATTTACTGTATAATTATAATTGGTTACTTATAACACGCTTTATACCCAGCGGCTTCTAAGCGTGGACCCGGGGTCCGAACATGTGTTGCTCTGCGTCATCTTGCTTCAAAGGCAAGCACGTTGCCCCTGAGCTATCCTCCCGAGACTTGGAGAAAAGTCAAGTCGCAAGTCCAATTCTAGCAAGTATTGAAAGAGATAAGGAATTGAGGATAACAAGACCAATTGCAATCTAATACACGCTGGGAAATGAAGCCCAAACAAAGCCCAGGCATCATTGTGATAACAGTCTAATATACTGGGACACTGTCCATCTGAATACTGAGAATCATTGAGAGAACAGAGACCAAACCATTCTTCAACTTGATGAAAGTAAAAGCATCCCTGACATTAGAAAGCCTATGTATGGCAAGAGGAGAGACACACTGTAATCAAACTGAGAATCATTATGAAACTCAAGGCTGTTCTAATATAATAGCCATTGTGAGAACAAAGTACACAGAAATTGGGAAAGGAGGTAGCATGGTAAGGGATCAAAAGACAACGTGAAACAAGAATGTCAGGCTAACATAGTTTTATTGTGTGCAAATTAAATATAGTAGGGGGCAATAGGTTTAACTGAGACAATGGAGTGGGGTTCTAAAGTAGGTACACAGCAAGCCCAACCGCTGAACGCAAATTAATCAGTCACGATCTCTGGAGATGGTACTGACCCACACATTTTGTTCTGCTCAGGGTCTTTCTTGGCTCACCTTAAACTGGTCAGTGTGTCGCATTGGCTTCTCCTGGACCTCTGGAATACCTGGCACCACCTCTCCTGATGCCGTAGGTTGTCTAGACAAGGGCCAGGCATCAGACTTGTTCACCATTGTTGAACCCTGGGTTATCCAGTTTAACCTTTCATGTTTGCCAATGGTGGGCTGTTCTTGTAATAAATCTCATTAGCCCTTCTGAGTATCATGATGCTTTTCCACCACCAGTCTTGGATTTGTTGGAATTGAGGATCTGGGGACTTCCTACTCCCTCCTGTGTTTGATCCTTCCCTGGCATATTTTCTCCACCTTACCTCTCCCTTGTTTATTATTTTCCTTCTCTCCTCCTGTTGCCTTGTTTATATAATCATTCCCATTTGATGCTCTTTCCTGCTTCCACCATGCTCTTTCATTCATTTCCTCCTTCCTAATTTCTGTCCTTATTCCTATCTTCTCCTTCATTCTTCTTGATGTCCACCTCCTAGATGGTTCTCTCTTCTCCAACTGTCTTCTTTCTTTCCTTACTACCTCTTGTTCTCTTATTTACCTCCTTTGTTTTTCCCTAAACCACTTCCAGCCCTTTCTTTCTACTTTCCACCGCTACCTCCCTTCTGTCTCCTTTCGCCTGTGCTTTTAACTCACTCCATCACCTCACACTCTTTCTCTCCCTCTTCCCTTATCCCCCTCTCTCTCTCCCCCTCTCTCTGCCATGCACCATCACCTCCTCTCTTCTTTCTTTTACTCTTGCTCGCCTTTCTCACACGCCTTCCGGTGCTCTTGACTCTCCCTCCTTCACCTCCCATCGCCTTTTACTCTCCTCCTGCTCTACTATCCTTCCCCTCTTCAATACCGTTAAGAAAGATTTGTAGAATATGGCCTGGTGGACAGATTCTAGGAAGCCACCCTAGTTTTGAGGGAACACAAAGCTCCGAGAGGTTTCCCAAAACACAATCAAGGTGGGTGGATGAGCAGTCAAAGCTTAGTCTCAGAATAGTGTGAATGTGGTTACATCCTTGCCCACTGATTACCCGAGATATGTACCCCCGCGTCCCTTTCCCTTTTGTCTTTGATTGCCAGCGCCCCATCCCGCCTAGCCGCCTGCAGTGCACTGTACACTCTTGACACCTGCCCCTACCCTCCTCCAGACCTAGTAGCCTCTACATCACTGTATGTTCCTCCGATTCCTCCGGGATACTCGCTCATAATTGCGCCAAGCATTTCACTACCTTGGCATACGTTAGAAAGTGCCCCTTTGCTAATCGATACTCTTGGCTCCATTCTTCAAATGTCAGTAGTTTTCCCTCTTTAAAATAATCCCCCAATGTAACACAATGCTTGTCAGTCAGTTTTGCGAGGCCCACACTGTAATGCTGTTCTAATGGTGACATCGAACCCAATCCGGAGTTTCTTGCTATATAGCTGTTTAGCATGCATTTTTTTCAACAGTTTTGTCCACACCTCCTGGATCGTTTTAAAGACTACCATGTTCCCCTTATCCCCTATTTGTCCCCTTAGCAGCTCTATTCCCTGCCTGCAACCCCTCAGTAGCCCCATCAGCTCACCTTCAGATCCTGCCTGCCATTTTGCCGTAGCTTGCAGCTGCACCGCCATAAAATAGAGCTAGAAATCTGGCATATTAAGCTCCCCTTCCTCTCTTCTTCGATGTAATGTCCGCATGGCCGCCCTGGTGTGCCCTGTGTGCCACAGCAGCTTCCCCAGTATCTTGTCCAGCATCCTGAAGAATACCTTCTTCACTACGTATGATATATTCATAAAATAATATAGGAGGCGTGGGAGGATCACCATTTTGCAGAGTGCAATCCTCCACATCAGGGATAGAGGTAGCTTTTTCCATAACACAACCACGTCCCCAATCTGTGAGACTGCCCTACCGCTATTATGGATGAATGTCTCCTCCAGCTCATGGTATATTTGAATCCCCAAATATATGAAGGAGTCCCACTCCCAACTAAGCTCCCTGCACGTGAACTCTCCCCCCCCCCTCCTTTCCCTTAAACCCGCTAATGGGAATACCAAAGATTTGTATTTATTTACCTGGAACCCTGACAACTTACGAAAATTGTCCAGCAACTCTAGGATCACCAGAACGTTGTCCACGGGAGTGTCTACATATAGCAGAACATCATCTGCATAGAGCGAGATGCTGTGCGTCAAACCCCCTATCCGTATGCCTGTTTCTATAATGTAGGTTCGGAAGTACCTCACCAATAGTTCCAGTGCCAAGGTGAATATAATAGGCGAAACAGGGCATCCCTGGCCTGTACCTTGTTCTAAGCACCATCTCTGTTAGACCCAACCACCAGTTTTTACCCTGTCTGTGGGTGCACTATATAACAATCGCAACGGGCTACCCCATGCATGCTCAATTTCTCTGTCAGCATTTCCCCCACCTGATGTCCCCCTTCCTGAGCAATCTCCAGTTGCCTAATTTTACCCCCCAGGCTCTTGATGGTGTTATCCAATGATCTACGGATCCCTACTGTTTGAGACATACATAGCCCCCTCAGCATCACCTTAAATGCCTCCCATTGTATTCCCACATTGCCCACCAATACCTCATTCACTTCAAAGAATGATGTGATTGCTTCCCTCAGGGTTTGCACATTAGCCACATCCCCAGCAGCCCTTGCCTCATGCGCCATGACCGTACATCTGATTGGTTGCATTCCCCCTCCAACTCGGTGACTAATGGCGAGTGGTTCGAGATAGTTCTATCTAGATATGCCGGGTTGTGGAACCAGTGGAAGCTCTCTCTCGCCACTAATAGTTAATCCAGTCTAGAGAACAACCCGTGCACCCCAGAATGGTATGACTACCCTTCTCCAACCTGTGCGTTTGCCTCCAAAGTTCCACTAAGTCCAGTCTTTCCATTGCTCGCTTCAACGCTTCTCTTGCCAGTGGTTTCGCTACACCTCCCTTCCCTGTACGATCTAGTTCGGGATCTATTGCACAATTGATAGCCCCCCTATATATAACCCGGCCCGCTGACTTCCAGTCAGCTCCATCACTGAGGTGAAGTATGACTTGTCATCCACATTCGGGGCATAGGGGTTCACCACACATATATCCTGCCCCTCCCACTGGCCTACTAGGGCTATTGTCCTGCCCTCAGTATCTCCCATTGTACGCTCAACCTGTAAAGAGACCCATCAGAAACATACATAGTCAGTCCTGGCGCCTTTGGTGCCTGGCTCATTATCAGGAATAAAGCAATACCAGTTTTGGACCTTAATCCAACATGGAGGCCTATTACACAGCTCAGTTCTTTAGAACCAAGCCATGCGGTCTAGTGGTTTTGGGTGTGGCTGGGCCTGGAACTACTTGGCCTGGAACTATTTTACCTGGGCTATTTAAACCACACCCAAAAAGCAGAACACGCTTCGAGTTATTCTGCACTCCTGCAGCGTAACGCTCACCGTGTCCAGCTCCTGCTCATCTGCTTCTCCGGCACCCAATCCTGAAGCCCTAGGTCCAGATTCCATTAATAACCTGGAAGAACAAGGACAGCATTAGCAAGCAAGAGCACTTACCTGTGAAGTAACCAGCCTTGAATCCATCCTGCACTTCGCTTACCTCGCCCATCTCCAGAGTTCGCCGCACCCTGCAAAGGTAAAGAAACAAGGACAGCATTAATAACAATTCTTACCTGGGCAAGCAGCGAGTCCTGGCAGCACCCTGTTCTTCTCTTACCTCGCCCATCTCCGGGTTTCACCACAACCTGCAAGGGAGAAGGAACAAAGTCAGCATTAACAAATCACTTACCTGGGCAAGCAGCCCTTTGATCGCTCATCACTCCGGAACATCACCGCAACCTGTACAAAGAAGAGAAGAAAACACAGGTTAGCAATTAACACCAATAAACAGCACAGTGCTCCGCGCATCAATAACTCACCATGGTCTTCGCCATTGGCGCGGCAACACTGAGATCGCAACCATCCCTGTGAAACCAAAAAGGGACATTGTTAGGGAACAGCATAGTGGAGCAAGGTGCTGAGAAGACAGAGAAAACGAAGGGAAAGAAAGAGAAGAATAAAGACGGAAAAGACTTTATAACTCACCTGGAAGACAGCAAGCAGAGTCCGAGTCACAGCCGGTCTGGACCTGACATAAGGACACACGGACCAGTGAAGCAACTAGGTCCACAGAACGCCTGCACCAACCACACGCCCCTCCACAGAGACGCAGGACGGAGAGTTCAACGCACAAAAACCTAAGGCGCTACCCAACGTCTGCCACATAACCAAGCAGAGAGAGGTCCAGGAGAGCGCTTAGACCTCCTTCCAGTATTGTGTGGCACCCCCGTCGATACCAAGTGAGCGTAACAGCGGGTCCCACCTTTGTCTATTTTGACACCTTTCCGCCCTAGGTGTTCTTTGATTATAAAGTCGGCTTGTCTGATACCCTCCTCCCTGTGACTCAGCGGCGCTAAAACCCCCTCCCACCCGACCCCCAACCAGTAACAAATTCTTAACTCTCCAACCCCGAAATGTCTCCCCTTCTCCTCCCCACCCCTTCATTCTTTTCAACCTGCTCCAATTGCTATCCCATTCAATCTGCTTCAACCAGGTTAACCCTTCAGGTCACACCTGTTATCCGGTGCAGTGAATGGGTCTCAGTGATGGGGTTGGCCACGACTCTTTTTTTTCTTCTCCAACCGCACAACTGTGCGCACCAACACAAGTGTAGTCTTGCATTCACCCCCTCCGAAAATTGTATAGGCGGTACTCGGTTCTCTTCGTGATTCTGAGTAATTTCCTTCTTCGGGTCCCTCCTGTCCAGCCAGTCCCATGCATCTTTTGGGGAAAGGAACAGTACTAACCCATTCCCTTCCATCACCTTCAATTTTTTGGGAAAAATCGTCATGTATCATAAGTTCAATTCGTGGAGTCTGCGTTGTGCCGAGTCAAAGGACCTCCTTTCCTCCTGGGTGAAATCTGGAAAAATCGAGATCCTGGCACCCTCCATCTCCATGTTTCCAGCCTTGCGGGCCATCTGCAATATCGTATCTCTGTCCCTAAAGTTAAGCAGTTTGGCAATCATTGCTCTGGGTTGCCCCCCCGGGGTTGGAGGTCTCCCCGGAACTCGGTGTGCTCTCTCCACAGTGAATAGTTTGGATAGGCCCTTCAGACTAAGAGCCTCCAGTATCTATTTCTCGACGTATAGCTCTGTGCTTGGTTCCTCCTGGCCCCCCGGGACCCTACTAGGCATATATTATTGCGCCGGGAGCGCCCTTCTGAGTCTTCTGCCTTCAGCTCCAGTCCCCTAGACACCCCAGTAAGACCTCGCACTTGGTTCTTGAGTGTTGCTACCTCATCTTCCACCGTACTCACGCGTTGTTCCACCTCCTTCACCCATTCACATACTTTGCGTAGGTCTGCCCGTATTAGGGTCACATCGGCTCCCACTTTCTGTACTTTCCCTTCCAGGAGGTTCTGGACTTTCGGATGGCCTCCATCAGTCCATCCATTGTCACACTCTTGCCTAAGTCTGTTCCTGTCCCTATATTGCATTGCCCTCCGCCTCTTGTGCCTTGGATGCCTTCTGCTTGGAGGCAGCATAGTGTTCTATTTTCTGTTGACCCTTCACCATCCTGCCGGTCTGTTTGCCGATACCCGAGATTAGGTTAGGGGTCAGGTCTCTCGCCTGTTCTCCGGGACTTATTTCCGCCTCGAGCATTGTCTGCCCTCCCCCTCTCTCCTTTCCTCCCTCTGCTCCTTTGACCTCTCTTGGTCGTCCAATCTCCCCCTTTGCTTGGCTTCCGGCTCTGTCAGCCTTCTTTTGGTCTTACCCTTCCGAGCCACCACTCCTTGGTGCTAGAACTCTCTGTTGCTGTATCCCTTCAGCAGCACAATCAGGCTCCCCTCTGTGCCACCTCTTGAGGTCCCTTAGCTGGGGCCTACCTCCTTATGAGCTAGCCCGACTCAGGGGAGTATTTGCAGTTCTTGTGCCACCTCTGTTGGACCGTATCCCAGCACAATACCCCAAGGTGCCCCCTCCTCCTCACCTTCAGACTTTCGTCTGTCTCTCTGCAGGTCTGACTTTTTCAGCAGGTGCCCACCAGTTCTGATCCACACCCGCAGGTCTGTCTCCCTCAGCCGGAGTTTACCCGTTCTGATCCATACCACAATGTCTGGATCCCTCTACCTGGTCCTTCCTAGTTTCACTGATTGCTTTGGATAAGCATCAGTGCCGTAACCTGGTCCTTTGATCTGCTGTTGCCTTCCCGCACTGCTCCAAGGCTGTGGCTCTCTCTCCACTGCCTCCACACCTTGTGCCCTGATCGGGGTCCAGGACCCTGCTCCCCACCGCGGTCTCCTCCCTCTGGGCGCCCAGTACCCCTGCAGTTGCCATCTGCCGAGATTGTGCCTCGGTCTCGTCTGCCCTGCTGGGTTTGCACGGCGTCACGCCTGTGGTCTCTGCTAGTCGCAAGATGGATCTGCTGCCCGCGACTCCTTCACACTCAACAATATGTGTCCCCGCAGTGGAGCAGGAGCTGCCCGCTGCAGCTTCTATTCTTACTGCTGCTCCGGGTCCCTGTGCAAGTTTTATGCCCCATCTTTTGCTCATCCCGGGTGGGCTCGCACACTCTCTGCCACTCTGCTCGCCAATTCCCAGTCACTTGCTGGGGGGTGCTGTCCTCTGTGCTTTTCGGGCCCACCGCGTAGTCTATTGCTGGGGTGTCCCCTAAATTCTGTGTCTTCCAGAAGCCAATCCCGCCACAGGGACCCTCAGTGTGTGACTCCCTCCAGCTCTGCTTGGTCCAAGGCCACGTCACTGGCAACTCCTCACTGCCCCACTCTCCTCAATTCCTGGGCTTTGTCTGGGGGACACAGCACTCACCCGCCCGCAACGCCACCAGTCTGAGCGGGTGGTCTGCTTCAGAAGCCTCTAAGCAGAGGATTTCGCGCTTGCTGCCATTTTGTTTCCACGGCAGCCACCCTCGGCTCTTCAGTCCCAAGGTCAGAATCAATTCACCATCTTAATCTTTGCTGCACTATTACGGCTCTCTGATGGTTCTGATCCACTCTGGGGTGCTTTGGTTGTATTTTCGTGCTGTTTTGATGGATAATGTTCGGATGGAATACGGTCTGGAGCGGGAGCTCCGAGCTTCCACTACCGTATTGGTCGCTCGCAAGCCAGGCCCCACCGTCTCAAGTAATGTTGAGTGTATAAAAGACTTAAGCTAAACAGCAGTTTTCTGGTACACATTACCATAATGTCTTACAATTGCCATGCAAAAATAAGGCATTAAGCCAATGGCACAGCCAAATGAATAAGGCTATTTTCCTGATACATGTGTTATAGTCCACTTTATTTCACCTGTAACCATGTTTACCTGATCACAGACTGTGGATGGGTCTGAATGGCGATTCATTTATGCCAACTTTCTTAAAAAATAATACCTCATACAAAACTAAAAGTATGATCAACTGATTGATGGTGCGACATCCCCTCCTGTTAGACTTCAATGTCAGCCTTTGGTCCTGCCAATTAGGGCTTACCATGTTGTTACATTATTAGTCTGAAAGTGTAACACTGTTCAGTATGGAAGGAATCCTAAAAAAGAGTAATCCATCTTACCTACTATCCATAGTCTTCCCCAAATTGCTGTGTTTATACTGAGGCACTATCCCAAACTATACCTAGATAACAGAATAGCCCATCAGAATTGTACAAACATCATAGTTGACAAAGGCTAACAATCTCATTGTTATGCTCACCTGGTCTCTGCGGGGACGTTGGGGCACGGTTGGAGCCATCCCTGGTCTTGGCTCCCCTGGATCGGTTCTCTCCCCCATCTGCTGCAATGTTGACTGCTCCGGTTGCTGGTACTGCCTCTGAGAAAATACGAGAGTCAATGAGAATGGTGTGGTGGTATTGCGATTCCCTCCCGAACCCTTAGTTCCAAAACGAGATGAGCAAGCGTTTGCCCATGTACGCTCACCTGATTTCTTGTAAGGATGAGCTCTCCACCCTGCTTTTCATTAGCAGGGGCGCCTTGGATGGACCTAGTTGCTTCACTGGCCAGTAGATGTGGTGGCCCAGACCAGCTGCAACCGACCACTTGGAAGGTAAAGAGTCTTTTAACAATGATTATTGTCCGTGTTCTAATGCAATGTCGTTTTTGCCATGACGATAGTTCGTAATTATTGCAATGTCTTTTTGCCGTGATTACAGTTCGTAATTCTTGCAATGTCTTTTCTCTCCTCTATAGGTGTGAAGAGTCGCAGTGTTAAGAGCGAGACCCAATGAAGCCCAAGAGAATGGCAAAGCTCCCAAGTAGGTGGTAAGTTGTCTTTCAGGGTGGAACGCAAGACTCGGGTGTTGCATGGCCAAGCATAAGTTATTTATGCAGTTTCTAACCTTGTGTGTTCTTTTCTCTTGAAGGGATGGCCTGGCGACGTCATGTGGGAAGCGGCTATGCAAAGCCCTGTCCGCGGTTGCAGGATGTAAGACTCAGTGAAGAGGATGGATGGAAGAAGCTTCCGCGTAGCTGGATGTCCAGAACAGGTAAGGATGCGCTCCTAATCCGATCACTATGGAACCAGGTAAGATGCAATGTGCTGCAGGAGATGGTGCAGCCGGACCCAGGTAAAATACAGTAATGCGTTTTCAGCAATGGTGTAGCCGGACCCAGGTAAGATGCACTTTCAGCGATGGTATAGCTGGAGCCAGGTAAAATGCGGTTTCAGGGATGGTGTAGCTGGAGCCGGGTAAGACACGCTTCGAAGTGATGAGCTGGAAAACGGGTAAGGACTCTGCAGGTGGCGGTAAGCGTTACGCTGCAGCAAGCAGATTAACACTAAGCACCAGGATGCGGGAAGGTTGGCCTTAAATAAGCTGGCCCCAGCCACGCCCTTTGGCCCCGCCTTGTGTCTCCACCTTGCCACTCCCAGAGGTTCTTGCCCATGCTCCCCAATGTTCTCCCATGGCCACGCCCAGCCTGGATGCACGTGCCTTAGGAATAAAGTGTGCCAAGCACACTTTTGCATGAGCCTGGTGCCAGAGGCGCCAGGACTGGGTCAATTTGGACCCTGTAGGTGGTAGAAACATGGGCCCTTGTCCAGTGGCCATGACATTCATTAGGCTAATAGTAACAAGAAGGCTAATCGGCATCTTCCCTCATGGGGATAGTCATCCCCAAGGTACTTTGTGTCACAATGCTTATACACCAAAGCTTGTGGTGGGTACCTACATGTGTAAAATGGGTACCCAATTGGTGTAAGAAAGCTTCACAAATTAAGGTAAGTAAAAACAATAGCCACTTAGAGGCTCCCTTGCCTCACCGTAAGCAAATCGATCTGTGGAAACGGGTCCTGTCATGGTCATACCACCATATTATGGGTGTGCTCAGCATGACGTAATGGTGTCATCGCGTGGCTTGCCTTGCGATGTAAACAGTAACACAACGGGTAGAGCACCACTGCTAAATCAGTGGTGGCCCACTGAATTAATGTATCAAGTCTCAAATGCTAACAAAACCCTTGAGGATAAAGGAGGGACTCAATGAAACCAGTTCTCTGATTTAAAATGCAATGTAATAAAATAACATAAGTCTCCAATGTTCACATCATTTACTTACCCTAGGTGTAACCCCTCTAAAGGAGTAAATGCTAACAAAAAAGTAGCCTAATAGAGGTCATTGAACAAGCCTACCCTATGTGTTGATTCAATGTGTTACAAAGTTGAAACATACATGATAACAATTGAATACTAGCTAGACAATGTTATTATAACACAATGTTATACCTACATACTTTTTAGCTAAACATAATCGGCCAGTACAGCAACACAAGATCATCAGTGTTATAAAGTGAGGATGTTGCAACATTATTTAATTATGATCCTCTAAGTTCCTAATTACTAATGATTGTTCACAGTGCTCAAGTCTACATAGTGGACATGATATGTCAGCAAAGTCTGGCATCTCAGTCATCTACCCCATTCTGCTTACAGCCACTAGTGTATGAACTGTACTGCATACTCATGAATGTAAGATGATGACGCTCTCTCAATGGGGTGTCAGGGTATTCTACTTCATCAGATAACTTAGCCAAGCAATGCAGGTAAGTAAAGCATATGCAGTAATGATGGGAGCCAGCCACAAGTTCAATATCCTAATTTTAGAAGTCCAAACCCTTAGATAAATGGGTCTTGCCCCAAAAGTCACAGGTAAGAGTTCTTCTGGTAAAAAGGATGCACTGGGCTTGTGGTGGTGATTAGTTTCAAACTATTAAAACATTCTACAACAATTTACCAGAAGGTAGGTGAGATCGCCTTTCCTCTAGACCCAAGACTAACCGTGGGACTAGATACCCACCCTAGGTTTGATGACCAAAGGAGAGTGGTGTGGAGGGGAGACAGGAGACAAAGAGACTTGTTTCCAATGTTATCCTATGAAGGAGGGGGGTTGTGGGAGGCAGGCACACTGGTGCTTATGTAGCCAGTGTCCCCACATGGCCTGGCTAATGTGGCGACATGCTTGTTCTCTTAGGGAATGCCTAGAAATACAGATACCAGGGTAATAAAGGTTTTATTTAAAAGTGTAGCTAATGGCACCAGGTAGTGTGTGAGGTCTAATCCAGGGGGCAGAGCTGCTGATGTCAGGGGCAGCTTGGCCAACCTGGGGCAGAAGTGCCTGTCGGCCCTGTTAAGTCGATGGCCCATGCACTGTGCCAGGTGCTGCCTGGACCTACTGATAATGCTCAGGCCCCGGCTGTGTGTGGGGGGCAGACCTGACCAAGCTTCCTGGCTGTGCCCCTGATGGCCGGCCTCATGGGCAGTGAGGCGACCCTTCAATTAAGTCTCCCCGGGCTGCGTATGCTAGGAACAGCCCGCGAGGTCAAGCGAGGGCACGAAAAGCCCACTCCACCCAGGACGTTGGAGTGATATGATATGATATGGCATTTATAACGCGCCTATACACAAGTGTTTGGTGAATAACAAAGTCCCGGGTTGGCCTCGCAGGCCAACCTAGGTAAAGAGGAGCAGGAGAAGTCCCAGGCTGCTCCGTTGAGTGGCCCAGGTGAAGAAAGCCCCAGGCCGCCTAGCGGAGTAGTTCGGGTGAAGGCAGCGGCCCGCCACCTGGTTCTTGTGACGCATTGCAGAGGGTGTGGACCCAATGAGCAAAGACTGCAAGCACTACGGTGAACTTGGCGCAATCCCCGTTGTCATGGGGACACCGCCCAACCCAAAATAGCCACATGGAGCGCAGCAGTGTCTCCATGACAATGGGGACGCTGCCTGAAATCAAGATGGTGGAACGGGCTGCGTGGTGACAGGTGTGGCCCCCAGATTAACGGGGCCGCTGCGGGTGTGACAATGATGACAGGTGGGCCCCTCAACCAAACAGGCCCACCCAAACTTCATAAACAATGCCACGGGTGTGACGGTGAAGACAACAAATGCCCGTGGGCTGCACGGTGAGCATGGTGTGAAAAACCTGAAGGTCTCTCACCCGCTAGTCCCTGGGGATCTGGCATCCAGGTGGCTAGGACACTCCATCGCTTTTGGATCCAGTTCCTGGGGGTGGACCAGTGCGAGAGGATCACCTTGATGAGGGGTCTTTGGGGAGTAGAAATGGGACACCGGATGGTGAGATATGGTATCCCCTTCCCTGTAATACCTTTACCCCATCCTACCGGCACAAACGTTTTCTCACAAACAACTCACTGTGAGGGAAAATGGACTGACACCCCAGCCATATACCTGACCTGTCCCAATACAATGGTCAGGCAGGGTCAGGCAATTACTGATCATTACACACACCTGACCTCCATCCCATTTCCCCCCAGAGATTAAAGGCAGAGCACGAAGGCACACTCTGAGCGAGGCAAACACGCGAGGAAGCAGCAGTTCCAAGATGGCAGTTTAACACATGGCGAAAGGCGGCTAGACCGAAGAGGATTTCAAGGTTTCAAGGAGGGAAGTGCTCTTGACCTTTTTACCGAAAGGCTGTATTTTTCCTGGGCCTTCGAGAATAGGAAATGTAAGACCTGAAATCAAAGCTGAAGAATCTTGCATTGTGTGTCAGAGGTACCCGGTACTCTAATGTGTCGATAGTCAAGGCGGGGAGAATTGTTTGCCGCTGTGGTACTGTCCTTGGCTCCTACCACAAAGCAACACCAGTGAGGTCAGCACAGCCAGTGAGTTGGGGAGACTGATACCAGTTCGGTCTCTGTGGAAACCAAGGTTGCAAGCGGGAACATTGTTTAAAGGAAATTGAAGAGAACAGTGCATGAAGTGTATGTGGCAAGCTATGCAAATATAATTAAAGCAGCAGATGAGTGACTGAACTTTGAGGGTAAGATTCGATACCGTAAAGAGTGGTCCGACACGGTTTATAGTGAAAGGTTTGAATACAAAAGGATCGAATGCAATACTTTTGAACCAAAAGGATCTGAAAAAAAAAATTCGAATGCCCGTTTTTAAAAAGAAAATGTTATTAATTGTTTTAGGGATGCCACCCCCAACCCCTGTTTTTTGGGGGAAATACCACACATTTTTCATATACGAAACCAAAAAAAAGAAAAACATTAAAAAAAAGGCATTCGATCATTTTTTTTCCCGATCCTTTCGGACATATTGCATTTCGAAACTTTGTATTCGTAACTTTGACTGGACACCGTCCGACACCACGTGGGTGTTCATTCAAAAGTCTCTGTTAGGTGTCTTCAACCTGAAAGGTGGAAAACAGAAATGAACTAGTCAATTTTTTGTTTGGTTGCATCAGGCCCGCTGAATGGAAGAGACTTTGAGAAGCAAAGAGACTTGTGTACAGAAGGTCCTGATGCTAATTATCTAACTGTGTCCTTGTGCTAAAGAATCCATAGACTGTGCTGTGCTCGAGTGAACTGCCTTGTCCCATGCTGAAAACACGAGAAACGGAGGCCAACCGACTGAACATCCTGACATATCATTTATGAACACTTCTTTTTCGTGACACTGTTCCCCACACTATTTGTATTTAGAGGTAATGATTGGCAATAGGTCTATTAGTATAGGCCCTTTTATCTTGACAAGACACGACTAGGACTGCGTTATTATTTTTTGATGGTCGGAGCTTGCGCCCATCTGTAGATTTAGGATAAGATGGGAGTTTATGATACCATTGTTGAAGTTCAATAAGCACCCTTGAACTGTGGTCAATTGTCTGTCTTAATTTTGACACCATGCCTTTCTTACAATGGCCAGACCCCCCACTTGCCAGGGGCCCACCGAGGACTATATAAAGAGCACAGGCCTGCACAGTGAGAGTGGGTGGCCCCGTGTGGTGGATGGGCCACCATGAAGAAAGAAGAGGGTCCAGGGCCCCATTACGTGTCAACAGTGGGGCCATGCCCAAGACATTCTGCCACCCAAGGCCAGTACCCAGCCAGCTTTTGCCAGCCCACCCTCTAGCATTGCATGCAAGCAGACCACCATCCAGCATTGCCTGCAGCCAGGGTCACTGCCAGTACAGAGCCAGAGCCACAAGGACATACCTCAAGGTACTGTAGGGGTGACTGACTGCAGCTGTCACCCCATTGTGACATAAGGCCTCATCACGAGTTGGGCGGTAGCCCTTAAATGTGTCGGTAACGCTATTATCGCCGCATTTAAGTGCCCACCCAAACACGAGTATGGCCGCATTTACCCCCAGCTCTAAGCTGGGGGTAAATGCCCTGGAAAAATACTGATGTTTGGCACAATTACCGTGCGGTAACACCGCCAGCAGTAATTGCGCCAAAAATTCCCCATTGAGTCCAGTGGACCCAATGGGGAGTGGGGAATACTCATTACAACCCATCCCTTGATCTGGCGCTAATAGCGCCGGACGGTTGGGTAGTAACGCAAATACAGTTGGCCGGTATCCCAGGCAGGATACCGCCCAACTCGTGATGAAGCCCATAGTGTTTTATGTTGTATATATGGTGCAAGTCAATGTATATATGTATGTGTAGTTATTTGTATATATTTAATTAAATGTTAAGTAGGCTAAATGTTAAGTGGGGGAAGCGTTGAGTTTGGGGTCAGTATTAGGGGGAATGTTAAGTAGTGTTAATGGTCAAGTAGGATGTTATATAAATAGATATGGCCATTATTTAAGAAGGGGATAGAGGGAAGGTACTCTGGTGTGAGGTAGTGGGATAATGTGTGGCAGCCTTTCTGAGGCCGCCTAACAGGAAAGGACTACTCGCAGAAGCCCATCTTCTGGCCTCACAATCCATGTGGGTGTTACCTGAGTCTAGGTAGGGGGTCGTTTGCACAAGACTCACTGTATAGGTCCCTGAGACCCCTCCAAGGAATGGTGGGCTGACATAGTGGGTCCCCAGTCAGTTGGAGCTCACGCCACGGGACTCCCAAGGGAAAGGTATTAGTCTTGTTATTAAATAAAGAGGGGTCCCTGTTGGAATCCCTATAAAATTCACTCTGGTGTCTGTGTCCCTTAGTGATCAAATAACTCAGGGTGTAGCACATCTCCTGTTAACAGCGATTTTATTTTAGCATGTGCAGTGCCTCTCCCTACCCAGCTCGCAGGGGGGTGCGGGTGGTGTTATCCATGGGAACTGTCCCTGCTCCGGGGGAGGGGAGAGTATACTCTTGCTCTGACCATGGTCGTGAAACAGGGGCTACACTTACTTACCCCGACTCCGATTTTCCAAGATGTCTTTGTGGATTGTCTGGGGGTTGCTGGGGTCTCGATCTTCAACCCTTTCTTCCACTGAGATGTTCCCAGGAGTTGCAGGTTTGAGGATTCAACTGGTTGCGTGCAGCTGCAAGATGAAATCTCTCTTGGCGAATACATGCAGAAACCACTGTCTTCAGGACACTTCACAGGATGGATGAAGGCAAGTTCGAGCGATGTTCACCGTTTGAAGGCGACGACGGGTGTCAGAGTCAAGCTTCTCCAGGACATGTTCACTTGAAGATGGGAAGCTGGAATTTGGGAAGAAGTGGTGACTTGTGGTACAAGCTGGCGACCACAAAAGTTCTGGGTGCCAACATGGTATTAGGGAGAATTCTCAAGAATGTGCTAATTTGTCACAAGTCTCTCCCCTTCTCACCTGTTTCTCTTTACTTGCAATCTTCTTGGAAGTGGCTTCCTTCTTTCGTACTGTCCGAGATTTATACAGGCCCGTGCGCGGGTCTTCGGATTCCAGCATGAGGTTTACGAGTGTCCTTCGCTGGGTAGAGTTCAACATCCAGGACTGGGAACCAAGAAGGAAACAGTGTCCAGGCTTGGAGGTACGGAAGCGTCGTAGGACCGAGCACATAAAAGATCCAGGAATGAAGCACAGGAGAAGGTAAGGAAAGGGAACGAACATGAACTAGAAATAGGAAGATGGGAACAAGGATTCAAAAGAGAGCACAGAGCGGACACCGACAACACACGTCTAACTACTCCAAGCAGTAGCATTGGGACGCGCAGAGCCGCGGGGGCGTGGCTGTTTAGTAGGAAGTTGAACGGAACGCGCAAGGGCTGATGAGCAGCATTTTGAAACTGACAGCCATGTTGGAAGGATCACGGAGTTCAGATCACGGTGCATCATGGACCACAAAGTCCAGAATGGACGTATTCGGCGGTTCATGACAGTATGCCTCCTCCTAAACCCTGCACCTCCGGGTTTGTCTGGGTGGATATGATGATCTCTTTGTATCAATCGGGGGGCATTCATGTTTGAGACAGGTTCCCAGGTGCACTCACTGGGAGAATATCCTTTCCACTCGACCAGATACTGGAGTTGACCTTGTCTGTACCTGGAGTCACATATCCTGGAGACTTCGAATTCAAGTTGATTATTGACAATTACTGGAGTAGGTCTTGGAGCAGTTCGAGTGGATTGTACAAATGGTTTTAACAAGGAAGTGTGGAAGGATGGATGAATCCTTTTCCACGACTCTGGAAGTTGGAGTCGAAAGGCCACTGGATTAATAATTTCCTTTATGGAGAAAGGTCCATAATACCTGGGAGCCAGTTTATTTGGTCGCAGATGTCGAGGAAGGAGTTTCGAAGACAGCCAAACCCCATCTCCCACTGCATAAGAAGGACAAGGCCTCCTTTTGGTGTCTGCATATTGTTTGACATCTTTTCTGGCCTTTTCCAGACGTTCCTTGGCGTCCTTGTGTACGTTGATCAGTGTTTCAATCCAGGAATCGACTGCAGGAACTGGAGTAGGATGTGGAAGAACGGATGGTAGAACTGAAGGGTGAAATCCTTGACTGCAAAAGAATGGACTGGTCTTCATAGCTGAATGATCCTAGTTGTTGTAAGCAAATTCAGCTACAGGAATCAAGAGTGACCAATCATCCTGGACTTTGGTGGCAAAGCAATGCAGGTACTGTTCTAGTGTCTGGTTGACTCGTTCTGTTGCTCCATTGGTCTGTGGATGGTGCCCCGAGGACAACGCACGCTGGATTCCCAATATTTGACATAGTTGTTTCCAAAACTGGGATATGTATTGGGGCCCTCTGTCGGAGATGATTTTGGAAAGTAGTCCATGAAGCCTGAATATATGTTCCAGGAAAATCCCAGTCAATTCAGATGAGGATGGTAGCTTGAACAAAGGTGTAAAGTGAGCCATATGTGTAAACAAATCAATGGTAACCATTATGGTCGTGTATCCTCTGGATGGGGGTAATTCCACGATAAAATCTGTGGCGATGATTTCCCAAGGTCGTGTCGGTATTGCTGGTTGGTGTAAGAGACCCGCTGGTCTTCTGTTATCATATGTATTCTGATTGCACACTGCACAGGATTGAACATAGGTTCTTATGTCGTCTTTCATCCTTGGCCACCAAAACTGCTTCTGTATAAGACGGAAGGTGTTGGTGATCCCTCGGTGTCCTGAATGGAGGGTATCATGGCATAGATTTGTGATCTTATGTCTCAGCTCTTGTGTGGGAATAGCCAGCCGTGTTTCCTTGAAAAGATATCCATCCTTCATCATGAGGTTCCTTAGATTGCCTCCTTTATATTCCTTCCAGAGTTCGGAAGAAGGTGTCTAAGCTCGAATATCCTTCAGGAGAGTAATGGCTTGAGCTATGAACACTGTGTTAGGAAACATCTTGGGAAAGGTCCGGGCTTCAAAGGGTTCATAATCAGGACGTCTGGACAGGGCATCAGCTATAAGGTTATGTGTTCCAGGAAAGTGGTGGATTTGAAATTGATATTGGGCAAAAAAGAAGGCCCAACGGGCCTGACGGCTATTTCTGCATTTCAAAGACTGTAGGATTTGTAAGTTTTGGTGATCCATGCAAACTTGTACTGGGTGTTTAGCACCCAAACGGAGATGACGCCAGTCAGTGAAGGCTTGTTTGATAGCTAACAGTTCCTTTTCCAGGACGGAATAATGATTCTTACTGGGAGTCAAGGTACGGGATAGGTATGCAATAGGATGCTCCATCTTGTCCTCAAGTTCTTGTTTTAACACTGCTCCAATGGCATAGTTGGATGCATCTGTCTCTACCAAGAACGGTCGATCTAGATCAGGTTGAGCTAGGATTGGAGCACAAATGAATTCCAGTTTCAGTTGTTGAAAGGCCGTCTCTTGAGTCGCAGACTAATGGAATGGAGTGTCTTTCTTTAAGAGTGTTACAATGGGATGTACTATGTCAGAAAACATGGGTATGAATTTCCTGTAAAAATTAGCAAGTCCCAGGAAGGATTGGATCTGTTTTACTGAAGTGGGAGCGGGCCAAGACAGGATAGAATCAACATTGGATGGATCCATTCCGATACCTTTGGAACTAAGCACGAAGCTAAGATAATGAATGGTTGATACATGGAAAAGGCATTTTTCAGGCTTGGCCAGGAGCTTGTGTTCACGTAGGCGTTGTAAAACTGCTTTTTCGTGATGGGCCTGAGGTTCTTTGGAGTAAATTAGAATATCGTTCAGATAGACTATGACAAAAAGGACCAGCATGTCAGAAAAGACCCAATCCATGAAGCTTTGACATACTGCAGGGGCATTGGCGAGATCAAAGGGCATCACCAGATACTCAAAGTGGCCAAAGGGAGTCCTGAAGGCAGTTTTCCACTCATCGCCTTCTCTTATGTGAATGAAGTGGTAAGCACCCCTGAGATCGAGTTTAGTGAAAATGACAGCACCTCTCACTGCCTCCAGAATGTCTGAAATAAGTGGTAATGGATAGCGGTCTTTGAGTGTGCATTAGTTAAGGCCACAGTAATCCGGACAAGGTCGAAGTTCCTTAGTGTCTTTTTTAGGAACGAAGAATAGAGAAGCACCGGCTGGAGACTTGGAAGGTCGATTAGTACCATTTGTCAAATTGGTGTCCAGATATTCTTGAAGGCCTTTTTTTTTCAGGTTCAGACAAAATGAACATTCTCCCGAAGGGAATTACCGCAGCTGGGTCTGTATCAATGGCACAATCCTCGGGTCTGTGAGGTGGAAGAGCTTGAACAATGTCTGTTGAAAACACATCTCAGTAAGCTTGGTATGCCTGAGGAATCTGGACAATATTGGATACAGTTACGACTGGTTGCTTGGGCTCTTGGAAGTCCGCGGAAGGACTTTGCAATGTGGCAAGAGATAAACAATGGGACATACAATGTTCTGAACCGAGAAACAAGGACCCTGCTGCCCAATTGATGTATGGATTGTGTTTCTGTAGCCAAGGCATGCCTAAAACCATGGGGTAGTGGGCAGATTTTATGATGTCAAATCTAATCATTTTGTGATGGTTGTTTATCAAAAGTAGTATCTCCTTGGTTTGATGAGTTATGGGTCCAGAAGACAAGGGTCTGCCATCAATGGCCTCAGCAGGTTGCATTATCTCTTTGGTTTCCCGGGGAATGTGATGGCTGATGGCCCAATCATGATCTATGAAAATGCCCATGGCTTTGCAGTCCACTAAGGCCAGGTTGGGGTAGGATTCTTTTTTGAAAGGTGACAGAAATGTCTGTAGAATCACAAGATTGTTCTGTCCAGGAGATTTCAAGGAAGGAATAGATGAGGAGCAGACATCTTTCTCCCGAAACTGTGCTCCACTTAGGATCGGGAGCTGGCGTTTCCCGAACGCTGAGGTGGCGCTATAGGACACTCTTACAAGGTGTTTATCAGAGGCACAGTACATTCACAGTCCTGTATTAATCCGACGGATCCTTTCTTGGGGAGAAATTGGTCCTCAGAAGGCGCCTAGTTGCATGGATTCTGGATCTGAGGCTTGTGATACAGTGGCTTCTTTTTGGCACGGGTAACCTGTGGCTGCCTTTGGGGATGTTGACTTAGACTTACTTTTCTCTGCCTTTCTTTCCTGGATCCGGAAATCAATCTGTAGGGAGAGGTCCATGAGAGCTTGGAAGGAGCTTGGGCGAGCTACCCTAGCTAATTCATCCTTTATCTGGTCATTCAGACCTCTTCAAAAGAGGGTGAAGCTGGCTTCATGGGACCAATCGGCTTCTTTTACTAGCTGTTTAAAGCGAGTCACATAAGTGAGCATTTCCCAAGTTCCTTGTTGGAATTCAAGCAGTCTTTCTTGTGCACTGTAAACGAGTTCTGGGCGATCAAACATGGCCTTAAGGGCTTCCACAAAGCCATCGTAATCATCCAGGAGTGCATCACCCGCATTGAGTAAGGGAGTTGCCCAGGTTAAGGCATTGCCCGTGAGATGAGATATCATAAATCCCACCTTTGCTCTTGGGGTGGAAAAATAGTATGGTTTGAAGGTAAAATGTACTAAACAAGAATCAAGGAAGGCACGGAGGGTTTTTGATGAGCCATCGTATTTGTCCACTACTCCTCCCAACAGGACACTTTCTTTGGCTGCAGAGTCACGAGATCAGACTAACTGCTTTAATGCCGCATTCTCACCTTTGAGGTTCTGGACTTCAGTGGTTAATTCTTGCATACTTCGCATGAGGTCTTGAACTGCGGCTTCCATATCTGCCTTTGTATCAGGTTTGAGGCGTCTCAATCTGTCACAAGTCTCTCCCCTTCTCACCTGTTTCACAGAGTTCAGACCACGTGCATCATGGACCACGAAGTCCAGAATGGACGTATTCAGCGGTTCATGAGATAATTTCCCTTAACTTTTGAGACACCCAGCAACTTTGCTGGATTTCCTGGATTTGATGTTTCTACCTGGGAAGAGTGTGAGCCTTTTTCCCACTTTTCCATGTATTTTGTTGTGTGTTTTACTTTTGTGTTCTTTGGTTATGGAGTTTTAAAACAACTCCCTAGGCATCATCCTTTTCTGTGTGTCACACAGCACCTTCAGTGCAGTGGCACAGGGATGTCTTTGAGACTTCCCAAGGTTTAAATACCTTCGGTGGGACAGACTACTGTCTCCCAGAGCATGTAAAGTTAAATTGACTTTACTAGTCTATTTTAAATATACAGACCCAGCACACACTATCTTCCTATAGAGTGCTGGAGGGGTTGCCTAGCATCCCCTGAGTCAAAACACTCATGTAACAGTCAAATGTTACCCTTTCCTACTTGAAATGGCTGGTGGCAGTGGCTTAGATCAAACTACCATGATTTTTCCCGACCGCGAACAACGGTAGCAAAAAATTGGGTCAGCCATGTTTTTCAATATGGCGCCCAAGACCTTTCTGTAAAAACAGACTGCGGTCAACTTTTTTTGCCTTTTTTTTTGTGTTTAACTCTGTGCGCCAAACCAGGTTTGGTCCCTTTGTTCGTTGGCCTTTGGCGGGCTTCAGTGCTGAAGCCCTCCTCTGGCGCCTGAGTGTCTGGGGTGGACAGGATGTGAGGGAGGTGCCCGAAACTCCCTGTGCTTAGTCTCCTAGGAGACCTGAATGCACTCTGGCGTGATTGGCCGGCTTGCTGTCTGGCAGGGACAGTCACCCTGCTGTGTGAGTGACAGCCAGGCTGGAATGAATGGGGGAAAACTGTTTAAAAGCAGGTCTCTGGGTCTTGGAAAGCAGAGTCGACCACTGGAACGAAAGAACCGAAGACGAGCTGAAGGAAGACGATTGCTGCAACTCCTGGACGACCGGTGAAGCCCTGTACAGGTCAAAATTGCCTGAAACTTCATCGACAGAGAAGCCCTTCAAGGTTATCTTCTTCCCTTGAGTTTGGTGGGAGCAACCAACTCGCAAGTCGCCTGGACACCGTCCCCTCCTGGTCGAATTTTCTGCAGAGTGCTGTAGAAAACCGGATAGCCAGTGGGAAGGATACCAGTTTGTGGTCTATAAGGCACTCGCACCCTAAACCGACGTTTTGCCAAGCTTGTGGCCTCTTCCCTGGGCAGTGCAGGAACCTCCTGACGTCCTCCTTATTGTCCCCACGACTGAAGCTCGGGAACAGCAAGATCTGCTATAACTGCTAGGAACAACTGTCTCAGCTACAGCTCTTCTTCACTTTAAAGGTACTGTGCAAACACGGTCTGGAAATCTTTTCAGCCACGGTGAAAGTTTGTGAAACTTTCCCGACTTCAAAGGCTTGTCCTTCCCTAAACCAACATCTAACTTTTCATCTGAACAAATTCTTCTAAGATCTGTGGCAAAGACTTAACCGTTTATTACCAGAACTGTGCTATCCTATACAAAGACTCTGAACCATTGACTTTTGCCCAGGCCTATGAACTGATTTGCTGGTTGTAGTTAACTGAAACCCTTTTTCCTGCCTAGGAAAGTATTTGTTCTTCATTTCTTAAAACCTTGTCTTTTTTTCCCCCGTTTAAAGTAACTGAAGTGCCATTTTGCTTCCACTTCAGGGGAGCTGAACTTGTTCAGTAACTTATTGGTTGTGTATTTGTAGTATATTAGTATATGATATTGAGCTGCTCTTGCTAGTGTAATGTTTTCGAAATGACTGTGTAAATAAATGTATATTCTTTTACCAAGAAACCTTTAGTAAGTGTTTGTTTGAATCACTGTATTTATTGATCCTTTGTTCTACTGCTCACTTTACTCTTGAGATAAGTCTGGGTGCTCTGCCACTGCTACCACATTAATGTGTAGTACAGGCTTGTACCAAAGGTGAAATTGTACTGACACTTGTAGTCTTAATTGCATGTAGTGTTCCCCAAGGGTACTGCATGTGATTCTGCCTAACACATGGTATGGCGATGGTTCTGGCGAGGAAGCCCACAAGCAGCTAGTCAGCCCACCGGGCAGTCCAGGAACACTTCTGAAGGATCTGTCGAGCTGGATCCCAAGAAGCCGTTGACACTATTTGGTGCCACTTATCCAAGGGCTTAAGCATCGCTCTGGGTCTTCGGCTATCAGGCAGAGGAGCAGGGCTTCACTGTGCCAGACACTGAAGAGGATGCTGGGCCACTTCAGTAGGCGACTTTGGGTCATGAGCGGTCTGCTCTACTTCGAGGGGTTCCTGGCTCCCGATGTAGATCTGAAGCACGGCAACAGGAATCCTCTTACCCAAAATCTGAGCTGAAAGCAAGTCCAAGCCCACCTATGGTAAGGATCTGCACCATTCAAACCGCAATTAGTTGTCCGTTCAGGGACAACGTACTGGTTTCACATCTGCCCCACACGCAAACTTTTAGGCACCAATCATGTGAACTAGGACTAGGCAGTCTCTGCCCCTTTCCGGGGGGTTGGGGGGCACATGCCCACGCCCTCACCCACGCACACACCCAGCCTTTCCTGGGCAAGTGCATGACCTTCTAAGGGATTTCCTGAAATGGCAAGGCAGGAAGGAGGTCAAGCAACAATATGGCCAAAGTATAAACAAAAATCTTGTAGCGTACCCATTTCAGGGCACTAGCCACATTTCTTAGCCATACGTGGTAAACACAAATGTTCACACCAAAAATAATACACAAATGATTAAAATGGTGTTCAAGCTCATATCAAAGTAACAAAAAATCCCATTTGTATAAAGCCAGTATGATTCAAAAGTATCCCCAATGCACTGCACTGTAAGGTGCTGTGTGCAATGTTAAAAAGTACAAGAATTCACAAGGGAAACAGTACTGATAATCTGATACTCTGAATGAGAGATCAATTTACCCATAACAATGATCAAAAGGCAAAGGCGGTGAAGCACAAGGCTTTACTTCCCTTCAAAATGTCAGGACAGGATCAAAACCAGAGCAAAAGGAATGTGGTATCATAGAAACCTATGCAGGGGTACGCTTGAAAAAGAAACTCTTTCCTAACAAACATCACTACCTCACTCCATCTCCACTAATCCACCTCATTAAACCTACATGCTGCTTATGTGGACTTTGGATTTGTCAGGTTGCTGCAATGGATTGCCATTCTGTCCTGTGGTTACATTATGTTATGCTCACCTGGCTCCCACAGAGGCGTCGATCTGAACTGGACAGCTGCGTTCTCCACCAATGTGACGCGAAGGGCCGAGATGACGGACTGGACTGGCCCACCTAGCTTCGTTTGCTTGGCCCATAGGAATATTCTTCTGCAAATGGAGAAAGGGAATTAACCACCCGTGGAGTTGAGCGTAAATCCACCCACCCCCGCTGTTCTCCCCACAGATCACCTTTGATGTCCCCTCTTATAGTCTCACCTGATGGTTTGAAAAGATGAGCTCTCCATCCTGCATTGAGCGCAGGGGCGCGTTGATAACCAGTTGCTTCACTGGCTCGAAGGAATTGGTGAGTTCCAGAACAATATTGATTCCGAAAAGTATGTAGTTCGTAAGAGTTCACATGTCTGACTTTCACTCTTGTCCGATTCCTTGCAGTTTGCAGCTTCACCCCAGCGAAGAGTTCCTCGTGGTAGCTGACGAAGTTCAGGTAAGGATTTGGCTTATCCTACACAATTCAATAAAATAAGGCCAGAATGTAACCTGTGGCTTGCTCCCTTATTCAGGTGTGGAGAGAAAATATGAAGTTCGGGGAATAATGCCTCCGGCGGTAAAATTAGGTAAGTCTATTGTGGTGAGAAGAGTTCCCCTTGTTTGTCCTTTCGTCTCACCTTGTTGTCCCTTTTTTCCCCTTGGGGGCCAGGGTACGGCGAGGATGCAATGGAGACTGCGCCGACCCGTGAAGAGGAATAGTACCCCCGGCGGTAATCAGGTATGTCTATGGGGGTAGTTACTATTGCCTCTGTTTATTCCCTTGGCTCACCTTTGCTGTTCTTGTGTTCCCCTTAGGTGCCAGAGTGTGGCGGGAACGTGCAGAAGGATGCGGTGGATCATGAGGATGCTGCGAAGGCCGGTGAGTTCAGCGCGGCGCTGCAGCAGGCGAGGCAGCGTGCGTGAAATGCTTCTTTCTTCCAGCTCGAAGGCGCGGTGGATCCGGATTTCAGGTAAGGATCGAAGGTTTTGCTCTTATTCTAACCTCTTCTCCTTTAGGACCTGTAGACTCGAGGCGGGTGTGGCAGAAGACTGGATACAGGCTTGCAGACACGGTGAGCGTTACGCTGCTGGATGCAGAATAACGCGAAGCCTCCAAAGTAGTCCCAGGTAAGTATTCCTCCCCAGCCCCACCCGAGTAAAAAAATAGTCCCTAGGTAAAATAGGCCCTTCCAAGCCTCCTTTGGCTTGGAGCTCTGCAGCATGGTCTGCATCAGGTAAGCTTGCAGCATGGTCTGCATCAGGTAAGTTCTACTCTATGAGCCTGGCGCCATAGGCTTTCCAGGGCCGCACCCAAACAGCCCCTAGCAGGGGTTTTTGGGCTTGCTCAAAATAACTTGATGCCTGCTTCCGGGGTTGCTGGACCTGGTCTGGTTCCCCGGGGGTAGGCATCATGACACATTATCAGACGTAATAATAGATCTGGCCACCATCTTGGATTCACTTCTAGGCCGGCCGGCTGGTCGGTGTCACTGTGGTTGTAATGGTTGGTGTTGCAAGTTCTCTATATTTGGGTAAAATATCATGCTCGTGGGTTTGTGGGAATTGGACCGCTCATCGCAGTGCAAGTGGTGCTTGAAAACTCTTGTATTTTAATGAACCAATCCTCCCTCTCTGTGGTTGAAGGAGACCTGCTGCAAGTACCTTTTCTTCACTTCTGCTGGGACCCCCAGCAGGTGGTCTCCTATGGCACAATGGGATTTCAGGGACAATCTGGTTTAGCAGAGACACACTGGTAGGGATGGATTGGTGAACCTGGGAGAATGCGCCATGTACCCCCAACCACAAGGCCTGCATCACGTTGTGGGTGATGGTCCCTGGCCACATACGCTAGCATCTACTCCGGGACTTCCTCAAACAAGTTTCCTGTTCTTTCCAGAGACTAAAAACGACTGAGTGACTGAAGATCAAAAGCCTTGCAGAAAAGGTGTAGCCGACCTACTGCATTGACCAAAGGAGGTAGAAGAGACTGCTTTGATCCCAAGGAGAGAGAGTAAAAAGCTTTAAAGAGCACAACTATACCTTGAATTCAGCAACATTCATTTTCATTTTAACATATAAAATGAGTTCAGTCTTTTTTATTGCAAGGAAATGATCACAAAGAGCCATAGAATATAATTTCCATCTGGCACAGTGCAATAGTAATATTTCAAAACATTGGACAGAAATGTATTTAGAGGGGAACCCATTGTGGAAAAGCCACAGATCATTTGTAGCATGAAGAACTAGAAACTGTGGGACTCCTCTGCAATCAAAGTGTTTTATTTGAAAGGTTAGTTTTATAGCTTCCTTTTTGTTATTTGTATTCTTTCTCAGAAGATGTGCAAAGTGCTCAAGTGTTTACCAGATGAATAATGCACACAAAAACAATGTTTTAAAACCGCAGTGTTTTCCAACACAATAACGTTGTATTTATGTTTGCGGTCGCTTCAAAAGCGACCGCAAACATAAATACAACGTTTTTAAAGCTGTGGTTTTATTTCTAAGTTTTCCGGGCTCCTCCAGCCCGGAAAACTTAGAAAAAAAAACCGCAGCTAGTGCTTATTTTATGTAAAAAAAATAAATAGCACTTACCGAGATTCAGCTGCAGCTTTCCTGCTCTGGTCTCCGGTCCGCGTCCTCGGAGTCCCGGCACTAATGAAGGGAAAACCACCCAGCGTTAGACTTTGTTTACTACAGCTGGCTGGCTTTTCCTTCATTAGTGCCGCAAAAGCAAAAGCCAGCACAGGAGGGCCTCCATTTCACAAAATGGCGGCGCCCCTGTGCTTGCTTTTTCGAATTTTGAGCTTGAATAGCTCAAAATTTTACATAGGAAGTTTTAAAACGGAGGATGCTAGTATATTTTTTTTTATGTGGCCTATCTATTTTTTAAATAACATTTTTTACTAGACCATCCCTTTAAGACGATCAATTTGTTTGGATTCCTTTTATAAGAACATGCAAACTATGTTCTGTCCCCCAGAAGGTGGAGAGGTGGCTAGATTCAATAGTTCGTACATCACATGTATGCTCTTTTGCACCTAGTTTTTACATACTGTGAAGGCATCATGAAGGAAGACACAGACAACAGATTCAAATTTCAAAACAATATGGTTTATTAACTCAAATAACAGGATGGTTGAAGGCCTAACTTGCCCTATGCTAAGGTGGGATTTCCCTACCTGACTGAAACTAAGGAAAGTGTGAGTTAGAAAGTTCAACTTAAGTCTGTCTGTGTCCAAAAACTATCCCCTTGCCCTCACAACTAAAGCTAAACAATAGGTAGGGGTGTCAACAATAAACAAATTGTGATCAAAACAAAGTTTTGAGCTTCTTCCAGCTCCTAGCTTCCTTTTCAGCTTTCCCTTTCCCAAGTTCAAAAAAGTTTCACAAGAGTCCCAGGATTACCGTTCCCAAGTTCACAACAGTTCCACAAATCCTTGTGGTTCTCTTCCCCAAGTTCAAGGCAGCAAAGTGCCAAAGAAATGGGTTTTGAGGGCTCCTTCTTCAAGACAGTATTAAAGTTCATCAGGGTTCCCTTACCCAAGACTTCAACTTGCCAAATGATAGTTTATTGCAGTCTTTCAATGTTCAACAGAACTCCAGATCAATTTGACACTCCTTCTGGATTGGATTAACAGTTCACTTTTAATTGCTTATTCTTTGTTTACTTCAATGTCTTTGGCTTCCATAATTGAGGGTTCCCTGGTCTAGGCGCAGTTGTCGGACCACACGGCCCATCCATCACAGATTGTGCAACCAGGAACCCTAGGCTCTTCAGCCCACACAGGTTCTTCTGTACCAGTCTCTGTGTCAAGGTTCACACTCACTTGACTTCTTCTTGTCAACCCCTTGGTTTTATGTGAAGATTCACACTCACTTGGCCTCTCCTGATTTGCCTCTTGGCTTTGCCACAATGTGTCACATATCCTTTTGCCAGTCTTTGGCTTTGCTACACTGTATTCATGCATAAAGTTCACTTTGGGGTGTGTTTTTTTTTCTCCCTACCTTTCTGTCCTGCTCTTTCACAAACGTCCACACTTGCTCTCTTATTTCGTGCGTTGCTTTCCAATGGGCAATTTCACATTTATCTCTCATCGGATCGTCGCTATGCCCATAAAGTTTTCATTCAGTTCTGTATTCAATATTAGTGACTTTTTACTTTTCCGCTTCGTTTTCATTGAACGCGTGGCTTCATATTGGTTTCAATCTGCACACGTTATTCTGGTCATTCAGCATTCGTCTCGCTCTCACGCAGCCCGCAGGAGTGCCCTGGTTTCAAGTGACGTTCCCCTTCACTCATTGGTCCTCAGCATTCTATTTGGGCAGCTATGTTGTTCCCCTACCACTCCGCCAGCTGGCTTGCCTTGCATTGCAAGCCACGCTTACACTTTTGAAGCTTGTCTGCTCCCGCCGGCAGCTATGCTTCCCATCTGCAGACACTGGCGGCTATTTTGCTTTCCTTGGTGTGTCCGCAGCTCCAGCTGCGAATCTCTGACACTGGTGGCTCCCAAACATGTGGATTTCATACGTCCTGCCTGCTCCTGGGCTCCACAGTTCCTTGGGATCGTCGGCTGGCGTCCTGGCTTCCCTGACGGACCCACCACGGCTGCCCCCACGCAAACATCCCTGCTGGTCTCCCTGTCGGTCTTTCTGGTGCTGGTTTCCTCCCTTCTTATACACCTGCATCCACTTGACAGGTTGCAGGTGTGAGTTGCCAATTGGCATTGCCTGACTGTAATTAAAGGGACATGCCTTACCTTTATAGTACTTTGCAGCCATCTTCCTCGTCTCAGTACTAGAGTGGTGAAATGACCTACTGGTGTTTATTACTCCTAGTTGCCTATTTTTTGTCCCAGTATTATAATAGGCTGAATGAAGAAAATTTAGGGGAACTGTTTTACAGTAGCCCATAAAGGCCAGGGGAGGGTTAGGTTGGTTGTCATAAGGGAAAGGGGGATGCCATGTCTGGCCTCTGGGTACCCTCTTCCCAATCCCCAAAGATCCTCCACCCAGGTGATGATCACTCGCCAACCCCAGGGTCGGGATCCAAAAGCGATGGCCTTTCCCAGGCCACATGAGCAAAGGATCCAGGGGGAATAGAAATGAGGATACCCTCAGGTTTCTCACAATACTTACAGTTGGGCCTACATAAACCAATCCAGAATCTTATAGTACTGCTCTGGAAAAGGTTTAGTAGAATCAACCTATCTATGTTCAGTAGCTCACAATATGAGACGGCTGGGTTAGCCAGGAAAACCTCAGATGGTTCTAGATCCATGCAATGTTATCAGTCCAAGCATGCGTCCTCCCCCACCATTCCAAAGAAAGCTTGATATAAAAGGGTTCACATTTATTAAGATACCCTGTAGCTGATGGTAGTTCATCACCATTCACCAGAAAGTAGTTATTTTTCAAAATAACCCAAATAATGTTGCCGTATAACTATACTATATAGAAACTCTCTAACTGCTTTAAGACCTAGTTTGTGTGTTACAAAGGTGGACTAGGATGAGACCTCCATGGTCAGTAGAAATCTGTTGGTTTGCTGTCTTATAGTATGTGATAAAATGAAGAGCCTGGGGGAGTCCATTGGTCCACTCCAGCCATACATGTCTGCATCTGAAAACATTCATGGATTAGGGCATGCTATACATACGTTCCCACTTCCTTCCTTCTTTGCTCCTTTTCTTTTTTCAGGTTTGAGGGCTCCTTTATTTCACATTGATGGACTGATTCCTCCTGTGCTTGTCTAAGGGAATGTGTAGGGCCAGCCAGCATAGCTAGGACCGGACACCACAGAAACACCAGAACATGTACAAGTGGAAATACACTGCATCACTTTAAGGGAATTTGTAGGGCCAGCCACCTTACATAGGACTGGACACCACAGAAACACCAAAACATGTACAAGTGGAAATAAAGTGTATCACTTTAACTTAAATCTGAAATACAATTTAAAGTGAAAATCAGGCCTCAAGAGCCCTCTTCGCTGTGAATTGGGAGACTCCCATCCATGACGGCTGAATGCCAGTCCTGCTGAATCACTGGTTCATCCCAACGATTTTGAAGGAACTGCACTAGTTCCTCCTTTCCAGGCCAGCAATAGCTACAGTTTGACGTCAGCTGTAAGAGCATCACGTGGCGCAGCACACTGCTGATATAGGCACAAAAGGAGCATTTAACAAAGACCTTCAGGCTTCCCTCAGCCACTTCTTCTCCCTCTCTCATCTCTGACTGTCTGTCTGCCATCCAGGAGTGGTGCACCGCCAATGATCTATTCCTTAATGCCAGTAAGACTAAGATTCTCATCATCGGAACACCCGCTGCCTCATTTCCTGTCACTCTCTGGTCGGCCTCTCTTGGCCCTCTTGTGAGGCCAAAAGCCTTGTGGTCATCTACGACTCCACACTCTCCTTCCCTCCTCACATCTCTGATGTCTCTAAGAAGTCTCCCTACCAGTTACACCTCCTCAGAGGTATTCTTCCTTTCCTCTCCTTCCCCCAGGTAGCGACTGCGAGGCCAAGGACTGCGAGACTTGTCCTTGGCCTCAAGCCCAAGGATCGTATCTATCCAGGACTGAAATCTCTGCATTGGCTCCCAGTGGCTGCGAGGATTATGTTCAAAACCCTCTGCATTGTCCATAAGGCCTTCTGGGCCATGGGTCCTCAATACCTTCAACTCTCCCTTCCTAAATATCTTCCTTCTTGAGCTCTTCGCTCATCCACCTCCAGCTCCCTCCAGGTCAGACGCTTTTCCAAGCAACGAGTTGATGGTAGATCTCTTTCTTTGGCTGGGGCCTCCCTCTGGAACAGCCTCCCTGCCTCCCTGAAACTTGAGGAGAATCATCTCTGGTTCCGGAAGTGCCTCACAACCTTTCTCTTTGCTTCTGCTTTTTCTCCTCCTCTCCTCTGCTGACTTCCTGGCTAATACTGATACTGCACTGGATACCTGGCCTCCCGCTGATCTCTGGGCCAGGCCCCCTACCCGCCAGTCGCACTCCTGCACTGCCCTCCTGGCAACCCCCTCACTTGGGGACTGTTTCTGTATCCCTACAGTCCCTTACCAGCACTTGAAACCTGTTGTCTGCACTTACCCTTGCACTTGCCACCTGCTGGCTGTACTTTTACTTTGTTATTCATCTTATTATCCCATGTACTGCACGGTCCCCTCTCCCCTCCCCCTCTACACTTCCCTCCTTCCCCTTCCCATGCACTTACGTGATCTGAATGACACCTGGCCTAGTAGGATCGCTTGTCTGTCTTCCCTCTGTTCCATCTCCTTTGCCTAGTCACGCCTTGTAACACTTGTGTATAGGCGTGTTATAATTGCCATATCATATCATACCAATGTAAGCTACATCCTACCCTTTTCATTTCTTGGGCTAAGGTGAGGGTTGGTTGAGCTGCAAAGAAGCATGTTGTGGTCCATGTACAGATGCCAGAACATGTTTCTCTTGAATGCCCTGTCACATAACCTTTTGTATAACCATCACTGTGCTTGCTGTTGCTATCCAGGTTGTGCGAAATTACCGTTACGTGGAGGATGCAACTCTCTGCCCACCATGGTGCCTCACCATCAGAGCTCGGGGCCACACCTTCCCACTGGGACACCAGCACTTCATTCCAGATTGTGTGCTCGACTCACCCAAAGTGGTAAGTGTTGGACTTGCAGTTGTGGCACTGAGAGTTACAGATGAAATGTTTGCTGTATGCATTAAATATCTAAACTGCCTCCCTAGGCATGTGTGCCCTTTTTTGGATAGCAGTTTAGATTTTCTTGCAGATAGGTTTGTATGGCTAATGTGATGACTCCTTTGGAGTCATCACAGAACCCCAGCCCAGGATCTCTGTCAATGTGGCCAGGGAAAGGCAGCCGATACTTGATCCTAACCCTGGGGGTGGTAACATGAGGGAGGATCACATGGGAAGAGATGGTTGTCAGGGGTTGGTGGGGGGAGTGGTGACTCCTTTGGTAGAAATGCAATTTTCATTTTCTTGTAAGGACGAGAGTCCTATACATCCCTGATACTTAATGACATGCTGCCATTGTACAAGTCCCTCCCATGAAAGAACATGCTTTGAAAATTAATCTAAACAGAAAAAGGGTTTTACCTTGGGAGTTCAGGAATTAAATATGACATCCTCTAAAGGTCATAGCCCCATTGGTAACTCACAATCCTTTTGCATAACATCCCATAACTCTGACAACTCTCAGTTCACAAAACAATCAAAACTAACTAAATGTCAAAGAACCAAAACCACTACGAACTTCCGGATCCATAATGTCTGTGGTACTAGGACTAGGAAGAAGGGCTCAGAGTTAGTAAGGATCAGAAGTGCTATTAATCAGAATGTGCGGTCTACTTGTTGTAGAGCAAGACACCTGAGCGGGACATTTAAACTCAGGAATGAGTTGCAGCAGAATAGAGACGCAGAAGATGTAGCAGAGGTAGAAGTGGTCCGGAGTGCTGGGATTGCTGCAGAAGGAAGAGCGACAGCTGAAGCCGACGCGAGAAGGGCAGCCGGACGAATATGTAGAGTGCGCGAAGCAGGAAGCGGCATCATGGACAGCAGTGGGAGAAGAAGCCTAGTTGATTCGTACCTGTGCTTCCTCTGCCGATGTCTAGAGGATGTGACTGGTTGTGTTAAGTTGACTTTTTAAGTCATTCAAGGTTACTTTTCGTATTGCTGTTCGCCAAAACACTTTGCTGAATTCCACTCACAAATGCCTATTTAACTATATACACATCTAACTTTCTTCTAATCTTTTTATCCTATTTAATTGATTTGCACACTCTTTGTCTTTCTTGCTCTTCTATGCAGTCTCACTGTCCTTCCTAATCGATGAAGCACCTCTGTGTTGTTTGCCGAAAATCTTAGTTTCCTTCTTCTACGACTGGTGGCATAAGGAGTGATCGAAAACGACCCTTCAGCCGCTACGGCACTTTATAGTTGGCTTCTGAGTTTGTGATAACTGTTCTTCACTCTGCTCTTGTTTGTCTTGTCGCTAGATCTTGCTTATTGGAGGACTTCTTCTGTGCTACCTAACGTGTCTCTAACTTCACCACGTCAAAGTCAGGCAAACCTCGTCCGCTCTTCAGCACACCCTCGGTCACAGAGATAATGTGGGTTAACTTAATCTTGGCTACCACTGTCCAGTTTCTGCAGTCTTCTCATCAACTGCTCTCCCTGTCCCCTGTCCTACCTACTGGTCGTCAGTCTTCCTTGTTACATTGATTTGTTAGCGAGTCTGCACAGTCCTTAGTATGTGTATGCTTTTCAGATGTTATTCTAACTGCTACAATAACATCATATTAAATATTTTCTCAGACAACTAGGTTAAGGTTAACTATTTATATTCACTCATAGATCCTAGTTAACACATATCATAGTTCATGTTTTAAACTTACCATTTAGATTTAAAAAAACTACTTTCTGCGCTTTCATAAATAGGTGAATGATTGACTCCATCTCCTGTTCTCTTAATTTCTTCTCACGTCATTCATATTTCCTTCAGGAAAGTCTCTATGACTGGAATTTCATCAAACAGGTTTTGCTGGTTCAAAGTCAGTGATGAAAGGCAGTTTAGAATTGCACCCTTCCAAGTTTCTAAATCCTCCATCTTGGCTTGGGAGGTTTTCTGATCTCTGTATTGAAGGTTAAGGACAAAACTTAAACACGTTCTCCTTTCTTTTCCACAGACCTGAAACTTCACTGCAAAACCTTCCAATCCTGTGCACCCCTGCTGCACCTATTTGGTGCAGTGATCGGAGCTAATGGCCCTCTCTGTTGCTGTAGGACCACGACGGACACAATGTCCACAGAACCTCTGGCAGGATACCCATGCTTACCGGTAGCTCTCCAAATATTCACAGGAATGCCATCAGAGGCTGACTGTGTGCGCTTGCTCACGACAGGATGCGATCAGCGAGAAAGCCCACCAGCAGTTTTCTGCATGCCCCACATTTTGATGCATGCTATCAATGTAGAAGACTAACCGCTGTGTCTTTCGCCACATGGAGCTCAGATCTCTATAGAATGCTGATCCAGAATCCTACTGTCCCTGTATTCACGTATAGATAAAATGCACAATATAGCACATAATGGCTGGGCTATAGAACATCCTCCAAAAATGGAAGGGGTTTAACACTCTTTATCCCTTATCTAGTGGACTTGCTTGCCTCTCATTGGTGGCCTTAGTGCACAGCATACTAAGAGGAGACAGACATCTGGAGGCATCAGCCGGTCGTGGAAAAACAAACCTAATACCGCTTTGATACCAACTATGATCTGCTTAGAGCTCTGCATCAGGGGAACGTTAATCTGTTGCAGAATGATGGCACCTGTGGCTCCACAAATGGAGGAGGCCTCAAGACAGTGTTATTTAACAAAGATGCGATTTCTAGGGCTAAACCTATTTGGCTCACAACCCATCACCTTCCTGGAAAAGTCTTTAAAGTATAGAAGCATGCTCTATCCTACAAGACAAGAGGTCCCCCCTTCCTAAGACTAGTGGCAGGGTTCTCAACTTTGCAGCACCCTGCCTCACCAGCCAAGGCTCTCTTTGTGTAAATGGAAGATGTTTCTTCCCCCACCTGAGTAATGTGCCTTGCCTTCTGTGATGAATCTGGTCAATTCCTCCCTTCTCCCAAGAGGGGAGCCCAACCCCTTTGACGCTAGGGAGGGGAACCCACTCCACAAGCCCCTCCCCCAGGGTCTGGGCCAGTGGGACCTCACTGGGAGCCACTCCCCTCTCGGGGACAAGGACTTCCAGTCTGTAATACGTTGTCTGCTTTGTTACCACACTAAGGTAACCTCCCTTATTTTTTGTTTTGGGGGATCTGTTCCTCACAAACGGGAGGGCATAAACAAGCTAAATATCACAAAAAAGAAGAAACAGATTACCCCTCTTTCCGCCTATATGTGTAGGGTTGTGTGAGAATTTCACTTATACACTACAAGACATCATAAAAATCACAGACCTTCCCAGGCCATGGTAGAAACACCCGATGGACCACTCTCCACAATTTACTTTATCACAAAATATTTTTTAATCAATCTTTACAAAATATCTTAATACATAAAAACATAAAAACAGAATAATTATTCCCGACAGGTACAGTTAAACATAGTTAAAAACACAGTTAGATCTGTGATGGGGTTTTTTTTGTCGCAAATACAACACACCACATGTAATTGTAGCAGTTTAGATATAAGACTCAGATTGTTTTTTGGTCTTCTACAATAGTCGACATGTTTCGGCCTTTGGGTAGAGTTGGGCACTATCCCTAGTGCTTGTCGAACCCTTGGTCTTATGGCCTTCTTCAGGACTGGTATATTTCTTCCAAATGTGCTAATTGCTTTTTGTGTCCCCATATATTAGAATAGCATCTATCTAAAAAACAACAGCATGTTATCTTGTGATTGTGGTTACGTGGCATCAAAACATTTCTTTTACAGCAATCTTTTTCATTCTGTTCATTGTGTTTTGTGGCTTCTTATTTTACAACCAACTAGTGTCTCACTTTTATTCTGTTTCCTACAACACAGGGTTTCTCCCGTACACGTGAGGAACTAAAGCCCACTTTTAGCACACGACATTTATAATCAGAAAGCCAAATGTGTCTTATCTATAGCAAGGTAACGTTTTTCTGCCGTGTACAGTTTGTGTCCACCCGACACCTCTCTTACGAATATACATATAGCACACAACCCTTACTTACATTCACATATTGTTCAGGTCTTGATGGTCGTGCAGATTAGAAGCTACCTCCGTCCCCAAGCACCACACGGACAGGAGTAAATAACACTGGCCGTGCAGCGCTTGAAGTCACAGGTGAAGAAAGTCGTCTTTATCAGGAACCAGAAACGCCAAAGGACCCCTGACCACTGTAAGGCAACGGAGGGTTAATCACAACTGGGAATGAACAACAATGCCGTAAATATAGGAGAGCAGAAAAGGGGCTTACCCAAAAATGAAGGAGAGGGTGATCTGAGGTGTATGCAGGGGTAGAAGGTGTAAAGCAGGCACTTGTCGGTTGTGTCTCTGGCGGGACTTGAGATGGAAAACACCTGAGGTAAGTGGGACAATCCGTGAGCAGTCCAAGAAACAGTTCCTGGTCGGTTGTGTCTCTGGCGGGACTTGAGATGGAAAACACCTGAGGTAAGTGGGACAATCCGTGAGCAGTCCAAGAAACAGTTCCGAGGTCAATAACCAAAAGTTCAGTGTTCAATGGGAAATCCGTGGGCAGTCCAGTAAACAATTCCGGGTCAAGAAACCAGTAGTAGACAAACAGCGTGATATCTGGGACAAAAGATGAAGCAATCCGTAAACAGTTCCGTGGTCGAGTAATCGTGGTAGCAAAAAATATCCAAAGCAAACGCCAAAGCAGTCCGTGAAGGAAGCAGCTGTGAAGCGGTGCTTCCGTGTTTCTCTGCTCTCTTTAACTTGTGGGAAGGTCACGTGATTCACATCACGGGGGAAGGAAGTCCGTGTCACATGACCCGTGAAAATGACGAAGGCCGTTGTGGATGCCTTGTCACGTGACGTGCGAATCTGTGTGTGCCCCATCGGCAGCGCCAGTCGTGTAAAAGTCTCCATGGGAGGTGCCAGTGAAGGAAGGGGCGAAGAGCCCTCGGGCCGTAACGCACGGGTCTCCTTTGTTTGGCAGGAGATCGCCGCCGTTCGTGTGCAGGGACACGAACATCACGTGAGTCTTGGAGGTGGTGAATGATGGGAGACACGACACATATAGGCGTGAGCGCACAGCAGCTTTATTCTCGCTTGTGCTTCTTTCTTAATTTGCAGAAAAATGGTTCTTCAGTAAACACCACTTCCTGAACTTCGATAAATGTATGAGCACTCCCGCACTCGAATTTCTTAGGGCATCTGTGTCTAGTACAGATCTAGAGAGGGGATTAATTAAGACAAAATCAATGGATAGAAAGTTTTTATGTCTCAAACTCTGAAGAATACTACTTGTACCCAGGAGTTTCGGAATTAAATGTATCTATATGCCCTCAGTATTCTTATATATATTTCAATTTGATTTTATACATCTTTCAATTTGATTTTTTCATTCAGTCCTTTGCAAAAGATACAAGGCTTACCTTTATGCGTTTAAAACACAAGTTGAGTCCCAGCTCCTATCTAGGGATGGTCTCTTAGTGCCCCACCGGTATGTGCACTGCATCGGTCCCAAATTCAGACTCGATATACTCTCCTATAACACAAAGGACGATGTATAATCCTAACTGTATCATGGGAGCAGTTGTTTGCACAAAATTATGTCTCAAGAAACAGAAACACAAACAAGAGTTTTGTTTTGTTTTTTGTCCTAATAGCGTGGCCCTCCCAGTTGCCATCTCGACTTCTCTTAATTAATAGAGCATATCAGGACAATTATAATATGATTCAGCAATGGAGGAGAGGGAGCAAGAGGCTTCTTCTAAATAGAAACAAATTTTCTAACACAATGGAGACCACCATTCACTCCGTCTCTTAGAGCTGGCGTCGAGCCGTGAGTGGCTCGTGAAATAACAACTGGGTATAGAGGTCTTGTTGTTAGCCTACCTTTTGGACGCGGGCTGGAAGATACTGCCGCAGTGTTTTCCGGCGATGCAACAACCGGCTGTGAAAGACCGCAGAGCGTTCTGCACAGGGATTCTTTTTCGTCCTATGCGTCCCGCGTTGCTGTGGCCGTATCAGGTCCAGAAGAACTCGACGGCACATCCGGCGGCTGCCTTTGTTTATGTAGGGTCACGTATTTATCACGTGATCGCTTTTAGGTCAACACCCTCAATTAGTTAAAGGGCAAGATACGTCTTTCATGTGCTCTGTGAAAGACAGCGTATTTGTGTCTCTTCTTTTCCTGCGTGAGGTTTTGAAACCTCCAAATGGAAAGGGAAAGAGACAAAAGCCACTTACCCCCACGGCGGAATAGGTTTATTTAGCGTGTGTAAAACAACATGCCTGCATACACATCTTTAGCAGATGAGTCATTTTCCATTTTCAGATCCTCTTCGTTGGACTGGCATCAGCACCAAGGGTGTTTCCAGAAAGCCTTGCTCCTATTGTGGGACTTCTACACAAAAAGGGGGCTTACAGCGGAATACATATTTAGATGACTCGCTCACCCAGGTGCCTTAGAAGTTTGTGTCCTTGAGATCTACAACCAGGATGTTCATTTGCTTGGAACAATACATTCACACTGATTCCAACCAAAGAGCTGCAGTTTATTGGTATGCACATCAACACAGCTGTGGGTTGTTCTTTCCTCCCTCTACCAACGTTTCAGAAGTTGCAGCTACATCTGGAGTAGCTCTTGTCATAACGGGAGAAGAGTCTGCCAGGATATGTACAAGCATTTAAATGTGACTTGCAGGCCCCTCAAATCTCTTTTGCCGTGGTTTTCTCCTGTATAGAGAGTACATGATTGTGACTAATCAACTTCCGGGGCACCAGCAGTCCAGGGATGAATATCATTTTCTAAACCATCAATCAACCCCACACCTCTAGTACACCAGAAGGGAATCCAATACAAGTGAATTATAAGACCGTCTTGTCCAATTTTGGTAATGTGAACGGAACGGCAGGCTTATCTCTGCAAGGTCGTGGATCGTTGGTTAGTTGCAACACAGCGAAAATACAATTATTACCCAATGATAAAAGGGACTGTCCAGTCAAGGTTGTATACAAATAACGACTTTATTATTGCTACAACAGACCGTTCTAGCCCACTACCAATATGACCCACCCTGTAAAGGAACACAGAGGACAGACAGTTTCATGAAGGAAAGGAATGCTCTCTGGATGCTGACAGGAGGGTTGTTTGTAAAGTAATCCGTCTTACTATTCAAGGTTATTCGATTCCAGCACCAAGGGTGCAAAGGGTCGTAACTGTCTCTAGGGGCCCTCGGAAAAGAACCAGGGGGGCAGAACCACAATGTACCTGGTGCTGAAGAAGTTCTTGGTGCTCGACAGCATCAAGGCGTTCCAGTGTGCTTCGCAGCCCTTGAGACAGAGTTAGCGGTGGGAGACATCTGTGCGTAGCAGGCATCAGTCAGTTCGGCAAGCGAGGCTGGACGGACGTCTGCAGGCTGGCTAGCGCGGCGGCTCAGGGCCAAGAATCATTGTGTCTGTGCTGGTTGGCAGATCTAGAATGCTGGTCGAGGCATCTCAGATGGCTCTGGTGACTGCGGCGTGACAACAGTCAGCAGTGCAGCCAGACGCGGTTCGGGGGCTTTCAAATTTCCTTAAAAGATGGACGGTGGATGAGGCATGTGTGGCACTCCTCCTAGGTTCTTCGCAGGGTTCGTGTCACCCTTTCAAGGCGGACGGCCCAAAGCTCAGGAGAGTGTTTGCAGACAACGTCCTTGTCCTTTGTCCAGAGAATCTCTGCCTTTTCCCACCTAGGAAACTTGCTGGCAGATCCTAGCAGGGCATGCTGTCTGCTGGCTGGGTACCGGTTCTAAAGCTGCTGGACAGGTCCTCTGAGTCTGGTATCTCCCTCTGTTCCCTGGGCGATGTTTAGAGGAGGGATCTTGCTTAGCTCTTGGAACTCCTGTCCTTCCTTCACTGGCAGAAGATGTAAGGTGGACTGTACCTTCAGCCCGGTCCAAATGAGTCCTTCTAAATCCTTTCGAAGTCGTCGGATGGTCTGCTAAGAGAGGGGTTCCGCCCCTTTTTAAGCCAAATGGGCCCCAGTGATTGGTGCAGGCTAGGCCTACCTTAATGAACCAATCCTGGGTCCCCACCAACAATCTTCTGTTATTCATGAGGTCAGGACCAGAGTTATTATTATTATTTGGAATTTCTAAAGCGCAGCGGTCGCCCAAAGGCATCTTGGTGCTAGAGGAGAAACAACTGTCCAGGTATAGAGAGAGGCCCACAAAAGCAGACCTAGAAGAGAAGGGTTTTTATCGCTTTCCTAAAAGCTAGATGGCCAGCTATTTTCTTTATAGAAGGCGTCTGCTCGTTCCATGCAATGGCAGCAGCTACAGAGAAGGAGCGGCCCCCTATCCTAGCCCGGTTGAATGATGGCACAACAAGTAAATCGGCCGCACTGGTCCCACTTTGTGGATTGACCGATGGACAATGGACAGAGCTTTAAATCAAATGCGCTGATGTACTAGCAGCCATTGGAGGGAGCTCAGGACGGGGGAGATGTGTGCCCCATAGGGGAGCCGGTGGCTGTTCTTGCTGCTAGGTTTTATAAGCTCTGTAAACTCTGAATAAGCCCTCTTGGTTGGGCTAAATATAGAGAGTTATAATAATCCAACAGAGATAATATAAGGCCAGCCACAACCAGGGGATGAAGATGTTCTAGGATTAAAGGCTGCACTTTTTTTTAGAACTTTCAACTGTAGATGGCCAGTTTGGCATACCATGGCAACCTGGCTCTCCATAGAGAGAGGCGGTCAGTGTGACCCCCTAAGTTTTTGACCCTCCCAACGGGGGTAGGGAGGTTGCCCAAAGATGCAGGCCAGAAAGAAGACACCCAAAGACCAGAACCTCAGTCTTATCGCCGTTCAGTTTGAGCCAGTTGTGGTTTATCCAGTTCTGGAACAGGACAGACGAGACAGACAAGGGGTGTCAACATATACCCAAGTCCAACCCATCTCCCTGTCTGTTGTAGATCAAAGTGTCTCTCTGGTTAATTGAGCCCTCTGTGACTCTTGATTAAAGCGCAGCTCTACCTTGAAGTTTGTGTTTGGAGCAGACTTCCCGTTTGTTAGGGAGAATTCTCTCTTTAGGCTGAATTTCCTAACCTAGTGAGTCCCCCAGCAGCTTTGCTGGATTTCTGGAGTTTGTTTTTTCCTCCTGCCAAGAGTGAGACTCTTTTTCTCCCACTCTTGGACATGATTTATGGTGTTCCTTTGACTGGTAATGTGTTTTATGGGCTATGGGGTCCTTTACTCCATAGGGTCTCATGTGTTTTTACTATGTGTGTTACACAGCACCCTCCGTGCAGTAACCCAGGGGTGTCATAGTGACACCCCACCATAGACTCCATACCCTGGGACTGACTACTGTCTCCCAGGGCATGAAAAGTCACCATTGCCTTTACTAGTCCCAAATTATTAACAGAAACCAGTACAAACCATCATATTGTGGACGTACTGGTCGGGGCAATTCGATTGCCCCGGGGTCTGTTAGTGGAGGGGGCACGTCTCTGCCCCCCCTGATCGAGTTTTGGCTGGTGGCAGTGGAAACTACTTTTTATATTCGACCGCAAATATTTTCCTATGGGATTTTCCCATTGTTCGAGGCTACCAACTTTAATTATTTAATTCTCATAGCCTCGAACATACCGCCGGTTTATTTAATTAATATTAATTCGCCGGTTGGTATTTTTTGCCAGGACTCGATTCTAAAATGGCGTTTGTGTTCTCTTCTGTGACTCCAACCCAAGTCGAGCCCTTTGTTCCACTTTTTGGCGGGCTTCTCCACAGAAGCCTCCAAAAGTGGTGCCACTCTGTCTGGGTACCACAGGGGGTGTGGGAGGGGGCTTAGGCACCCTGGACTGAGTTACCTTGGTAACTCAAGTCGCACTCTTGTGTAATTGGCCCAATCACCACTTAGCATGTTTGATTGACAGCTAGGCTGAGTGAATGGGGGTATGCTGCATAAAAGCAGGGCTTTGGGGACTGGAACTTCAGAAGTCGCCACAGGACCTGAGAATCTGACGAGGGAGAAGCTGAGCCGACCTACCACGACGACACCACCGGTGGAGCCCTGCGGAACCGACTCACCACTTCCCGACGACAGAGAAGATCTCCCGGCTGGAGAGGCTTCTTCCCCTGACTGGTGGGCACAACCAGTTTTACCTTCCTTCTTCGCACCCCAGACCGGTTTGTGGTTGAACTGCCCGTGCCAAGCACCCCGGCGGCCGGATAGCCCCTCACCACTGAACCGCAAATCAATGGACCGCTCCTTGAACCTGAGAAACTCTGCAGCTGGTTTCTTCCCTGGCAGTGCAATGGACTCCTGTCTTCCTCCACGACGAGATCCTCTCTTCCCCCGGACGAAGCACCGACTTGCATCCGCTGCCAGGAACAACTGCCCCCGCTGGAGTGTTCTCACCACTTTAAGGTACGTGTCCGCCAGGCCTCCCTTTCTAAAGATTGCTACAAGGTAATAATAACCCCTTAACCTTCTGGACTGGGCTGGCCGCCTTGACCCTCTAACTGGTCCCTTTCTTTGGTCCAACTCCTTTTTGAACCGTTACAAGACTTTTGTGCACTGCAACCGTGTGACCTTGGACACATTTTGTTTGATCCTCTTAAAGTGGATCCAGCCTATTGAACTCTAACTTCACGGTTTTACTTTGCCTTCCTCTCTTGTTAGGTTCTTGTAAAAGTGTTGGGATCTGTTTCAACTTGTTCTCTGCTTTTCTCTCCCTTTTAAAAACGAACTATTAGAGTGCCATCTACGTTAAACGCTCACCGCTGTCTGAAAATAAGTGGGGCTTTACTTAAGACTTGTCTAATATGCTTTTAAGGGAGTGTATATCTTTTAGTGACCGTGTTTTTGAATTGCTTATTATTAGTGCCTGTGTGTTTTTCTAGATGTGGTTTAAAATACATAATTATTATATCTCTTTTACACCAAGCCCTGGTCAGTGTCTACTTGTTCTATTGGGTTCTCTTGACCTGTTGTGAATACTATGTATACTGCCTAACTCTTCTTGAGGGAAGTCTGACTGCTCCAAGTGAATGTGTGGTACAGACTGCTACCAAGTGGGTTTACTGCCAACCACCTGTAGTCTTAAATCTTTTGCAGTGGTCCCAGAGGGAACTGCACAGGTTTCTGCCTAACACAGTTTCCCCCAAATCACATCCTTCATCCCTCTGAAAGGCATCTTCTCTGCAGGGAATCCTGCGGTAACTGCTGGACCCAGACAGGCCATTCACTACCTTTCATACAGAGAGGTGGGAACTAGCTTCAAGCTGACACATTGCATACCAAAGGGATGTTAGCCCTACCTTCCTGTTGTCTCTTCTGACAGCCAAGCCTCTTCTCCAGGATTGCCTTAATTATTCCTCATTAGTATGCACTGCCACAAGCTGGTTTAGGCAAAGGGAAAGCAGATCCATGGGGCCTTTGATATTTTAATTAGGCTGCTAATGGCTGGAGGAAGTTGTGCCTTTCCCCTTCTTGAGATGCTTTGATGTACCCATGGCTGTCGCATTCCTGCTGACTATGATGGGGGAAGGCGGCGCCTGTAGGCTGAGTCTTCCTGGAGTACACGTGAATTGTGCATTTCGTGCGGGAAGCAGATGAAATGGGTGCGGAATAGCGTCACACATTTCTCAGAGGTTGATCTCCCATCATTAATTTTTATTATCAAAAAATCAAAAAGCCAAGGTGCACTCTCCCCGTGCGGATGGTCGGATTCCTCACAACAATGTTTTTTGGCTCATCCGATATCCTAGGTCAAACTTTTCAAGACTCTCACCATTTGTGGTCCATTCAGGAGCATTGATTCTGTAAACAGTTACCTGATTAGATATAATGCTCTCTATTGAATAATGTCATCTCAGAATTGTATCTTGCCCTGTAATATGTAATAAATGTTAAACATAACCAGACCAAATATTTTAATGAAAAAACAAATTAACTAATGGAAAGGATTTGTTATATTTATTCTGTACTGTGAAAAGGGAATTGAGTAAACTGTGCTGCTTGTATTTTATTATTCTGCAAGGAAATGATGGACAAAATGTTAAATGTAAATCACGAGAGGTTTAGTATATTTATGTACGAACAGTTTTCTATTTAAGTGTTATTGTAAATAAAAAGCAGGAAAATAGCACATTTGTCTTACATTGGACAGACTATCCCTTGTAGGGCATATGAACTGTGAACCTGAGCTGAAACTGTGTTTATGCAGAGCTCATCTTTCTGATTGTCAATCCCTCATCTACCCCCTCCTCCATACTACTACTCATTAGACAAAGGTCTGTGTGCAAATTGCACAATGAATAAAACTCTATGCATTCAATATTCAGGTGTTTTGTGGGTATACCGTCATTTCATCGCCGCACTTTTTATCGTGGGGTTTTTGGTGCAATTTTTTTTTCGGAAAAAAAGAAATCGAATTTTTGGGGGGTTACATTTTTAAAAAAATGGTTTGGGTGTTCGGGATATAAAAAAAGAAAAATAAGAAAGGGGGGTTGTGGGGAGTTACCAAAAAAATTCAATGTTTTTTTTGGAAAAAAAATTGCGGCAAAAAACCCTGCGATGAAAAGTGCGGCGATTAAATCACGTAGAACCATTTTGTGGTCCTATTTTTGTTATGTTTAGCTGGAAGGCCAGTCTGGTAGGACACTGATAAATGCTAAGTCAGTTAGTATTGGCAACTTCAAATTGCAGAGGTTGCAAACAGCCCCCCCCCCCCTCTGACCTAGCAGAGAAATAATGCCTCATCCAGAATGTGTCTGCTTCAGGGAAGTATCCTATTAAAAGGGCCTTTTGTCCAAGGCAGCAGATGTGTTCTGTTGATACCAAGACCCTGGCAACTCATGTAATTCTATGCTGCATACAAATTATGTATTTTAACATAACAAGTGGTAAATATATTTCGACTAACTTTAAAATTGTTTATCCATTTTGAAAAATAAAAATGATTCTGAATTCTGCTGACAAAGGGAAATAAACATGCATGTAAAGGAGCTGTTAAAATGTATGAATTAGTAGTTAAAATATTTTAATAACTGTCCTGCACACAATTATGAAAACATAAAGGATGCCTCTGGATTCCGAATATTCGTGAAAAACGGAATATATTATTATTATTATTAATGGCACAGGTCCATACCGGGAATTATAAGGGAAAGTAACATTTTAGTCAAATTCGAAGTTTATGTTCCTAAGAGTAGAGCTACCTCCTAGCTAACACATCCCCTTATGACATTGAACATTTAGTGGGCCAATCGAAGCAAAGAGGATGATCCTCGTAGGTGTATGTGAAGGCAGCATATACCAGGTTCTTTCCAATTCAAAATTGTTGCTTTTAATGATGCTTCATGGTTGGAGTTTACTGGGTATTTAAAATCAAACAAATCGAAAAATAAGAGTTTTGGGGGAAAACAGAAAAGAAAAAGAGCCTGGCTGACAGTTGAAAAGCAGATTGGAGTTATACCTGGATGTAGCTGATGGAAAAATCTCCTTAAGAAGGCCTTTTCCAGATGGGGCTGGATTCAGAGGCTTTCCCAAGACAGTCCAGGTTGCCTGAGGGGGAGTTTGGGAGCAGGTGGACAGAATGAAAGGAGGAGATTGCCTGGTGGAGTTGCCTAGATCCTGTTGATGTCCTTACTTGCCCTGGGATTTTAAAGACAACTCAGAAGTGAGTGCAATAATCCCGGAACACTGAAACAAGGGACCCAACAAATAAATATTTAAATCCCGATAGCAATTGAACGTATTGTGTTGGAGCCTTGTTTACAAGCTATGTCATTGAAGTGGTGGGGGCTGGGGCTTCTAAATGAAACTTTGTGAAAATATTTGATCTGTTATTTATATAACACATCATATATTTTCACAGACTTTAATATATGTTTGCCCTAGAATCTACAATTGTGCTGGGCCTATTTTCTCTGACAAGAACAAATTAATTAATTCAAAGGGTTTTTTCTCTGGAGCAAATTGGATCTTGTTTTGCAAGTGTGGTGTACAATTAACTGTTTACACCGGTTCTATTGTGTTTTGCCGACAGCCACTCACACTACCCCACCCAACGGCACCCCTTTTACCCACCCATATATATTTCAGTGAGTTTTTGAGGGAATTCCTGTCGATGAAAGGACTTCATACTGTTCGTTTTAATATAAAACACATCCTAAATAGTATTGTCTACTTCTTACTGTGGAATAGGATAACAGATTGTTTTCTTCCCTTGAGGGTGTAAGAAAATAATGTCAATTTAAATAACCAGAATAATTTTTCCAAGTAACATTGCACAGAAATAAATCGATTCTGCTTAAGTTGACTTCTAATGCCAATTAAAATTAATTTGCAGATTCTTCTCCCATTTAAACTTTATATTCTCTTGCTTGTATAACACTTTAAATATATCAAGGTATTTTTTCGCTCTCCAAAATGAAAGCTTTTTCTTCGTAGCGATTTCAATATATGTTAACAGGAAAAGGAAACCTTGTTCATTCTCCCAAAAAACCTTATACATGCTGTTAATGTCAAAAAAAGATTGCTTAGATTATCATAAACTTGCAATTCATCATCTCACTTTTAATGAAAATGAAGATAATTGTGTGATGCATCTGGAATTTCTTTCTTATTAGACACCGTAGTTTGCTGGTATAATTTGATGAACGCACACTAGAATTATTATTCTCATAATATTAACTGCTTCTTCTGAGGTGTGTTGGTTAAAATAGAGAATGAAGTATTTAGTTTCGAATATCCACAGATGAAGATCTTATTTGGTCTAGAATTATCTTTAGTTGATTTTATTTGTATATATTATGTATGTATATATATTACACGGCCCACGGTAGTGGCCGTGTAGTTATGGTTAAGTTGCTAATCCCATAGGAAGAGCACTTTTTGGGAGGCTTATAACTTCGCCCTCCCTGGACGAATCCTCACCAAACATTGCAACAAAAGTATATGGCCTACTCTGAGTTATAGAGGGTGTCCCAACATTTCTTTTTTTATCCATAGACTAAATGGGGAGAAAACGTTGCTCAAGCCTACAGCGCAAACCGACGGATTTTCACTAAATTTGTGGCAGGAGCAGCGGCTTGATCCTGAAAGCCTGCTTTTGTAAATTTGGTGAAAATCCGTCCAGTAGTTTGTTTAAAAACGACCAAAAAATGGGTCTAAAAAAATTAGTGATATCTATGTTAATCGGCTTGCGTCATGTCCGAGGACATGCAACGTGTTCGCTGATTGGATGGTCAAGAGCGTGAAGTGGCCAGATTTTTGGAAACGTCCGCCATCTGGGATTCGCGGACATCTGCCGGTGTCCGCGAACATTGCAGTAAAATCATATTAAAAAACACAACATTGCACTTGTCAAACTTATCAAATAATCCCTGGGGAGCTGAGGGGTGATGAGGATGGGATGGGATGGGATATGGCTGCAAGAAGCAAAAAAAACAGTGTAAGTCCACAAACAGTTCTGAAATGTTCGCGGACACCTCAGCATTACAGGGTTGGTGAAATGCAGTTCTTGAATGGCTTATAACTTTGGCGCCACTTAATAGAATGGCATGACATTTTGCATTTAAATGTCTGACCTGATTCTGAATGAGTTTGGTGGGATTCTGGAATGAGGGGGCAAAATTAGAGGGGGGGGTCCCAAAATAATGTAATGGCTTATAAATGAGGTGCCATTTGACGAATCTACACTTAATTTGGCAAACTGATAATATATCTAGATATAAATGTTTTTGCGAAGTTTGGTGGGATTTTGTCAAGAGGGAACAAAATTTAGAGGTGGGGTCCCAAAATATTGTAAAGGCTTATAAATGTGATGCCATTTGACAAATCTACACAAAGGTTTGCAACAAGATTATAGATCTAGATATGTTTTCGTAAAGTCTGAATGAATGGATTTTGTCAAGTGGGGGCTAGGTTATATGATGATTGTATGTGCATACATTTAACACTTTTGAGAAAATTAAACCATGTGTGGATTTCCAGCAAACTTGTGCAATGAGCATTGGCAAGGACCTACAAGCATAGTTTTGGTAATGGTTTTGGAAATGTGCCAGTGTTTTATTTTTTGACAAGTGTCATAATGTAGCTACAAAAAAATAGCGGTATACCTTTAATGACTATGGGGTAGTCTGTGGCCATGGGCAGTGGCCAGATTGTCTGGGTCATGGAATAAGGTCATCGGACAATCTGGCTCCTGGCAATGACCACAAGGGACAAAACATAGGATTAAAGTGGCCATGTCCACCTGGGACTTGCTTTGTGGTAAAGTTATTCGAAATTAGGATAGATTTGAAAGGGAAGAAAAATGTGCTTGTGGTAATATGGTCATAGGGTTCTCTTTTTGCCTTCGGCAGGCTGCCATGGAAAGAGTGGCCCTGTATGGAACCCCTGCCTTCCCTTTCCATGCTGGCCAGCTTGGAAAAGGATTTTTCTTCCTACACTGGGATGCCGGAGGCGTCCCAGTGCAGGAAGAAAAATCCTCTTTTTTTCGCACCCCGGGTTCCCGCTTTGGGAATCTAGGCTGCTAATGGCCTTCATCCCCCATTTCAGGGGCTGGAATGGGGGGATAATGGTTCAGAGACCTCGTTATCCACCCTCGCTTTGCTTGGGCTGATAACTTGGGCTGCTGGGCCGGTATCCGAACGGAGGATGAACGCCACAATATTCCCATTGGCATAACACAAAATGCAAATGGAAATGTTGGAAAATCTTATTGAGTCTATGTACTGTACTGAGAAATATAAATTAGATGGAGTCTATATGTTTTTTTTTTAGTTCTATTTTTATACTCTGAAAGGTGGTTCCTAAAGGAACATTTCTTTTGTTGTTTTTGGATGTATTATTTTGGCAGGAGAGCTAAGAACGAAAGGTGGGGAGGGAAATGTGGGAAGAGGAACCAAACACTAATATGGAGGGGTAGGTGGCCAAGGGAAAATGTTGTGCATGTGTTATTTCTATGATATGGGGCTATAGTCGGATGTTCGTGGACGTCTATGGATGCAAAACTAGTTGAAATAGTTGCAAAAAGTGTATAGAAGTGTTAAAAATGATTCCAGAAGGTGGGAAATGGCAGAGTTTTAAGGTGACACTTTGTAAATTGGACACAAATATTGTTATATTGGGTAAGTATGATATTAGTAAGTTGTAGGAAAATAGCATGCACTTGTAAAAACCCATGAAATTCACTGAAAACACTTTGTTAAAGGGGCGGTATGATTAAGTTGGACTAATAAAAATCTATGAAATTCAATGAAAAAACGTTGTTAAAGGGACGTTATGGTTAAGTTGGACTAATAAAAACCTATGGGCCTCATTCGAAGTTTGGAGGTAACCATGGCGCTATTTACGCCATGGCTGCCTCCAAAACCGGTTCCGACTCCGACCTTGTTCAATGGGCACTTACCGGTCTAGTCTGACCTCTGCGGGACCATTAAGTCCCCATTGAAAAAGGCAATCCCCATTCCCATTGGAGCCCCCATAGGGCTCAATGGGAATGGGGAGGGAGCTAATAACGATTTGCGCTACTGTGATTTGCTCCCTGGTCCCTTTGCGGCTCCCGCTAAGGCCGCCTGGTAAAACCAGGCGCCCATATTGAAGGGACCTCAGAATAGGGCGCAAAGGGATTACCGGCACCGTTGTCCTTAACGGTGCCCGGTATCCCTTTGCGCCAGGGTCGGAATGAGGCCCTATGAAATTCAAAGAAAAAACTTTGTTAAAGGGACGTTATGGTTTCAAGTAAAACCGAAAACCCCCAGAAATTCGCCAGTTATGGTAAGCTAAACAACCATAACTCGCGCCACCACCATGCACTGCTAAGACTAACACTCAGGACATCAAAGATGACATCACAAATGTCATTGATGACATCACGTTTCTGGGCCGCTTGTTTTTGTTCATTGACATATATAGGCCAGGTGGTTTTGTTCACTGGCAGTCAGAACAATAAAATTGAAAAAAGTGCTATACATCCAGACGTTAACCTTGTCATATGTTCTTTAAGTACTTTCCTTAGGGTTTGGTCTTCCCTCATGGTGCACATACATGGGGAAATGAGCAGGCCTCAAGCGCACAATTCATTTGTATACATGAAGATAAACTTTACTGTCATTAACATTTTCTGATGATGCAGTTTCTTTCTTCCTTACTTTAGTTTCCCTGTGTGTGCCTCTGATTTATATGCATTGTGGTTCTTCAAATGTATTGTTTGTACCAGCACAAGTGTTGTAAGTCTTGACTTGTTAGCTAGTTATTACTTGTTTAACATTACTCAAAACTCTGATAAGGTAGAATTCATTATTGTACTATCCAAAATTACAATATTATAAATAGTGTACTTCTATGGTGCATGCTACAGTCATTGCCTATGTTTATATAGGATTAGGTTTCCGTATTAACAACAACACTCCAATACAATGATATTAGATGAGTATATTCTTTAATAGATTAAGTAGCTCATGATAGGTCTCCCGATCACCCCTGACATCTTGTTACCAACAATATAAACACAACTCATTGTAGGGGCTTTTCATCAAAATGTATTTCACATGTGATGTCATCTTTGATGTCCCGGGTGTTAAGCTTAGCAGTGCACGCTGGTGGCGCGAGTTATGGTTGTTTAGCTTTCTGGGTTTTTTCGGTCCTGAAATTCACCAGTTATGGTAAGCTAAGCAACCATAACTCGCGCCACCACCGTGCACTGCTAAAAATAACACCCATGACATCAAAGATTACATCACAGATATGATTGATGACATCACTGATGACATCACATGTGCATTTAATTTTCATAGGCAGTCTCTACAAGGGGTTGTGAATGTAATGTTGGTCAAAAAGTGTTGGGGGTCATCTGGAGATGTGTGATGAACTACATATTTGATTATGCAATGTATTGCTCCAAAGAACATTCCATTGCAGTGTTGTTTCTAGAACAGGAACCTACTCATATAGAAACATAGGTATTGGCTGCAGCATACACCATAGAGATGTAATGTTTCTAATGTTCCCATGTTGGATAGTAAAACGGTGAATGCTTCTGTGTCACACTTTTGCGTACTGTGAAACACATACTAAGTAGGTAATAATGCATCACTTACTACATGCTTGTACTACTACACACAAAACATTAAAAGACCACAATGTATACAAATATGGGGCTTATACAGGGAGAGTAAAGTAAGTAAACAAGAGGCAGTATCATGAGCCACTGTGTATAACCAACATGATTATCTTTACGCATAGAAATGATTGCTGTGTTTCAGGCCTGCTTCCCCTATGCATGTGCATCACAATATGCGATTGAATTCTAAGGAAAGTACTGTAAGAACATGTGAGAATAGCAACGTCTACAAATGTAATACCTTTTGAATTTTAAGTTTTTGACTGTCTGTGAATAAACTCACCTGTCCTAGATATGTCGGTGAACAAAAAAAGAAGGGGCTAGACGTGATGGCTTCAGTGATGTCATCAATCATATCTGTGATGTCATCTTTGATGTCATGGGTGTTATTCTTAGCAGTGCACGGTGGTGGCTCGAGTTATGGTTGCTTAGCTTACCATAACTGGTGAATTTCAGGGGGTTTTCGGTTTTACTTGGAACCATAACGTCCCTTTAACAAAGTTTTTTCACTGAATTTCATAGCTTTTTAGTAGTGCAACTTAACCATAATGTCTAGGAACATCTGACTTCATTGCAGACCTTCCAGAGAGTGCCACATGACCATATGCTGGCGCGCACCATGATGACGAGTCCGAGAACCCGTACGCACTTCACAATAAGATCTGTGCTTCGCGGACAGTTTGGAACTGCATTTTCTACTGATCTAGGAACTTTCAACTTCAAAATTTCCCTTGCACAGCTCCAACACCTATTCCTACTCATCCATTAACAATCGAGTACACAGTACATACTTTTAGCAAAACTGACATTTATCTTCAAATGGCGTTTAGCTAAGTCCATCCCTCCTCCCCAAGAGACACCCGCACTGCTATTATCAAGGAGCATGAGAAACACTGCCCCCTACCTTAGAAATAACACACGTGCAACATTTTCCCCTGTCCACCTGCCCCTCCATATTAGTGTTTGGTGCCTCTTCCCTCATTCCCCTCCCCACCTTTCGTTCTAAGCTCTCCTGCCAAAAAAAATCCATCCAAAAACAAAATAACTGTTCCTTTACGAACCACCTTTCACAGTTAAAAAATAGATCTAAAAAAAAAACGCTTAGACTCCATCTACTTTATATTTCTCAGTAAAGTACATAGACTCAATAAGATTTTCCAACATTTCAATTTGCATTTTGTGTTATACAAATGGGAATATTGGGGTGTTCATCCTCCATTCCAGGGACTGGAACGGTGGATACCGGCCCAGCAGCCCAACTTATCAGCCCAAACGAAGCGAGGGTGGATAACAAGGTCTCTGGACCATTATCCCCCCGTTCCAGCCCCTGAAATGGGGGATGAAGGCAATTTGCAGCCTAGGTTCCCAAAGCGGGAACCCGTGGTACTAAAAAAGAGGATTTTTCGTCCTACACCTAGGAAGGCAAATCCTTTTCTAAGATGGCCATCGTGGAAAGGGAAGGCGGGGGTTCCATACAGGGCCCCTCTTCGCTTTCCATGGCAGCCTGCAGAGGGCAAAAATAAAACCCTATGACCATATTATCACGAGCACATTTTTCTTCCCTTTCAAATCTATCCTAATTTCGAATAACTTTACCACAAAGCCAGTCCCAGGTGGACATGGCCACTTTAATCCTATTTTTTGTCCCTTCTGGTCATGGCCAGTAGCCAGATTGTCCGGATCATGACCTTATTCCATGACCCGGACATTCTGGCCACTGCCCATGGCCACAGGCTACCCCTCAGTCACTAAAGCTATACCGCTATTTTTTTAACTACATTATGACACTTGTCAAATAATAAAAATCTGCCACATTTGTAAAACCATGCTTGTAGATCCTTACCAATGCGTCTTACGCAAGTTTGCTGGAAATCCACCCACGTTTTATCTTTTCAAAAGTGTAAAATAAATGCACATACAATCGTCATATAAGCTACCCCCACTTCACAAAATCCATTCAGACTTTACGAAAACATTTATATCCAGATCTATAATCTTTTTGCAAACCTTTGTGTACATTTATCAAATGGCACCACATTTATAAGCCTTTACATTATTTTGGGACCCCCCACCCCTCTAATTTTGCTCCCTCTTGACAGAATCCCACCAAACTTCGCAAACACATTTATATGTAGAGCTATTATCAGTTTGCCAAAAGAAGTGTAGATTCATCAAATGACACCTCATTTATAAGCCTTTGCATTATTTTAGCACCCCCCCTCTAATTTTGCTCCCTCTGCACAAAATCCCACCAAACTTTGTAAACTCATTCGAAATCGGGTCCGAAATATCCCATCCCACCCTCATCACCCCTCACCTCCCCAGAGATTATTTGATAAGTTTCACAAGTGCAATGCACAGAAAATATTATTGTCTCGAGGGTTCGGGCATGTATTTCTATACATACGTTGATCTATCCCACAAACATTTACAATGCACCTTACCTGACTTTTCCTCTTTTATAAACATGCGAAATCTTGCAGCAGGGCGTGGCCATCTTGTGCTAATCTTATCCATTGCTGCATCGGCCTAAGGTAAACTGCCCTGATGTCACTAAATCATATGCCCCTCCCCTGAGCCTCACATCACCAAACCCAGTGATATTCTCCACCTTTCTCGATGATGTTCCTCGTCAGCGTAGCCAAACGCGCCCATAATCACCTATGTGACGTGACGCAGAACCCGAAAATCAACACACATCGACTCACAACACACCACGTCACAATTCGGAATATTAAACCGTACTTTAAAAGAAAAAACAACACTGTACAATTTGTAAAGTACTTTAATTTCACAATAAACGCTCCGAGAACATCTGAATATTGCCATATTCAATCAAATTGCAAATTTATTTCTTCGCTTGCGATCCAAAATGTTTATCGTGAGGCACGCGTTGTTCTTTTTGCGTACACAAGGTGATCGTTTTCGGTAAAAGTAGTGCTTTGGTCGCACAGTGAATTCCAGTGCTTCTGCATCAACTTGGGGCTAGACCACCGTAAAGGATGTTATGTTGCTCCTAATCGCTAGTACAGCGTAAGGGCATATCGGCCCTTGGCGATCGTCCCAAAAAAGAGTAACTGTGATCCAGGAGTTCACAACTATGTTCAGCTGCCAGTTAAAAAAAAACGTCAGTTGGCATCTGGAATCTGACAATCGCAGAATGGCAGAATGTACCTGTTTCGAAAACATAACAGAAATATGTCTCACTAGCCGATCTTTATTACAATTTATCTATTGACTTATTAATTCGACAAAGAGTTTAAACTAACGATTAGCACAGACATGAAACAATCTCAACAGAGAGAAAACAACGTGGAAAGTGGTACAAAATTCGAGATGGTCATACATTAAATTTTAATTTATTTAGTGTGATTTAGTTTAAGTAAATTAAACTTTACACATATCAAAAAACAAACATACACAATACACGATAGATAAAACAGAATAAAAAATAGAGTACACAATATCGATATATACTCATCTTCACATGATTAGTTATCTAGGTAAAATAACTTCCTGTATCAACCACAGGAAATATTAAAAAGATGAAATTAATATTGCCTGTAAAAAGTTATGCTGATACTCAATTCAGGATAACCTAAGTTACAATTAATATGGTTATTTTTGATCACACTTTATAGCAGAGGGCCCAATTTAGATTCAATCCTTGTCCATATGTTGTATGAAGCCGCTCATATTCCCAGAGTTTATGCACTATTGCCAAAAAGATCGAACGCCAATGGTTCCTAAATTATGTACATATTTGGCTAACATTGCCTGGATGGATTTAGCTATGGCAATTAGTTAATAAATGTCTCGCACCCTCAGGAGTTTCTGCTCGTTTGCAGAGTCAACAAATTCAATCTTCAATCAGTATTTTTGCTCTATATCCCAAGTTCATCCTAGTGGGGAGTTGTTCCAGTCTTAGCAAGATGATGAATCGCCTGAGTCGAGTTGCTGGGCAGAGATTTAGGTATGCCTGGGGCTTCATGAAATCATAGTGTCTGTGGTGGACAAACTGATATCTCTTTAGCTTGCTCAAATGGGCATAGTTTTCTAGCCAGTCCCATAAGGCTACCTGCTTATGGAGCGCATTTTGCACTGCTTTCGAATAGTTAGTTCCTCTGTTAATGAAATATTAGTGTTGAACCTGGGGGAACCGAGTGGTGGTCTACATGCACCTCGATTGCTGTTAGAAAGACCACTACGCACAAAGGAGTTACTTGCGATTCATTGCAATATGCCACACAGAACAAACAAATACAATGTAACCCAGAAAAAATGTACAGATAATAATAAGTTAATGCTCGTTAGGTTATACAATCATCGAAAATCAAACTTACATTATATACACCATTTCCATTCTCTGGGTGTAACTCAGACCGTAGCGCACATTGCGTTCGCACCAACGATTCTTCATAAACTGAATTTACATGTTCCTTAGCCTACTTTTGCAATGCATAACGTTATCATATCTTCATTATTACAACCTCCTTTCATTCAATTCCTTTCGGAATGATCCCTTTCTCTCAAGGTCAAAAAACAATTGAACCTTATACTGCGTGTCCGATACGTGGGCTTCCTTAGCTCGCAAGCAAAAATTCAAAGCTGGTGACCTTCACTCAGAATCAAAATACATTCTTACTTTGCCACAACTTGCCTCACTGCATCCATGAGAACTTTTATTCTGATCCGCGTGCATCGGGCACCTGAGGTGCCAGGTTCTAGGGGGCGCCAGTCTGACTCCATTATTATTTTAATTACATTTTAACACAGACATGAATAGCCCTTTATTTGCTGCGCTCTGGGCGTAGCACCAACACATCAATTTATAAACATCAAGCATTTTAATTAAGAGTGTAAAATAACCTGAAATTGCTTCTATTTAACATTAATAAATATTGGGCAACCAATATAAACAATATAGAGGAACGGGCATTCGGAATGTAGTATTACTCTGTAATACCACAAGGTAAGGTTGGGGTTGCAGACTGCAGAAGCAACAATCTATGTTTACAAGTCAACAATTCCATGATTATATATCTCCATCCCTTGAATGCCAAAATGCAATCTCTTTCGCCTGTACTTTAGGCACATATTGTGGAATACCTCCAAATGTATGTGTGACTTTCACGACAAAAAAAACACACGTCTTTTGCTTCTTGCAGCCATATCCCATCCCATCCTCATCACCCCTCACCTCCCCAGAGATTATTTGATAAATTTGACAAGTGCAATGTTGTGTTTTTTAATTTGTTTTTATCGCGATGTCCGCGGACACCAAACACGGATCCATCGAAACAATCCGACGCACCTCACGCTTCAACCTAACCAATCAACGAACACGTCCCATGTCCGCGGACATGACGCAAGCCGATTAGCCAATCGGTGTCCTGTCCGCTGAGCGAACAGGGAAGTGTGTCCGCAGAGCGGACATAGATATCACAAATCTTTTGTGACCTACTTTTTAGTCGTTTAAAAAAAAAAACTACTGGACGGATTTGCCACAAATTTGGTGAAAATCCGTCCAGCGGTTTGGGTTGTAGGCGTGAGCAAAGTTTTTTTTTTTTCCCCATTCAGTCTATGGGAAAAAAAGACGTTTTGGGACCCTCCCTATAACTTTGCCCCCCAGGAACTGCACGAACATTCAGAGGGGGCCATGTACTTTTTTTTGCAAAGTTTGGTGAGGATTCGTCCAGGGAGAGCGAAGTTATAAGCCTCCCAAAGTTATAAGCCACCCAAATAGTGCTCTTCCTATGGGATTAACAACTTAACCATTACTACACAGCCACTACCGTGGCCGTGGCCGTGGCTGTGTTTCATATATATATATATATATGTATGTATATATATGAGCAGTTCCAGAAAAGCAGGCCCCACGTGACAGTGTAGCAAACCACAGTTCACTTCACAGCACTGACAGGTGCTCAGCTGGAAAAACAGACCAAACCCTAGACCACCACCGACATAGGAAAGCGGTAGAACTAGCCAAAATTGTTTGGGGGAATGACATCCACAAGCCTCTGAAGACAAACTGGGACATGGTAGACAATGGGCCATCATTGCAAGATGGGTGTGTGCTGTAATGCTATTTAGCGACTGTACTGATTCTTACACCTCATGGGAGGGAAAGACGGGCTAGATTGTCCAGGCCTAGTTAACCTAATGGAAGCAGGAAGGGAAGCAGAAAGGGTGGGATAAAGGAAGCCGGAGGGTGTGGTTTGCTTGGGTGAGGTCAGAGGAGGAGCAGGTGGAAGAAGCAGAAAGGGTGGGATAAAGGAAGCCGGAGGGTGTGGTTTGCTTGGGTGAGGTCAGAGGAGGAGCAGGTGGAAGACGAACAGTCCATCAGGCGGAAGGAAGTAGAATGTGGAGGTGAATTCTGAATCTGGTGAGGTTTTGGTTAGTGAACGAAAGTGGTATTGCCCTGTGAGTGCATGTGAAAGTGTAATAAGTGTGTTTGAGGGAGGAAGTGTAGGGAGTGAATGTGAAGATGTGTATGTAAGTTAAAGAAGGGTGTTTCAGTAGAAGGAGGGGAGCATGAGGGAGTAATTGTATGAAGGAGTGAGTAGAGGAGGAAGTAGTAGTAGTAGTAGTAGTAGTATGGTAGAGGGAGTAGTAGGGTCGTGGAGATGGTGATAACATCAAAGGGTAGATTTGAGGCCTATGAGGAACAAGAGACATCGGAGGGACAAGGGGGGAGAAAAGAGAGTAGAGGTTGGTGGAGTTGGAGGAGGAGAGTAGTAGTAGTAAGAGATGGCAAGAAGAGAATGTAAGCATGATGGGAAGAAGACTGAGTCATCTGCAGGGCACAATTCTCTACCCCTTTAGAACACTAACAAGTAGATACATTCCCTCTCTCCTCATTATTTATATTGTGCAACAGAAGCTCTGTCCATTTATTAGTTTACACGCCTTCCTATTTCCTCACCCGCCGTTCCAGTTGCTGGGTCTCATCTACTGTGCCAATCTTAGTATCTCCTATCTGCATCTAGGACATCCCGGGGGGTGCGGGGGCTTGTGAGATGAAATCTGTGTACTCGATCAGTGTATAATATATTCTGTGTAGAATCTTAAACTGCATCAGTTGAAAACATGTGTAAGGATATCTTCCCCCACGTCGTCTTTGTAAAATCTGAACCTACATCTCGCTTGTTCATTATAGGGCAGAGATTTTCATGCATCCACCTCCCAACTGTGCTGTTGCCTGTAGCAGGGTGAGTACAGGTGGCTTGGCAGGTTGGTCTGGCCATAATCTCCTAGCACCGCCTGTTTACTAAATGCTAAGAATTTTCCAGCTAAGGCGCCATATTCATATAGTATATCTGGAATTGCTCAAAAGCGACCGTCTTTATATAATTGCCTCTGCCTCCTGGTGTTACAGCCATTCTACCTAATATATTCAATCCCTGAGTTGATACAAAACTCAGGATTTCCAACTCAATAATCATGAAAGACCCTATTGGGTCGTATGGTATTCCACGTTGCTTTCTTCTGTGCTCTCTGTCCCATATTAGGGATGTGGTATATACCCGTTTGGTGTTAGGAAAGATGTGTATTTTAGGCAACTTTTCCTCAAAATTCTTTGGACCGCCAAACTGTTTGCTTTTGTGTTTGACCTATCCTGACTTTTTACAGAGAAGTAAAGCCTTCAGCTTCACTTCCCTGGCCATTTTGTTCATTTTGTCATGGGGAAACTTATCATTCCTTCAGACAATATCAGTACTGGGAAACTGTTTCCCTTTTGTCTTTTACTTTTTTTACCTGTTTCGGTAACTTTTCTTACAGTGCACACAGCATCTTGCAATGCCGTGCATGGGGATTTTTTTGTATCACCCTAGACTTTTAAACTGGGGATTTATGGTTGCTATTATATGTGCCTAAGGACTAGTTGGTAGCTAAAGCATTACTATTTCTGCATTTATGTTAGTGTGCCCATTCGCATTTACAGCCTCTGGCTACTAAACGTGGCTAGTGTCCCAAAATGGCCATGACACAAGGTTTTTTTGCTTGTCTTTTGGCCATATTGTTTCTTGGACTTCTTCCTGCCCTTTCAGTTCAGGAAATCCCTAATATGGTCATGTATTTGCCCAGGAAAGCTGCTTTCTCAGGCTAATGTCTGCCATTTGTGTGTGGACCTTGGAAGTTGGTTGGGACTGTCTGGTCCCAATCCACAAACTGGTGCCAGAAAGTCTAGTGTGCATGCACAACAGAAACCCACAGTGGTCCCTGATTGGACCACTGTTGGCTGAGTGCTGCAGAATATTGCTGTTGGAGGGCTGAGTTTGATCACTCAAACAGAATTTAGGATCAAAAGAGTCCTGCAGCCCTTCCAGTAGATCCGCAACAGAGCCAAGTATCCTGTGTTGCTGTGCAGCTGACTGCAGACCCGTCAACGTCTCATGAAGAGGCCTTGTGACCTTTCCTGCACCTGTCCCGGTGAAGCTCTGCTGGACTATCTGATCTGTGAAGGCCCTTCAGTGCTTCGATCCTTGGACTGGTGGTACCAAACGGTCTCAATGTGTTCTTACGTTCCTGCAGGTTTGAGCCCCCAGAAGTGTCCCTAGACCACCTGGTGGACTGACAAGCTCTGAATTGAGCTACCACACATAATCTGTTACTTATTGTATTCCAATTACCCTCTGCGTGTATTTATTGCTACTTAATCCCTCTTTATTTTGTGTTGTATAATGAAGACCTTTGAATCTTGTGTCCTTAGCTTAACATTGTCTGTTGATCCCCAGCCATGATCGCATGCCCTCCATGTACAATTGACCTGTATGCGTTTTAACTTTAACTTCCTACTGTTTAAAATGATCTTGGGTCCAAGACAAGGGGTCTCATTACTAGCATGCAGCTATTTACAGAGGATATCCTGCCATACTAGCTTATCATTACTGCCGCTTGTTTTGGTGATACATTTGTCAAATTATGAGTGGCAGGAGATAGGTCCTGCTTACCTCCAAATTTGTAATATGGTGGTGAGGTAAAAAGTGGTAGTAATTCCATTCCTCAAAGATAGAACTAGCAATGCAAATGGGTGGGCATCATGATAGTCTTGATCTGCTTGTCAGAAATTCTTATAAATTTAATCCCAGGGATGTGGTTGTACACAAAATTTAAGAGGAGCTGACTGAGAAAGGTCCAAAGACACCTGGACCCATAATACAGCAATGCAAGATAAAGAACTAGTGGAAACTTTGGGAAAAGAAGACTATGACATAATTCGAACAGAAATTAATAATAAACTGGACACGTACAAGAATGAGCTTGAACAAAAAAAAAGTTAGAAAATTCAATAGAAATACATATGATTACATTAACGAAGAGGTATATACATGGATGGATAGATATGGACCATCACTTCCCAGGAAACAAATTAGGAACAACTCTGGCAATAGATCCAGCTTGGATTCAGAACCATCGAGAGACACAACAAGCAGAGCCAGTACAGTTCCTACGAATAACATTAACACCAACACAGAGACAACCCCTAGTATACCCAGCACACCAGGAGTGTCTTTTTTTTTTTTTTAGGAGCCAGAAGGAAAGAACCCGCAGAGGGAGGAGGAAATCCAAGAGAAGGTTCATTAACGAGGCAACAACTAAGGAAAACGTAGTCATAAACATTTCTGACAGACCTTTGACCTCAGCGATAGAAGCGACTTTTCAAAAGGCTTACGTTTTGTACCGACATATGGTACCACCCTCCTTGACAGTAAGATTTTACTTTACAGATTTGTGAGAAAGCTTAAATTAAGAGGAGTCTTTGAACTCGATACCTGTGGCCAAGACAACACCCAACAGGAAGAACCAGAATACAAAGAATTGTCAGTTCATACCTCCTACAACTGTTCCTTCAGTAGAGATTTTTCAAAGATGGGTAACTAGGGATCTTAAAAAGATCTGTTACAAACGTCCACAACATATGAACTTGAAACCCCATGAAATATGATTGATCAGGAATCTATACAGTACCAAAGATATTACTATTCAACCAGCAGACAAGGGAGGGGTCTTAGTTATTCTGAATACTAATGATTGTGACGCAGAATGTACGTGACAGTTGGAAGACCTTAACATCTATGTTTCACTAGATGGGAACCCCACGGCTTCAATCAAGCAGAATCATGAAGAATTACTAAAGACGGCGGAAGACCTAGGGTGGATCAATAACAATACATATGCATATTTACTTACCCCCCATCCAAGAATTCCCAATTTTTACACTCTTCCAAAGATGCACATATATCCCCACCAACCACCAGGTGGACAAATAGTAGCAGGGATGAACAGTATCTTACAACCCCTGGGCAAGTACATGGATTAATTTCTGCAACCTTTGATTCAAAGCACACTTACTTAGATACGGGACACCACACATTTTCTGCAAATTCTGAAATCTACCACGTTCAATCCGGATTACATAATATTTAAAGTAGATGTTAAAAATCTTTACAATTCAATACCCCATGACCTTGGAATGGAAGCCATACAGTGGATGCTCTTACAAGAATCAGAGATTGGAGCTCGTAAATAATTCATTTTGGCACTTTTACAATTTATTGCAGAAAATGTGTATTTTCAATATAAGGACAAATTCTTCCTACAAACCTCTGGAACATCAATGGGGGCCATAATGGCCCCTCTATACGCAAATTGTTCTATGTTTAAATTTGAGGCCAACCACGCTTTGTCTAAAACTGACTGGAAAAAGAGCATCCATTTGTGGGTAAGATACATTGACGACTTTTTCGGAATCTGCTCTGGCACAGAGACTGATCTAATTGGCTTTTTCAGTTATTTGAACAGCATAGAGGCACAAATTCAGTTCACTCCAGAACAGAGATTAATTTCCTAGATGTCAAGATTAAAACCATCGACAGCTATAACACCAATCTTTTCCGTAAGGAGACAGACAGAAACAACTTACTCCATCGTCTCAGCTTTCACCAACCAAAGCTTATTCGGAATCTCCCGTACAGCCAAGTGCTTTGCGTCAAACGTATAGTCGTTGATGCCACTGACTACATCAAAGAACAAACCGAAATGGGGAAAAAATATGTGGTAGGTGGATATGAAAACAGTAAGGTTGAAGCAGCTACATTAAGGATCAATTAAACAAATCGTGAGACTTTGCTTGCGAAAACCACAGAGAAAAAAGGAACAGTCCCTCTAGTATATGTCTCTAAGTTTTCATTACAAAGTCACAGAATTAAGAATATCATTAAGAAAAGCTGGGACATCCTCATTTGCAATACAAGAGTGTAACATTTGATCAAAGAACCTCCCATCTTCGCATACCAAAGGAATCGGAATCTAAGAGATAAATTGGTTTCAACAAAACCTCCACCCAAGGAACCCAGCACACGAGCCGGGACCTTCCCTTGTCTACATTGTGCCAATTGTGGATTTGTAACAAAGAGCAATTCAATCAATCATCCACGCACTGGCGAAAGCATAAAACTGCGCAGCTATGGAACTTGTGATAGCAGCAACATCATCTATGTTATAAAATGTCCATGTGGACTTTATTATGTGGGCAAATCAAAACGGACTGCTAAGACGAGATGGAACGAGCATAGATCATGCATTAGAAATTCCAACATGAACTCTCAAGTAGCACACCATTGGGTGGAAAAGAGACATAATCTCTGTCAAATCAGATTCCAGATCTTGGAAGTGATACCAAAGAATAATCCACATGAAGATATGAACCTTAAATTAAACAGGAGAGAGACATTTTGGATAGACCGACTTGGGACCCTAATGCCTACTGGACTTAATGATGAGATTAATTTCCATTGTTCTATCTGATTATGCTTACACCGTTTGCATATAGGTTATTGTAACGTGAATTATGTATGAGTCTGTATGTTCATTTGACACTGTCCTCCTCTAATCTTGCAGATCCAATAGTAGGTAACACAACCAATGTAGCTTGCACAGGCACTGTATGGGGAAGTAGCACACCTCCTGCTGTTGTCCCAAGTTAACCAATTAAGTGTGGTATACCTTACTAGCCTTCATAGGCAGGTGAGACCAGTTTATGTACCTGTTAGTACACTTATTTGACCCAAGGGTACCCCATGGTACATGTCTTGGTACCTCCTACCGTATCTCAGATTTATTGGGCCTCATTACGAGTCCGGCGGTAACCGCGGCGGTAAAACTGCCTGGTTACCGCCGGACTCGTATTACCATTCTGCCTCCGTGATTCCCGGAATTACCGGGGTATTACAACCCCGGTTTTCCGGGAATCACGGAGGCGGAATGGTGTTAATCCCCATTCCCATCGAGTCCTATGGGACTCGATGGGGATCATGGAAACACCGGCAGCATCTCGTAATGGTGTTTCCTCGTCCGCCTGCAGGCGGGCAGTGTTAAACCCGCCAGGTCAGACCTGGCGGGAACCTCACCTCCCGCCTGCAGGAGTTGTGATCGCCCGACATGGAAACAACGGTGGCGGCGGGTTTACCGCCACTGTTGTTTCCATACCGGGCGAGTTGTAATGAGGCCCATTGTCCTTGATATCCAGATTTAATGTTACCTGCAATTCAATGCAAGTTATTTAATATCTAACCATTCTGGATTAGGAAGCCTGAGATCTACCCTTAACTATATTTTCTGATACTATAATCACATCGTTACACCATATACCTTTCATACAACTGTATTCCCTTTGGGCATACCGATACGTCCCGATCCGCTCTCACAAGGGGATCGGGACACGAGGCACCGAGGGCGGCGTCACACTACCGGGGGCTCTGCTCTACGGCATCTACGTCGGTTGCCATCGAAACGGGTTAACACGATTTAATACACCCACCTTGGCGCGGTCCCCAAGGGCGGTACATTTTTTACTACTACTTAAGCTTGAGTACCTTTCTCAGATGAAAATTATCACATTTCTTTCACCGAATACGTAACACTGGACGCCGCTGGCTAGAGCACACCCACTGGCGTGCCTAACAACGGCATCTAGTTACCACAATAACCCATCTTTAATTGCAATAATTCTCTCACGCATGTGGTCAGCAGCGGTGTCCACACGTAGATGTGCCTGCGGGTAAGAAGACCCTTTGACACACGGAGCAGAAACCAATAGTGGTACTATAAACATATTATCTACACTAGTCTTCTTCTAATTTCAGCAGTTGAAGTACTTTTTCATGGACTGCTCAGAAAGCCATTAGACCAGCAAGCGCTCCCATGCGCAATCATTACAGTGCGCTCTTGAATCTAAGAAGCACGCAGGTAAGCGTTACAAGCTTCCCTACCAGTGACAACGAGAGAAACATTCTGCATAGTTTGTGCAATACCAACTAGATAATTATCTGTTTTTTCACAGTGCCGTTTTAAACAAAGACTGGTCAACATTCAATCATGCAGTTTATATGCAGAATTAAGGTAAAGTGACCAGACGCTTACAAGTATAGAAATCAGACAGCATTATTTAAACATTTTATTACATGTTCTGTTTTCCTTTTTTCTTTTGGGCTATCCAGTGAAACACAGATTCCTTTGGGTATGTTATCATACACTATCTATACCAGGGTTGTCCAACATGCAGCCCGAGGTACGCAATGCGGCCCTCCATGCCATTTTATGTGGCCCTCGAAGCCCAAGAGCACAGACAAAGCATTAGAGTTACTTTTGTATGTTTTGCATTTATTTTATACGCAGTGAGCGTTGTGGATGCAGTTTCAGGGTAGGAATCGTAGTCCACACACATTACGATTTCCATTGGCTGAGAAATAGCCAATGGAAATACTGTTACCATGCAAGGCAGGTCATAGTAGTGGAAATAAATAGAATAAATACATGTCTTGCACAGTAACACTATTTCCATTGGCTGTTTCTCAGCAATTGAAATCATAATCACGTAATGTGTGTGGGTGGAGTGACGGGCACACAGCGCCACCTTCACACATCTGCATTGCCGAGCCCAGGGCAGAGCCTGCGTGAGCCAGTAGCTCAGACCAGCCCAGTGTCACAGTGTCATGTGCGGTGCACACCGAGGCCTAGTTCTCCTTGCTTCCAGCAGTGGGAAGTACTGCCTGCTATATTTTCCGACGTATGTTTGCGGCATGCAGTGCTTTTGAGCCTCCGAGATACTGCTGGCCAGATACACCGAAACACAAGTATCTGGCCAGCAGTATCTCAGAGGCTCACAAGCAGTGCAGGCTGCCTTAATGTTTGAACATTCCACCTGGGGAGGGAGGGTACAATTTGCATCACGTTTTGACAAAAACCTCCCCTTTTGGGTACTGTTCAAATTGTGTCACAAAAGGAATGATTTTCCAGATGATTTTACCGCATGTGGGAATTAATTATTTGCCAAAAAGGCTAGACAACACAAGCACACCATCCATACTCGGAAAAGCAGCACAGCAGGTAAAATGCCTGAGGATCTATCTAGTTTTTGTTTTTGCAACTGACAAGTGCTAATCTGGACGAGGAAAAACAGCCCTTGGGAGGTGTCCGTGCCCCTGTTGGAGGAAGCCAGCTGGGGAATTAATTTTCAGAGCGCATAACACCGTAGCCCACCAGATCCAAGACACTGTGGGCTTTACAGCAGACACCATGAGGTCAATTCCCTGCCCGGTTCCTACAACATGGCCCTCCGCTTTGCTGGAGTGATCCGAGTACAGGTGCACCGGCCGTCCTTGGGCGCTGGGAGAGGAGGGCACCCGGCCATATCTAGTTGTTCATACTTTAAGATTGTGCTCACATTGCATTTCTTCACTTAGGTTCACCTTTGGGTAATCACTTTTCCACATTTTATCTGTTGAATTGGATTATGCTTCTTTCATTAACACAGAAGTAATGAATGTATTACAGTAGATAAGCTGCCATATGTATTGGGCACACTGCACAGGCAGCATCAATCATGAACACAGAAGTAATGAACGTGTATTAGAGAGATAAGCTGCCATATGTATTGGGCACACTGCACAGGCAGCATCAATCATTAACACAGAAGTAATGAACGTGTATTAGAGAGATAAGCTGCCATATGTATTGGGCACACTGCACAGGCAGCATCAATCATTAACACAGAAGTAATGAACGTGTATTACAGAGATAAGCTGCCATATGTATTGGGCACACTGCACAGGCAGCATCAATCATTAACACAGAAGTAATGAACGTGTATTACAGAGATAAGATGCCATATGTATTGGGCACACTGCACAGGCAGCATCAATCATTAACACAGAAGTAATAAACGTGTATTACAGAGATAAGCTGCCATATGTATTGGGCACACTGCACAGGCAGCATCAATCATTAACACAGAAGTAATGAATGTGTATTACAGAGATAAGCTGCCATATGTATTGGGCACACTGCACAGGCAGCATCAATCATTAACACAGAAGTAATGAACGTGTATTACAGAGATAAGCTGCCATATGTATTGGGCACACTGCACAGGCAGCATCAATCATTAACACAGAAGTAATGAACGTGTATTACAGAGATAATCTGCCATATGTATTGGGCACACTGCACAGGCAGCAGTGTATTACAGAGATAAGCTGCCATATGTATTGGGCACACTGCACAGGCAGCATCAATCGTTAACACTGAAGTAATGAATGTGTATTACAGAGATAAACTGGCATATGTATTGGACACACTGCATGTTCTCAGGCAACATCAGTCATGCTTTGTACAGGACAATGCTGGCCTAAATTGGGAACAACCAGGATAGACATGTTGTTACAGAGGCATCATTTTAGCAGAACCAGCATGACAGTGTGTTACATCAGTGACAGTGATGTCTTACACTGTGGCACATAGATAATTAAAATGTGTTTTTTTGTAAAATGTTATTATCTGCTGTTGGTGACATGGAATGTTCATGTTCCCCTTTAGAACTGATTATAAACTTATGGCTTTTTGGTCACCCTTTCTGCTGTAAAATGCACCATTTCGACCCCATATTTGGAAAAATATTCTTGGAGGGGGAACCCCCACCCCAAACCCTCCCTAGATCCTTATAGCACCCTCGCTACGCTCGGTCGCCCCCACTATTTCAGGAAAATATGAACACATATACACTGAAAGAAATCGCAAGCAACTGACCTCGGATCATTTGATGGAGAGGCTCTCTTAGACACTCACTACCCCTGACACCAAAAGCTGTCTTTGGGACTGCATGGCACATCATTGCCTGTGATGCTATTGTGTCAAAGGTCTCACAATATTGCTTTTTAATATACTGCTTTAGGTGAGGTTGTTTACTTTTGGCTCACCAGCCCACTGGGTGACAAAAAGCGAATGCTTCGGCCCCACATTCAAAAAGGTTGGACAAGCCTGATCTATACCATTCCAAACTGTATTAACTGAATTATTCTGACTTTGTTGAACGTTTGAATTTACTGTACATGATTTTGCTAATTGTTATTACAAATAACCAATTGAGTTTGGTATACCTTACTAGCCTTCATAGGCAGGTCAGACCAGTATTGAAGGAGTATTATATATATTGAAGTGAATGCTGACCTTTTGACTCATTGAAAAACTATCACAGAGCTGATAAACCATTTTTTGAGCACTACAACGATCTTCGTCATTAATTTCGGATGAACAAATTACTTTGAACTATTCCTACTCTTAGCGAAGCAGTTATACGAGGGGGAAAAGAAGAAGCAGGGACTCTGGTAGCTTGGAGACAATTGGTAGCTACACTGTCTGAGCCTGATCAGACAAGTAGGAATGATGGAGGTTCTTTGGGGGGAATGGAAGAAGGAGCGCCCTCAGAATTGGTGGTGGATGATGGTGATGCGGGGTCGGCTCGGGAAAGGGTGGGGGGGTAGTTGGGGGAACGGGAGAAACAACATGGAACTGTACATGTGAACTGGAATGTCTAATTATTGTAACACGTTTGGTTTTTCATGTTGGAATTAATAAAAATTAATTTTAAAATAACTATTCCAACTCTTGACCTATTTTTTGCTCTGTAATTGCCTGTAGTAACCCTGAGGGGTACAGTCTGTGAGCGACTGATTAGCTGGATGACTGTAATATAGCTTCTTGCATTGCAGTGATTCCATTCCTGCCACTTATTTACTGCACCACCTTACCCTGAATGGAACCATGGGTCTAGACCTAAAAGACTATTATCACCCGAAGTGGCCGTATGAGGTGGACATTTTAATGCACTTGTTTTATAAATCATATGATAATGTATACAAAAGTGCCTGCTTACCTATATTTAGAGAGGGTTCAGACAGTGTCGAACTGCCTTTTTTAAAATCTCCAGCATGGGGGCTGGCATGGATTCATATGCTCCTGAATACTCCCTGTCGCCATGCGGAGAATCCTCGGTAAAAAAGAAAGCAGTTTCACTTTACACTGAAAACTGCTCATCTCTTCTATAACCAATCACTGTCCTTTGGGTCATACTGCCCCCAGCCAATGATACTCCTATGCTCCACCCCTGGTGGCCATCTTCAGATTTTTACTGCATGTTGCAGTTTTGGGAGTTCTCTCATTTTTCTCCTTGATAATGTTGCTATTTTTTCTATTTTTGTGATCATTTTTGATAGTTTCTTCAACCTTTTTCATCTTCAATTGACGTGCGTTGACTGCCGACTACGGGGACCCGTTGTCGGCAAAGATCAAGTTCCATCGTTGGATCTTCTTTCTGCGAATTCTGCAGGCCCAGGCGTGGGTCTACATCTCACCACAATGATGTCCAACGTGGGCAAGAGAAGTCTCTTCAGGGCCTGCGAAAAATGAGGCCTGAAGAACGTTTATGTTGAGGATCGGCACCTCAAGTGCTTGTATTGTCTACATCCGGACACGTTAAGACAGATGCGAGATCTGCCGCGGTTTCCCGGGGAAGACCAAGAGAGACCATTATCGCAGGTTGGTGGCATGGCTCAAGGAGGAGAATGCCTCTGACGCGGCCTCTGGGCACAGTCATGCCTTGTCAAGGACCGGCTGGTCCCATAAGCATGCTCCCTCTGAGAAAGAAAGGTTGAGGTCCTTTGTGGATGCCCCTTCCCAGGGGATCCAAAAGAAGGCGAAACACTATGCATCTGATGCCACGAAGGTCGCTGCTACTGTGGGTTCTGACTTGGGGAAGTTCCCGCTCCCCGTCTGTGTCACTGTCTACGGTAAACCTATCGGTTGGTTGGGTGCATTCTGCGAGGAAGTCCCTGACCCCTTCCAAATACCAGTGCAAGGACAAGTCTTCGATGGAGAGACCTGCTTGAGGCCCGTTGGCGACTCCCTTGTTTTCGTCAGCTTTGGCAAAGGCCCATCGATGACGCCATCATCTACCATGACCAACTTGTTGTCCACTACTTCGAATACTTCTACTTCGTCAACGGCCTCCCTCTCAACGACCATGACTCAGTCGACAACTGCATCTGCGACCACCTCGTGAACAATCCCGTTGACGACCCTGTCGTCGTTTCCACAGTCATGACTGCGATGACACCAAGGGTGGCATTACCTCCACGGCCTCCGTCTGCTGTGCCAGTTATGACTTCAGCGGTGAGGACGCCAGTTGTACAAGTTCCCATCATCGCCTCCTTCCTGAGGGATTTGAGTAGGGTGAGGCACTTGCTACCTCCGACGGACTTCCTCCCGAGAGCCATGAGGATGTCTCCCTCATTGCCTGTGGGTTCCCCAAGGAGGTCCCGTTACATCTATAGTAGCTCTGAGGGCGAGAATCTGCCTGAGGGTTACTACTCGGACCATGAAGGGGGCCCCACAGGCCCATGTGCTAGGAGGGATCTCCATGCTAGGAGACTTTTCAGCCATTTACCCTTCCTAGGCGTTTTAGCCCTGATCACTCCCTGCTGCTTCAGTCACTCCCCAGCCGGCGCCCAGAGACATGTCACAGGACATTCTCACCACCCTGCACACCTTGGTTTTGGAAATACAACAAAGTCCACCTGTTGCTCCTGTGCATGGTACTGCCAGAAGCCCTCCTAGGCCAGGAGTCCTCCTAGGCTGAGTCTTTCACCCTAGCCCTGCTGGGCCGAAGCGACAAGCTAGCTCTTCCGGGCCAAAGCATCAGCCGACGCCACTGTAGCCAATGCCACCCCATAGGCCCTTGACTCAAGTGGTGGAGAAACTGGCACGTACCGACACCGGTACTGACACAGATACTACGGCTACTCATACGGACAAGTATGATGATCATGTCCCTGCTGACAGGGAGCCGCTGGGTGTCGATAAGCCCACCAGGGCTTCACCACCGAACGAGGTTGGCTCATTCCACACCATGATATTGAAGGCGTCCACACTCTTCAGTTTGGTGCCGGTGGAAAAAAAGAAAGAGGGGTTTCTCTTTCAAGGCCGTGAGTCCTCGAGGATGACAGTCATGTCAATACCTTTGTTGGACGACTGTCTGAGAGGAAGATTTGGCCCTGATGAAGACTCCAAATATCGCACCCTCCAAGAGAGACAGGCTGGAGAAGAAGTACAGAGTCCTGGACTCGCCCCCCAGGTGCCTGAGATCGCAACCATCTCGGCCGCCGACAGGAAGCTCTCGTCCAACCCATCATCCCCAGAGAAAGAAGCTTTGATGCCCTGGGTAAGTGCATCATTTACACCACATTTTCCACTGTCAAGGCCGCCAATGCCTTTATCATTCTATCTCGCTATGACAGCGAGCTTTGTTATAAGCTCACGCCAATGTTGGATTTCCTGCCAGACTACAAGAAGGCCAAAGCCCTGGGCCTTTTCCAGGAGGCCAAAGTGGCCTCGCACCATGCTATCACAGTGGCTCCAGACATAGCAGATTCTGGGTTCTGCCATATGGGCAATGGGGTGGTGCTTCGTCGCCAGGGTTGGCTGAAGGCCACAAACGTCAGGGCGGACTTGCAGTCTAAGGTGGTAGACATGCCTTTTGATGGGGACAGTTTGTTTGGCAAGGCAGTGGACTAGATGATCCCAGCCATTAAGACTGATACAGAGACAGTGCGCTCTCAAGGGACCCTGCAGCAGAGGGGATCGTTGTCCTTTTGTTCCTCCAAAAGGCAAGGTCCCCAGGCCCTCCACGGGGTACACACCCCATTGTCAGTCCTCCTGCTTCTCAACCCAGGAAGCCTACTAGGGCCGCTCAAAGGACTACGGCAGCGGAGGTCAGCATCATCAGTGTCCACAGGCCAGGAAGCAGATGCTCAAGCAGGCCTGAACTATCCCCCCACTTTCGCACCCCATTGGGAGGCCGGCTAACAAACTTTGTTGTATAGTGGATATCCATCACCACCGACAAATGGGTGTTGGACGTTCTTCAGCAGGTGCATGCCTTGGAATTTCAACACAGGTGCCCTCACATTCCTCCTGTGGTGTGTTAAGAACTGCACATGGCCCAACTGTTGCAGGAGGTTCAAGCCATGTTACAAAAAGGGGCAATAGAGCCTGTCCCTCACTGACTCAGTGGCTCAGGAGTGTACTCCAGATACTTTCTGGTAAGGAAAAGTCCAGAGGGTGGTGGCCAATCCTAGATTAAGGCACCTCAACAAGTACTTAAAGGACCAGAAGTTCAGGATCTTCACGTTGCAAAATGTGCACGGCCAGCTGAAGGAAAGGGATTTTCTGGCAACCCGGGACCTGCAGGATGTACACTTTCACATCCCCATTCATCGGAAACATCAGAGGTTCCTGTGTTTTGTAGTCCATGGGCAGCACTACCAGTTCAGGGCCCTGCCATTCGGCCTGAAGTCTGCCGCAGGGTGTTCACAAAATTCTTCGCCCCGATAGATGCTCATCTACGCTGCAAGGGGATACACGTCTACCCTTATCTGGACTACTGGCTCATTCGCTCCTGCTCTCCCACGCTGCCAACCCAGCACATGGTGGAGACCATACATCTTCTGACTTCCGTCAGATTCTCGATCAACTATCCGAAGTCCTGCGTGGTACCATCGCAGCACGCTCTATTCCTAAGTGCCCGTCTCAACACGGTTGCATGTCTGGCGACTCCCTCGGAAGCGAGGGTGAAGGCCATTGTAGGGATTGTTTAACGGCTGTCAGCAGTGTCCATCGCAACAGTCCGGTCCGTCAAGTCTTTGCTGGGCATGATGTCTTGCTCCATCCACCTGGTTCCATTTTTTTTCAGGCTCTAGATGCAGCCACTCTGGTATTTTCTAGATGCCAGGTGGCAGCAGGTCTCAGGCAATTGGGCAGACAAGATCACCCTCGATTGGGCATTCCTGCAAGTTGTACAGTGGTGGGCTGTGCACCCTCATCTCACTCAAGGAGCCCCCTTATGGTTTACCTCAGTACCAGGCCACAGACACCACAGACACCTCTGTGGAAGGTTGGGGGTCCCACACGGGACGGTCTCACGCCAGAGGAGAAGGGCTTACACATAAACATCCTGGAGCTGCAGGTGGTCTTCTGGTCCCTCAAGTCGTTCCAGCCGCAGCTACAGGGGAAAGTTATGCGGATCTTCACAGACAACACCACCACCATGTTCTAAATCCGGAAGCAGAGCGAGATTCATTCTCCTGAGCTCTCCCTGGAGGCCGTCTCCTATACCACTGGACCATTCTTCAGGACATGGTTCTCAGCCCCTTTCACCTAGCAAGCACCAAGAACACCATTGCAGACTCACTCAGCAGGGAGCTGTGGTCCTGCCATGAGTGGGAACTTCAACAAGCGCAGGTGTCTCAGCTCTTCGGCAGGTGGGATGCTCCCCAGATCGACCTCTTCGCGACAGTGGACAACTCCAAGTGCCAGAGATTCGCCAGCAGGTCTCAGCCGGGGACACCTTGTTCCCGTGGGACGAGCTCTCCCTGTATGCCTTCCCTCCGATTCCACTCCTCCTACGTGCAATCAGTGCACTCAGACGTTGCCATTGCAGGATGATCCTCATCCCCCCGGCTAGGCCGTGACAGATCTGGTACCCCGACCTGCTCAAGCTATCAGTGGCTCCATCCACCCGGCTGCCTCCACTCCCAGACCTTCTCTCCAGAGAAAAAGGAACAATACTGCACTACGACCAGCGTCGTTGAGCCTCACGGCCTGGCTACTGCAGCCTTAGGGTCTGTGTACTATGCCCTACCGCTGGAGAGCAAAAAGAAAAGATTCTGGCCAACTACAGCAACAGGGAAAGCAGCGTTTCAAAATCGTATCATGTGACGGCAAGGGGTACATTAAAATGCACACATAGTTATTGCACATGCAGTAATGAGGGAGAGAAACATGGGGGAATGAAAAGCAGCTCATCACCCATATTAGGGTCCGTGCATGCAAGTCTATCTCATTCACTGCTCCTCCAATCATTCCCCAAAGAATTATATTCACCCCCATTTTCAATCATGGAGGCATATCATCTGAGTGACTGAACATCGCCTGCAGGAGAGCACTCCAAGCCTCCATATTTGAGACCCTTCTTCGTGGCTCTATACTTTTCCGCAGTCTCCGTCTTACACCACTTTTTCATATCCTCCCACCACATGGCGTATATCAGACCCTCCTCCCGTTTCTACGACATTGCTATTCTCCTTCTAGCCAAAATACCGTCCAGATCCATCAACTTCACTACATGTCTTCGTTTTTTCGGCCTGGAGTACACTCCCCAGCAAACCCTTTGCAGGGGTCCATTGATATCTGCACACTCCTGCCCTTTCTAGTGCCTGCTTAATTCACAAACGGAAATCCTGCATTCTCGTGCACTCCCTGTACGCCCTGCTTTTAATGATCTGCTTTAGCTTATCTTGCTCTTATTGCAAACGATTGCTCTTGTATCCCATCTAGATTGATAATCCATTGTGTAACTGCAGTGTAGTTTTATCGACCTTTATCCAAAATTAAACCTTTGTATTGGGTGTGTTCCCGACCGGGCTTAACTGCCCATTGGTTTACTCTGTTGGGCCTACAGAGCCCTCTTGCTGGACAAGAAACACATTTTAATATTTTGGAAAAGCGACCTTAGGCCCTCCGTGGATGAATGGGTGCATGATCTGTCAATTCTTTCAGGCAGAGAGAGGGTACCCTTTCAGGTAAAGAAAAAGCTTGATAAGTATGACAATTGGGACGCTTTAATGAACTGTATGTTTAATGTTGATTAACCACCCCCTTCACCAGCACCCTTTTTTCCCCTTGTTTTCTTCTTTCTTCCTTATATGTTTATAGAGATTGTTTACTGTTCATGATATGTTAAGGTTATCTTTTTACTTGCTTGCTTGATGTTCCCCTATTGCTGTTTGTGTCTTTTTGAAAATCCAATAAATAAAGGTTTTAAAAAAAGAAATGGACTAAGTCTTCTTTTTTATATGGGATTTTTCTAAAAGAATGTATAAAACATAGTTTAAAATATATCAACTATAATCAATGTATCCGGAAATGTCGGATAGCTGCTGGAGAGGGTGCACGGAAAAGGGCACATGGAGGCATATCTGGTGGGACTGTCAGGGTGTGAAGGGTTTCTGGAGGGAAGTTCAAACGGAATTGGCAAAAATATTTCCTGATGCAGCTGAAATGGGGGAGCGGGTGTGGTTGTGCGGATTAACGGACCTTCAGGCCAAAAGACTCCACAAAGCACAATGGAGAAGTTTCATGGGCTTAGTTATTGCATCTTGGGCCACAATCGCCCAGAACTGGAAAAAACAGAACCAGCCTGTAGTGTTTACTTGGCTACAAAAAGTTTGGTCCCAAATGACAATGGAAAAGATAACACACCACCTTCAGGTTCAGAAGAACTCCTTTACGAAGGAGTGGGGGGCGGTGCTGGAGTATTTGAAGTCGGACTATATGGAACAATGGTGCCCGCACAATATCAAAATCTCAGACATTTTTGGCACATAAACCTTTCTAGAAAGTAGAACGGCATGTGATCCTACTCTTCCGGAGGGTGGGGGGCTGAGTTTGTGGAATTGATGATTTGATGTTATGTTTAAGAAAACAATAAAAATATGTTATAAAAAAATATATATATCAACTATGACTGTTCCGGGTCTTGTCTAATGGCAGAGCAGGATTTATATGTGAGTATTCCCAGGCAAGGGAACGATTGTTTCTAATAACTAACCTTTCTCTTCTCTCACTGCTGTTTGTTGACATCAACAGTTTCAGTTCCCCACTTTTGTTCATTGCTTGCAGAATTTCCCATGGTTCTGTGTTACCGACACAAGTGCTCCCTTGGTAATTTCACCTTATATATGTGTTTTCCTGGTAACATTTTAACAATAAACAGTCCTTTCCTTATTACTTTTGCCTGATCTCATGTGTTATCCTTTTTTTCTAGTTATTTCCCGCTGTGAGTCATGGCAGCCTATCCCATCGCAGCCTACTGCTTCACAACACTGGCAAGTCGCCTCTGACCTTCAGCGTGGACCAAAGCAGCTGCCCCTCTGCCCTGGTGAAGCCATCCTGCGGGTACATTTCTCCTGGTGCCCACAGCATCCTTCTTCTGAGAACCAAGCCAGAGGCTACTGTGCCACAGAAGCATTGCCTCTGTATGGAACTGAACTCAAGCAAGAATTATATCCAGGTAACACGAGGCAGAGGGGCTAGCGGAAAGACTTCCATTGCTTGCACCTAAATGAATGGTTGAAAGGGTCTGCCATTCTATAACTATTTACATTGTGTGGGAGGGTTAGACTCCATAAAGGGATGGAAACTTTGAGTTAATGATGACGGTTGAGAATGCAACTGGGCCTTTACCATTCCTATTAGCTTAACTGGGGCATTACAGAGGAGCCTAAACTGCTTGGCCTTACTCTCTGGAGCATAGCACAGGCAACCTGATACATTTTCAGCATCATGGGAAAGGTGAAGCTTAATTCCTTAAGCACATCGAGCACTGCACCCACACCCAGGGCTGTCCACCCAGGGCTGTGAGCGAGCCTGAGAAACTCGGAAAGAAAAAAGGTAGCGTTTTCAAACACAACCACGTGTGTTTCTACCTGCCTTGGCTTTCACTTTGGGTCTCCGGTGCTCCCCCAGGAGAGCACCGGAGACCCAAAGTGAAAGCCACGGCAGGCAGAAACACACGCGGTTGTGTTTACATGCCGCTGTGTTTCTGCCTACAGCTGCTTCCCATTTGGGGCTCTCGGGCTCCCCATGGGGAGCCCGAGAGCCCCAAATGGGAAAGCAGATTTAGGCAGAAACACAACACCGTTGTGTTTGAAAATGCTGCGGTTTTTCTTTCCAAGTTTCTCAGGCTCCTGCGAGCCTGAGAAACTTGGAAAGAAAAAACGCAGCGTTTTCAAACACAATAAAGTTGTATTTATGTTTGCAGTCGCTTCAAAAGCAACCGCAAACATAAATGCAACGTTTTTAAAGCTGTGGTTTTATTTCTAAGTTTTCCGGGCTCCTCCAGCCCGGAAAACGTAGAAAAAAAAACGCAGCTAGTGTTTATTTTTATTAAAAAAATAGCACTTACCGAGATGCAGCTGCAGCTTTTCTGCCTGTAGTCTCCGGTCCCCGTCCTCCGTGTACAGCACCAATGAAGGAAAAGCCACCCAGTGGTAGCTTTTGTTTACTACAGCTGGCTGGCTTTTCCTTAATTAGTGCCGCAAAAGCAAAAGCCAGCACAGGCGGGCATCCATTTCACAAAATGGATGCGCCCATGTGCTTGCTTTTGCAAATTTTGAGCTTGAATAGCTCAACATTTTTCATAGGAATTAAAAAAAAAAAAAGTGTGAGTATATTTTTTTTAATATTGCCTATCTAATTTTTAAATAAAAATTTTGATTGAACCATTCCTTTAAATAGGGGGTTGCAGCAAAAAAAAAGTCCTCTCAGAGAGGAAATGTTTTGTTGAAAGATATCTTGCCTGGAAATGTCATTGTTGTTTCCCTGGCTGCTCTTGAAGATAGAGCAGAGCCAATACCAGTAGTTATTGACTGCACTTAAAAAATTCTGATTGGCTGAGAGGAGATCAATAACGATCTCCATGTGCAAATAAGTGTTATTTCTCACATTAGTCTGTAAACAATTAGTCAGGGATCCCTGTGCCTCTTTACACCAATATAGAATGCCATAAAATCGAATATTGTGGCCAGAATTTCTGTTCAGTTCCTAGAGAGGAGACCTTCTTTCACCGTTTTGAAACTGATTTCATGGAAATGAGCTGAAGACTGTGGGCCTCATTCCGAGTATGGAGGTAGCCATGCCGCTTTTAGCCAGTGCCTGCCGTCCATCTCAGTTAATGCTTATGCCCCAGTCTTTGTGTCAAGTGTAGTCCAGTGTAGTTGCCAGTCCAGTCTGCCCAAGTGTCTACCAGTTTTTGTCTGGGACCCTTTTATTACCCCCACAACATAGTGGGCTGTATTCCGTCATCCTAATCCCAACTCTTGTTTTTGAAGTTTATTTTAATGAGAATTGGAATGGGAAACCAGAAAAGGATTTGAGCAGTGCATAACAAACAAATTAAGAACAGCCTATTCCCAATTCATCCCAACTCTTCCATTTAGGGGGCTCTTTGATCCTGTTCAATTCCCCCTTTATTGCACCACAGTGCCATTCTCATGGACCAGATTCGGTCCCATGGCTGGAATGCAGCCAGCTAGCTAGATATGTCCACATGTCATGTAGTGCTGTCATTACTACTTTGAGGACAGCACAAGTCAATTGCTTACATCATACCTTGATTAACCTCATTGGTGATGCACTTTTCTCAGCAGGCTTCCATTAATTTCTAAAATTTCCATATGTCATTGCGGAATCAGGATCCATTATAATAGGACAGGTTAATGGATTCAAACATAATGCACCATCCCAATGTTCATATTTAATTAAAAGTTCCAGTGATCCCCTTTATATCAAAATGAAATGCATTCCGATCTTTTCAGCATTCTGAGACTGAATACCTTCTCATGGAAAAAGGCCATTTTTGAACCCACACTGTTTTCTCCTCTCAAATAACTGCCCAAAAAGGAGTCCTTAACACATATGCAAATTATCACCAAGTAGGCGGTCTTTTGGATGCCATAATATATGCTTACTGCTCCAGGTTTCCATGTGTTCATGTATGAAACACAGATATTGGCTTCACCAGTGCATTTAGTTGCACATGTTAGGTTAAATAAAGTGACCAATGCATAACTGGACTTCATTGAACTGCAAGTGCACGAAGGAAGGGCTCAACATCATTGGCCTTCATGTGTTTGAGGAAGGGACTGCTCTTCATTGGCCTCTGTGTGTATATAAGGGAGGAACTGTACTTCTGTCACATGCATCTGAAGGTGGAGGTACCAGGCTTTGAATTCTTGCTTTTATTTGAGGTGATGAGTTGTCACTGGGAGGATGATCTCTGACAGGGTCACGAATGCGGCAGGGTAATATGATAACCATAGAGCTTTCAGAAGAAGAATTAAGGATGAGCTGTTGATGGATAGCTGGCCTTTCGCAGATCATTGTTTTACACATTTACCATGCAGATAAAGATTATTTACCTGAATTATTTATGAATCTGGTATCTTGAACTGGTTGATATGTAGCTAGTACTTGGGTGAAGTGAAGTAATTAGAAATGAGCAGTTTACCCCTCGTGTCCTTAAATGTCAGTGATCTGCTGTTTGTCCTTTACATACTGATCTCTTCTTATTGGTCCTGTAGGAGATCGTCCTGGTGGCCCGTGCAGAGACCCCACTGCTTCAATTAGAAGGTGATGGTTTGCTGTACTTCAAGCCCACATGTGTGGGGACAGCCTCTGAGCGCTCCTATAGTCTGAGAAACACCACTCGGCTGCCACTACGCTATGAGTGGAAAATCAAGCATGCAGACAGTGTCTTCCTATCGGTCAGCCCGGCTTCCGGAGTCATTCTTCCTAATGAGACCGCGGTGAGTTCTTCTGTCTCAAGCAGGGCTTTCGTCTGATGTGTCCTGGCCCATGGTAGGGACACTGCACAGCAAAGAAACAAATATGAAAACACATGGTTCTCTCAAATGTTCCTAAAATATCAATTCTGGGTGCATCTAGGCCAAGAGTGTTTAATAACTTATGATTTGCAGTCATGTGATCCCCTCTTGTATGGTCTGCCAGGGATCTCTCTGAAGGTCACTACAGTCAGCAACATTAGGGCAGCTCCAGTTCAGTCCATTGTCCTCTCTGCCTTGTAGGATCCATTGACCAGAGACTGAATAGGATATATGTATACTATGTATTGAGATATAGGACATAGGCTAGAAAAACATACACGTTGAGGATATCTGGGACAAGTGACGGAGAGATGAAATTGAGCTAAATAAATTGAATACCTTAAGAAGCCTTTCTATCTAATGTTCTCCTTTCTAGTCCCTTGTGACCCACCTATCCTCACCATATCGGAGGTAGTACTTGGGTGCTCTGTTTCCAGTTTCGAAAATTGGGAGCTAAATTGGCTTACTAGGCATGTGCTGTAAAGGGTTCATTGAAGTCAAGTTCCTAATGTTGTGCATTTGGTCAGTGTATTTTAACATTTTGTGGACCTCCTCTCTTGGTGGATGAGCATTTTCTGTGCTGTTCTAATAATTTGATGTCCAATCTGAAGAGGTATTTTTGTAGGTAACCAGCCTTCTCACACTCTGTGGGAGTGGAACGCACAGTTCCTAAAGAGATTAATGTCCCCGAATTTCATCTTATGGCAGAACACTTTTGGACCACTCTTTTTGATTTGAAACCTTTTCTGTATAACCCCTCACTATATAATGCTATTGTGTACTAAGTTTCTTTGTTTTCCATGCGTCAACGCTCACTCATTTGCCCTCCTTTTTCGCATCCTTTCAAATAATGCTTGCTCAAGTGCAAACATTTTCATGCTTGCACCACATTAACCCTCTGTTGATAAGAAACAGAATATTGTTGATGGAAATGCTTGTGGCACCACTTAACCACTTGGGTATTCCACAGGTTCCTAGAGCTTTCCTCTCCATTGTTTTTACACGCCGTTGTGTCATTGCAGGTAATTTTGCACCTTGACCCAACTACAAAAGGGAGCACTTCATCAATAACTGCTAGCCACATACCCTCTGGACCGGTTCCACACAGGGAGGATCAACACAGGTTTGCCTGAAAAAGAATGGCATGGACAAGTACTCAGATGAAGGTGTTTTTAGCTAAAACAATTCCATTGATTATCTTTGGTTTCCAATGGATAATACAAACTGAGAAGACAAGGCTTCAGTGTACTTGGATTATCTTCTTGGCTCTGGCGTGCCTTGCAGTGCCATGGAAAAAGTAATTGCACTTGATAACCTGTTTGATAGAGAACGGAGAATGGATTCCAAGATGCTTTCTCTAGACTCCCTCACCAGCATAGCATGTATCACTACAAAGACTGCCCTGAATGCAGTCACCTGTACTGAAGCTAAAAGGCAATGCTGGACATTATGAAACAATCCTTTGCTTGCAGCGTGGGTTGGATATTTGCAGCCTCTGTTAAATGCTAGCCTTGTGGAGTTAAGCCGAGACGCTGGGGAGTGGCCACTCCTCAGTAGCCCATAATGCTACCATGATAGGGGTGCTCCTTGAGCATCTCCTTTTCTTTTTCTGGAGGAGTTTTCACACACATCAAATGTGTTGGGGGAGTAAGTTGGTGGCAGCTACCTATTTTATTTTTGGCTACACCACCCAGTTACCTTCTTTTACTATGTTGGTAGCCAATTGCCTCTATATGGTTGCCATTGGGCTACCGATTCATTTTAAAATCCTGCACCCCAGCCATTTTTTATTTTGTGGCTCCAAGACACCCTTTGTGTGACTGGTATCCAGGTTAGGCTGGATGAGAGTTCCCCAGATACCTCAATCCATGTGTGTGTGAAAGTGCATGATTGTTTTGTGGTTGGTAATCTCTGAACGTTATAATTCCCAAGAAGGACGGAGGAGTGCGACCCATCTTGGACTTGAGATGCTTGAACAAGTTCCTCAGGAAGAACAAGTTCAAGATGGGAACTCTTTCACAGATCCTTCAGGCCTTACGACTTCATGATTGGTTGGTGTCATTTGACCTTCAGGATGCTTACTTTCATGTGCCCTTACATCAGAAGCCCAGAAAGTACCTAAGGTTTGTGGTTGGCGGTTCTCATTATGAGTTTCGGGTTCTGCCATTCAGGCTCACCTGCGCCCCAACTGCATTCACCAAGCTTATGGCAGTGGTGGCAGCAGGTCTAAGGAGGGTGGGGATTCACATCTACCCCTACCTGGACGACTGGTTGATATGGGCTTGTTCTCCAGAACAGTCCCAGAGTCATCTCAATCGCACCTGCCACTTCCTCCACGATCTGGGCTTCTCCCTGCACTTCAAGAAGTCCCACTTGACACCTTCACAGATGCTTTAATTTATTGGAGCTGTCCTGGATTCAAACTCTGAGAAAAGCTCTGCCACCCGAGTTAAGGGCTCAACATCTCTTGCAGATGATCCAAACATTTCAGAGTGCCCAACATCTCCCAGCTTACAAATTCCTAACGTTGCTCGGCCTCATGGCATCCTGCATTTTTCTGGTGCCAGAAGCCCGCTTGAGAACGAGAACCCTTCAGTGGGCTCTCTGATCCCAGTGGTCTCATTTCTCTGGCAGAATGACTGACCTTCTCCAGGTCCCGATAAAGAACGCTCAGGATCTCCTGTGTTGGGTCAGCCGAGAGAATGTGATGAGAGGAGGGCCATTTTGGCAACCATGGCCAGGGATGACAGTTGTGACAAACGCTTGCATCTCAGGATGGGGAGCGCACATGAAAGATCTTTCAGTAAGTGGACACTGGTCTCAGTCGGAGTCCAGACTCCATATCAACCTTTTAGAGCTGAGGGCAATCAAACTAGCACTGATGGCCTTGCTGACCTCAATACGGGGGAAAAGGGCCTGAGAATGACAGACAGAACAATGGCCATGCACTACCTCGATAAGAGATGGGATGTAGGGTTGCTGCCCCTGTGCATAGAGGTAATGCAGCTCTGGTTCTGGGCACTGAGAGAAGGAATCACTCTTCTGGCAGTTCATCCAGCCGGAGAAGAAAACACGGCAGTGGATGCTCTGAGCAGGCTGTGGAAGCCCTTCCGGAGATCCTCGTCCTTTTGGGTACCTCTCAAGTGGATCTGTTTGTGACCAGTGTCAACAGGAAGTGCACGCTGTTCTTCTCCAGGGCTCTAGGGAATCTCCCCAAAGAGGAGCTCTAGGGGACGTGTTTATAGTTGTCATGATTCCTGCCCTCATGTCCCCAGTCCTCCAAGATGTCAGGCTGGAGCCAGGCCACAATCACCTACATGGCCCTCAAGGGCCTCTCCATCCTTCCAAAGACCCACTTGGAGTCAGACTTGGCGATTGTGGCACCAAACTCACTCACTCCCATAGGATAACATTGGGGATTGGACTTGTAGTGCATTGATGGGGACAAGATGCATGCCCCCACATATTTCGGTTCCCAGAACTGCATGTGCAGTCTAGTCTTTTGGGTGTGGTTCAGCCCAGAGACACCTGGGATACCCAGGGACTATTTAAGCCACGGGCAGGCTGAGAAACATGCTTTGTGTTTTCTGCACCTGCAGCGTGACACTCGCCGTGTTCGGATCGGTCTCCAGTAGGCCTGCATCTTTCGTCTGCGCTCAGCTCCTGCAAGAACAAGAACACCATTAGGAACAGCCTTACCTTGCGGCGCTTCTGCCCATCATTCATTGCTTCTTCTTTTCTGCGGGCATCTTGGTGGTGTCATTCCTATTCCAGCACGCCGCTTCCTAAGGAAAAGGGAAAAGAACAGAAAAAAGGCATTAGTAAGCATTCAGCAAATCTTTGCTTATTTTTAAAGACTGTACGAGCTTCAAACGCTTACCTGAATCCCAGCCGCTCTTGGGGTACTCTGTCTCCGGAACTTCTCTCATCCATCTGCAAGAGGGAAAAGGCACTCCAGGTTAGCATGGAAACATCTAGAGGTGCCACATACCACGCTTACTCACCGCATTTCTTCTTCATAACCGGCATCCACGCTGAAAACCTTGCGGCACCTAAAAGACACAGAAAAAAACCTCAGTTCAATACAAATACGAAAGGGTCGAATTACGCATCGCGCTCACTCACCTTCAGCGTTACTCATCTCAACAGCACGTCGCCATCCCCGGACGCTATCCGTCTAAGGAAGGAAAGGAACGAAGTTAGAGAACTGTTCAAAAGACTCATTATACTTACCTGTCGGACTCTTGCCAGTGAAGTAACTAGGCAGCAACAAGCCTGCATCAATCAACGCGCCCCTGCGCTGAAAGCAGGACGGGGAGCACACTTTCCAAGAAAACAAGGTGAGCTGTGGATCAAAGGGAAGAGTTGGACCCCGGGGAAGAAGGGGTTCAAGCACACTGAGACAATATGGAGTTAAACTCTACCAGTCCTATGTTTAAGTCCCAGTCTCCAGTCAAGTAGACTCCAGGGAAGGATTCAAGGTCGTAAGAGGTCAGAACAGGCTGAGTGACGTCCCTGTGGATAACAGGTGAGTGTTACAGTAGTGGACTGGGAGTTTCCACTGCTGCATGCATTTCCTCCAGTCCCCGTCATTCCTCACGTATTAAGGAGGTTGAAGAAGTTTGGGAAAACCATGATCCTGATTGCTCCAGATTGGGCCAGGAGAAAGTGGTACCCGGACCTTCAACAGATGGCCATTTTCCCTCCAATTCATCTCTTCCTCCAAAGAGAGGACCTACTCTGAGTGGATGTGAGGCAGCTGATGGTGAGACCAGGTAGTCCCCTTTTTTGTGCATCCACCCCATCCTATTTTGTAAGATTATCCAAGGTTCCAACCCCCCCCCCTCGACCCCCTTTTTACACAAACACTGGGGCGAGGAAGAGGGTGACTGAAACTAACAAGAAAAACTCTTATACATCATACTGGACATGTCCCGTTAATCGGGTCAGACACTTGACTTCAAGTGCATACCCCTGATACCAATTAACTCTCCTCACATGGATAAAAGGCAGAACCTAAAGATACACTCTGAGCAAGGCGGAACACGAGTACAAGCAGGACTTCCGGGGCAAAGGCAAACCTACTGGAGCAGAGCGATGGACCAAGGGACGTGAGCATCGGGTCGAAAAACCCAAGAGTTGCCTACTGGAGGTTGTTTCCTCCCACAGACCGCAAAAGACACATGGAGAAGGCCAGATGCCACAAGTGAAGACTGCATTGTGTTTCAAGGACGCCAGTGATCCTCCCGGGTGAAAGGCAGAGTTGGGGAGGTGAGGCCAAGCCTGTGCTACTAACCTTGACTTGTGAATTGGAAATCGTAAAACAAAGAAAGAAACGCACAGAGCCGGTGAGATGGCAAGCAAACTGAGACACTGGTGTGTGTTAAATAAAGTTTGAAGCAGCAACATTATATCGCAAATGAAGGATGCACACGTGTGGATGAGACATGAGGAAAGGCAGACCTGTGAATTAACTTTGAAGTAAAGACAGCTGTGGAATCAGCTATACTGAGTAACGTAGTGGTCCAGCAAAAAGAAGTAGCTCACTCGAAAGTCTCTGTGAAAAGGGCATTGTTTGTAATGATAAAGCAAATTCTCCTAGAGAATTGGAGAGTGGAAGTTGAATCTTGAGAGTGGAAGTTGAAGTGGTGCTGCGGAGGTCTGAAAAGAAAACCACGCACATTCGAAAGTCTTCGACAACCGAAAGTGGTCTGAGCCTGGCTGAGGGAGACCCGAAGTATAATAAGGTTGGGGAAGGGAGCCACTTTGCAAGTTTTGTTGAACTTTGTGCTGAAGGGGTCTGAGCCCAACAGAGGGGGGACCCATGTGAACTTTGTGCTGAAGACGTCTGAGCCGACAGATGGGGACCTACGTGAACTTTGTGTTGAAATATTATTTGAAGGTCTGAAAGAGAGATTTTAATGTGGAAGGCCAGACTGGCCTCGATCCACATTTTGGAACTGTTTATTGTACTGAGAACTCGAGCCAGAGTGTGTCATTCTGTCATGAATCAAAACCAATACCCTGTAGCGTTCTCGGACTGCTATGGCTCTGGAACCCAGTTGACCACGAATTATTCTTACAACTGTAACCCTCTGTTGTTCAATTGAGACAAGCAGAGGGATCTAGTAGTTGGAAGACAGGACACTCCCTCACGACACGCCAGCTGTGGGAGAGTGGAGCAAGGTTATGATCTGAATACAATTTGGTGAGTATCAAACAATCACCAGAATCAGACCCACCTGTACTGAATTTACTGTTTTCAAACACAATAACGTTGTATTCATGTTGGCGGTCGCTTCAAAAGTGACCGCAAACATAAATACAACGTTTTTAAAGCTGCGGTTTTAGCCTGAAAAACTTAGAGAAAAAATGCAGCGAGTGTTTATTTTTATTATAAATTTAAAAAATAGCACTTACCGAGATGCAGCTGCAGCTTTTCTGCCTGTAGTCTCCGGTCCCCATCCTCCGCGTACAGCACCAAAGATGGAAAAGCCACCCAGTGGTAGCTTTTGTTTACTACAGCTGGCTGGCTTTTCCTTCATTAGTGCCACAAAAGCAAAAGCCAGCACAGGCGGGCATCCATTTCACAAAATGGATGCACCCATGTACTTGCTTTTGCAAATTTTGAGCTCGGAGGAGCCTGAGAAACTCAGAAAGAAAAACTGCAGCGTTTTCAAACACAACCGCGTGTGTTTCTGCCTGCCGTGGCTTTCACTTTGGGTCTCCGGTGCTGCCCCAGGAGAGCACCGGAGACCCAAAATGAAAGCCAAGGCAGGCAGAAACACACGCGGTTGTGTTTGCATGCCGCTGTGTTTCTGCCTACAGCTGATTTCCCATTTGGGGCTCTCGGGCTCCCCACGGAGGGCCCGAGAGCACCAAATGGGAAATGCTAAATGCTGCAGTGTTTCTGCCTAAATCTGCTTTCCCATTTGGGGCTCTAGGGCTCCCCACGGGGAGCTCTAGGGCACTAGGGCACCCACGGGGAGCCCTAGAGCCCCAAATGGGAAAGCAGATTTAGGCAGAAACGCAACGCGGTTGTGTATGAAAACGCTGCGGTTTTTCTTTCCAAGTGTTGTGAGGCAGCCGATGGTAAGAGGCGGTATTCCTCCCTTTTTTGTTAATCTACCCCCATTCTATTTTGTAGCGCAGATTAAATCACAGTGGTTACACTTGCATTTTCCATCCCTCAAACAGGGGTGCAGATGCTTTTTTTATTTTTCAAACGTTTCACAGAGATGGGCCCCATCTTTGAGGAATACGTTCTCAGCAACCACATTAGTGTCAGGAATGTATACAAGAGGGCAGATAGCGCATCTTTGCTTCACTGTCCAGCCCCTCCTGAAATGCTCAAGTATATTTAATGTGCTTTATTCATTTGTGCTCATTTTTGAGAATCTGCCCCCTGTGTGCACACTATAGGTTTGTTCCTGTTGAACCCCTCGCTAGACTGTTTAAGAATAAACTCCCTAAATGCATTAAGTGCCAGTGGGTAGATTGTATTCCAAGGGAAATGATGAAAAGATCTATATGAATTTCCCTGTTCCTTGTGATGGAGGATTATATATGTGTGGTGTGCAATTAAAAATGGAAGATTATTTAAGAGAGAATAAGTATTTTTATAATTAATATTGTGCAGGTTATTGCATGGTAAACAAATCGAGAGCACTATGTTAATAGGTACAGAAAACTATTTATGAATTAGTTAACCTAGTGCCTCTAGGTTTGGTGTGGGGGGGGGGGGGTCCATTCTGGCCATAAGTGCCTAGAAACCCACCTTAACGGCCCAAGCAAAGTGTGGGCCGTTGAGGATGACTAAGAACCTAATAAACGTCATTACCACCTTCTCTCCTTGAATGGTATGTCTTTTTACCACCCACGTCTGTGGTCCATGGAGGCTGCGGATGAAGAGGAAGAGCTGACGAAAAGTGATACTAAACAGGAGTGCTGCGCTGCATTACTGTATTAACACAGAACCATGCAGAAGACAGGCGGCTGCACGAAATGGCGCGGCAGCACAAATGGGAGAGCTGTGCCAGTGTCCAGGGCGCAGTTAAGGGGGTGAGCGGGTCAGGGCACAGCAGCACTAGGGAGAAGAGGGAAGCAGCAGAGCAAGCAGAGAGACAGATGTAGAAAGGGACAAAGAGTAGGGACGCAGAGAACATTTGTGGCGGCTGGCCTCTGGGAGGCTGACATTCGGGGCACTGTCAGATAATGGTGCCAGGAATTCTGCCTTTCTGATTGGCTGGGAGACTCTCAGCATAAACAAAAAGGTAGTAAATTAAATAATACATTTTCCAGCAACTCTATTATCATAACCTTAGATGTTCTGTGCTAGTCCCTTAATGAACTACTCCACTGCAAACACTGATAGTCTCAATGGGGGAATTCTTGAGTGAGGCTAATCTTCTTTGGATATAATGCCCAGGAATATTAATTAATACTGGGGTATGAAAATGAGAAAATGACTTCACGGCTGGTTATGACCTTAATCCGTTTTACTTTATGGGCACCCTCCGCTCCCCCATGATTCCTGGAGAGCGCACTCAACAGTATTTGATACAGCGTGTATCATTTTGCAGTGCACTACTTTGCATGTGGAAGATATGCACAGCAGGGAATGTTTGCTATCCACTTAGTAGACTGGTCAATTTCCACATCCCTATGCCATGTACATGTATGCCATGTACACGCAATGGTAGAATCTGTAGATATGTTTGTCTCTACATCGCTCTAGAATACCAAATCAGTAACACAATTAATAAAGGTTGCTCAGATCACTTGTATAACTGTCCAAAGAGCCCAAAATGAAGCTCTTGACAACATAAAAATAAAAGCTCATTGTCCCTGGTTTCGGCAGAAGCAGACAGCCCAACCTTTTGTGAACACAGGATAGCACAGGGGCAACGCACTGGTCTTGGAAGCAAGACCACGCAGAGCAAGAGGTTTGAATCCCGAATCCACGCTTAGAAACCAAACTCAGGTATTAGGCGCGTTATAAAAAAAACAATTAAATGAATAAATAAATTAAAGGAAATGCACATCTGCCACTGGGCAAAAAAACTACAACACATTTGTTGTCCCTCGTGATGCAAATTATTCTTAAATATTTTTTAGGCTCAGCATTATTGGATTGGTTAAAGGAGACTAGGTAGGTTCAATCTGCTCTTACATTTGCAGCAGGTGCACATTGTAGGTTATGTCCTTTGGTGTATCTCAAATTATATTAGAATCAGGCCATTTGTGATGACGTCGATACCAAAAAGTAACTGCTAACATTTTTTTTAAAAAGAATCATTTAAAAGAATGCAGAATTAGGTCTTTCGCCGGTAATATTTCTTTTCAAAATAAGAGTAAGATAAATTGTTTAGCTTATTTTTAATTCTGTATAGATATTAAGACGTTTTATTCCTGTTTTGTATTTGTGTAATTTCAGTCTCAAACCTGGAGGTTTGTTCCGCGGGAAGAGATCCAGTATTTTGCCAAAGCCAGTGTTTTTACTTGGGGTGCCGAGGAGGAAGCCGAACCAGAAAAGAAACCACGCTATTTTCTGAAGTTGTTTGGAGAGGGCTCGACTGGTACTATTTCAGTAAGTGGTATAGTTAAAATCAGTAACATAGCTCAAACGTGGTGTTCCTATTTTGCTTGCTAGCGTTTCATAGTGCTGTAAATAACAGATGTTACTGTACTTGATGTAATGTAACTCATTGCATCAGCCTCGGAAGGCTGAGTGGGCTCTGCTTGAATCCCAACCTGAGCCCAGCAAGTTGAATGCCAATCAAAGCAAAAAGTGCACCTCTAATCCCCGGTCATTTGGGGCACAGCCACAGCCTGTAGGAAAGGTGTCTTTTCATATTTCCCCCTTGTGTAGCTGCAGGCTGGGTGACAGAGGGATGTTGAAGTCGCCGAGGAAGATGATGTTGGTATGTGTGATAGAAATGGTGGTGACCAAGTCCGTGCAGTCTTCAGTGAAGGAGGCGTTGGACCTGACACCATACTGGACAAGAGATCTTTGAGATGTAATGCTCCTGTCAGATTGACTGAGTTGATGAAAATTGCCTCCCGCCTCTCTGATCAATACAACATGACTTGCCTATTCCACCCATTCTCATTTCAAGCTCAGCGGGTTGAATTATACCACCTCAGCCATAACTACTGATTTTATGGTCATGGCTCTTTGCAAAATATGTAATACAATCCCAACCTTGAAGGGGCCCCCACCTCACTGGCCCTGTCTCCCTACTCCACAATGGCTTGCTAAAAGGCTGCTTCACTATAGCCAGGTTACCCTTAACAAATTACAAACACTTCAAAACAATGCCTTGAGAACTGCCTTAAATCTCAACACTAGAGAGCACATGTCTAACCTCAGAAGAAATCACTATTTGCTGAAGATAAGTGATAGGATCTTACTCAAGACCGTATCACTCACCTTCAAATGCCTAAATAACAAAGCTCCTCCAAATCTCATAGAGCGAATGACTAGAAAAACCTCGACTCGCCCCACCAGAGTAGCTAAGTTAAGCAAATCCGGAGGAGGTAGCTTCCCTGTGAAAGCTGCTCAACAGTGGAATGCACTACCTCTGAACCTTAGTACTGATCAGTCCTATCTCAGCTTTAGACGTAATTCCCTAAACTGGCTGAGGTGCAATGATGTATGACCCTTGGACACCTGGATCACTTAACCATACACCATACACAGTACCTTTTCTACTGTACTATAAATGTACCTATCTTACTGTACCATTCGCACATGAATCTATGTAACCAACCATACCCGTATGTAACCCTCGTGTACCTGTCCTGTTTTCTGCAATGTTCTGATCTCATGTTGTAACTAAGCTTCAAGTAATCTTTCTGCTGGGCCCGGTTACCCACGGGTTTGGTGCGCATTACCAAATAAATAAACAAACAAGGAAGTGTACTTTGCAACTGTCATCAAGGAGATGATGTTATCAAGAATTTTAATTAATAATATAGGGCCTGATTCATGGAAGTGTTTTATAATGGCGCAATCCCATAGGAAAATGTTCCATGAATCAGGACCATCATTCTTTTTAGGAATCCTTTATCCAAAAATAAAAGTATGTAGTGTAACAAATTAGAAAGATTCCTACAACAACAATAAGCTATTTTAGTTATAAAATGACATGTGTCCTACTGTGCCTATGTAACCAGCTGGTCGAGGGGTAGGTTTTACACTGTGGAAAGTTTTTGGGAAATGTATTATGTAGTGAACTACCCTCTGTGACTTCGAGAGTAAAATGGAATTGTGAGACTTTCTGGATAGACGACAGACATGGGACGTGACCCGCACACTGTGAAATCGAACGATAGAGGAACCTGCCAGAGGGGAGTTCCTGATGAAAGGGCAATGCAGGCGATGAGTCCAGGAAAGCCTTCTGTGTAGTATAGAGGGTGGCAATGGTGGACATTGAGCCCATAAAGAGCAGTGAGGATGAGATCAGCACCACGCTCTGGTGGCAGGAGAATGATAATGATTTATTATTTATATATCACTTATACCTAAGCACTGTACATAGAATATATTTACATACATCGTCATTCCAACTGACGTTGGTACTCATTTATCGACCTCGCAAAGATGAAAGGCTGAGTTGGCTTTGCCGGGACTTGTACCTGCAGATCTCAACTAGATCGCAGCAGTGAGCACTCAACCTGCTGAGCTATCGTACCAGCTGAATGGGACCCCTTTATAGGCAGAACAGACAGGAACATGCGGCACTGAGAGCACATGGAGCCCATCAGATGGTTTCCTGACTGGGAGTGAGATGGTGCTCAGTGGAACCAGAACTCTAGCACTGTTTTCGGACACTCACGATTGTGGAGGGGATGATCCGAGAAAAAGGTCATTGGACAGAGAGGCGATGCCCGAGTCAAAATCTGGTAAAAGCAAGTGGGTAAGTGATATTGTGGTATCCTGGTATGATTGTATTGACTGCTTGAGTGTATGCAGGGGCCTCATGGAATGGTGAGGTGGAGCTTGGAGTGTGGGAGGCTTGGGGATTCCACAGAGTGTCGGTTGGGACTCGGAGTTAGACTGGGAACCAGGACAGATGCTTGTTACTTACTCTCCTACCTTTCATGAACTATGCCTATGTAACTAAGCAAGAATAAAGCATCTTCTGTTTATACTTACCTGAGTCAGCCTGGTTCGTGCTCCATGTCATCCCTGACTCAGATACATCAGATAGTGATAGTGAAGTGAAACGCTGATGACTGGAACACAAAGGTGAAGCTCCTAGAGCCAGTTGAGAGACTGATTGAAAGAAGCTCTGCATGCTGGAGCTTGAAGGAAAGGTTTTTAGAGACATTCATTGAAAAGGGGGAACCTGCGTGCCAGAACTTTCAGTCAAAGCACATCAGTACAGTGGATACAGAGACTGAAATAAGAACTATTGAACCTTAGAACTTGAAGCACATGTTCATAATGTTTTCTGAATGAGACTGAACTAATAAGTAGAGGAAACCGATACATAAAACCCATGTTTTGATGAGACTGTTGCCAAAAAGATGAGCTTCGTGTCACAGGTTGGCTTGCAATCCTCCCAGCGAGGTAAATATGCTGCCTTCCAGAAGACCCAATGTCAGTAGACATCCACCCCCAATGGAGTTAGCTGTGATAGGGCAGCGCGCCACAAATAGCCACACTGACTCCTAAAGTAACGTTTCAAGGGTGTTTATTTGAAAACTTAAAGGTAAGAATGGCTGCTTCTGTTCTTGATTCTTTGGGGTCTAAGCGACTGGTGATTATTGGCGGTTGGGCTGTCCCTTTCCTATCTCAATTTGCCCAAGCATGGGACCCACCTCCCAGCCCCAGATGCCCCTACCAGGCTATTAGTCACTACCGATCGGTAACTCTGTCTCTCTTCAAACTATAACTACAGGTGTTTTCCCTAGGTCGATGGCTAGGGAACTTCAAACATTCCCTCTCCTATCGTCACACATACTCCTTTCACAAACTCTCACACCTAACCCCTTTTTATTGGTACTGATCCCTTAATTCTCCTCCCACCACGTTACTGTCCCCCCAATCTCTCCCTCCACCTTTCGATCTTACTTCCTTTCCCACTCTTATTGGTTACTGCCACTTGTATTTCCAACTATACCTCTCCCTTGGTTCCTTTTCTCTCCTTCCTCTCTCTCTACTTCCCCACCTCTTGCTATTCCCCTCGTTATAATTTACATCTCCCTTAACACCTTCTTAAATAACCCACACCCTCCCAGGATTGGCCACTCACCCTGTCCAATCATTTGCTTGTGTGAAGGGGGAGTGGCAGGGGGCTGTTTAGGGAGGCTTTAAAAAGGGCTTGTAAGCCCCGCCCCATTTTCTGGAAGTATCTCTGGCAAGGAGAGTGGAAGGTTCCTGAGGAATTGGGAGTCCCTGTTCCATAAGGCCTTCTGATGGGCCTTTCCAATCCTAAATATCTCTGGTGAGCTGGTGGGATACTCATTAATATAGCCTATTTTCCTGAATGGTGTGTAGATTTCTGGAGACTTAACTGCACCGCTTTCTCGCGTGGCCGGTGTTTCGGGTGCGGGGGGTGTGTGTGGACTTGCGCGACCACCAGGACATTTTTGGGGTGGACTCCCTCCCCTCACTTTTCCTCCCCTCCCCTAGCCCTCACTGGCCTGTAAGAAGACCTTGTCACATAGCATATTAGATGATGCGATAATAGAAACATGTATGTGCTGAGCCAGAATATCAGAAAGCAGATCGCTCAATCATCCTAACGCGGAGATCATTATAGCTAGTACAACACATTGAATAAAGGGTCACCTGGATGCTCCCACACATTGCATTTTATAGTAATCTGAACAAGCCATACAACCATATTATACTCGCAGTGTAGCAATTTACTGGTCAATGCTTTCTTAATGCACAGATTAGGGAAGAGAAACGTAGAACATACATCGGATACACAATATTTCACTCCAACAAAGCGTATGCAAAACACCACCACACACAGGGAAGTAATATTCAGCCTTAGTGTATACAAAACAAGATACTTTATTTACAAAAGAACACAACAACAACCTTGTTGGACATTATTACACATATATACTTGTGTGAGCTTTCCTAATCATATTGCATTTCATGATCTTAACAATAACCTAATTGGATATCACTACACATTCATTTCATGGACTATAATTTAGAACCACAACCTTACTTCTCTTGGGTCCAAGCCCAACTCAATAACTACCCCACTTGGGGCATGCACCAATGAAACCAATCCCACATGTTGTGGAAAATCAACCACAGACTTCCCGTTGGATTGGTAAATGTCTTTAATAGCAGTCAGAGAAGCCAGCATATACAGGACAACAGCAACCCAACGACAGAGCAAGACTCGTCACAGCAATCCCCCCCCTCCCTCCAGGTACAGAGCTTTTATACAGGAGAGCACACATGCATTTTAGTGGTAAGGGAGGTTCAGACATGGCACGAGATCGTCCAGCATCAATGTTGCAGGTGAATGCTCAGTCTCTGCATGCAAGCGTTAGGCAGAGGCTACATTCTGAAGCTTGGGAAGAAACAATCTGGATGGCAGCGGAAGACATTTTATGATACATTGCTATTCCTGCTGTGCAAGCTACTTCTATGATTCCCACACGGTTGGAGGCACACTGGCTTGCTTACTAAATGACTACTTCTGTGCCTAGAAAAGCGTCTCTCTAAGATATGCTTATATATACCTCAAGAGACATTTCAAGTGGTATGCGCCGACAAGGCTGCTCAGATCCTCTAATAGAGGCCAACTGCAAACCATCACAACAAAAAAGCAGCACAGACTCGGTAAAGCCTTTCCGACTCTAAGCATAAATAAATGGAACGAACTTCCTACCTCACTAAAGCTCGAGTCCAACTACACTCTCTTCCGGAAAAAATTGAAAACATTACTTTTCAATGAACTCCGCGAAACAGGCCAAATCGTTCACGGTGAAATCTGTCAATTCACACTGTGTCCTGTTTTTCACTATTCGTTGTCCTGTCTCCTTGTCAGCGCTCTGATGCCCGCGGGCTTTCAGCACTTTACAAATATACAAATAAATATATATATAAATAAATATATGCCAAACAGGAAACACATCAGAGACAAACTATGGAAGCAAGCACTGCTGCAGTAGGCCGTACAGAACATAGGGCAGGCATAGCAATGGCAGTAAGGCACTGGTAAAGATGGCAGTTAGTATGGACTTATTATGAACACAAATACAGCAGAGTATCTGAAGAGCTCATTATATTTGAAATGCTCTGTTTTTCCTCCACAATTCCCTCCTATGAGACCTTCACTCCAGTCTCACCCATCGCATCCTTGCGGGGAACAAACATCACATTCTGGCAGATCGTTACAACGCACTCCTTCAGTAGTATTAAAGTAAAATACTGAGTTGTCTGGGTAATCTCTGGGCATCGGGCACATGAACGATAGTAAAGGGATTTCAAACTCATCACCAGACAGGATAAGCTCAGGATCAGGACCAGTATTATGAGTAGGGTCTGTCCAATGGACACACCCAGAGGTCCTAGAATATTCCCTACCCAGGACTAGAAGATCCACAAGGAATCAAGGCTGACATGGAAACTACATATGGTACTACTCATGAGTGACAATGTCTGTGATGTTATTTGTGTAACTTGGTATAAAAGTACAGCATCCACTCTTCATAATTGTGCATACCCCTCCTTGTGAGGATAAGAGGGTGTACAGCACCATACAGTTCTGGAGGATCATCGTCCGGATGGCTGCCTGTCCACAGGACAGCAGAATTATTGGAGGATGCAGTAGTATTTGCAATATGTACAATAAGTCATGACATGCGGGTCCGGCGGTCCCGATTCAGCTTTACCCCGAGGGCTGGTATGAGGTAACCCATTCCAGAAATGAACCCTTCCTATTCAGTGCTTCTTTTTCAGTGGGGATTCAGGTGCGGACATACCCAACGGCAGGTAGAACATAGCCCATAAAACAACTCCCTGCCCAATTAATGGGCAACCAGGGTTAAGCTTTGTCCCTGCAGATGAAATCTATTCCGTAGAAGGTGATGTACACAGACTGGGTGAAGGTGAATTCAGGGTCAAAAACAAGGCTTACATTATTGACAATTATACTGGTATTGGTTGAAGGTTAAAATCGACACTTGATATTTCCCATTAACTGTGTACCCCCATTGACGTAGCATAGGAAGCAGGAGCCTGAGTGAAGTGCTGCAGGTTTTCTGGATAATTTATCTGGGATGGGAACATTTGGATGACCCGTAAACCCCATCTGGAAATGTGAATTGCTCTGTGGCCTCAGGATCGAGTAAACAGCTTGAGATCCAGGAAGACATCCCACCAGTTGAAGGGAATCGGGCCTAAGGGAAACTTAAAGGACAAATCACGAGGTAGGTGTGCACATACCCAACAATCTGAGATGCTAAAAATGCAGTCTTACTGACAGGTGAGGTAGAGGTAAGTGTTCTCACTGTGAACCCAAAGGTGAGCAGATGGACCATCATTTATATGACATGTAGTTTTAAAAGCCGGAATCGCCACAGCAAATCGGCTAATGACAAAAAGAACAGTGGTCGGGTAACCAGACATGGTGTGCACCCAGGATTTGTGCCTGGTCATTAGGCTTCAGGGTGAACCGGGATGGGGTGTCAAGAGTTTGTGGAAGGGGAATCGAGTTCAGTCGAGTTCAGTCCAGGGGAAGAAGTTTTCATGTGCTGTAGTCCAGCAAGTCTTTTCAGTTCCGGGCATGACTGCCTGCAGTTCCACGACCGGACAGATGTCAATGTTAAGAGTTCTATCCAGGGGTCAGGCTCTTGGCTGTGCTGGGCAAATGTTCATGCGGTTTGTAACTGATCCTAAAAAGTTAAAACTAAAAATATCCTTAATACCAGAGACCCAAACTCACGGTGATCAGGACAAAGGGAATAACCAAGCGGTGAAAACCGGGTCAAAATCCAGCAGGTACTGGCATAACTGTTGAGGCAGCTTCCAATATTTGCCAGGGAAGATTCACTGTCATCCAGTGGTCAGGTCCAGATGTGTATGGGTATGCCTGCTGGTATTTTCTTGATCACTGACCCTGTGGTGGCCCTCTGCAGGACTGCAAGGCTTACCTTCTCGGACCTGTGTGGTAAGGCCCAGTAGAGTCAACCGCTGGAGGTGGTATCCAAGGAGGGAAAGGTGGATTGGTAATGTTCCCTGTGGTGCTTGGGTTGCCTGATGGAGCCTGAACAACAGCTCCTGTAGAGACCCCACCAGCGTGAACAGGCTGTGACGCTGGGGGTCCTGGTTCAGCACTTGTATGTACAGGTGCACTCAGAGTAGTGGAATCCGCTTCCGTCATTGCACATGGATGTCCTGCTGTATTGGGTTGTACTGGCACTGGCAGCGCTGACTCGGATGCTGGGTCATTGTTGGAGGTGACTGTGGGCACCGTTAGGCTGTTTCTCGGTAGCTGCAGATCAGGCAAAGTGGAGGCAGATCTTGCGGCATTGGGCTGCATGTATCCAGGAAGTCAGACCTGAACACTTCACGGCAGTCTGTGATCAGCAACACCTGATGTGGTCCACGCCACCTGGGCTGGAGAACAGACTTTCCCTGGTGAACCTTCACGAGGAGCCAATCCCCTCGCTGTAGCGGATGACAGGGGGTAGTCGCCAGTTCAGGTAGGGCAGCTCAGACCTGTGCATGAAGAGAATGAACAGTCTTGACTAATGTGCAACAATATTTAAGTACGTCCCATCTTCTAGGTGCAAATTCAGGAAACGTGGCACTGCTGGGGAGCAGTTCTCATGCACATAGGGTGCTCTGTAAGGATCTCCTGTGCAGACAGACCATGCATGCATGGCAAATAGTGCTTTGGGCATTGCCTTTGGCCATTTTAGGCATGTTTCTTAACACACGTTGGACACCCTGAGTTTAGATCGCCATTTCAGCATCCTACTGCGCTGCTTAACTTGGGGTCGTAATCTGACCAGTGTAGTGGGTACCTCAGTCACTATCTATGACGATTGGGAGCACAAACCAGGGTGTAAGCTCTGCAAAAAAATGTCTTTGCAACCATAACAGCATCTGCCTTTTGGCAGGGGTATGGTTCCATCCAGCTGGAGAACACTTTGATAACGACCAAACAATAGCTGAACTGCTGGCATGTGGGGAGCTTTATGAAATCTGTCTGCATGTTTAGGAAGGGGCCCTCTGCTTCTGGACATACAAAGAGCTTCGTCTTCACCGCTTGTCCTCCATTGTGAGCCATACAAATGGGCCAACATTTGCAATAAGCCTGTACCACTGACGCAAAGCCGGTGGCAACCCAAGCCCGGTTCACATTTGCGTTCATTGCATTTTTACCTGAGTGGGCAATGTTGTCGGCCACTCGGGACAGATACGGAAACCAGACAGCTAACACCGAAGTGAATGCTCTTTCAACTTTAAAAAAAACGCTGATTCCAGTTCATCTTTTCCTCTTCAGAAGCTTGGTCTTGTAACACGGCCAGGCTGGAAAGAGAGGCAATCTGTGACTTTTAGACTGTAACACAAACAAGAGTTTCATTGGGTGCCAGTGGCGCGTTTTTGGCCGCCGTGCTAGCTGCATTATCCACTCGGGTATTGCCTTGGGTAGTAAACTACTGTGAAGCGTCATGTCCTCTGAACTTGGCTATAGTCAGGGCAACTGGGAGCAATAGAGCATGCAGGTTTGAGAATGGCATGGGGGATACATACAGATTAACCTGAGACAAGTTCTCCTGTCCCTGAGTTACAAAGACATAAGCCTTCCATGTAGAGTATCATGTTGGGGGTTCTACAGTGGGATGTCTAGTAAATCAGTGTGGGGCTATATGAAGAGTTTCTTCAACCAAAATAGTCATGCGGCTCCCCGTCCTGTGGGTTTAGCAACAAGGAGGCAGGGTTCAAAACAGCAGCGACTCATAGTAACATTTGCAGCAGAAATAAGCAACTTTTAATATTTGGTAAGATTGGAATTAGACAAGTGTTCTGTCTTTCCCTTAAGCAGTAAGGCTAACACTGATTGGGGTACTGAGATTGTGATAGGGTGACCTTGTACCAGTGAATATTTTTTTCTATCAGAGCTGCAGCAGCAACAGCCCGCAGACAGGCCGGGAGTGCAGCCGCTACTGGATGCAATACAAAAATGTGGTATGACACAGGCTGATGCTTATCACCTTGTAACTGTGTTAGCACTTGGACAAAACCATCACGTTCATCACAGAATAACACAACAACCATGTATACTTGCACCAGTTCCAGTGATGTCCTGGCAGTTTATGCTACCTGAAGATATCTTGTGTGGGCGTGGAAGCTAAGAGCCAAAAAGGGATAGATGTATTGGCAAAGCTGTCAAGATGTACCAATGATTGATTGATATTTACTTCCTTTTATGTTATAAAGGTTGTTATTTTAATTTTTTCTTACTGTTGTTTGAGCCCAATTTATCCTTGTGAATTTTAATGGGTTGTTTTATTGTTTTAATATATCAGATAAAATGACTGTTGGTTTTCATGACATTCTTGTTGAAATAAAGCATTATGAAATTAAATGAAAATAACACAAGCAACTTGCTTTATTCTGGCAAACCCAGAGTTGGGGATGTTGCAACAACTTGTTTTATGGTGACAAAAGAGCCTTCAGAATCCTGAGACCATGGCAGGGACTCTGGGTTCGAACTATGTGTGATGGTCTGAAGAGACGTAACTATGGTGGCATACCCTGGGAACCACTTTCGAGAGGATTGGGTCCTCCGACGTATTCCATATCTATGACAGTAATCACCACAGCTGTGCTGCTTCAGAAAATCTTTCTGCGTCCTGCGTCGATGACGTCGATACGCTGTCCTCAAGGACCTCTGTCGAGCCGACATCACCGGATGTTATAAGTAGGACGTACGATGCCCGTAGCCTCAGTTCTATTTTTTCTGCGAACGTGTTCACTTCGGAGATCTCGGCGCGCCTCGATTCTACTGAATCCTGTTCTTTTGGTTCTTCGAACCTGTTTCTTCGTTGTTACTTGTAAGCATGATGTCTTCGGCTTCTTCCACCCCGCGGTCCGGGTTTAAGAAGTGTCGGGTGTGTGGGTCCAAGATGTCGCTGACGGATACGCATGACGCTTGCCTCTGGTGTCTCGGGAAGGACCATGATACGGACGACTGTGTCGACTGCCAATTGCTCACATTGAAGGCCTTACGGGAGCATAAGAAGAAGCGGTCGGTCAGTAAGGTGGCCAATCTCGGAAGTCGCGTTCCACCCGTCTTTTGACGGATGATTCGAGGGGCGACTCTCCACATCGTCGTCGTGAGTCTGGGGGTTCTCGGTCTGGGAGTCGGTCCCGCCATTCCTCGACCTCTTTGAGGCATTCCAGGAAGCGCTGTCACAGGTCGCCTTCCCCGTCCTCTACTGAGGACTCCGCCCGTCGGTGGGTTGCTTGTCCCAACAAGCATTCCACTCCTGAGGAATGGGATTCCTTCCGAAAGGAGATGTTGGCGATTTTTCAATCGCAGGGCTCAGGTCCATCCGCGCCGTCTGAGGACGCTGGTCGTGGCCGTGCTAGAGACACCGCCCGTATGCCTTCGGGCTCAAGCAGTCGTCGAGACCACCGGGCGCCTTCGAGGTCCCGGTCGGAAAAGGATGGTCGCTCTAGACATGCCCGTTCCAGGTCTCGGTCCTCGACGCCCTTGAGACCGCGTAAACCTGTGAAGTCTTCAAGGAAGACATCGACGCCGGCGGCACCGAGGTCATTGACGGACTTTCTCGAGGCCCCGCCTCTGAGGAAGTCGTCAAAGCCATAGGCGCCCAGGCTGTCGAGAGACACGCTCGGGGCTCCGCCCTCGAGGCCTGTGTCGACGCCGTCGAAGCTGTCGGCGCCGCTTTGCGCCGATTCCATCAACGCATTTCGAGGTGGCTTTGTCGGGGATCCCTCGTGGTACGGGGGAACCCCCTAGAAAGGCACTGGCTAAAGCAAAACATGTCTTTGTTCCTTTTTCGGTTCCCTCTTTCCAGCCTCTGGATTATATTTCTGAGGTGGATGAGGGGTCTGAGGAAGGTGTGGTTCCTGCAGAGGTCCCTGATGACATTGTTTCTGGTCATAGCCAGCTTGAGGACCTGCGCCAGTCATTGCATGACGCCAGTGGGCTCGACACCTCTCCGGAGGTGGAATTTGGTAGGCCTGAGCCTGGCACGCATGCCGACTCCTCTTATCGGTGCCTGATGTCGAGGGTCACAGATTACCTGGGGTGGTCTGCCCCCCTTGGGGATTTTCAGCAGGATGACCTGACTGATATCCTGGACCAAGCTCCTCCAACTGACCCAGTGCTGCCATTCCATATGGCCTTGCAGAGAAGGGTGGCTGCGACTTGGACTGCTCCGGAGAGTCTCCTGGCAGTGAGCAAGTCCTTGCCGAGGAAATATCGTCCAGCCAGTGGTGACCCCTGCTACTTGACCACGCACCCCACTCCGGAGAGTTTGGTGGTGCAGGCGGCTACGGCCCCAGCAAAGCAGGCATCGTACCCTACCATCCCTCCTGATAGGGACGACAAACGTTTTGATGGCTAGGCGAAGAAGGTATTTTCTTCTGGGGGTATGGCGCTTCAGGCGGCCAACTCCGTTTGTGCCTTGTCTCGTTTCACGCACACTCTGTGGAACTGTATTTCCCTAGCGGCTGATCATATTCCCGAAGGGGAGGAACGGGATGGTTTCCTTGCTGTCGTACAGGATGGCAAGGATGGGTTCTACGTTATTTCGCTGCAGTATTTTTCATCGCCGTTTTTTTTTCTTCGAAAAACTCATTGTTTTATTTTTTATTTTTTTAGGGGGGGTTACCCCCCCTTTTTTTTTTTTTTTTTTTTTTATTCCCTTACACCCACAACCCAACCATATATTTAATTTTTTAAACCCCTCCCAAAAAAAACAAAAAATGGCTATGAAAAAACACACGATGAAAAATACCGCGGTGAAATGCGTGTATACCCAAGGATGCAATGTGTGAATCCATTCAGTCGGGTCTGGACATGGTTGATTGCGTCAGCCGGTCCATAGCGGCGAGCACCGTAATACGCAGGTTTGCGTGGTTGCGGAAGTCAGGTTTTGCTCCTGATGTGCAATCCCGGCTCCTCAACATGCCCTTTGATGGTGACCATCTTTTTGGCAGCAAGGCTGACGAGAGTCTTGAGAGGCTGCAGACCTCCAAAGCTGCAGCAAAGTCGTTGGGCGCTGCAGTTCGCCAACCTCCACCTTTTCGTCCTAGGGGACAGCAATGGAGGGGAGGTTCCTTTCGATATTACTCGTCCTTTAGTAAATCGAGAGGAGCTGCAAGTCAAAGGGGCAACCGTAGGAGTGCCAGAGGTGGAAAACAAGGTACTCAAGGTGCCAAGGCCGCCCGTGCAGTTGCCTCTTTGCCCTCAGGCACTGCCGCAGCCGCTTCAGCTCAGTCATGAGGCACATGCTTCTCCGGTTGGGGGAAGGCTGGTGCAGCATCTGGTAGAATGGCGTGCCATTACTTCAGATGTGTGGGTTCTGTAGATCATAGCCCACGGCTACTGTCTTCCTTTCCGGCAGAGGCCTCATGACAATCCACCAGGGAACCTCTCTTTGAAGAGTCTGGATCCGCTCCTTGCACAGGAAATTCAATCCCTGCTGGAGAAAGGCGCCATAGAACTGGTGCCTGTAGCGGAGAGGAGCAAGGGATGGTATACCCCTTATTTTTTGATTGCGAAGAAAGACGGAGGATTGAGACCCATCATGGACTTGCGCGGTTTGAACAAGCTCCTCAGGAAGGACAAGTTCAAGATGGTTACTCTTTCTCAAGTCCTCCAGGCCCTTCAACTTCAGGACTGGTTGGTGTCTCTCGACCTCAAAAACGCTTATTTTCATGTGCCGATCCATCCAAAGCACAAGAAGTACCTGAGGTTCGCGGTTGGCGAATCGCACTTTCAGTTTCGGGTCCTGCCGTTCGGATTGACCTCCACCCCGAGGGTCTTCACCAAGCTCATGGTGGTTGTGGCAGCGCATCTCAGGAAAGGGGGCATTCACGTCTACCCCTACCTGGACGATTGGTTAATCAGGGTGCGCTCTCCCGAGCAAGTCCTGGATCATCTGTCTTCCTTCACAAGCTGGGCTTCTCCCTCAACTTAAAGAAGTCCCACTTGACACCAACACAGCGGCTCCAGTACATCGGAGCGGTGCTCGACACATCCCTAGGGCAGTGTTTCCCTCCCCAGGTAAGGGCTTTTCACATTCAACAGATGGTGCACAAGTTTCAACTTGCCCAGACGCTCCCGGCGTTCAAGTTCTTGAGGTTGCTCAGCCTCATGGCGTCCTGCATTCTTCTGGTGCCAGAGGCCAGGTTGCGGATGAGATCTCTGCAATGGGCCTCCAAGCTTCAATGTCCCAGTCCTCCGGCAGGTTGTCAGAGCCTGTTCAGGTGCCGCTCTCGGTTGCCCAGGACCTTCTGTGGTGGGCAATCTGTTGAGGGGGGCTCAATTTTGGCTGCCCTGGCCGGAGATGACAATCGTGACGGACGCATCCATCACGGGATGGGGAGCTCATGCCAACGAGCTGACAGTCAGCGGTCGTTGGTCTCCGTCGGAGTCCAGACTCCATGTCAATCTGTTGGAGCTGAGGGCCGTCAGGCTTGCCCTGAAGGCTTTTCTGCCGACTGTGCGAGTGAAGAATGTCCTGATTCTGACGGACAACACAGTGGCCATGCACTACCTCAACAAAAAGGGGAGGGGGGGGGCAGGGTCACTTCCTCTGTGCAGGGAGGCGATGCAGCTCTGGTTCTGGGCCATCCAGCAGGAAATTTCGATCTCGGCAGTTCATATGGCCGGAGAAGAAAATGAGAGGCGGACGCTCTGAGCAGGCAGAGCTCAATCTCTCATGAGTGGGAGTTGGCTCAGGAGATTCTCCTGGAGATCTCCTGGAGATCTTCGCCCTGTGGGGGACCCCACAAGTGGATCTCTTCGCCTCCAGTGTCAACCGGAAGTGCGAAAGGTTCTGCTCGCAGGAATTTCCTCCAAGAGGAGCCTTGGGAGACGCGTTCGTGGTGGAGTGGTCCTTCCCAGTGCTGTACGCGTTTCCTCCAGTCCCCGTCATCCCGCAAGTGCTGCGTAGGTTACAGAGGTTCGGTTCCCGGATGATCCTCATTGCTCCGGCATAGGCCTGGAGGACGTGGTACCCGGACCTTCTCGACTTGTCCATCTGTCCTCCACGTAGTCTTCCCTACCGAGACGATCTGCTCTCATGGGAGGGGGGTCAGGTTCTCCATCCAGAGATCAGATCCCTCAACCTTCATGCTTGGCTTCTGAAAGGTTGAGGTATAAGGATTGGGACCACCCTGAAGACGTGATGGAGGTGTTGCTTTCGGCCAGACGGCCGGCAACAAAGTCCCTGTACCGTTGCAGTTAGAGAAAGTTCTGTGACTGGTGCAGGTTTAAGAATGTGGATCCTTTTTCATGTGACATTCCTGTGGTTCTGGTTTTTTTGCTTTCTTTAGCCCACAAGGGATTGCAAGTGGGTACCTTTAAAGGTTACCTGGCGGCACTGTCCATATTTAAGCGCTCGTCTGAGGAGTGTTCTTATTTTAAAATCCCTTTAATTTCTCAGTTTCTGAAAGGGCTCATTAATGTGTTCCCTCCGTCACCTTTCCAGGTGCCCGGGTGGGATTTTAACCTTGTTCTCAAGTTTCTAATGGGTGCTCCATTTGAGCGTTTACATTCTTGTCCGTTGAGAATGTTAACCCTGAAAACTGTGTTTTTAGTTGCAGTCACTTCTGTTTGCAGAGTGAGTGAGTTACAGGCACTGTCTGTTAAGCCACCCTTCACTGTGTTTCATAAGGACAGGGGTGTCTTTAGAGTTCATCCTTCTTTTCTTCTGAAAGATGTGTTGGATTTTCATTTGAGCCAGAAGGTAATTCTTCCGGCATTTATCCTCCTCCGCATCCTGGTAAGGGCGAGGAGAGGCTCCATAGGTTAGATCCTAGGAGGGCTTTAAGTTTCTACATTTCACGCATGTCCTGGGTCAGAGTGGATGATCAGCTCTTTATTGGTTACGCTGGAAGGCGTTTGGGACAAGCTGTGACTAAGCAGACTTTGTCTAGATGGATTATATTGGCAATTTCTGAATGTTACCGCCTGGCGGGTAAGGACACTCCAGTAGGCTTACGGGCCCATTCGACCAGGGGAATGGATGCCTTTACTGCCCTGAAGAGGGGTGTTCCTATTCGTAACATCTGTGAAGCAGCCACTTGGGCTTCGGTCCATCCTTTTGTAGGTCACTACTCCCTAGATTCTATCCATGGGCAGGATCTGGCCTTTGGCAAGGCGGTCCTTTACTCTGCAATTTGATTGGGCATTCTAAATTAGTATATTCTAAATTATTTTTCCCACCTCCTTACGTTGGTACTGCTTTGGGAGTCTGTCATAGATATGGAATACGTCGGAGGACCCAATCCCCTCGAAGAACAAGTTACTCACTTAACTGGTAACGTTCTTTCGATGGGATGGTCCGACGACGTATTCCACATCGCTCCCTCCCTGCCTTCCACGCTACAGAATTTCTTATGCGATTGCAGCTTACGTTTCCGCAAGGCTTTCTGTGGTCATACTGGCAGAAGATTGGTGCCACACGTTCTGGGGAAAAAACTACAACTGAGGCTACGGGCGTTGTGCGTCCTACTTATAACATCCAGTGACTTAGGCTCGACGGAGGTCCTCGAGGACAGCGTATCGACGTCATCGAAGCAGGACGCAGACGCCGAAAGATTTTCCGAAGCAGCACAGCTGTGGTGATTACTGTCATAGATATGGAATACGTCGTCGGACCATCCCATTGAAAGAACGTTACCAGGTAAGAGAGTAACTTGTTCTTCTGCAGTAGCTGACCATATCGAGGGACCCTCTCATCTGTTTTTTCGTTCTGGGGCTTAGTGACTTTCTGAATCGCTTTAATACGGTCCTCGGACAGATGTCTTTTTCCCTGCTGAAATCTAAAGGCCCAAGTATTGTACATGGGGTAAGCACAACTGTAGCTGTCTTTGGACACCTTGTGACCCTTTTCTCCAGGCACTGTCAACAGTGCAAAGGAATCCAACTTGCAGGCGTCCAGGGAAGGGGAGGCCAGTAGCAGATTGTCTACATACTGCACCAGCACAAATCCTCCTATGAATTCTAGCGATTCAAGATCCCCCTTCAGGATTTGGGAAAACAAGGTAGGACTTTCTACATACATCAGAGGAAAACGTGTGAACTTGTACTTTGTAGATTTATAGGTAAATGCAAACAAATATTGGCTGTTGCGCTGGATGGTTATGGAGAAACATGTTGAACACAAATCTACAACAGTGAAATAAGTGGCTGACAAACGGATACAGGACAGGATGGTAGCAGGGATGGGGCCATAGGAACAGCTGGTAGCAGCGTGGCATTACCAGGACGCATGTCTTGGATAAAACAATACACTTCTTTACCTGGCTTCTTGGTGGGCAGGATCGGGGTGTTGCAGGGAGTGCGTGTGGGCACAATAATGTCTTGCTGAAGCAGGGATTCTATAACGGGCCAATACCGTCTTCAGCTTGCCTCGAAATGGGATACTGAGGCACACATGGCAGAGGTTCGGCTGGGTTCAAGGGGATTTTGACTGGCTCGGCATTGAGCATGTATATGACTTTGTTGGCATGTGTGGACCTTAATTTGCCAGGGACACGGTCCAACACTCCCTGCTGCAGTAAGGCAGTGATAGTTCTGTCTCCTAATTTCGAATGGGAATTCTGCTATAACGCAGCCAAAACCTTATGTTCCCTATAGGCTGGGATGTCGAGAAATATGCCATCGGGGGAACAGGAATTGGAGCAGCTTAGTTTAAATGATAAATTCAGTCCAAAAAGATTGACAGGGCTACATGAACTCAACAGGTAAGCATGTCAAAGTTACCATAAGTTTTGGAGACAAGGGTGAGGTATGGGTGTACCTCCAATACCGATAGCATTGGCAATTTCATCAGAATGTACAACCTGCAGAAATTCAGAGGATTTCAAAGCAGAGCGTGATGCTTTGGTTTCAACTAGACATGAAACCTTTCGACCAGCAATGATACAATCAACATAGGCTGCAGAGGCATTCAGTGGGATAAGTGGTGTAGCAAGTTCAGGAACCCAATGGCAATCCTAACAAGTATTCTCTGGAGATGGCGGTGGAGGAGGGGCACAGCCAGCCCAATCGGTGTGGTTGGCTGACCACCTTGATCATCATATTAAGGCAGTTTCGGCCATTCGACTTTCGAGTGCCCGAAAGCCTTGCAATAGTAACACTGGTCATTATAGGTGTTCAGGCGATATCTTTCGTTAACAGTCCCCTGTTCATTCTGCTGAGTACCTCTGCCTCTTCTCCATCCCTGCCCCCTCGCATGTAGTGGAGTGTAGCAGAGCCCCACCCATTCCCGGGGAGGCTGCAGTTGTTGTATTTGCAATGCCATAAGTTTAGCTTCAGTATTTTCTTTTGGCCTCTCAATCATTTCATGGAAATGCTTTGCAGCTAGCAAGACCACAGTCATATTATTTCCCTCTGAGGCAATTGGAACTGATTTTATACCTTCTGCTATCTTCGACTGTAACCAATAACAAATTGTGATATCACAGCCAGGGGAGCTACAACAGCTGCATCAATGATTCCAGAATACTGCTCAAAACAAAACTTTAAATGGTCAAGCTATTCTGCCGGATTTCCACCCTTAGCCTGTTTCTAGGTGTTAATCTTGGCCCAATCTGTCTTTTGGGGGCACATCTCAATAATCCTCTGTACCAATCGGTCAGTGAATGCCTTTTAACCCGTCAGTATTTTTTTTTCCCTCTGGCCAGTTACATCACTGCTTTAGCAATGTGAAAGTTATCAGTAGGGAGAGAAGCTTGCAGCAATTGGTTTAGATCTGTGCAAGTGGGTCAATAACATTGGATAATTGCCTGAAGTTCCTCTTGGAATGTAACCGAATCGTCTCGAATCTTAGGGAACTTTTGAACAATTTTGAACAGATCAGTGGCACTCCAAGGTGCATGCACGATGACTGTGGTATTTCCTTCTGCCGGAAACTGCCTAAGAGGGCATGCCCCGGTTCTACTGTTTCCGGGGAATCCTGAGAACCCTTTGAAAGTGCAAGTGATAGTTGAAGATGCAGACTGAAAAAGATTGGAGATGTGAACTTGTGATGCAGCTGAATCAGGCTGGTCGGTGAACTGATCAGGGTGGACTGCTGGTAGGATGGTGGTTGGGTGGAGTATGGGATAACTACATATGAGGGACTACTATGCTGAGAAGCAGCGACAGGATTTCGTATAGCTAGGTTGTAAGTGTCCGGAATGTCCTCGGGATTCCTTTGATGGGGGCACCCTTGGATGATGGGGTACACACATTTATACCCAGTTTTATGTGTGGGGGTCTGTAAGTTGGAGTACTCCCTCTTTAGTGTCTGAATCTGCCCATGGAGCTTCTCCTGGGTGATCTTATCGAGGTTGAATGTGCCTTCCTCAGGAAAGTCTTTTGACTCCTGAGTATAATCGTGCCATTTATCTAGGAAATTACTGGCTTTGGATGAGCAATAGGTGTACATAAAGTGAGCTGGACCTCCTTTTGGTGGAAGTGGCCCCTCTTTCCATTCTCGCAGGGGTTGACAAAGTACAAATGATTACTGAATCCGGTACGTACTTCACTCTATCTGCATCTAGCACTACTGCGTTCCGAGGCTGGCGGGATTGGTTCGGTTCATAGTTCACTGCTCTGTAGTGTCTGTTCAGAGGTTTGGGTGGAGTCATATGAACTCTGCTCCTCCCCTATTATAGAAATGTCAGAAACACATGCATATGTTGGCCAAATCTATATCCACATGACTGTACGCTAATAGTCTACATACCCCATTACGCTACCCAAACACATAGCGGTGCAGCTTTTCATTGACAGGGTTGGGGAAGTGTTGCAGATGAGACACATAAATGGAGGAAATAAAGCCCATTACTACTCCTGTAGGTGTGAGTGTGAAAACAAAAGCTGGGGAGACATACAGGGTTTCAGGTACCAGGGTAGGATTAGACACGACAAGTATGGGGCTCTCATCCAATAATATTTTCTTCACACTCGCACAAGACACACTAATTCCAAGATCGTGGTCTAAACTACTCTACTCTGACCGGCATAGCGGCCTTATGTCATCTTGAGTCAGTAGAGTATATGGTTGTGCTGCTCTTACAATTACTATTTTCCCACTGGCCAACCGCTTTCGACTCTTTCTGATCAGATCAACACATTTGTAGGCAGGGTACTTTCCCTCCTGTGTGCTAGGATTACCCTGATCCGACAACAATAAATAAGCCATGACATATAGCACTGCAATTAACTGCGCTCACCAACCCACACATTTTAGTCGGTTCTTCTTCAGCATCTGCTCTGTCTATTTCCTGAATCCCCAGTCACGCCTGCCATCAGTCCCCACCGAGGAAACCGCCTTACCTGAGCCCACAAGGATCACTGGAAGTCACGTCCGGCAGTCCTAGAGTTTTGTGCAGGGCATTGAGAATCCAATGTCGAAGGCACCAGTCTTTTGGAAAATCAACCACAGAATCTCCCAGTGGATTGGCAACCTTCTTTAATAGCAATAAGCAAAGCTGGTATACACAGAACAACAGCAACCCAACGACAGAACGAGACTTGGCACAGAAAACCAGCTCACCCCTCCCTCCAGGCACAGAGTTTTTATACAGGAGAGCACACATGCATTTCAATGGAAAGGAAGGTTCAGACATGGAATGAGATTGTCAAGCAACAATGTTTCAGGTGAATGTTCACAGTCTTGGGATATGAGTCTTACACAGAGGCTACATTCATATGCTTGGGAAAGCACAATCTGGATGTCTGCGGAAGGCATTTTATGATACATTGTTATTCCTGCTGTGCAAGCTACTTCTATGATTCCCACATGGTTAGGGACCCACTAGTTCGCTTACTAATGTCCACTTCCGTCTGCTAAATCCCCTTGCCTAGAAAGGGGTCTCTCTAAGACACACTTATATATCCCAAATGGGAAACACGTCAGAAGTGAGAACTATGGAAGCGGGCAATGCTAGGCAGTAGGCGGTAAAGCCTTCATGGTTGAGAGATGGGCATTAGAACATAGGGCCGGCATAGCAATGGCAGCAAGGCACTGCTAAACATGGCAGTTAGCATAGATCTGAGGAGGTCATCACATTTTAAATTCTCATTTCCCCCAAGCCCCATTGATCAGCAGAAACCGTTGGTCAATCACCTATGAAAGGCTGATTCTAAGTCAATTCAAAAGCATCTAGTATACTCTTAGTATGAGGCACAAACATGAACAAAAGCAAAAACAATGACGAGGGAACTTCGAATGGATGAACACTTTAAAAGCATTGGCATTTCTCTGGCCAGACAATAATTATTTGTTTAATAGCATTCAGCTTAGAAAACCACATTATGGGACCCACAGACCACTAATCTCTGTTTTCAGCATCAGCACTTTGCTGCAGCTAGGAGGGGATATATATATATGGTATATTCATAAGGGTCTCCCCTATGGAAATGCCCATCTTATCTGATGGCTCTTCAGCTTCTCACTGCCCCATCCACTGGGCCCACAGATTTCGTCTGGCCCAGCATAGCCAAACCAAAACCATTTCTAAGGATTCATGTCAACAATTTCTAGGAGGTAGAAGATCTCAACAGCGGCTCTCAGCAGGCTGACGGGTAAACTATCTGGCAGCTGGTGTCCAAATAAAAGTTGTCTCATGTCTAGGCTGTTATCAGTCTGTACCCTAGCCCGTTTTGCAATGGCTCACTTACTAAGCCATTTCTATATGCCAATATAGAATTGTCTTGCTAAACACTAAAGTAACTACCTATCTGATATGTATATATATATTTTTTTTACAAGGAAATAACTTTAGTTGCAGGTCCCTTAAGGTGAGAACTTAACGCAACAAAACCCCTGAAATTCAGTAAAAGCAACCTTAACTTCACGTCTCCATTGCACAGCCTATAACCAAAAAGATGACATCACTGATTACATCAGCTATGACATACACAAAAGTCAATGCATTAAGAAATTGAATACTATTTAAAGATTACTTTTACTTTATACAGTATGTGTTTTATTTCGGTTTTAACATGTTAATCACTTACAATAGACACACAGAAAGAAATATACACCTATGTACATGTTTTAAGCAAATGTTGAATTTCAAAACTCCATTTCTTTTCTATACATATATACATTTAGAGTAATAATCACTTTTTTTTTCAATAACCATGTATGGAAATCATAGTTGTTTCCTGTTTTAAAGCACTTCTCATGTCATTTAGAAAATGATACATGTACTCATTTTTCTTACAATAAAACAATAGAGTTTTTCTTTTTTTAATTGTCATTTCAAATTTTTACAATAAAAGTTTCCCTTCTCCACTCCCCTACCCAGCTGGATACCCCCACCCCTAAGTCCCTTACACGGTATAGATTGCAGTTTTCAAAGAGTCAATGAATGCCAAGAACACGCACATTTTGAGGGCAGTATCGAAGATTGAAGTCAGTTTGTAAAAAACCAAGCACCACCGAGAATGAGAATTCTGTGAGAATTTCGCCTGATCTCCTTGAATCATATAAGTAATCCAGCGGCAAAGTTCCAAATTCTGGATAGACTTCCGGCAAATTGCGGTGGGGTCTATAGACTTCCACTTCTGTGCTATTCCAACAGTGCTGCCAATTGTAACATAACAAAGGTATACATTTTTGTTTCGAGCTATGTCGCATGTTAGGGTACAAAATCAACAGTGAATTTGACTTCATAGAGCTAGGTTTTGATACACCAAATATTTGCTTCATACATATATCAATTTGTGCCCAGTATCCCGCCAAAACAGGACAGTTCCACCAAACATGTCCCCAGGCACTCCGCATTGTCTCCGGCTTTGTTCCGATATAGATGCTTTGATTTTGTGCAAGCGAACCGGAGTGTAATGCCATTGGGTTAGCAGTTTATACCAAAATGTCCTTATTTGGATAGAGCGGTTAAGTTTGGGGATATCTTTCCATAACCCCCCCCCATTCGATTTCCGTCATTTTTAGTGCCAGCGTTAGTTGCCATTGTGTTTTATAATGTGGGGGGGGGGGGGGGGAGTTAGAGGGAGTCTCATTCATTATTTAATATAAGTTTGATAGTAGAGCCTTATTCCCTGGATTTGTGGTAAAACATTTTTCTTAGGAGGTCAACTCCCTAGTTGCCCCAATTGAGTATTTACATATGTTTATTTTAAAATGTAGTAAATAATTAGTGTTCACCATGTATTTCTTTCTATTTATTTTTTCCCCTTTTTAATTTTTGTAAATGTATAAACAGATTATATTATAGTGCGCATGTCCATCGGCTATTGGCAATTGACCCAAGATATAGCTATCTATTTTGGAGAAGGGGGCACCACCTTCTCTGTCTAATATTGAAAAAACTACTGCATGGAATTACCCCAAACCACAAAAAGGCCTCAAGTGAACACGCCATGCTCAAGTTGTTCCAGACCTGGTCCAAATCCGTCCATCGGTTTGGGCTGTGCAGCCGGCTGCCCTAGTATACATATGATATATCATGTATATATGTGTGTATGAGTTGAAGTCTATATTGTGCCTCACTACACTAACTAGTGTGCTATGTACCGGCTGAATGAATTAATGATGGCTAGCTCAGAAACGTAGCTCATCAGAAAACATTCCCCATCACATTCTACAGAGATTCTGTATTCTGTTGTGAGGTGCCTGTTGGTGAATGTCAAGTGGATGTGCATCATTGGAAAGGAAGGAGATGTGTTGTGAGGTGCTTGCTTGTGAATGAGAGACCCTGTGATGTCATGTGGAATGTTGATGTGTGAATGCTGTATGAGTGTTCTACCTGATGTCAGTTATGCCTGGGTGATGGGACCCAGTGGTTGCCTTTCATGTAGCTTCATGTAACTGAGCATTAAAGTATATCTAAGAAGCTAAAGAAGTCTGAGAAGGTGCTTTCCAACAATGGCGACGAGGAACTAAGAACCTGCGCAGAGAACTAAAATGCTGCTGAGGGGGGAGCAGTAGAGGAAGAAAAGGAACCACTGCCCCCCAAAGACCAAAAGTAAGTCCCATCACCTAGCGGTGTACAGCGCTGGGCAGGGGATTGAAAGTAGCGAAACAGAGCAAATCCCTGCGCAGGACTAGCCCAGAAGAGAAAACCCCAACCAGGCACTGGGCGCCAGCAAGGAAGAAAGGGCAGTCCAGCGTTGTATTAGAGGGCTGGATAAGTGAAGTAACGCCCCTGGTCATTGGTAAAGCCCCATCATATTCAGCCCCACCGAAGATGAAAGGAGCATGGAGCTGGGAGAAGTAAAAAGAATCCTAAAAGTGAAGAAAGCCCTATAAAGCTGAAGTGAAAAAGGGCTAAGCAGCGTGCAGATCGAGGCCAAACATGCGGATTAAAGGCGCAGTAAAGTCTTCTAGCGCAGCGCATGTAGAAGGGGAAAGGTGAAGTTAAGCCCCAACAGTGAAGCAGGTCCCCTATTGTGTGTGAGAAGCATTTGCAGAGGAAAAAGGGGTGCCGCTGCAGTTAAGGGAGTCCCAGCGTGGTGGTGTGCTATAGCGCTAAAAAGCAGTGAGAGAAATGACAATAAGGCAAGAGTAAAGTTGTACGGTCCAATTGTCATTTCTGGAGATACTGTATATCAATTACAGTAAAGAATGTTGAAGTTAAAGCAGCTGACCAGATATCGAGGATGTGATGTTATGCGGCGAGGCAAGCAAAGCATCGGCTTGGTGACGGTTGGAGCGGAGAGATGTCTTCTGCTCTGATCCAGGTCTGAGAGTGGTGACGTCACAGGGAGATGCGGGGTACTGGCGATCCGTTGGAACTCTCAAGAGTAAGACGTGAAGAGTAAGATGGATGCCTGTGACTGTTCCCATATTAGCAGAGTGGGCGAGTGTGTAGAGCCCGAGAAGGCAGTTTGTCGTAGTGATATGAGAAAAGGACCTCTTCGGTCTCTCGCAACGTGAGTGTCAATGCGGAAGTGAAAGACTTCCTCCTTTCCCTTTTGCGTGCGTATGAGGAAGTGAAAGGAGCGTAAAGAGCTGGAACAGATACGGCCAAAGGGAAAGAGCTGGGACAGATACGTCCAAGGGGAAAAAACAATCCTGCGTATCCTACAACGCCGGAGGGATCGAACAACTGAAGGTTCATGTGTGCTGGTTGTTGATGGCAGAAGTGTTAAAGAAATTGTGACCAAGCAATGTCGTTTGGATGTATCCTTTTTTATTCTACAAACAGAAGTGTTTAATGGTGACATTTGTACAAGAGATGTGGTGGTTTGGATGCATCGGTTGGGGTGATGATGTGGTCAAGTTTGAAGGGGCTATCATTAAAAGAGTAACATTTTGAGGAATTACAGGTTTAAATGGACATTTATAGACTGTACTCAATACAGTAATTGATTAAAGATGAAAGTTGGAACTGCATGATGCTTGCCTGGAGATCTAAGTATAAGGTTCTGAGTGAGATAGAATTAACCTTTTGAGGAATTGCAGAATAATGTTGTCTGAGACAACATGGACTTTTAGGATTTTGAAAGTATGTCCATAGTGACAAAGTAGGCTGCATTAAGGCGGCATGGACTTTTAGGCACACATATATGTATTTGGGCAGATTTAAAGTAACATGGATATGTAACTATGTAAAATGTTGTATGTGGGAGTGAGTCGCCAATGTTGAAAAGCGTGGCAGATGTTGAAAGCGTGGGATAGCGTCCCATCAATGTGAAGTCAGTGTGTAGGTGTAGGGATAGCATCCCAACTGAGGTACAGAGATAGTGCCCCGAGCATGTAGCAGGGATAGTGTCCCATTTGGAGTACATGGATAGCGTCCCTAGTGTGAAAGAGGGATAGTGCCCCCAGTGTGTAAGTAGGGATAGCGTCCCTCATTTGTTTAGGGATAGCGTCCCTCATATGTAGAGGAATAGCGTCCCTGAGTGAAGTAAGGATAGCGTCCCACACCAGTTTAGGGATAGAGTTCTCCATTTGTATAGGGATAGCGTCCCGCACCAGTTTAGGGATAGCGTCCCTGAGTGAAGTAGGGATAGCGTCCTGCAGCAGTTTAGGGATAGCGTCCCTCATTTGTATAAGGATAGCGTCCCAGAGCGAAGTAGGGATAGCGTCCTGCAGCAGTTTAGGGATAGCGTCCCTCATCAGTATAGGGATAGTGCTCTGAGTGAAGTAGGGATACTCGGTATCAATATGGGGATAGCGTCTCAAGTAAGTGGTAGGGATAGCGCCCCTCAAAAGGAGTGTTGGGATAGCGTCCCTGTTGAGAAGGGATAGCGTCCATTAGCATAAGGTTTAGGGATAGCGTCCCTCATCAGTATAGGGATAGTGCTCTGAGTGAAGTAGGGATACTCGGTATCAATATGTGGATAGCGTCTCAAGTAAGTGGGAGGGATAGCGTCCCTCAAAAGGAGTGTTGGGATAGCGTCCCTGTTGCGAAGGGATAGCGTCCATTAGCATAAGGTTTGGGGATAGCGTCCCTGTTAAGTGTAGAAAAGGGTTAGAGAGTGGAGATAGCTTCTCCAAAAATGAGGGTAGGGATTATGTCCCAGTTAGGTAGGGATAGCGTCCCTGAAGTTTATTTTGAGATGCATCACTCGTTAAAAAGATGCACGGTGTGGATGTTTTGATGTGTGATTGCCTTGTGTAGTGTTCCCTCTGTCAGTAATGGGTGTGGTAAGAAGGGGATGTGTTGTGAAGTGCCTGTTGGTGAATGTCAAGTGGATGTGCATCATTGGAAAGGAAGGAGATGTGTTGTGAGGTACTTGGTTGTGAATGTGGGACCCTGTGATGTCATGTGGAATTTTGATGTGTGAATGCTGTATGAGTATTCTACCTGATGTCAGTTATGCCTGGGTGATGGGACCCAGTGGTTGCCTTTCATGTAGCTTCATGTAACTAAGCATTACAGTATATCTAAGAAGCTAAAGAAGTCAGAGAAGTTTCTTTCCAACAAATTCCTGTATATTTCTAATACAATTCTGTTACTTCAAAGCTTGCTTGTTTAAGGCAATGCACATCTAAGCAGCATAACTGGCATCAGGCAATAATGCATCTGCTTTCTACACTAGCAACATGATAAATCATGTCTTTCCAGAATCTGCATAACACCAGACATGATTTGCTTACCCTTTTTAGTGGCTTAATTGTATCTGGTTCTAACTAGGCCTCGAGCCAAAACTCTACTCTAATGGTATGTTATGAGCGTACAGGAAGCCTGACCCCATGGCTGCTTGACCTCTGCAGGGTGGGTTGGGCAAAATCCCTTGACATTAGAGTTCTGACCCAGCGGACAAACCTTTTTTATGAAGCTTTCAACTCTTCTGCCTGATCTAGCTACATGTATTTTAGAATCACACCTCTGATGGCTTGCAGACACCTTTGATGAAATGGTTAAAATACTGTAGCAAAGTGAGTTGAGGTCTGTGAAACCCAGTTTGCAATATCGGACAATATTGTTATATCAAAGAATGAGCAATGAAGAGAAACGAGCATAGTCCAAGGTATTAGTTCATATGATGTTTCAAGGGAAACACAATTTTTAGCAAATGAAATTTAAGGCATTTGTAAGCCGAACTAAAGAACAGGAATGAATATCTAAGGGTAAAGAATTCCATAGTTTCGTGACGAGAATTTGAAATGAGTGAAAACGTGAAGAAGCACATGAGAATAGGGACAGACCGGAGAAATTGTGAGGCTGAATGAAGGTTTCTAGTAGGGTGATAGAGAGAAATCAAGAGCAAAGATAAGAAGGAGCAAGAGTGTGAATACTGAGACTAAGCAAAGAAACTGATTTGTGAATTGCTGTTGAATCGGAAGCCGATGGAGATGAGCCAGATAGGATGTGACATTAGAAGAGAAAGGTAAACCTAAACGAATCCTTACCACAGAACATAACATAGAATGTAAAGGAAAAAGAGCACGGTTAGGAAGACCTGCATAAACGGAGCAACAATAGTATAGTCAAAATCGAACCATACTTTGTAGAAAAATTTTATTTGAAGAAAATGTAAGTAAATTACCATTATTTTTTATATTAAAGCGATAATAACATCAGGATTGATGACGACTGCAATCTGGGCCTGCAATGAGAAGGAAGAATCAAATGTAAAACCAAGATTGTGCCTGGTGAGAAATTGGAAGGTGTAGTGGGGAGAAACAGATAGAAAAAGGTGAAGAAATCATAGGGGAAGCAGGAAAGAATAGGATTTAATTTTTGTAGGATTAAGACAGAAAAAATATCCAAGTTTTGACGGCGGATGTACAAGAGCAAAGCTGCTGGTGAATAGAATCATTAAAGGAAGGAAATGAGAGCATAATCTGTGTGTCCTCAGCATAGAGATGAACCTGGAAACCATAGTCTGAAATGAAGGCGGACAAAGATGAGCCCTGAGGAACACCATAGGGAAGAGAGAAGGCACATGAAAGACAACCCTTCCAAGAAATGGTAAATAAACGATTAAAAAGATGGGAAGATAAACATTTGAGAACATTGGCAGAGAAAGCCATAGAAGGGTAGAAAGCAGGGTAGAGCGACAACTGTGTCAAACGCTGCACTAAGGCCAGACAAAACCAAAACGGAAGAATGTGTAAGATGCCGGTTGTGAAGAATTGAATTTGAAACTGACCAAAGTGCGGTTTCAATTGCAAAACCCGGTCAAAAACTGGGTTGATTAGAGGGAAGCAGATTATGAGTATTGAGGTAAGGAGAAAGTTGGCAATAAACTAACCATTCCAACAGTTTAGACAGATAAGAGAGGAGGGAGATTGGATGAAAATGTGAGGGTTCTGTCGAGTCTAGGGAACATTTTTTAAGTAAAGGAACAATAGTAGCTACTTTAAATGCAGAAGGAAAATATCCAGAAGATAAAGGGAGATTAGAAAGAGTAGTGAAAACAGGAGTAAGGGCAGGAAAAACAGATTTAACTAAAGCAGCAGAAGGAATATCCAATGGAGCAGCATTAGGATGCACCATGGAAATCAAAGAGATGGCATCGTACTCAGAAATGGCTGAAAAAGAATCACCTGGACAGAAGAATTGTTAATAGCTGAATAGTTTAATACAGAGACAGGAGGGAATCCAAGTACATAGAGGCAAGCTATGATACTATATAATAAAACGCCAGATGTATGTTTGTCCAAAGCCATCATGGGCCTGCTTTGCATGTTACCATCGCTAGAGGGAGCTATTGCCTTGTGCATAAAACAATGAGACTTCAAGTTGTGCAGTAGAGACTGCCCGCTTCGCCTGTTATCACCGATTTAGGGAGCTGTTGCATTATTCATGCAGTAATAAGACTTCAAGTTTATCTTCCAGGTGAACAAAATGTGTATTTCAACAATGATAAAATACAATTAGCTGCAGAAAAGGACAAAGCCAGGGATACCATTTGACAGCATACTTCAAGTTGCACTAAGAAAATATATACAATTAAAATAAATATATAAACAGAAATTCATTTGATTAAGCCGCTTAACAGAAATTTAACAAAAACGATGATGGGAAACCTCCATCCAACACAACTTTGGCCTGTGTACACTGGCTTTTGCACTAGTAATATTATATTTAAGTATCTCTAAAGAAGGAACACATTTCAGAAGTTCCAGGAACAACTATTGGGAACTGCTAAAGTATACCTTTTTAAAGGTATGCTGAATGATCCCAATTTGATCCCATTGAATTGTGCCTTTGAAACCTATAACCCCTCAAACCTGTTGTTTCATTGCAAAGTGTAGGTTGTCACAATGGTGATAAACTGCAGATGGCTTGTTATGTTTTACATAAGATAGTGTCCATCTGGTCTTTGTGATTTACAGGCAGAACAGGAGCAGCTTGACCTGGGGAACATCCTGGTTGGTGGATTCCAGTCCCAAGACCTAGTGCTGTTGAACAACGCTGATTGTGGTCTCACATATGTCCTCAGCGTGGAGCAGGTCATCAATGGGCTCTGTGACCCTGATGAGTACCTCAATGACCCAATAGGTAGGTGAACATTGGTCTTTGGGTGGTTTAATCTGCTTTCAGTTATTTATATTTTAATTGGACATTTAGCATGCCTGATTTATGTTTGTTTTCTTAAATACTTCTTCTTAACTCTGATTCGTGTTCTGTAGAAGTTGAAAGTATGCTACGGTAATAAAAAGGCATGCAACATGTATTCTGAGTCATCCACATACACACAGTCGAATTTACATTTTAAAAGAAGCGTTTCAATTAGGTTTTTTCAAGCATCATTGGGGTGACCCCTGTATATGCCATTTACATCTAAAATGGACAAGTGCCTGCACCACCTCCACTGTGCATAGGAAATATAAACGGGTAAACTGTGTTTTGTGCAGATCTGCGTTTACAAGAACTCCTATATTTATGATAGCCAGAGAGTGGTAATAGTTTAGGCTGTGATTCTCAAGTTAGTTGTTGTGCATTCTTGCAGTTTGTGACCAGTTCCTTATAGGGAGAATTTCTGATTTCAACAGAGTTACTTTTAAAAAGGTTGTGTCCTTCTTTTATGGCAATGTCACAAATGGGCATAAACGTAACACCTATAAGCTGGACTTTAAAGTTTACACGTTTTTTTTATGTACAAGCTCAACAAGATTATACACCTTAGGGCAGAGGTCTTCAACATTTGGCTCTCCAGATGTCTACGGGAGGGTATATGGGATTTGTAGTTGAAACAATTTGGCGAGCTGTAGTTTGCAAACACCTGCCTTAGGGAGTGGCCATGTAGAAATCATTTTGGGCAGCAGGGGAGTAAACTGAAAACTAATAGTTTCCCTCTTGCCCACTGTCTTTTACCCCATCTTCTGTCTTCCAGCAGCCTGCAGGTCCGAACTCCACAAACAATAGAAATCATGAGTTCCCTGCACTAAATAAGCCTATTATCCAGAGTCCACATATCCTATGCCCTAATGTAGAGAGTAAGGTTTCCTGAGTGATCACCACAGGGCAGTGTCCACAAAAGTGACTTGCAGTCTCAAGGTAATAAAATGTCCCTGGACACATCTTTCTTCATGGTGGAAGTCTGTTCCTCTGTGACTCTAGCTGTAGTTTGCCATTGTGTTTTGGCCACAGAGCCTCCTGGGATGGTTGGTGGCCTCCTGAGGACACTGGACCCCTCATGGCCTCAGGGTCTGCGATACGCTGATGTGTAATTCTCCATCATCTCCGAGGCAGTCTCCTTGATCTTTATTTACTGGGACCACTCTGTTATGCATTCCCCGCTGCCTGGATTGGAACAGGTATAATTTGCTCCCACCTATTCCTGCATATTTTTTCTATTGCTCTCTGGTTCTATCTGATAGTGAACTCTCACCATCCTAGTCTGAATCCCCCCACATTCTGCTTTTGGTAATGAATGGTATATAGTGACTCTGACTTGTGCAGCAACCCAAAGAGTCTATTGTGCCCCTGATTCACTTCAACATCCTTTTTATTACTCTCTAATGGACCTCTTGCCTTGTCCTGTCTTTTCCAATTGGGCAGTGGACCTCTTTGGTCTCCTGGGTCTAACCTCCTTCTAGACCCTTGCTCCCATCTCAGTTGGGGGTCAATTCGTCTCCAGCTCTGGTCATCCCCTTCCTCTTTCTATACTTGCTCTTCCACCACCACCTGCTTCAGCCTTTACTCCTCTACCTCCTTCTGCTTTCATTATCATGCCTGCTCTCCCTTGTCCCCCCAACAATTCTCCCTGTTGCTCCTCCTTGCTCTCTCCTCCCCCTACCTCTCTTCTCTTTTTTCTCTCTCTTTTCTCTCTCTCTCTGTGCCTCTCTCTCTCTCCATCTCTCTCTCTCTCTCTCTCCATCTCTCTCTCTCTCTCTCTCTCTCTCTCTCTCTCTCATATATGCCAATTCTCAGGGACATTGGCCTCATTACAACTCAGGCGGTCTGGAAATAACGGTGGCGGTAAACCCGCCGCCACCGTTGTTTCCGGACCGCCTGATCCCGACTCCTGCAGGCGGGAGGTGATGTTCCCGCCAGGTCTGACCTGGCGGGTTAAACACCGGCCGCCTGCAGGCGGACGAGGAAACACCGGCAGCATTACGAGATGCTGCCGGTGTTTCCATGATCCCCATTCCCATCGAGTCCAATAGGACTCGATGGGAATGGGGATTAACACCATTCCGCCTCCGTGATTCCCGGAAAACCGGGGTTGTAATGCCCCGGTAATTCCGGGAATCACGGAGGCGGAATGGTAATAAGAGTCCGGCGTTAACCAGGTGGCTTTACCGCCGCGGTTACCGCCGGACTCGTAATGAGGCCCATTGTCTTTTGTGCCACGCAGTGGAGACCTGCTGTCTTTTGTACTCTGAGTAATATGGTTATTGGGGCAATACATGCTCTGCTCTGCTGTCCCATTCCTTCTTGGTTTTCCGTGGTCTTGATTTGACCCATCTGTGTGCTGATCTCATCTGCTAGAGGGTAACCCCATGCTGCCTCAGCTCCAGGTGAGGGGATTTGTTTATTGATTTAAGTCATGTACCCACCATGTCTGGGTGAAGGAGGAGGGTCATGGCTGCTTTCTGAGGCATAAATCCATGCATAAAGTTAGGATTCTGGGCAAGAGATGACACAATAGAGGAGGGCTTCCCCTCTTCTGTCACAATGTTTTCACACTGAAATGTCAAGTGTTCCAAAAGTCCAACAGAAATTCCAAAACTGTGGCAACCAAAACTCAAAAATGTTTCCCCCAGATTCCAAACCAAAGTATTTTACAAAGTCTCTCAGAGAGGCCATTTCCTCTTGTACCAGTAAGGAGGGAGCGTTTCTACTCCTGCCTGTGACCTTGTACCATGGCTAGTCCTCTATCACACTTCCATGGTTCACGGGCAGGCAAATATTTTGGTGGTATGCATGGCCTTTGCTGCCTAGTTCTCTTTCTGAGTCTTCACTCAGGGTTTCACTCACTGACAGTCTTCGTTGGTTCTGGTGGGATTTGATGGAGTAGTAGCTTCTAGCTGCCCACCCCTTCCTCCTGTGTTACTACCCAGACCTGCCTTTCTTCCCTTTACTCTTCCTTCTCACCTCATTTCTGATCCCTGGCATGGTGTTGCAGTCTCGTACATCCTCCATGTACCACACTCCTCCTGCCCGCCGTACTGACATAGGGCCTCATTCCGAGATTGGAGGTAGCCATGGCGCTATTTGCGCCATGGCTGCCTCCAATACTGGGTCCTGCACCGGTCTGGTAAGTATGGGGACTTACCGGGTCATTCCGACCCTGGAGGACCCGGTAAGTCCCCATTCACCAAACCATTCACCATTCCCATTTGAGCCCCCGCAGGGCTCAATGGGAATGGGAAAGGCACTAATAACGGGCCCGCGAATAGCAGGCCTGTTAGCGCCCTGGTCCCTTAGCGCGACCCATAAAGGACGTGTGGTCAGACCACACGTCCTTTACGGTTCCCGCTAAGGGACCTCGGAATTGGGCGGTAATGGATTACCGGCACTGGTCTCCTTACCGGTGCCTGGTATCCCTAACCGCCCACCTCAGAATGACCCCCATAGTCAGCAGAAAACTACCTATTCTTGTCTCTATCCCTTCCTCCTGCTCTCTAATGGTATGGCACAACACCCTCGCAAGTTTTACTGCCTCACTTTACCACCAGCAGTCTTCATCTTCCTGTTCTGAGTTCCTTTTCTTTCCAGGTGATCTCCCTCAGTCTTCCCGCAACACCACTCCCTCAGGCTGGTCTCTCCCTCTCGCTATATCTCTCCCCGGTGATGTCCCTTCTCATGGTAACCTCCTCCAACTATACTATATTATTCTGAGTTGTGTCTCCTCTACTGTCTCTCTCTGGCATAATCTAACTCTGTTCACCATCTCTTCCTCCTGCTTCCGAGCTGGTATCTGTCTCCAAGACGGTACACCGCTCTCTTTCTTCACCAACATCTTTCTCTCTTCATAAGCAACATCATCCGCTATTTCTTCCCCCTGTGTTCCGCTCATGTTTCTTCATTTGTCCACATGTTACTCCTCCAATAATGCTTCAGGAAAGGTGTTTTCTCATGTGGCTGGCCTAAAGCTATATTATATAGGGGTCGGCTGCCAATTTCGATGTTGATCATCCCCTCCCCTGGGCACCCTCCTGATGCTGCCTCCTCCACTCTGTGTGTCGAGTATGTCTATTCCTTGTAAAGAAATACCTGGTGAAAGTGATTTTGACTTTCTGTTCACCTGTGAAGTGATCAAAAACATCCTGCAAGGCTTTCCAGGCCTAAGGAACAAATCCTGATGCATGTTAACTTTGCTTGTGTTTGTTTTCTTTCTCACAGCAGAGGAAATAACTGATATAATGTATTCATGCAGGTCATGTAAGCTTCATATTGATTTTCCTTGGCACAGCTGCTGGAGAACAAAGCAACAAATACATTGTTTTGGATGCTGCAATGTTTTCCCCTTCATTCTCTTAAAGTGAACCAGTCGTATTCTAACCTTAAGAGACTGGGCCTGGAGGGCGGGAGTTTCAAGCTCCCATGAACCTCTGGACTTCAATTCTAAAAGGGGGGGTTCTGTTCCTAGAACCCTCCAGTGGGGATTCTTAGTAGCCCGCTGTGACACACACCCACCCTCAAAAGAACTGACTAGTCATACATGTAACATTGATACCGTACATTGAAAGAACTTCGCATATGAGAAGTATTCCTAGCTGTTAATTACTTGCTATGGAAATTGACCAAGGAGATGATTACCAAATGTATCCATCACTAAAAGCTTAGTATCCTGCATGTTGCATATTTATATTTTCAGAGTTTCTGTTCCTATCTCAGAAGAATTAAGGGAGCGCCTGTGGCTTTCGAGAGTCCTGTGCCACCCTGTTTGGGCAATACCTAAAGCTTTTAGTAAGCTTTGCTGAATAGATGCTTTTTGTACTCAAAAGCCACATTGTGGTCAAGAAGTTCTCTATAATGAATGTGCTGGAAGCAGGGCTTTCTATGAATCATTTCTGCTTGGGAATGTTGTCCCAAAGGATGGCATGGAGAGCGACCCAGATGGATCTGTGATCCTTCTTAAGCTTGCAGTGACTCATCCACTCGTACTCCGTATGCTTTCTTTGATTGCCACCACGGACGACCCTCTTTCCACGGATCATACAGCTAAGTATTCATACCACCCATGGAAGCCGATTCAGAACTGAGCCGGATCTGCAGGGGATGTGCACCATAAGTGAAGAGTGTGCCCACAAGTTATGAATTCTAGAGATGTTTTAGTAGAAAGATAGAATCAACAGTTTTGTTTCTTTTTGCCTAGATACTGTTTAACTATGTAAACACAGCACCATGTTATGATTGAAACTGGTTTCTGAATGCAAACAGTTCAAAGTCCTCTATCACCACACACTCAAAGGGCACACTTCCTGAGCCCAGCCCTTATCACGCCTTCTCCCTCCTTATAGTATCTCTCAAGCCTGCAATGTACAGAGACTACCTTCACCTCACTGTAACATTGCATTTGGGTCCAGGGAGCCAGACGTCCTTCATTGCAAAGAACATCTTGCTCTTTGCTGCATATTGACACTGGACACCCGCAACCTCCAGTGTACAGAACCTCTTCAGCTGACTCTACAATGACATCAAGCTCTTTTATTTTTTTCCAGCGCTGGAACTAGAACAGAATACAGGCATGATTCCTGCTAGAACAAAAGTAGTTCTGAAAATGACAGCAAGACCACCGAGGCGAGCCCAGTACTCATGGACAATCAGTTACGCCATCCTCACACCGGAAGGTAAAGGTAGATTTTTGAAAGTCAAAATAGCTTGTGTTTTATTGAGAGAGAGAGAGAGAGAGAGAGAGAGAGAGAGAGAGAGAGAGAGAGAGAGAGAGAGAGAGAGAGAGAGAGAGAGAGAGAGAGAGAGAGAGAGAGAGAGAGAGAGAGAGAGAGAGAGAGAGAGAGAGAGAGAGAGAGAGAGAGAGAGAGAGAGAGAGAGAGAGAGAGAGAGAGAGAGAGAGAGAGAGAGAGAGAGAGAGAGAGAGAGAGAGAGAGAGAGAGAGAGAGAGAGAGAGAGAGAGAGAGAAAGAGAAAGAGAAAGAGAAAGAGAAAGAGAAAGAGAAAGAGAAAGAGAAAGAGAAAGAGAAAGAGAAAGAGAAAGAGAAAGAGAAAGAGAAAGAGAAAGAGAAAGAGAAAGAGAAAGAGAAAAAAAATCTGCTGGGATACCGCCAATGCAAATAGCTTTACCGCAGTTCGGTCCGTCGCTTTTAACGCTGGATCCTGAGTTGCGGGAAGGCTGAAAGTCCCAATTTTATAAAGAAACATTAATAGTGCCCCAAATGGGCAGAAAGGGGAGATTGTTACCTCCAGCAAAAAGCTTTCAAAATCGAGATTGGGCAGAGAGGTTATGTGGTGGTAATAGCGTTACCGCTGCAATTTTACTGCTCCGCCCAACTCCTGATGAGCCCCAAAGCCTGGATCATAAGATGTTCCTGAATTAGCAGGTATCCGGAAAGAACATATTATTGTATTGTAACTGTCATTTGTATAGCACCTTCTCCCATTGATATGGTCTCAAAGCGCTGCAGGTTAAAAGCCCTCAGGGGCCCGAAGTATGAGAAGTTTGTCAGAGGGTATAGAATGCGTGTGTGCATTTGGCCATTATGAAAGTGGATAGGGTAGGCCATGTCCCTATTAGCCACCCATATCTAAGAGGCATGTGAATGGGTGCTGTGATGTGATCTTAATGGAGAGAAAGCGAGTGTAGGAGGTTTAAAACGTGTGCAGCTAGGCCGGATTTTGTTGTGGAAGGTAGCTGCATTCTAATGGCAGAGATGTCATGCGATGCCTCTTAAGCGTAGTGTATGATAGCAAATGCGTGCAGGTAGGTGGCCTTGCCTTCCGCTTTCTTCCAGAAGCATGTAGTGTGATACGTACCCATGAGTTCTGGAAGGTTGTTTTTTTGGGGGGGTTTTGTGGATGTAGATTCTTTCTTGTGGACTGCTGGCATTCTTCTGTCTCACTGCCGTTTTTAAGTTGGGTTCAAGTATTGACCATAGCCAGATTGGCACGTTATTAACGTACCCTGAGAAATTGCATGTGTACATCACAGTGAAGGGGGGAAAAGAAAGGTCATGAGGGCAATTCGAAGGCAAGGTGGTCTTCTATGCTTCGGATGCAATGGGGAAGTGAGTTCCAGATAGTACGGGCTTGGATGGAGAAGGAGGACCCCCTTATTCTAGTAGATATGAATGGTGGGCTCACAACGAAGGGTGCAGTGGCTGAACAAAGATTTCTGTTGGGTTGGTAGCGGATATGTTTCCGTTGAAGGCATTCTGCGCCAGTCTTCTGAAGGGCGCCGTGTGTGATGCACATGGCATTGAAAGCGGCCCGTCCCCTTACTGGGAGCCAGTGGCAGACACATAGGGTAGATGTGATATGCTCTCTTTCTCCTAGGGCCATGAGGGGCCTGGCTGCTGTGTTTTGGACTCGTTGTAGCTTTCTGAGTTGATTAGCTAGGGTGCCTAGTGAGAGGAGTCAGAAATGCGAGATGAACACAAAAGTAAAGTTATCGCAAGGTTTGCACTTTATTGAAAATAGAAAGGGGTTTGGTTGAACGTCTAACTTTCCCTAACCTAATGGAGAGGTCCCTACCTAGTAAACTAAAAGTAAATCAAAATGACCTAGTGCCCAAAATATCTCCGGTCCTCAATCTAATATGCACAATAAAATGATACTTGGAAAATATGGCTAACTGTAGTTCAACACAAGTCAATAATTCAAACTCCTTGCATGCAGGGTTGGATTCTCTTCACCTGGATCAATTGAGGACTACTTGAATTACCGTTCTGATTCAAGAAAGCTCAGCTCAAGGTCATAGAAAAGTCTTTATCAGCCACTGTGTCTTATGCTGGGACACAACAAAATGACTCTTCCACAATCTTTGGTTGATAATTCAAAACAATTCAAGTTTTTCTACAATGTCCCTCTTGAAAGTTCTAGAGTGTGTTTGAGTGTTTTGAGAGATTTGAGGGGGGTGAACCATTGTGGTGAAAGGCCTAGTGAATGGGAGGCCAATCTAATGGGGGTGTGGGGTTCTAGGGCGTTGGTGAGCCATTGGTCAAAATGGCTGATAGAGTGAAGACTTGCCTCGACTGGCAGATCTGGAAGTGTGGAGAGCAGGGAGTCTGCCAAGTCCAGGGTTACAATTACTTTGTTCCACAGCGAGACAGTCTAGTGTAAAATGAGTGTGGCAAAGGCAAGGGAAAGGAGAGTGAGAAGTGAATTGCTCCATGGTCCGAATATAGGGGTACAAGAGCTAGGTTGGGAGGGAAGACACGCAGGATTAATTGTGCGCAGGCAGTTGCACGGGTTTGGGAGCTAAAGAAAATGCATACCAAGTTCCTTAACCTTTTAATCCAGTGATCTGCAGCCGTCTGTTCACAAGATGAAGAATTGGGCAAGATGGAGTTTCCCCTCAGTAACATTCCATAATGGAATGTTAAGGAAAGGTTGGAGGTGAACTTTTTTCCACCCGCCTTTCATCTGAATTACCACAAGAAGCAGTCATGTTTAAGTTTGTTCATAAGGGGCCTACCTTGAAAACTGATCAGGAAAGAAGTTGAAGATCTTTGCAGAACAGCTGCAGCAGCTATTTACCAGTGGGAGTGTTGCATTTAGAGAGCTTGCTTCATGTTTTGCATTTCTGGTTTACTTCTTTGACAGCATTGCTGGCAAGAGACTGATGTTCTGATCTTCTTTACCCTTCGAACATTTTATTGTACAGTTTAAACTAAGCAATGTTTGTCAGAGAAAGAAGAGCCTTTTATGTAAGGAGTTGTTCATTTTTTGTGCACAGGAAAGCTAAACAAGTGTATCCGCACTCGCTCTTTCTTTCAAAAGAAAAGACGCATTCAGATCAGCATTGGGAAGTCTTTAACGGTTACCGGTAAAGTACAAGTTCAATTACATGAATCTAAAGTGAACTGCAGGAGCGTGTGTTCGCCACTAGATGGCATAGCAAGTCACGGCTCACGAACAAGGCCTACATTTAGAATAGATAGAAAATATTCAAGGTATATATTTACCTTATGTAGAAGTTTATGCGGGATCCCGCAGAGTGGATAACTCCATGAATTAGAAGCGTCGTAGTCTCTTTGGAGCTTGTTGCACTTCAGAGAACTCTGGCGTCCATTTTCTGTGACATTTGGCAGTTGTAGTTTCTTTGTAGATATTTTGCTGTAGTTCTAGAAAAGAAAAGAACAGATTAGCATTGCTAAACTCAAACGTTTCAAACCACTTAGAAAAGCAGTACAATTATTGAAAATAGTGGTTAGAGGAGTATGGAAACAAGGTTGTGGTAAACTTTGCAGAGATTAGAAAACAGATTTCGAGAAGAAAAACAAGGTTATGAATTTTACAAATGCAAGATTTTAGCAAATCAGACATTCCTATTAAAAAATTGGACAGAAGCATACAAGGAAGTGTTTCAATAACAGGGATACAAGGAATACAGTGTTAATCCAGTACAACTACAGTTGAATAAAATCCCCTTGCCATAGGCAGAGGGTACACAGGTAATTCTGGGAGGGATGAGAGAAAGGGGGGGAGTTACAAGTGCCTTGTAATAACTTTGCCTAATTCTTGTACAGGGAGCCCACCAGTGAACCAGGAAGAGCTCCTGTGTCTTTTGTTATTTTATCCCACCCCCCCCCCCCCCCCCAGCTGACCTGAGTCTTGCTGGAACTATAGCATCAGTAGGACACAGAGCAGTCAGTAAGGGACTGTGGGGTTTCGCAGCTTCCACTTAGGAATAATGAAGACGTAAGTGACAGGCGGGAGATTGTAGGTGCTGAAGATAGCATCTAGGGTGTGCCCTGCAGTGTGTGTGGCACCCGATACCATTTGGGACATGTTGAGTGCTTCCAAGTTGTCAAGGAGAGTTTGTGTCATGGTGTTGTGCAGGGCATTGAACCAGATGTTGAGGTCTCCTGGCATGGTAAGAGTAGGATGGGTGCTCATGGTGGCTACCAGGGGGTCGCTAAGGGCATTGCCGAAGTCTCTGTTGTAGCCGGGGCGGGGGGGGGGGGGGGAGAACTGAAGATGGGAAGGAAGCTGTGTGTCAGGGATGGGGTAATGAGGAATTTCACTAGGAGAGATTAGTTCCTTGGAGTGTGTGGTGGTGAGGTGTGATTTGTGGAAAATAGCGATCCCGTCTGCTCTGCTCGTTCTATTGCGGGATGAGTGTGTAACCAGGGGAGGAAGCCTCATGTGCGATGGAACAAAAGTCATCTGAGAACTAAGTTTTGGTGACAAAGTATGTTGGGGTTTTCAGAGGAAATAAGTTGAAGATATTGTGTTGGTTCTTGGCGACTGATCTGGCATTGATGAGGATGCATGAGTGTAGGGAGGGATGCTAACTCTTGGGGAAGTGGGTGCTGTGGTCATTGGGTGGATGAGTTGGGGATGTGGTGGGAGAGGGGGAGTGGGAGTCTATTGATGGAGGAGAGGGGTCTCTGGTGGGGCGGGAGCCCAGGGTTATGAACACTCTATGGGAGTGTGAGAAGAGTGCTTGTGATGTGTGGTGATGTAGAGGGCATCTGTAAGGTTAGAGGGGAGAGGAGGAGGGGATAGACAGATGGCTGGGCAGGGACAGAAACAGCAGGATATGCGGGCCTGGTGGAGCTGTGGAGCCAGAGGCCAAGATGGGAGGTTGATGGATTGTGGACCAAAGATAGTAAGGCTTTGAGGTCCAAGGTGCTGCCTGGGGAGTTGAGGTGCATGGGGATTAATGCTTGAAGTGTGAGGGGAAGAGTTAGAGAGATTTTACTGGGTTGGGAGATGTGGGGGTGGGGTGGGTGACATTGTAATAAATTTAACGAGGGGTGTAGGCACAGTTTTGAGAGTGAGGCGTGTAGCAAAGTGAAGGTTCTTTTGCAGCAGGTTCTGGGACTGGGGGGTTCCTGCTGCCAGTTGGGTGTGTTTGGGGGTCAGTGGGTCAGCAGAGGACAGGGTGTTGGCGAGGGACGCTCTAGTGGTGCTTAGGGATACAAAGTTTGAAGAGGGGGAGTAACAGGGATTGCGCGCGAGGGACAGGGCCGAAGGGGTTGGTTGTTGGGGAGGATGCGAAAGGGGGTAGAGTGTTGCATCTGCAGAGGGAGTTCTCCCTCCAAGGGCTGGTTGTGAGTGGGAGTAGAGGAGGGGAGGGGAGGGGAGGGGAGGGCGGAGGCGTTAGCTGCATTTCTGGAGTGCCAGAGTGCCCCTCTGATCTGGAAGTTGGTTGGCATGCTGGATGGTCTGGTGAGTATGTTCTGGTGGAGTGTGTCCTCTAAGGGTGGTCTGCCACGCTATCTGCTTCGCCCTGTAGGGTTAGTGCGGGCTGGAGGTAGAGGTGAGCACTGAGCTAGAGTAAGTCCCTACTGTGGCGCTACAGTGCTTGTACTTGGATACAGAGGCTATGTTCAGATATTCTGCTGAGTTTAGATCAGTAGTGATATTTGGATGCAAGTAAGATAGAAGCCTTTGCCTTATTGAAATATATCCAGAGTGGAGCAGTGTCTGTACTCGGTGTGTGTCTAGATTCATAACGCTGGCTGTAAGATGCATGTAGATTCAAAACTTTGTCTGTACTTGGAAAAGCCTCTAAATTCAACCTCTTGGCGGTACTCAAAAATGCCACTAGATTCAAAACATTATCTGTATAGATTCAAATTTACAACGCTCATTCAACTTCCGTTTCTTTTTCGCAGAATTTTTACCGAATAATTTCGGCCAAAAAAACTCATCGACAAATATGGGGGATCAAGGGCATATAAGGGGTAGGGTTGGTGGGAGGATAGAGAATAAATAAAAGGGAAAGTAGGGGTTTGGCGGTGTAACCCCCAAACAAATAAAAAATAAATTCTATTTGTTTTTCAACAATAACATTTCGTCAAAAACTCTGCAAAAATAAATCCGGGGTTAGATGAACATAGAACGGATTCAAACCTTTGACTACTAAAAAAAAGCATGTAGATTCAAAACATTAGCTGTACTCAGAAATGCATGTAGATTCAAAACGTTGGCTGTACTCAGAAATGCCTCTAAATTCAAAACATTGGCTCAACTCAGAAATGACTAAGTTCAAAACATATATTAACTAGATAGTAGTTTTACTTCTGCATGTGCCGGGATCTGCACATTTTGGCTGTCCAGATGTTTTGTACTGCAACTTATATTAATCGCCATTGACTAAGCTGGTAAGGTCTAATGGCACTTGTAGTCCAAAACATCTGTGTGCAGACCTGTGCGAGTGGGAACTGCCTCAAGAACTGTTTGCTTTCTTGACTGGTTTTCACTTATGAGAGAAGTGTTTGGTAGGCAATATGGATTTTCAGAACCAGCCCTGAGGGAGGGTTCTGAAAGACCACCCTATTATAGCAAACTGGGCAAAGACACGTATACCTAGCCAAACTCAATACAGGTAGGTGGTAGAGCCGTAAGCCTTAGACTTCAGGAATTGTGGGATTGATGTAATGGTGCAATGGCACACACACATACACAGAGTGTACTCAAATAACGCAAGTTGGACGGTAAAATATAAAACATAATAGTTATAAGACCAAAAACACATTATAGCACTCTAAGCAATAGAATAACAGGTAAGTATTACTATCAAGCTATTACCATACACATGTCTACACTCACTATAGGTGTACGCACTACAGAACGTGGTAAGTCGGACATAGGTGACAGACAAGAAGACATGTTTTAAAGTAGCTCAGTTTTATTAAAATAAAGACATGCCTCGCCTATACCTGTTTCTACGCTGAAGGTACCCTATTCTAGAATATAACAAACGGGTCATCTAACACAAATAAACCTTGTCTGTCCAAACCTCTTCTATTTTACTGACTAACTCTACCACTAACAATAAGGAAAACATAACTTAGCCTGGAGAAGTGTTCTTACCCCTCCCTTAGTTGGCTTGTGCTGGTTGGTGCTCAACCCCTCCCAATTGTCTCTCAAATTCTCCTCTCGGTCTTTCAGGCCTCTGCCTACTTGTGCAGTTCAAACAAGCGTGGACTGTACAGCCTCACTGGCCTTGTGGGTAGCGTACTGTCCTAACCCATCTGTGTTTATTGGACTCTTCAGCCCTGCTTTACCGCCTTCCTTCCTATACAATGTTTTAGCCGCATACGTACTTTTCGGCTGCTTTTTTTGGGCAGGGAGACGTCTGCTCCTGTAGCTGCAGAACTGTGCGTCCATTGTCGTCTGCTTTCTCGCAGCAGTTCTTCGTTAGGGCGTTGTTGCTCGTGGACACCGGTGCACTGTGTCTGCGACGGTTCGGTCTCTCCCTTCAGGAGACCTTGGTGCATTGGGCACACTGCCTTCCTGGACTCAGCGTTTTGCAGACTCTGGGATTCCTCAACCCACCACGTATTCGACGCGGTCCTGCTTCCAGGATGGCTTGAGTCTCAGCTACAACGCAGACCTTCGCTGTGCACAGCCTTGCTAAGGCTGGGTCTCTCCTCGCAAGTATGGGTCGCAGACCTTTTACGTCCCTTTCTGAAACAAGAGATGAAACACGGTTGATTCCGTGTTTCTGGCATCAAGGTGGGGTCAGCAGCCAAGCCAAGCACAGGTAAAGGCCTTGTACATTACTATTGTCTTCAGACCCCTTTTACGCAGACAAAAATTGGGCTTTTATGTTGAGGGTGATGTTATAAGCTTATCGCCTGGAGATTTCTTGTCCCCTAAGTGGGGGTCACCCCTAGTGAGATCCCGCTTTCCCTATCCCTTAGGGAGTGTTTTGCGTAGCTGACTCACCTCCCTAGTCCCAAAGAAGGTGACTCCCGCTTGAGGAGAACGGACAAATTCCATGGATGTGTCATAAACACAGCTACTTTACTTTTAAGACAGTTAAAGAAGAGTCAATTCAGGAACATAAGAAAGCGGTGGTAAAGCAAGTAAAATAGGTTATTCGTTTATTAAAAATTCGTATAAACCACCCTACATGCCTGGAGGCGTCAGAGCGTGCGCGCACACACACAACAAAAAACAAAGAAGGCTATTCAAGGAGAGCAAGAGATCCAGAAGCCGATGGACAAGAAAAGAAGGAGCAGGACCAAGGATGGAGCAGGTTAGTAAACGGGAAACAGTTGAGGTTCAAGGCAAGTTTCTAGAAAGGCCCCTAACAGTTAAAATACCTGTTTCAGGTGAGTAGGCCTAGTACCCTTAAGATTTACAAGTCCCCAGAAGAACTCTTTGTAGGTATTCAGGAGTCTTTAGGAGTGGGGCAACAAGCTTTGGCAAAACCAACATGTGAGTAATAATGCTCTAAGGATGTGAAAACAAAGGTAGGTATCAAAGTCCTACCAATCTACGGAATGCTCAGGGTGGGATCCTTGCCCAGAACTTCACTGATCATGACCTGGCCAGGTGAATCTATGGTGGGGAGGGCTGGAAACAGCTATGCAGGCTTGCCCCCCTACTCCGATTCCACTAGAAACCACCCCTAGAGTTCCTGGATTTGCTGAGCCTACTTACTTCTAGCATTGGTTCTGTTAAAGGGTGTCTATGGGTATTGCATGGAGTGGACATTTCTGGTGTTGGGAATGGGTCCCATGCAAAATTCAGAACGGCAACCGCTGCACAGCCAATGTCCTGGATGGTGCTGGGCAGCCAACAGGATGGTCCTGGGACTCTTCTGAAGGCTCCAGATGGCAGGATTGGTGTACAGGGTTCAGATTGGTTGTCCCCACCAGACCAAGGGTCAAAGCACCAACAAGTGTCTTTAGTAGATTGGTCCATAAAGCCAGGGGTTTACCTTGGCTTGGGGCAATGCTGGAAGTCTCCAGGGGCCGTCTACAGGTCTTTTGCTGGCTGCAACTCTTCATAGTAGTCTTGTCTCCCATGGCAATTGGAAGATGGCTACAGGGGTCTTTCGTTTATCCTAGATTTGAGCCATGGTCACCCCAGGCTTGCAGTGGTAAGGATCGGCATCATTCAAAGTGTCAAGGGTTGTCCAATCCTGGCCAACCTCTTGCCCCACGTCTGCCAAGCACGAGGCATCCGCATAGCCTGAGTGTGTATTGGGACCAGACAGACCCAGCCCCTACATCCAGCAAAATGCACACACTGACGCTTTGCCTGGGAAAGCCAACGCTTTGCCCGGGAAAACATTTTCCTTATATGGTGTTTCCAGACTTGACAAAGCAATAAGAAGGCCAATGGACAAGATAGCTAAAGGATGGGGTGAGAAACACATGGCAACCTCCATTTTGAGTAAATGGTACCCAAAAAGGCCTTATGCTAAAGTGCACCTGTTGAAAGAAGAAAAAACCACGGTAAAAAAATATCCTCTGACACCAGCTCGTCTTGGCCACATCGTGAAAGTAACATGAATGTTACTAAAAGAAAAGGGAAAAGGGTTGCAAAGTACCCCAGCCTCGCTCTAATGCGCTTAAAAATGAATTTCATTAAGGCAAACGGGCTCCTCTTGCAATGGTAGCCTTAGGAACTGAGCAGTGACTCCAAAACAGATGAGCTGAGCAAGGAAAGTAAAACAAAAAGGCTTTAATCACATTGAAAAAGTGAGGTCAGTAACCAAACAATAGCAACACATTGGGGACTTCCATTGATGTCAGTGGAAGGAAAGCTGCAAACATAAAATCTTTCCTAACACTAGTCTCTGCACATTTTTGCAAAACATATGCCCAGGTGAAAGCATTATTTGAAGATTTAACTATTCAGTAAATCTTTGGGTACTATGTACATTTGTTTGAATATATAAGGTCTTCTTTGCAAATTTGATAGATATTGCTTAGTAAGATTTCCGATATAATATGGAAAAAGTATAAGAAGAACAAGTTTATTTACCTTTGGAAAATGTGGGTCTGAGGGACACTGTTAACTTTGCAACTCGTTATCTCTTGCCCATCTCCTTGGTTACCTTAAAATGATCTTGGTCCTTGTGTAAGAGCCTAATCAATGGGCCTAGAGATTCAACATATATGGCCTGATCACCATTATCGTTGTATTTCAGGGCTAAGACCCAACTCGTGATGAGGCCCATAATCTAGTTCGATATCCCATTAGAGCCTGCATGGAAACCCTAGAACATAAACGGCCTCCTCTCGTGGTAGGAGCGTAAGATCCACGATTGTATAATATTTCATAGATAATTAATCTGCATACCCTTCTGGAGAGCGTGTATCCCTCGGACAATCATCTCCTAGGTTGGCCAATGGGGGAAGTTTTCATTCACACAAATCAGGTTTTGCTCTGAGCTTGTCGTCTAAGTGTGGGAGAAAGTGAACGTACTGCTTAGGTAGAACCTCACTGTGCTACCAAACTTCTAAATCAGTTTCATTTTCTGTCTATTCCTGTCACCCATTGATTTCTCTTCTGACTTCTCCCATCGCTCCTCACACATTCCCTCTCTCCCCCTTTTTTTAACACACACACAAACTCTCTCTCTCTCTCTCTCTCTCTCTCTCTCTCTTTCTTTCTCATTTCCCTTCACTCTTTGAATCTCCCTTAGAGAGGTGGTATTGCTAAACAATTAAATGCTAAAATAAACACTGTATTCACCATCTTGCACTAATAAATTGGACGTCTTCGGAAATGCGCATCTGGCTCACAGGGCATTTTCCTTAAGGATCCATCATTTATTGATCAAACAGTTCCTTTTCCTGCACGCTTAAAAGGAAACTATGGGGGACTGTAAGTTTCCCGGTAAAGAAATTCAACGTACTCCTTAGAAATCAATGCGCTCATGGGTCTAAAATGGTCTTTTTCCATTCCTAAATTCAACAATCAGATTTATCTGGTCATTTACGTTGTCTATTACCCATGAGTCTTTTGAAGAAAGGCGGATAAATAAGGAATTGGCAAACATTCCTTATTTTATTTATTTATTTTATTGAGCATTTGTAAGGCACTTTATACAACAGAATTGCGTTTCAAAGCGCCCAAGGCTAAATGGGAAGGGAACAGGGGGAATAAAAACAATGGCAAACAGTAATATACAGTTGTGGTCCTACTAGGCCTTGTGGCATTCGGCCATGCAAGTGCATTTAGGAGAAGTGCCAGGGAAGGGGATGTAACGAGGAACAGAGGAGTGGACAAGTGCTGGGGGAAGGCCCGGGAGGGAAGTGCTAAGGGGAGGCGACGAGGCAAACCTCAGGCTAAGTGGTGGTACAGGCGATTCTAAAGGTGGAATGTGGCACCAACAGTGGCCGGAGGGCAGTTCAGTGGGGGTGCTGGTATTGACTGGGTGGAAGGGCCTGGGATCCAGTGGGATACATGAGGATCAGGCCATCAGTCACAGAGGCAGTGCAGTGATTAGCAGGGAAGGGACTGGTCACCTGGTCACCTTCTGAACCTTAATGGGCACCAGACTCCCTCACAACCAGTAGCCCCATGCACTGCCTCTGGGCTTACCGCACACTCAGTACTTCCCACCTGGTGCCACCATTGATGGGTGAGGAGGAAAAAGGAGAAAGAGTGGAGACCAGATTGGGGGTTGAAAGTTCAGAAGAGGGAACAGTGAAGAGGATGTCCGTAATAGTCTGTCTGGAATTGGCATTGGCATAAATTTCAGTGATAGGTAGGCCTGGTTTAGAGTACAGGACAGCCTTTTTCAGCTTTTTTCTTCCAGACTTCGTGAGAGCGGTAGGATAGGTGATAGAATAGCAGTTAGAGTAGATGGGAGAGATGGAGGATGCCATTGGGATAGAGGGGGGAGAGAGATAAACGGGGGAGCTGCACAGGAATTCACCAATTGGCCTAGCAGCCAGGCAGGCACAGAGGAGGAGATGTGCAAAGGAAGGCAAACAGTGCACAGAATAAAAAGCACACCTAGATTTGAAATTGCCAATAAGCACTAGAAACAGTACAAAATGGAGGATGCCGTGATTTTAAAAAGCACACCTAGATTCGAAATTGCCAAAAAGCACTAGAGGCAGCACAAAAGGGGAATGGAGATAATAAAGGCGCTCTTGAAGTGGATGTATGGATTGGGCACATATTGAGTGGGAAGGCGATACAGTTTGCAGTCAGGCTGTATGGCAAGGGAGGCTGGATTCAGCAGGCAAACCTGATAGAGGGACGTGATCCAAGGGCAGGTCACCTGGGCTGCTTACAGTTGCAGCCTAGTTGTTCATTTGTTTTATTTTTTTAATTTTATGGTCCCTAAATGCAGGGGTAAAGTTAGTTTGTTGGTTGAGCAGCGTGGGCTGGGGGCATGTTGCAGGAGCTGTGGCATGGAGGGGGCCCCCTCCAGCGCCTGGCAGGGCCAGACAGCCTTAATTATGGAATTAAGAATTCCATAATACGAGTGTGATTTTTGGATTGAGAAATAATCTGAAATGACAGTACCAGGGCAGCATCCTCCAAATCTTCGTTCAACTGGCAATGACCTACCCTAAATAAACTCCAGTGAGTGTTCTTTCCTCCTGAAAAGGATGGCAAATGATCATTTTCTTTTTTTCAAACAGAGCCTTTTTTAAGTGTCTTGACTCTCCTGTTCTCTCTTCTGTTCCTCAGAGACATGCTTTATCTGCTTCAGATTGTGGCAAATGTTCATCTGCTCCAGCAGAGAACTAGTTCTGTACAGAAGGCTTTGATCTCATACCATCACCTTTTGTTCTCACGATACCTAGAACCTGCTAGTGATATTGTTTCCCACATTTTGCGTTTTGAATTTAGGTTACAATATTTCGCTTAGACTGTTAATGGAAGGGACAACTCTGGCCTTCTACATCAGCAAAATCCTTTGAAATATGTACAAGACATTGACAAAAATTGCTCCAATGTGGCGGTGAAAAATGGGTGACAATCTAATGAAACATATGGATCTCCCATGTGAGGCCAAAAATGATTTCCTTTTCCTTTTGCTGACTTAACTAACCTAAGCTTTTGATGGTGTTATGTTTTCATACACTTTATTTTGCTGTCAGAGGGACTTCTATTGAAGTACCCATGAAGCTGTAACTCATTTATAGTGTGCTGTCCCTCGGTGCTGCTATGGCCACCTTGACAGGGGTGCTGCTTGAACATTCAGTATCGACTATGGGTGAGTATTCTCACCCAAAATGTGTTTGTTTGGGCAAAGGCAGCTGTATTAACTATTTTTGTCTACACCATCAAGTCGCCTTGTTAGTAGCCAGTCCAATCTAGAAATTTGTTAATTAAATCATTCCTTGAAGAATCTGAGGAGATGGGGTGACTGTGGGGATCCTGGTGCTGCTGGACTGTCTGTACTCGTGATCCTCCTGCTGAGCTTCTCTGACTTTCTGTACTGGGGAATCTCAACTCAATCACATCCATGCCTTCCTTCCAGCCTTCTATACTAGTAACTCCATACTTGCTTGTCGCCCCTGATGCCCTCCTGAAACCTCCTTCTCTCTGGGGCATTTGCTGGACCTGATGTGGGAGTCCCCTGATGCCTGGCTTGAACGTGCAGTGCCACACATCTTGCCCCATCTTGGGACTTCTTGACTCAATCCCCTACTGCTGCTCCTCATTATGGGACCAGCCCACTGCCTCTGTTGACTGGCCTTTGAAGGGTCACCATTGCTCTTTTTGCTGCTGACATGCCCTCCTCTTCATGGGTGATCGGAAGAGTGCCTTTCATTGTCGGGAGCATCTGGTTTTGATTCTGCCACCTCCAACAAGTCTGCTAACAGAACTGTAACTTGGAACTTGTTTCTAGCCAGAACCAATTCCAATTATACACATAATAAGACCTTTGCACCCACTCATCATGGGCATTTCTTGCTGCATCGTACAGTCTCCGTAGCCCTCCCCAGGTCCTTTGTCCCCGCGCACACTCAATCTTGTGTGGCTGGTCACCTTCTTCCGGGTCTCGGGGTTGTGTTTGCTGTCTATCTTTAAGGCCCTTATGATCTCAATGATTGTCTTTAGTGGGCTAGTCATACACACTGCAGCTATCTGGTCCGTAGCCTCTGGTCATCAAACTTGGGCCTGGATCTCTTCTAGCCGTGCCGCCATGGCAAGATGGTTACCTCTGCCCTGACCTCTGGTACCACTAAGCAGTGCTTAGTGTTTAGCTGCATTTTAATTAGAACTTTGAGTAACTATTGGTTTCACCCTTTTGATTCCTATTGACAATGTTTTCTAAACCTGTGCAACTCCCTAAACTACTGCTGTTATTTACCTGACAACATTGTATGTACCTTTGTTTCCTTTGGGGTCTTGGAGTTTCTAAACTGCTCAGTGTATTTGCAATACATATCCGCTATTGCATATGCTGTTTGTATGGTGAACCGATGTAACTCACTCGTTTAAAGCTTTCCAAGACAATCCTAGCTGTACTAACGTATACCACATTCCCCTACTGCTTTCAAATATATATTGGATACTTTTCTGGACCATTTTCCTTTTCCCAGTCCTTTCACAGTGAGAGCACTATCCTGGGTCAGAGCGTGTGTGTAAATTCTAATTTCCTTGATATATATCCCCGTGTAGCCCCTCACTTAAGGGCGTTGGGATATATGTGTCCATCAAACCCACCCCACTTCCTGTCCATTTGGCCTGTTCAGATTACATATATATGCATGCAAGTTTCTTTTTTCTCTGTCCTGATCTGTATTAATTGATTTTCCTTTATTTATTTTCCTCGAGAGCTGCAGGTGCACTCACCAGGGCAGGACACAGTAAGATGCCTTATATTTACAGGCACCATTGTTATTGTGCCTTGATTCTTAGTATGTCCTGTTGATGCAAACATTTGCCCATGCTAGCGCTTACCCCCAAGCATCGTGCACACAGACGCTCTCATTCCTGAGAGTGTGGGAAAGAAGTAGCAGAAGGAGAAGCGTCATCACCCTCCATTCGGATTCACAGACTGAAGACGCGTAGACCTTCTTCTCCTAAGCCAGTCTTACTCCCTTCTGACCCCAGGCCTGTGCTTCCTGCTCCTATGGCTACCTCTGCCATTGCTCCACTGGCTCCTGTCCTGCTTGCTCCTGTCATGCATGCCAGCAGTGTTCTCTGCAGGCCTTGCCATATTGCTCCCTGCTTGTGCAGGATTAACGGCTCCTGTGGAACCTGCACATACTATACCTGTTGCTCCTGTGTTACTTGCTCCTATAGTGCCTACACCTACCTGTATGCCTCTGGCTCCTTTACTGTCTGCTCACCAAGGCGAGGACCTTTTGCACCACAGTGTCCCAGCTTTTCCATGGATATGTTCGAAGAGATGATAGAACAAACTGTTCAGTGTACTAGAAAGGAAGGAAGGTGTCTCATTTGGATGAAACCCTGACAAAGAAAAGGATAATCATGGAAGAGGAGGTGGAGGGCCTGAATGAGGGTCCCATGAGTCGTGCAATTATATAAGAGACTCTGAGTGAAGTTCTTGCATATTTGAGGGCTAATCTGGGTTTGATGATGTGCAGCCTTTGACTTTTGAAGGCATACGGGTACGACGACTTCAGACTCCAGTTGTCCAGGGGATGCATTTGGTCCATCTTATCAGAGATTTGCTGGTGAAGGAGCTCATAGACCCGTGAAAAACTGAAATACCAGCTCATTTTATCGGCTTATACCCATAGAGGGGGTTTGAGCAGAAGTTCCACCAGTATTGAAAATCGACTCTCTCCTTAAATTGTTTTTAACAGAATTGTCAGTGGTCTCTCGGGATGCTTTCCTGTACGACCCGGTCAATTGTAAGGTGGAAGGTATATTAAAGAGAGCAACTGCATCTTGCAATGTTATGGTCTGGGAAGCATCCTATGCTACGTACACAACCTAGTCTCTGTTGGAAAACATTGATGCTCTCTGGTTGGCAGCACATAATGAGACCCACTGTGTGGAGAAGATGTTGATGATACACAAGCAAAACAAAAGAGGTGATGGCTGGAAGGTTTTAAATTAATCTTAACCTCTGGCATTGCTCTGGGCAACTCTGCAGACCATCGTTCTTCGCCTGCCAAGCCATTACAAAAGGGGAAAGACCATTTACAAATCACAAGCACACACAGTTCATATCTGACATAGCCTAGCCTGCCACACCCAGCAATCATCATCAGCAGCTTCCTCTTATATATTGCGCACTAGGAGATGGTAGTGGTTGCAGTTTTTAAAGGGGAGTGTGGCCCACAATTCTTCACTCCTTCTCCTCTTTATGGGTTACAAGTTGTTCAGAGCAAACCTCAGGAGTCCATAAAGCAAGCTGCTTAAGAGAAGCCATTGTTTCCTCCAGTCAGACCCATAATGTCCTTGTTGACATGTAGAAGCCAGGTGCCTAGAGGCGGTGCATCACAATCTGCCTCCTTTCCGTTATCTAAACTACCTTGCAGAGGACGATATAGTGATACCACTATCAATGTGAGGCCAGCAACTCTACAGTCCTCACTATTCAAGTGAGTCCAGTGGGGAATTGAGTGGTGGGAGACAGACTTCAAGACTTATACACAGCCTGAGAACAGTCAACTTCACACTTGTGGGTTCTGAATATCATCACAGAGGATACAGCATAACATTTGTGGAGCCCACACCTCTTTGCCCACGTCTGAACTTTATCAAAAGCTGAGATTAAATTGCAGGCATCGCTTCTGCATGTGAAGGGCCTCCTGAACAAGAAAGCTATCATACGTTTCCCACATAGGGAGGAGGACTCTGGTTTCTATTCGCTCGTGCTCCTTATGTATGTTTTCTATGGATTTCGTCCAGCGTTTGACTTGAAAAGGCTCCACATTCCTGAAGTGGACTGTCTTTCAGTTGGACACTTATCTGTCAGATCTGTCCTCTCCACATTGAAGATTAAGTTGGCCCTCGGTCTGGAGGATGCCTCTTCCCATATTCCAAATGCACCTGCAGGGCAGAGGTTTCCGTATTTCAAGGTGGCAGTGGCCTATTATCAGTTCCGGGTGATGCTATTTGCCCGCTTTGCTCAGAACAGCACCCATACTCTTTGCCAAAGTTCTCAACCTGCTGATCTGCTTATTAATACAGAGAGCATCCACCTGCAGCTGCACCCGGATGACTCGTTCATTCATGCCACTTCATATCATCTAACAAGGCTTGATGCTCTGAATGTTTGTAGTATCTTGACGTGCTACCACTGGCTGATCAATCAGAAACAATTGAGGTTGATTCTGATGCAGGTTCTGAAGTACGTTTGAGCCTGCATTGATAATGTTCAAGGACACATTTTCCTTCCACTGTGGAAGATGGAGGAGCTTCAGACTCAACGTAAGGCTTATTAATCAGTTCAGTTGCATGAAGTCCAGTAGGAAATGGCAGCATGCCTGTTCTCAGTTCCCTGGGCATAATTACATCTGAATTATTGTTACATGTTAATAAGATATGTTTTGAGCCAATGCTCGCCACACTCTGTGCCCAGAGTCTGACACCTTCATTCCTATGGTGGCTGATGGACAATGATTTTCAGTGGATCATTCCTTTCTCCCTTTCACCTATAATGGATACAGAGGCTATCAAGGAGTGTTTGAGGCAACAGTGGGATTCAATTCCTTCAAGTCCGTCGTTCTTCATCCGGGGGTCATGAGATCCTCGAATTGGAGAGATCTGAAGGCTGTATCAATGCCTGTCCTTGGAATCAAGGCTCTCCTACAGGGGTCTCATGTGTTGTTTCAAATGGGCAAACTGGTCATAAACACCTCCGTAAACCAATCAAAGGTGCTGAAGTTCAGTCATCAGCAAACCTGGCTCAGGGGTTAGGCATTTGGGTGAAAAGTCACCTTCTGTCCCTGTTGGCATCTTATATCCCTGGGATGTAGAATCTAGCTGTCAATTCCTTCAGCAGGCGTTTCCCATCTTCACAAGATTTCCATCCATCCATCTGATGATGCATTCATTCAGATCTGCCTGTTGATGGGTCACCTCTGGCTAGATCTTTGCTTCATCCAACAGCCTGCTCCCAATTGACTGCAAAAGATGCACAGCTCTCATGACTTAAGTTATTGTTATTTGCACTTATAGTGCGCCGAAAGACCACAGGCATAAGGGCGCTAAAAGACAACGCAGATGATTGAAACAGATTAGCAGAAAATACAAGAAAAGGGGGTTATCCAAAAACAACGGTTTTCACTCCCTTTCGAAACTTCAGAAGATCAGTTTCAGCACGTAAATGTTTAGGAGGCTTATTCCACAAGGGGGCAACCTGAGTGATGAAGGACCTACCCGCTTGCTCCTGGGGGCTGAGAGGCATATTCCTTCACTAGATCTAGAAGCCTGGTCAGAGTATAGATCTTAACATAATCCTTGAAGTATGTTGCTGTATGACCATTTATACATTTGTGCACCAATGTCATCGCCTTAAAGTGGACACGCGCCTCCACAGGAAGCCAATTAAGGTTTCTTTTACAGGAAGAAATAGGCGTTTGTCTAGTTATGTTCTTAACGATGCAAACCACATCGTTTTGCAGGACCTGAGGTTGTCTCAGATTGTTTTTACTGGCCCCCAACATGAGGGCATTACAATAGCCTTACCGAGGCATCACAAGGGCACGTACCAAGGTGGAACAGTTTGCCTCTGAAACATAGGGCTTCACTGGCCATCTCCCAGCTTAATCTTCACTCAGAATCTGTTGGCTGTCTCCATGACCCATCAGTCTGGCTTCAGAGCTGCCAGAAGCATGGAAACTGCTCTCTTGAACATCCGTGAAGACCTGCTCTCCAACCTTGATTCCAACACACCCTGTGTCCTCATCTTACTTGATCTCTCTTCTGCCTTCGACACAGTCAACCATGCCATCCTGCTCAAGCGTCTCCATGATAACCTTGCTATCACCGATCAGGCCCTGGCCTGGCTGACCTCCGTCCAACTCAGGTCCTTCCTCTCCTCCATCTCTCTCTACCTGTGGTGTTCACCAGGGGTCTAACCTTTCTCCCTTGCTGTTCAACCAATACCTGGCACTTCTTGCCTGCCGCATAGCCACTCTCTGCCCTGCCTTTCAGTGCTATGATGATGACACTCAGCTCTTTTTCAGGCTCCCCTCAGCAACCTCTTCTCCTTCTCTCATCTCTGACTGTCTGTCCGCCATCCAGGAGTGGTGTGCCGCCAATGATCTCTGCCTCACTGCCAGCAAGACAGAGATTCTCCTCATTGGCACTCCTGCTCCCTCCTTCCCTGTCTCTCTCTGGCCGGCCTCTCTTGGCCCTCTTCCTGCTCCCACCTGTGAGGCCAAAAATCTCGGGGTCATCTTCAACTCCACACTTTCCTTCTCTCCTCACATCTCTGATGTCTCCAAGAGGTCACACTACCAGCTGCACCTCCTCAGAGGTATTCTTCCTTTCCTCTCCTTCCACCAGAAGCTCACTGTCTCCAGAGCCCTGGTTCTCTCTCGGCTGGACTACTGCAACAGCCTCTTTTTAAATCTGCCTGCCTCTACTCTCCGCTCTCTACAACTCATCCAAAACGGGACTGCAAGACTTGTCCTTGGCCTCAAGCCCAGGGACGGCATCTCTCCAGGACTGAAATCTCTGCACTGTCTCCCAGTGGCAGCGAGGATTAAGTTCCAAACCCTCTGCATTGTCCACAAGGCCTTCTGGGGCCTGGGACCGCAATACCTTCAACTCTCTCTCCCTAAATATCTTCCTTCTCGAGCACTTCGCTCATCCGCCTCCAACTTCCTCAGGGTCAGTCGCTTCTCCAATCAGCGAGCTGGTGGTAGATCTCTTTCCTCTGCTGGGGCCTCCTCCCTCTGGAACAGCCTCTCTGCCTCTTTGAAACTTGAGGAGAACCATCTACGGTTCCGGAAGCACCTCAAGAAATTCCTCTTTGCTTCCGCTTTCTCTCCCCCTCTCCCTTGCTGATCCCCTGGACGAATCTGAAATTTCACTGGTTTACCTGGCTACCCTCTGATCTCGGGCCCAGGTCCCTCCCCCCTGCCAGTTGCACACCTGCACTACCCCCATGGCAACTCTTGCACTCAGGGACTGTTTCTGTATCCCTACAGCCCCTACTAGCACTTGACACCTGATGTCTGCACTTACTCTTGTTCTTGCCACCAGCTGGGTGCACTTCTTATACTATTTATTCTATATATTATCCTCATTAATTCTGTTCATCCCATGCACTTTTCCCCTCCCCCCGTCCACTGCACTTGCGCGATCTCAATGTCACCTGGCCTAGTAGGATCGCTGTCTGTCTTCCCTCTGTTTCCCATCCCTTCCCTCGTCGTGCCTTGAAACACCTGTGTATAGGCGCGTTATAAATGCCATATCGTATCATATCATATCACTAGCCTAAGGAGGCGTAAATTCTACTGAGCCTTGTTCACACCGCTATCAATATTAGCATTGATGTTCAAGGAGGGTTCAAAAACTACTCCCAGTGTTTTGACCTTATCCACAGTTTGAATAACATGACCTTCGACAGAAAAAGTAGCATACTGCGGATCCAACTTGGATCTTGCCTGAGATGAGCAAAAAGCATCATCTCGGTTTTCTTTGCATTTAAGCACATTCCGATGTGGGTCATCCATCGCTGGATAGAGTTGTACACTTTATTTAGCCTGAATCATCTGTATACTTGCCGCTTAGTTGGAATACAAGCTGGGTGTCATCTGCATAGTTTGTAAAGTGGACACCAAGCCTGTCCAAAAGATCACACAAAGAGTGACAGTACACATTAAAAAGATAGGGAGACATGCACGCACCCTGAGCAGTGCCCAGTTTTAGAAGCTCCTCGAGTGAATACGCATTTGCCCAAACAATCCTTGACATACGACCCATCAAAAAGGACATGATCCATGCCACCAGAAAACCTCAACCGTTCCAGCAGTTTGTCATGGTTGACAAAGGCTGCTGATAAATCCAACAACATCAGCAGCCCGACCTTGCCTTGATCCACGAGCTGAAGCATCTCCGATTTCATATTTAACAAGGCACTTTCCGTGCCATAGTTGGTCCGAAAACCCGATTGGCAAGAATGAAGGGCTCCAGAATTTTCCAAGAATTCCTGAAATTGCAGTGAAGCCACCATGTCCAGGATCCTTGGAGAAAACGGGGCGGTAGTAATGGGCCTAAAATTGGAAAAATCTTTTGAATCTAGGCCAGACTTTTTTTAACAAAGGAGTAACAGATACCGTCTTCTAATTTTAGACGGAAGAAAGGCTTGCTAAGTAATGGATGCTATGACATTTATATGACTGGAGAAACTGTTATTTGGATTCCCTCTGATACCACTTCTAGAAGAAGTCCTGGCAAAGATCAAGGCAGACTGGGACTTTTGCGATGATGATGGTGGTCTAAGGTGGCCCAGAATGCTGTGATTCCCTTTAGTGATGTCATGATTATTACTCCAGATCTACCTGCATCCTTCAAATTCCCCTATTCTCTTGCTCAAGACTCTTACCGTCTTAATCTCAATGGATGGAAACTGAAAGGTGGGGCTTCATGAGTCGTCTTTCCAAAAAAGGTGAGATCGGAGGTCAAGAGATGTACACTTCCCACTACTTTCATGGCTTATGAAAACCACTCGGGCTCTTTTGGGTCAGGTTATCTTCAGAGTAGTGATCCTCTTAGAATTTCTGATTCCTCGCAAAAGGTTTGGTGTGCTCTACACTTTGGGCAAAATTGGAGGCTATATGAATATTTAAAAAGCCCTTGGGAGCTATTGCAGTCATTGAATCCTACACCTGTTATCTTTGACAGGGTTTCACTTTTTCTTGCCCTTCAGTGGGGTCTCCCACTCCTCCATGGGACCTTCCTCTTGTGCTTATGAATCTTCAAGATAATCCCCTCAAATCATGGGAAGTGGTCTCAAAGAAGTTTTTGACCTGCAAGGTTTTTATTTATCTGGTCGCTATATCATTGGCCAGAAGATTGGGGGTATTTGGGAGCTTTGGGTTCTTCCTGAGGGTCTGGTACTGAGACATCTCCTTCCTTTCTGCCTCAAGTAGTGAACACTTTTCATATGTCGCAGGAGAGCTTTCTTTGCACTTTTGCCTCAGACAATCCTCTACTGTCTCTACTGTATGTGGGCAGAACAGTTTTCATCTATCTTGATTTTACAAAGCCTTTCCAGTAAATGGAATTGTTTGTTTGTTGCTTGTGATGCTGGGCATAAGGACCAGAAGCCTTCTATCCTGACATTATTGGATGGATTAGGGATCCCATTGTTTTTGCGTACAATCAACATTCTCACTTATCTTTGCTCAGTGGTGCTCCACCAGGAGCTTCTCAGCCTCGGAGGAGGAGGTGAAAGTTGTGTCTCTCACTGAGATTTGTAGACCAGCAACATGGGGTCCCTGTCTGATTGTGTTAAGCTATTTGCTGAATGTAGACCCTTATGTCAATAACTTTGGCTCTTTAGTTCCCTGAGTGACCCAAAGTGGAAAAATTGTAATGTGTTATTCTATGGATTATTAACGTTTGTCATCAGCACCTCTATGTTGGTCTTTGTATCAATATATGGGGATTGATATGTCCTCGATCTTTGACTGGGACGAGGAAGAGAGATAAGGTGGTAATGCTTCAATTATTTATAGGTAATTCCCAAACTTACTGTACCTCATTCAAGTCCTTCTTCCCTACATCTTACCCTCTATTTTTCCAGACATTAATGGGCCTCATTACAGGTTGGCCGGTGTGGAAATAACGTACTGTTATTCCCATATACAGGCACATTTCCGCACCAGCCAGCCAATTGCAAGTTTTCCGGTGGGTTGCCTGATTTACCTCCAACCACGAGCTGGAGGTAAGTCAGGCACCTTACTGTCAAAATACAGCCAGTATTACTGGCAATCCCCCTATAGAGTCCTATGGGACTCTATGGAATGGGGATTTAAAACCATTGCTGGCACTCGTAATCTGGCAGTAAGGCCACCAGAGTGAGTGCCAGTAACAGTATTTCGAAGGGATTGTGTCCTCCGACATATTCCTTATCTTTGATAATACGTTTCCAGCTTGCTGGCCTCGGAAATTTTTTCTGTAGAGGGCGCTGCGCGTTGACGTCTGCCGAGTCGATGTCCCTCGACGGCCACCGTATCGGCGCCAACGTCACCATGCCCATAAATAGCCACGCGCTGCGTCCGTTGCTCAGTTCCATTTTTCCGCGCTTCGTGGGGCCTCGGAACGTCGTTGCTCAGTTCAGTCAGGTTTACTATCTATTTCGACTCGAATATTCCTTATCGTTCTCGATGGCTTCTTCATCGGAACCGACGACGCCGCGATCCGACTTCAAGAAATGTCGAGACTGCGGTAAAAAAATGTCAATAACGGATCCACACAGGGTCTGTTTATGGTGCTTGGGGTCCGAGCACCATTGTTCGGAGTGTGAGGACTGCATGTCCATGATGGCGAAAGCCCTGAAGGAGCGACAGGGGAAGCTCGAGAGAGGTAAGTCAGCCAAATCCTCCTCGAAGGTTTCGTCGGCTGAGTCGAGGCATTCGTCTCCTCGCCGTCGAAAACATTCCCATTCTAGATCTCGAAGAAGCTCCCACCATTCATCGAGATCTAGACACTCAAAAAAGAGACGTTGAAGGTCCCATTCCTCGTTGTCTTCTGTGTCCCCAGAAAGAGTCTCCTGTCCCACCAAACACAGTTCTCAAGATGAGTGGGAGGAATTCAGAAAGAAAATGTTAAGCGTATTCGAGAACGCGGCCTCGACCCCCTCAAAGACAGCTGAGGGTGATACCCCAGGTGAAAAACCCAAAAAATCCAAACGCCGCGGGTCGCAGCACCCGCCGAAACATTCCACCCGAGAGCGCCATGAGCCATCGGGTTAGAAGGCACCGTCTTCGACGCCGTCGTCGAGGGTTCCTTCGACGCACGGATCGGCGCCATCGACGCCGTTGTCGAAGGGTTCCTCGACGCATCGGTCGATCGACTCGACGCCGATGAAAGAGAGGGCCAAGGCTCCACAGCCAACAGTGATTTCAAGGGCCTCCGGCACGATGCCGAGACCGTCGTCGATGCCCTCGAGTAGGATCCCGATCCTCTCGAGTTCTTCGAGACCCCTTTTATCGACGCCGTTTTTGGCGCATTCGAAGCCTGTTACATCGGTGTCGACGACATCGACATTTTCTCGTCCAATAACGACGAGTTTGGCTCCTTCGGCCCTAGAGATGGGCTTTACTCCATTTCAGAGGTCAGAATACCCTGGTCTTTCTTCAATTTATGAAGAAGGGGAAGATTCTGACCAGGAAACATTTGGTTTACAGAGAACCACACTGCCTACTGCAGAGGATTTCACCTCTGAAGAAAGAAGGCTGAAGGAACTACAGGAGTCACTTCATGAGGCACGTGGACTGGACACTTCCCCAGAAGTGGAATTGGTAAAGCCAGACCCAGGGGAACATGCCGAAACACCATATAGAACCCTGATGGCTAGAATAATTGAGTTTATGGGTTGGTCTGCGCCTTCACCTGTTTTCCAACAGGATGATCTAACAGATATATTGGACAAAGGCCCACAAGAGGACTCGGTGGTCCCCTTCCATGCAGCCCTACAAAGAAAAATTGCATCTAATTGGGAAACCCCCGAAGTTATCCCAGCAGTCAATAAAAGATTGTCGACAAAGTATAGGGTAGCGGCTGCTGACCCTGAATACCTGTCAAAACACCCGACCCCAGAGAGCCTGGTGGTTCAAGCGGCAACTTCATCCAGCAGTAGGACTGCTTAACCTACTGTCCCACAGGATAGGGATGACAAGAGGTACGACTCTATGGCAAAGAAAGTCTTCTCTGCCTGTAGTATGGTGTTGAAGTCCATCAACGCCACCTGTACGCTCGCCAGGTTCAGTCACACGCTATGGGAGTGTGCTTCATCAGCGGCTGACTGCATACCCGAAGGAGAGGAAAAGGAAGCCTTCCTTAACATCATTAAAGATGGCAAAGATGCCATGTGCGAATCACTTCAAACGGGCATCGATTCCGCTGACAGTATCAGCAGGGCCATGGCGGCAAGTACAACAATCCGCAGGCATGCGTGGTTGCGAAAGTCGGGCTTTGCCCCTGATGTACAGGCCAGACTTTTGAATATGCCCTTTGACGGCTCTTCATTATTCGGGAAAAAGGCTGATGACAGTCTGGAAAAGTTGCAGACTTCTAAAGCAGCAGCAAAATCCTTAGGAGCTGCTATCCGCCAAACTCCTTTTCGCCCCTCAGGAACCTCTGGGAGACGAAAGTCCTTTCGCTATTATTCTGCATTCGGGAAAGGCAGAGGACAGCCGGCTCAAAGAGGCCAAAGGAGATCCACCCGAGGTGGATGGGTCAAGAGTACTAACACCGCAGCAGCTGCAGGTGCCTATTTACCCTCGGCATCTGCATCAGCCACCCCCAAACCACTCTGAGGCCTTCACACACAAGACACGTGTAGGGGGCAGGTTAACTCACCATCTGACGGAATGGCAGGCTTTAACGTCAGATGCTTGGGCATTGGAGACAGTTGCCCAAGGTTACTGCCTACCCTTTCTACACATCCCTCAGAGTCATCCACCGGGGAACAGCTCCCTAAGAGTTCCAGAGCCGCTCCTCTTGCAGGAAATTATGGACCTGCTAGAGAAAGGTGCTATAGAACCGGTACCTGTAGCGGATAGGAACAAGGGCTGGTACTCCCCCTACTTTCTCATACCAAAGAAGGACGGAGGACTGAGACCCATCCGGGACTTAGGAGAATTGAACAAGTTGCTCAGGAAGGACAAGTTCAAGATGCTAACTCTCTCTCAGATCCTTCAGGCCCTCCAGCTCCAGGACTGGCTGGTATCTCTGGACCTTCAGGATGCTTATTTCTATGTGCCAATCCATCTCAAGCACAGGAAATACCTGAGGTTCGCAATTGGCAACTCTCATTATCAATTTCGAGTTCTGCCATTTGGGCTGACCTCCGCCCGAGGGTCTTCACCAAGCTGATGTCGGTAGTGGCGGCGAGTCTAAGGAGGGAAGGGATCCACGTCTATCCCTACCTGGACGATTGGCTGATCAGGGCCGTATCTTCGGAACAGGCCCAGACCCAGCTAGATTATGTCTGCCTCTTCCTTCACAGACTGGGCATCTCCCTCAATTTAAAGAAGTCACAGATGATACCATCTCAGAGACTCCAGTTCATTGGAGCGGTCCTGGACACTTCCCTGGGAAAAGCCTCGCCACCAGATGTGAGGGCTCAAGATATTCTACAGATGGTCACCAAGTTTCAAAATGCCCAACGTCTCCCAGCCTTTGATTTTTTGAGGTTGCTAGGCCTCATGGCATCCTGCATCTTCCTTGTGCCAGAGGCTCGCCTGAGAATGAGATCTCTTCAGTGGGCACAATTCTCAGGGAGAATGACAGATCTCCTCTGGATTCCGGACAAGGTAGCCCGCGACCTTCAATGGTGGGCCTATCCAGAGAACATCTTGAAAGGAGAACTGTTTTGGCAACCATGGCCGGAGATAACAGTAGTCACAGACGCCTCGCTCACAGGGTGGGGAGCCCATGCCAACGACTTGACCATCAGCAGACGTTGGTCTCCATTGGAGTCCAGACTACTCATCAACCTTTTAGAGCTGAGAGCGATCAGACTAGCGCTGAAAGCTTTCCTGCCATCAGTACAGGGGAGAAATGTCCTGATAATGACGGACAACACGGTGGCCATGCACACCTCAACAAAAGAGGAGGCGTAGGATCACTGCCACTGTGCAGAGAGGCAATGCAGCTCTGGTTTTGGCCAATTCAGGAAGGAATCTCTCTATCAGCAGTCCACCTAGCCGGAGAGAAGAATTTGACAGCGGTCGCTCTGAGCAGGCAGAGCACAGTCTCCCACGAGTGGGAGCTAGCTCAGGAAGTCCTTCAAGAGATCTTCGCCCTTTGGGGAACCCCTCAGGTGGATCTGTTCGCCACAAGCACCAACAGGAAGTGCGATCTATTCTGTTCAAGGGAATTTCCCCCGAGAGGAGCTCTAGGAGATGCGTTCGTAGTGGACTGGGAGTTTCCACTCCTTTACGCGTTCCCACCAGTCCCTGTTATTCCTCAAATGATCAGGAGGTTGAGAAGATTCCGGAAAACCATGATCCTAATTGCCCCAGATTGGGCCAGGAGAACGTGGTACCCGGACCTTCTAGATATGTCCATCTGCCCTTCAATCCGTCTTCCACTCAAAGAGAATCTTCTCTCGCAGAAGGGAGGTCAGGTTCTCCATCCAGACACCAGAACCCTCAACCTTCACGCTTGGCTTCTGAAAGGTTGAGGTACAAGGATTGGGATCTCCCTGATGACGTCATGGAGGTGTTGCTTTCGGCCAGAAGACCAGCAACAAAGTCTTTATACCGCTGCCGTTGGAACAAGTTTTGCAGCTGGTGTAGGGAAGAGAATATCGACCCTTTTTCATGCGGTACACCAACGGTGTTATCGTTTCTACTCTACTTGGCTAACTCAGGCCTTCAAGTTGGCACTGTAAAAGGCTATCTCGCAGCGCTTTCTATCTTCAAGCGCACTGCGGAGGAACCATACTATTTCAAAATTCCTCTAGTGGTACAATTTCTCAAGGGTCTAACTAATGTTTACCCTCCAAAACCATTCCAGGTTCCATTATGGGACATACATTTAGTTTTAAACTTCTTAATGGGCACTCCATTCGAACCTCTTCACTCTTGCGCATTGAGATTTCTCATGCTTAAAACTGTCCTATTGGTAGCACTAACATCTGCTAGGAGGGTGAGTGAGCTACAAGCTCTCTCCTGTAAACCCCCACATACAATCTTCCACAAGGACAAAGTTGTCCTACAGGTGAAGCCTAATTTCCTCCCAAAGGTGGTTTCTGAATTCCATATTACTCAGAAAATTACCTTGCCTTCATTCTACCCTCCTCCCCATCCGGGGAAAGAGGAGGAAAGGCTACACAGGCTGGACCCTAGGCGAGCTCTCAGCTTTTACATCAGCAGAATGGCTAGGATCAGGCAAGCAGACCAACTGTTTGTAGGATACTCAGGTCACAAGTTGGGACTACCCATAACAAAACAAACCATCTCCAGGTGGATTATTTTGGCCATCCTGGAATGTTATAGACTAGCAGGGAAAGAGCCACCCCAAAATCTCAGGGCTCATTCAACCAGGGGTATCGCAGCCTCTTCGGCTCTCCAGAGAGGGGTACCAGTCCGGGACATATGTGCGGCTGCCACATGGTCGTCCGCACATACATTCACAAACTTTTACAATCTGGATTCCTCCACTGCTCAAGAGACCAGATTTGGCAAGGCTGTATTACATTCGGTCCATCCCTAAAGGGATACATAACACTATCACTCCCTCCTCCTATTACATACCACTGCTATGGGAGTCTATCAAAGATAAGGAATACGTCGGAGGACACAATCCCTTCGAAGAACAAGTTACTTCTTACCTGGTAACGTTCTTTCGACGGGATGTTCCTCCGACGTATTCCTTATCGCCCCTCCCATCCATCCCCGCAGTGATAACTTCCCTTGTGGTTGCAGCTTTCGCTCCTTCAAGGTTACTAACCGATTCAGGCATGTCTTTTCTTATGCTAAAAAACGGAACTGAGCAACGGACGTAGCGCGTGGCTATTTATGGGCATGGTGACGTCGGCGCCGATACGGTAGCCGTCGAGGGACATCGACTCGGCGGACGTCGTCGCGCAGCGCCCTCTACAGAAAACATTTCCGAGGCCAGCAAGCTGGAAACGTATTATCAAAGATAAGGAATACGTCGGAGGAACATCCCGTCGAAAGAACGTTACCAGGTAAGAAGTAACTTGTTCTTCAGTTTGCCGGTATCCTGGTGGATTTACTGCCAGGATACCGGCATATTTATAATGAGGCCCATTGTATCTGACAGCTTCTTATAGTAATGCAGGAAGTGGGGTGTGTTTAGAGGGAGATGTAGCCCAACCTAAGAGGGGAGTGGCAAGCTGCAGCATATTTTTTAAATACAAATAGATCTTTCACACAAGGTCCTGTAAGGGCTAAGATGAGGAAGAATTGAACTCAGAGTAAGGGGTATTACCGATAAGTAATCAAAGCATTATCAAGGTGTCCTTCAGTCAGAGCCTAGTAAAGATGGTTGTAAACTTTACTTGTGTCTTATGTTAAAAAACGATTTATACACTCGTGCACTTCTTTGAATGTGGATACAACTATTGTATAATTGAAGTTCAGATCCACGTCATACATTTTTCTGTCCACCATCTATTTACGGTTGCTGCTTTGATCAATGCATTTGTCTTTCTCTCCCTCCATTAGCCTTGGATCTTGCTAGCACCATCAGCCAAAAGGAATTGCTATGCCAGGCCACGGCGCAGGGCATCTTTCCATCCTTCTGCATCAGTGACGCTCTACCAGAATGCAGCTCTAACTGCATAACCAGAATGCAGCTCTGGAGGCTCTTCTCCCTGGAAACGCTGAATGCCTACCTGGAGAGGGACCCCACTCCAGCTGAGCTTATTTACAGGGTGCCCACACGTCATAGGTGAGTCTCAAGGCCTTCTGAAAGGTCCATGAGAATGGAGCAGGGCAAAGTATATGGGTAATGCCAGGCTCATCCACCGGTTGTGGAGCAGTGCATCTTGTAGCCTTTGAGCCCTCCTAACCCTTGCATCTGATACCTGTAAGATATGACCTTTCATTCCGTTAACACTGTATGCCTCCAAGATGGGAGCTATATTTGTAAATTGTGCCTATAAAATCAAAAGAAGGTTTTTTCCATTTCATGTTTTACACTGATTTCTTGTAATATTGTCCTGCTTTGCTGCTTACATTTGTTGTCCTGATTTTCTACTTGCATGGGATTTGGGTAATGTTGCCCTGGATATTTACAGAGACACTCAAACAGGCTGTTGCTTGTCAGGTCCCTTCTGGTTGCAATCCCCGGGAGCTGCTGAACTCCTCGCACTTCCACTGGACGTTTGTCTCCAACTAGTTATACTACAGCTGAACCCAAAACAACATCATGAAGGGTATGGAAGTGGAGAAAATAGCAAACAGATTCTTGGCTTTCAAGTGGTTTGAAGATCTGAAGCATGGAGAGAGAACAAATGGCAAGCTTACTTCAGTGAATTCAAGTGGCCTTGACCCCACTGCCTCCCCTTCCCACCATGGTTGCCTGTGCTCATTCACTAGAGTTTAGGTGGAGTCTGACCAAACCTTTCGCGTAACTTTCTCAAATGGATAGTTGCTAGTAAGGAGTAAATTACAGAAATGTCAAAGGACTCCTCCTTATTTCTTCTCTATTTCTTTAAGACGTTCTCTTGGAGAGTTAGGTGCTTCGGGCCGATCTGATGGATGTCTTCACCAGCTCTGATGAAGCTGGAGTGTCTCGGAACTGTGCAGCTGCGAATTCTAGTGGTCTTCTCGACACGCTTAGAGGGGGAAACACAATGACTACTCCTAGCTGCTATGATATGATAAGATAGTTTATTTAGCGCCTATACACAATGTGTTTCAAAGCGCTTCAAGGCAAGTGAGGGAACAATGGAAAATACAATGACATTCTTACAGGCCATGAACAATAAGAATGTGAAATTAACTATCGTACTCGATCTGATGACATTTCAGATAGTGCAAGAGCTAAGACATGGATAAGGAAGGGAGGGGGAGAGTGGGAAGGAAATGGAAACAGACAGGCGACTATCGTACTAGGTCTGACGATATTTCTGGTAGAACCAGAGATTTACAAAAGGTGAGGGATGCAGAAAGAGAGGGGAGGAACAAAACAAGCGACTAACGTACCTAGGCCTGACGACATTTCAGATAGTGCTGAAAGGGGGAGGGAGAAAACAAGTAGAGGAGGGGAAGGAGACAGACAAGGTTGCTATCATACTTGGTCAGAGACAATGCTGATATAGTAAGTGCATAGAAGAAAGTAAGGGGGGGATTTTTCTTTTCTGCACAAGTTCATGACAGACCTGGTGGATTCAAGGGGCCCGTGGCTGACTCTAAGGGAGTGCTTGATTATACAGGTTTGCTGTGCTCCAACGTGTCAAGGTACTGTACCACACAGACGAGCAGTCTCAGGGACATTTCATATTACCAGTCTTTTAACCACTGAACCCTTGCTGAAATCCCCTTTAGAAGGAGCACAAGGTTAATAGCAGTTGGGTGGATCTGATCTGGTTAGCAGAGTTTAGTTGCAACAATTGAGTGAAGGATTCAACATCCATGTTCCTTTTCTGTTGTACTCATGGTTTTCATCTTCATTTCTTGCTGGAGTTAGGAAGGGTTGAGATTTCCGTTCCAGATGTTGAGAGTAGACTGCAGGTTATGAAGGAGAATTTACAGAAAGGCATTATCACTTGCAAGGGAGTAAGCATAGTTGTATGCAATTTACTGATCGTGAGGCCCACATACGTCCTGAATATCAGGTGGGGGGAGAGGGTTTTGTTGTCTACAAAACATCTTCGCTTGAGAGGAAGAAATAAACGTAATCCTAGGTTTCTCGCCCCATTTGAAATTGAGAATAATCTCACCCCGGTAACTACTAGATTTACACTTTTCCAGGTGTTAAAGTTACACCCATCTTTACTTCTTAGTTTGCTAAAAACCTTATAAGGAAAGCACTCAATTAGGAAAGTCTCCACCACGCTGAAGCTAATTCCAAGAAATATGAAGTAGAAGATTCTTGACGGTTGTGTGGTGATCTGAAATACCTGATCGTTTGAAAGAGTTATGACCCAGAGGATAGACAGTGGGAATCTGCTCACTACGTTTACGCATCACGACTGGTGAAGAGATTTCGTAAGCTTCATCCTTTTGCTGAGGGGGGTACTGTCCGGCCCTGCTGATGCAGACTCTGTGGTGGTACGCAGTTTAGGGGGCTGCTCATGGATGACTTTATTGTAGTTTGGGAGGTACTCTGTACTTGAAGAAGTAGATGGTTATGAAAGTGTTTGCTTTACAACACTTTTCCTTAATTATCAGTGCTTTACAACTCAGTTCAGATATTGTGGTTCAGGGGATGCAGGGTGGTAGTCTTTCTTCTACTTGAAGGAGTAGTTAGTAGGAAAGGTAGTGCTTGGGAAATGGTCACATTTCCAAGTGAAGATAGTGTAAATGCACCAGAGAATTAATTGGCTAGGAGCCTCAGGCATTTGGAATGCTGTGAGCATTCTATAACTGCCTTTCATCAAAGATCTACTTTCAGTAACCAGGAGGTCCCGTTTACCCTGGGCTCCTTCTAAAGGGGCCTTTTATCTTTTTTTTTTTTTTAAACTTCTGTTTATTGGCAGGTGGTCAAGACAGGTACAGTACATTTATCTTGTAAGTGAGAACAAACGAAAAACCAGTATTACAGCATCAATATACATTGCAACAATGATAGCGAAAGATTTACATTGTAGTAGGGCAAGCATATTACGTAAAAGACAGATTCGTACTCCTATGGTGCGTGTCAGGAGGAGTCAAGTGGTGCCGGGGAAGGGGCTGATGTTTGTTCGGCACCATCCTTGCCGTTAAGGTAGCTACAGAATTCGGTCCATACATTTGCAGGTCGGGATGGAGCTGGCAGGGTGCCGATGTACCCCTCCTCGCATGTTTGTACCCACGCAAGGGCGTTCAGCCACATGATGAGGGTAGGGGGAGTGCGGCGCTTCCAACATTGTAATATGCATCGTTTGGCAACCATAACACTGACATTCAAGAACCTCGACATTCTCGTCACACTCTCTCCCGTCCATATGCCAAATAGCAAGGCCAATGGGTCCATCTCTACCGGGGCATCTATTATCTCAGTGAGCGCCTGTGTCACCTCCCTCCAGAACCTGCGCAGCGCCACGCAGGACCAAAACATGTGAGCGTGGTCTGCTACGTTCGATTCGCATTTCGGGCATTTATGTGTCGAACTAAGCGTAAATTTTGCCACTCTGTACGGGGTGTAGTAGAGTCTGTTGAGTAGCTTGTATTGGATGCAGCGGAACCTGGCGCTGAGTGATACCTTCCGCGTGAGTGCACACATCTTACCCCACATCTCATCGGTGATCTCAGTTTCGAGCTCTCTGGCCCACGACTCCCGTGGCCCCGGGGAGGCATTCTCTATTTTCCCCATCTGCATCTCATACAGGGAGGATACTATGCCCCTACAGCCTGCGGAGTTCGCAATGTACAGGAGTTCAGGCGAGTCAGGGGGCTCCTCTGGAAAGGAGGGCCACATTGTCCGCACCGCTGCCCTCAGTCTGTAATACTGTAACAGGTCGAGAGCGGAGCCGGAGTGCCCGGGGCGTAGTGTTAGAGGGGTAATGAATGAGCCTTCATGGTACAGGTCAGTTAGGGCGCGGTACCCCAGGTTCTCCCATCGCTGGGAGAGGTGTTGGTCATGCGTGGGGGTTAGGCCAGGGAATTGCCATAAGGGAAGCCACTTATAGTACGGACGCCGTAGTGGACCAGGGGAGAGGATGTTATTCCATGCCCTAATCGTGGATGCTACCGGGTCCCACGGAACATCCGCCCGGTAACCATGGTGCAGTAGCAGGGTCATAATGTGGATGCCGTCTCCCGCCATTTTTTCCAATTTGACATGTGGGGGCGGGTTGGGGTGTGTGTACCAATGGGTAGCATGCTGGGCCTGCGCGGCGTTCCAGTAAAAAGCTAAGTCGGGGGCAGTAAAGCCTCCCTTCTCGTACGGGAGGGTCATGTGTTGCCACTTTTTACGGACCGCCCCCGAGTGCCAAAGGAATTGGGCGAATGGCGCGTGGAGCCTCTTGAAATACTGCTTGCCAGGCCAAATCGGCACATTTACAAATATATAGAGTAGCTTGGGTACCGCGATCATCTTTATGAGGGAGAGTCTCCCAGCTAGGGACAGAGGGAGATTGCGCCACCTAAGCATCTTGGTTTCAATGAGCAGCGCCGCTGCATTGTAGTTGTCCGCCAGCAGGGAGACTGCATCCCTTGACACCTGAACCCCGAGATACTTAATCCCAGACGGGGACCAGCGCAGCGGGAACTCGCAGGTCGGTTGCTGGGTTGTCATAGTGAGGGGGAAAATTTCGGATTTCGAGTAGTTGATAGTGAAGCCCGAATAAGTGCCTATTTTTGTTATGTCTCGGATGATAGGGTCCAGGTGTGTGGAGGGTTGTCTGACGTAGAGGAGGACATCATCCGCGTACAGCGAGATGATTTCCGGTGTGCCCTGCAAGTGGACTCCCTTATTAGTGTGACGGTTCCTGACATGATCGGCCATAGGTTCTATGGCGAGTGCGAAGAGGATGGGGGAAAATGGGCAGCCTTGTCGGGTGCCCCTATGCAACGCGAAGGGGGGAGAGGGGACGGAGTTGATTAGTACCCTAGCTGACGGTCCCGTGTGTAACAGCTGTATGTAGGCGATCATGTTCGGCCCAATTCCCATTTTCTCCAAGACGGCCCACAGGTATTGCCACGAGACCATATCAAACGCCTTTTGGGCATCTAGTGTGACTGCCACAGCATCCGCATTCGGGTCAATTCTCGACATCACATTGAATAGGCGCCGGATGTTAAGTGCTGTAGAGCGGCCCGGGACAAATCCACTCTGGTCGGCGTGGACTAGGTGGGGCATTAGTGGAAGGAATCTGTTGGCGATTACTTTGGCAAAAATCTTCATATCAGTATTGATAAGGGACAGGGGTCTGTAGGAGCCACATTCGTCTGGGGGTTTCCCTGGTTTGGGGAGGACAGTGATTAGTGCTTCTCTTAGGGAGGGGGGGAGGGAGTGTGAGCGGAGTGATTCGGTCCAGACCTCGTGTAGTGGTGACGCTAGTATGGCCACGTGCTCCTGGTAGAACTCAGCAGTGAGTCCGTCGGGGCCAGGGGCTTTGCCCTTAGGGAGATCTGAGATCACCTGGACTATCTCTTCTAGTGAGAACGGGGCGTCTAGGAGTTCCCTGGTGTCTTGGGAGATCAGGGTCATAGGGATGGATTCCAACAGGTCATCTAGGTCGCGGGTCGTGTGCTCTGGCTGGGGATCGTACAGGGTGGCATAAAAGTAGGCGAAAGTGTCAAGGATAGCTTGGTCTGCCCATTGTCTGGACCCCGTATTATCGATAATGCTATCTATACGAGTCCCGCCTCTCTCGGCCCGGGCCAGCCTGGCCAGAGTTCTGCCAGGCCTGTCTGCCTCGCCATATCTGCGGGCAGCCACAGGGCGGGTATGGTATCTCACTTCGCTAAGGGCATGTGTCTCAAATAGTTCCAGTTCCGTCCTAATTTTTGCTAGGGTAGCGGGTACTGGCCTAGCGGCATAATCCCGCTCCAGAGTTTTGAGCTTAGATTCGGAGCGGCTTAAGGCCTGTCTGATGGACTTGAGGACCCCGGCTTCTTTGGCAATGCACATTCCCCTGATGTAGGCTTTGAAGGCCTCTCAGCGGGTCCCAGCGGACGTGTCGGGGGCCTTGTTGGTTTCAAAGAATAGGTTTATGTCAGCCAGTATTTCTGCTCTAAAGACTATGTCTGATAGGGCGTTGGACTTGAAACGCCAAGCGGGGCGGGTCCCTGCAATGAAACCCAGCTGGATCTCGAGCAGCACGGGGGAATGATCGGAGAGTGTGCGCGCTAGGATCTTGACTTCGGACACCCTACCCATCCGACTGCTGGACAGGAGGAATAGGTCTATTCTAGAGGAGCTGTCGTGTACCGTGGAGTAAAAGGTGTAGTCCCTTTCCCGGGGGTGGAGTGTTCTCCACACATCGTGTAGTTTCAGGGAGCTCATGTGGGTCAGCAACCGCTTGGCCGCTCGGGCTACCGGTCTCTTGGCCGTGGTTGTCCTGTCTAGGGCTGTGTCGAGGATGAGATTCATGTCGCCCCCCCACACAATGGGAACCTCAACATATTTCATGAGAATGCCGTGCACCGTGTCCATGAAGTCGGGAGAATCAATATTGGGAGCGTATGAGTTCACAAGCAGGCATTCTTCGCCGGCCAATGAGCAGTGTAGGATCACGAACCTGCCCTCGGGATCGATGTGGGATGTGTGAAGCGTGAATCTTATTGATTTGTGGATGAGAGTAAGGACGCCTCTGGACTGAGTGGAGTACTGGGTATAGTACCTGTTGGGGCCCCAAGACTGTGCGAGGTTTGAGGCCAGGAGTTTCTTAGCATGAGTCTCCTGCAGCAGGAGAACCTTGACTCCATGCCTTTGCGCATAAGCCGTAATCCTGCGAGATTTGGTGAAGTTGGTCAGCCCACGTACATTCCATGTCAGTATTCTGATAGCCATGATAATGAGTTAAGGGACATCCCAGGCGTGTATTCTCATTTTGAGCTTAAAATGGAGCTCTGTAGTGCAGCAGGCCTGCCGCCCTGTCGCACCGGTCCCGACCAACCCGCCTTTTTGAAAACAGCAAACCCCAACTTTCCCACCCCCCACCCTCACTGCCCAGCAATACCCAGCAGTGTATAGGCAACCACCCTGAAGCGAAACTGCGTGCCATCCCCAACTCGGCAACGCCTGGAAGGGAGCCCAACGGGGGCTCGAGCACAACTTAACTGCCATCAACGGCCTTGCAGCTGCAGTGGGGGCTGCTGCTGCCGTCAGGCACACCTATAATGCAACTTGAGTGAATGTCGACATATATATTCTTACCAGCATTATTAGCCAATTTAAGTGGAGGTTACAGGTAACAGATAACCGCAGATTACAGTATAGCAAGGGCGACGTGGAGTCCATTGTGGGTCCATGGGCAGCGGTGCGGCCCCGACCCCGGGGTAGAGACCTGGGTTGTTCATGGAGTCATGAAGCACAGGGAGGCGGCACCCCAGGCTGGGAAATATTTGCAAGGCCTCGATCTCCACCCAGGGTCAGGGGAGGAGCCCAGGAACCTCGGCGTCAGTCGCCATCCATCGGTTCCTCAGGCGGGTTCACCAGGGCGACCTGAGCCTCGATGAACTTGACGGCCTCATCCGGGACCGTGAAAAAATAGCTCTTGTTGCGGTGGATAAATTTCAGGCGGGCCGGGAAAAGCATGGAGTATTCAATTTTTCTGTCTCTCAACATCTTCTTGACCCCACTGAATCGGCGTCGCTCCATCTGGACTCCCACCGAAAAGTCAGGGAAGATTCTGATGACTTGGGATTCCAACCTTAGTTCGCCCCTCTCCCTGGCCAAGCGGAGGATATGATCCCTGTCTTTGTAGCTGAGTAGTTTAGCGATGATGGGCCTGGGGAAGTCTCCGGGCTTAGGGCGGGGTGCCAGGGAGCGGTGTGCTCTTTCAACAGTGAAGAACGGGGAGAGCACAGGATCGCCTAGGAGGTCCTTGATAAGCTGCTCAACCGCGGTCTCCATGCGGCCCTTGAGTGCGGATTCGGGAACCCCCACTATTCGGATGTTATTTCGCCGTGATCTCGATTCGAGGTCATCGTTCTTGGCCTTGACCTGTTTCATGTCGCGGACGAGCTCTGAGACCGTAGTTTGGAGGGTGTGGATGTGGTCCTCATTGGTCCCTATCCGCTGTTCTGTTTCCGTGAGCCTGGACCCGTGCTGGTCAATTTGGGCGCGTAGGGAGGCGACATTAGCATTAATATTGTCCAGCTTTTCATGGAAGGAAGCAAAGTTTTTGGCCATGGACTCCATCATGGTAGTGAGGTCAGGCTGAGGGGGGTCCGGGAGTGCCTCGCCATCTTCCTGTGTCGCGGAGGAGGACGCCTGGTCTGCCCGATGGGCTGGTTTGGTGAATTTGTCCATAGCGCCCGCTTTGTTGGCGCCCCGCGCCCTGTTGGACATTGTTGTGGCGGGTAGGTTCCAGCGGCTCCGGCCGGGTCAGAGATGGGCAACGGGCGTGGGGTCGGTGGATGAGGCAATGACAGGACTGTAGGCACAGGGGGGCCACCCGTGCGCCCGCAGGATGGAGGGGCGGGTGACAGTGTGGCCACCAAGGAGGTGTGGGCTGGTAGGGGGTCCCGGGCGGTGTAGTTCCGGCGGGGGGGCAGAGGCCCCGGTCGTCCAGGGAGCCCAGGTATTTTATGCGGCTGCCAGGTGTCAGGTCAGGCCCCGAATTCAGAGTGTAGAAGGCAGGTGGGGCCCGAGCCCAGAAGCAGGTGAGGGGGACCCCCAGGTGGGGTTAGCTATGTTTTCTCCCAGGAGGCGTCAGGGAGGACAGCGCCAAGCACTTACCCCGAGGCCTCCAGAAGCGCTGTGTCCGGCGTGGGCCTGCAGCTGCAGCAGCGCTCCCAGCGATCCCCGCGGCTGTCCCGGGGAGGCGGGAGGGCCCAGCAGCGGTGTCCTCGGGATGTCTGGCTCCCTCACCAGTGAGAGCGGGCGAGTGATCCGCCTTTCCCCGCAGGGGCAGCGGGTCGCCGCTCCGTCCGGCGCAGGCCCGCCAGGCGACGCAAGCCGCGGCGATCGGGAGCTCCACGCAGCCGAGGCGGGGCCGGCCTCCCTCGCGGGGGCCCCTCGTTGGCGGCAGCGGGCGGTGGCGCGGGAGGAGCGGGGACCACAGCTCCTCCCGATGCTGGATATTCCAGGTAGCCCCCGGGGTAGCGGGCCCGCGGTCAGCAGCGCTGGGGCCCCGCGGCGTCACTGCTCCTCCGGCGGCGATCAGCCCGCCGTGGATCCGAGAGGCCTCGGACGGCCTTAGGCTGCACCAGTTCGGGTCTCGGGCGCCGTTTCGCCTCGGGATTTCAGGAGAGTAGAGCGGGCAGCGCCGCTATTCGAATCGCTAACTTTCTGTGCCGCAGCGGAGCGGATTAGCGCTGGTGGAGCGAGGATTTAGGTGTGCCGTGACAGAGCTCCGACGCTAAGCGGCCATCTTGCTTGGCTGCTCAACAGCGCCCCCCAGGGGCCTTTTATCTTGTCGGGTATCTTCTGGTCACAGTCCATGGGAGCTTCTCAACCCCATGGGTGTTTTGTCTCCAACTAGTTCTACTACAACTAATCCTAAACACCTGTGGGGGAAGTGAAAAGAATTACAAACACATTCTCGTCCTTCACATGGTAAGAGATCTGGAGTGTGGCGAGAGAACAGAAAATAAGATAAGTTACTAGCTCACTTCAGCTAATTCAAACTACCTTGCCTCCACCACCTCCCCTGGACCCACTGCTTGCCTGAGCTCCTTTGCTAGATGCCAGGAGGGGTATGGCCAAACCTTTTGCTTAACTTTCTGAAATTGATAGTTGCTAGTAAGAAGAAAATGAGAGAAATGTCAAAGGAATCCTTCTAGTCTCCTCCTGCTGCTTCACTTGTGTAAGAATTTAATTTGAAAGCTATTTAGATATTCTGGTTTGGGGCAGGGGTACTCTTTACCTGCTGGAATACAAGGTGTTTGCTTTCCAACAATTTAAAAAAGAAACGGCAATTCTTCCCCTATGTGGTTCACGCCCTGCATCGGAATGTCTGGTGTCTCCAGAGGCGTGAAATATAGCCCATAAAAATAACAAAATGGCAGGTGAGCAGGCAAGTGATAGCCAAAGGCCTGCAAGTCGCGTGTGAGGCTATTGGTGGCCCCGGGACTCCCCATGTATACGCCCCGATATATGTGTATGTGTATATACACATAAATATGCTTATATGCACACTGTGCCGTAAACTGTTCTTTAGAATGCATTTGTGTTTGATGTGATCAGCTCTACTCCTTGTTCCTCAAGCACTGGTATTCTCTATGTTGTACACATTACCTCTAAAATGTGTGCTGATCTGACACACAACACATTCCTCTTAAGATATCCCCTGATCTACTGCGTACACTTAATACTTTTAGGATGCATCCTTCTCAGCGGCGTACTCATTATGCCTGTCGGATATTGCTAGTGCAGCAACTTGCTGGGTGTGATGTTTTTATTTTATCTTTGTTATTCTCACAGTACAGCTCAACGTCCTTCAATCTTCACACCAGTCATGCTGGATTTCAACTTTGGAGCCGCCCCAGTGGGATCTGATCCGTTTGTGGCCCTTCTCATGTTTGAAAACAAAGGGACTGTGCCTGTGAATTGGTGAGTAAATCAACTAGAATATTTGAACCATATTTATTTGTTTATTCTATTTCTTATAATCCACGATTGTGAACTTGCAGCGCGAATGAGGGCACAATTAGTGCCTAATTAGATTTTGAAGGGGTAAGTAGGGACAAGTCCGAGATAACATGGTGCATTTGAATGGCTTGTCCAGTTTGGCATCTGGAATAGGTAAATAAGTTCAGGACATGTGGGAATTTGCATAGGGTTATTTACCGGATGGATGGAGAACAAAGAGGGTGGTGTTGGTCATTCACTGTGCATTGTTTGTGGTTACAGTCTGACGTCTTGCATTTATTTATTCACCACACATCCCTGTCATGCTTCATTTGAATACTTCCTTAAAGTATTGATTTTTCCATCTCTCTGAAGGTGAGCAATGGCACAACAAAACAAAATACATTTCAATGAATGCCCTAATAATAATGATAATGTTTCTTGATGATATTTGGTATATTTTTTTTCAGGGTTGGGTTAAGGGTGTTCCATAGTTTTGTGCCTTGGATCCCAATATCTTGCTCCATATTTTTTTGTAATACTTTTTAAAATTGTTTTCTATTGTACAACACATGCCATAATCAGTACAATAACAGTTTAAATAACAAAGCCATTCAGAGTATCGGAATCCAATCATGACCAAAAAGAACAATAAAAGTAATTCATACTATCCAATTCTATTTAAATATAGTAAAACGCGATTTTAAGAATTCTAAGTTACATCTGAGTACAACCTTGTAGAATCAAACCTTTGCATAACAAACACTGAAAATACACAACAAATAACAAGACTAAAATCATAATCAAAAATATACCATTACATGATTACAAAACAATTTGCGGTTAACCATACAGTTAATTAAATGTTGACCAGATATCCTCATATAAGCGAGAATTTTCTTTCCTTATATACATAACTTTATCATTTCTTACTGCAACAACAAGCAAACACATAAACCGCACCAACAGCACACAAGGTCTCGCATCGGTCCGATACCTGCACCAAAGCTCAGCGCACAGTGAATACCGAACTGAAGCTGCCAACAGCACACCACTTCTCTCACTTTCCTTCTCCCTCACCCGACTATTCCTTACCCGCCCGCCTCTTGTTGTACAGATCCGCTTGAGCGCATGGGGACCAATTCCATTGGTGACGGTGTGCGGTACAAAAACCTTTAACATTTAATATAACATAATTAGAAAGTATAAGTAAATCATTTAGCCGAATTTCTAATTAAGGCCTGTCTTTAGTTTTCCATAACCTTAAGATTTGCTTATGAGCCAAAACGAGAGCCCTGGCAATCCATTTTAAAAAAAAACAAAAAAACATTTTATTCAAAATTTCCAACAAAAAGATAAAAAACAATAACTTACACATATATAACTAAAATCACCCAATTTTAAAACACTGTATATACCTTAGACCCACCCCCAACAACCAATTGCGATGTAATGACCATACCTATCATTGAGGGAAGGGAGGAAGAGAGAGAACACAAAAGAAAAAAAAAACAAGGTATAATAATATTCAAGTTCACATTCACATTAATCAAATACCAATATTCAATGTATATATAAACCTGCACAACTATTTTACACAAATACGGAATATCAGAAAGAGTTACTTATCTTAGCTGCAAACTTCGCAGTGGGTCACATGTTCAGTCTAGATCCAAACTCAAGAAGGCCCCCCAAATTCTTTGCAAATCCAAAGTTCAGTACCAAAGTCATGCCCTTCTATTAAACATCCAGGATGTCCATATTTATTTTTACATTTGATTTTTTGTTGGTGTACGATCTGGTCAATTTTTGCAGATAGTCACAATTGTATTGCAAAGAAATTGTGAACATCCTAATCGTGGTGCTATCTGTCCTGGACAAAAACCTTGATCTTTTTCTTTTTTTTGTACCTTTATTTATAAGACAGTCCTACATCGAGCGACAACCAATGTAGAATGTCAATAGAATTACCAGATGTACTTATGCAAATTTCATAATATACACAGAACACATATCAACAGAGACGTGCCATGTCAACATACCAAGATGCTTAGTCCGGAGCTGTGTTGCCACCACAGGCATTGTTAGAAATGGTGCCTGTCAAATACAATCTACATGGGGTGACATGTAGATGGCACAGTTAAAACAAATCCCTCTTCACTTTCATTCACATACACACTTTCATGCAGCCACTCCTCACAGCTGGGGGCTTGTTTAGACGTCCAGTGCTTAAGTATACATCTCTTTCATACCACACTTGCTATCTTGAAGAAACAACAAGTAATCACTTAGACCTTTCCTATGTCCCTCAACAAATACTTGAGCAGTGAGAGGGATGGCAGAATAACATGCATATTCTCTATCACACCGGCCACCTTACCCCAAAAATCCAAGATTGGAGGACAGGCCCAATACATATGAAAGGAGTCAGCCTGCGATCCACCACATTTCATGCAAGTGCCACTTTTCTACGGGGTAAATGTGGCCATTCGAATGGATTGTATCCTCCTACGTATTCCTGATCTTTGATATTCATATCTCTCCAGCTTTGCTGCTGCAGAAAAATATTTCTCGGCAGGGGCGCTGTACTCTATGTTGTGGCGTCGATGTCCCTCGAGCATCATCATCAGTACAAATAGCTCATACAGCGCCCATTGGCTTCAGTTCAATTTTTCCGAAAGCTTACGCTTCGAGTACTAACGGCACGCTTTGTTTGCTGTAGAAAAATGTCTTCATCATCGACCCCAAAATCAGGGTTTCAGAAATGCTACGATTGTGGGTCAAAGATGGCTATAACGGATCCTCACTGCGTCTGCCTGTGGTGTCTGGGTTCCAGGCACTGTACCGATGACTGCTGATCTGGTCAATCTATGACAGAAAAAGCTCTCCGGAAACGCAGAGGTAAACTGGCGGAAGAAGAAAAAGAGTCTACAGAGACTACCCAGTGCAAAAGGTCAAATAGGTCCTGGTCGAGGAGTTGATCGAGGCAGTCTTCATCTTCTTCATTGAAGAAGAGACGCTATAGGTCTCCCGCTTCATCATCTGATTCCTCAACTGAGGTAATCGGGTGTCTGACAAAGTTGAATTCCCCACGTAAATGGGATGCCTTTAGAGTTGAAGTGGTGCAGATTTTAGAGAATGGGGCCTCGGCCCCCTAGAATGAATTGCCCAAGAGCCATGCCCGGTCGCTCCTTCGGACGACTCGGGCAAGTCGAACTTCATTGAGGCTGAGCATGAAGCCAGCTATACGTCGAGAGAGTACTCGACCCGATGAGAAGGCGTCGAAGGTATCGACTCGAGAGCCGAGTCCGTCTTCGATACCGTCGAAGAAGCACAAATTGCAGAGGAACTCGACGAGTTTGTTGATGCCATCGACGTCAAACATTTTGAGGTCAAGGTCGAGGGTGATTCCAAATAAATCGTCCCCTTTTTTGAAGCCGTATTCGACGCCGTCGACGGTAACTCTGATCTCATTGAGGCCTGTGCCAATACAGGAGAAGATTTACAAGTCAATTCCAAAGAAATCATTTTTTAAGTCTATGTCCTCAATATATGAGGAGGAACTGTCCTCTGATGAGGAAGATTCTCAATTTGGGGTTCAGTTTGGCACTCAAAATGTGCCTCAAGAGCTCATTGATCAGGAATCAAGAATGAAAGACCTTTGTGACTCCCTCCAGTCTGCTAGTGCTCTTGACACTTCACCAGAACTGGAGTTTGGCAGGCCTGACCCCTCTGAACATGCAGATTCTACTAATAGAAATCTCATGAATTGGGTTACGGAATATATGGGTTGGAGCAGAGCTTCTCCAGCGTATGAGCAGGATGATTTGACAGACATCCTATACCAAGGACCGCATAGGACCCAATTTAGCCCCTCCACAAGGCCCTTCAGAGGAAGGTTATAGCTAATTGGGCCGGCAGTGAACAGAAACTTCTCTAGGAAGTATAGACCCTCTAGCAGCAACCCAGACTACCTCACCAAGCACCCGACACATGAGAGCTTGGTAGTTCAGGTTGCCACATCAACCAGGCAATCTGCTTATCCCTCTGGATAGAGATGGCAAAAAGGTAGATGCCTGGGCTCGCAAAGTTTTCCCATCAGGCAGCATGGCCTTGAAATCTACCAATGTCACTTGTACTTTCTCAAGATTCTCTTATACCCTGTGGGACTGTGTTGCCATGGCGGCTGATCACATCCCGGAAGGCGAAGAAAGAGACTGCTTCGGAGGCAATGGGGAAATGTCTCCAGTTAGGACTGGATACTGCTGACGGCATCAGCAGATCCATGTCTGCAAGCTCCGTACTGCGCAGATGTGCGTGGTTGAGGAAGTCAGGGTTTGCACCGGACGTGCAGGACAGACTTCTCAACATACCCTTCGACGGCTCGAGGTTGTTCGGCAGCAAGGCAGATGAGAGCCTGGAGAAGCTGCAGACCTCCAAGGCGGCGGCTAAGTCCCTTAGCGCCTCCATTTGACAACCTCAACAGCCCTATTCAGGCTCATCTTCCTGGAGGGGTCGTTCTTTTTGTTTCTACTCCTCAACTGGTAGAAGAAGAGGACAGGCCGTACCAAGGGGACAAAGAAGATTCCCTCGTGGTGGACGAGGAAGGGTTGATAAATCAGCCACAGCAGTAGCAACTTTACCCTCAGCCACTGCTGCAGCCACCTCTAAGCCTCTCTGAGGCCTTGATCCCCAAGATCCTGGTGGGAGGCAGAATTTCACAACATGTGAACGAATGGTGGGACATTACTTCAGATGCTTTTGCACTGGAAATTGTAGCCCAGGGTTTATGCCTTCCTTTTCAAAAAAGGCCTTGGGATCATCCACCGGGCTACAATTCTGGCAAATTCTGGATCCGCTCCTTGTGCAGGAAATTTTAACCCTGCTAGGGAAAGGTGCAATAGAACATGTACCTGTAGTGCAGAGGAACAAGGGTTGGTATTCCCCCTACTTTCTCATTCCCAAGAAGGACAGAGGATTGAGACCCATCTTGGACTTAAGAAACTTGAACAAGTTCCTCAGGAAGGACAAGTTCAAGATGGAGAACCTGAAGGATCTGAGAAAGGGTTATCAACTCCAAGACTGGTTGGTATCATTGGACCTTCAGGATGCTTACTTTCATGTGCCAATCCATCTCAAGCACAGAAAGTACCTGAGGTTTGCGGTTGGCGGTTCTCATTATCAGTTTTGAGTTCTGCCATTCGTGCTGACCTCCGCCCGAGGGTTTTCACCAAGTTGATGGCGGTAGTGGCAGCAAGTCTCAGGCGAGGGGGGGATTCGTGTCTACCCCTACCTGGATGTTTGGCTGATCAGGGCTTGTTCACCAGAGCAAGCCCAGTATCACCTGCCACTCTCTTCACAGGCTGGACGTCTCCCTCAATTACAAGAAGTCCCATATGATACCATTCCAAAGACTTCAGTTCACCGGAGCAGTCCTGGATACCTCCTCGGGGAAAGCCTTGCATCCCGAGATGAGAGCTCAACACATTCTGCAGATGGTAACAACATTCTAGAATGCCCAGCATCTGCCGGCCTTTGATTTTCTGAGGTTGCTCGGTCTCATGGCATCCTGCATTTTTCTGGTGCCAGAGGCCTGATTGAGAATGAGATCCCTTTAATGGGCCCTCAGAACTCCATGGTCCTAATTCTCAGGGAAGATGTCAGATCAACTGCAAGTTCCGAGCAGAGTTGCTCAGGACCTTATATGGTGGGCTTGCAAAGACAACATTCTCAAGGGAGAATCTTTTTGGCAACCATGGCCGGAGATGACGTTAGTGACGGACGCCTCACTCACCGGCTGGGGAACCCACACCAACGAACTGACAATCAGCGGTCGTTGTTCTCCATCGGAATCCAAACTACACATCAACATTTTGGAGCTGAGGGCAATCAAACTAGCGCTGAAGGCCTTTCTGCCCTCTATACAGGGATAGAATGTCCTGATAATGACAGACAACACAGTGGCCATGTACTACCTCAACAAGAGAGGATGTGTAGGGTCACTACCACTGTGCAGAGAGGCAATGCAGCTCTGGTGTTGGGCAATACAAGAAGGAATCTCTCTGTCGGCAGTTTACCTAGTTGGAGAGCGGAACACGGCGGCGGACGCTCTGAGCAGCAGAGCACAGTCTCCCACAATTGGGAACTAGCTCAGGAAGTGCTTCAGGAGATGTTCACCCTTTGGGGAACCCTTCGAGTTGATCTGTTTGTGACCAGTACCAAACGGAAATGAGAGCGGTACTGCTCAAGGGAATTACCCCCAAGAGGAGCTCTAGGAGACGTGTTTATGGTTGACTGGGAATTTCCACTCCTATACGCGTTTCCTCCAGTCCCCGCCATTCCTCACATGATCAGGAGGTTGAGAAAGTTTGGGATCCTCATTGCTCTGGATTGGGCCAGGAGGACGTGGTACCCGGACCATCTGGACATGTTCATCTGCCCTCCAATATGTCTTCCACAAAGAGAGGATCTTCTCTCGGAAGAGGAAGGTCGGGTTCTCCATCCAGAGGTCAAGACACTTGGTTTCTGAGAGGCTGAGATACACGGATTGGGACCTCCCGGATGACGTAATGTAGATTTTGCTTTTGGCTAGAAGGCCAGCAACCGAATCCTTGTACCAGTGTCGTTGGAATAAATTCAACAACTGGTGCGAGGACAAGAATGCAGATCCATTCCAATATGGCACTCCTATGGTGCTTTCTTTTCTGATGCATTTGGCTAATCTGGGGCTCCAGATTGGGACCATAAAAGGATACCTGGCGGTGCTTTCTGTTTTTAAGCGCTGCTCTGAAGAGGTTTCCTATTTCAACATACCCTTAATTGTTCAATTTCTGAAAGGCCTTACTAATGTGTATTCCCCAGTCCCATTCAATGGCCCTGCTTGGGATTTAAACTTTGTATAAACATTTCTAACATGTATCCCTTTCGAGCCTTTACATTTGTGCCTGTTAAGGCTCCTAACTTTGAAAACAACCCTACTTATTGCATTAACATCAGCCTGCAGGGTAAGTGAGTTGCAGGATCTTTCATGCAAGCCTCCTCATACTATTTTCTATCCTTGGAGTAAAACCATCATTCCTACCGAAAGTAGTCTCCAACTTGCATCTGTCGCAGAAGATAACACTACCAACTTTTACCCTCCTCCTCATTTGGCAAAGAGGAAGAGAGGCTACATAGGCTAGACCCAAAAAGGGCTCTAATATTTTACATTGCAAGAAGGGCTCCATTTCGCCACGATTATCACCTCTTTATTGTGTATACTGGCCCCAAGTTGGGCCTGTCGGTCACTAAACAAACCATATCTAGGCGGATCACACTGGCTATTGGGGAATTTTATAGTCTTGCATGAAATGACCCGCCGGAAGGGCTTCGAGCTCATTCCGCAAGAGGCATGCCAACCTCTGCGGCTCTCCAAAGGGGTGCTCAGTAAATTACATTTGTTCAGCGGCTACTTGATCGTCCATTCACACATTTGTCAAGCATTACTGCTTGGACTCCCCCTCTATTCAAGGAGGACTCATTGCTAAGGCAGTTCTCCATTCGATCCATGATTACATTGATTGATACTTCCACCTCCGAATTGTCACTGCTTTGGGAGTCAAAGATGAGGAATACGTGGGAGGACACAATCCATTTGAAAAACAAGTTACTTACCCCTGGCAGCGTTCTTTCGACTGGATATTCCTCCCACGTATTCATCGCCCCTCCCAGCCTACCCCGCCGTACAATTTACATGTATTACACTTTGCATTTCTTGAGAGTTTGCGGTTTGGTGTACGCCTGGTTAGTTCTTCGCTAAAGGGAATGGGAAAAACAGAACTGAAGCCAATGGGCGCTGCACAAGCTATTTGTACTGACGATGATGTCCGCGCTTGACAGAGGCCCTCGAGGGACATCAACGCCACGACATAGAGTACAGCACCCCCTGCTGAGTATTTTTCCAAAGCTGCCGAGATATGAATATCAAAGCGTAGGAATACGTGGGAGGAACATCCAGTCGAAAGAACGTGACCAGGGGTCAGGAACTTGTTCATCTAGCTGGAGTATAGTGAAAATAGTTCAACGCTTTAAATTGTATTTACCGGAGACCAGCGTTCAGAGAGACTGCCTTTGTCAGCCAGCAACATCTACTCCATTTTTCCTCCAATGACAACCCCACATTCCTTTCCCAGACCTTTCTCATTGTGTTCCTTGGCGGGAGGTGGGACTGTAGTAGGCTATAAACCCTGGACACCCCTCGCTGTGTTCCCTCTACCGATATAATAGCTCTAATGCAACCATGCATCTCAGGTTCAACAAGAAAGGAGGGCCATTTTCTGCAAAATGCTGCTTGCATCTGATAATATTGGAGCACCCGGAGTGGGCCACCCACCAACTTACTAGAGAAATCCTCCAGGATGACAAAGTGACCATCGGGAAACATTTCTCCTATAGTTAGTTGACCAGACTTGTCCCACGACCTTCTAATCTCCATGTCAAATGTGGGGGAAATACCAGGGAAATTCCACAGGGAGACTGCCCTATTATAGGGGGGTTTAATCTCTAATTTACTGAATACCCTCCACCACGCATTGACTGTGGTTCTGACAGGATCAAATGTGCCTGAGTCAATATACCGATCACTGAATTTAACTGTTCTGAGATCTGTGGGCGATACCCCATAACGCTGCGGTGTTAGGTGTACAACCCTGTCCCTGTCACGGGAGGATAACTCAGGTGCAATGTGCTTGCCTTGTAAGCAAGATGACACGAAGCAACACAGGTTCGATCCCAGAGTCCACGCTTAGAAACCTCTGGGTATTAAGCACGTTATAAATAACCTATCATATCATATATCCTCCACAGCGTACCAGTGTCCAGCGAAGTGGGTCTGGGAGGCCAAATAATAGAGCTCAAACTCTTGGGCCGCAAGGTGCCACGATCGTATGGCTTGGCCTGTTTTTGCCAGCTAATCCTGGCCACCCCTTCACCCCAGATGAACGCTGTTGCTTGTGTCCTAAGCCTGCTGAAAAAGGCCCATCCGGGCCATATGGGGACATTGCAGAAGAAGTAAAGCAACTTTGGGAGGACCACCATCTTGAGCAATGAGATATAACTTGCCATCACACAAAACAACCATCTCAAATTCAAGGCCGTGGAATTAGTTGGTATGAAGCCCGGCTGGTCTGGGTGTACCAGCTGAGGCAGGAACGGAAGCAGACGAGTGGCTAAAATGTTTGCTAAAATCTTTGCATCCGCTTTTATTAACGACAACGGTCTATAGGACTTGTGAGGGCCTATGGGGCTTCAATATTCAATATGACAGTTATAATGGCTTTCCGCATAGTCTGGGGAAGCTCCCCCCTAACAAGAGATGTTTCCCATACTGCCAACAGTCTAGGAGCCAGTTCCTGCTGGAATTCTTTATATCTCTAGCCCATCCGCCCCCAGTGCCTTCCCAGAGGCCAGCGACTTTACCTCTGTGCCTGTATCGTTAGAGGCTTCTCAAGAACCTGACTCGCCTCAAGCATCAGTGTGGGTAGCTCAATACTAGCAAGGTAGCGGGTGAGGTCCTCATCTGAAACCGTATTACAGTTTGAGTACCGCATAGAATAAAAAGCGGAGAACGTTTCATTTATATCACTCTCCCGGACCATCATTATACCGCCCTGTCTGCTTATGCTAGTGATCGGCTGTCGGAAGTTGTCCTCCATAGCCAGCCGAGATAACAACCTTGCCCGCATTGTCCCCTCCCCGTATCACCTAGCTCTAATAGCGATAGTCATATGTAGGACTTCCCAATCTGCTAATGCCTGAAACCTCCCCAGCGTCTTCCAAATCAATCCCAAAACAGAATCTCTCTGTCCTACCATACTTGTTTTCAAGTTCCTTAAGTCGGAGCTCAACTTGGCTAAGTTCCCGCCTGATACTTTTGAGGTCACCTGTCGATTTGGATATAAGTACTCCTCTCATCTAAACTATAAATGCCTACCACATCGTAGAGTGCCACTGGATCGAACCTCCCCCCCCATTAATAGTAAAAGATTCAGCAATGTCAATGTGCAAGGACTCTACAATATGGGAGTCTTTCAGAAAGACTGGGGCTATTCTCCAAAGAGGGTTTGGTCTGGGGTGGTTTACGAACAGCAGGGTCAGAGACACAGGGGAATGGTTAGATAGTATGCATTGGAAAATGCTACAATCCTGCACCATAGCTACCACCTCAGGAGCGAGTAACCAGAAATCGATACAGGACCCAAAGTCATGAACAGAGGGGTAGTATGTGTAGTCCCTCTCATGTGGGTGAATCTCTTGCCAAATGTCTGCAAGCAAGAAATACAACATCAGCCTGCTGTAGTGTCTGGGCAGCCCTGGTTAGGACCCGGGGGGCACTGGCTGACCTATTCAGCTGCGTGTCTAGGATCATATTGAAGTCCCTCACCTCCACCAGACTACCCATGCCCCGTCCTCTGGAGCCAGTATATCTGAAATTTGATGATAGAACTCTGGATCATCTACAGTAGGGTCATATGTATTTACCAGTATGACAAGTCTGCCTGCCAGCACGCCCCGAATTATAACCTAACAGCCTAACAAATCTATTTTGCTCTTGGAGACCCGAAAACCCCAACAAATGATGGATAAGGGTGATGACACCCCATGATTGCGAGGAGTAATCTGTGTAAAACCTTAGGGGACCCCAGCTCTGTGCAAAGGACTTGTTCACCTTCCCTTGTGTATGAGTCTCCTGAAGCATGAGGAGTTTGGGCCCATGTCTTTCGACATATTAGAGGATCTTCCTAGCCTTGACAGGGTTATTTAATCCACGGATATTTCATGTGAGCAGCTTAATCGTAAGACCACCCTGCAAATTCCGCTAGACGCCATTTGAAACAGTTCTCATTGAAGCACCAAACATACTCATCTGCAGCCCATATGCTGCCGCCCCGTATGAACGTCAAACCTTTTAACTTTTGAACCACTACTCACTCCTTCCCCCCGGCCCCCAACTCTCATCATCCACCCCAACTTGATAGTGTATCCCCTCGGAATTGTAGTATGTAACATCAGTGAGCACAATGCAAACAACAACTTAAACCAAAAACTTTTCATCATCTAACAGGGCACAGCAGTGTTCATCCCATTGAAGCAAGGAAAGTTGTTGCCAGATGAAACGAGCCCAGCCTCAGACACCAGACGCTGGCTGTGCCATCAAAGATGCACAATATGTATGCCCTGCTTCAGAACCTCGGCAGACCAGGATGGGAATGGACCATTCAATGTACGCAGCTGCCTCATCCCGGGATTCAAAGAAATGCATCCTTTTTGAGGGCTGAATGCATAGCTTGGCTGGGAACATCATGGCGTACTGCACCTGTCTATAACGCAGAAGGCGTTTCACGTGGTCAAAGGATCTCCTGGCTGCCTGAACCCCAGCAGAGAAGTCAGTGTAAATATGCACTTCGAATGGATTGTGTCCTCCCACGTATTCCTCATTTTATGATATTTGTATCCCAGCTCTGCTGCTTCGGAAATCATTTTCACCAGAGGGCGCTGTGTTGGTGGCCGCGGAGTCAAAGTCCCTCGAGAGCCGCCGTCGAGCATCGACATCATCCACTGGATAAAGGGCTCGAGCAGCGCCCGTTACCTCAGTTCCGTTTTTCCAACGCAACTGCTTCGTGTTACGAACGGCGCATCAGATTTTTCCTCGACGATGTCTTCATCATCTACTCCCACCACACCCAAGACAGGGTTAAAAAAAAGTCAGAAGTGTGGTAGGACAATGTCGATAACCGACCCCCATCGGAATTGCCTATGGTGCCTCGGCCCAGACCATTGGGTTGACGAGTGCGGTTCCTGTCAGGCCATGTCCAATAAGGCTCTTAGGGAACGTAGAGGTAAGCTGGCGGTGGGGGAGGAAACGTTTAAGTCTTCTAAAAGACAAAAGGATTTGGATGAATCCAGTCGAAAATCTCATCATGAGTCGAGGAGGTCGAGATCGAAGAGTCGCTCTGGGAAATCTTCCTCGTCTTCGACAAAAAGTCAAAAAGGCGACGTCACAGGTCTTCTTCCTCCTTGTCCTCCTCTGAGAGGAGAGTAACTTATCCATCAAAGCACGATTCCCCAGAAAAATGGGAGGCCTTCAGGGCTTCGATGCTTAAAATATTCAAGAAAGCGGCCCAGACCCCCTCGAAGTTGCAGCCTGGTGATCATGCCTCTATGCACTCTAAAAGTGACAGACGAAAATCAAGATCTAAACATGCGAGAGTTGAAAAGGAGTCAGGAGTGTCTTCAAGGGAAAGTTCCTCGACGCCTCGTACGAAGTCAAAGCCTCCGGTGCATAAATTGGGGTTAGCAGAATCGACATCGAAGTCGAAGCCTACAGTCGACGACCATAGCGTCTAAACCGCTGACGAAAATGACATCAACACCTTTGGCTGTATCAAAGTCTTCTTCGACAGTATCGAAGCCTTCTTCGACACCGTCAAAGCCAGCGTCTTCTCTATCGACACCTTCAATGCCTTTATCGAGGCCTTCTTTGATTCCAAGTCCCAAGTCTATGCCATTGTCCATACCTAGGTTAATTCCACTTTCTTTACCTGAAAAGACCTTCCGCCCTCAATCCAGACAGGAATTTTTCAGGTCCATGTCATCCATATATGAAGAACACTCCTCTGAAGGCGATGTCACTTCAGCTGGAGTTAGGTTTGGAACCAGAGCGGTCCCTGAAGAACTAGTGGACCCAAATTCTAAATTAACAGATCTTTATGACTGCCTCCAAAATACCAGTGGCTTAGACACTTCACCTGAAGTGGATTTTGAAAGACCAGACCCTACAGATCATGCTGATCCTAGTTATAGGAACCTTATGGGAAGGGTCATTGATTTTATGGGTTGGAAGGCAGCTTCCCCAGATTTTGGCCAGGATGACATGACTGACATCCTGAGTGAAGGTCCTTTTAAAAGAAGATCCTGGTCTACATTCCATAAAGCACTGCAAAAAAGGGTGATGGTAAATTGGAATACTCCAGATTCCATTTCAGCAGTGAATAAGAAACTTGTACCAAAATATAGACCATCGAGAGTACTTATCTAAACATCCCTCCCCTGAAAGTCTAGTGGTTCAAGCTGCAACCTGCACTAGGGAATCAGCTTACCCCTCAATAACCAGACGGGGATGATAAAAAAAATTGATGTTTGGGCCCGGAAAGTTTTTTCTTTGGGCAGCATGGCCCTTAAATCGACTAATGTCACTTGCACATTAGCAAGATTTACATATACCCTGTGGGACTGCATGTCATCAGCAGCTGAACGCATCCTGGAAGGTGAGCAACGGGATGGTTTCCTGGCTATAGTAAAAGATGGTAAAGAGGCCATGGAGGAATGCCTTCAGTCAGGATTGGACACTGCGGATAGTGTAAGCAGATTCATGGCATCTAGCACTGTCCTGCGCAGATTTGCATGGCTAAGGAAATCTGGCTTTGCACCTGATGTGCAATCTAGATTACTTAATATTCTCTTTGATGAGTTGAGGTTGTTTGTCAGCAAGGTGGACGAAAGCTTGGAGAAGCTGCAGACCTCAAAAGCAGCAGCAAAATCACTTAGTGCCGCTATAAGGCAACCTCAACAACACTCTTACGCAGGCTCATCTTCCTGGAAGAGTCACCCTTTTCGCTTCTATTCCTCGTTTGGAAAAGGGAGGGGGCAGGCCAGTCAGAGAGGCCAACTGAGAAAACCCTTTTGTGGTGGAAAAGGGAGAGGTGCTAGATCAGCCACTGCAAAGCCACTTTGAGGTCTTCATCCACAAAACACTGGTGGGATGCAGAATCACTCGGTATCTGGATGAATGGCGGGCATTACGTCAGATGCCTGGGCACTAGAGATAGTGACCCGTGGTTACGGTCTTCCTTTTCATCAAACACCTCAAGATCCTCCACCGGGAGCCAACTCTGTAAAAATTCCAGACCCGCTCCTTGTGCAGGAGATTTCAACCCTGCTAGAGAAAGGTGCACTAGAACATGTACCAGTAGCTGAGAGGAACACGGGTTGGTACTCCCCCCTAGGATTGAGACCCATCTTGGACTTGAGAAGCTTGAACAAGTTCCTCAGGAAGGACAAGTTCAAGATGGTGACCCTTTCTCAGATCCTTCAGGCTCTTCAGCTTCAGGACTGGCTGGTTTCATTGGACCTTCAGGATGCTTAATTTCATGTGCCAATCATCTCAAGGACAGAAAGTACCTGAGGTTTGTAATTGGTGGTTCTCATTATCAGTTTTGGGTTCTACCATTTGGGCTGACCTCCGCCCAGAGGGTTTTCACCAAACTGATTGTGGTGGTGGCAGCGAGTTTCAGAAGAAGGGGGATTCATGTCTACTCTTATCTGGACGATTGGCTAATCATGGCGAGTTCACCCAAACGAACCCAGGAACATCTGGCCTTGACCTGCCAGTTCTTGCACAATCTGGGCTTCTCCTTCAATTACAAGATTTCACAAATGATTCCAAGCCAAAAACTCCAATTCATCGGAGCAATCCTGGACACTTCCTCAGGGAAAGCCTCGCCTCCCAAGGAGAGAGCTCACCACATTCTGCAGATGGTAACAAAGTTTCCAAATGCTCAACATATACTGGCATTGAATTTTAAAGGTTGCTAGGCCTCATGGCATCCTGCATTTTTCTGGTGCCAGAGGCCAGATTGAGGATGAGATCCCTTCAATGGGCCCTCAGGACTCAATGGTCCCAATCTTCGAGGGAGATGTCAGATCTTCTGCAAGTCTCAACCAAAGTGGCTCAAGATCTCCTATGGTGGGCTTACAAGGAGAATATCCTCAAGGGGGAACCTTTTTGGCAACCATGGCCTGACATAACGGTAGTGACGGATGCCTCACTCACGGGGTGGGGAACCCACACCAATGATCTGACAATCAGCAGTCGTTGGTCTCCAACAGAATCCAAACTACACATCAACCTTTTGGAGCTGAGGGCAATTAGACTAGCGCTGACGCCTTTCTGCCTTCTGTAAAGGGAAAGAATGTCCTGATAATGACGGACAACACCGTGGCCATGTACTACCTCAACAAAAGAGGAGGCGTAGGATCACTCCCACTGTGCAGAGAGGCAGTGCAGCTCTGGTTCTGGGCAATGCAAGAAGGAATCTCTCTATCGGCAGTTCACCTAGCCGGAGAGCTGAACACGGCGGCGGAAGCTCTGAGCAGGCAGAGCACAGTCTCCCACGAATGGGAACTAGCTCAGGAAGTCCTTCAAGAGATCTTCACCCTTTGAGGAACCCTTCGAGTTGATCCGTTTGTGACCAGTACCAACCGGAAATGAGAGCGGTACTGCTCAAGGGAATTTCCCCCAAGAGGAGCTCTAGGAGATGTGTTTATGGTTGACTGGGAGTTTCCACTCCTATACGTGTTTCCTCCAGTCCCTGTCATTCCTCACATGATCAGGAGGTTGAGAAAGTTTGGGATCCTGATTGCTCTGGATTGGGCCAGGAGGACGTGGATCTGTTTGCGACCGGTGCCAACCGGAAGTGCAAACTGTATTGCTCCAGGGAATTTCCCCCAAGAGGAGCTCTGCGGGGACACGTTCGTAGTGGACTGGGTATTTCCACTCCTTTATGCGTTTCCTCCTGTCCCCGTGATTTCTCAAGTGATCAGGAGGTTGAGAAAGTTCAGGAAAACCATGATCCTATTTTGCCCCGGATTGGGCCAGGAGGACTTGGTACCCTGACCTTCTGGACATGTCCATCTGCCCTCCAATACGTCTTCCACAAAGAGAGGATCTTCTCTCGCAGGATGAAGGTCGGGTTCTCCATCCAGAGGTCAAAACACTCAGCCTTCATGCATGTTTCTGAGAGGCTGAGATATAAGGATTGGGACCTGCCGGATGACATAATGGATATTTTGCTTTCGACCAGTAGGCCAGCAACAAAATCCCTGTATCGGTGTCGTTGGAACAAGTTCAGTAACTGGTGCTGGGATAAGAATGTGGATCCATTTCTTTGTAATACTCCAACAGTACTTTCTTTTTTCTTACATTTAGCCAATTTGGGGCTCCAAGTTGGTACTATAAAAGGAAATTGGCATGAAAGGCCTGACAAATGTATACCCTCCAACACCTTTTCAGGTGCCCATCTGGGATTTAAATCTAGTCTTAACATTTCTCATGTGTGCCCCTTTTGAACCTTTACATTCTTGCCCATTAAGACTTCTCACTCTTAAAACAATTCTGTTGGTGGCTATAACATCAGCCCCCAGGATAAATGAGTTGCAGTCACTGTCTTGTAAGCCTCCTCACACCATTTTCCATAGGGACAAGGTTATTCTAAAAGTCAAACCATCTTTCTTGCCTAAAATAGTTTCTGATTTTCATCTGTCACAAAATATTATCTTACCTTCCTTTTATCCTCCGCCTCACGATAGTAAGGAAGAGGAAAGTTTGCATAGTCTGGACCCAAAAAGGGCTCTCAGTTTCTACATTTCCAGATTGGCAAATCTTTGACAATGTGACCAACTAGCTTTCCTGTTCTACTGCACACAATCGGTTTTTCATTTTATTCCCAGAGTGATAATGAGGATGGTGCCGGAAGGAGAATAAAAATAACATGGACCAATTAAGGACCCATGCTTTGAACCTGTGACATTAGACAAACACAGACTCGAGATTCTTGCCCACATTCCCGCCTCTACATTAGAAGAGTACATCCTGCCACACTCTCTCTTCACATCGCTCCTTCACGCTACTTAGCATCATTAACACCTCCCTACATTCAAGCCAATCCGGCATTCACACCACAATGCAAGCAGTTGACAATGCTCTCATTATCAATTAAAAAAAGGGCATCCCTGCTTCATCGTCCTGCAGGACCAGTCAGCAGCCTTTGATACAATAGATTTGCAAGTCCCTCTGCTATCACTCTCTCCTCTGGCATGAGTATGAGCAAACTATAATATACTGGTTTGGCTCTTGGGTGACCATAAAACAGAATCTGGTTCAAATGGAAATATCAAGATCACCTCTTTACCAGTAACGTGCAGTGCCCTTCAAGGTTCCATCCTATTAACATTACACCTGTACCTGAAATTACCAGGGACACTGTATGCCAAGCAGGGCATCAAATTCCACCAATATTGTTAGAGACATTTTCCTGAAGCCGTCTGGTGATGGGTTTCTGGAAGACGAAACCATTCTGTGTTCACTGTACATCCACCAAGTTGTCCCTCAATGGTAACACAACTGAACAGTCTGACTTCTTTCTTCTGGGGGGCAGGGGGAAGTTGCACTTAATCTCACAATCACACAACAAACTAAAACAATTGTTTACAATTAAAAATATATGCTCTTTGATATAAAGTCATATAACAGGAATAAAACATTCAATATCCACCTTAAATTAGTTACAGCATAAGAAGAAACACCGCAGAGTCTAAAAAGACTCTACTCCCAACTCAAAGGCAGTAGGAAAAAGAAGGTATAAACTAGTAGAATTCTATCTACTTTGCAAAACTGTAATCGAGTGTGGCTCAGTGATTTGCCAGTTAAAAAGGCTTATCAAATCTTTTCCAAGCAGAGAAATTTCAGCGAAGGCTATTAAACCACCGTGACCCAAGGGGAACAAAGGAATATAGTACTTTTACAGGAATGAAAAAGTCAATGGTACTTTCAGACAGTGTTGGGACTTCAGCAATATTGCCCATAGGATTCAATGAGACAAACCCAATGGATCACTTCTGATTAGTCGCAAAATGAAAGCCGGTTTTACTAATAGCTCCTCGAAGTGAAGGGGTTGGCAACCACCCATTGCTGAAATCTTAAGGGCCCCGCCAGAACAGAGGTAAACCAAGGGTAAATGCCCAGAGCCCTGCTGAGGGATGGCTGCCGAGTGGACCTCCACCATATGATTGAATAGATTGGTTGTGGTTAGTAGGATCACAAAGCAGGACTGTCCACACAATTTGGAGACAATGCAGAAGACCCTTGACAGGATGATGGACAAAGCAGCCTCGGAAGGCTATCCAGGCTGATGTATGCTGCGAAGAAGAACCATAATTTGTGGGTACAGAGGTCCATTTCCTGTTGTGATTGGTCTGGTTAGATACTGCTTCAACCTCCTATTTGATTAGCAGAGCACCCAGAGTTAGCAGGACCTGAACCAATGCATTCTGGATGATGGGGAACCCACTTCAAGCAACCCACAATGAGGATGGCACAGAAGTAGCAACAGACAGCACAATGGTGATCCAAAACATAAGTTTACAAGTTTCTCCATTGAGGACAAAGTCTCAACACAGGGCAGCACGAACAGTCCCTCAATGAAGAACAGCTTTGGGAGTGCGAGGATTGTTGTCCCACGATGGAGCAAAGTATTTGGCGGATCAAATCAAGCTACTCAGATCAAGACACACAATAGCTGTGGGCCCTCTCCACGCGTCCCGCAGTCAATAACAGGACAAACAGGCTTCAGGTGGACACCAGAAATTGCAGGTACAGGGGACTGTTTAAAAGATGAGGGGGAGGTTTCTTGGGCAAGATTCCCCAGCACAGAGGCTCAGCAGGATGACCAGGGGCCCGGCCTATGCAGCCGGGTGTTTAGAGACATCCCATCTCCAGCTTCTTTTATTAGGCACACCCACACACATGTGGATTTAGGGTGTCTTGGTGACCCTTATCTAATCTAAACTGGAATCTATTTTCACAAAGCATGCGTTGGTAGGCTCTGCAGTAGAGGACATTTTCTATCCAGAGCCTACATAGGCAGAACGGCCATCCTTTTCGTCCGTACAAACAAAGACCACAAAACAAAAAAGCTGGGGTGTAGGATTTTAAAAGGCATTGGTACCACAATGGCCATCATACATGGGCATTTCTCTACTAAAAGGTAAATGGGCAACAGGGTGGTGTAACTAAAATTAAAACATGTTGTTTCCACCAACCTACCCCCAAACACACTTTCTGGGTGAGACAACTCATCAACAAATCGTGGCCTGATAGACACATGGGCTACTATGAGCAGCACACCAAAACTCTTAGGGGATTCATAGAGTTAGCAAAACAAATGTCAATAGTAGAATTCTGACCTAACACAGGCTCCCCCACCTCCTTTGACTTTAAACAGGCGTAACTCATTTCTTTCGGAATGCGTCACTTTTTAGTTGGTTCCAATGGTCAGAAGGACTTAACTTTTCCGATTCCCTAATCTATAATTTAGTGACAAAGTCCCACCTCTGGAGACCAAGGGAGCTAAAACATTCTACAGGGATTTACTTTTTCATATGCTAAATGGCCTGTCCAAAATAACACTTAGAAGAAATTACTTCTCCTAAATTTTAGTGAGTTACAGGCACTTCACATCCTCTATTATGAGGGGGCCCAGCCAAAGAGGACAGGGAAGGTCCTTGGACTACTCAATCTGCCTCCCAGCGGGTGAATAGAGTGGCTGGGCATGTCACCATATCCGAGACGCAGCATTCCATTTTCCCGTTTAAGAGCATCAGCACTTCGAACATCACAAGGGAAATACATGTCCCAGCCTCTTCTGTCCTTGACTGGGGCAAACTGTGGAGTATCATTAAAACCAAATCATGGGCATTCATCAGCAGCACTTCAAATATCACAAAGGGACTGCATGTCCCAGGAGCCCCTTTCCCTGTCCGGGACAAATGCAAAGTTGTGTTAAAGCCTCGGCGTGGGCATATGTCAAAACCAAATGAACATGTGTATTCAAAGCAACGGTAGATTCCCGACTGCCGGTACACTGCGCATTCAGGCAACAGTTGCAGGCCCGCAAACTCACTTACAATGAGTTCCAAGATGGTGCCAAAGGCATGGTGCATATTTAAAACCACAGAACAGATGTAACAATATAATGGACCGTTTAAACAACCAACGGAGGGAAGGTCCGACAGGGTGCCCAAGGCACGAACCAATATATGTCTGTACATACTGACCCAGGTGTATACAAGGGGACAGATAAAGATTGGCAGCAGCACAGCATCAATGTAAGGGACCAGGCGATGTGGTGTACCGAAGATGGGGGACCATTGCAGGATTTGATCTTAGCTACCTGATAGGAGAGCTAAGGCCTGGAGGCTGGGCGATTCCAAGTGGATCCTAAGTTAAGAGAATGCTGAGGCCGAGAGACCACTGGTAGGTGGGTTATAATATTGACTGCCTGGCAAAAACCTGGAATAAGAGGGGTAAGAAATACTCTTTGCATCCAGGGAGTATAGCTATTGAGTGCTGATGAAAGGGAGCCACTAACCCAAACAGTAAGGCATGGCAAGGTCTGAGTACCCAGGCATGAGAGAGGATTGGGAGTCCAAAGAAGAGAAGGACCGTGGCGGGGTCCAAAGAAGAGAAGGGCCAGAAAAACCCATAGCTTGAGAAGGAGTGCGTACACTAGCCTTGGGGAAAACCTGAGTGTAGAGAAGACAAAGGAAAAGTGGAAAGGTCTAAAGGAGAGAAGGCCTGTGGAGAGTTCTGGAAGAGTGACAGACCGAGGAAAGGTCCTGACAAGCCAAGAGACTGAACTGAAGAGAGCAGAACCGTGAGTACTCCTTAGAGGGGATTACCCATAGGAGAAATGTTGGCATTTGTTTGTATGCTAGGCTGGACATGGATGCAATAGGTTGGTAGAACTTTCTGTGGGCCAAAACGTGGAACATTTTGTTTGCAATAAGTATAAGTTTAGCCTGCAGGCTAACGGATTTGTTGAAAGTAGGCTTGAACTTTGTTATTTATAACAGGAGGGATGCCCCTTTTGTTAGGACCTGGTGCCATGAACTAATATAACATAGAGTTGGCCTAACAAGATGATCGATGTGCAATGTATATGCGTTATTCTTCAATCAGCATTCAATGCCTACTTATGTAAAAGGTGGTCGAACAAACCAATCAAAGAAACCAAAAACTGTATCATGGTGTATTAATCACCCCAAAAAAGCTTTAATATTTCACTTTTCTGTGAAGAATACTCAAGTTATATGCTGGCGTCTGATGCTTGCTCCGATAGTAACACGCTCTGAACAGAGCAGGGCGTTTGGATAAAATGTGTGTGACAAAGACGCCTAGACAGTTATCAGTGGAGACGCGTAGTGCTCATGTGGCGTGACACAACATAGTTAGTAGGTGGAGAATAGAGCAGCCATCTTTGAAGGGACTATGAAAACCTATAGAGAGCTATTGTAACGTTATTAATGCAAGTGCTGCGATGTGGGTCGCAAGGCACTCAAATCATCTATGCAATAATGATGTCGTGTGAGGGGCTTATTATTTCTCCAGCATGGGGTCTGGCATGGATTCACATGCCCATGAATATTCCCTGTCGTCAAGGTGGGAATCCTCGATAAAAGAAAAACAGTTTCTCTTTCACTTCAAAACTGTTTTTCTCCTCTAAACCATTCACTGTCCTCTGGATCATACTGTCCCCATCCAATGACAGTCCTCTCCCTTAGCTCCACTGCTAGAGGCCATCTTCAGATTTTTACTGCATGCTTCAGTGTTCCGAGCTAATATCGTATTTTTTTGATTTTTTTATCCTAAATAGTTAGAATTTTGACACATTTTTCCTTGGGATCCGCTACCGCTCTTCATCCAATGTCGATCATCATCGAAGTTTCCAGAAGACCCGGCCTTGGGCCTACTTTGCGCTTTTCAGCCATGACTGAAGAGAAGAAGGAAAGTTGAAGCCTCTTCAAAATCTGCACAAAGTGTGGTTCAAGAAACGTCTTCATGGAAGATCGCCATCATAAATGCTTATATTGCCTGCATCTGGCCCACGATGAGGAGGGATACAAGGTGTGCTGTGGTTTCTCAAAGAAAACCAAAAAAGACCGCTACAGCAGACTGTCAGCGTGGCTCAAGTCAAGGAAGGCCACTGACTCAGCCACGGGGCATGGTCAAGCCTCATCTAGGACCGGCCAGTCCAAGGAGCGAACTCCCTCTGGGAGGTCGAGATCCTTTGAGGACGCTACACTCACAGGGATTAAAGAGAAGGCCAAGCTCCGTGGCACTACCATCGCTGGGTTCACCGCTGATGCAGGTCCCTAGTCGGACAGAAGGCGATCACCATTAACGTCAGCCTCCACAGTGAGCCTACCAACAAAGGGGGCCTTTTCGAAGACAAAGTCCTTAAACCTGTCCAAACTCCATGTGTCCGCGAATAAGCCGATGAGGGAGAAGTCCGGAGAGGACTCGTTGAAGCTGGCTTAGAACTTGCATCACGCCAGGTCAACAGAGTTGTCAGCGGCACAATGAAATCAACGACGTCCACGGTGACAGCGTTGAAGGAGAGCAGGTCTGAAAAAGTGTCGACCACTCTGACGGTGTCCTTACCCCAGGGACAAGATACGGCTTCAGAGGCAACAAAGAAAACAGCCACTCCAGGGTCAGGGAAAGACTCAGCGGCCGCACAGACCCAGCAACCTCCTGAGAAGGTGACAGAGGTGGCCCACACCATTGGACCTCCCCTGTACGCGGAGCAGCGGGCTGCTCTGGACAGGACAGAGCAGATTTACTCAAGTACTAATGAGGACAATGACTGGCAGGAAGGGTCTCTTGTGAGCAGTCTCCTGCTCACAAGAGGAAGTGTGTCAGCCCAGACCCAACACTGCTGCCTCCATTGACCCCTAGACCTAGGGTCGCGTCACCTTGTTGCGAGAAGATCCCACCCAGAGCACCAGCTCCGCACGAGGACACAGCTACCACAGCTATGGGCACCGACGAGGATGACGACTTGATCGTGGCCGACGGAGAAGCGATGCACGCAGATGAGCCCCATAGTGCCTCCACACCCGACGAAGTTGGATCCTTTCATTCCGTCCTGTCAAAGGCCTCTGAGCTGTTTCAGTTGGTCCCCGAAGAGACCAAGAATGAAGGCTTCCTATACTAACGGTGCAAGTCGAGAACTAAGACTATCATGTCTGTTCCCTTCCTGGGTGACTTCTGGGAGGAAGGACTGGCTCTAATGAGAAACCTGAGTAGGCCCGGACGAAGCAGGACAGGTTGGAGAAGAAGTACAGGGTTCCAGATTCAGCCCCCAGGTGCTTAAGGTCTCAGCCCTCGCCCGATTCGGTGGTCTCGTCCGCAGCAAGGAAGCGCTCAGTGAACCAGTCTTCATCAGCCATGGTACCTCCAGACCAGGAGGAGAAGAAGCTGGATGCAATGGGCAAGAGGATAGTTTATACAGCAGCCTCTACCACCAAGGCAGCTAACGCTCTAGCTATTTTGTCCCATATGACCAGGAACTATGGTTCAAGTTGGCTCCTATTCTGGACTTCCTGCCCGAAGACAAGAAAGTTGAGGCGCTAAAACAGTTTCAAGAAGGGGAAGTGGCCCAGATCACACCATCACAGTGTCAGTGGACATCTCAGACATGTGTTTCCGCCAGATGGGGAACGGGGTGGCCCTGCATCATTAAGTTTGGTTGAAGGCAACAAACGTCTGCCCAGACGTTCAGACGAAGGAGCTGGCTATGCCGTTCAATGGGGAAAACCTCTTCAGAAAGATAGTCAATGAGTCTTTGCAAACAATAAAGACCGACACAGGGACGGCACACTCCCTGGGAACCTTGCAGCAGCGATGGTCTTCATCCCTTGATGAAAACCAGGAAGATCTTCCAAGGGTTATAATACACCATACCGACAACCTTCACGCTCCTCCACTCAAGAAGCGTACAGGGGTCGCTCCCAAGGCAGCGGAGGACAGCAGCGGCGCGGCCCTCAGGGCAGGGCTCCAAACCCCAAGCAGGCCCGAACCGGCCGTGGCCTTGGGCCCTTAAAAGGAGGCATGGTATCACAGGTATGACACTGACACAAAAGGTAAAATTTGTATAAACCTTTATTGAAGTTTCAATGGGGTTGGAGAAACTACTACTTTGCCCTATAGCTAGGATGGGAGTAGTCTCGACCATCAAATAATAAACAAAACAGTCCTAATTGAGTCCGTCAAATCAAAATATCTTAGACTAACAAATACCTAATGCCTGCCCTATACCTTGTACAAAAAGAGTGAAAAGGAATATATTTATGCAAAGGAAAGTCAGTGTTCAAATATAAAGAATAAATATGGCTGAGTTGCCTCTCCTCCCCAGTAAGGTGGTCCCTGTAGACAACATGAAACTCTCTGGCTCAGGGTCTTTACACAAAAACAGTTCAAAATATGGTTCAAGACCCGCCTAGACTTCCACTTAAAACTCTTACTTTCCAATTTCTGAAACGCAGTTCACCAAAAACGCTCATGGTGGTCCCCCTCTGTCGGGCTCAGACCTCTTAAAGCAAAGGTTCATGACACTTGTAGGTGTTCCCTTCCCCATGCTTCACTCATATCCTTTAGGGGTTACCTTCCCCTATTATACTTCTGGTCTCCCTCAGTCGGGCGTGGGCCATTTCCTGATGTCGAAGACTTTCGAATGTGTGTGGCTTTTTTTCTACAATCCTTTGCAGGACCACTTCGACTTTCCAGCTTTCAACTCGCACTCCTATGTTATTTGCCCCAGTGCTTCCTGGTCTGGGTAGTTCACTGTATTATTCACCAAAGTTCAACGTTCACCTTTTACTTTCCCCTTTTGTCAGGGTTCATTTCGATTACCTCTCATTTACAGTTCATTCACTTTATCGCTACAAACTTTTCAGCTTTCACTGAGATTTTCGAGTGGGCTACTTCCTTTCGCCGGACCATTCGTTACTCAGTATCGCTGCCTTTACAGCTATTGTTACTTCAAGGTTCATTTGCAGGTCTCCCTTTCTTTTCTTTCATCCACACGCATGCAGCCTTCAATTGTGCAATATGATGTTGCCACGTCAATCTTTCTTTAGCGCACACCGGTCTCTCACGTCGCTTGCTAACTTGCCGGTTGTGCACGTTTTTCTTGTCTTTATTGTCTTCCAGTTTAGGAGTCAAGGTTAGTACCACAGGCTTGGCCTTGCCTCCCCAACTCTGCCGTTAACCGGGAGGGTTGCTGGTATCCTTGAAACACAATGTATTCTTCTTGTTTGGGATTTGGCCTTCTCCACATATCTTTCGCAGTCTTTTGGAAGCAACAACCTCCTGCAGGGAACCCTGGGGTTCTCCACCCGTGCATGTGTACCCTGGCATGGCCGATTGGCTGATCAGAGCTCTTTCCATTACTCTACTCTTGAAGAATTTTCAAAAGTTATGCCAAATTTTGTTCAGTCTTGGATTTTCAGTAAATATCAAATTTGTCTCCCATTCAATGGATTCATTCTCTCAAGACAGTTTTCAAAATGTGGCTGGGAATTACTTTTCCTCGCCCCAACGAGACAAGTTGTGCCATCAATGGGGACCATCCATTGGTCCATCAATTGAGGGCAAAGGGGTTCACACCTTTGGAAATTGCCATGGTGGTGGAGAAGCTGTACCCGGGAAAGTTGGCTCGCTGAATGGTTAGTGCCCCAATCTTACTGATTTCCTCAATAAATTTTAATATTAAGGCCAAGATCTCAGTTCATTTGGTTGGCTTGCACTGGTCGAGTTACAGCTATGAAAATGCCTGGTTACTGTGAGGGAGGCATTACATAGTGTACCATTATCTAGCATTATGCCACCTGTAGGGTTTCCACATGCCTCAGGCTCAGTTCGTGCTGTTCTGACATTATCCTTTATTTGAGGACCGTGGCTTTGGGGCAAATGCATGGCAGGAAGGGTAAGCAGTAGTTTGTTTCAGTGAGATATGGGTAGATGTCTCAGAGAAGGCCACCCATCGTCTGGATGAATAGGAGCTTTAAGGAAGGCATGGTATCAAGAATAGACAGACACAAGTGATAACAGTTCAAGGGTGTTTATTAAACTGTATAGGTAGTTTGGAAAAATGCATAATCGAAACCTAAATCTAAGATGGGAGCACGCTATGACCATCAAATAATAATAAGTCAGTCCTAGTGGCGTTGTGTCAAATAAAAGGCACTATACTAAGAAAAACCTATTGCCAATCCTTAGAACTAATACCAAAAGAGTGTGGGATAGTGTTCACAAGAAAGAGAGAAGTGTTCATAAATAAAAAGTTAGGATGCAGTAGCCTGGGGTCTCCCTTCCCCACGTTTTAAGCACGGGACAATGCAGACTCCTGAGCACAACACATTCTCGAGCTTTCCCAGCACGAGATGACAGTTCTGTTTCAGCTATCAGGACCTTCATTGGTAAAGTCCCTTTTCTACAAAAACTCTCTTGCCTCAGAGGATCTGATGGGTTCCAGAAATAACGAACAGAAAGTTCCTTTCCAATATACATTGGGTGATGACTTTACCCCTGGGTCCCCCTCTTCTGGTTTAAGACCCTTCTCAACTCTTTGCCTCTCTTTGGGTGATGCTTCTTCACCTCTAGGTCCCCCTCTTCCGCGGGCTCAGACCTTCTCTAACTTCAGTCTCCCTCCGTCAGGTTCACTATGGTTTGGATGCAAAGATATGTTCACCATTTGTTTTCACAAATCATAATGTCTTTTATACGTTCACTGTGGACATCCCTCTGTCGGGTTCACTCTTGTCATCACAATGTTCTTTGGGCATCAGGCTTTGCCGCCTTTATATCGGCATCCCTCCGTCGGGTTAACTCTTGACATTAACACTGTTTTTTTGCTTCCCTTAGTTTCTAGTAGTTTGCTGGTCAAAGACTTTCGACTGTACAGAGGATTTTGCAAGACCGCTGTATGACCACTTTGATCTTTCTCCTACGGCCATCTGGTATCTGTAGTTTCAACAGACGTGAGATTACCCAGAGTCTCTCGAATAAGCACCCACGTGGTGCCGAACCCCTCTGCAGCTTGGTTTCCCTTAAGGTTCAGAGTTCTTGGTATTTTTCTTAATCTGCCACTTTGTGACTTTCATTCAACACAGTTCAGTTTCTTATCGGTTCTCCCCTCGACTCACTAGCTGTAATGAACCGCTTGGCCTTGCCTGTATCTGTAGTCAAGTATGGTATCACAGTAGCAAGCGTCTCTGTGTCATGCTTATCAGCGTAGGCATGCTCTGTGTACTGTTGATATCTTCTGCAACACACGAGGGCTATTGTTCACGGTCTTACGATTCCTTCCGTGGAGACTTCGCGGGTCGAGGTCAGAAAACGCAAGGTTGCTTCTCTCCTTGCCATCTATTTGCTTCTCGCCACCTTTCTTCTATTCTTGAACTGCCATGCTTGTATAGCTGTTTTGTTGTGTTGTTTGCCTTGCCCATTGTGTTCTCTTGTACTCCACCTTTTATCCCTGTGGGAAAGGGAAAGGTCCGTCAGGTGTGTTTGATACTGGTCAATTGCCTGACTTTCCCTGACCCTTGTGTTGGGACATGTCAGGTAAATGGCTCTTGTGTTAGTCCGTTGTCTTTCGTACTGTGCAAAAGTGTTTGTGTCGGAAAATGGGGGGGGGGTTAGTGTTTCTGAGTATCCTACATAGCAGGATGGGTGAAAAGTGTTAGGAAAAGGGGGATACCGCGTCTCACCCATTGGTGTCCCACTTCCACTCCCAGAGAACCCCCCATCCAGGTGATCCTCTCTCACCGGTCCACACCCAGGAACTGGATCCAATAGCGATGGCTGTGTTCTGGCTACCTAGATGACAGATCCCCGGGGGCTAGTCAGGGAGACACCTTCATAGAAACCTTCCAGTGCAGGTAGGTGTGGTTCACAAGGATAAAGGAGAAAGGTTTGCCATGATTAGTGATGATGCACATAGGCTATCACCATCCTCTCTTTCATATATATGGATCCAAATTGCTTCTTTCCCCCCTGAGATGTTCTAGGATTCCCCACACCTTTCCCCCAAACCCTCCCAAACCATTGCCTAGGTGAGTCTTAGGAAGACCAGCTGTTGGTGTATTTACAGGGTTTCCACAAAGTTAGACCTGACTCTCAATGGTAATTCGGCTGAGCATTCTGGCATCACTCTTAGGAGGGGGAGGGATGGTAATGAGGTAAGCTTACACATGCACCCACATTCAATGAAGGCTTATCTGCACAGTGTCATTGTAAAGACATGCTCTGTTTACATGAAGCTGTGCTTTCCAGTAATATCTAAAAACAGTTAAGTACTGAAAAACGGTGATAAATATGAAAAACAGCAAGTATCTCTAGAAGACACACTGTACACTTGGAAGCAAAAGGTACCCTAGTTTCAGCGGTAAGTGTATTTTTAGCTACTGTTGTAACTGTTTTAAAGTGTGTGAAAGTTTCTTGAATAGGCTTGAAAAGGACAAAGTCCATAGGCATCTCCCAGCTATAGACACAAGTTAGGTAACCTTTAACAGGGTCTCATGGGCAATGCAGAAGAGTCAACCTTCAGGCTAGGTGATGATGTAGAACCCCGAGAGAGTAGGCCCTGATCAAGGTTCCTTAACCAAAAGCCTGCTCTTGTGTTCTATTGCAGCAAAGGTCAATGGAAGAAGGAGGCAGACAAGTCGCTGTAGCACAGAAGATGGCACTCCAGTCAGCAAAGACTGCATTGGAGAAGTATGTAGGGCTCTGATGCATGGGTCATCTCTGGTGTCTGGTTTCTGATGTTCACAGTTATGGTTTCAGCAAATCACTGCAGGCAGCCACTCTGGCATCGAAAGGCAGGGATGAAGAGGGGAAATTAACTTTGAGGGTCCACAAGATGCAACCCTGAAGTCAGTGGGGCCAGGTACAGCAGCAAGAGGACACAATGCTGGCCATTAGGCACACATCAGATCAAGCTCAAGTCAGGACTTTCTCGTTGCAGGCAGGACAAAGGAAAATCTTTCAAATGAACGACGTTCAGTAAGTTTTGCCTAATGTGCATTGAGGAGGAGCAGCATTTGAAGATAGCAGGGAAACCTCAGTCCGGTCTTCCGGAGGCAACAGGGCTCTCACTTCTGTGTTAAAAGGTCCCTGTCCAAGAGATTCATGGTAAAACACAAAAGGCTGCAATGGAGAGATAAGCAACTGTTCCCATTGACAAAAGAGGCAGATGCATTGTTCCTCTAGTCATTGAGGACAGAGCTTCACCTCAGCAGGATCAGGTGTAAACTGCACGGCTACCAGTCAGGAGTCCTCACTGTTGTGGGGATCTCTCTCCTACTTTGGGATCAAGCCCAGTAGTCGACCCATAAAATAGGATGAGGTCTCCAAAATTATACACTCACACGGGTAGTGGTGAACCCAGCCATCCACTCACTATCCCTGCAATCAGGAATGGCCATGCAGACTTCATTTTGGTGGGCACATACAAAGAGATGTGGTTTGATGCATCTTGAGTGACCCTCCTTCCGCCCAAACTGTATTCCATTCATTCAGAGGCACCTTTAAGTGCCGTGCAGGGCATGAAAGTACACAATCATATAATATCATTACTAGTAGGTAAATCAGCCTAGACGGACCAACAAAGCCAGTGGGTTATGTTGCAAGGCTTAAAAATACCAGGAATCCATTTTGCTCTTGTATGTGGAACAAAGGTCTATTTTGTGGTCGTCTGTTTACCTAAAATGTTTTTTTTAAATGTCAACTTTTTTAAATCATGCAACCAATTTCAAAAGGCTGAGATGCACAAAGTGTCGCTTGTGTGAGAGTAAAAGGAGGACCAACTCCCCACTTCCCAAGTCACTATTATAGAGAACACTCTCACAAAGAAACCAAGCGCACAAAAACTTTGCATAAATGTGCTGAAATGTATTCTTGTAGATGTTTTTTCTGTTGGGGGTGCCCATTGTGATGACATGTGTTTCGGCAACTTATGACTTTTTCAAGTCATCGTCTGAATCACATGCGTTGTATCCTTCAAGTAAACTTTCAGTTCCCCTACTTTCGGACGTAGGATGTTATCAATATATTCTGATATTTTCTCCGTGGCCAATCCTATACCACTCACAATAGGCCTACCTTCTGGTATCTGACCAAACGATTTATGCACCTTAGGAAGAAAATAATTCGTCGGTGTGACTGGTTGGTTGATGTAAAGATATATTTTTTTATCGTCCGTTATAAGTCCTTTTCTATGCCATTCAGTGATAAGTGCTTTGAGTTGTTTATTGATCTCTTCCTTAGGCTTACTCAACAAATTTTCATAGCTATGTGGGTTCTCCAGATGGTTATTCGCCATTCATTATTGTGATAGTTCTACCTTTGTCCGTGTCCTTAATTACGATTTCCCCATCTTCCTTGAGCCTTCTAAGAGCCTGTTTTTCTTTTTTTTTGTAAGATTGTCATTTCCCATCCATTTTTTGTTGCTTCTATTTGATTCTAATATATTGTTAATTTCTCTTGGTACTACCTTGTAGAATGCATCTATCATATTCTCCGGGGGTAATTGCGGTATAAACCTGGATTTGGGTTGTACACTCAGATGGAATTCTCAATCTTAGCCGGCGTCACATCTAGACAGGATTATGAATGTTAGCATGTACCACACTTAGAATGAATTCTCAATTTTTGCTTGCGTCACATCTATACAGGTTTGTGAATGGTAGCATGTACGATATGATATGGCATTTGTAACGCGTCTATACACAAGTGTTTCAAGGCGCGACGAGGCAGGGAGGGGGGAACAAGGGGAAGACAGACAACGATCCTACTAGGCCAGGTGTCATTTAGATCGCGCAAGTGCAGGGGTAGGGGGGAAGGGAAAAAGTGCAAGGGGAGGGGGGAAGTGCAGTACAAGGTAAGTAGAATAAAATAAATAAATAGGGCCAGCTGGTGGCAAGTGCAAGGTAAGTGCAGGCAAGTGCTGGGAAGGGGGGGCTGTAGGGATACAGAGACAGTCCCGCAGTGCAGGGGTTGCCAGGGAGGCAGTGCAAGTGGAGAGTGGCTGGGCCCAGGACCGAGGTCGGTGAGAGTGGCCCAGTTGCAGATTCAGTGCAGTTTCAGTGAAGAATTTAGCAGGGGAGAGGGAGAGAGAAAGCAGAAGCAAAGAGGAAGGTTTTGAGGTGCTTCCGGAACCGGAGATGATTCTCCTCAAGTTTCAGGGAGGCAGGAAGGCTGTGCCAGAGGGAGGCCCCTGCCGCGGAGAGAGATCTACCCCCAGCTCATTGCTTCGTGAAGCGGCTGACCCTGAGGGAGTTGGAGACGGATGAGCGAAGGGCTCGGGAAGGAAGATATTTAGGAAGAGAGAGTTGAAGGTATTTAGACCCCAGGCCCCAGAAGGCCTTGTGGACAATGCAGAGGGTTTTGAACTTAATCCTCGCAGCCACTGGGAGACAGTGTAGATATTTCAGTCCTGGAGAGATACAGTCCCTGGGCTTGAGGCCAAGGACAGTCTCGCAGTTCTGTTCTGGATGAGTTGCAGAGGGAGGAGAGTGGAGGCAGGCAGATTAAGATAGAGGCTGTTACAGTAGTCCAGCTTCGAGAGAACCAGGGCTCTGGAGACAGTGAGCTTCTGGATTAGCTCACTTAGCTAGATTTCTCAATTTAGCCTGTGTCACATCTAGATAGAAATGTGAATGTTAGCACGTACCACACTTAGCTGGAATTCTCAATGCAGGCTGTGCCGCATCTAGATAGAAATGTGAATATTAGTATGTACTACACTTAGATTGAATTCTCAATTTTAGCTTGAATCACATCTAGACAGGATTATGAATGTTAGCACATGCGACACTTAGATGAAACCATAATGATGACAAGGGCAACACCCGGATGGAATCATGATCACTAGCCTCCTCACATAGACAGAATTTTGAATTAGCAAGCACCAAACACTCACATGGAATAATGAATGATGGCAAGCATCACACGTAGACATAACTGCAAGGACAGAAAGGCCAACTAACCAATCCACTAACAATTTCACCCCTCTGCTTACACAGCTCAAACTCTAAACAAACACAACCACAAGCCTAAAACGTAGCAATCCGCACAAACTTCACTACACTGCAACAACAAAACAAACCGCGCATAGACTTGCACAACAGCACACGACGACTACTGATCGTAAAACACCCCAAGCCCAGCCAACGGACTCACCGGGCTGAGGCTGCCAACAGCAAATCACTGCTCTCTTGCACTTTTCCAACCTATTCCCACTAACTCAACCCCCACTCCCCACTCTCTTTCAGAGCCGCCAGAGCGCCCGGGGACCACTCCGGTGGTGACAGTGCGCGGTACAAATATCCTTTAACATTAACATAACATTAACATTAGACAGACTCTCGGGCGTTATTCTCAATTCTTGTAGGGTTTTGACTATTTGATGAGTTTCTGGCTCTTGCAAAGATCTCAAAACATGAATATTCTCAATATCTTCAATGTATAGTCAACTTTTATTAATTTTGACCCTTGGAATAAAGGTTCTTGATATTTGTGTCTCAAAGAATTTTTTCAATTTGAGGACTTATAACGGACGACAAGAAAATATATCTTTACATCAACCAACCAGTCACACCGACAATTTATTTTCTTCCTAAGGTGCACAAACCATTTGATCAGACACCAGAAGGCAGGCCCATCCTGAGTGGTATAGGATGGGCCATGGAGAAAATATGGGAATATATTGATAGCATCCTAAGTCTGAAAGTAGTGAAACTGAAAGGTTACTTGAAGGAAACAACGCATGTGATTCAGACGATAGAGCAGATAACATGGAATTAGAATTTCTCTTGGCCACCTTTCATGTGCGTGCCCTCTATATATCGATCAGGCATGACTTGGCGCTAGTAATGAATGAAGCTAAGTTACTGATGGCCCAGATTTGAAAAAGACATATAAGTTGCCGAAACACATGTCATCACCATGGGCACTCCCACGGAAAAACATCTACAAGAATAAAAAATCAGCACATTCATGGACAGTTTTTGTGGCGCTTGATTTCTTTGTGAGGGTGTTCTCTATACTACATTGTGGTAGATTTGGCTACACCAGGGTGCAACCATGTAGGAAAATGCACAGCTACCACCAGCCTACATTGAACGCACTGCCTGATGAAACACACCCAGTGGTAAGAAAGGGGGTAAAATTAGTACTCCCTGTCCTTGTAGCCTCATGGGTTACCTTGTTGGCATGTTAAAAAAAACATCAGTCATTCATGTGGCATGGGGAAAAAAACTCACTTAGGCAAAAATAAGCATCAAAGAAATCAGCGAATATACCTGGGGCTCACCGTCTTCTAGAAGGAGCAATAAGGGTATTTCTGCCATAAGTCTTGTTTTGTTTAAATTTCTCTGTCTTCCCCCCATCATTTCTTTGATTTTATAATGCACCCACTTACTGGATTGCCACTGTCATTCTTTATCCTTTGTAAATAGTTTTTGTTCAAAACACTTTCTCTGCTTTATTCACATAACCACATTCAATTATTATCACACCCAAGTAGATCTCTACTAACCAAAACTTTGCATTACAAACCATACACTGCCTTCCAGCTTCTCGCAACACATCCACAATTGCAGACATCTGTTAATGAAACTGTTGTCTCTATGAAAACCCACGGCCTTGCCGAAATGCACACTACAGACACCCTTTAGCACTACAGATCCATAAAGCTGCCAATGCACAAACTCCAAAGAGCTGTAACTTAACAGTGTGTCCTGTGAGAAACATGAGGGCAATCTCACAAGTAGTCCCCGGGGAACCGGTGCTCAGGTGGCCAGGGAAGGGCCATAGCTCTTGGATAACAACCCTGGGGGAGGACAAGCAAGGGAGGATCACCTGGACAGGGGGTCCTTGGGGACTGCAGGGAGAGTGTCCAAAGATGAGACATGGCATTCCCCCGTTCCTTGCCACAATCCATGCTACCCACTCTTTGTTCATGGGATATTGTCACCCAAGTCCCGTTGTACCCCTTGACCGTCCCACATGAAAAGGGAAGATAACATATTGTGGACGTCTAGGGAGACCAAAACCATTTACAACTCTTGACACTAACCTTGTCTCTCCTTCCTCAACACCAGAGGATATGCTAGGAACCCACCCTTTTCCTCCCAGTTATCCCCCCTCCAGTAAACAAAGGGATTTAAAAGCACTCCCTCACCTTAATGGGCCCTAACAAGACCCCAAACCTGGTACTGAAAAGTGGAGGAGACCAGTTCAGACTCTCTTAGTCTGTCAGGGGTATTTCCAATCTCACTCCATCTCCCCCTCCCTAATTCCACTAAGTACTGGGACGAGGAAAATGTGATCAGGAGCAATGAGGATTACCCATAGGAACAGCATGGGGATGCAAAGGGAGGCCTACTATATAATACCATTAGGCTGTCCCACTAATAGAGTCATGCACGGTCAGGTACTTTATCACAACTGTGCACACCTGACTCCACTTGACTCTCCAGTGTACTATAAAAGGTGTGGTTCTGCCAGAAGCAATGAGCGAGCTGAGGTTGCTGGATGGACCGTGAAGGCCAAGCAGCAGAAGGCTGCAGAGATCGGAGCCCGGAAGATCCTGTGGAGTGCGGGACACCGAGATGCTGGCCCGGTATGTCATAGGGGTTGCAGCGTGGCGAGGGAGCCATGCCTCAAAAGAGCCGGTGCGGGACAAATTGCCAGTTATTGGCTGTGTCCAGACCAGTGCCTGCTCCCTGGGACATGTGCCAGTCACAGTGGTGTCTGAGGGGCAGGTGGTGAGGCCCTGACCTCAATCCAAGACCCTAAAGAACTGCTTGCCAGCCACACTCTACTTTGGTGAGTTTCATGCATTAGAGGGAGAGAGAGAAACTCAGTAGCATGCGTGTGGCTGTAGTGGGAGCAGAAGCAGTGAAAGCGGGCAAGCGGCCCGACAATTGAAATTGATCCTGTTGTAGGGGGTCATGTATTGAGAGAGGTCTTTGATGAAGTGGGTAAGCTATCTGGGTACCGGATCAACTGGGATAAGACGCTAGTATTTCCGGTGAGGGCCTTGTGAACATCTGCTGGGGTGGAATTGTAAATGGGAATATTGTAGTGGGAAATATTTGGGTATTCATATTACTCAAGATTTTAGAAAGTTAGTAAGTTATAATGTAGATAAAATCATTGAGGTTCTTAGGCGGGATATTATGAGATGGGGACGTGTCAATCTAACTCTCTGGGGTAAAATTAATGCTATTAAAATGATTTTGCTGCCAAAGTTTCTGTACGTTGTTCAATCTCTGCCTTCGCATTTTACGAAGGGAGCATTTGCTCTTATAGATAGATTGTTTCAGGATTTCTTGTGGGGACTTGGAAGGAGGGCCAGGATTCCCCGTTACATTATGGTCCGGAAGGTCAAAGATGGGGGTTTTGGATACCCGGTCGTAAAGCATTATGGTAGTGGTTTTTTGTTAAAGAAAGTGTGTGATTATGCTGGTGAAGATCTGAACCAGGTGCCGTTGTGGGTACGAATTGAGATGCAGTGGTTTTTGCCTTATGATATTAAATGTTTGTTTTCTTTTCGGAAGTTGCCTTTGAAGGTGCGGTGTTTGAAATCAGTGTTGGCTACCAAAGAGGCATTGTCCTCGTGGTTAGTGGGAACTGGACCGGGTCTATATCTTTATGAAGGGGCTTCCCTTTGGCATAATCCAGGTCTGCAGTTTAATAATAAGATACTGAATTGGAAAAGTTGGATTCAGAGGGGTGTTCTAAATATTGGTGATGTGTGGAGTGATGCAGGGGTAGTACCTTTTGGGAGTTTAGTTGAGAAATTTGGTTTAAGGAACAGGGAATTGAGAAGGTATAATATTTTGTCCGCTTTACTCTCAGAACGGAGACACATGTTAGGTGCTCCTTTTTTGAAAAAGTCAGATAATTTTAATATATTGGAACTTGGATTTCAAAAAGTGTCTACTTTTATGCAATTTATGCAACCTGATGGGCAATGGTTGGACTCATGGGAAAAGTTGAGGTTCTCATGGACAGAGGAGTTGGGCAGGGAACTTGCATCAAGAGAATGGGAAAAGATTTGGAGAGTGCCGTTGACTGCCAAAGTGGATTTGCAGTTACTCTACATACATAAAAGGATATTGGGCAGAATATATTGGACTCCAGTCCGTATGTGCAAATTGGGATTAGTTAGTGATGATCTGTGTTAGGGTTGTGGGAAAGAACAGGGTACTCTTTTACATATGTTGTGGTATTGTGAAAGGGTGGTGAGTTTTTGGAGGGAGGTGATTGACAGGATCGATCAGGTCTGGGACATTGTTTACCCACGTAATCCCTTAGCAGTCATTTTCCTGTTATATGGTGGTGGGCACGATGTAAGTTGGGTGATATTGGCCCTCATTACGACCCAGGCGTTGGACCATGGTGCTAATAGCACCATGGTCCATGCCGGTAACTTACCGACTCCGCCATGGCGGAATGGGGAATTACCGCCCCATTCCGTGGTTGGCGGGGCGGTAATTCCCCATGCCGCCATGGCCCTTCCCCATTCCCATTTTTGCCCCATAGGGCTCAATGGGACTGGGGAAGGCGCTAATTACGGCACCGTGAATTACGGTGCCGTAATTAGCTCCTAGGTCCCTTTGCAGGTTGGTTTTTTAACGCCTGCTAAAAGCAGGCGTTAAAGTGCCACCCGCAAAGGGACCTCGTAATCAGGCGTTAAGGGTTTAACGGCGCCGCCACCTTTTACAGCGCCGTTAACCCCTTAACACCTGGGTTGTAATGAGGGCCATTGTGTGGGGTGTGCAATGTTTTGTTGGTGGCGGCTAAACAGGTGTTGAAGGTCTGGAAGACACGGAAGAAGCCTACAGTGGAGGAGTGGATTTTGGATGTTAGAGCTTTATCAAGATTTCAAAAAACGTTCTTTAGTAATCAAAACAAGGAAACCCTTTATGAAGAAATGTGGGAGAGCTTTATTGATCTTTATGGATGATGCTGGGTTGGGTTGGGTTGTGGAGTGGAGTGGAAAGATCTACTTTCAGGTACTATACATAGATAGGGGGATTTGTGTTATTTGTGTGGTTGTTTTGTGTAGTCTTATTTGTCTGTTATTTGTTTGATGCGTCTGGTTTTGCTTTAGGTTGGTCTTAAAGTTTGATATGGTTGAATACAGGGTTATGGTTTGTAATTCTACTATATTTGTTTTCCGCTGTTGTGTATTTTGTGATTCAATGACCTATGATGTTGATACTGTTGTTGTTGTATCTTGTTGAAAATAAGAAATAGAGTTTAAAAAAAAAAAGCAGGGAATTGAAGTGAAAAGTAAAACATGCAAGCAGCACAGGAAAACAGTGAGAAGTAAAGCCTGCAAGAAGTGCGGAAACCGAAAACGCAAGAGAAGGTGCGTTAGCAGTGCGGAAACAGAAGAAAAAGAAAGAAATCGAGTGGAAAGAAAAGAACGGTTGCAAACAACCCGAAAGCAGGGAATGGGTGTAAAAATGACCCAAAACTAAAAAGACAGAAAGAAACGAGTGTGCAAGAGGCACGAGAATGAGAAATGAAGATGCTAGAGTGCATAAAACAGTAAAGTGTGCAAGAGGCACATTTAGGTGAAAAGAAGGTGCAAGTGTGCACAACAGAAAAGAAGGTGTGCAAAAAGCACGGTGAAGTGGAAAAGAACAGAGTCAAAGAGGCACAGAAGGGAAAAGGTACCAGAAGAAAGGTACAGAGAATAAGGAGAGGGGTTAGAAGGTCAGAGTGGTTGCACCTGGGAGGAGCAAAATGTCTGGCGTTCTCGAAAGTCTCAGATACTAGCCCAAGAGAGAACTGTAGATTGAAATGGTGCATCCTGACAAGGAGACATTTTTGTTTGAAGACAAAAATGGACTTAGACTTGGGGAATGGAACCCTGAGAGGCACACACAAACATTGTGAACTTTACTGGAAGAGAACTGTAAAAGAACATTGTTATAAAGATAAGAGAGACCTAGGCCTTGGGGGAAGGGAGCCCTGAGAGGCCTAAAATAAACTATATTTTCATTTTGAATCAAAAGGAACAGAACTTGGGGAAGGGAACCTAGAGAGACCCAAAGACATTGTGGTAGTTATAGGAGGGCCTAAACTTGAGGAAGGGAACACTGAGAGGTCTAACAGGAACTGTGTCTTATTGTTTGGAACTGGAGGATCGAAGCTTGGGGAAGGAAACCCCAAGAGACCCAGAGACATTGTGAACTTTATTAACTTGCTGCGAGAGTCCTACGTGGAAGGTTCTGAGGGCAACCCTTTTGAGTGAACTATTTTTGAAACTGGCAGAACTACACCTATTGGTAAGGCTAACTGAATCCAGCAGTGGTTTACATTTCTTTTTTTTTTGAGCCACCATTGTTCCTTTAAGACGACACCCTATCACATTTGGTTTAAGAGTGAGCACAAGCATAGGTTTGGACACAGACTAACTTTTGTTTTGGAGTTAGGGACATTGACGGCCCTAAGAAGCATCAGTTGCGGGAACAACCCCCTTAGAGATAGGGCCAGGTAGGCATTGCATCAACCCCCCCAAAAACTTTGTCAAAAAAGGTTTTCAAACTGTTTCTTTTGAATCTGTGTCTCTATCCATATCCATGCTTGTCTCCCAGTCCTTCCCACTGAAAATCAGCTTCAGACCTTTTTGTCTGTTGAGAGTGAGAGGAACCTGGCTTGGGTGTAAAGCCTGCAGTTCTGCTGCTTGTCCCTTGTTGAGGTTTCATGAAATAATTGTTTGATATGAAATTTGAAACACATTTTAAAAGAATCCAAAAGGGTTCAGCAAACTTAAGGGGAACATAACTCAAAATATGGTCACGCAAGCAAATTAGAAGAGATTGGGCATAGGGAAAATGCATGTTAGCCATTGAGATGCCTGGACCACGATTGAGGCAGCAATTGAGGGTAAAGGTAGTCAAACATTCTAGCAACTAGCATTTGGAGACGTCTGCTATTATATGAGAATGCTTGCATATATAGCTTAGTTTAAACACTTTGCTTGTTTGTGTTCATGAGCAACACTTAAGATTTACTGGGATTTTTCACTGTAGAAAGATCTGCAGAGATAACCTTAAATCCCCCTTTGCTGGCATGAAGTGTTGTGACGAGGGATCAACAAAATGTACAGAAGTCGGCACATTTGTATTAAGCACAACAGGATTGGTGGAAATAATGCCTACAGAGTGTGTGGGGTATGACATGGTATGTGTCAGGCCCAGATAGCATGACCCTTTTGCTGCGGGTAGACCTCCTGGAGAATGTTTACCTTTTACACATTCGTATCCTTTAGTACTTATTTCGCCTTCCATAGGATTTATGTTAGGCTTTGTTTATTTGACTCACCAGCCATAGGTCACCCTCCTGGGTCTTGGTTTCCTTGGTTTTCTCTCAGTGCCTGATGCATAGCCGTGAGTTGGCTGTTGGTTTTGTTCTGCTCATGTATTCCTATTGCCTCTCTCTGGGTCTGACCCTCTGTTAGGAGTTAACAATCTCCCTTCATTGGCCATTTTGCTGGTTCTGGCTCCCTCCCATTGTCTAACTCTCTCCCTGGGTCCAGCTTGCACTATGGGTATGGGTCTCTGGCCTTCCCTGTGCTGCCCAGTCAATATGCCTTTCTGTGACTCTTCTGTGTGAGGCCTAGGCTACGTTATAGGGCATGTAACTGTTGGAATTATGCAGTGTTATCCTTGATTGGTTGTTCCCCTTTCTTTCATGCTTCTCTGCCTGGGATTGTCTATTCCTCTTATCCAATTTGTTTCTCCCTAGTATTTCTTTTTGACTAATGAGGGTTTTCAAATGTAAATGTGTTTTTTATGTTACATAATTGGTATTAATAGTTTGAAAAACATTACAATAAGTTGATAATTATACAAATTAATAATGGATAATTTATGATATGTAAAATTTATGAACTACAATATAACTACAATATAATACTTAAGGAATACCTATGCAAGCAGTGCATAGTTTAAATATAGTATCATACAGAGCATAACAAACCATGTACATTGATACTATTCAATATAGGAAATGGGAGACACAATAGGAGGGGAGTGACAGTAAATGGAGTGTCTTTACAGCAGATTTAACGTAAATGTGTTTTTTAATATTCTCCTGTTGGCCATTCGAATCTGAGACATTTCATGAAAGCGGCCAAGGGCTTAAATAACGCTGACTTAATTTTGTGGTCAGGCGGAAGTGGCACGGTTAGTTACGCACTCTGTGGCAGGAAATGGAGTGTTGCAGGTACCTCCACGAGTATTATTGAGCACTCACGTACACTAAGTGGGTATAATGTCTCAGTCGTTTTCAGCCAGAGGGAATGTGTGTTATGTGCTTGCGAGCGCTGTCTCTGTCCCCATGGTTATATTGTAGCCCGAGTCTACGTCTCTTGTTAGTTCTATGACCACCCACAGGTTCTGTGGAAAGGGGTAGCTTGTGGGCAGCGGCAGACCATTGGATGGGATTGTACATTACATTCGATGTTGAAGTTCCCTAACTTCGTCCATTACCTCCCGAGCTCATACTGTGATGGTCTTCAAGCTCTCCTTCTGTCAAAAGGAGACAGGACCCATGGTGCCAAACATTTGGAGTTCTATTCTACTGACTGAGGATTCAAGAGTTTTTGAGAGAAGAGCAGGGTCTTTACCTTGGGGTTTCTCACTAACTAGCCATGAATCGTAGGACGGACTTTCCCCTGACCTAGTCGATGGGAGCCAATTCATTTAATTTCTGATTCTTGAGTTGGTTGATGTTAATTATGGGGATAGTGGACTATCCCTGTTTCTTAAGAAGAAATGTAAGTATGTCCTATTCCTGCCCTGGTCCCATAAATCTGTGACTGGAAGGTAATGAGGGACTCTGGAAAATACCCTGTTTTACTCCACCAGTTAGCTGTTGATGCAGCTGGCTGGCATTCCAGCTTCCAGCTGTACTTCTCAGCCCAGTACATGGTGGATTCCATCAGATGCTGGAATGCAGGGGTGTTGCTAGGTCTGTGAAAGATCCAGGGCCATGCTAATGTCGGGAATGTCGGGACTCGAGGCTAGCTAGCCTTTTGGATGTAGCCCCTGAGCTTCTATCTGGGGCTACAACCAAAACACCTGAGTCTATACCCTCCTCAGCTCCCACCCCCCCGAAGCAACACCTCTGCTGACATGCATTACCTCCTTCAGTTCAAGATAATATCCCTTTGAATGGTTAAAGTTCTTTTAGTTCACATTGAGATCGGTTTATGTCAAATCCTGCTCTATGCACTGTGACGGCATCATGAAGTAAGACACAGGCAACAGAATCAACTTTCTAATCAAAAGCATTATTTTACTTAAAGGTGTAAGTGAGAGACCACCAATAATGCAGGTTAATTACCCAGTGGAGTCAATAAAAATACATCCCAGGAGGGAATGAGACCAAGACCAAGTGAGAGTGATATCTTTATCTAAAATTAGGGCAAGCAGAATTTACTCTGCTCACGCTGAGAACGCTCTGCAGAAAACATGTTACAATTTGGTTATATACAAATAAAAACGTCATCAGCTGTGGGAAGGCCTAGGGGGCACAAGAGTAATTGGGATTGGACACTAAGGGTGGACATCTGTAGGTGCCATAGGGTCGGAGGCACCTGGTTGGTTTGAGGGCACGTGATGAGATGACTTGGTGTCCCGGGTCAGCTGGGCTCATTGCGTTGGTATGCCGTGTTGATACTTGTGTTCTCTTGTCACCCTAGCCATGTAACAGTTGCCCTTGTGGCCACACACTCCCATTCATTCAGTACTCTGATCTGTTTGTCCAGTGGAACCTCAAAAGCCTGTATCTTAAACACTTGTGAAAACATGGTTCAAATGCAGGTTATTTATTACTGGCTAGGAGTTAAGCGTACCCCATTAAATACAGTGCTCACCCTGTTCAAACAGCCTTGGATTTACTGGCTAGGGGGTAGAGCTCATGGGTCATTGCATGGTCGGGGGTGTCCACTTGATAACAACAAAGAGGATTCAGAATAGATGGCTGAAATGACTAGGTCACAAAAGGTACATTTCATTATAGGTATACATTTCATTGTGGGGGTTCAGTGATCGAATGTCCAAACATCACTAACTCTCTGTTAATCTATTTTGACACCCAGATGGACTGGAGAGAATCGGGACCTCTTTGCAGTCTGGTTCCTTGTTGCACAATAGATCAGAGCCCTTAGAACACAATTTTACATGCAGGCTTTTTACACGTGGCTTGCTGTTGTTACACTTAAGTCACATTGGTTTGGAGCATACTATATATTCCAGTTAGCTAGGCACTCTCATCATAACAGAGGGAAAGAAAATAATTAATCAAGAAATAAAACATATCTTTGACTCGAGATTCACTTGTTCATAAAAAGGCAGGTTACAGCTTGGGGTCTAAGGGTGCGTCTTTAACTGGGAGTGTGGCTTGCTAGGAGTGATTAACTTCTGTGTTATGCTTACATGATACTACACATGTATTTCCATTTAAACTTATAAAAAGTGAGGTAGCGTGGTGCTGGTGTGTACAGTTTTACATTTAGTTATGTGTTGTGCTTTTGCAAACAATTACTATGAGCATTTCTGTATCATAGGTTAACATGCATCATGCTTCCATCGTGGCGGATTAGCATCGGGACTTCTAATTACACACGTGTATGTATTTATATTGTCCACTCATAGACCCATTAGCCCACCATCAGGTTTATACGATCTTGCATAAAAAGCGTGCGTTGGCTCTGTCCATGTTAAAGCGTAAATAGACACACAGGCTCAAGGGTCTCTTTAACTGTTGGCTCTGCCCTAGGGGCCATGGGGATTATGTTTTTATGGCCAGGGTCTGTGGGGTGTAGGGCAGGTTTATAGAGACAGATAGCTTTTGCCCTGCCCCTGCTTTGGGCGGTATCTGGGTCAGTGAAGTGAGACGGAAGGCAGAAGATACAGTGTGGATTTTGTTGCATTCTCGCAGCCAGCCATCTCATGGGAACCAAGCAGTTGCGGAGACGGCACAGGGAAGGAGATGAGGGGAGGAACTTGCTCGCTGTGCACGCCTGACGGGGAGAGCTGCAGGCTTCAGTGAAAACTTCACGGTTGTTTTAGCATTGCAAAATGGAGTCTTATTCACTACTGGTCTTATACTGTTATGAGGGGTGTTACAAGGGGGTCACAGTTCCTAAAGGTTTTCCCGCACGAGTGCTCCGGGGCCTGCGCCCTGAACCCAAAGCAGCCGTGGCTGGGCCTACCAAGGAAGTGAAGGAATAGGGATGGGGGGGTTCAAAATCCCCCCTCCTTCCACTCATTCCCCCTTTTGGTTACTTAAATAACAAGGGAGGTGTACAAAATCTCCAAAGGAAGAAGCAATCCTCAAACTACATTTCAGCCAAGTCCTCAGAACTTTTGGCCCAAATACCGGATCGATTCCGATTGTTTAGCTCCGTAGAGACATTTTTTGCGTCCCTCGTTCCCAGCATCCAGACGAGAGCGAATGCCAAGTGGCTCCAAATCACAAGGTGGGAGCTCATCCAATAGGCCAACGACACTGAAGAAGGGTTCAATGTCATTAAAGTGGAACTTAGAGCCTTGCGGTTGATGATGATGCAGAACCGATACGTGCTGGATCTATTAACAGCGATCAATGGAGGTGTTTGCCGAAAAATCGGGAGCGCATGTTGCACATTTGTACCTTCTGCAGACGCTGAGAACGGTTCCCTCTCACATGTGATAGCAGCAGTGCACGACCTCAGCAAGCAGATGAAGGACGAAGGAGGGGCACAGCCCAGCACCAAGTTTGACAGTCGTACAGAGTTTGTGGGTTATGCGCAGCATTGCAGTAATATGCTTAAACATGTTATTCACAAAGTGCGTGCAAAAAATTTGGCGGCACACTGTGCATCTGGGTGAGCACAGGGGCCGGCTTCCACCCTCCTGGAAAAGGGGCACACAACAACAATCAAATATCTAGCCCCGTTACACCGCTCTCCCATGTCTGCATAATCTATATGCAGTTCTCTGAAGGGCCCCTATGGTTTCGGTAATGTTCCTCTGAGGGTTCGTAATGTCATGCCTGAGTTGTATGTTTGGCAGGTGATGCATTCTATTATTAGCTTTGTGACATGTTTCTTGTATTCCGGGGGCAAACCAATTTTCCTGTATATCTGCAATGATGTGTTGCTTTGCATTGTGAGCTGGGTAGTGTAACTCTTTAAATGCTACCTCTAGCAATTTTGCTGGCATCACTATCTTGCCAGTGCTATTTTGACTCTATAGTAAATCAGTGGGTGATTGGCTGCACCCCCTTTTTACCCACGTCTCCTTCTCCTCGCAGGGCGCACCGTGTTGAAGCTCGATTATCTGAGACTGGTAGCGAATTAAAGCCTTCTGGTTGTGTTTCCTCTACTGTCTTCTGTAGTATGTACTCACCTGTTGGGACCTTTGGTAAATAGGAGGCTTCTTTCGCGGCAGCGTCCGCTGCTGCATTTCCCAATGAGATGACGTCATCACCTTGTGTATGGGCCTGGCATTTCACAACTGCTACAAGCGTAGGTTCTTTCAATGCATCACTCAACTCTCCTAGTAGTGCTGCATGTTGTGGGGACCCGTCTTCCCTTCAAAATCCCCTCCTTCCCCACCTCGCTGGTCCTCCATGTACTGTTGACTCCATATATGCATAATCTGTATAAATGGCGACCATGCACCCCTTTGCAGTGTGAAGCGCTTCTATGAGCGACTAGTTCTGCAGCTTGGGCCGTGAAGTGTGGTTGTAATCTTTTCTGCACAATTATTTCAAATTCCCCGTCTTCCACCCGAACTACTGCTGCTCCTGCTGTCACGATTCCTTCCCCCAGCCCCCCACAATATCAGGCTGGAGCCAGGTCACGGCCACCTAGTTGGCCCCTAAGGGCCTCTCCATCTCCCCAGACACCTACTTGGACTCAGACTTGGCGCCTTTGACACCAAGCTCACACACAGTCCTGACATCCACTTAGTATTGGACTTGCAATGTATTATGGGGCAATGGATGCCCCTGTGTAATTTAGTTCCTTAAACTGGATGAGCGGTCTAGTATTTCAGGTGTGGCTCAGCCCAGGGATACCTGGGATACCTACAGACTATTTAAACCACACCCGGCCTGAGAGACATGCTTTGCATTTCTCTGCACCTACAGCGTGACACTCACCGTGCTCCGACCTCCTGAAGAGGCCCACTTCTTTCTTCAGTGCCAGCGCACCTGCAAGAATAAAAACTTTGTTGCCAATACTCACCTCGAAGAGCATCTAACTTCTGTCCAGATCTTCCCAGTCTTGCAGATTCCTACAGCAGAGTCATCTCCATCTCGGCACGCCGCACCCTACCAAAGGGGAGAAGAATAGAAGAAAAGACGTTAGTAAGCATTCTGCAATACTTGGCTCTCCCGAATTTGCAAATAGAGTTTAATCCTTACCTGAACTCCTGTCGATCGGACAACTTCTGCTCCGGAGCATCCCGCCGATCTGAAAAAGGGGAAAAGACACATCAGGTTAGCGCAAAACATTTAATAGGCGCCACACATCGCGCTTTCTCACCGCAGCTCATCTCCTCAGCTCGTTTCCATGCTGGGTTACTGCGGCACCTAAAAGGACACAGAAAAGACGAACATTGGTTAGTGCTAAGGAAGCCAATAAGCATCACGCTCCGCATTCCTACTTACTTCAGCAGCGCATCACCATCCTCAAGACCTTCATCACCTAAGGAAAGAAAAACACAGTATTAAAGGGACTAGAGCCATCAGAACTTTTGTAAGACTCATTCCAATTACCGGTCGGGCTGAAGCCGCAGCAAGCCCCGTCCGTCGGGCCCATGCCATTGAAGCAACTAGGCACCCTCCAGGACGCATCACCAACGCACCATCGAAGGCAGGACGGAGAGGGCCCACATCAAAAAACAAGGTGAGGAGAGGTCCGGGGAAGGTTGGGACCCAGGGAAGAAAAGGGGGGTCAGACAAGCAAGACCAATAGGGAAACGACCGCTGATAATACTGTGTTGCAGGCCCAGTGCTTGGTTGAGCAAGTCCAGGGAAGGGTTCGAAGTGGTCGGAAGTCCGGACCGGCTGAGTGGCGTCCCCGTGGATATCAGGTGAGCGTTACACCTACATGTTTTTCTCCCGTCTCACAATCTATGGAAGCAGACCCATCTACGAAGTAGATTTCCCCTTCTGACTGTGCATTTTCATGTGCTTTGGATGTGTCATCATCTTCATCTCCTGTGTATGTGGCGCAGTCATGCTGCTGCATCTCTTCTACTGTGCATGCTTCTGTGATAAATGTGGCCGGGTTTACAATTTTACACCGCACGATGTGGATGTTAGCACTAGAAATAATCAACTCATATGCTGTGGCCCTTTGAGTAGTTAATGTGATTTTTGATCTTTCAAGGATGGCAAACAGAGAGTGTTCTACGTATAACGTGACGGAGCATCCCATCACGATCGTCAAGCTTTTTTCTATCGCAAACACGGCAGCTGCGAGAGCCTGATCGCACGCGAAATGTACCTGCATTACTGCATCGAGTGTTCCACTGTAAAATGCCAAGGGCTTGTGGCCTAAGGATGACTTTTGTGTCAGTACGGCTGTCATGAGTGTGCCATTGCAGTGCCAGAATAAATAAAATTCCTGCTCATAGTTGGGGGTCGTGAGAACTGGGACAGTGGATATCAGTTCTTTGAGTGTGTCAAAAGCTGTGTGCATTTCCTGTGTCCAGTGTGAATTGGTGTTTTCCCACTGTGCTTCCTTGAGTGCCTGTAGCAGGGGTTGGTGTATGCTGTATAGTCCAATATCCACGCTCAGCAGTAGTTGCACATGCCGAGGAACTTTTGCATCTCTTTGACTGTATTGGGCTCTTTCACTGCTCTTATTGCTGCTGCTCGGTCAGGTATGATTCTTTTACCGTCTTTGGAAATCCATTGGCCTAGGTATAGTACCTCTGTCAAGCAGTATTGCAGCTTTTGTCTGTCTACCTTGTACCCTTTCTGTGCAAGATGTGTTAACAGGCTAATGGAGTCCTCTCTACATTCTTTCTCACTTCTCCCGCAGACTAACAACTCGTCTACGTACTGAATTATGGGACTCGTTGTGTGTATGTTTCCAAGGTCTTCATGCAATTTTCTGTTCAAAATACAAGGGCTTTCACAGTACCCTTGGGGCAGTCTGCAGTGCTCATATCTTTTCCCCCTCAGCGTGAATGCGGTTAGGTACCATGAACCTTGATCAAGTGGGATTGAAAAGAAAGCGTTTTTTAGGTCCACTACCTTGAAATGAGTGGCTTCTGTTGGGATACTGCATAGGATTGAGGCAGGATTTGGGACAAGAGGGAATTCCTTCTGTACTACGTCATTGAGAGGGCATAGGTCCTGGATCATCCTCCACGCCCCTCTCTTTGCTTTCTTGATTGGGTAAATACAAGTGTTGCAGGGTGAATTGGAAGGCACTATTATTCCTTGTATTATTAACGCATGAATTGTGTCTTTTATTCCTTCCTCAGCTTCCCTAGATATGGGGTATTGCTTCACCCGGGGTAGGATGGCTCCGGGTTTGAGCTTGATCTTTACTGGTATCACTTTGTGCAGTAACCCTACATCGTGTGGGCATGTGGTGCACAGCTGCTGTGGCACTTGGGACATGTCCTCCTCAAAGTATGCTCGTGGGGCTTTGACCACTGCTACAAGGGGTAGTGGCACCTCTATTTGGATCATGACATTGCAGGGGATTGCAATTTCCATCACTATTTCCCCATCATCTTCTGTGTCAAAAAAGAGTTCCTCATCTGTCATGTCTCGCAGGGCCTTACTGGTGTCAATGCACAGCACTGTTCTCCACTGGCATCCCTGCATGTCCATTGCTATTACTGTTATTCTAAGGGTTGATACTTGTACTGCATGTATATCCAGGGACACTATGGATCCTGGCACTATTTCTGGTTCTGCAATTGGATGGAAAATGAATTCTGAGGGCACCCTCGATTTTTCATTTTTCAATTCTGGCACTACTCTCGCTAGTATCCTCAAACCTTGTATAAACATGTCTGAATTTACAGGTATGCCACGTGTTTGTGGGAAACCTGCTTGGGTGTGTATCACTAATATGGCACGGATTGCACAATTGCTTGGTGTGGAACACACTATTCCTCTGTCAGTAAAAGAGATTGTCATATTGAGCTTGCTAAGAAGATCCCTTCCCAGCAAGTTGATGGGTGACTCCTTGTAGTACAGCAGGGGTGCATGTACAGTTTTCCCTCCCACTGTTAGGTCTAGCTCTTCAGTGTATGGAACCTCGACCACCGCCCCAGAGAACCTCTGCATTTCCAAAGTCTGATTAGAAAGCGGGAACCTGCCTTCTTTGAGGCATGATTTTTCCGCTCCCGAATCCACCATAAAAATAAATTGTTTGTTTCCTATCGCTGCCCCCACCAGTGGTTCCTCTGCTGCGTTAAGGGTCGTCGACAGTATTGGACACGCAAGTGTTCTCTGTGGGCTGTCCTATGTTGAATGCCATGGAAGTTCATCAACATCAAAAACATTCCCCGTCACCATTGTTGTCCCCTTGCACGGTGTCGTCGGTGCCCCATTTGCTGTGGTAGCTTAAGAGTTATTGCGCATGGGGGCGGTATTGTCATGACACTGGGGGTGTGAAGATGTGTTTTGCAGGGGCATTGGGCTGTCTCGTCTATTCCTGCCCATCGGTAGCCCGTAGGGGCTTCCTGGGTGGGGGTGACCGATCTGGTGTTCATTTGGATACGAATTGTTGGGCCTGCTTCAACATTCCCTCATAAAATGACCCCACCTCCCACAATTCCAGCATTGTCCTTGCATTCCCCCCCTGGGCCCTCCATACCCTGCATCCCCTGAATCCTCCTCTATTGCCCCGCCCCCCTCTCAGTGGCCACTGTGGTCCCTCATATTGATTTTCCCCTGACCATTGGTCTTGGCCGTTACCTGTCCAGTTTGCCACCATCTGCATTGGTATTCCCATCTGTCCGTCTTCTTCCTCCCGCTCCCTTCCTGCTGCGCTGGTAGCTGCCACTGCACTGACCTTCAGTAGTTTACTTTGCACTAATTTAGCTTCGTCTGCCAACCGCCGCTGAGCTATCTCCTTTTCCTTCTCTTTGATCCTCTTGCAGTGGTGCACTATGATGCTTTGAATGTCAGGCCACCCCTTGGCTTCTATCCCAGCTATTTTATCAAGGGCCTTCTGCACTTCCTTTGGGAGCCCCCTTTTTATAATGAAGTAGAACAGGGACGTTGATTGGCCCAGGCCGTACCCGTTTCTGCTCTCCACATGTCTTGCACCCGGAGAATGAAAGACATTGCATCTTCCTCATCATTCATTGTACATTGCATCACTGACTGTAAATCTGGAGTGTCTGGGAATGTTTCCCTCAATGCATCCCAAATGCACGCTCGCACTGTGTTGAATGAGGCCCCATCATGTTGGTCACAACCTAACGTTATTCCTGGGAACCCCGCCTTCACCCAGACCCTGTTGGCTTGGTCTCCCACTGCAGATACTAGCAGGCTTTTAACATTCCCCACCGCCAAGGGCACTCCTGCCGTGTGTTTTTCAAATGCATATATCCACTTACTGGCGCCTCCTGACAGTGGGGGTAGCTGTTTGAGTAAGTTGGCCTTGTCCATTTGAGCCCATGGTATGTAATTTGGCCTCCCCACTTTTTAGTACTCACCTTCTTTCCCTTTCTTTCCTATCGCAGCCATGCGCCCTGTTCTGTTTCTTAGCCTCCCCCTCCATTCTTCCATGGGAGACAACCCCTCTCCAAACGAGGCCCCACCAGTGGCAACTCCCAGCCTTCTTCCCTCTTCTTCCTGCTCCTCTAAGTCACTCCAATATTTTTCCTCTCTGTCTGACGCTACCCCTCCTTCCTCTAAATAGGATCTCTCCCTTCTTCCATCCATCTTCCCTTGTCCCTACACTTGGCTGGGGCGTCTCATCACGTTCTACCCGGGGGGTGGGGTAACCTCCCTCCTTCTCCCATGACCCTTAGGCGGGACAGCTCAGTTCGGGCCATTGTTGTGAGTCTAAATCCTGTGCAAGTTTTCCAATATCGATTGTGGGGGTATCCACTTCCCTTGTCATGCCTTGACTCTCATACGGGGGTGGTGCCGTGGCGGATGGCTTAAGTATAGGGGGTGCTGTGGGTTGTGCTACGTATACAGGGTCTCTATATCCTTCCGCAGGTACTGGCTTTGATAATAAAGTATAGACATGTGTGACCTCTATGGTCTTCTCATCCTGTGTGGTTGGCCCTTTACTGCCAGTTGTTGTCAGGGAAGATGCATTGTGTTTGCTGCCTTTCTCCGAGGGCACTTCCTCAAACAGGCGCCACAAGTCCAATATCTCTCTCCTATTTTGCAAATGCTTCCCTTTATATTTAATGGACAGGCAGGTGGCAACCATGTCTAATACCACCTTATCAAAGGAGCCTCCCTCCAGCCATACTTGGGGCAATCCTTCTCCCTTCAACTCCATGACCCATTGGTCATGGTATTTATTAATCTTTTCTGCATACCCTGGTAGAGTTTTACAAATATGGGCAAGGGGCATCTCTGCACCCATTGTACTTTACTATCAGTATACCTTAACTGACAATTCTAATTTATACTTGTACACTTCTCATATGACCAATTCAATGCACTTTGAAATTCTTCTCAAACGAAATGAACTTTACACTTATTTTTCAATATCTTGAAACTGCATTAACATACATACAGCTCTTGTTATACAATGTCAAATTCAATCATTAATGTTCATGCACAAAAAGACTCTTTCCCACAAAAATACGGACGTTTAACAATTCACATAGACAACAGACAGCATACATTATATTTCACCTTCCCTAGTACCCCTTCCACTTTTGCCTAGCCCCCTCCCACCCCCCAGATATATTCTCTCCCTTAACCTTGCTCTAGTCCACCCACTGGGGAAAGAAAGAGATAGATAAGATGAAGTTGGAAAAAGCGTTTCTAAATACTCTTCTGGGTCTCCCCTTGCAACCCCTAAGTTGTCTTCTTTTACCCCAATTCCCCACACTCATATATCCTGTACTAGTCAAGATAGCACTGCGCGGCGCCGCCTTCCACCCCCCACCGGAGATAGGATCCCTGTTAACCTCTTTTCACCTTGTGCTTCGTCACTGTCCTAATGGCCATATGCGATAGAATAAGAATAGAACGGAATATAGAGAAGGAAAGACCTCCAGGTTCCCAAGACCTTTTTCCCCTTATACTACAAATCTCTACACCCCTTTTTTTCACCCAAAATATACTGATTATCTCAAGACCTGCTAATCTGATTCCCACCTGTGCTTTCAATATCACCCGCACTTGATACTCACGTGTCCGTCTTGATCCGAGACCCTCTGGACCTGATCAGTCAGTGCGCCGCTCCTCACTCAAAGACCACGCCTGGCTCCGGCGAGTGGTATGATGGATTTTGTAAAGGGGGATCCCGTACCCTCTCACCCTACTGCGTGCGCACATTTAGATGTACCGGTTGCAGTTGGCGGGTAGCTCTTGAGGGAGCGCGGTCTGGGTCAAAGCAGGGGGGCATCTCGTGCCAGAAGGACGGGAAAGAACGCTATCACGTCGGGGTCACCAATGTAAGTGAGAGACCCCCAATAATGCAGGTAAATAACCCAATGGAGTCAATAAAAATACATCCCAGGAGGGAATGAGACCAAGACCAAGTGAGAGTGATATCCAAGGCTGTTATCTAAAATTAAGGCAAGCAGAATCTACTCTGCTCACGCCGAGAGCGCTCTGCAGAAAACATTACAATTTGGTTATATAAAAAAAAAATCAGTTGTGGGAAGGCCTAGGGGGCACAAGAGTAATTGGGATTGGACACTAAGGGTGGACACCTATAGGTGCCATAGGGTCGGAGGCACCCTGTTGGTTTGAGGGCACGTGATGAGATGACGTGGTGTCCCGGGTCAATCGGTCAGCTGGTCTCATCAGGTTGTTAAGCCGTGTTGATACTTGTGTTCTCTTGTCACCCTAGCCATGTAACATTTGCCCTTGTGGCCACACACTCCCATTCATTCAGTACTCTGATATGTTTGTCCAGTGGAAACTCAAAAGCCTGTATCTTAAACACTTGTGAAAACATGGTTCAAAGGCAGGTTATTTATTACTGGCCATGAGTTAAGCATCCCCCATTAAATACAGTGCTCACCCTGTTCAAACAGCCTTGGATATACTGGCTAGGGGGTAGAGCTCATGTGTCATTGCATGGTCGGGGGTTACCACTTGATAACAACAAAGAGGATTCAGAATAGAGGGATGAAATGACTAGGTCACAAAAGGTACATATCATTATAGGTATACATTTCATTGTGGGGGTTCAGTGATCGAATGTCCAAACATCACTAACTCTCTTAATCTATTTTGACACCCAGATGGACTGGAGAGAATCGAGAGACTCTGGACCTCTTTGCAGTCTGGTTCCTTGTTGCACAATAGATCAGCGCCTTTAGAACACAATTTTGCATGCAGGCTTTTTACACGTGGCTTGCTGTGTTACACTTGAGTCACATTGGTTTGGAGCATACTATATTTTCCAGTTAGCTAGTCACTCTCATCATAACAGAAGGGAAAGAAAATAATTCATCAAGAAATAAAACATATCTTTGACTCGAGATTCACTTGTTCATAAAAAGGCAGGTTACAGCTTGGGGTCTAAGGGTGTGTCTTTAACTGGGAGTGTGGCTTGATAGGAGTGATTAACTTCTATGTTATGCTTACACAATACTACACATGTATTTAGATTTAAACTTATAAAAAGTGATGTAGCGTGGTGCTGGTGTTTACAGTTTTACATTTAGTTACGTGTTGTGCTGTTGCAAACAATTACTATGAGCATTTATGTATCATAGGTTAACATGCATCATGCTTCCATCGTGGTGGGTTAACGTAGGGACTTCTAATTACACACGTGTATGTATTTATATTGTCCACTCATAGACCCATTAGCCCACCATCAGGTTTATACGATCTTGCATAAAAAAGGCGCGTTGGCTCTGTTCATGTTAAAGCGTAAATAGACACACAGGCTCAAGGGTCTCTTTAACTGTTGGCTCTGCCCTAGGTGGCATGGGGATTATGTTTTTATGGCCAGGGTCTGTGGGGTGTGGGGCAGGTTTATAGAGACGGATAGCTTTTGCTCTGGCCCCTGCTCTGGGCGGTATCTGGGTCAGTGAAGTGAGACGGAAGGCAGAAGATACAGTATGGATTTTGTTGCATTCTAGCAGCCAGCCTTCTCATGGGAACCGAGCAGTTGCAGAGACGGCACTGGGGAGGAGGTGGAGGGAGGAACTCGCTCGCTGTGCGTGCCTGACGGGAAGTGCTGCAGGCTTGAGTGAAAACTTCACAGCTGTTTTAGCATTGCAAAATGGAGTCGGTGATTTACAAAATGGAGTCTTATTCACTACTGGTCTTATACTGTTATGAGGGTTGTCACAAGGGGGCCACAGTTCCTAAAGGTATTCCCGCACGAGTGCTCCGGGGCCGGGGGCCTGAACCCAAAGCAGCCATGGCTGGGCCTACCCTGGAAGTGTAGGAATAGGGGACGGGGGTTCAAAATGCCCCCTCCTTCCACTCAAAGGTCAGGATGGAGTAAGGCCTAACTTGCCCTATTCTAAGGAGGGATTTCCCTACCTAAAGAAAACCAAGGATTGTCTGTGTCAGTAAGTTCTCACAACTAACTGTATATAATGTGCAGAGATGTCCGCAGCAAAAGGAATAGTGTTCAAAATGAAGTTCTGAGCTTCATGCAGCTTTTGGCCTATACTCTGCTTCCCCCTTCCCCAAGTTCAGGACAGTTCACAAAGTCTTGGGTTTCCCTTCCCATAGACGTCAACACAGTTCACAAAGTCTCTGGGTTCCCTTCCCCAAGAGTTCAACTCTTCCAGCTTTCAAAACCAATATCAGTTCAAATCTTCTATCTTTCAAAACAATACCATTTAAAATTAGCTAAATGTGCAATGGGTTTCGCGTATATTGTTGCAGGACCACTTCTATTCACTTCACACAATTGTTTTCATCAATCTTCTCCTTTCATTTCTCTTGGTGGGATACCTTACAGAGACCTTTGATAAAGCACATTCATGGTGCCGGACCACTCTGTCAACAGTATCGTAGCTTGCCTTCTCAAGTTCAAACATTCATCAGCAGTTTAGCTTTACTCGCGTCTTTCATCACACGCATTTAACAATGTTTGTTCCAGCGCTTGTTATACAATGTTGCTGCTTGCAACCTTAACTTCAACACAGACCGGTCTTGCGTCAGTCTCCCCAACTCACCAGCTGTGTTGATCTCTCTGTCGTTTCTTTGTTCTTGGAGCCAAGGACGATTCCACACCGGCTGCTGCTGCTTCTTCCCGCCTTGGTCAGTTACACGGGAGGTCCCGGTGTATATTCAACACACAATACAGAATTCTTCAGTCCGGTTTCCAGGCCTTATGCTTTCTGCCTTGAAGGTTTCTTGAAAGTAACGGCTTCTTGCCAAAAAGATCAAGGGTATTTCCCTTCTTATGAACCCTTCTGTGTTTGCCGGCATGCTCCCCCCGTTCAGCTGCTGACTCGAACCTGCTGTTCCTTCATGTGCTTTGCCTCGCTCAGAGTGTGCTCTCGTGCTCCCCCTTTTATCCGTGTGGAGAGGTTTAATGGAAGGTGTGAGTGATTGTCAGTAATTGCCTGACTTCGCCTGACCACAGTAGCGGGACATGTCAGGTACACTGCTAGGGTGTGAGTCTGTTTTCTCCCAGAGCAGGCTTTCCGTGTGGAAGTTTTGGAGAAGGGAAAAGGGGGTTGGGGGGTAAGGTTCCCAGGTATCCTACCTGGTAGGATGGGGTAAAGGTGTTGCAGGGGAAGGGATATCGCATCTCGCCATCCAGTGTCCCGCCCCCTGAAAACCCCTCACCCAAGTGATCCTCCCGCACTGGTCGACCCCAGAGTCTGGATCAAAAGGTGATTGCTGTGCCCTGGCCACCTGAGAGAGAGATCCGCGGGGACTAGCAGGTTAGACACCTTCTGGTTTCAATTTTGGTAAAAAGAGGTTCCGAGCCCGAACAAGGGAGATCCATGGTCCAAGCCCGAACGAGGGAGACCAGGTGTGAACATTGTGATAAAAGGGGGTCTAAGCCTCAAGAGTGAAAACCATTATGAACATTAAAAGAGAGAACCTGTGCATGTAAAAATCCTGATTGGAATGGACCTTTGAGACTTTGTTACAGCAGACCCTCTGCAGTAGGAGACTGTTCTTGGAGAAGAAGCTTTGGCAGAAGGCCCTGATGTCTGTGCGTTGAACTGTATCCTCGTGGCTAAGAAGCCAGAGTGTGTGAAGCTGGAACATTCCGCCTTGCCCCGTGCTGAAAACGTGGGGAAGGGAAGCCAACTGCTCAACTATCCTGACATATTATTTCTTGAACACTTTTCTTTTTGCATACACCATCGTCCCAGACCCTTTTGTATTTAGAAGTAAGGATTGGCTATAGGTTTATTAGTATAGGACCTTTTATTTTGACTGAGACTCGACTAGGACTGCGTTATTATTATTTGATGGTCATAGCTTGCTCCCATCCTTGGATTTAGTTTTAGATAGGCGTTCAAACAACCCATTTGAAGTTCGTTAAACACCCTTGAACTGTGATCACTTGTGTCTGTCGTCACTGTTTGATACCAGGCGTTCCTTACACTAATCATTGGCCAAGATTTGCGAGTAAGAGTAAAATCACCTAAGAAGCAGATAATGTTCAGGATAGAAACCAGTGGCTTGGTGTCCTTGCCAATGTCCTTGCCCATTCCCAGTCTTCACCCAAACCACTCCTGCATAACTCATGAAACCTTACTCATGTTTTCTCCACATATGGTTATGGAGATGGACATGCACCTAGTGTTTTGCCACAAATCCTTTTTTTATGGCTTGTCTTAAATTATTTTACTGATGGGGAAATATTTTGCCTTTCTTATCACCACCAGCTCCTTCTCTATTCTTCTATGCTGCAAGAATTTGGTTAGAGAACTGCATCTCTGGCAGCCATCAAAACATTGCACCGCAAGTATTTTGCTGAAAGCATTTAGGTAACTCGCAGCTGCACATCTGGCATCTGTGCAGTCCTAATTCTGGCACATGTAAGTGCTGGCTTGTCATTGACCGTCATCTATCCCCATGTTCTTACCCATCTCCTCTACTGATATAGCATATATACATATACATTTGAAATGTTCAGTGATAGATGTGTAGCAGTGCCTCACTGTTAAGAACACGGTGTCCAAAGCAATGGCAGACTGAATGTCCTCCATTTGTACACTTACAAAACCTTTCAAATCTAGAATTCATGTGGCCTTCTATATCTAACTGGTATGAATCCACCAAGAGTATCCCACTATTATCAAGTCTTCACTCTTATGTATTACCAGCTAATCCTCCATCCCAGATTGCCAGTGCTGTGATTTATTGTCTAGCCATGCTGTGTGGTCATCCATGTGTTCATGTTACATCCATCCTATCTTCTTATACTGCTTAGGGCCTTCCTCTACCCGGCTGACCAGCAGATTGAACTGGAGTACTGGGCGGAAACTGGAGAGTTTGATCCCAGTGAGCTTCACCAGATGAGAATCCAGGACAACAAACTGTTCAGTGTAACCCCAAAAGCAGGGACCCTTACCCCAGGACAGCAACAAGCGGTTCAACTTATGTACAGGTACTGTGTAATATATGGGGGAGTTGTTTGTACATTTTGCTAGTAGTAGATCATGAGATGTTCTTTGATGCAGATATGTTCCCCTGCGTAACTGTCATGGGTTATTCTAATTTTGGTGATGACATTTTGTCAAGGGGGCGACCTCCAACATGCAGAACACAAACAGTAGATAAAAACATATGTCCTTAACAAAAGAGTCTTTTCTGGAAACAGACTTCAATGTACACTCTCAAGGCATTCATAAACATTTCACAATTGTTGGGAGATTCACCTTCCATCACTTACAGTCTTCCTATAATAGTTATTTGCCAGCCGACACTGTTGGGTCTCCACTACCACTTGCAAGTAGTGACAGTAGAGATTCTCCTTGATTTCCAGACTTTGTTTTAAGAGTTTTCCTCACCCTTCTTTTGTTGTCCTTTCAGGCTTTTCTCATGCTTTTGGTACCAAATTTAAAGGGTTCCCGGACCCTTTTGTTATGGCTTTGCTGGTCTTGAGGACCTCTGTTACCTCCCTCGTTTTGAACTCCTGCCCCTTTCATCACCTAACTATTGCTGCTCTGGTTTTTTCCTCTTTGCAGCCATGTACCATGCTCATTCCTCTTCCATCTATGGGTTACACCCTTGGGATTGGGGTCTCGCCTCTAACCCCTGCCTTTGATGAAAGCTTGCCCACTTAAACTTTCAAATCTGTCCATGTTCTTACTCTCTTAATGTTATTTTATTACCTCCTCCAAGTCTCCCTCCACCAACTCCTGATGCTTTCCTCCGCCCAACTTCTGATGTTCTCCAATCAGTCTGCTAATACTCTCTTCTTTCTACCACTTCTTGCTTTTCTCCAACCACCCTCTGCTTCTTTTCTCCTTCCACTTTTGGGGGTTTCTCTACCAAGACTCTCCATATTGAGCTTCCCCTCTACTCCTCAGGCTCTCCTCTTCTGCCCAAATTCTCCTCTCCTCCAAACTCCTTCCTCTTCTTCCAGCCTTTTACATACTCTCTCTTTAACACACTCCCTACAGCTCCTCCCCAAACATCTACAAAGCCTGAATGAGAAGTTGGGCTTATAAAACTCAGTAGCCCCTCACTTGGGCTAGGTCTTTCTGTGAGGATCTGCACCTGTGAGCATAAATGAGTGAGGGCAGGTGATAAGCTGTGCCTAACTGACTCAACTTCAGGTGATCTGGGCTTTACAGGTGTTGCCAAGTCTTTATAAGAGGGAGCCACCATTTTGAATTCTACTAAGCCCTGTTGCATTTCCCAGTTCTGATAATGTTTCCCTGAGGGGAAGGTGACCTGGTGCTACGGCTCCTGGATTGTGGGAGCCTCCATTAGTGGAAAACAAGCATGGGATTAAACATGGTGTCATTTGATCCAAGAGGCTTGAATCGTGAGCACTGCCAGAAAATGTAATATGCCTCTGTTGTCTATGCTCGTGCTTGTTTGTGGCACGAGTGGTGCAGAACATTTGGATTTTTTCATTTGTGCTGCTCTGGATTTCCAAGATTGTACTTCATAACTAATAATATTTTTGTTATACATGGCTCCCTGAGCCAATCGTGTAGAAAAATGTACTTTGAGCCTTGTGTATTTCCGAGCTTGTGTGCACTTGTGTGCAAGTCACTGACATTTTTAAACTGCCTTTGAGGTTTGTATTGCACTCCATATCAGTATGATGGTAAATAGAGTTGTGCCCTACTGGGTCATTACATGTTCCCCAGTCCGGAAAAATTGCCAGTATAATTGCTGGGAATTCCGGCACTGGCAATTTTTCCAGACCCTATGGGACTCTATGAAATGGGGATTTACCGCCCTTTCTGCCACTTGTAATATCCTGGTAATACTGCGATATCAGGCGGCAGAAATGGTAGGGTCGGTATGCCAGTATCCCGCAGTAATTACTGGCGGGATATCGGCAAACTTGTAACGAGCCTCTATTTGTTTAAAGTTTTAGAGCTCTGTTCCCTTAAAGGAATATTGCCGAAACACTGGAATTAGTGCTATTTGAGGATAGGCAAGACAGTATATCATAGATGCCATTCAAACTAGCACTTCCCTGTTCACGAGGCCATTATTTTAAAGAGACTGTGACTCCATTTTTCTCCATGTGGCATCACCTTGCCTTTTGCTGAGGACTAAGTGGTGGTGAGTAAGGAATCCTCTCCATGGCACCCCCAGGCTGGACATCTGCTAGCTTGGGGAGGCACCTGGCCCCTATTGTTACTGCACAGTCCCCAGTGCCAGGTCAGGGTTCACGCAGTTAATGGTCTTCCAAATTACTTCTAATTGTATTTGTTATTTTGTAGCTTCTATACACTGGCTGGAAAAAAGGATCATGACTAAGCTGTCCTGTGGTCTGATGGCTCTAATATCTTATGCACAATTCCTACTAAACTCAGTTGAATATCACTTTTTACTTACACATATCCTACGAAATGTGTTGTCTGTGTTATGCATGGTTTGGGTTGAATAAAGATATATCATTGGATCTGCAACCACTCTTCTGGTGTTTGTATAGGATCACTCGGACTGAACAGTTATATGTTTAACAACACTTCTGCATGGAAGTTCAAATCTGAGTACCGATGGAGGCTTCTGCTTTTGCTTTTATTTACAAAAGATGCTTTTCATCATCATCCTTATACATTTTATAGGGAATAGCAAAACATTACAATTAACTATCAATAAACATGTAAACAGATAAAAAGTCAAACAGTTAAACAACCTTGGAAGGTAAAACATTACTGCATAGGGTGTGTCAACCTTTGTTTCCATGGATCAGTTATAAATCCTGTAATGAAGCACACAACACCGACAACTCTCTAAAGGGGAGAACCATTCTCAACAGAGAGAAGCACCCGGGGAAAGTTGAATCCACTGACGGTAGGTGGAATGACTTGGAAGAGATAGAACATTATATTGACGTTAACACACTTTCTCCGTTCACTAACGGCAAAGGTTCACATAAACATATGTATGTATGCATAGATAACCCTATAGGGGACAATACTGGGATGAGGGGGCCTGATATGGATGTAAGAAGCAGCCACAAAAACAAGAATGAATGCTCTAGGCATTCACCAATAACGAAAAACCAGCAGCATCCAAAAAGACAAGGCAGACGAAGCCAGGAGAGCAGCAGCAGTAGTAGCAGTCGGAGTAACAGGAGCAGAGAAAGTAAACTGAAGAAAACGATACAGTGGAAAGAAATAAACCCAGTGGAACGAACCAGCTGAAATATTACAGGTTTGTGATATCGGTGGCAGGCAGAAGACTGTGGAAAGGAGAGAGAGTCCTTCCAGGGAGAACTGGATTGAGTGGCGTAAGCGTCGGCAGGAAGAAGCGCAGCAAAGGCGTACCAGTCCCATCCTCCCAGGACCAGGTGACAACCAGGCGAGAAAGCAGAGGAGCCAGGATAAACAGGGATTGGCCGGTCGGGGAGCAAACTTTGGGGACTAGAGGCAATACTGCTTAGGGGTGAAAAGGGGTGAATGCAAACACTGAAGAAACACCATATAACCTGTAATTCCCAATGATGGTTATGACAAGTAGTGCCGGGTAGGAGAGTGAGCCCAGTCTACGAGAAGAATAAAGAGATGCCCAAGAAATGCGTTGCTCTTCCTCGCCCCAGTGAATTGGAAACACGACAGGTAATACTTGTCAGGAGAGTAAATCAAGTTTACCATGAGCAGCAAAGCACCAAAAAGGGGGGCAGGGGGCGAAAATAGTACCCTTACTAGAGACATTGTTGGTTTGAGAGAAGAGGAGAAAACCCTACCACGAAAAGGGTAATTATTTTCTGGACGTTTTTCTAAACTGGAAGCTGGGGTTTGTTTATTGGAAACTTCTGTGTCCCCTGGAACTATTGGATATTATCATTTTGCATCACTTTATCGCCAGCAAGGCTGGGCACCTCTCTGTTTGGGTTTAAACCACAAAGAACACTCATTACTCTGAAGAGACCTTCCTTGCACACACAGTTATTTTATATTATTAGTGTTCGGCACAGTGATAGGTTTTTGGACACGACGGTGACTGCACTTTTCATTTCGGACTTCCTGACAGTTTCACTAGTTTCCTTTGAGGCAGGAAATCCCTCTTAGCTTTAGGGATAGAAAGGCATTTTTCCAACCCTTTTTTCATTAAGAAAAATATATACACAAAAACATGCCACCATTGTGTCCGAGTCTTACTTCGGATCCCTTACAATCCATAGAATCAACGCCTGTTGGCCATACCACCTGCCCATGCTTTGCTTAGCATCTTAGGTGTATGCTGAATTGAATCTATTTCTTCTAATGGAATCTGTACCACACAGATGTATTGATACCGAATTACGCCTGTGCAGGCTTGTAGGGCATGTTTTTTCCGTAGGACAAAATAGCACCAGGGATCCAATTGAATTTACTGTGAAAGGGTCCATAGGGTAATATGGTAGTATGGGTGGCAAGTCTTTCCCATGCAGCCTTTGCAGTGCAGGTCTTTGCTGTGATGCCTTTGCATCGTGGGTCTTCACCATGATGCAAAGGTGGAACAAGTACACTGGGTCTCGGGAGAGGGGCAGGGAATGGGTGAGAGAGAGCAGGAAGGGGTTGTGGGTGGGGGCGATGTTGACCTACTGTTAAGATGGATTTCTACAATCTGGCCTGGTGGACAGATTATAGAAGGTCACCCTAGCTCTGGAGAACAGGGTTAATCTGAGAGGTTAGCCAAACCCAATCAAGGTAAGTGTGGAGAGTGGTCAATGCTTAGTCCCAGGAGAAAGTGAGTGGGGATAGGGGTACAGAATGAGTCCACACTGTGAAGCACACAATCGTTCCACTTAGACATGTAAGTAAATAAATACTCTATTTATTATAGGCCCCAAAACACACACTAAGAAATGAAAACAGTAGGTAGCAATATCACACAACACTAAATTATATAACATATACAGTCCCCTTAAGGTTTGTAGAAATGCATACAATAACATAGTCAACACAAAGGAAGGTAAGTACTGATGCAGTGGAATGAAACCCGCTCAGAAGAATTCTATCTATAAGTCCAATCTTTATGGTGACTTATGCCCTAAAGTCACAAAACCTCTTCTTAAGAGAGGGGACAGATGTTGGAAGAGTTCTTGTGGTGGTGAAAAATGTTCCATAAGATACTTCAACAATGTTACAGGTCAGTGCAATTATTTCCTTATCTTTAGGTACAGCTTTTAGAACAAACAATCAAAAAGCAATGGGGACAGGGGCGGCTGAATGCTTTACGAGTACTCACCCCGTTGACTCCGATTTTCCCAGTTGACTTGGTGGGTCGACTGGGGGTCTCTGGCTGTCGGTTTTCCTGCCATTTGTTCCTGGGCAGGATGTCTACGGGTTGCGGGTCCGAGGATTTCTCCGGTTAGCTGCTGGTGCAGGAGGCAAGCCTTGGCGAAGAAGGCAAAAAGGATTCAACAATGCAGGACTCTTCTGGACACCTCATAGGGCACAGGAAAGTGACTTCCATCGAAGGTCACCGCACAGCGATGATGGCAGATGTCTCTCGGTTGCAGATGAAGAAGACCTTCAGGACAGGATCCCTTGATGCTGAGAAGCTGAAACTTGGCAGGAAGGCGACTTGTGGCACATGCTGGTGACCACTGACATTCTGGGCGAAAACACAGAACAGTGACACTTCTGGCAAGGTAGGCTGGATCTTCGAGAAGGCGTTGAGACTTGTTGGTCCCAACAGTCCAAGGGCTGAAGCACCATAGAGGACATTCGCAGATCAGGTGGTAAGGTATGCTAAGCCTCTTCGGGTGTTGTCCATGGATCGTCAGTCAGCTGGTCTTCTGCACAGGATATTTAGCTCTAAAGCTGATCTGAGGAAATGGCTGCAATAGTACTCTTCCTATCCTAAATCCTGGCTGGAAGCAATTCCAACCCCATCAATTGTAAGGATCTACACCATTCAAACAGCTCGCAGTGGTCCAACTAGAGACCACTGTAGGTTTCACTTATGCCCCACCCCTATCCTTTCAGGCGCCATGGATGTGGAGGGGGACCAGACAGCCCCACCCACTTCCTGGGTCCACACACAAATCGCATGCAGTAGCCCGCAAAAGCAGCAGCTTTCGTAGGCGAATACATGTCCATATAAGGGATTTCCTGACCTGAAAAGGCAGGAAGAAGCCCAAACAACAATATGGTCAAAGGACAAGCAAAAAATCCTGTGGCACAGCCACTTTAGGGCACTAGCCACGTTTAGTGGCCAGATGCGGTAAACACAAAATGGGCACACTAAAAAGAATTTAAAAAAAGGTAAAATTGTATCTGCTACCACCAGCTTGTCTTTAGGTACATATAAAAGTAACCAAAAAAAACCAAGTGTAAAAGACTAGGGTGAACACACAAGTATCCCCAGTCCATGGAAAGATGCTATGTGCACTGTTAAAAAGTTACCAAAAAGGTAAAAAGACAATAGGAAAACATAGTTCCCCATTACTGATAGTCTGAAGGACTGATCCGTTTCCCCAGAACAAAATGATCAAAAGGCCAGTGGAGTGAAGCTGAATAAAGTCAGGACAGGTTTAAAAACAAAAGCAAAAAGTGTGGGGTCTGTAGAATAGAATATGGAGGGAAAGATGCCTAAAGGGAAATCTTTCCAACCACCAGCTGGATGAAGTGGAAGCTGTGGCACACCCAAGACTTGGGTATGTATCAGGGTGGATGGCTGGTATAGAAGGTTGAAAGGGGAACACCATCCCCCTTTTGTGGGAGCATTTGGCAGGGGTTGAGTCTAAAGGGTGCACTCCTTTGAAGAGACCGTTTACGGTGGGATCAGTGAGGTCAACAACTATGACATATTTTCTGCATCGGAAAGACCCACGCAGTAAATAAAATACCTGCGTAGCAAAGACAAGGAACCGTTCGTATGGTATATCCATCCATGGTATTCAAAACATTTTTAACGGTCTTGATAATTTCTAGCAATCTCCTTGCAAGTAATTGCCACCCTTTTTGGATGGTGACACAGTATCCAGCAGTGCTGTCTTTCCACAGGAAGAAATATTATTTATTTGTGGTTACACAAGTGTCTTTATTAAAGTATTTATTTTAAATGACTATTGGTTTAGCCCAGTCGATGTCTGGATTAATGAAATAAACAAGGTTTTGCAAGGATAGTCTTCATTACAGGAGTGTTTGAGGTTGCATGCTATGATTTCCTAGTGTTTCCTGTTTTCATACTTGAGATCAAGCAGTCTGAAGGTTGGTAGCTTCGGAGGTGAGGTTACTATCATTAACACTCGTAGCTTTAACCTTTCCCTTTTTCACTCATCAAAGCGCACCCTCTGAACAAAAGATCCATCTATGCATTTCATTCTGGCCCCACCATCTGTGAAAGCCTTGGCTATAGTGGGTGTTCATTTTTCAGGCGTTAAAATAATAATGTTCTATTTATTTATTTAAATTTTTGTAACACGCCAACATGCCCGTGGGCCTCAGGGCCCACATAGAACAAGAACAAGACGAGGACAAACAAGAAAAGAGGAAGAAGGAGAAATGGGTCAGGAAATTATTCCAAGTTGAATAAGTGAGTCTTGACTGCACGTTTGAACACGGTATAGCTCTGGATCTGCCGTATACCTGCTGGAAGAGTGTTCCACAACAGGGGACCCTGCGCATCCAGTGTAGTGCCTCCAAATTTGGCTGTCATGAATTTGGGATAATTGAGAGTGACCGCTGAAGAAGAGCGAAGGTTCCTCACGTTGGGTTTGATGCCTATACGGGATGACATATAGGTTGGGCCGCTGAGACTGAGGCATTTATGGGTCGTAGTAAGCATCTTGTGCGTTATGCGGTGTTTAACGGGTAGCCAGTGGAGTCTTTTCCTAAAAGTAGAGATGTGTGGGCGACGTGACTGATTGAAAATGTTACGCACGGCATTGTTCTGTGCCACTTGTAAGGTTTGAATATTAGAGGCCGTGGTGCCCGCCAGGAGGCTGTTACAATAGTCCAATCTTGAATTTATCAATGCAGTGGACAATAGAGCGCAGTTCTCTTCCGATATGAATGGTCGAATATATCTGATTCTCTTGTTTATAACACCACAACTAGATTTTATGCTAGAAATATGGGATTTCATGGAGAGTTCCTCATCAAGAACTACTCCCAAGGTCTTAACTTTCTTTTGAACTGTGATGGTGTTGTTGGCAATATGAAAAGAGGCGTAGTTAGGATCCAGTTTTGCCCGGGTGTTTTTAGATGCCACAATAAGGAGTTTGGTCTTTTTATCATTAAGGGCCAGAGAATTACAAGCCATCCAATCTTGTATGGCTTTATATATTCGGTTAATGGTTTCCGAATTACTACTGTATGAGCCACTCAACTGAATAACAACCTGAGTGTCATCAGCATAATTTGTATATTGCACTCCCAGTTTGTTCAAAAGATCGAGAAGGGGCCGGATGTAAAGGTTGAAGAGCAGCGGCGACAGACAGGAGTCCTGAGGGACACCGCATGTCTGAGAGATAGGGGAAGATTGTTTATCACCCACGCAAACCCTTACCATTCTGGGACCCAAAAAGGAAGCAATCCATTTGGATGCGATTGCAGAGCAATTGGCGATCTCTTCGAGCCTTGACACTTGATGTTCATGTATGAATATCCCCACACATAATACAGGAGCATATGTTGAAAAAACATGCTCTATGGCAGTTTTAGTGAGGAAAAGGCGAGACATCAGAAAGTAGCTATAGAAGACTGAGATAGATTTCTGTGGTGTTACCCTGAGGTTCTTGGTATGTAGCATTGGTGAACAACCTTTAACGGCAATCATCAAAGCAGCCTACACAGGACAACAGCGACCCAATGGCAAACGAGACTCGACGGAGCAACCCGCTCTCCCTCCGCTCACTGGGCTTTATACCCCAAAGCACCCGGTATGCAGTGATTTTAACGAATTAAGTTACAGGCAATGCTGTAATAATGAAAATGTTATAACTAACAAATGTCACATTTTTGTTTAAAATGTGTATGGGATGAGATAAGGGGTTAAAACGTGTGTGGAGGTGGTTGGGGTGGGTTTAAAACCATAGGGAAACGGGATGTGGGGGGACCGCCCAAAATTAAAAAAAAAAAAAAAAATGTGCTTTTCTTCATTATAACATTTTTGTTTTTACAGCATCCTCTGTAATTTAATTCATTCAAATCACATGTAACCGAAGCACCCATGCCATTTAATAGAGAGGGTGGTTTCAGACATAGCAAGACATTACAGAGAAACAGTGTTTCAGGTGGGTGCAAGGACAGCATCTCAACATGCAAGTCTTAGGCTGGAGCTGCATTTCTCACGCTCAAACACATACTCAAGGTGGAAGACAAGCAGAGATTCATTTCAGAGCTGACTGAGCAAGCTTCTTGCTTCTTCCGTGATTCCCACACGCCCCTGAACAGGTGAACAACCATATGATAACTTCCATCTTCTAAAAGCGCTTTGCCTAGGAAAGTGGCAGTCTAAAACCCACTTCTATATGCCAAAAGGGAAATACTTCAGCGACGAGTACTGCGGAAGCGGGCATATCTAGAGGCTAGATACTAATGCTGCTTTGGTTAGAACATGTGCATTAGACTGCAGGGCTTGCACACCAATGGCTGTTTTTTAACTCTAGTCAAAATCCCAATTCACTGGTATGCAATTGCAAAAAAAGGTCTGCTTCTTTTGCAATAGACCGGAAGCTGTGAGGAATCTATTGCTTGCAGTTTCCTCTGAAGATGCAGGTCAGACGCTGTAAAATGCGGTCCATTTCACTGGAAATAGCCAATGGGAACTGACGTTGAGGAGGTGTACCAATCCAAAAGATGCTCATGTATATGACATGTATGCAACAAATGGTCACAGGTCTTGCGAAGTGCATAGAAATCTCCTGAAACACCACCTAGCATTTCGGAACACGTGTGTCAGGTAGAATTTATTGACTGTTCATTAGAGGCCTTTTGGAAGGTAAGGCTGTCACGATGTTGAGTGACACTACAAGGAAATATGTTACTGAAAAGGTGTTAAAGAGGAAGATACAATGGGCCTCATTACGACCCTTGCGGAAATGGAAAAACGATGGCGGAAATGCAATACCGCCATCGAATACCACTCGTTGCGATTATGACCCGTCACCGTAAAGTACGATGCCATTAGCGACACCGCAGTGAACGGCAACGCTAACTGCACCAAGCACGCGCACGCGTGCCCTGCAAAACCGGAATTTCCGCCGTGGCGCAACGGTACGCGAATTCCGACCCTAGCGGACATGCACTGAACGCCATCAAGCATGGCGGAAAGTACCATTCCGCCATGGTGAGAAATACGGCATCGTGAACCAACCGTAAATGGCCCTACTGAGTGCCTGTACTCCACTCCCTGGCCACATTGCACAACTCCTGGCAGGCGCAATGTAGCCACACTATGCTACCAGTGAAACCTACAAGTCACCCATGCATGCCAACGTAGAAATGCATGCAGGGGCTCCAAGTGCCTTGTGAGTGGCCATCCATATTCGGCATGTCACCATTGCCGTACTGATGCAGCACAGGCATGTGAAGGCTCAAGGACACCAAAATGAACAGAAAGATCACATGACACAAAACAACAATAGTCCCCCATCGCTTGCCGCCAGTGTAAGGCAACAACCAAAGCAGTACCCTGAGTGAGATTGCACCAGCCCTGTACCCTTGCCAGTGAACAAACCAACCATCAGCACAAGCATGTACCACACAAGTTGGCAGAGTGACTGAGCAGCCAGGCCATCACAAGAGGGGCCGATGGGAGCTGCAGGGCACAGATGGCACGAATACAGAAGCAATTCCAATGGACATGACCCCAGTCTCCCGCCAACAAACGCACGCAAACACAGGCACCTGTGACCAGCCATATACTGATAATCCCATCATTCCACCAATCGACCTGGCTGACAGGCACCAGTTGGGCAAAAGCTAATCCCCCGGCCCTGAGCAGCACATCATGAAAACAGTCACAATGGCAGCCCCTATCCGTGACCTCACAGTGCTACGTAGGCAAACGCGGCCAGTACAGTACCACGCAACTCAACTCAGAAGCCAGAACACAATGCAGATCATCTCACAATACATAGCGCCACAAATCGGAAATTGCCACATCACCTGCAAAGAATTACGCAACACGGCAAATATCGCAATACAATTTAAATGCACATCCAAATAACAAAGGCCATACAGCAATTTGCGCATGAACACCAAAACATCCATCAGCACCGAGGGCTGCATCCGCAATAATTGACCAGCTTCCACTTGTGTGACGCCCTGTACCTTCATGGCACACAGGGCCTACATCAACGTTCCAAAAGGCAACATGGAAGCGCCCAGAACCGCAGGTCCGTCCCATGAGGTAGGCACTAGTCCAGCTGAAAGGCTGTAATGTTGCACCTAGCCACCAGTACTGCGTAAGGGCATGTGGCCCATTGGCGATCGTCCCATAAGATCGTAATGGTGCTCCACTGATTTACCCGAAGCTGCAGGTGTCGAGAGTAAAACCCATCTGGAGGAGTGGCATACAGATGGCATCTGCAAAAGGGCAGGAGATACCTGTCACCCAAATGAAAGACAAATTAACCGTATGGCCTTCAGGACTACTGATGCATCACACACTTCATTCAACACACCGAATCCACACCCATATGCATGCTAGGCCACTCCAAAGGAATACATACACCCCGAAATCACTAGCGAATCATAACGAAATTAATCGAGGTGAATACACCATTGGCAACGACTGTTACTGTGCATGCGTCCGTCAAGACAGAACCCATTACATGGGATTAGTAACGTGCATAGACACAAGTGTATGAAGGCGCGTCGAGACAGGGAGGATCCAACAAGGGCAGATAGACGTTGGTCCCACTATGGCAGCTTTGCATCACATAGCGCAGGGGAAGGGGATCGATTCATTAAACCCATGTACATGGCAGAATAAAATCAAATCAACTGTCCATGCATCCATTCAACATCCCCTCATCCCGCCATGAAAACGCATGAAGATTCACTCACATAATATTTGAAAGTTCCATTGCGTCTGTGCGTAATGCAGTCTGCAAAAACCACTGTGCTCCTGGCCGGATCGGTAGTATTGTGAAGGAACATGTTTTTGGGAACGTCCTGCCTTATCGTCCACTACGCTATTGCGCATCCCATGCAATTCATATCAATCATTGCTTGCTCGTTATGGGCCCTGTCCCAAGGACATTCAACAATAGAACGTTACATTTCCAGGCAGACCTGTGGGCGTCTCCTCGCCGCTAGTTCAAAACCAAAGCGCTGTCCTTCGAATTCCACATTTGCAACATTACGTCGAAAAGGCTTCTGTGAACGCTTGCATTCACAATTACATCTATGTAGTGCGGCTGTGTGTCATAATGCTAACTGGCTACTATCACAAATGGGACGCCACGCCCGTCGGTGAAGTTCGTTACTGTGCTGCATGAGGGTCCGCCGTCGATCGAGCCCTACATACCACTGACCCTTCACAAGTATGTTCGCGACTGCAAATATGGCATGTGTAACAAAGGGAGCATAGCATAATATTCATTCAAAGTACATTACACTGCCATCGGGATTTGATACATGATTGCAATTGCAAGATGCCATGCGGCCAAATGCAGCGTTTCGTGCGGGACGTGCTCGGCCAGAAGGGATTGCAGCTGCCACAGATTCAATCAATCAGCACAGGTGGAGCCCATACAGCCTGACAGCACATAAATAGCACACCCAAACCCCTCCCACAACCACACCCACTCCAAAATGCTACCGGCAGGACTAGCGATGTTGGCCCTGGGGGACCAGATAGCACTGCAAGTACTACAACTACAAGAAGACGACGAACAACAACAGCTACAACAACCGGCCGCACAGAGGAGACGCAGGAGGAGGAGGAGGAGGAGGAGAGCAAGGCAGGGTCAGCAAGGCCCACAGGCACTGCCACTACCACCACGCAGGCAGCCCGCAATCCCACGCCTCCGAGCCAATCCGTTCAACCTCAGTGCTGAGCAGATCCACACCCTCTACCGTTTGGACCGGGACACCATAATCGCCATTGTGGACATGACACACGCTGACCTCGTGAGCATGATAGATAGCCCAACCGCCATCCCACCCCTACTGAAGGTGGTGTCTGTACTCCACTTCCTGGCCACAGGCACCTACCAGCACACCGTCGGACAGGTGCATGGCATTTCACAGCCACTGTTCTCACGGACACTCTTCCAAGTGCTCGATGCCCTCCTGAAGCACGCCGACGACCACATCACACTACCACGCACGGACCAGGAGATTACCAACGCAAAAGTGGGATTCCATGCACTTGGCGGCATCCCGGGTTGCATTGGTGCCATCGACTGCACCCATGTTGAATTGGTTGTCCCACATGCCGTGGAGGTCCAGTACCGCAACCGGAAACAATATCATTCAATCAATGTGCAAATGGTGTGTGACTCCAACAAGATCATTACACATTGTTGTGCCCGATTTCCAGGATCTACCCATGATTCTATGGTCCTGAGGAACACAAGAATACCACGCTACATGGAGCGACACGCAGGGCACAGATCCTGGCTACTCGGTGAGTCTCGTTCCATGCATGACATCGTGGCCCATTTGATGCGTCAATGACCTTGCAGGAAGGGGGGGGGCGTACTTAGCACTCTCATTCCACTGACACCGTTTATTTGTCACATACAGGTGATGCCGGGTATCCACTGAAGAGATGGCTCCTTACACCAATCCGGAACCCACAGAACCAGCATGAGGAGGAGTACAACCATGCCCACTCACGTACCCGTGTGGTCATTGAACAGGCATTCGGGCTACTGAAGGCTCGTTTCCGCTGCCTCAGCAGGTCTGGCGGGGCACTCATGTACAGCCATGAGAAGGTTTCTAAGATGGTCATGGCATGTGTCATGCTGCACAACATGTGCGTACGTAGGAATGTGCCCATGCCCCCTGACGCTGAACTGCATGCACCTGAAGATGGTCATGATGATGGTGGGGATGTGGCGGCACCTCAAGGAGTCCATGAGGCACAGGATGCACGTGAAGTCCGACAGAGCATCATAGATGCATGCTTCTAGCAACCACGCATGGTGCCTATTACACGGAAAGGGGACCTGTGGCACTGTGTGTGTGTAGTACAGGCACATTTTGGACTGTACGCCTATGAAGGCATCGTACGCAAAGATCAATGTCCACACATCTCATTGGATGATAATGATGTACTGTATTGCTAATGTGATTTGATTAATACACCCTATGGACCCGCCACCCAGTGGAGCCCAACACACCCCCTCCACCCTCCTACCTCCCCCCCCAACACCAGTGTCCACAGATGCATTTTGTCCGTGGTTAGACGCTATTGCAAGCCCCCTCTACGGGTATCAGGGGCACCCCTGCCCGTGGAGCGCAGGTTCCTGCCAGATCTACGTTGGGGGCTGCCCTGGACGGAACTTGCCACGGATGATGTCTCTGCCTGCTCGCGTCCATGCATGTCTCTGAGGGTTTGTGAGAGCTCTGTGAGCACACGGCGCACAGCGGCAAGTTCAGCACATACGTCTTTGGACGTCGCATGCAGTTCCCCCCTCAGGCTCTCGGTGCTTTTCTCCATTTGTGCTCTCAGGATCTCGGTGCTTCTCTCCATTTCTCCCCTAAGGCTCTCACTACTTTGCTCTATTTGTGCCCTGAGTGTCTCAGTGGATGTTTCCATGGCTGCCCTAGAACCCCCGCATTCATTTGCATGGTCCTTGAGTAGCGTGGCCACTTGCTGCTGTTGCTCGATCAGCTGGTCGAGGGACTGTTGCCTCTGCTGGGCCATGGACATTTGCGGTGGTGTGACAGAGGGGCTGCTCAACACATGTTGCCTTGGCACAGGACTTGTGGGGGTTGGCCAGTCGTCGTCTTGTGGGTGCCCCTGCGTGGTTTCCTCATGGTGTAGGGGATGGAACATACAGGGGGATTGGGACAGGCCATAAGATCGTAATGGTGCTCCACTGATTTACCCGAAGCTGCAGGTGTCGAGAGTAAAACCCATCTGGAGGAGTGGCGTACAGATGGCATCTGCAAAAGGGCAGGAGATACCTGTCACCCAAATGAAAGACAAATTAACCGTATGGCCTTCAGGACTACTGATGCATCACACACTTCATTCAACACACCGAATCCACATCCATATGCATGCTAGGCCACTCCGAAGGAATACATACACCCCGAAATCACTAGCGAATCATAACGAAATTAATCGAGGTGAATACACCATTGGCAACGACTGTTACTGTGCATGCGTCCGTCAAGACAGAACCCATTACATGGGATTAGTAACGTGCATAGACACAAGTGTATGAAGGCGCGTCGATACAGGGAGGATCCAACAAGGGCAGATAGACGTTGGTCCCACTATGGCAGCTTTGCATCACATAGCGCAGGGGAAGGGGATCGATTCATTAAACCCATGTACATGGCAGAATAAAATCAAATCAACTGTCCATGCATCCATTCAACATCCCCTCATCCCGCCATGAAAACGCATGAAGATTCACTCACATAATATTTGAAAGTTCCATTGCGTCTGTGCGTAATGCAGTCTGCAAAAACCACTGTGCTCCTGGCCGGATCGGTAGTATTGTGAAGGAACATGTTTTTGGGAACGTCCTGCCTTATCGTCCACTACGCTATTGCGCATCCCATGCAATTCATATCAATCATTGCTTGCTCGTTATGGGCCCTGTCCCAAGGACATTCAACAATAGAACGTTACATTTCCAGGCAGACCTGTGGGCGTCTCCTCGCCGCTAGTTCAAAACCAAAAGCGCTGTCCTTCGAATTCCACATTTGCAACATTACGTCGAAAAGGCTTCTGTGAACGCTTGCATTCACAATTACATCTATGTAGTGCGGCTGTGTGTCATAATGCTAACTGGCTACTATCACAAATGGGACGCCACGCCCGTCGGTGAAGTTCGTTACTGTGCTGCATGAGGGTCCGCCGTCGATCAAGCCCTACATACCACTGACCCTTCACAAGTATGTTCGCGACTGCAAATATGGCATGTGTAACAAAGGGAGCATAGCATAATATTCATTCAAAGTACATTACACTGCCATCGGGATTTGATACATGATTGCAATTGCAAGATGCCATGCGGCCAAATGCAGCGTTTCGTGCGGGACGTGCTCGGCCAGAAGGGATTGCAGCTGCCACAGATTCAATCAATCAGCACAGGTGGAGCCCATACAGCCTGACAGCACATAAATAGCACACCCAAACCCCTCCCACAACCACACCCACTCCAAAATGCTACCGGCAGGACTAGCGATGTTGGCCCTGGGGGACCAGATAGCACTGCAAGTACTACAACTACAAGAAGACGACGAACAACAACAGCTACAACAACCGGCCGCACAGAGGAGACGCAGGAGGAGGAGGAGGAGGAGGAGAGCAAGGCAGGGTCAGCAAGGCCCACAGGCACTGCCACTACCACCACGCAGGCAGCCCGCAATCCCACGCCTCCGAGCCAATCCGTTCAACCTCAGTGCTGAGCAGATCCACACCCTCTACCGTTTGGACCGGGACACCATAATCGCCATTGTGGACATGACACACGCTGACCTCGTGAGCATGATAGATAGCCCAACCGCCATCCCACCCCTACTGAAGGTGGTGTCTGTACTCCACTTCCTGGCCACAGGCACCTACCAGCACACCGTCAGACAGGTGCATGGCATTTCACAGCCACTGTTCTCACGGACACTCTTCCAAGTGCTCGATGCCCTCCTGAAGCACGCCGACGACCACATCACACTACCACGCACGGACCAGGAGATTACCAACGCAAAAGTGGGATTCCATGCACTTGGCGGCATCCCGGGTTGCATTGGTGCCATCGACTGCACCCATGTTGAATTGGTTGTCCCACATGCCATGGAGGTCCAGTACCGCAACCGGAAACAATATCATTCAATCAATGTGCAAATGGTGTGTGACTCCAACAAGATCATTACACATTGTTGTGCCCGATTTCCAGGATCTACCCATGATTCTATGGTCCTGAGGAACACAAGAATACCACGCTACATGGAGCGACACGCAGGGCACAGATCCTGGCTACTCGGTGAGTCTCGTTCCATGCATGACATCGTGGCCCATTTGATGCGTCAATGACCTTGCAGGAAGGGGGGGGGGGCGTACTTAGCACTCTCATTCCACTGACACTGTTTATTTGTCACATACAGGTGATGCCGGGTATCCACTGAAGAGATGGCTCCTTACACCAATCCGGAACCCACAGAACCAGCATGAGGAGGAGTACAACTATGCCCACTCACGTACCCGTGTGGTCATTGAACAGGCATTCGGGCTACTGAAGGCTCGTTTCCGCTGCCTCAGCAGGTCTGGCAGGGCACTCATGTACAGCCATGAGAAGGTTTCTAAGATGGTCATGTCATGTGTCATGCTGCACAACATGTGCGTACGTAGGAATGTGCCCATGCCCCCCGACGCTGAACTGCATGCACCTGAAGATGGTCATGATGATGGTGGGGATGTGGCGGCACCTCAAGGAGTCCATGAGGCACAGGATGCACGTGAAGTCCGACAGAGCATCATAGATGCATGCTTCTAGCAACCACGCATGGTGCCTATTACACGGAAAGGGGACCTGTGGCACTGTGTGTGTGTAGTACAGGCACATTTTGGACTGTACGCCTATGAAGGCATCGTACGCAAAGATCAATGTCCACACATCTCATTGGATGATAATGATGTACTGTATTGCTAATGTGATTTGATTAATACACCCTATGGACCCGCCACCCAGTGGAGCCCAACACACCCCCTCCACCCTCCTACCTCCCCCCCCAACACCAGTGTCCACAGATGCATATTGTCCGTGGTTAGACGCTATTGCAAGCCCCCTCTACGGGTATCAGGGGCACCCCTGCCCGTGGAGCGCAGGTTCCTGCCAGATCTACGTTGGGGGCTGCCCTGGACGGATCTTGCCACGGATGATGTCTCTGCCTGCTCGCGTCCATGCATGTCTCTGAGGGTTTGTGAGAGCTCCGTGAGCACACGGCGCACAGCGGCAAGTTCAGCACATACGTCTTTGGACGTCGCATGCAGTTCCCCCCTCAGGCTCTCGGTGCTTTTCTCCATTTGTGCTCTCAGGATCTCGGTGCTTCTCTCCATTTCTCCCCTAAGGCTCTCACTACTTTGCTCTATTTGTGCCCTGAGTGTCTCAGTGGATGTTTCCATGGCTGACCTAGAACCCCCGCATTCATTTGCATGGTCCTTGAGTAGCGTGGCCACTTGCTGCTGTTGCTCGATCAGCTGGTCGAGGGACTGTTGCCTCTGCTGGGCCATGGACATTTGCGGTGGTGTGACAGAGGGGCTGCTCAACACATGTTGCCTTGGCACAGGACTTGTGGGGGTTGGCCAGTCGTCGTCTTGTGGGTGCCCCTGCGTGGTTTCCTCATGGTGTAGGGGATGGAACATACAGGGGGATTGGGACAGGTCATGGATGGTTCCTACGTCGCCAGCACTGTTTTCCGTGTCGGAGCATGCTGGCATGACAGCTGTGTCACCTATGGTGCTGCTACCACCAGAAGCAGTGCCATCTGCTACATCCTTTGGGGGGACCTGTGGTGCTGGTGTTGTGGACATGCTGGCTGCTGGGGTGCCTGTTGCAGTCCCCTCCAGTGTGCTGCCACTTGATTCCTGCTGCTGCCGTGTCTTGATCCGTGCACCTGAGGTGGAGGGTCTTGGGACGTTGGTCTTGGCCCTCTTTGCAGGTGTGCTGGTAGCGGTGTCCTGCAGCTCGTCGTTGGAATCGGACCCTGTGGTGGAGTAAAGGAGGGCGAGCGTTAGTTATGGGTCTGTGGGAATTGGAATGGCAATGTATCACATGCATTGGGGTGGTACATGAGGGTGATTTGGGACTGGGCCTTGGAGATGGTCTCATTTTTGTGTGCATTGCTGATGCTTTGATTTGGCAGCCTGCAGTTGGGGGTGCATGCTGCACATGTAGGGGGTGTTTTTAGCATTTTAATTAAGTTATTTATTTATTCTGAGTCTTAGAGGGCGCTATCAGGCCAAAGTATGTATTGCACTATGGGCACACATGGTACAGCACATGTTCGTGCTTTGTGGATTTGGCATTGTTTCTTTTGGCCAACCTCCCTGATTCTCCGGATGTCGGCACTCCTTTCTCCATCCCTCCGACTCCCTCTATGCTCTCCATTCCTATGGTGGAGGCGCAGATTTCCTCCCAGGGGGTCAACTTGATGGGCGAATCTGATCCTCCCCCAGTAGCTGTGGCGATGTTTCTGTTCGCAGAAAGTATGCTGCGGACGCGGATCCGCAGGTCGTCCCACCGCTTTCGACATTGCTGTGGCGTGCGGGGTGTTGTCCCCACCGCACTTACGCGCTGTGCCACCAGGGCCCATATGGCCTTCTTGTTGGCAAGGGCCGTCCTGGTCATTTGACTGGAGAAGACGACGGCGGCATTCTCCTGGAGGGTCTCGGTGAGCACGGTCAGTTCCTCACGGGAGAAGTGGACCTGCCGCTTGCGATCACACGCTTTCTTGGCTACTTTTCCCATATTTATATTTTTAACTGGAGTTGCTAACGGGTTGGGATGTGTGTCAGGGTCGGATTTTTAATGGTTGTGTTGGGTTTCTCATTTTATAGTTGTGCGGCGTGCTGTTTCCCGTTCCGGCTACATGCTTTTACTTCCGTTTCCGTATATTTACGGTGGCCGTAATTTGCGGTGCCCGCTCATTACGGTGACCGCTCATTACGGTGACCGCTAAGATGGGTGGCGGTATTGCACCTGGTGCAGCGTACGGCGGCGGTAAGGGGCGTTTTGGGGTCATTTCCGCCATCGCAGCCTTTCGGATTCCGCCATGGCGTAAATGCTCGTGCCCGATGGGTCGGAATTAGCCGCACTTTGCTCCATCGTGCAATGGCGGAAACGCTATTTACGCTATGGCGGTCAGGTCTGTTGATTTCCGCAAGGGTCGTAATGAGGCCCAATGTCTTAAAAGTCCCTGAAAACACTTATTGAAATAATTTTTTTAACATGGATACAGTATTCCGCAATCCTATCTCCAGGAGCCAATCATAGCGTATTTATTTGAAATCATGTAACAATGCTCCACTAAAACATGCAGAAGCAAGTTTCGACATAAATTCAAATATAAAGTGTGAGGAGTCAGAAATGAAACTCGGGTACGCATGGCAGCCATGATAGTGGTTAAAGACTTTTATTGAAAAGAGGAATTTCCTAAACCAAAAACTAAGAACCCGTCTGTGTCATAATGTCCAAACATAAACTGTCCGTTGTCCAAAGTTCTATTCTGACCCTCACACTAAAAACTAACTCTAAGGTGAAAAGGAAAACTGCTTTAACCTTGGGTGGTTAAGAAAAGTGTTCATAAAGGAAAAATAAATGGCTCCAACAAAATGTTCTCCAATCTTAAGGTTTTTCATCCCTTCTCCTGGATTCTTCTTTACTCCTTGAAGGTTTGTGCACACCTGTTCTTTAGGCCCCTCTTGGCCAATTATAAGATTTATTCACAAAACAGTCTGGTTTTATAATCTTAGTTTTTCTTCCGGGGCACCTGATCTATTTCTCTGTCAGGTTATGTTAGTCCTTCTCTATTTTTCAACACAAATTGCCTGGTATACTCCCCTGCCATGACTTTTGATTCATATACTTGAATTTTCCTGGTACTCTATCCTGCCAGGACTTCTGTTTATTCAGGGAGTTCGCCCGCTCCCAAGGTTGTTTATATATTGTGTTGGATAATATGTCCTCCTGGTATATTATCCTCTCTGTTTCCTGTATTTGTCCGCTCCCAAAGTTCTTCATATATTGTGTTGGACAATGTATCCTCCTGGTATATTATTCTATCTCTGTTTCTCGTATATTTGTACTGTGTACATTCACACATCAGAGAAGGGGTTATTTGACACTTATTCCCCCCTTCTTAATATGTCCATTATCTTTCTTTCTCTTAGTTAAGTTATTCAATTTCACTCGGCGTGCTCGCCGATACGCTGCTGTGTCCCCATTGTCCCTGTCACCAGCTGTTCTTGGTGTTCTGGAATTCTCTTGCATGTCATCTGCTGAAGGGTTCCCTCCTGCGTCCTTCTCGCGGCAACCTTTGTTCTGCTCACCGGTCTTCCGCAACTTCCACTTCACATGCCTGCTTTTCTCTTGGCTCTGGTAAGTAAAATGCTGCTTTGGTTCACCTGAAAACGCACAGGAGTCCCTCACCGGCTCTTTCCGTTCCCGCAGTGTTTCCTGGTGCTGTAGTTTCCTTCTTCTCTCTCTGTAAGCCGTCTGGCTCAACAATGTTGGCATCAGCCTGTCCCCTCTCCATTCCTCACAGAGAGGTGCAGCTCTCTCTCGCCAGTCGCCGCAGCAGCTGTCTCATTCTCTGCTCGGGCTTCTTAAATTTCCCGGGCACAGGTGTATGCCAGAAAACTCTAGAGTGCTCGCTGAGCTTAGAGTCTCTTTTGCTCCACATTGCTTGATCCCCCTTCCTTGTCCCAGAATTTTGAGAATTCTTGAAACAGTAGTCCTATGTTAACAGTTGACTCACAGAATCCGGATAATACTTTTTAAATGGCAAGTCAGTTTTGGTTGAGTGAAAAGTGGATTTGAAAAAGGTGATTTCATCAGATTGGCAAGGCAGACCAAAGTTTGGAAGCTTGATCCATAGGTTTGAGACAAAGGGTTTCCCTGTTCTTCATAGGAAAGGAAGTCGATGCATGACAATAGGCCATGAGGTTTTCGGATATGGTAAGGTATTTTCCAAGAGACACTTGAGGATACCATGTCCCACCCAATGAAGCTATGACATCTCCCTGGAGGCTGTCTCCTCCCATGTCACCCTCCTTCATATAGCAGCTACCAGGGTCAGGATCGGTTAGCATCTGCCATCCCCTGGTCACATGGGAGGAGGACCAGTGATGACTCCATCGGATTCATCACATACCCTTCCCTTAATGCCGCTGGTTCTATCGGTGCCTTTTGGAAAACGAGAAAGGAAGTCTACATTCTTTTTCTGTGTTGTACCTTAAAACAATAGGGCTGCAGGTCTAAGAAGCAGTACATGATCCGTGCATTGGTGTCTTTGGCTTTGGGGAGTCTCATCCATGTTAATAGAGCATGATCTGTGACCAATCTAAACTTTCTACCAGTAAGGGAATACTTAACATAAGTTACTGGCCACTTTATTGCCAAGGCCTTCAATTCAATAGTGGCAAAGTACGTTTTCCCAGGGAAACAAGTTCCTACTAATATAAAAAATAGGGTGTTCAATACCATTGTGATCTTGTGAAAGAACTGCCCCTAATCCAACGTGCGAAGCATCCGTCTGTAAAATGAACTCCCTGTTGAAATCTGCCACCTTCAACACAGGTTCACTACACAGAATGTGCTTCAGTTTATCAAAACACTGTTGGTCTTCTTCTTTCCACTTTACTTTCTGGGGTTCTGCGCTTCTGAGTTTATCAGTGAGACAAGACATGATGGATGAAAAACTAAGGATAAACTGCCTATAGTACCCCACTGGGCCCAAAAAGGCCTTGACTGCTTTTTCTTTTTCATTCTGGGGCTAAACTAGCCAATTGCCCACAAAAAGGCCAGTTACTCCATATATAGACCTCTCTTTGGAACCCGCTACACACACACACACGCACACACTCTCTGCAGAACACTCTTCACTCTTAACCAGTACCTCACCTTGCTAAACAAGCTTCTTCACGAACAACCTCTTCCTCTTTCCTCCTGCTTGTCTTTTGTTCCACCTCCTCCACCGATGACCTCACCTGGATAGCCCACCTGTTCATGTTTCCTGTCTCGTCCTTTATACTTCCCCTCTTCCTGCCATTGGCCAGTTTTCCCTAACCAATCTGCTTCGCTCTTCTCCTTACCATGGCATGTATTTGTGATGGAAATTTTCTAAAGGGCTCTTGGCCTTGCCCACTTCTGTGTGGCTTTGCCAGTTATTTGACGGCAGTGAACGTTCTATCGTAGTGTGGATGTTAGAAAGTCTAGGGGAACATCCCCCTTTAATCCCTGATGATCTGTGGTGGGTATGTTTTTTTTTTTCCATGAGCTTTACTGCTCAAGCATGGCAAGTCCTGTGCGCGTTATCATGCGGCTGCTCTCTTCTTTCCTCCGCTATAGACGGTTTTACTATTTCAGACATTAGCTGCAGCAAATGTTACTGGTGCTGCTGGGAGTGAGGGACATACTAAAATGGCAAAGAAAGTTTGGCAGTCTCCATACATTAAGGCATGGAAAAAGTGAAGGTTCTCCCCTTAGACATACAGGCACATAGGGAAGGTCTGGTTCCTTCATAGCTGCCACCTTCCCCCTGAGGAGTGGGGTTGGTGCTTGTGTTACTCCTGGTAGATCTCTCTCTCCTTTTGCTGTCTGGGAGAGAACCCTACCCACTCTTGTGACAGAGCCAGGTTACTGGCCCTGTAACAATACACACCGATGAACTTCCACAAGATTGACGTTGGCCTAAAGATAAATTACAAAACACAGCAAATGCTTGTTGCAGTTTATGCATGTTTTGGGTTCCTCGATGGACTATAATAAAGTTCTATGGCTTGAGACAGCTTCAGATGACAAATGTCTACACTGCATGGAAGAAAATGGATCAGTATATGTATCACTGATCCTTTTTATTTTATTTATTTGTACATATGTTTACAGCGCACAAAGCCCATGGGCATCTAGGTGCTAGTTAACAAGTGAAGACAGAGAAGGGTGATGAGGGGGCGAGGGGAGGCGCAGAAACATTGCCAGTTGAAAAGGAACATCTTAAGGTGTTTTCTGAAGATGTTGTAGGACGGTTTCTCGCAGCTGGGGTGGGAGTTCGTTCCAGAGAGCAGGTGCCAGGGCTGGGAAGCTGGACTCCCTGATCGTGTGCGGATGAACCTCGGCGTGACGAGGCAGTGTTTGTAGAGACAGGGCATGCTTCTTTATTTTATCAGCCAGATACTGCGCTGCATCGTTTGAGAGACAACAGTGGGTGATGGACAAAATCTTAAAGTTGATTCTGTCCTTGACCGGGAGCCAGTGGGCACATTCCTGGCCTCTGAAATGTGGTCTGGTTTACCAATGTCTATTGCTACCCACAGGGCATTGTTTTGAATAGTTTGTAGTTTGGATTGTGTCTCCTTGGAATCGGGGGAAAAAACATGAGAAATCCCAAAAGGAAAGCAACAGATGCGATTTAAAATAGAGTGGTTAGAAGAAATGGAAATTAGAAATATGTCTCTTATGAATGGGAACATCGAAGGTGATAAGCCTCCTAAGGCGACCTGGAAAAGAGACGACCGGCAATCAATTCTGGACTACTTCTATACCTCGAAACACCTTAGAAGCAAAGTCATCAACTTGAGTGTCATCAACATGTCGCATCGCGACCACAATCTAGTGAAACTCACCTTTCTAGGAGAAATGAATCTCCCCGCAACAATATTGAACCACTCTGTGAATGTTGAACCAAGTCGAAACAGACTAAGAATGAACAGTACAAACATTAAAAACATCACGGAAGCCCTTACAAATTCAAATACAGAAAACGGTGGTAAAATTGATATTGCCCTCTCTTACAACAGTATACTGAAAGGAGCAAAGGTTTCACAAAAGTGAGATTTCAAATAGTGCATGCATACGATCCTGAAATTACAATTATAAAAAGAGAAGTGCGAAGAAATATAAGATCCTGAATAGAAAGTGAGAATATGAATCGGCACAGAGAAAAAAATGAATTAAGAATGAGATACAAAAATGTGCTCAAGTCTCATAAAATCACAATGGAACAACGAGATGCAGAAACGTTTTGTTGAGGAGCATGACGCAAAAAAACTCAAGAGACTGTTGGGCACTGATTAACAACGCTGAAGCCCCCCAGCAAGCTAGTCAATGTAATATGGTTTGTTTGTTTGTTTATTAATTTATAATGCGCTTCAGACCCGTGGGTAGCAGGGCGCAGCAATAGGATAATGCGAAGCTTACAATGTTGCAGATTATACAAGTTACAATAATGTACAGGAATCACAGACTAGCAGGGTAAATTACACAAAAATGGTACAGATAACATGTCATAATTCAACAAGGAGAATAGGAGTAGTATCATGTATTAGGACCTGTAAATAAGGTGGGCAAGTGCAGCTAGGGAAATAGAGTGACTAGTGGTCATTGGAGAGGATGTGTTGGATGGCGTTCCTTCTGAATAGTGGGTATGGTTGATCTGCTCTCAGGTTGTTTTGTAGTAAGTTCCAAGTTTTAGCAGCCTTCACTGGGAAGCTATTGCCACCAATAGTGGTTAACTTGAATCTGGGTACTACTAGGCAGTTGGCGTTGGCAGCTCTGGTTGGTCAGGTTTTTATATATATTTTGTTCATGAGGTAGCTAGGGGCGGCTTTGTTTAAAGCTTTGTGTGTCAAAGAGAACATTTTTAACTGTATTTTGTTCTCTGTGGATAGCCATTTATGTTGGCGTCTGATGGCGGAGATGTGTACTCTTTTATTTATGCCAAGCGCTGCTCGCAAGGCGTTATTTTGTAGTGTTTGTAGTTTCTGGGTGGTAGTTTTATTAGCACCACTGTAGAGGGCATTGCAGTAGTCGATCCTGGAGAGAATTAATGCTCTGGCCAGGATCATGCAACTGTCGTTGGAAAGGAATGGCTTTCCAGCTCTTATCAGCTTGCAAGTATAGGCAGTGGTGGAGGCCAGAGATTTTACCTGTTTGTCAAATGACAGAGTGGAGTCTAGGTAGAAGTCAAGGGTTTTTACTTCCTTGGAGACCCTGATAATGTTTCCGTCAATATTGAAGGAGCAGAATTCCTGGCCTAGTTTGTTAATGTTTGCGTGTGAACCCAAGATTATTAGCTCTGTCTTGTCGTCGTTCAAGCACAAGCCATGGGTGGCCATCCATGCTTGAACTATAAGATATACTCTATTCACCAACTCTGAGTCCTTACTATATCCCCAGAAAGTGGGAGGTGAATCTGTTTATCATCTGCAGAGTTAGTGTAGGTGATACCCAGAAGGTCCAGATCACCGAACAAAGGTTTGGTGAAGATGTTGTATAAAGTTGGCGAGATGCAAGAGGCTTGGGGAACGCCACACAGGATGGGGGTAGGGTCAGCTGCAGCCAATGGGGAAAGTACTCTCATTGTTCTCTCACTCAGGAATGATTCAAACCATCTGATGGCCTCAGGTACAGAAGTCCAATGGATTGATCATTACAGCACTCTATTCAAAGGACAAGATTTGCCCTTACCACCGCAACATGCTGATTCAAATTTCTGGAACATTGACATCACGAACCATGAAGAAAAATTCTGTTGGAAACTAGGTCAAGACCAAATTAAATGCATAAGGCAGTCAACCTACATTATTTAGCCAGCATAATCTTTGCATCCAAAGCTCCTTCTGCTTTTTTCAGGAAACTTGCCAACATGCCAGGCCCATTCCCAGGAAGTTTGCTGCTTGTGGGCCCACTTACAGTTCCCCCTCCTAATTTCTTAAGGGCTCGACATCCTTTTGTATTTCTAGACACTGTAAGCTTATTTTTGTCAGTGGACCCTGTGTCAGTCCTCAATTGTTTACAAGCCTTTTGTTTGTCTATCTTTAAAAAAATTGACAAAAGGATCTGGTACATCAGAGGTTGGAAAAAAATAAGGTGCTAATGTCTGGGTTCTGGATGCAAACAAATACTTAAAGGCTCATAAACTCGATATCTCATGAAACCCACAGCCAGAAACGTAAAGTGTAAAGCTAATGTACGTCAACAAAGGTATAAACTAAGCAATGTTTTTACAAACTCCCTTTATTTCTTTCCATTTAGTTTTTGTCATTCATTATAGCTCCTTTCACCATAATTATGGTCCCAACGCGCTTTTGAATGAACACCCTCGGAGGGTCCGGAGTCTAAACATTTGGTAGAATTTGGGAGGTACTATATGCGTGTGTGCATTTCAGCCAATTAAGTTGTGCAAGTGTGGCCAAGACCCTGGTAGTCGCCCATGTCTAAATGGAGTGTGTATGGGCGCAGCAGAGGTATACTATGGACTAAAGGGGTTTGGGGGTTTGTTTAAGGAGATAGAGAATTATGTGAGAAGCTACAGATCAAATTATTTTCATTAAAAGTAGCTTGGTTCTTTTGGCAGAGGTGATGTGCAATATGGTTTGTGTTATATGTGAGTGCACGGTGTGTAGAACGAGACTGTGCCTTCCGCGAAGTTGTGAAGGTGTGATGTGCGAGAGGAGAAATGGGTTAGCTGTGCAAACAACAATGTCTATTTCCTGGGTTCCATCTTTGTACAAGGAGCAGTGTTACATTTCACAGACGATATAAGTACTCAATTAATGCATAATACGAGCTGCCGAACCCCACAGACCCACAAAAGTGTTCCGCTCTCAACTAAGTCTTTCTACAACTGAGTTCGCAACACCCCTCGGGAAAGGGGAATTGGATAAAATAATAAACTCTGTCTCTGGATCCCCCTCTCTTGGATAGAAATCTGCCGGTACAAAGAAAAGATAAATGTGAATGTACCTGTTCTTCTAGTACTCATCCCACTTAACTCTATAGGATATTACTGTAGCTGAGACTCTTCTGCAGAAAGCCTAGAGGAGAAATTGCTGAATAAACCAGTTGCGGCTGGTTTAAAAACAAGAGCTTCTCTGATTGTAGATACAAATGCTGGGATGATAGTCTCTTCTGATACAAAGGGTCATAATTTCAAGAGGAGAAATAAAAATTGATCGGTCCTCTGTATTGATGTTTTTTAACTTAAGCACAAAGTTTGTCAGATCTGCACTTGTTCCATTACCTAGTTTCAGGGTTTATTCGTACTAATAAGTCTTCTCTGCATTGAAAGACTCAAACCACAGAATGGTTGTATTGTTTCTTGAATCCTAACTAGTAAATTACCCTAAATACTCTTTAAACACTATTTAAGTTTCCCTTTTTAGATATGGTAATTCTTTTTATTTATGGTCTTCTTTTAAAACCTGTGTCAAAGGCTAAAATGTCCTTAGGCAGATTAGTTGCCTGAAATGCTGCGTACTGCGTATAGGAGTTAAAATTCTATTTTATTATTTACAAAAAATACAGTCGCCGCACCGAAAAAGAAAGAGCTCCTCACCTTCTTTCTCCAAGGCGAAGAGTGCTCCAAACAGTTTACTGGCAGAGTATTTTCATTCTAAACAGTTGCGCCACTCGCTCCGTCCTCTTCCTGACTCTTCTTCATGGGACGCAATGCGAAGAAAAATCTAGACATTCACTTTCCCGAACAGCACGCTCTGCTTGTGCTAACTGCATAGAAGCAAAGCGAATGTCGCTTGCTTAAGTCCAGGACGCTGTCTACTTATCCGTTAAGGCATGCATGCACAACTTCAAAATAAACGACTCTGAAACCTTTATGATGAACGGGAAGGGAAACTCAGTTCTCAGAAAGCTTCCCTGCCTGCCACTAAGTAAATATTTAACTGTAGCAAAAAACAAGCACAGAAATTATTTCCCCTATCTAATCCTAATTAAAACTAATGTTACTTATTTGAAATAACTCGGCTCAATGCATGTAAATCAAGGAAGTGAAGACTCTGCTCTTCTCATTCTTTACTGGTAAATTGTGTCTCTTCTTACTTCTTTTTGATGATTTCTTTGGATTTTCTCAAGTTTCTTCAGGCCTACACTTCTGGAGCTCAAAGCTGCAGGACCTTTTCACTGGACAAACTAAATGAAAGGCAGTTTAGAATTCTCAGGTCTGCCCTTTCCCTTCTCCTTTAACCAATCAAGAGTCCTGCCTCCTCTCACCATCTTGCTAGGGGAACAGGCATACTTCTGAAAGAACTAGTCAAGGACCAAACCAACTCAAATGAATAATATGACTTGAGTAAAAACTACGTGCTTACAATAATACAGTATGTGTGCACACAAAAACAAACGCGAACTAAATTACATGTGCCCTGGAAAGAAGGTAGCCTAAGATGCAGGATACTTAATGTGTAAGTGGGAACCTGACAGTTTCTTAGAGTGAGAGATTACCATCCCTAGTTCCTTCTAGTGCGAAAACAAGGTCCCCATTTCATGATTACAAGCAGCGGCCTGGCCCACCCTCCTGTGCTTTAGAGTTACGTGCAGACTCAACCCCGAGCAAGCTACCCAGTGTCATGGTCATCGGGCCAAGAACACAGGCGGGGCCTGGATGGACACATTCCTGGTGCCTTTGGTGCCAGGCACATAAATAAGTCAACAAGAACATTTATTCAGGACAAAAATGCTTTTATTGTGAACATAGCACCTCGTTTCGGGTGCAAGGTGCATTTAACATGGGAACTTCCATCACTAAAGCAGCCCCACGTGTACTCTTGGCTGGGGCTGCTATTGTTGGCTTGCCTTGCACGTGCTGACTCACTAGGAGTGGCAGGGTGTGGCAGGCAAGCCAGTCCTAGTGGGCGTTCCCCGATCACAGCTATGTAAACTGCTCCAATCCATGAGGCAGACGCTTTGCGTTATTCTGCACTTCCATGCAGCGTAACGCTCACCGCCGCCTGGGATTAAATTTACCTTGGAAATTCTGCTTCTGCCTTTATACTTACCACCTGGGGAATCTGCTCTCACCTGTGCGCGTCTTCAAATCTTCTGGAACGCTGACATCTTCATCTTGGCACCGGAGCTCATCTTCAAATCTTCAGGGACGTTGAAATCTTCTTCTTGACACCGCAGCACTACGCGCTTCGTCCACGACCGCAGCACCTGCAAGTAAAAGCGAAAGGCAAGGTTCGACATTAAAAAGACAATAGGTTTAAGGTCGTGCTCCCACCGCACCTCACTCTTTTCCTTAAACCATCACTCACCTGTTGTTGGACATTGTGGTTTCAACTATTATTCAGGAATTAAACAATATCGAGAGCAAAAATACAAGACAGAAAGCGAGAAGGGGCAAAGAGAAAACAGAAAGAGGAAAAGACAAGAGACATTGAGAGACACTTACTACCAACCAAGAGAAGCATAGTCGCAGTTGGACTGGACTATTTACCAGGGATCAGTGAAAGAACTAGATCCTATCAACAAGCGCCCCTGCCAGAAGTAGCAGGACGGAGAGCGGTCACCATCAATAATTAACAGGTGAGCACTATGGGCCGGTACATGCCCACAGAAATCGCACCTTGGGTAGAAGGGTTTGGGAGGCACCATAGTCACTGATCGGCGCACTCAAGTTTTCTCATATCCGCGCAGGAGCAGTGTCACCAATAGTCGCAGTCCACAGCTCATCCGCAGGGGGAGAGATCTGACGGGGGTGACCTAATTCCTGGGAGGGCTGCAACCGCACCCCAACGCCTCCGCAGAGACCAGGTGAGCGTAACACCCAGGTGCCTGATGGTCCTCCTATGGGATGTTCAGCGTGATTTTCTCAAGGTGCTTTTTCAGTGGGATGCATTTCCCACCCTGCAAGCCCATATGAGTGCAATACCTGGCCCACTGTCAGGATTGGGTCTAGGTGCGAGTTGCTGGAGAGTCCTCCATGTGTGCTTGGCATCACACAAGGAAGGTTGGATGGCAGAGTAAAGCGGTTGAAAGGAAAGAGGAAGCTAGTCGCTGACAGAAGGGCAGGTGAGGGGAGTATGTGGGAGGGTATCAGGAGGGGGGACTGCAAGATGAAACCTGTCTGCGAGAGGCGGGGAGTGGCTGCGGGGAGGCGGGGGGGGATCGGAAGTTAGGGGGGTCAGCCAGGTTTTGAGGGCTTTCCTGAAGGCCAGGTGTTCCTCTATGAGGCAGAGCGCGAGGGGGAAGGGAGTTCCAGAAAGTGGGTGCGAGGACAGAAAAACGGGCAACTCCTAATCTGGAGAACCTGAAAGGAGGGACTACCGGGAGATGTGGGAAGCCTGATCTGAGGATTCTGGTAGGGTGGTAGTGAGTGAGCTTGTTTCGAAGGGATTGTGTCCTCCGACGTATTCCTTATCTTTGATATACGTTTCCAGCTTGCTGGCCTCGGAAATGTTTTCTCTGTAGAGGGCGCTGCCCGTCGACGTCCGCCGAGCCGATGTCCCTCGACGGCCACCGTATCGGCGCCGACGTCACCATGCCCATAAAAAGACACGCGCTGCGTCCGTTGCTCAGATCTGTTTTTCCACACTTCGTGGGGCCTCAGAACCTCGTTGCTCAGTTCAGTCAGGTTTATCTAAATCTATTTTGACGAATATTCCTTATCGTTCTCGATGGCTTCTTCATCAGAACCGACAACGCCGCGATCCAGCTTCAAGAAATGTCGAGACTCCGGTAAAAAAATGTCAATAACGGATCCACACAGGGTCTGTTTATGGTGCTTGGGGTCCGAGCACCATTGTTCGGAGTGTGAGGACTGCATGTCCAGGACGGCGAAAGCCCTGAAGGAGCGAAAGGGGAAGCTCGAGAGAGGTAAGTCAGCCAAAACCACCTCGAAGGTTTGGTCGGCCGAGTCGAGGCATTCGTCTCCTCACCGTCAAAAACACTCCCATTCTAGATCTCGAAGCAGCTCCCACCATTCGTCGAGATCTAGACACTCAAAAAAGAGACGTTGAAGGTCCCATTCCTCGTCGTCTTCGGTGTCCCCAGAAAGAGTTTCCTGTCCCACCAAACACAGTTCTCAAACTGAGTGGGAGAAATTCAGAAAGAAAATGTTAAGCGTCTTCGAGAACGCGCCCTCGACCCCATTGAAGACAGCTGAGGTTGATACCCCGGGTGAAAAACCCAAAAAATCAAAACGCTGCGAGTCGCAGCACCCAGCGAAACATTCCACCCGAGAGCACCATGAGCCCATCGGGTAAGAAGGCACCTTCTTCGAGGGTTCCTTCGACGCCGTCGTCGAAGATTACCTCGACGCAGAGGTCGGCGCCATCGACGCCGTTGTCGAAGGGTTCCTCGACGCCATCGTCGACGCCGATGAAAGAGAGGACCAAGGCTCCACAGCCAACAGTGTTTTCAAGGGCCTCCGGCACGACGCGAGACCGTCGTCAATGCCCTCGAGTAGGATCCCGATCCTCTCGAATTCTTTGGGGCCCCTTCCAGTTTTTTAGACGCCATTTTCGGCGCCTTCGAGGCCGGTTACATCGGCGTCGACGACTTCGACATTTTCTCGTCCAATAACGACGAGTTTGGCTCCTTCAGCCCTAGAGATGGGCTTTACCCCATTTCAGAGATCAGAATACCCTGGTCTTTCTTCAATTTATGAAGAAAGAGAAGACTCTGACCAAGAAACTTTTGCTTTACAGAGATCCTCACTGCCTGCTGCAGAGGATTTCACCTCTGAAGAAAGGAGGCTGAAGGAACTACAGGACTCACTTCATGAGGCCAGTGGACTTGACACTTCCCCAGAAGTGGAATTTGTAAAGCCAGACCCAGGGGAACATGCCGAAACACCATATAGAACCCTGATGGCAAGAATAATTGAATTTATGGGTTGGTCTGCGCCTTCACCTGTTTTCCAACAGGATGATCTAACGGATATATTGGACAAAGGCCCACAGGAGGACCCGGTGGTCCCCTTCCATGCAGCCCTACAAAGAAAAATTGCATCCAATTGGGAGACTCCCAAAGTCATCCCAGCAGTCAATAAAAGACTGTCGACAAAGTATAGGGTAGCGGCTGCTGACCCTGAATACCTGTCAAAACACCCGACCCCAGAGAGCCTGGTGGTTCAAGCGGCAACTTCATCCAGCAGTAGGACTGCTTACCCTACTGTCCCACAGGACAGGGATGACAAGAGGTACGACTCTATGGCAAAGAAAGTCTTCTCTGCCTGTAGTATGGCGTTGAAGTCCATCAACGCCACCTGTACGCTCGCCAGGTTCAGTCACACATTATGGGAGTGTGCTTCATCAGCGGCTGACTGCATACCCGATGGAGAGGAGAAGGAAGCCTTCCTTAACATCATTCAAGATGGCAAGGATGCCATGTGCGAGTCTCTTCAAACTGGCATCGATTCCGCTGACAGTATCAGCAGAGCCATGGCGGCTAGTTCAACAATCCGCAGGCATGCGTGGTTGCGAAAGTCTGGCTTTGCTCCAGATGTACAGGCCAGACTTTGCTATGCCCTTTGACGGCTCTTCGTTATTTGGAAAAAAGGCTGATGACAGTCTGGAAAAGTTACAGACTTCTAAAGCAGCAGCAAAATCCTTAGGAGCTGCTATCCGCCAAACTCCTTTTCGCCCCTCAGGAACCTCCGGGAGAGGAAAGTCCTTTCGTTATTATTCCGCATTCGGAAAAGGCAGAGGACAGCCGGCGCAAAGAGGCCAAAGAAGATCCACCCGAGGTGGACGGGTCAAAGGTACTAAAACCGCAGCAGCAGCAGGTGCCTCTTTACCCTCGGCATCTGCATCAGCCGCCCCCAAACCACTCTGAGGCCTTTGCACACAAGACACCTGTAGGGGGCAGGTTAACTCACCATCTGACGGAATGGCAGGCTATAACGTCAGATGCTTGGGCGTTGGAGACAGTTGCCCAAGGTTACTGCCTACCCTTTCTACACATCCCTCAGAGTCATCCACCGGGGAACAGCTCCCGAAAAGTTCCAGATCCGCTCCTCTTGCAGGAAATTTTGGACCTGCTAGAGAAAGGTGCCATAGAACCGGTACCTGTAGCGGACAGGTACAAGGGCTGGTACTCCCCCTACTTTCTCATACCAAAGAAGGACGGAGGACTGAGACCCATCCTGGACTTAAGAGAATTGAACAAGTTCCTCAGGAAGGACAAGTTCAAGATGGTAACTCTCTCTCAGATCCTTCAGGCGCTCCAGCTCCAGGACTGGCTGGTATCTCTGGACCTTCAGGATGCTTATTTCCATGTGCCAATCCATCTCAAGCACAGGAAATACCTGAGGTTCGCAATTGGCAACTCTCATTATCAATTTCGAGTTCTGCCATTTGGGCTGACCTCCGCCCGAGGGTCTTCACCAAGCTGATGTCGGTAGTGGCGACGAGTCTAAGGAGGGAAGGGATCCATGTCTATCCCTACCTATACGATTGGCTGATCAGGGCCGTATCTTCGGAACAGGCCCGGACCAGCTAGATTATGTCTGCCTCTTCCTTCACAGACTGGGCTTCTCCCTCAATTTAAAGAAGTCACAGATGATACCATCACAGAGACACCAGTTCATTGGAGCGGTCCTGGACACTTCCCTGGGAAAAGCCTCGCCACCAGAGGTGAGGGCTCAAGATATTCTGCAGATGGTCACCAAGTTTCAAAATGCCCAACGTCTCCCAGCCTTCGACTTTTTGAGGTTGCTAGGCCTCATGGCATCCTGCATCTTCCTTGTGCCAGAGGCTCGCCTGAGAATGAGATCTCTTCAGTGGGCACTGAGAAGTCAGTGGTCACAATTCTCAGGGAGAATGTCAGACCTCCTCCGGATTCCGGACAAGGTAGCCCACGACCTTCAGTGGTGGGCCTATTCAGAGAACATCTTGAAAGGAGAACTGTTTTGGCAACCATGGCCAGAGATAACAGTAGTCACAGACGCCTGGCTCACAGGGTGGGGAGCCCATGCCAACGACTTGACCATCAGCGGTCGTTGGTCTCCATCGGAGTCCAGACTACATATCAACCTATTAGAGCTGAGAGTGTTCAGACTAGCGCTGAAAGCTTTCCTGCCATCAGTACAGGGGAGAAATGTCCTGATAATGACGGACAACACGGTGGCCATGCACTACCTCAACAAAAGAGGAGGCGTAGGATCACTACAACTGTGCAGAGAGGCAATGCAGCTCTGGTTTTGGGCAATTCGGGAAGGAATCTCTCTATCGGCAGTCCATCTAGCCAGAGAGAAGAATTTGACAGCGGACGCTCTGAGCAGGCACAGCACAGTCTCCCACGAATGGGAGCTAGCTCAGGAAGTCCTTCAAGAGATCTTCGCCCTTTGGGGAACCCCTCAGGTGGATCTGTTCGCCACAAGCACCAACAGGAAGTGCAATCTGTTCTGTTCAAGGGAATTTCCCCCGAGAGGAGCTCTGGGAGACGCGTTCATAGTGGACTGGGAGTTTCCACTCCTCTACGCGTTTCCACCAGTCCCTGTTATTCCTCAAATGATCAGGAGGTTGAGAAGATTCCGGAAAACCATGATCCTAATTGCCCCGGACTGGGCCAGGAGAACGTGGTACCCGGACCTTGTAGATATGTCCATCTGTCCTCCAATCCGTCTTCCACTCAAAGAGAATCTTCTCTCGCAGAAGGGAGGTCAGGTTCTCCATCCAGACATCAGAACCCTCAACCTTCACGCTTGGCTTCTGAAAGGTTGAGGTACAAGGATTGGGATCTCCCTGATGACATCATGGAGGTGTTGCTTTCGGCCAGACGACCAGCAACAAAGTCTTTATACCGCTGCCGTTGGAACAAGTTTTGCAGCTGGTGTAGGGAAGAGAATATCGACCCTTTTTCATGCGATACACCAACGGTGCTATCGTTTCTACTCTACTTGGCAAACTCAGGCCTTCAAGTTGGCACTGTAAAAGGCTATCTCGCAGCGCTTTCTATCTTCAAGCACACTGCGGAGGAACCATCATATTTCAAAATTCCTCTAGTGGTACAATTTCTCAAGGGTCTGACTAATGTTTACCCTCCAAAACCATTCCAGGTTCCATTATGGGACTTACATTTAGTCTTAAACTTCTTAATGGGCACTCCATTCGAGCCACTTCACTCTTGCACATTAACATTTCTCACACTTAAAACTGTCCTACTTGTAGCACTAACATCGGCTAGGAGGGTGAGTGAGCTACAAGCTCTCTCCTGTAAACCCCCACATACAATCTTCCACAAGAACAAGGTTGTCCTCCAGGTGAAGCCTAATTTTCTCCCAAAGGTGGTTTCTGAATTCCATATTACTCAGAAAATGACCTTGCCTTCATTCTACCCTCCTCCCCATCCGGGGAAAGAGGAGGAAAGGCTACACAGGCTGGACCCTAGGTGAGCTCTCAGCTTTTACATCAGCAGAATGGCTAGAATCAGGCAAGCAGACCAGCTGTTCGTAGGATACTCCGGTCACAAGTTGGGACTACCCATAACAAAACAAACCATCTCCAGGTGGATTATCTTGGCCATCCTGGAATGTTAGACTAGCAGGGAAAGAGCCACCCCAAAACCTCAGGGCTCATTCAACCAGGGGTATCGCAGCTTCTTCGGCTCTCCAGAGAGGGGTACCGGTCCGGGACATATGTGCGGCTGCCACATGGTCGTCCGCACATACATTCACAAAATTTTACAATCTGGATTCCTCCACTGCTCAAGAGACCAGATTTTGCAAAGCCGTATTACATTCGGTCCATCCCTAAAGGGATATATAACACTATCACTCCCGCCTCCAATTACATACCACTGCTATGGGAGTCTATCAAAGATAAGGAATACGTCGGAGGACACAATCCCTTCGAAGAACAAGTTACTTTCTTACCTGGTAACGTTCTTTCGACGGGATGTTCCTCCGACGTATTCCTTATCGCCCCTCCCATCCATCCCTGCAGTGATAATTTCCCTTGTGGTTGCAGCTTTCGCTCCTTCAAGGTTACTAACCAATTCAGGCATGTCTTTCTTATACTACAAAACGGAACTGAGCAACGGACGCAGCGCGTGTCTATTTATGGGCATGGTGACGTCGGCGCCGATACGGTGGCCGTCGAGGGACATCGACTCGGCGGACGTCGACGCGCAGCGCCCTCTACAGAGAAAAAAATTCCCAGGCCAGCAAGCTGGAAACGTATATCAAAGATAAGGAATACGTCGGAGGAACATCCCGTCGAAAGAACGTTACCAGGTAAGAAAGTAACTTGTTCTTTGGAGGAATTCTGGGCCTTTCTTGTGGGTTGCGCAGTGGGTAATGCACATGGCTTTGAAGGAGGCCCGTTGGCTGATGAGCAGTCAGTGGAGTGTCCTGAGTAAAGGGGAGATGTGTTCTCCTGGGGAATTGTCCAAAATTACAGAGAATAAAAGCCTGAATGGGTGATTTGGCTGAATTTCAGCCATTCGAATATTCAGAGCGGCTGAAACAATTAGGCCAAATCCCCCATTCGGTGCTAAGGGCTGCGGGGTTGTCCCCTGCACCCTTCTTCACAATATTGTGAACAGGGATTGCGGCGGTGTCCCCCGCAGCCGATTCCCAAAAAGCCCAAAAAAAATAAAAAGGAGTGGACCCTGTGGCACCGGTTTTCGATCACTGAAGTGAAAGGGATCCAGCGCCGCAGGGACGCAGTGTGTCGGCAGCCGCCGCAAGGTGAGTAGGGGTATGGAGGGGGTTGGTGGGGGCGGGGGGATGGGTGTGTGTGGGGGCGTGGGCGATGGCGAAGTTGGACATTTTCAGGGGAGAAGAGCCTGAAGGTTATTTCAGAAAAATAATCTTCGGCTTTTTCTCCCTCGAACATTTCCTTCACAGGCTTTCAACCCCGATCCCTCTGGGGGAGAGTGCGAGGTGGAGCTTTGCTGCAGAGTTTTAAATCTGTTGGAATTTTCGAAGTTGCTATGTAGGTGCGACTTGTTAGAGCAGTCTAGGTGTGAGAGGATGATGGCCATGATTGTGGAAACTCTATGGGCGGTAGGAGAGATATAAAAATCTGCTTGAGGATGCATAGGTGGAAAGTGCACGATCTGGAGACTGCATTGATTGCACAGCAGAGGAACTGGTCTGAGCTAAAGGTGCATCCTAGGTTTTTGACTTAGTGGGATTCAGTGGGCACGGGTTCTAATGAATGCGGCCAAGGGATAGGTTGGGGAACAAGACCTGTTTTGCCGTAGATATCAATGTCAGAGGTCAGTGTCGGAGAGGCAGGATGTGAGGTCTGGGTGGGGTGAAGAGCGGGAGTTGGGAATCTTGAGAATGATCTGGGTGTCGTCAGCATAGTTGTAACATGTGAGATTGTGGGAATGGATGAGCTTGGGGAGGGGCAAAAGGTAGAGGTTGAAGACTCTGTGGGGGTCTGGGCAGGGAGCCGAGGAGAAAGGATGGAGAGCGATGATTTGGGAGTGGCCGGAGAGGAAAGAGGATATCCATCTGAGGGCAGTCGCTTATGCATAGGTCAGAGATGCTGTTCGTGAGGATGGAGTGGTTATTCATGTCAAAGGCTGCTGAGAGGTTAAATAGGATGAGAGCAGCGCAGCACTCAGTCTGCTCTTCTTTTCAGGTCATCTCAGATAGAGGCCAGGGAGGATTCAGTTCCATGGAGGGGTCTAAAGCCAGACTGGGCTGGGTCAAGAAGGCTGTGGGCCTCAGTGAAGAGGCTGAGCTGGGAGTATGCTATGCAATCTCCTAATTTGACTATGAAGCGGCTGTTGGAGATGGGGCGGTAATTGGAGGGGAGGAGGGGGTCAAGAAAGGGCCTTTTTAGTAGTGGTTTGACAGAGGTTTTGTATTCAGGAGGGAAGATACCTGCTGTTAGTGAGTGATTGATTATAGATCTTGCGAGGGTGCCTGCACAGGTGGAGTAGAGTATGTTTTTGAGGGGGGTCGATGGACAGGAGTCTTCTGGGGGAACATTGAGAGAAGATTTGAGAACTCGGAATGGGAGATTACAGAGAAGGAGCTGAAGAGGGTGTAAGTCGGGGGCAGCGGAAGGGGGGCTGTCGGTATAGGCGCGGACCGAGTTGGTAGTTTAGAGTGGAGTGCGAGGATCCTTTCAATGGCTATGTTGAAGTAATGGTCAGAAAGGGTGTCGCACAGTGCCTGGGAGACGGGGGGGGGGGGCGGCTAAGAACAGCAGAGGGGAGTCTTGAACTCTGAGATGATCTTGTGGAGTTATTTGCAAGACTTGTTTGTATTGGTGATGCCGGAGGTATCGAATGCATGTTTGGCTTTCCAGATTTCAAATCTGTAGGCTCTTATCTGTCTAGCCAGAGTGGCTTTGTTTTGGGTGGAAGGGTTGGTCTGCCAGTGTCGTTCCAGGTGATGGTTGACGGTTTTGAGGAATTTGAGGCGAGGGTTGAACCACCTGGAGGAAGGACCTGTGTGGTGGGGTGGGGGTTTTGTGGGGTTTAAAGGGGACAGAGCGTCTGAGAGACATTGGTCGAAAAGTTATGGGGAGGGGGATCCTCTCTTGAGGGGGAGCTTGTGAAGGGAGTACAGTAGGGCGGAGGAAAGAGCAGGGCAGGTGGTTACCTTGTTCCAGAACTGAATCCTGGGGGCAGCATCACGTGGTGGGAGGTGGGGATGGAAACGGGCGCAGGAATCAGGACTGAGACGAGGATAGCAGAGTGATAATACCAGACGAGGGGGCGGGTGAGGGGGGAGGAGATCAGGTTGGATGAGCTAAACACTACATCGAAGGTGTGATCTACAATGTGGGTGGGGCCTGATATTAATTGAGTCAGATTGAGGGCTTCCATGTTGTCAACGAGATGATGTGTCATGGGGCTGGAGGGGGTGTTGAACCACATGTTTAGATCACCAAGAACAGCAAGAGTCTGGTGAGAGAGCAGTATGGCTGATACATAGTCACTCAGAGTCTTTGAAGGTTCTGTTATAGCCCAGGGGTCTGTAAAGGAGGAGGATGCTGAGGGAGAAAGGAGGAGATGATTGGAATTTAACTAGCAGGGATTCACAGTCATTGCAGGGTTGTTTCTCGATATGTAAGGGTGTGAGGTGAGGTTTCTGGAGGATGGCTACAGCACCTGCTCTGCTGGCTTTGTTGTTGGTGATCAGGGAGTATCCTGGGTGGATGGACTTGTGTGCAGTGGGGAGAAAGTCGCTTGAGAACCACATTTCAGTGATGAAAATTATTTCAGGGTTTCTGTCAGAGATAAGGTCAAAAATCATGATTGTTTCTGGCGACTGATCCGATGTTGATGAGAATGCATGAGAGGGAGTGAGGGGGGCAATGTCGTGAACAGGGGGGGAGGAATTAAGGGTAGAGATGCTGTGGGTGGGCCTTTGCGTGTCATGGGTGGGGTAAGAAAGGGAGGGAGAAAGAGGGGAGATGACGAGAGGATGAACAGTGTTGGTGTCAAACGCACAAAAGGGAAGAGAGCTCGACACTCTCCCCTGAACCACAGAATCCGAATGAATTCAACGCTCCCACCGTGGTTGGCACAGGCGCCTGATATATGCATATATATATATATATATATATATATATATATATATATATATATATATATATAATACAGGATGCCACGTGGTAGCCAATGGGGGGAAGAGGAGTTAGGGAGAAGTTGTGGATAGGGTGGGGGAATAAGGAACACCGGATATAGAGTTGGGTAACGCCTAAGTTGGATGGGACACGGGGAAACACAGGGAAAAATCCTCCCTACCTAGACCGTGCACAACATATAGCATTTAGTGATACTCAAGAACTTTTGCTAACCCTAAACAGTACTTGCACATATCTACTCCCTGCTTATCTTGAATGTAACATACCTACACACCTTGATATGTGTGCTAGATTTAGAACCCAACATATAAGACACATTAGTAAAGCATGATGTACACATACAGTGGGATCTTACCCATATATGATTGACACAGACTCATGGCTCATTGGGCAAGCATCAGCAACATGTATGACATACAACAGAAAATGATTTCTAACTTATTTTGCCCGTATGAGTTGACCCTTTCATGAATTACGGCATGTATTCCAAAATTACGTAACTTAGTTGGAAACGGCGTTCTTGATGCCGTCTGAACGCACTGAAAACATGAAACGGACAGTATGCTCCCGCCGCTTGGTATAATAAAGTTTGCACATTTAAGCACCATCAGCATAGCAGGGAGGTTGTGTTTGGCATTGTCCGTATCGTGGATGCAGAAGCAAACAATCCCGGCCCCTGCAATTCCCCAACACTTATTTGAAGTCCGAGAACCCCCGCAGGACTTCCCGGACGAGAAGAGTTCCAGCCGTCAATCCGCTCGGTCTCCACTTCCTCTGCAGCCTCCGTGCGTGTGCCGAGGGGCTCATTAGTCAAGAACACGGTACCTCGCACAAACCCCTCCTTCCTGCTCCATCTCCGAACACACCACAAAAGTCAATAAGCCACACCTGATGCGCGCCGTTGCTTGCTCATAAACTGTTCGCAATTAACAACCGCTGGCAATGCGCGTGCGTCCAAAAACTACACGCTTTCCCAAGGGCTGCTGGGAATTCTAGTTTCTTCACCATTCAGCCTGCAATTAAACGCCCTTGAGCACTCCTTTCCAGCTCCAGCCCGTATTCCTAACAGTTGGGCATGGGGGAGTGGGTAGGAGTGTAGAATAGTGTTGAGGAAAGGCGTCGCAGGGGAAGAGGTGGGGAGGAGTGCGGCTGGTGGTGGCTGTGAGAAGAGTCTTCTGTGCCTGAGCTGATAGGGGTGGGGGTTGTCAAAGGTGTGTGGGAAGGGTCTGCAGAATCCAGAGCTTTGGTCAAGGCTGTGCGGGCTGCGCTTAATGAAGAAAGGGTTGAGTGTATAGGCAGGGGCGATTGGGCCAGGAGAGAGGGCGGTGATGGTGGTGGATGCAGGGGTGGACAGTGGAGAGTGAACCCTTGGTGGAGGGGGGTTATTAAGGGAGAGGGAGAGAGTATGGGCGGGGTTGGGTATTGGGGGGAGGGAGTAGGGGCGTAGCAGAGGGAGAGGGAGGAGGTGCAGTCGGGCGGTAGGGTGGGGGAAGATTGCAGTGGAGGGTGGGGGCAGCTGTGGAAGGAAGGTCTTGTGATCCTGGGCTGGCAGGCGAGTGCCAGGGTTGTGTGGGTGAGGGTCAGCTGAGGAAGTTTTGACCAAGGCTGTGAAGGCTGCGCTGAGGGACGGGAAAGTTGAGTGTAGGACAAGAGGGGTATGGGCTGCGTGAGAAAGAGGGAGGAGGCGGACATAAGGGAGTGAGGAGGAGGGGTTGTCATGGGGGGGATACCAGGGGGAAGGGTTGGATAGGGTTTTGATGGCGCTAAGAGAAGGTGGTGTGGGAATTGTGAGGGAGTAGGGGGGAGAGTGAAAGTGGTCCTACAGTGGGGGATTAGGGGGCACAATCTGAGGAGTGAAGGTGGGAGAGGGCACTGGTAGGGGGAGAGGAGGATGGGGTGGAGGGGTGGGCTTCGGGTTCCTTATGCGCCAAATGGCTCCACGCAATTTAAAATAAAAACATTTTAGAAAATGTATAGTTATACCTGAATGTAGTGTTCCTAAAATAGACCAACTCAATTGTAAGTATGGTGCCATATAATATCTGAGAAGGAAGATTAGAAATAATTACCCTACGACCTGAGAAAAACTAAACCACAGGGGAACACTCTACTGTTTTAGAAAGCTTTACAGAGGTCTGTCACTGACCCGCTCTTGCTAGAAAATTAAGTCTATAAAAGTCTATAAAATGGTTAACAAAACCTGGCTAGAAAGGAAATACTGAGATGGTAAAATGAAGGTATATGCTGATTTACAGAATGTGTAAAGTGCAGAGTGCCAAAAACAGTTGTGCAAAAGTGCTGAATGCTTGGTTGGGTATCTCAAAGGGGAAAACGCCCTGATTAACCTTATAGCCCCAAAGAGAGCACCCAACATGCATAATTATCAATGCTGTTTTAGAAAGCTAGTTCTGTTACAGAACAGACAGTCAGACTCGAAGACAAAAAGTTTGTTAATTTAAAGTATTCTGGTGTAAAATCCAACCGGGTTTTTGTTAAAAATGAGGAAAATGAGTATGTCTACCAAAAACCAGGAGCAGGAGCACTTAAAGGGGAAATTCAGTCAGAAATGTTATCAGCCCAATTGATAGGGCATGTATTTTTTAGCATATTTCGATCAATCAGAAAATGTTTTCGGATGCATCTTACCTTCGATTTTCTCACGTGTTGGAAGCAGCCATCCTGTGGTAATCGTATCCATTGATCCATCGGCCCAAGTTCAAGTGCCCTCACAGTAAATCTTAATACCACCCCTAAAGCTGACAGCGTTAGAACCTTGAGCCCCTTGTCACAACATAAGTGCACGTCTCATGTCTCCCATCCACAAACCAACCAAGGCTGATCCTGTTTAGCTTCATGGGGTGGCAGGGTTGAGCCCATACATGCTGTAAAGCTAACTACAACCAGTGCTTCATCCTAGCAGTATCACCCTCGGTTGGTTTACGGATGGCAAACATGATGTTCATATATATTTTTACTACCTGAGCCCATGCAATTGGCTTTAATCTCTTTCATCCATAAACCAGGAAGGGATGGTACTAAATGCGCAAATTATAGGCACATCTCTCTGCTTAATGTGCATATTAAGCTTTTGGCAAAAATATATGCCAGTAGACTGGATCTAATTTTTCCTCGATTATTCATGGAAATCCGACTGCTTTTATGCAGTGTCCTTATAGCTATGATAACATGGGAGAGGTTATGGATGTCATTCATTTTAATAAAGATAAGCATTAATCCAGCCAGTGAGTGTGGACGCACAGAGGGCGTTTGATCGTGTAATCTCGGCTTATTTAAGGTTGTACTGGAACATCTTCTCTTTGGCCCTGTTTTTATGCGGTTCTTTCATGCGCTGTATAGTAGGGCAAAAGCTCAGATTTTAATGAATGGGGCAAGATTTGCAGTCTTTAATGTACAGCGTATAACCCGTTGGAGATGACCAGTATCTTCTCTTTTGTTTAATATATTTATAGAACCTTTAGCAACAGCACTTAGATTAAATGATACCATCCAAACATCCAAGGTATTAAATGTGACACTTATGTGTCTAAAGTGCTATTATATGCAGATGATCTCCTCCTGTTTCTTTCAAATCCAGAGTACTCATTTCAGAATGTATTGGAACTATTTCATCGTTTTGGTAACATATCGAACTTTAAAATTAATATGTCTAAGACTGACATTTTTCAAATTACCCTAATGTGTAACTAAAGTTGTGTTCCTGGAAATAAGTTCCTATGGACTAGAGAAGGATTTGTACATTTAGTCATTCATGTATCTAGGGATATCACTCGCATGCTGGAGAATAACATATGTCTTAAGCTCAGAGACATGATCTCAGACTGTAAAAGATGGTCTAGAATCAACCTTACAATATGGGGGGAAATTGGCATGATTAAGATGACCATACATCCTAAGATTGTATATCTATTCAGTATATTGCCTCTTCCTCTTTCGCAGTCTTTGTTGGGAGAAATTAAGAAGGTATTTAGAGACTTTTTATGGAGGATTGGAGTTCACCCGAAAACTCTGATGTCATTTCTTTTGCGCTCAGTGGAGGCAGGGGGCTTTGGTTTTCCATATGTGAGGAAATATCACACTGCTTTCTCCTTGAGGAATCTACATCACTGGGTCAATGACAATTCTGAGCCAGCCCCTATGTGGGAAGGCATGGAAAAGGAGTCTGTGTCACCTATACCCTTGGATTGCCTTCTTATGATGGATTATCGACTTTGTCTTAACCAAACGTTCCCTACTGTATGACACATGGTTTCTGAATGGAAGCGTGCGAATCGCATAACTGAGTCAAAAATCCTGCTATGTCTGGAGTCATGCATCTGGAAGAATCCAGCAATTACGGTTGACAATGAGATGCTGAATTGGTGCACTTGGCAGCGTGCATGCATTTGGAAGCTGAAACATGTTCTAGAGAATAGCACATTATTAGACTTTGGCTTCTTGACATTTAAATATAAATTACGTAATTCTAAAAGATCAAAGTATATAGTGCTGCAAGGAATTTTGACATCCCTTTTCTCGCCAATAAATGCCAAGATCCATGACCCTTCTGCCCACTCTCTGCATCTATGGTCTAACACCTACTCTCTGTGATCTCGAAAGTGCCCTTAGAATGGCCAGAGCGAAAGACTTGGGAGTCTGAAATGCATGTGCAGATTTTGGATTCCAACTTATGTAATAGCCTGAATAAATTGAAACTGGACCTGGATTTATGCTACACACAACAGCGGGTTATAGCCTGTCTGTATTGGTCGCCGTGGAGGATGAAAGTCTGTAAACCTTCCCAATCTGATATTTGCTGGAACTGCAAAAAGGAAATTTGAACCAGTACCCATACGTTTTTGGTCTTGTGCGCAAGTATCTCAATACTTGGGACACGTCCTCTCCCGAATGGAGTGTGTAACCCAGTCAGTACTGCCACGTACTCCACTGTTCTGTGTTCTCAACTTATTCCCAAATGGTTTGAAATTATCAGCTGGAGTCATAAATTGGACATACAAAGCATTGTTAGTGGCTGAGAAACCGATTTTGAGGACATGGAAGTCTAATGGGAAACCCCAACTTGAGGGCTGGTTTCAGAGTATGTTGCTGTTGGCTGCTAGGGAAAAAGTTTCATATGCTAACAAGAATTTGGTTGAAGACTATCAATTAATTTCGGGTATTTTCAATTACTTATATGCCTAAAATATTACTGTTATGGAATCTTATAATGTGTGTAGGAATAATGATCTGCTGGTTTGGCTGACCCTCGTCCCTTTTAGCACCTAGTGTTTGCACATGTTGTTTGTCCTGTCTTTTCTTGTGTTGTGTATTGTTGTGTTTGGGGACAAGTGTATAAAGTGGGGTTGGGATATTCTGTATTATTACAGCAATATAAGATGTTTTGATTTGTTGCTATGTTCTGCTTTTGGATGATCTCTCATTGGATTACTTACGTTACCCTTTCTTTGTTTTTCACTTGTATTATATTTTGTCAACACTGTTGACTACTGCTTGTATTTTATGGACTGAAAATGATGAAATATTAATTTAAAAAAATAAACCAAATATATTTTTTATTATGGCCAACCTTTTTATAATCATAACATGTTTGATTGAATTTCATTAAACCTGCACCTTGCCCCTGTCCAGGCTCTAACCAGTCAGCTATCGCGTTTCTTGAGCTAGCCATGATCAAACTAAATTAAAATGTAAAAGCTCAATCCATGTGCAGCAATCGCTAAACCTGGTATGTCGCTGGCAGTCTGCCATCCACAAACTAAACCGAGGCAGATCCTGCTTATCTTGACGGGACAGGGTCAGCAAATAATTAGTAGCATTCAGGGTGCTAGGATGAAGCACTGATTGTATTTGGCTTTACAGCCTGGATGGGCTCGGCCCTGCCGCACTGTGTTTCCTTTGTCAGCTTTAGGGGCGGTCTTATGATTTACTGCTGCAAGAGCACTTGAACATAGGGCGATGGATCAACGCACAGGAAATAATGTTCTAATAGTTAGAACTATGCTAAAAAAAAATACATGCACTATCCATTAGACCAATAACATTTCTGAGTGAACTTCCCCTTTAATTCGAGGAGTCTCAACGGCAGTACAGCCCACAGTCAGTCACTGCCTCTATTGTTCTTTAGTAATAGGTTGCTTTTCCACATCTTCAGTCCCAATTGGTGCACCAACTTGTCGAGTACCCCCAGCGGTGAGGTACGCAAATAGAAAACAGCTCAAATCCACTTCAGGGTTAAACAAGAAAGACGGCTCAAAATCACTGCTTTCACTTGTCTTGGGGAAAGTGGAACGTACTGAATAAACTCAGAATTTGCTCACAGAGCACGTGTACCCTCCTTGCACTCCTGTCAGGTCTTGTCCAATATCCAACGCAGGAGCTTCTGAACCCCACAGACCCACCAAAGTGTAGCATCCTCAACTATTTAGCCAGTTGAGTTTGTGACACCCCAAAGGGAAGGGGGGAGTGGAGAAAATAACAAACTGAGACACTGGAACTGCTACTTCCTTCTGACAGTGGTATCTGCATAGGGGAGAGATTCACAGAATTTTAGTTCATACATAATATTTCTATTGACTACTAAATTATCAGTAATATAACTGAAAATACCTGAGAGTTCCTCTGCATAAGCTTAAAGGAAAGGTCTTTTGATTAAATAATAAATCGTTTTTTAATCAATTGCTGCTTGCCTTTGAATTAAAGTGTGCACCCTTTAATTCAAAATGAGTAGAAGTTCTGGCCAAGGAATTCACAAGTTTATTCTCAGTCTTGACTAATCTCTTCTATTTGAGTTCATTGATCCAAGACTCAGTTTTGCAGATTGAGTTCACTATTGAATGATAACCTCTTTAGTATTGACTTTCAGAAAATGTCTTTTCACACGTTGACTCCCTTATTGCTGCTTAAGGATGTAGTAAGCATTTCAAAACAATGTCTTTACTCTCTTAAGGGATGATATTCATGCTCTCTTTCCAAAACTTGCATAAGAAAATATTTGTTTATTTCTTTAGGGTGCTTAGGCTTATGTAAACAAGTCTCAATGCTTGTGTCAGTCACCGCAAACTCGGCGCAACAAAACAAATGAAAAAACCTACGTGAGCTGAATGAAACTTTAAATTGAGTCTTTTGCTCCGGAACTAGAGTACAATAGCACAACGTAGGAAAAAACAATATTGCGCGTACCGCTTACCTTCTTTTCCTGAAGAAACAGTCCGGAAGGAAAAAATCTCCTCTCTCACCTCGAATCACTGTTGGCGCCGAAAATCTCTGCGATCCGCAATAACTTCTTAACAGGATTCACACGAATGCAACGGCACAGCTGCTGTCAGACGGAAACGACGAAAGGATCACACAAGGCTCCTGAAGAGGTAAGCGGAATACGTGAGAGAAAGGCAGAACACGATTCCCTCACAAAATAACACGCCGCGCACTAACTCGAGCACAAGTCAAAACATTAACTCATTCACAACCGGATCCTTTTACAGTTTTCAGAGTCACCGATTTATATTCCTACTAAAGGGGAAAACATATTTACAAGCAAGAGAACCTTCATTAGAAGAGATTGAAAAGTATTTAGCTCAGATTTGAATATTAAAGCTTGAAAGGAATCTTTTAACTTCCATCAGATGAGTCTTCTTTCTTGAAAGTTTCTTATTGACCAAAATCAGATTTCTTCAGAAAACAAATCTCTTCACAAGATTTCCTAGGCCCAAATTCTCAGGAGAAAACAAATAACATGACTTGCTCACAGGATTAACTCAAATGAAAGGCATTTTACAATGTTCTAAACAATCCTTTGTTCAGCCTTCACCCAATCACGGTTCCTTCTCCTTTCCTCCATTTTGGCTTGGGCTCTCACCAGCATTCTGAGAACAAAGGTTAAGGCCTAACCAACTCCTAAAGGAAATTCATTTAAATAATACAAAATAAATATATTGAAGCTCTAAATGAATAAATAAAATACTGCACAGCCAGAAGATAAATAAAAACTAAAAACATATTAGTAACTAAACCAGAAATCATAGTTTTATTTTTCCAGGGACCAGACAGCTCCTCCTGGTGACACTTAAAGCTTTCTCAGAGACTCTGCTGACTCTAGACTTTGCTAAATTCAATCACATTGGTAGTTTCTTGCAGGGATTTGCACGTTTGCGCCTCACACCACGCAACTCCCTTTTCCAAATCCAAGAGCTGTCACTGCCCCTGCGCAGGGTGTACAATGGTACCCGTAATTTGCAGACAACGGCACTGGGTCTGTCGGGGCAGGCTAGCAGACAGCAGATAGTTTGATATAGATGCAGCCAGTGATTTGCGAGTAATTTGCTTCCATCCATAAAAACAGGGCAAATGAGGGTTGTTGGGCAACTTGCAACCGAAAGCAGGTAACAGTGGAGGAACAGCACGCACCCAGTTCCTCACCGCTGAGCGTGGTGCTGGAAGGATTTAAGCTTGCAGTTGTACTTGGGAGGTGCTATCCGCATACCCCACCTCCAGTTAGAAAGTAGCGCACCAGCGGGAAAAGCCCGCTCACGGCCCTGCTCTGCTAAGTGTGACGCCGGAAGGATTTAAGCTAGCAGCTGCAGTTGTAGCTAGGCAGTGATATCGGCATATCCCATCTCCTGTTAGAAAGCAGCACACCAGCGGGGACAGTATTCTCACGGTTGTTGGGGTTGATGTTTTGGTCCCATCACGGAAAAGAGGTTCACACTACTACATTGGCCATGGTGTGGCTGGTTTAGAAGCGATGTTCAACTAAATATGTGTTCAATGTAGTTAGAAGAATTGAAATGAGTGGTGTTACTTTGTATTTTAGTTGGATACATTTTTAGAGTCACAGTAGGCAGCAACATGCGTAGCAGTGGTATGGATACAATGTATTGTGCAATGTACAATTTGTAGCACTGAGAAGTATGTAGTGGTGAGATGTTTGCATGCGAGTGAGGAGTTTATTGAAATGGAAACTAACATGTAGGAATTCAACAATGTTTTAAATTGCTGACACATTTAGGGCATTGGGAAATATGGGGTTCATTGTGGATACATGGAGTCAATGCAGAAGGCAGGTTTCGCCTATTTCGAGTTTTAATAGGCTGCAGAGTTCCTAGATTCAAAGGAATGAGTGTTTGGCCTTGTTTGGAGAGCTGGGTGACCTACATCATGGAAGGGGGTAGAATGTAAACCACATGTGAGCAGTTGTGATAGCATCGCAAAGGGCTGAAAGCAAGAACTGAATGGAATGTCATGTGTTAGGTGTTATGGCCAATTTTAGGTTCTTAGATGCAAAGTGTAATTTCCCCGGGAGCACGAAGGCTTGTTTTTTTGATGACCAGAAAGGTCGGGTTACATGGAAGGTTACATTGAGATCTGATGGTTTATGGGTTTGCAGGGAAATAAGCAGAATGCATGCTGAAGGCTATGACTTGAAATGGTAGTAGCAAATAGAATTACGTGCAAGAATGCTGGAAAAAATGGTATTGGATGCCTTGAGCATCTGGCAGGATAAGGATTTTACTGCTGCTTCAAACACATGTTTTTTTTTGTTTCTCTCTCCCCATGCCTTAAATTGTTTATGGAAAGCCTTGTCCAATCATCATTTAGGTTAAATGGGTTTCTGTCACATGGTCTGAATAATAACTGAGTTGGTCATAAATGATAAATGTATTATGTGGCGTATGCCATGACTGACTAGGGAAGAAGATCATGTGTCAAAATGTGAATGTATCCAGTTGGGTTTCAGAACTAGGGGGATTAAATTACTTGTATTACAGTTAGCCAATCTGGGGTTGGGAGATGATGTTGTAACAAAATATTTGTGATTATGTAAATTGTCTTACTGGGTATATAAACTGTAACTTTCTATCATTCGGGGAAGATCTGGTTAGTTTTCAGCTCAAAGGAACTGACTTGCCGATCCCGTTCGTTAGCATGCAACAAACTTGCTTTTCTGAGAAAAATGCACTTGTTTCTTTGCAGAAGCCAGTCTTTCACATTGGCACGCTTGAGTTACTTCCTTTCACGTTTCTGCTCTGCTCAGCATGACGCTGGGAGGATTTAATCTTGCAGTTGTAGCTGGCAGGTGCTAGCAGCTTACCCCACCTCCTGTTAGAAAGCAGCACACCAGTGGGAACAGCCCACTTATGGTCCCCCTCCACTGAGCGTGGCACTGGAAGGATTTGTGCTCGCAGCTGCAGTTGTAGCTGGCAGGTGCGGGCATCATACACCACCAAGCAGCACACCAGCAGAGACGGCCCACTCACCGTCCCGCTCTGTTGAGTGTGGCTCTGGAACGATTTATGTTTGCAGCTGCAGTTTTAGCTGGGAGGTGCTATCAGCACAGCTTTTCTGCTGTTAGAAAGCAACACGCCAGCGGGTACAGCCCGCGCACAGTCCCACTCCGCTGAACGTGACGCTGGAAGGATTTACGCCTGCAATTCTAGCTGGGAGACGGTATCAGCATACCCCACCTACTGTTACAAAGCAGCACACTAGCGGGAACAACCCGCTCACGACCCCACTCCCCACTGCACATGTTTGTAAAACATGTAGCAAAATGCAGGATTCAAACCCCAGCACTGAAACAGTTGTCAATTCAGCACATTAGTTACTCTAGTCTTGATAACCCTTCCCTCTCGCAACATGAAAGTGTTTTTCAACATTCTTTAGCTCTGCAGGCCACTTACCCTAACCATTTCCATTTGACATGGTCAAGGCCTACCTTTTCATTTGTTATACCGACAGTAAGTAGTCTGGCATATGAAGATACAATGATTTCAGAAACTGTTCCTTCTCATGTTTGTTTTCTTCTTTGGTAGTCTGGTGCAAAGAAATAACTGTACTACCGAAACTTCTTCTTAGCATAGGGGACTGTTTTTAGAACAGGGTGATAAAGGTACTAGAAAATCTCATCATGGTAAATACTCATTCATTACAGAGTAAGTCTGGTTTGCAAGAATACTATGGTTGTAAATAGATTGTATTTTGAAATGCAAACTCTAATTGAGCTTTGCACTTGAATCCACCCTTACATGCAGAAACACACTTTTTAAATGATGAGGTACTAATTTGGATGCATGGGCACTGGGTTACTGCCCCCCTTTTATACAGAGACCTCGCGATCATCCGCCGGGAAGCCATTCGCCAAATGTTCCAGATCCATTCCTGTTGCAGGAAATGTTGACCCTGCTAGAGAAAGATGCTATTGAACCAGTACCTGTGATGGAGAAGAGCAGAGGATGGTATTCTCTCGATTTCCTAATCCCCAAGAAGGACGGGGGACTCAGACCTATCTTGGACTTGAGATATTTGAACAAGTTCCTCAGGAAGGACAAGTTCAAGATGATCACGCTTTCTCATATTCTTAGGCCCTTCAGCTCCAGGATTGGATGGTATTGCTGGACCTTCAGGATGCTTTCTTTCATGTGCCAATCCATCACAAGCATAGTACATGAGGTTCGCAGTTGGCGGTTTTCATTATCAGTTTCGAGTTCTGCCATTCGGGCTGACCTCCACCCGAGGGCTTTCACCAAGTTAATAGCAGTGGTGGCAGCAAGTCTCAGGAGAGGGGAAGATTCACGTCTACCCATAACTGGATGATTGGCTGATCAGGGTATGTTCACCCGAACAGGCACAGGAACATCTCAGTATCGCCTGCCACTCCCTGCACATACTGGGCTTCTTCCTCAATTCAAGAAGTCCCACATGATAATATCTCAGAGACTCCGTTTCATTGGAGCGGTCCTGAATGTATCTTTGGAAAAAGCCTTGCCACCTGAGGCGGGGGCTCAACACATTTTGCATCTGGTCACCAGGTTTTCAGAGTGCCCAGCGGCTTCCAGCCTTCAACTTTTTGAGGTTGCTCGGCCTCATGGCATAGTGCATTTTTCTGGTGCCAGAGGCCCGCCTGAGAAGGAGATCCCTTCAATGGGCTCTCAGGACTCAATGGTCCCATTTCTCAGGCAGGATGTCGGACCTCCTTCAGGTTCTGAGTAGAGTCACACAGGACCTTCTGTGGTGGGCCTGCAAGAATAACATTCTGAAAGGAGAACCTTTTTGGCAGCCACGGCCGGAGATAACAGTAGTGACGGACGTCTCACTCACAGGGTCGGGAGCCCACGCCAACGATGTGACGATCAGCGGTTGTTGGTCTCCATCAGAGTCCAAAATACACATCAACATTTTGGAGCTGAGGGCAATCGGACTACCAATGAAGGCCTTTCTGCCCTCTGTACAGAGAAAGAATGCCCTGATAATGACAGACAACACAGTGGCCATGTAATACCTCAACAAGAGAGGAGGAGTAGGGTCACTACCAATAGCAATTTAAGAAGGGATCTGCCTATCAGAAGTTCACCTAGTCGGAGAGGAGAACACGTCAGAGGACGCTGTGAGGAGGGAGAGCACAGTCTCCCACGAGTGGGGTCTAGCTCAGGAAGTCTTTCAAGAGATCTTCACCCTTTGGGGAACCCCTCAAGTGGATCTGTTCGCGACCAGTCAACCGGTAGTGCAAACTGTTCTGTTCCAGGTATTTTCCCCCCACAAGGAGCTCACCACTCCTGTAAACATTTCCTCCAATCCCCGTCATTTCTCACGTGATCAGGAGGTTGAGAAAGTTTGGTTTATCTATGATCCTAAATGCCCCGGATTGAGCCAGGAGGACGTTGTACCCTGACCTTCTTGACATGTGCATCTGTCCTCCAATAGATCTTCCCCAAAGAGAGGACCTTCTCTCGCGAGAGGAGAGTCGGGTTCTCCATCCAGAGGTCAAGACACTCAACCTTCACGCATGGTTTCTGAGAGGCTGAGATACAAGAATTGGGACCTTCCGGATGACATAATGGAGATTTTGCTTTCGGCCGAAGGCCAGCAACAAATTCCTTATACTGCTGCCGTTGGAACAAGTTCTGCAGCTGGTGTAGGGAGAAAGATGTAGACCCTTTTCAATGCGAAACAGCTACAGTGTTATCGTTTCTACTGTATTTGGCAAATATGGGGCTTCAGATTGAAACAATCAAGGGTTATCTAGCACCGCTTTCAATATTCAAGCACACCTTGGAGGAGGCATTCTACGTCTAAATACCCTTGATAACTCAATTTCGTAACAGATTCACAAATGTGTTTCCTCCTACACCATTACAAATACCAACTTGGAACCTTAATTTGGTTTAAAGTGTTTGACGTGTGCTCCTTTCGAGCCACTCCATTCCTGCCCTTTAAGGTTGCTAACTTACCAAACTATTTTGTTAGTAGCGATAACATCAGCCCGCATGGTGAGTGAGTTGCAGGCATTATCCTGTAAACCTCTGTTTACCAGCTTTTACAAGGATAAGGTTGTCCTTAAGGTCAAACCCTCTTTCCTGCCTAAGATTTTATCTGATTACCATTTAGCTTCCGGCCTTCTATCCTCCACCTCATCCTGGCAAGGAGAAAAAAGATTTCATAGAGTCGATCTAAGGAGAGTTCTAAGCTTTTATGTTTCAAGAATGGCAAAGTTCCGACAGCACGACTAACATTTCATTGGTTATACAGGACACAAGCCAGGTCTGTCAGTTACCAAACAAACTCTATCTAGATGGATCATAGTGGCTATTCCGGAGTGCTACAGGTTAGCTGTGAAAGATCCTCCATCAGGCTTAAGGGCTCATTCCACTAGGGGCATGGGAGGGGAGTTCCGATAAAGGACATGTGTGAGGCAGCTGCCTGCTCCACCATCCACATGTTTACAAAACATTATTTTTTGGACACCTCTGACAATGTTTGAAGATTTGAGAAAGGCAGTTCTATGCTTCATTCTTGACAAACATTAACTCTGAAATTCTTATTCCCTCCGCCAAAGGAACCTAATACTGCGTGAGGCGGGGGTGGTCTATAATAAGATGAGGAATACCTGGGAGGACACAATCCATTAGAAGAACAAGCTACTTACCCCTGGTAACGTTCTTTCGACTGGATGTTCCTCCCACGTATTCCTCATCGCCCTCCCAATCTACCCCACTGTAGAGTTTCTGAGTTTACGACAAGTGCGCTCTTTTAAGGTCTGATAAATTAAAGGCACTTATCAAGGGCAGTCATTCTGCATATGGGTGGTGAAAAAACATAATTAAAGTCAACGGGCGCTCCGTGTGGTATGTGTACTCGACGATGACGTCAGCCGAGATGGAGGCCCTCAAGGGACATCGGATCGACCGTCTCGATGCACAACGCCCTCTGTCCAGAGAAATGTTTTTCCTGAAGTAGCTGAAGCAGGAAAAAAAGATATCATAAGATGAGGAATACATGGGAGGAACATCCAGTCGAAAGAACGTTACCAGGGGTAAGTAACTTGTACATCTCTCTTACCTGCATGTGTGAACTGCTGTACCAGTGATGTTATCGATGATGCTATAAGTAATGTCATATGTGATGTCATCAGAGTGCTTATGGGCAGCGCAATGGGGGCCTCATAGTTAATGTGGCGTAGCTTCCAATACCTGTCGATTTCAGGGGTTTTGTTGCATTAAATCAGCACCTTAACGTCACTTCAACTAAACTTTTTTCACTTAACTTCAAGGGTTTTGTTGCACTGAACAAATTCACCTTAACTGCCCCTTAACTAAAGTTTTTTTCACTGAATATATATATATATATTTAACAAAAAGGAGGAAAGATGAACCGCACTCCCGCAAGCCAGGCATAGGTTGCAAAACTCAAAAATTCTGGATGTAAACAAAAAAAGCATGCCGTGTATATAATACGGATACCTTTAATGTTCAACAAGAAAAAATATACTTGTACACACAAACATGTGGTACAAAAATGCAACAAAACACAGACAAACAGAGGCAGGACGCCCTGGTATGCGACCTGCAAACAACGCGTTTCGCGCTACACCGAGTGCTTGATCACGTCATATATATATATATATATATATTGTGATGTATGTGCCAGGATCTGCTGGTATTGAAATATGGTTTTCCATTTGTGAAGCTGGACCAAACAGGTACTGAGCACATTAGTCCATTTTGCAGAGATTTTAATTATGGGGACACATTTCCTGGTTTGCAAACATTGATAAAAAGTATTGATACTTGTTGTGATATTTCTTAAATTACCAGTCCCGGTGTTACTTCTGCCATTAGTTTTTTGAGACTCATGTGGTTGAAAAAAACATACCTGAAGTTACAGTGTAATCCATATACATTACAATTACTGTCCAAACTGGCCATGTAATTACAGCATTTGACCAGCAATTCTTAATGTTGAAAGGCCTGGTTATGTCATGCCATTTAATTCTCTCACTCTGCTG